>NC_141874.1:356155556-357491806 GCF_056163025.1 Triticum urartu | reverse complement strand
TACATAATAGACCCTATGGCCGAGGCATAGGGGACGACACTCATCTTTGCTCTATCTTCTGCCGTGGTCGGGCATTGAGCCGTGCTCAATCTCATACCTTGCAATACAGGCAAGAACCCCTTCTTGGACTGATCCATATTGAACTTCTTCAATATCTTGTCAAGGTACGTACTTTGTGAAAGACCAATGAGGTGTCTCGATCTATCTCTATAGATCTTGATGCCTAATATATAAGCAGCTTCTCCAAGGTCCTTCATTAAAAAACACTTGTTCAAGTAGGCCTTTATGCTTTCCAAGAATTATATATCATTTCCCATCAAATAGTATGTCATCCACATATAATATGAGAAATGCTATAGAGCTCCCACTCACTTTCTTGTAAACACAGACTTCTCCATAAGTCTGCGTAAACCCAAACGCTTTGATCATCTCATCAAATCGAATATTCCAACCCCGAGAGGCTTGCACCAGCCCATAGATTGAGCGTTGGAGCTTGCACACCTTGTCAGCATTCTTAGGATCGACAAAACCTTCCGGCTGCATCATATACAATTCTTCCTTAAGGAAACCATTAAGGAATGCTGTTTTGACGTCCATTTGCCATATCTCATAATCATAGAATGCGGCAATTGCTAACATGATTTGGACGGACTTCAGCTTCACTACGGGTGAGAAAGTCTCATCGTAGTCAACCCCTTGAACTTGTCGATAACCCTTAGCGACAAGCCGAGCCTTATAGATGGTCACATTACCATCCGCGTCTGTCTTCTTCTTAAAGATCCATTTATTTTCTATGGCTCGCCGATCATCGGGCAAGTCAGTCAAAGTCCATAATTCGTTTTCATACATGGATCCTATCTCGGATTTCATGGCTTCTAGCCATTGTCGGAATCTGGGCCCGCCATCGCTTCTTCATACTTCGAAGGTTCACCATTGTCTAACAACATGATTTCCAGGACAGGGTTTCCGTACCACTCTGGTGCGGAACGTGTCCTTGTGGACCTATGAAGTTCAGTAGCAACTTGATCTGAAGTTTCATGATCATCATCATTAACTTCCTCTCTAGTCGGTGCAGGAACCTCAGGAACATTTTCTTGAGCCGCGCCACTCTCCGGTTCAAGAGGCAATACTTCATCAAGTTCTACTTTCCTCCCACTTACTTTTTTCAAGAGAAACTCTTTCTCTAGAAAGGATCCATTGTTGGCAACAAAGATCTTGCCTTCGGATCTGAGGTAGAAGGTATACCCAATAGTTTCTTTAGGGTATCCTATGAAGACGCATTTTTCCGATTTGGGTTCGAGCTTTTCAGGTTGAAGTTTCTTGAGATAAGCATCGCATCCCCAAACTTTCAGAAACGACAGCTTAGGTTTCTTACCAAACCACAATTCATACGGTGTCGTCTCAACGGATTTCGACGGAGCCCTATTTAAAGTGAATGCGGCAGTCTCTATAGCATAACCCCAAAATGACAGCGGTAGATCGGTAAGAGACATCATAGATCGTACCATATCCAATAGAGTGCGATTACGACATTCGGACACACCATTACGCTGAGGTGTTCCAAGCGGCGTAAGTTGTGAAACAATTCCGCATTTCCTTAAGTGCGTGCCAAATTCGTGACTCAAATATTCTCCCTCACAATCTGATCGTAAGAACTTGATTTTCCTGTCACGTTGATTCTCAACCTCACTCTGAAATTCCTTGAACTTTTCAAAGGTCTCAGACTTGTGTTTCATTAAGTAGACATACCCATATCTACTCAAGTCATCAGTGAGGGTGAGAACATAACGATAGCCACCGCGAGCCTCAACACTCATTGGACCGCACACATCAGTATGTATGATTTCCAATAAGTTGGTTGCTCGCTCCATTGTTCCGGAGAACGGAGTCTTGGTCATTTTTCCCATGAGGCATGGTTCGCACGTGTCAAATGATTCATAATCAAGAGACTCCAAAAGTCCATCTGCATGGAGTTTCTTCATGCGTTTGACACCAATGTGACCAAGGCGGCAGTGCCACAAGTATGTGGGACTATCATTATCAACCTTACATCTTTTGGCATTTACACTATGAATACGTGTAACATCACATTCGAGATTGAATAAGAATAAACCATTGACCAGCGGGGCATGACCATAAAACACGTCTCTCATATAAATAGAACAACCATTATTCTCAGATTTAAATGAGTAGCCATCTCGCATTAAACGAGATCCAGATACAATGTTCATGCTCAAAGCTGGTACTAAATAACAATTATTGAGGTTTAAAACTAATCCCGTAGGTAAATGTAGAGGTAGCGTGCCGACGGCGATCACATCGACCTTGGAACCATTCCCGACGCGCATTGTCACCTCGTCCTTCGCCAGTCTCCGTTTATTCCGCAGTTCCTGTTTTGAGTTACAAATATGAGCAACTGCACCGGTATCAAATACCCAGGAGCTACTACGAGCGCTGGTTAGGTACACATCAATAACATGTATATCACATATACCTTTGGCATTGCCGGCCTTCTTATCAGCTAAGTACTTGGGGCAGTTCCGCTTCTAGTGACCGTTTCCCTTTCAATAAAAGCACTCAGTCTCAGGCTTGGGTCCATTCTTTGGCTTCTTCCCGACAACTTGCTTACCGGGCGCAGCAACTCCCTTGCCGTCCTTCTTGAAGTCCTTTTTACCCTTGCCTTTCTTGAACTTAGTGGTTTTATTCACCATCAACACTTGATGTTCCTTTTTGATTTCCACCTCCGCTGATTTCAGCATTGAATATACCTCAGGAATGGTCTTTTCCATTCCCTGCATATTGAAGTTCATCACAAAGCTCTTGTAGCTAGGTGGGAGTAAGGATGGCAATTTTATCCATGGACATAGATACCCATGGATATCCAACCCGAATGGATAGGGTTTGGATATGCTTTTGCGCCCATGGGCAGCGCCCAAACCCAACCCGATTACTCGTGGATAGGACATGGACATAATCTTGTACCCATGGATATATCCAAACCCGACCCGATCGTCTAACTTAACGAGCAATATTCTGCAACCCCTACCCCATATTCACATGTCCCACTATAATTTTATCCTTTATCTAAGACATCCAAAAGAAATTACACAATCCCCACCGTAACATACTCCAACACACCTTCTCATCCTATTATCTACACTAATTAAATGACTTGTTGTTGAGAATCGGTGCCATCTCCTTGAGTTACTCCTCTCATAGCCCTAGAGGTGGCCGCCGCTGCCAGCCGCTACCCCCACGTAAGGTGGATCGCTGCAGCAACCACTACTGGCCTGCGACAACCCAGCTCCATATCTCCTTGACCCCTCCGTCTTCGCTTTTCCACACACGCATTGATGCATGGCCGCAACAGTGGGACAATGCAAGGGCTATGACTGCATGGCAGGGAGTGAGCACGCCAATGCAGAGTGCACATCGTGTAATGAGTTATGTCTTATGTATAGGTCTTGAGAGGACCCGATGGATATCCAATGGGTATGGATATCCATCGGATTTGGACATGGTCACAATTTTTCGCCCATGGATATTTCATGGATGGGCTGGGACTGCCTTCATGGATATGGATATGGATTTGATATTGTTCAACCCGATCCAAACCCGACCCATTGCCATCCTTAGGTGGGAGCGACTGAAGGATTCTGTCAATGACCGCATCATCCAGGAGATTAACTCCCAGCTGAGACAAGCGGTTGTGCAACCCAGACATTTTGAGTATGTGCTCGCTGACGGAACTATTCTCCTCCATCTTACAACTATAGAACTTGTCGGAGACTTCATATCTCTCGACCCGGGGGCATGAGCTTGGAAAACCATTTTCAGCTCTTGGAACATCTCATATGCTCCGTGTTGCTCAAAACGCTTTTGGAGCCCCGGTTCTAAGCTGTAAAGCATGCCGCACTGAACCAGGGAGTAATCATCACTACGCGTCTGCCAAGCATTCATAGCGTCTTGTTCTGCTGGGAAAACAGGTGCTTCACCTAGCGGTGCATCAAGGACATATGCTTTCCTGGCAGCTATGAGGATAATCCTTAGGTTACGGACCCAGTCCGTTTAGTTGCTGCCATCGTATTTCAGCTTGGTTTTCTCTAGGAACGCGTTGAAGTTGAGGGCAACATTAGTGTGGGCCATTTGATCTACAAGACATATTGAAAAGAATTTTAGACTATGTTCATGATAATTAAGTTTATCTAATCAAATTATTTAATGAACTCCCACTCAGATAGACATCCCTCTAGTCATCTAAGTGATACATGATCCGAGTCAACTAGGCCGTGTCCGATCATCACGTGAGACGGACTAGTCATCATCGGTGAACATTTTCATGTTGATCGTATCCTCTATACGACTCATGTTCGACCTTTCGGTCTTCCGTGTTCCGAGGCCATGTCTGTACATGCTAGGCTCGTCAAGTCAACCTAAGTGTATTGTGTGTGTAAATCTGGCTTACACCCGTTGTATGCGAACGTTAGAACCTATCACACCTGATCATCACGTGGTGCTTCGGAACAACGGACCTTAGCAACGGTGCGCAGTTAGGGGGAACACTTTCTTGAAATTATTGCGAGGGATCATCTTATTTATGCTACCGTCGTTGTTATTACCGTCGTTCTAAGCAAATAAGATGTAAAACACGATAAACATCACATGCAATCAAATAGTGACATGATATGGCCAATATCATTTTGCTCCTTTTGATCTCCATCTTCGGGGTGCCATGATCATCATTGTCACCGGCATGACACCATGACCTCCATCATCATGATCTCCATCATTGTGTCTTCATGAAGTTGTCTCGCCAACTATTACTTCTACTACTATGGCTAATGGTTAGCAATAAAGTAAAGTAATTACATGACGTTTATGTTGACACGCAGGTCATAAATAAATTAAGACAACTCCTATGGCTCCTGCCGGTTGCCATAATCATCGACATGCAAGTCGTGATTCCTATTACAAGAACATGATCAATCTCATACATCACATATATCATTCATCACATCCTTTTGGCCATATCACATCACACGACATATGCTGCAAGAACAAGTTAGACGTCCTCTAATTGTTGTTGCAAGTTTTTACGTGGCTGCAAGAACGTTTCTTACCTACGCCAAAACCACAACGTGATATGCCAATTTCCATTTACCCTTCATAAGGACCCTTCTCATTGAATCGGATCCGACTAAAGTGGGAGAGACAGACACCCGCTAGCCACCTTATCCAACTAGTGCATGTCAGTCGGTGGAACCAGTCTCACGTAAGCGTACGTGTAAGGTCGGTCCGGGCCGCTTCATCCCACGATGCCGCCGAATCAAGATAAGACTAGTAACGGCAAGTAAATTGACAAAATCGACTCCCACAACAACTTGTGTTCTACTCGTGCATAGAAATTACGCATAGACCTAGCTCATGATGCCACTGTTGGGGATCGTTGCAGAAATTAAAATTTTTCTATGCATCACCAAGATTAATCTATGGAGTAACTAGAAATGAGAGGGGAGTGCATCTTCATACCCTTGAAGATCGCGAGTTAGAAGCGTTGCAAGAACGCGGTTGGAGGAGTCGTACACATAGCGATTCAGATCGCGGCCGAATCCGATCTAAGCACCGAACAACGGTGCCTCCGCGTTCAACACACGTGCAGCCCGGTGACGTCTCCCAAGCCTTGATCCAGCAAGGATGAGGGAGAGGTTGAGGAAGAAGGCTCCAACAGTAGCACGACGGCGTGGTGGTGATGGAGTGGCAGTTCTCCGGCAGGGCTTCGCCAAGCTCACGCGGAGGAGGGGAGGTGTTGGGGAGGGGAGGGGCTGCGCCTTGGATGTGGTGCTGCAGCCCTCCCCTCACCCCTCTATTTATAGGGAGAAGGGGGAAGGGGGCTGGCCCCTCTAGATGAGATCTAGAAGGGGGGGCAAGGGGGAGGGGGCTTGCCCCCCAAGCAAAGGAGGGGGGGTGCCCCCCTTTAGGGTTCCCCCAAACCCTAGGCACATGGGCCCTAGGGGGAATGGCGCCCAGCCCACTAGGGGCTGATTCCCTTCCACCTACAGCCCATAAGGCCCTCCGGGGCAGGTGGACCCTCCCGGTGGACCCCCGGAACCCCTCCGGTGGTCCCTGTACAATACCGGTATACCCCCAAATATTTCCAGTGACCGTATGATGACTTCCCATATATAAATCTTCACCTCCGGACTATTCTGGAACTCCTCGTGACGTCCGGGATATCATCTGGGACTCCGAACAACATTCGGTAATCACAAATCTTCCTAATAACCCTAGCGTCATCGAACCTTAAGTGTGTAGACCCTACGGGTTCGGGAACCATGCAGACATGACCGAGACAACTCTCTGGCCAATAACCAACAACGGGATCTGGATACCATGTTGGCTCCCACATGTTCCACAATGATCTCATCGGATGAACCACGATGTCGAGGATTCAAGCAATACCGTATACAATTCCCTTTGTCAATCAGTACGTTACTTGCCCGAGATTCGATCGTCGGTATCCCAATACCTCGTTCAATCTTGTTACCGACAAGTCACTTTACTCGTTGCGTAACACATCATCCCGTGACCAACCCTTAGTCACATTGAGCTAATTACGATGATGTCTTACCGAGTGGGCCCAGAGATACCTCTCCGTCATACGGAGTGACAAATCCCAGTCTCGATTCGTGCCAACCCAATAGACACTTTCAGAGATACCCGTAGTGCACCTTTATAGTCACCCAGTTACGTTGTGACATTTGGCACACCCAAAGTATTCCTACAGTATCCGGGAGTTGCACAATCTCATGGTCTAAGGAAAAGATACTTGACATTAGAAAAGCTTTAGCAGACGAACTACACGATCTTGCGCTATGCTTAGGATTGGGTCTTATCCATCACATCATTCTCCTAATGATGTGATCCCGTTATCAATGACATCCAATGTCCATGGTCAGGAAACCGTAACCATCTATTGATCAACGAGCTAGTCAACTAGAGGCTCACTAGGGACATGTTGTGGTCTATGTATTCACACATGTATTACGATTGCCGGATAACACAATTATAGCATGAACAATAGACAATTATCATGAACAAGGAAATATAATAATAACCATTTTATTATTGCCTCTAGGGCATATTTCTAAGGCGTTCGGAGACAACCACTACATGCATATGTATGGAGGTGATGCGTGCATGCATACTTGAATACCATTTCACAACTTTGATATGGCGCATGCGTCGAAAATCATACAGTCCCCACACAGAGCGAGATCAGTTCATGACGTGTCATTGTACTAGCCACTTTGACTCGATGGGAGGGATTCATGCGTACACATGCATGTGTGTGTGTGCTCAGACTGTATCATGTCATCCCAAAGCATGACCTATATATACCATATTACAAGCAAAAAAATAATCCCCTCCTAAGTCAAATTACCCTCTCTCGTTGTCAGGCAAAAAGTAGTGATAGACCAAGCGGGCCCATAGATGGAAATCATCGATATTGCTGATAACTTCTTAAGTGGGTGTGAGAGGACAACCACCATCGCTTTGCATGTGGGCCAAACATATGTTGAATACCCAAAATGCACAACTTTGATGTGGCACATGCCTCAAAAACTATAAAGTCCCCACACAGAGCAGGGTTCATTAAGCGTACTACATATGATGGTCCCCTTCCCCCTCTTTGACGCATACTATATGGTCCTACCGTAATACAACCGAAAAAGAATCCTCCTCGATGGTGAAATTAATTAACCTCTCTCGATGTAGGTCAAAGTGATGCATGCATTGACGATGGCCTCATGGGCCCACAGATGGAAGCGTCACACATGAGTGTTCTAGCTAGGATAACCACCACCTGCATGCATGTGGCCCAAAGAGGTGTTGTGTGATGTTTGAATAGCCAATTTCACAACTCTGATGAAGTCCCGACACTGAGTGAGGTGTACACTACTGCAGGATGCTGCTAACGCGACACTATGATCAGAGACCCTTTGACAAAACTGTGTGCGATGCAATAATCGTGAACGGTGGTGTAAAAGAACCGTCAAAAAAGGTGCAAAATGTTTGCGATGGTGGAGCCATCAAACACGGTTCCGATTTTAGTTGTGTGTGCGATGCAGGCATACGGTTCAGTCCAATGAACTATTTGTGATGAAGCGGAACAAAAGAAACGGGCAGCCTGATGAAGGCGTGTGCGATATACAACATACGGTTCACTCGGATGAACTGTTTGTGATTAGGCAACACAAAAGAAACGGTCAGCCAGATCAAGGTGTGTGTGTGATTGAGGACATATGCTTCAGAAGGATTAACTGTTTGCGATTAGGCAACAAAACAGAAATGGGTCAGCCAGATCAAAGTGTCTGCGATTGATGGCATACACTTCACATGGATGAACTGTTTGCGATTAGCCACAACAAACTGAAACAATTAGATAGATCAACGTGTGCGCGCTATATGGGCAAACACATTCTAATTAAAAGAAGTGTGCGCAATGGTAATAACAAGCACGCACGGTTGTTGGAATAAGACATGTGCTGATATTGCCTATTGCGGTGCACCCTATGGTGCAAATTCCACGTACGCGGCCAAGAAGGCGTACGTGCCCTGTTACGCCTTCCGGGAATAGTGCCGCACTTATAACCGTCAGTAAATTTTTGAGTATGCATCCCGTCACATTCCAAATTGCAAACCTGTTCACACCGATCAAAACCTAAACGGTTTCCCACTTAGGAGCGTATTACTACTCGGTTATAAATACTACTACTCTAAGATGACTGCACATTCCTCCTCAACTCCTCATCCACAAAAACAAAGTCATTCATCATCGTTCCCTTTGCGTCTGCCATGGCCAGCGTGAGTTCTGGGTTGAGAGCTTGCCACCAGGGAGATGCGAGCATGGAAGCGGAAGCACGAGAGATGTCCCACCTCGCCGCGAACGCAGCCGGTATGTCCCGCCGCACGGCCATAGCAGCACAGAGGTCCCGTCGTGCCGCCGAAGCAGCACGCAGGTCCCGCCGTGCCGTCGATGCGGCAGACTGCTCCGGCCGCACCGCGGAAGTAGAAGAGATGTCCCGCCATGTCGCGAATGCAACAGAGATGTCCTCCCGCGCCGTGACAGCCTGGGAAAATGTCTCGCGGACAGGCAAGGACTCTTACAGGCGCATGCATGCGATTGTCCATAGCCATATGGATCATATCTCCGGCTAGGCGAGGTTGCAGGACAACAGGAAAGCCTCTTTTAAAGAGGCTACCGCCGTCATCCGATAACTAAATAAGAGCAATGCGAAGTTCCAGGCTGAGCGCGACGTGCTGAGGGCGAAGATCGTCGGAAGTGCGGAGCAGCAGGAGGAGACCACTGGCTTGTTGAAGAGGACCGGCGTCATCCTCGAGCAACTTATGGACGAGAATGCCATGCTGCACATCGAGCGCAGAAGGCTGGTGGAGGAATCCGTGGATGCTCTCAAGCAGCATATTGAGGACAAGAAAGAGCTCATCACCGCTCGCCGCGAAGACTAGTTCCCCGCGGCCTACAACAACGTAGAGATCAACGAGGCAGATCGTTGTCTTCCTTCTTCTTTTGCCCTTGTGTATTTCGGGCGTTGCCGCATGTGGCTTTTTTTAATTATGTTTCTAAATATGTAAGACAATTATTATTCACTGTCATTGTCCTTATATTCATCATGCTTGCTATAAGTCGTAGTCGATGCTATATAGGTCCGTCAGATCTTACATCAGGATCCATGCAAAACTTTTTTTCTTCAGATTTTCATTTTTCTCTCTTAAATCTCAGTCCAGTGAGACACATAGCCACGCCGTAGAACAAGGGCTCGGGCGCCATTAATGGAGACGTTGGGAGGGAGGTGCGCGGCGGGTAGCGGTCAAAGGGCTCTCCTCCTGATGAGCATACACATGGGTCTGATCGCATGCCTCACGTACTCAAATAGCTAACCCGCACGACACCTCCTAGCCAATAAAAAAGGGACGCGTGGCAGCACGTAAATGGTATATAGAACGCCCACGGTTTCAATAATACTTGTGTTTCCGATTTGTAACGTGACATCACTTGTTCCAAAATGACTTTGTTGATTGTTAATGTGTGCGCCTTCGCAAATCGGACAAAAAATTACCACAACACGTTGGTGCCATCTCATGACACCATGCCAAGTTTCATGATTTTCAGGCGTGTTTTGGATTTACAGGAATTAAAAAACCAAGTTTCTCAATCTTTCTGGCCGAGCCACGACGCCCAGATGTTTGAATTTCATTCCCATTTCTTGCATGGGACCTAGAAATTCACCCAAGGACACACATGTGATTTTTCAAACAACTTTGGTGCACTGAAGCCTGTGCTTGTAGTTCAAATTTGAATTATGCACATTAAATGCCCAGAAACTCAATTAATATATAAAAAAGGCCAAACGAACCTGGAATAATTCCAAAATTTAGCACGATACTTCTATTTGGTCTAATCTACCTGTGTAAAAAAAATTAAGGCGGGAGAAGGCAGTGTACGTATCTTGTTGCGCACACGGAGGTGACACGTTCCCTCTCAGAACCACGAGCCCTCTTGAGCGAAGCTCTGGTTTGCAAGAAGTTTGCACCAAAGCTTGTCCCAATTCGGCCAAAAAAATTACCGCAACATGTTGGTGCCATGTCATGACACCATGCCAAGTTTCATGATTTTCAGGCGTGTTTTGGATTTAGAAGAATTAAAAAAACCAAGTTTCTCAATCTTTCTGGCCGAACCACGACACTCAGATGTTTGAATTTCATTCCCATTTCTTGCATGGGACCTATAAATTCACCCAAGGACACACATGTGATTTTTCAACCAACTTTGGTGCACTGGAGCATGTGCTTGTAGTTCAAATTTGAATTATGCACATTAAATGCGCAGAAACTCAATTAATGTATAAAAAAGGCCAAACGAACCCGGAATAATTCCAAAATTTAGCACGATACTTCTATTTGGTCTAATCTGCCTATGTAAAAAATTAAGGCGGGAGAAGGCAGTGTACGTATCTCGTTTCTCACACAGAGGTGCCACGTTCCCTCTCGGAACCACGAGCCTTCTTGAGGGAAGCTCCGGTTTGCAAGAAGCTTACACCAAAGCTTGTCCCAATTCGGCCAAAAAAATTACGACATCATGTTGGTGCCATGTCATGACACCATGCCCGTGTTTTGGATTTACAGGAATTTAAAAACCAAGTTTCTCAATCTTTCCGGGCGAGCCACGATGCCTAGATGTTTGAATTTCATTCCCATTTCTTGTATGAGACCTCTAAATACACCCAAGGACACACATGTGATTTTTCAACCAACTTTGGTGCATTGGAGCATGTGATTGTAGTTCAAATTTGAATTATGCACATTAAATGTGCAGAAACTCAATTAATGTATAAAAAAGGCCAAACGAACCTGGAATAATTCCAAAATTTAGGATGATACGTCTATTTGGTCTAATCTGCCTGTGTAAAAAAATTAAGGCGGGAGAAGGCAGTGTACGTATCTTGTTTCGCACACGGAGGTGACACGTTCCCTCTCGGAACCACGAGCCTTCTTGAGGGAAGCTCTGGTTTGCAAGAAGCTTACACCAAAGCTTGTCCCAATTCGACCAAAAAATTTACCGTTGCATGTTGGTGCCATGTCATGACACCATGCCAAGTTCCATGATTTTTAGGCGTGTTTTGGATTTATAGGAATTTAAAAACCAAGTTTCTCAATCTTTCCGGCTGAGCCACGACGCCCAGATGTTTGAATTTCATTCCCATTTCTTGCATGGGACCTATAAATTCACCCAAAGACACATATGTGATTTTTCAACAAACTTTGGTGCATTGGAGCATGTGCTTGTAGTTCAAATTTAATTATGCACTTTAAATGCCCAGAAACTCAATTAATGCATAAAAATGCCAAACGAACCCGGAATTATTCCAACTTTAAACACGACACTCATGTACTAGTTGGATGTTCACTGTACGTAAATGTTCTAGCAATTCAAACATCATCCTTTCCCTCCGTAACACCATTTTGTCTTTCAAAACATAATGAAAAACTCAAGTATACCACAAACAGTTTACTAGAAAGAATCGTGTGGGATGCGATATAAAATATCTTGCCGCACCATCTTGTGTGGCTTACATAGGAAGCTTCATCGTCTACAGTCCACCGCCCCCGATTGAACCACACTTGCACGTCAGCTTCTCGCGGCACCGATCGAATTTTTTTGCCACCGCGGAAATATCTATCTCCCCCCTCCCTCCTACCAAAAGTCACATTTCCACTGTTCCTCCTTGCTTTCCAAGTTGAAACCTTCAACGCTGCTTACTGGCAGCTCAGCCTCCTTGACGGCGACCCTTCTTCTTGCAGCGCCGCCTCCTCGCCGGCCACCCTTCTTCTTGCAGCGCCGCCTCCTGGGCGGTGACCCTTCTTCTTGCTGCGCGGCCTCCTCACCGCCGACCCTTCTTCTTTCTGCGCGGCCTCGTCGATATGGTCAGGTAATCCACACCCCACCCACACCATCCTCATCATTTCCCGTCCCACATGCCTTGACCGACGGCACGCCACCTTCCATCGAAATCACTGCCCTCCTCCTCGAATTAAATGCCGCCCACAACCATTTTGCACGCAGTATAACATGGAGCTCAGTAGCATGCGGCCGCACGCAGGCATGAGGTCGCTCTGGCTGCCATGCATGTTGACCGCCAGATCTTGGAGGAGCACCTCGTCTTCGAGGCCACCGTCGACACCGCCACGCGGTTGTCTACTTTAAAATACAGTTCGTGTTGTTTTCTCGAGGCCACCGCCAGTGCCTTCTAGTGATTTGTCCTCTGTAATGTTAATATGCAATTTGATGTTCAGTTAACGGTTTGGTCCTCTGAAATGTAATGTTCCATTAACACTTTGGTCCAACAATTGCTACATTTCATAGTACTATTCTCAAGCATTCTTTGTTTTGTTAACTGTCTTATTTTCTAGTACATGTTTCTATTCTGCAATGTCGTGCTTAGTTAACTATTTTGGTTCATTTGTTCTGCTGTCCATTTAACTGTTTGGTTTAGTTCTGCAATTTGATTTTTATTTGCTGTAGGTACAATTTTGTATTGTTATGCATGTGACACCAATCGAATTTGGCTGTACTCAATACATATTCTACTGATAGTATGGCAACTCTCAGTTAACCTGATCAAGATATTACTTATGTGTGTTGCAGGGAAACAATGAGAGACACTATGGTTTACCATCGAGGTTTTTTCAAGCAGGGTCCTTTAGCCAATAGCACATTATTGTGCAGTTGCAGGAATCATTCTAATATTTAGGTTTCTTACAATTTGGTCTTGTACATGTAGGTCCTGCTGTCAGAGGCATAGACCCACTGTTTGACCCATTTTGCATATGGGGAAATGATATGTGTTGGGGAACGAAGCAGAAAACAAAAATTTTCCTACGGTTTCACCAAGATCCATCTAGGAGTTCATCTAGAAACGAGTGATTAGATGCATCTACGTACCTTGTAGATCGCGAGCGGAAGCGTTCAAAGAACGGGGATGAGGTAGTCGTACTCGACGTGATTCGAATCACCGAGGATCCTAGCACCGAACGGACGGCACCTCCGCGTTCAACACACGTACGGAACAGCCACGTCTCCTCCTTCTTGATCCAGGAAGGGCAGAGGAGAGGTTGAGGGAGATGGCACCAGCAGCAGCACGACGGCGTGGTGTTGTTGGAGCTGCAGTACTCCGGCAGGGCTTCGCCAAGCGCTATGGAGGAGGAGGAGGTGTTGGAGAGGGAGGAGGAGGCAACCAAAGGCTTGGTGAAAAGCCCTCCTTCCCTCACTATATATAGGAGGGCCAAGGGGGGGGGCGCCGGCCCTAGGAGATCCAATCTCCTAGGGTGGGGCGGCGGCCAAGGGGAGGTTTCCCTCCCCCCCAAGGCACCTAGGAGGTGCCTTCCCCTCCTAGGACTCTTCCTCCTAGAAACCCTAGGTGCATGGGCCTCTTGGGGCTGGTGCCCTTGGCCCATGTAGGCCAAGGCGCACCCCCTTACAGCCCATGTGGCCCCCGGGGCCAGGTGGACCCACCCGGTGGACCCCCGGGACCCTTCCGGTGGTCCCGGTACAATACCGATGACCCCGAAACTCGTCCCGATGGCCGAAACATGACTTCCCATATATAAATCTTTACCTCCGGACCATTCCGGAACTCCTCGTGACGTCCGGGATCTCATCCGGGACTCCGAACAACATTCGGGTTACTACATATACATATCCCTACAACCCTAGCGTCACCGAACCTTAAGTGTGTAGACCCTACGGGTTCGGGAGACATGCAGACATGACCGAGACGACTCTCCGGTCAATAACCAACAGCGGGATCTGGATACCCATGTTGGCTCCCACATGCTCCACGATGATCTCATCAGATGAACCACGATGTCGAGGATTCAATCAACCCCGTATGCAATTCCCTTTGTCAATCGGTATGTTACTTGCCCGAGATTCGATCGTCGGTATCTCAATACCTCGTTCAATCTCGTTACCGGCAAGTCACTTTACTCGTACCGCAATGCATGATCCCGTGACCAGACACTTGGTCACTTTGAGCTCATTATGATGATGCATTACCGAGTGGGCCCAGTGATACCTCTCCGTCATACGGAGTGACAAATCCCAGTCTCGATCCGTGTCAACCCAACAGACACTTTCGGAGATACCTGTAGTGCACCTTTATAGTCACCCAGTTACGTTGTGACGTTTGGTACACCCAAAGCACTCTTACGGTATCCGGGAGTTACACGATCTCATGGTCTAAGGAGAGGACACTTGACATTGGAAAAACTCTAGCAAACGAACTATACGATCTTTATGCTATGTTTAGGATTGGGTCTTGTGCATCACATCATTCTCCTAATGATGTGATCTCGTTATCAATGACATCCAATGTCCATAGTCAGGAAACCATGACTATCTGTTGATCAACGAGCTAGTCAACTAGAGGCTTACTAGGGACATGATGGTGTCTGTTATTCACACATGTATTACGATTTCCGAATAATACAATTATAGCATGAATAAAGACAATTATCATGAACAAAGAAATATAATAATAATGCTTTTATTATTGCCTCGAGGGCATATTTCCAACAGTCTCCCACTTGCACTAGAGTCAATAATCTAGTTACATTGTGATGAATCGAACACCCATGGAATTCTGGTGTTGATCATGTTTTGCTCTAGGGAGAGGTTTAGTCAACGGATCCTCTATATTTAGGTCCGTATGTACTTTACAAATCTCTATGTCTCCATCTTGAACATTTTCATGAATGGAGTTGAAGCGGCGCTTGATGTGCCTTGTCTTCTTGTGAAACCTGGGCTCCTTGGCAAGTGCAATAGCTCCACTGTTGTCACAAAAAAGTTTGATTGGCCCCGACGCATTGGGTATGACTCCTAGGTCGGTGATGAACTCCTTCACCCATATTGCTTCATGTGCTGCCTCCGAGGCTGCCATGTACTCCGCTTCACATGTAGATCCCGCCACGACGCTCTGCTTGCAGCTGCACCAGCTCACTGCTCCACCATTCAACATATACACGTATCCGGTTTGTGACTTAGAGTCATCCAGATCTGTGTCGAAGCTAGCGTCGACGTAACCCTTTACGACGAGCTCTTTGTCACCTCCATAAACGAGAAACATGTCCTTTGTCCTTTTCAGGTACTTCAGGATATTCTTGACCGCTGTCCAGTGTTCCTTGCCGGGATTACTTTGGTACCTTCCTACCAAACTTACGGCAAGGTTTACATCAGGTCTGGTACACAGCATGGCATACATAATAGAACCTATGGCTGAGGCATAGGGGATGACACCCATCTCTTCTATATCTTCTGCCGTGGTCGGGCATTGAGCCGAGCTCAATCTCACACCTTGCAAAACAGGCAAGTACCCTTTCTTGGACTAATCCATTTTGAACTTCTTCAAAATCTTATCAAGGTATGTGCTTTGTGAAAGACCTATGAGGCGTCTTGATCTATCTCTATAGATCTTGATGCCTAATATATAAGCAGCTTCTCCAAGGTCCTTCATTGAAAAACTCTTATTCAAGTAGGCCTTGATGCTGTCCAAGAGTTCTATATCATTTCCCATCAAAAGTATGTCATCTACATATAGTATGAGAAATGCTACAGAGCTCCCACTCACTTTCTTGTAAACGTAGGCTTCTCCATAAGTCTACGTAAACCCAAATGCTTTGATCATCTCATCAAAGCGAATGTTCCAACTCCGAGATGCTTGCACCAGCCCATAAATCGAGCGTTGGAGCTTGCACACCTTGTCAGCATTCTTAGGATCGACAAAACCTTCCGGTTGCATCATATACAATTCTTCCTTAAGGAAACCATTAAGGAATGCTGTTTTGACGTCCATCTGCCATATCTCATAATCATAAAATGCGGCAATTGCTAACATGATTCGGACGGACTTCAGCTTCGCTACCGGTGAGAAAGTCTCATCGTAGTCAACCCCTTGAACTTGTCGATAACCCTTAGCGACAAGCCGAGCTTTATAGATGGTCACATTACCATCCGCGTCTATCTTCTTCTTAAAGATCCATTTATTTTCTATGGCTCGCCGCTCAACGGGCAAGTCAGTCAAAGTCCATACTTCATTTTCATACATGGATCCTATCTCGGATTTCATGGCTTCTAGCCATTTGTCGGAATCCGGGCCCGCCATCGCTTCTTCATAGTTCGAAGGTTCACCGTTGTCCAACAACATGATTTCCAAGATAGGGTTGCCGTACCACTCTGGTGCGGAACGTGTCCTTGTGGACCTTCGAATTTCAGTAGGAGCTTGATCAGAAGTGTCTTGATCATCATCAACAACTTCCTCTCTAGTTGGTGCAGGCACCTCAGGAACATTTTCTTGAGTTGTGCCATTTTCTGGTTCAAGAGGTAACACTTCATCAAGTTCTACTTTCCTCCCACTTACTTCTTTCGAGAGAAACTCTTTCTCCAGAAAGAATCCATTCTTGGCAACAAAGATCTTGCCTTCGGATCTTAGGTAGAAGGTATACCCAACAGTTTCTTTAGGGTATCCTATGAAGACGCATTTTTCCGACTTGGGTTCGAGCTTTTCAGGTTGAAGTTTCTTGACATAAGCATCGCATCCCCAAACTTTTAGAAACGACAGCTTAGGTTTCTTGCCAAACCATAATTCATACGGTGTCGTCTCAACGGATTTAGACGGAGCCCTATTTAAAGTGAATGTAGCTGTCTCTAGAGCGTATCCCCAAAAAGATAGCGGTAAATCGGTAAGAGACATCATAGACCGCACCATATCCAATAGAGTGCGATTACGACGTTCGGACACACCGTTACGCTGAGGTGTTCCAGGCGGCGTGAGTTGTGAAACGATTCCACATTTCCTTAAGTGTGTGCCAAATTCGTGACTCAAGTATTCTCCTCCATGATCTGATCGTAGAAACTTGATTTTCCTGTCACGTTGATTCTCAACCTCACTCTGAAATTCCTTGAACTTTTCAAAGGTTTCAGACTTGTGTTTCATTAAGTAGACATACCCATATCTACTCAAGTCATCAGTGAGGGTGAGAACGTAACGATAGCCACCGCGAGCCTCAACACTCATTGGACCGCACACATCAGTATGTATGATTTCCAATAAGTTGGTTGCTCGCTCCATTGTTCCTGAGAACGGAGTCTTGGTCATCTTACCCATGAGGCATGGTTCGCACGTGTCAAATGATTCATAATCAAGAGACTCTAAAAGTCCATCTGCATGGAGCTTCTTCATGCATTTGACACCTATGTGACCAAGGCGGCAGTGCCACAAGTATGTGGGACTATCATTATCAACCTTACATCTTTTGGTACTCACACTATGAATATGTTTAGCATTACGCTCGAGATTCATTAAGAATAAACCATTGACCATCGGAGCATGACCATAAAACATATCTCTCATATAAATAGAACAACCATTGTTGTCGGATTTAAATGAGTAGCCATCTCGTATTAAACGAGATCCCGATACAATGTTCATGCTCAAAGCTGGCACTAAATAACAATTATTAAGGTTTAAAACTAATCCCGAAGGTAAATATAGAGGTAGCGTGCCGACGGCGATCACATTGACCTTGGAATCATTCCCGACGCGCATCATCACCTCGTCCTTTGCTAGTCTCCGCTTATTCCGCAGCCCCTGCTTTGAGTTACAAATGTGAGCAACTGCATCGGTATCAAATACCCAGGAGCTACTACGGGTACTAGTAAGGTACACATCAATTACATGTATATCATATATACCTTTTGTTTTGTCGGCCTTCTTGTCCGCTAAGTATTTGGGGCAGTTCCACTTCCAGTGACCCTTCCCTTTGCAATAAAAGCACTCAGTCTCAGGCTTGGGTCCATTCTTTGGCTTCTTCCCGACAGCTTGCTTGCCGGGCGCGGCAACTTCCTTGCCGTACTTCTTGGAGTTCTTTTTACCCTTGCCCTTCTTGAACTTAGTGGTTTTATTCACCATCAACACTTGATGTTCCTTCTTGACTTCTACCTCTGCTGATTTCAGCATTGCAAATACTTCAGGAATGGTCTTTTCCATCCCCTGCATATTGAAGTTCATCACAAAGCTCTTGTAGCTTGGTGGAAGCGACTGGAGGATTCTGTCAATGACCGCGTCATCCGGGAGATTAACTCCCAGCTGAGTCAAGCAGTTATGTAACCCAGACATAGTGAGTATGTGCTCATTGACAGAACTATTTTCCTCCATCTTACAGCTGAAGAATTTGTCGGAGACTTCATATCTCTCGACCCGGGCATGAGCTTGGAAAACCATTTTCAGCTCTTCGAACATCTCATATGCTCCATGTCTCTCAAAACGCTTTTGGAGCCCCAGCTCTAGGCTGTAAAGCATGCCGCACTGAACGAGGGAGTAGTCATCAGCACGTGTCTGCCAAGCGTTCATAACGTCTTGGTTCTGTGGGACGGGTGGATCACCTAGCGGTGCTTGTAGGACATAATCTTTCTTGGCAGCTATGAGGATGATCCTCAGGTTCCGGACCCAGTCCGTATAGTTGCTGCCATCGTCTTTCAGCTTGGTTTTCTCTAGGAACGCGTTGAAGTTGAGGACTACGTTGGCCATTTGATCTACAAGACATATTGTAAACATTTTAGACTAAGTTCATGATAATTAAGTTCATCTAATCAAATTATTCAATGAACTCCCACTTAGATAGACATCCCTCTTCTAGTCATCTAAGTATAACATGATCCGAGTTAACTAGGCCGTGTCCGATCATCACGTGAGACGGACTAGTCAACGTCGGTGAACATCTTCATGTTGATCGTATCTGCTATACGACTCATGCTCGACCTTTCAGTCTTCTGTGTTCCGAGGCCATGTCTGTACATGCTAGGCTCGTCAAGTCAACCTAAGTGTTTTGCATGTGTAAATCTGTCTTACACCCATTGTATGTGAACGTTTGAATCAAACACCCGATCATCACGTGGTGCATTGAAGCAACGAACTGTCGCAATGGTGCACAGTTAGGGGGAACACTTTCTTGAAATTATTATGAGGGATCATCTTATTTACTACCGTCGTTCTAAGTAAACAAGATGCAAAACATGATAAACATCAAATGCAATCAAATTATAATAGTGACATGATATGGCCAATATCACATAGCTCCTTTGATCTCCATCTTGGGGCTCCATGATCATCTTGTCACCGGCATGACACCATGATCTCCATCATCATGATCTCCATCATTGTGTCTCCATGAAGTTGCTTGCCAACTATTACTTCTACTACTATGGCTAACGCGTTTAGCAATAAAATAAAGTAATTTACATGGCGTTTCTCAATGACACGCAGGTCATACAAAAATAAAGACAACTCCTATGGCTCCTGCCGATTGTCATACTCATCGACATGCAAGTCGTGATTCCTATTACAATAGCATGAACAACTCATACATCACATATATATTATTCATCATTCGTCACAACTTTGGCCATATCATATCACAAAGCACTTGCTGCAAAAACAAGTTAGACGTCCTCTAATTGTTGTTGCAAGTTTTACGTGGCTGAAGTAGGGTTCTAGCAAGAACGTTTTCTTACCTACGTGAAAGCCACAACGTGATTTGTCAACTTCTATTTACCCTTCATAAGGACCCTTTCCATCGAATCCGCTCCAACTAAAGTAGGAGAGACAGACACCCGCCAGCCACCTTATGCAACTTGTGCATGTTTGTCGGTGGAACCGGTCTCACGTAAGCATACGTGTAAGGTCGGTCCGGGCCGCTTCATCCCACAATCCCGTTGAAGCAAGATAAGACTAGTAGCGGCAAGAAAGTTGACAACATCAACGCCCACAACAAATTGTGTTCTACTCGTGCAAGAGAACTACGCATAGACCTAGCTCTGATACCACTGTTGGGGAACGAAGCAGAAAACAAAAATTTTCCTACGGTTTCACCAAGATCCATATAGGAGTTCATCTAGCAATGAGTGATTAGATGCATCTACGTACCTTGTAGATCGCGAGCGGAAGCGTTCAAAGAACGGGGATGAGGTAGTCGTACTCGACGTGATTCGAATCACCGAGGATCCTAGCACCGAACGGACGGCACCTCCGCGTTCAACACACGTACGGAACAGCCACGTCTCCTCCTTCTTGATCCAGCAAGGGCAGAGGAGAGGTTGAGGGAGATGGCACCAGCAGCAGCACGCCGGCGTGGTGTTGTTGGAGCTGCAGTACTCCGGCAGGGCTTCGCCAAGCGCTATGGAGGAGGAGGAGGTGTTGGAGAGGGAGGAGGAGGCAACCAAAGGCTTGGTGAAAAGCCCTCCTTCCCTCACTATATATAGGAGGGCCAAGGGGGGGGGGCGCCGGCCCTAGGAGATCCAATCTCCTAGGGTGGGGCGGCGGCCAAGGGGAGGTTTCCCTCCCCCCCAAGGCACCTAGGAGGTGCCTTCCCCTCCTAGGACTCTTCCTCCTAGAAACCCTAGGCGCATGGGCCTCTTGGGGCTGGTGCCCTTGGCCCATGTAGGCCAAGGCGCACCCCCTTACAGCCCATGTGGCCCCCGGGGCCAGGTGGACCCACCCGGTGGACCCCCGGGACCCTTCCGGTGGTCCTGGTACAATACCGATGACCCCGAAACTCGTCCCGATGGCCGAAACAGGACTTCCCATATATAAATCTTTACCTCCGGACCATTCCGGAACTCCTCGTGACGTCCGGGATCTCATCCGGGACTCCGAATAACATTCGGGTTACTGCATATACATATCCCTACAACCCTAGCGTCACCGAACCTTAAGTGTGTAGACCCTACGGGTTCGGGAGACATGCAGACATGACCGAGACGACTCTCCGGTCAATAACCAACAGCGGGATCTGGATACCCATGTTGGCTCCCACATGCTCCACGATGATCTCATCGGATGAACCACGATGTCGAGGATTCAATCAACCCCGTGTGCAATTCCCTTTGCCAATCGGTATGTTACTTGCCCGAGATTCGATCGTCCGTATCCCAATACCTCGTTCAATCTCGTTACCGGCAAGTCACTTTACTCATACCGCAATGCATGATCCCGTGACCAGACACTTGGTCACTTTGAGCTCATTATGATGATGCATTACCGAGTGGGCCCAGTGATACCTCTCCGTCATACGGAGTGACAAATCCCAGTCTCGATCCGTGTCAACCCAACAGACACTTTCGGAGATACCTGTAGTGCACCTTTATAGTCACCCAGTTACGTTGTGACATTTGGTACACCCAAAGCACTCTTACGGTATCCGGGAGTTACACGATCTCATGGTCTAAGGAAAGGGCACTTGACATTGGAAAAACTCTAGCAAACGAACTATACGATCTTTATGCTATGTTTAGGATTGGGTCTTGTCCATCACATCAATCTCCTAATGATGTGATCTCGTTATCAATGACATCCAATGTCCATAGTCAGGAAACCATGACTATCTGTTGATCAACGAGCTAGTCAACTAGAGGCTTACTAGGGACATGATGGTGTCTGTTATTCACACATGTATTACGATTTCCGAATAATACAATTATAGCATGAATAAAGACAATTATCATGAACAAAGAAATATAATAATAATGCTTTTATTATTGCCTCTAGGGCATATTTCCAACAACATGTCCATGAATATCAGTCAAGTCAAGAAACTCAGAAAGATTGTTAGGATGGAGAAACTTGCGATGAATAACAGTAAGATATTTGTTTGCACAATGAAGAAGACATCAATCAACTATATGATGGTACCAACTCTTTTACCTTGTTTTTACCCCTTGCACCATTTTAAAATTTACAACAGCGATTTATGCATAGCTTTGTTTTCAGTACTTTTCAAAGCAGTTCACCGATGATTACCTCTCAAACCACCTGCATGGTCAAGACGCGAGGAAGGTATTCATTCAACACCCACAATACAATATTGAAGTCTTGCTGAAGAGGACGAAGGTTGGGCGGGCAATTATCCATAGCCACTGGCCTAAAGTTGCAAGGACATTCAACATCACTGAAGGCTCAATATTTGCCTTCCGCTTCCGCAGTTTCCCAGATGAGATTCATCTCTCTATTTATTGTGTATGATGCTACTTTCCAAAGGTTTTTGATGCTGCATGTGAAACTTGGTGCTGTTGTCTAATGGCGTAATTGAGTGCCGAAGCTATCTGATGTAATTCGATTATGAAATCCCGGTTGCTTTTATATGGATATGAAATATCTGGCGTGTTTTATAAGAAATATCAGTTTGATTATTACATGGATTATCAATAATAGGCTAATTACCCTACTTATTGGGGTTTTCTATTGCAGACGGTTACTCAAACAGCACTGTGGGCGATGAACTCAAACAACCCGCACGGTTTCTAGAAAGTAGGCATGTTCGATCAACTAACAATCACACACGGCTTCCGGCAGCGAACTGTTTGCGTTAGGCCACCTTGCACAAACGTTTCCACACAAAGAACTGTGTGTGATATGCATACCTACGGAAATGTTTTTCTAGGATTCACCGTGTGGGATGTACATACCTACAGAAATGATTTTCTGGGATTCACCGTGTGGGATGTACATATCTATGGAAATGATTTTCTGGGATTCACCGTGTGGGATGTACATACCTACGGAAATGTTTTTCTCGGATTACCATGTGGGATGTACATACCTACAGAAATGATTGGGTTTCGATGCCTCGCCCGATCGCACACGACCTAGCCTGTGTCCCAGGAGGGCCTATCCCCGACGATTTCTGGGTCATGTGTGAAGGACCCCCTATCGCCCACACTCACTTGGCAACGGTTCCAAATGCTGTTGCGGAAAGGGGTTAAAAACCATTTGCATAGCACGTCGCTGTACCAGTGGTACTTATTCACGGACGCGTATGTATAGTATATATGATAGTCCCCTCCCACCTCTTCGACGCGTACTATATATATACTCCCACCATAACACAAACAAAAATATTCTACCTTGCTGGTCAAATTAACCTCACTGCCAGTTGTTCGTCAAAGTGATGGACGACGACCTCGCAGGCCCACAGAAAGCGTCACACGCAAGTATCGAGTGTCGTATAGGAAAACCATCGACTGCATGTCGCCAAAACATGTATGTATGAAAGGGTTGTGTAATGTTTTAAATAATGAATTCACGACTCTGATGTGGCACCTGGCTAACAAAACGGCTAGCCGGAAAGGGCTTCCGAAGAGTTAGGCCCTGAAAGAGAAAAGGAATGTCAAAGCTATACAGCCCCTGGTGTGGTTAAGCCACAATGCGGGGCGTGTCCTGATTGTGCCCCCGCCTGTGTCCATGGTATTTTCAATGTGTAGTTATGTACGCGCGACATGAATTTTGTCGCTGCACTGGGACTGGGACGGGGGCCGGATTGCTAGGCGAGCACTGATCGCGCTAGGCGATCCTGTTGCAGATTGTTCTGGACTCGCTTGAAGGTGTCTGGGGGCTGTAACGCCGAATGAGTGGTCTACCTGAACAGTCAGCTTTGTGCCTCTGCTGCAAGGGCCGCAATGTGCTCTTCTGTACGAAGCGAACGTTCTGTGTTTCCATTTACTGTTATGACCCCGCGGGGTCCTGGCATCTTGAGCTTGAGGTATGCGTAATGCGGAACTGCGTTGAATTTTGCAAATGCTGTCCGCCCGAGCAGTGCATGATAGCCACTGCGAAACAAGACGATGTCGAAGATTAACTCTTCGCTTCAGAAGTTATCCGGTGATCCGAAGACCACTTCCAGTGTAATTGAGCCTGTGCAATGGGCCTCTACACCTGGGATGACGCCTTTAAAGGTGGTTTTGCTGGGTTTGATCCTTTAGGGATCGATACCCATTTTTCGCACTGTATCCTGATAAAGCAGGTTCAGGCTGCCGCCGCCGTCCATAAGGACTCGAGTGAGGTGAAATCCGTCAATGATGGGGTCTAGGACCAGTGCGGCGGATCCTCCATGACGGATGCTAGTGGGGTGGTCCCTGCGATCGAAGGTGATCGGACAAGCAGACCATGGGTTGAACTTCAGGGTGGCGGGCTCCATCGCGTAGACGTCCCTTAGTGCACGCTTCTGCTCTCTCTTGGGAATGTGGGTTGCGTATATCATGTTCACTGTCTTCACTTGTGGGGGAAACCCCTTCTGTTCTCCTGGGTTCGGCGGCCGGGGCTCCTCCTCATCATCGATATGCAGCCCCTTGTCCTTGTTTCGGCATTTAACTTGCCGGCCTGCTTGAACACCCAACATTCTCTGTTGGTGTGATTGGCTGGCTTGTCAGGGGTGCCATGGATTTGACATGAGCGATCCAGTATGCGATCCAAACTAGACGGAGCCGGAGTATTTCTTTTAAATGCCTTTTTCCGCTGACCGGATTTAGAGCCTCTGAATCTATCTTCGGTGTTATCGCCGTTATTGCGGCGCTTTGGTCTATTACGACGCTGCCTACCGTTAACGTCTTTGGTATCTGAGGTATCCGGATTCCTTGATGTGTTGTTGCTGCGAGTCAGCCAGTTGTTCTCACCCGCACAAAAGCGGGCCATGAGTGTTGTGAGGGCTGCCATAGATTTCGGCTTCTCCTGGCCGAGGTGGCGGGCGAGCCTCTCGTCGCGGATGTTATGCTTGAATGCCACTAGGGCTTCTGCAGCCGGACATTCTACAATTTGATTTTTCTTAGTCAGGAACCGTGTCCAGAATTGTCTGACCGATTCCCCTAGCTGATGGGTTATGTGGCTCAAGTCATCAGCATCCGATGGCCGTACATAAGTGCCCTGGAAGTTGTCAAGAAATGCATCTTCCAAATCCTCCCAACTGCCAACGGAATATGCTAGCAAGCTATTCAGCCAATGCCGGGCTGGTCCCTTGAGTTTTAGTGGGAGGTACTTGATGGCATGTAGATTGTCACCGCGAGCCATGTGGATGTGAAGGAGGAAATCCTCAATCCATACAACAGGATCTGTTGTGACGTCGTATGATTCGATATTTACGGATTTGAAACCCTCCGGGAATTCATGATTCATTACTTCATCAGTGAAGCATAGGGGGTGTGCGGCGCCTCTGTGCTGGGCTATATCCCGACGTAGTTCGTGTGAGTCTTGTCTGCTGTATTCGGCCCGGCCGGATTTACTCTTGGAGTATCCGACGCGACGATCGTCGTCCCATGTGGGCGCACATGCTCGTGTCCCGTATATTGACCTTGCGATTTTTGCCCTACTGTCCAAGATGTCTCGCAGGTCCTCTGTGTTGCCCCAGGCGTTAGTATTTTTAACTGAGTGTCGACGGGGTGCGGTCTGAACTTTAGGCTGAAAAGCCTCTCTGGCTCGGCCATGTAGTGGCCAGTCAGCTGCATCGTACACTGGTGAATGAGGTTTCAATGCTTCCTCCTCGAGGTGAGGTAGAAACCTACGTTTTGGGTAACTCTTGGACGGGCGCTCGAGTTCATGCTCCTTGGCTGCAAGGACTTCGGTCCATCTGTCTGCTAGCAAGTCTTGATCAGCTTGAAGCTGCTGCTATCTCTTCTTTAGGCTACTTGTCGTGGCCATAATCTGGCGCTTGAAGCACTCTTGCTCGACAGGGTCCTCAGGCACGATAAACTCGTGGTCTCCGAGGCTTGCCTCGTCTTCGGAGAGAGGCATGTAATTGTCCTCCTCCGGTTCTCCATCTGCTGCCTGCTCTGGGGGGCTAGCTTGTTCGTCCTCTAGCTCTGCACCGTGCTGGAGGGGATTGTTGTTGTCTTCGGCGCTATCCGGAGTGTTATTATCTCCTATGCCGGTATCACTGCTCTTGCTGTGGGGGGACTTAGACCGGCGCCGCTGACGTCGGCGCTTGGGTTTCTTCTTGGAGGGGTCATCATCCACTTTGTCATCGCCATTGGCTTCTTTGGGGGTGTCCACCATGTATATATCATATGATGAGGTGGCGGTCCAGTGCCCCGAGGGCGGTGGATCCTGTTCGTCTCTGTCTTCGTCGTCCATACCATCGAAGTCGAGCATGTTGGTTAAGTCGTCGACAGTGGCAACTAAGTGGGTGGTGGGTGGGCAGCGAATTTCTTCGTCGTCCGCATCCCATTCTAGCCAGACATAGTTCGGCCAAGGTTCTCCTGATAGGGAGAGAGACCTTAATGAATTTAGCACATCCCCGAAGGGTGAGTGCTGAAAGATGTCCGCGGAGGTGAACTCCATGATTGGCGCCCAGTCGGACTCGACGGGCATGGATATGAGCGGCTCGGAGTCCGTGGCCGGAGATGAATCCAGTGGTTTGGCGACACGGCTCTCGTAAGGGGTGAAGTTAGTATCCGGCTCTATCACCACTGAGAGTGCGGCCTCCATGGCGGGGTCCATCCCTCTGCTCTTGGATGGCGCGACTTGCTCCGGATTGATGGACGGAGTAGCTGCGGATGCGATATCCCGAACACTGTCCGACGGCAGAGTTACGTCATGCTCGTCAAGACTATACGGCGCGTCCCACATGGGCTCGAATCTGCCGAAGATCAAGTCTCCACGGATGTCGGCCGTGTAGTTCAAGTTTCCAAATCTGACCTGATGGCCAGGGGCGTAGCTCTCAATCTGCTCCAGATGGACAAGCGAATTGGCCCGCAGTGCAAAGCCGCCGAATATGAAGATTTGTCCGGGGAGGAAAGCCTCACCCTGGACCGCATCACTAGCGATAATCGAAGGAGCCATCAAGCCTTTCGGTGACGACACAGTGGAACTGTCAATGAAAGCACCAATGTCAGTGTCAAAACTGGTGGATCTCGGGTAGGGGGTCCCGAACTGTGTGTCTAAGGCGGATGGTAATAGGAGGCAGGGGACACGATGTTTACCCAGGTTCGGGCCCTCTTGATAGAGGTAAAACCCGACGTCCTGCTTGATTGTTCTTGATGATATGAGTATTACAAGAGTAGATCTACCACGAGATCAGAGAGGCTAAACCCTAGAAGCTAGCCTATGGTATGATTGTCTGTTGTCCTACGGACTAAAACCCTCCGGTTTATATAGACACCGGAGGGGGCTAGGGTTACACAAGGTCGGTTATAAAGGAGGAGATATACATATCCGTATTGCCTAGCTTGCCTTCCACGCCAAGTAGAGTCCCATCCGGACACGGGACGAAGTCTTCAATCTTGTATCTTCATAGTCGAACAGTCCGGCCAAAGGATATAGTCCGGCTGTCCGGAGACCCCCTAATCCAGGACTCCCTCAATGAACCTTCGCAACGGTGCACAGTTAGGAGGAACACTTTTCTTGAAATTTTAGTGAGGGATCATCTTATTTATGCTACCGTCGTTCTAAGCAAATAAGATGTAAACATGACAAACATCACATGCAAATCATAAAGTGACATGATATGGCAAATACCATCTTGTGCCTTTGATCTCCATCTTCGAGGCGCGACATGATCACCATCGTCACCAGCATGACACCATGATCTCCATCATCGTGTCTTCAGGAAGTTGTCTCGCCAACTATTACTTCTACTACTATGGCTAACGGTTAGCAATAAAGTAAAGTAATTACATGGCGTTTTCATTGACACGCAGGTCATACAATAAATTAAGACAACTCCTATGGCTCCTGCCGGTTGTCATATTCATTGACATGCAAGTCGTGATTCCTATTACAAGAACATGATGAATCTCATACATCACATATATCATCCATCACACCCTTTTGCCATATCACATTACATAGCATACCCTGCAAAAACAAGTTAGACGTTCTTTAATTGTTGTTTGCATGTTTTACGTGGCTGCTGTGGTTTCGAGCAAGAACGTTTCTTACCTACGCAAAAGCCACAACGGTGATATGCCAATTTCTATTTACCCTTCATAAGGACCCTTTTCATTGAATCCGATCCGACTAAAGTGGGAGAGGCAGACACCCGCTAGCTACCTTATGCATCAAGTGCATGTCAGTCGGTGGATCCAGTCTCACGTAAGCGTACGTGTAAGGTCGGTCCGAGCCGCTTCATCCCACAATGCCGCCGAATCAAGATAAGACTAGTAACGGTAAGCAAATTGAACAAATCATCGCCCACAACTACTTTGTGTTCTACCCGTGCATAGAATCTACACATAGACCTAGCTCATGATGCCACTATTGGGGAACGTAGTAATAATTCAAAAAAATTCCTACGTATCACCAAGATCAATCTAGGAGATGCTAGCAATGACAAAGAGGGAGTGCATCTTCATACCCTTGAAGATCACTAAGCGGAAGTGTTACAAGGACGCGGTTGATGGAGTCGTCCTTGCCGCGATTCAAATCGCGGAAGATCCGATCAAGCGTCGAATGGACGGCACCTCCGCGTTCAACAAAAGTACAGCCCGGGGACGTCTCCTCCTTCTTGATCCAGCAAGGGGAGAGGAGAAGTTGAGGGAGAGCTTCGGCAGCATGACAACGCGGTGGTGGAGCTTGCAGTTCTCCGGCAGGGCTTCGCCAAGCACTACGGAGGAGGAGGTGTTGGAGAGGGGGAGGGTCGCGCCAGGGATGGGGTGCGGCTGCCCTCCCACCCCCTCTATTTATAGGGTGAAGGGAGAGGGGCCCGCCACCCCCTAGATGCATCTAGAGGGGGGGAGGGGGGCAAGGGGGGGACTTGCCCCCAAGTTAGGTGGGAAGCGCCCCCACCCCCTAGGGTTTTCAACCCTTAGCGCCTTGGGCCCTTGGAGGGGTGCACCAGCCCACCAGGGGCTGGTTCCCACCCTTGTTCAGCCCACTTGGCCCACCGGGGTAGGTGGCCCCACCCGGTGGACCCTCGGACACCTTTCGGTGGTCCCGGTACAATACCGATAACCCCCGAAATCATTCCGGCGACTGAACTGGATTTCCCATATATAAATCTTCACATCTGGACCATTCCGGAACTCCTTGTGACGTTCGGGATATCATCCGGGATTCCTAACAACCTTCGATAACCACATACTATTTCCCATAACAACTCTAGCGTCACCGAACCTTAAGTGTGTAGACCCTACGGGTTCGGGAACCATGCAGACATGACCGAGACATCTCTCCAGCCAATAACCAACAGTGAGATCTGGATACCCATGTTGGCTCCCACTTGTTCCACGATGATCTCATCGGATGAACCACGATGTCGAGGATTCAATCAATCCCGTATACAATTCCCTTTGCCCATCGGTATGTTACTTGCCCGAGATTCAACCGTCGGTATCTCTATACCTCGTTCAATCTCATTACCGGCAAGTCTCTTTACTCGTTCCATAACGCATGATCCCGTGGCTAACTCCTTAGTCACATTGAGCTTGTTATGATGATGCATTACCGAGTGGGCCCAGAGATACCTCTCCGTCATACAGAGTGACAAATTCCAGTCTCGATTCGTGCCAACCTAACAGATACTTTCAGAGATACCTGTAGTGCACCTTTATAGCCACCCAGTTACGTTGTGACGTTTGGTACACCCAAAGCATTCCTACAGTATCCGGGAGTTGCACAATCTCATGGTCTAAGGAAATGATACTTGACATTAGACAAGCTTTAGCAAACAAACTACACGATCTTGTGCTATGCTTCATTCTCCTAATTATGTGATCCCATTATCAACAACATCCAATGTCCATGGTCAGGAAACCATAACCATGTATTGATCAACAAGCTAGTCAACTAGAGGCTTACTAGGGACATATTACGATCTATGTATTCACACATGTATTACGGTTTCCGGTTAATACAATTTTAGCATGAACAATAGAAAATTATCATGAACACAGAAATATAATAATAACCACTTTATTGTTGCCTCTAGGGCATATTTCCAAGACGTTGTTCATAGTTAAGACATTGCAGAATATGGCATTGTGCTATATTGGGTAGGTTCACTACACCACTTGATTACGGATCAAGAACAGAAGCATACATGCAGTGCAAAAGATCACTTGCTCTGTATAGTTTAATTTACATGGTATGAAGAAGGAACTTGGTTGTACAACCAAAAACTTAAATTGAGAAGGACAAACTTTTGTTTATGAACTACATAATAAACTTTAAACATGCAATTTGATGCAAACACCAAAAATAAACAGCTGTTGCAGTCATGCCTAACCAAATATACACAACAAAGTTTGAAGGCTTGAGAAGGACAAACTCACATTAGTGGTGAAGACAGGCTCTATAAAGCCCTTGTCCATGCTGATGGGGGGGGGGGATTCAAGAAGTTTACCACATAATCTTCTTCATAAGCATTGCCTTTATTCTACATTTTGTTAAGAGTAAATATAGATGTGATAATATAAGAAAAAATGGAGAATATTTAAGATAAGATGAAGAGTGATGCTACATAACCAAGTAGCTATAAATGTAAGTACAGTGATACAGGCAAAAGGTACATCGAAGAGCAATGCAGAGCTAAACTTCTTCAGTACCATCGGTGTTATCCAACCTTATGGTAAGAGTAAATATAGATCTGATGTGTAGAAAATGGAGGGCAAAGGAAAATAAGCTGCAGAGTGATGGTACATGAAAAACTAGCTGTCAATATAAGTACACTGATAAAGGACAACAGGTACTTACAAGAACAATGCAGAGCTAAAAAATTTCATTGGCATTCGATATATTCTACACTAATGTAACCATTCATACATATCAGATAATTTGGAGCGAACAATTGATAAGAAAGCTATCATGCATACTGCTGTCACATAACGAACCATGTATGAATGCAAGTACAGTGATACAGGACAACGGGTACTAAAAAGAGCAAAGCAGTGGGCATCATATTTGCGATATCCCGTCGTCCTTTTCAAACCAGAATTCTTCTTCGAGCAGATTTCGTGCAAAAGAGATCCGTAAGGCACATGTGGAAAAGTAGAAGTTCAAATTGTCATGTGATATCATAGACAATACCTCATCCTGGGAATGAGACTAGTGCATAACAAGGTTTTTCCATTCAATGTCTTCTAAATTTAGCACACGAGACTTCATCGGAAATTCATTTATAGACTTGCCATCAAAGTGTGATTTCCTCAGGTAACACCGATACTGCTGCAATGCTTCCTTGAAAAGCGCAAGAAAGCTTTGCTCATCATGACTATCTAGATTAACCTTCTCCTACTTACAACAATGTAATGTAAATCATTGATGTGTTCAATCAGCAGAAAACAGGAAAATAATCACCATGAATAATAGCACTTACACGTAAGTGGGACATGAAGATGTGAAAATGGTGTTTGTCTTCACTATAATCTTCCCATGATGGGAATATATGCACGTAGTCTCTAACAACATTGAAAGCATTGTCTTTTAAACTGGGAATAACTAGAATGGGGTTCCAATCTGCAGGAATTGGCCGTCTCTGCAGTTGGGATAGGTCTTCGGCCAGTGGACTTGCTGTACTTTTTGCTAGAGTGGGATTTTTCTGTGGTACGACTAGTGCTATGGCAACTGAAATCGACATACCTTTTGCTGAAGTGCAGGTCATGTGTGGAGGGGCTAGTGGTGTGGCCATTGAAGTATGGGTACAGTCTGCTGGAGTCGGTCCTACGTTTTGTGTCACTGGTTGTAGAGCCAATATAAGTGGGGTGCTGTCTGATTTCTCTGGCACCACCACATTTTTCAAGGACTTTGCTGGTGCTCCTTCAGGTTCGGCAATCACCCTCTTCCTTTTTGACGTCTGATGCACAAGAACAACATTTGAGTGGAAAAACATTGTATGATGATAGATGGAATATGAATTGATAATGGATGGGCATGGCATCTTGACATATATGATGCGTAAACTAACCAGATGGTCGTGCAACAAAGTAGAAGAAATGCAAGACACCTTATGCAAGATACGCGCAATCAATAAAACCTTGCCAAATTAGAACATGCACCTTGATGGGTGAACAGGACAGACCATCTGCCTTTGACTCCTCAAGGTCAGAATAGTCATTAGGATCATATTCTGAACAAGAATCTACACGTGGGGTGCGTATGAGTTTTGTTGCATCTAGAATGGCACTCAATGCCTTGGTGCCAATTTTGTATGTCGTTGTAGTGTTCCATAATATTCTTCTGATGCACGAATTCTGATATTCACTGTGATTACATATAATATCTAAGAAGCATGAAAACATAAATAGTTGTGAGATTATCTTTGTAATGCAGAGAATATTCTAATATAGGGGCGCCCTGTAAACCCCTTGTGTGCTATCACTGGATTCCGATGAGAGAGCCCATGTGTGCTATAATAGGGTGCGTGAATTAATATAATCTGGCACAAGTACACACAAAAATAGGCTCCAGAAGTAAGGGTAGTTGGAAGATGATAGGTTCATAATATATTGTATAGAGAGTTTATTGCCAAACCATGATAACAAGAGCACACATCAACTAGGCAGATCGTAGTGTACATAAAAGGGGTACACCATAACCAGGATATATAAATCGGGAAAGTGGAACTAGCTAGAAAATACGATGTTGTATTGCCGCTACTAATTGAAAGCCTACCTATCACGTACAGGCTAGCTCTATCAGCTATTGACTGCAGATGTCCCTGCTCCCCTTCCTGACAAGGAACATACTGGACGTACTAAATACAGAATAACAAAAGAGGAACATGTTAAAGAACAGAAGAGGAAGCATATTCTTGAGGTTCCGCTTCTTTGCATACAATGTTGGTTGCCCTCTCATGATGAATCACAGTGCCCAAAGAAATGCAATTCCATGCTGTCTCTCTATATGTGGCCATGTGCATTTGGAAAATCAAGTGGGAGCATTACCTGACCAATTAAATGTGTGTTTGTTAACTAATATCAGTATCATATCACAATTCGTATTTGAAGAAGTAAGCTTTGGACTTATGATTGGTGTCTTGTTTAGCTTCAAGAGTGGACTGCTGCTAGTGCGACACAAAGCAGCTACACAGATCATAGTGTAGATATAACGGGAAAACCGTAAGCATCACAAGTAAAATAAGCAAAGTGGAACTTGCTGGAAAATATAGGCTACTATTGCCGGTACGGCTAGAAAGGCTTCGGATACCAGCTCTCTTCAACTGAAGGTGCAGTACTGTTAATATCAGTGTAACTCTCAAAGGCGACACAACTCCCCGCATTTCCGTGCTAATCTTATAGGATTCAAGTGGGCAGGCCACTACAATTCCTATTCTTGTGTTTGCAAAATCCTATGAATCAAAGAGCCCCGAAGAGTTGAAAGTGTCCATCACAACCGACCGAATAGACCTCTACACTGGAAATGTCCCTGCTCCTCTTCACTACAAGGAACATACTGTACTACTACCATACTCCCTCCATTCCAAAATATAAGTCTTTGTAGAGATTTTCACTATGGATCACATACAGATGTATACAGATACATTTTAGAGTGTAGATTCACTCATTTTGCTCCATATGTAGTCCATGGTGGAATCTATACAAAGACTTGTATTTAGGAACGGAGAGAGTACTTATTAAAGAAGAAAGAAAGAGGAACATGCTAAAGAAGAACAAGCAGATTTTGGATAATAAAATGTTCGTTGCACAGTGCCCACACATGATGAACCAGAGCGCATTAAGAATGCAACTCCTTGCTGTCTCTCTATATGTGGTGCATGTGATTTTCGAAAGTAAAGTAGGAACATTAGCTGACCAATTAAATGTTATCTGTTTTAGTAAAATCAACATCATATCATATTCGTATTTGAGCAACAAGTTTGGAATTATGAGTGGCACGTTGTTTTGCTTGATGGATTCAGGAGCAGTGCTAAGTAGCTTCGATGATGGTACTGAATATAAAGGCATGTCTGCATGCAAGTCGCGTGACTTTTGTCATTTGGGCCAGTTGACCATTTCAGGCGGTTGGATGAAGATCCTACATCTCCTAACCCTTCTTCCTCGTCTCTGATTCTTCCCATACATAACACTGCACAGGCCACCGGCCCCGACCCCCCGCCCTCCCCTGAACCGCCCCCACCACCCGTGTTCCTCCGCCACCCCTACCCCACCCGCGTCGAGTTTTCTTCGTTTGGCGTGGCCCCACCACCGCCCCCACAACCACCATCCCCACCTGAGCCCTTTCCTTCTCATTGGAGAACTCCAACGAGCTCTCAAAAATTGACTGACCCAATTTTGAAATTTAGTCTACTGTCATTTAACTAGTGTGGAATATAAAAGGGGAAAACCATAAGCATTGCGAGTATAGTGTTGAGCATGCCATAGCGGATCTGAAGGTGCAAACCGGAGAAAGGAAACTTTGCAACCAATGTTTGCTTTTAGCTAACAAGTAAGTGATGGACAAGATATCAGAGTAAAGCAGTGGCGATCTATTTTCTTGCTGCGATAAATAAGTTGAGCAGATATGAAAGAGAACCACCTCTGGTGCGGTGCCGTGTATGCATCTACTAAGAATTTGACAGTGCTGCAGTAGCGATGGCTGTCGGCGGCATGGAAGCAGATCTAGGAGGGTAGACGGTGGCGGCAGGGGAAATATCCCGGCGCGATGGACGAGACGGTCGTAGGAGCGGCGCTGGCAAGGTGGACGGCGACGGGGATGAAGCGAGAGGATGAGATGCAATGATCCCGGTTCGAAGCCGTTGATGAGAGAGGTCGATCTCTTGTAATGGACAATGGCGTCGGGGTATCAGCTCCAGCATGGTGGAGGAGGACGGCGGTGGATGGGCTGGCGGACGGAGGAGGCTAGGGTGGAGAGGGTGTTTTGGCGCCCACGGAGTACGAATGGGGAAATGGAGGGAGAGAGAGGAAGGGGGAACCATGTCTTCAGGGCACGCTTGTCTCAAATGCGAGGAAATTTACAAACTTAGCCCCCGTTTAAAATTTCCTACATCACAACAATATTAGTCGGTTGTTGATAGGACGGTAATCTCACATACACCGAATATTTGCCGACGAGAGATTGTTCTGGCACCCATCGTGTATGAATTAGGGAGGGAGTCCATTTTGGCCGAGGAGACACTGTGTTTTGGCGCCCACCGTGTATGAATCTGGGTGAGAGGTGGTTATGTCACATTTGAGTGAAATTACAAACCTACCACTATCGAAACCTATAGAAATTGAGCCGATAGGCTTTGCGTGTCAGGGATAGCCAATAATTTCTATCTCGCAGATTTTGGTTTCGGGCGGTTACTGCGACTTTGCCTGCTTCGTTCAAATTTTTGCAGAGCAAGAGTGCACGTTTACCATGCCAACTCAATTCGAATCCAGTTTGCATTCTATTTTTGTTCGGACATGATCCATTTTCGATTGGAATAAAATTCTATATACATCATTACATATATATACTTTCGAAAGCACAACAAAGAATTCTACTCTTTATATATAAAATATGATTTACAAATACAATGATCTCAAAAAATCATAAGGTTGAATTCAAAAATTTTAAACCAAATAACATAGATGTGTGTGAATTCATACGAGTATGGATGTTTGATAGATCAATTTTGGTTCGAGTATGAATTACATGTATCATCATCTCGAATTCAAATATTTGAATCCCTATTATGTTGATATTTTCTATACACGCAACTAAATATTTGAATCTTCATTCACGCCCATCTGTCTCGCATGCTCCTTCATGTAGCTATCACTCTCTTTTCTCCAGCTCACCCACACGCTCACTTCATGTTTCTCCTATTTTCGCAAACATGGTTTTCGGCGTTCTGGGAACGGGGATCCCCAGACTTGCCTGCCTGCGGCCCACGGCGTGGCTCTATAGGCGGGCCCATACGGCCCATCTTCACCAACAAGCATTCAAGACCCTCGCAAGGGGCCAAGCCTCGCGAGGCGGACGACATAAGACCTCCTCGGGAGCGGCCTCACCAGGCTGGCTCGCGAGGGGCGGAGAGATCAAGGCAAGGCAAACCTCGCGAGGTTCCAATGACATGAGCCATGACGATCGAGACCAGGCAGGCGCCAGCGTGCACAGTGTCCTTATTTCCTCTTTGGTGCTAAGGAAGCAAGCGCAGGCAAAGAGTACCGAGGCGTTAAGCAAAGGTTTCCATATCGGTGCAACGAGACCAAGATCAGCAGGACGGCAAGACGGAGGTCACCATGGAGCCCAAGGCGGTGTCACCACCAGAGCCTTTGGCAGGCGAAGGCTGCTTTTGTCAGGATAACTTGTACTAGCTGTCCCCTTTCAAATTGGCCGTTGTTGGCTCCCTTCCCACTCAATATTTGGGGAGAGGACCAGAGCCTCTATAAATAGGATTAGCCACCATAGTAGGAGGCGAGGAGAGCCTCTGCCATCTCAACTTGGACTAGATCCAACCCATCCTCACACCCACCAAGCACAAGAACACCTCAGCTTAGGAGGCTGTTCTTCCCCTTGTACTGTTCATCCTCAGCCCGAGAGGCAATCCACCACACCACACTAGAGTAGGGTATTACACCGCAACGGTGGCCCAAACCAGTATAAATCTTGTGTCTCTTGTGTTGCGAGTTCGTCGAGCTAAGCTTAGGGATCATGGCGAGGTTGAGGGCGTGATTTGGTAGGGGGAGATCTTCGCGCGCACCCTAGTGTTCGAACCTTGAGGGTTTTGCCGGAACCCGAGATCCCACATTTGGCGCGTCAGGTAGGGGTGCGCCGGAGTTTTCCTTCCATCGATTCGCGCTCCACCATCTTCACGCCCATTCTCCATGGCTGGCGCCGCCCTTCCGGCTGGATCTACGGGTGCCCACAGTGACGCTTGGGGGCTCCGAGCCCTTGCTCCCGCCTTGCGGCAGGTGCAGTAGCCACCTAAGTTCAAGCCGGAGATGCCACCGTAGTACGACGGCGCGGCAGACCCGTCAGCTTTCCTGCTGGCATATGAGGAGGCTGTCCTTAAGGCCCGGGGCGACGACAAGGTCATGACCAACTGGCTTCCCATGGCCCTCACTGGCGCATCATGCGCCTGGCTGCTCAACCTCCCCGGATCCACGGTGGCATCCTGGGAGGAGTTGCACGGCCTCTTCGCTGCGCGCTACGCGGCGCCGGCGCACCATGCGGTTGCGGCCCTCCTTGGCGGCTCACAAGCACCACCCTCGGATCGTCACATCAAGCCGTTCTTTCGCCAGATCGGCGCCACTTCCAAGCTCCCGGGGGCTCTGCCGGGCTGGGCCACGCCCGTGGCCGACCTCACCTTCGACTCAGGGGATCATCCCATCTCCATCGTCGGCTCGGGTGTGCTCCCAATGCTTTGCACGCCCAGCATCTACAACGTGTCCATTACCAAGACGCTCATCGACGGTGGTGCCGGCCTCAACGTGCTCTCCGTCGAGGCCTTCAGCTTTCTTCACGTACCGCTCGAGCGGCTCCGCCCTAGCAAACCTTTCTCAGGGGTTGGTGGAGGCTCCGCCCAGTCCCTGGGGCGGATCCACCTCCCCGTGATCTTCGGCACACGCGACAACTACCGCACCGAGCTGGTCGACTTCGACATCGCCCACATCGGCCTCCCGTACAACGCGATCCTCGGGTACCCGGCCCTGGCTCTGTTCATGGCGGCAACCCATCCGGCCTACAAACTCATGAAGATGCCCGAGAGAAAGGGTGTCCTCACAATAGTTGGGGACACCAAGGAAGCCTTGATGACGCTCAAGCTCGCCCTCAAGACCGCCGCGACAGCGCAGCCCGCCGACGCGGATACCTCCAAGTCCAAGGGAGCCGCACCAACCAAGAAGAAGCAATTTTTCACTCAAGACAAGGCAGGAACCAAGCAAGTGCCAGTTGAGGAGGACGGGTCCTCGGGGGAACCTTTACCATAGGCGCCAACCTCGAGCCTGATCAGGAGGAGGCGCTCGTGATGTTCTTGCGCGCAAACAAGGAAGTGTTCGCTTGGGAGCCCGATCAGCTGGTAGAGGTCCCAAGAGAGGTGATAGAGCACCACCTAAAGGTGTGCCCCAACGTACGCCCCGTAAAGCAGAGGGCGAGGCGGCAGTCCATGGAGAAGCAAGCTTTCATCGTCCAAGAGACCCGCAAGTTGGAGGCTGCGGGTGTCATTCGCGAGGTTCGGTACCCCGAGTGGCTAGCAAACCCCGTCGTCGTGCCCAAGAAAGGAGGGAAGTAGCGAATGTGCGTCGACTTCACCAACCTCAACAAGGCCTGCCCTCAAGATCCATTCCTTCTTCCACGCATCGACCAGATCGTCGACTCCACTGCCGAGTGCGACTTCCTGTGCTTCCTGGATGCGTTCTCGGGATATCACCAGATCAAGATGGCGGTAGAAGATGTGGAGAAGACAGCCTTCCTGACCCCGTGTGGGGTGTACTGCTACACTTGCATGCCTCTCGGGCTGCGCAACGCAGGTGCAATCTTCCAGTGGCTCATGCACATCGCCTTGGGTCGGCAGCTCGGGAGAAACGCTGAATCCTACGTCGACGATATCGTGGTGAAGTATCGGGAGGCGAGGACCTTGATTCAAGACTTGGAGGAGACCTTTGAAAGCCTCCGCCAGGTGGACTTGCGACTCAACCCGGAGAAGTGCGTGTTTGGCGTCCCTTCCTGTAAGCTGTTGGGCTTCCTTGTGTCCCACAGGGGGATTGAGGCCAACCCAGAGAAGGTCAAGGCCATTGAAGACATGAGTCCACCGCAGACCCTCAAGGAAATGTAGAAGCTTGCTGGACGGGTGACTGCGTTGGGACGCTTCATTTCAAAGCTGGGAGAGCACGCCCTACCCTTCTTCAAGCTGATGAAGAAGAAGGGCCCATTCGAGTGGACCCTAGAGGCCGACCGAGCATTTCAAGACCTCAAGAGATACCCGACCAACCCTCTAGTGATGGTGGTGCCGCGACCTCTCAAGCCCCTAGTGCTTTATCTTGCTGCCACTCCCCACTCCGCCAGCGCGGCTCTAGTGGCGGTACGGGAAGAACACCAAGCCAAGGGCGCATCGTGCCGAGCTACGCCCCAAGCAGAGACGACGCAAGACCAGGAGGGCGCCACAAGGGTCGCAGCAGCGACGGTAGAGGATCAAGCTCAGCAGGACAACGCCCCCGAACTCGCAAAGGCCCCGACGAGCGATCAAGCGTTGGGGGCTCCACCACCTCAGGAGGCTCCCCAACTCCCGGAAGGCACAAGCCTCATCAGCGTACCTGCCCTCGTCGAGCACCCGGTATACTTCGTCAGCACGGTGTTGCGGGATGCAAGAGCATGGTACCCCATGCCTCAGAAGCTCCTACTCGCACTCCTGGTGGCCTCACATAAGCTGTGGCACAACTTTCAAGGCCACCCCATCAAGGTCATCTCGGCCTACCCACTGGAGAGGGTGCTTAGGAGCCCCAACTCCGCTGGGAGGGTCGCCGAGTGGAACATCGAGCTGCAGGTTCCAGTTGGAGTTCAGCACCACCAGGGTCATCAAGGGAGCCGCTCTCGCTGATTTCATGGCAGAATGGATGGACGCCCCGGTGCTTGAAATAGGCAAGGACCGGTCCCTCTCGCTGGGAAGTGAGGCGCCCGACGGCTGGGTCATGTATTACGATGGTGCCTTCGTGCGCCAAGGCGCGGGGGCTGGAGCAGTGCTCATCTCGCCCACTCAGGACAAGCCCTACTATGCTGTGCAGCTCTGCTTCCAGCAGGGTGAGAAGGTCTCCAACAACATTGCAGAGTACGGAGGCCTCATAGCCGGCCTGAAGGCTGCAGCGGCACTGGGGGTGAAGCATCTCACCATCAGGGGCGACTCACAGCTCCTCGTCAACTTCTCCAACAAGGTATACGAGCCGAAGGACGAACACATGGAGGCATTCCTCACGGAAGTACACAAGATGGAGAAGAAGTTCCTAGGCTTAGAGTTGCAGCACGTGCCCCGGGGAACCAACAAGGAAGCCGATGACATCGCCAGAAGGGAATCCAAGCGACAGCCCCAAGAGCCTGGCGTCTTCGAGGAGCGGCTCTTCAAGCCATCGGCGACACCACCGCTTTCAAGGACAGCGCAGCCTCAGGAGGAGCTCCTGCAGCCACCTGCCACGGGAGCCCCAGCCTATGGCCTGACTTCGGGAGCGCGTCTACTCTTGGCGCTCGAGCCCTAGGAGGGATGCTGGACCAAGGAGTTCAAGGAATACCTGATGCAAGGGACGCTGCGGAGAAGGAGGAGGACGCGAAGCGTGTGGCCTGGCAAGCCACGGCATACTGCATCCAGTACGGTGAGTTATACAGGAAGCGGCCAAATGACGTTTCACTACGTTGCATCTCCAGGGAATAGGGGAAAGAGCAGCTAGCCGGCATACATGGCGGGGACTGCGGGCACCACTCGTCATCACGAACCCTCGTCGGCAATGCATTCCGCAGCGGATTCTACTGGCCTACGGCGCTCAACGATGTAACTGAGCTGGTGAGATCCTGCGAGGCCTGCCAATTCCACGCCAAGCAAATCCATCAGCCAACTCAGGGCCTCCAGACCATTCCACTCTCATGGCCGTTCGCAGTCTGGGGACTGGACATCCTGGGCCCGTTCCCTCAAGCGCCTAGGGGCTACTGCTACCTCTACACTGCCATCGGAAAGTTCACCAAGTGGGCGGAGGTGGAAGTCGTCTGCACCATCCCAGGTGGCTCTGTGGTCAAGTTCGTCAAGGGCCTCGTGAGCCATTTTGGGGTCCCCAACCGCATCATCACCGATAATGGCTCGCAGTTCACCAGTAATCTCTTCAAAACATACTGCACTAACCTTGGAACGTAGATTTGCTACGCTTCAGTGGCGCACCCCCGAAGCAATGGCCAAGCTGAACACGCCAACGCGGAGGTCCTGAGAGGCCTCAAGACCAGGATCTTCAAGAAGAAGCTCAAAGCCTACATCAGGGGCTGGCACGACGAGCTACAGTCCGTGCTATGGTCCATCCGCACTACCTCCACCAAGCCCACGGGCGAGACCCCGTTATTCCTCGTCTACGGAGCAGAATAGGTCCTCTCTGACAAGGTCAAGCATCGCTCCGCACGGGTCCTGGCGTTTGATGAGACACAGCTGTCGGGTTTTGGGTCCTGATAGACCCTTGAGGTTCGAACACTGGGGTGCGCGCGGAGATTTCACCTTCTACCTACCTGCACCCCACCGCCTCGCTAAGGTCTAAGCTACGGAAAGAACAACACAAGAGACACAGGGTTTATACTGGTTCGGGCCACCATTGTGGTGTAATACCCTACTCCAGTGTGGTTTGGTGGATTGCCTCTTGGGCTGATGATGATGAACAATACAAGGAAGAACAGCCTCGCGAGGGTCTGTTCTTGGCTGGGGCGATGAACTGCTAGGAGGAGTTCAGTCACCCTTCCCTCTCTCTCTCTCTTGCCAAACTGATCTTATCTCTTCCTATCCTCTCTCCCTTTCTCCCCCTTTGTCCCTCTTTCTCCTGGGGGTGGGTAGTCCTATCTATAGGCAAAGGCCCTGGGCCTCTTCCCAAATATTGAGCAGGAAGGGCGCCAACAATTGGCCAGTTTGAAGGGGAACATCTGGTACACTTATCCTGACTAAAGTTGGTCCTCGCCTGCCAAAGGCTCTGGCGGTGACGCTGGCTTGGGCTCCACAATGACTTCCTCCCTGCCGTTGGGCTGGTCTTGGTCTCGTTGCACCGAAACGGGTGCCTTTGCTTGATGCTCTCGCCTGCGCTTGCTCCCCTTGCACCAAAGAGGAAAGGAGGACACTGCGCGGGCTGGCGCCCGCCTGGCACCCTTGGTCGTCATGGCTTGCGTCACGGGCACCTCGTGAGGTACCCCGCCTTGTTCTCTCCGCCTCCTCGCGAGCCAGCCTGATGAGGCCATGCCTGAGGAAGCTCCGTGTCGTCCGCCCCGCGAGGCTTGGCCCCTCGCGAGGGTCTTGGGTCTGTGTTGATGAAGATGGGCCATGCTGGGCCCCCCCTTTGAGCCACGCCGCAGGCCACAGGCAGGCAAGTCTGTGGACCCCCGTTCCTAGAACGCCGACAGTAGCCCCCGGGCCCAAGGCGCGCCCGGACTTGGCTGTGTAGGGAGGCAAAAGGGCAAGAGCGAAGCGCCGTGGGCCCTAACAGCCTGCGGCCTTGGGCGCCGCGTGGCGGTTGATTGGGCGTGGGTGTCTCCACTTCCCCATGGCGCCTCGGCAACTGCACGGACTGGACAAGTCCCTGCATGCAAAGCGGGTCATGATTACCTGTGATCGTGGAGGCCGACGATTGGCCTTCGCCGGCTATAAGTACGGAGCGGCGCGCGCCCTTCCAGTTCATCTCTTCTTGCTTCTCCTTCTTCTTCATGGCTCCGTCGAGGAGGTTCTCGACCGCAGAGAAGGCGAAGGCTCGCCGGGTTGAGCCTGTTTCTCCCCCGCCCAAGCGTGGCCGAGGTCGCCCTTGCAAACATCCTGTGGCCACCACGGCAGCTCCCCGCGGCCGTGGAGATGATTTCCAGCATGGTGACAGGCGGAACGCTGCGGCCGGGGGGCGCGCTTCGGTCGCGCGTCCCCCGAGGCTACGCTTTCGTGCTGCAGAGGTGCTGCCGGAGTTCGTTGTGTGGTCGGCGGAGCCGGCTAGCACCCGGCTTCAACTTCCTCGCTTCCTCCTCGGCGAGCTCCCGGCCGGCACCCCAGGCGGCCTCTGGCTTCAGGCAGACGGCTGCTGCAGCCGGGCCTCATGGGCTTCATTGGAGGTCTCCGCAGCCGGGAGCCTGGCCTTGACTCGCGGCTGGCAGACGTTTGCCCGCGCGCACGGCCTGAGCCGTCGGTGCACCCTGCACTTCAAATTTGACAGCGATGCCACCCTCTACGTTAGGGTGTTTGGGGAAGACGGTCGCCGCGCAGGGTGCTGCCCTGAGGACGACGACCTCGGCCGAGGACCCAGCCCCAACGATGATGGAGAGGACAGCGCTCGCGTGATTGGCGGCGCTCAGGGTTCCACAAGCTTCACCAGTTCTTCTTCAGGCGGCGACTCTTCTAGCAGTGGCCGCGGTCAGCCTCCATGCCGTCGTACCTGCCTGGAAGGTGGTAGCGCGTCTGCCTGCCGTCGCGCCTTGGTGAAGCGCGAGAGGGAGTCTGCCTGAGCCCCGGAGGCAGCCCAAGTCTTCCCTGCAGGCCGGTGTGAGGCGAGCTGCGCCTGATTTGCTCTTTCTTTTCCTTTTTCTTGCGTAAAAAGACAGTAGCGTGGAGCCCCGCGGGGGCGTGTTTGGGTTATTGCTGTTAATCACCGCTTTTCTTCCGTTATCGTGCCTTCCGGCTACGTGGCGCGCGTAGATAGTTCCCGGCCCCAGCCGTGGGGGGGGGGGGCGACCGACCCAGGCCCTTTGATCGTGTCGCGGTGCCCGTGGGGCACGGACTGGAGGGGTGCTCCTGTAATGAACCCAGGTCGCGAAACCTTTGAACGACTAGGACGGAAACACTCACGAGGGCGCTCGGCTGCCCCCCTCGCGAGGCCTTGCATAAGAGAAATCGAGGCAGGAGAGTGAAAAGTCAAAGAACCACAAGTCAAAGACGGCAACAGCTTCAACAAAACTTCGAATGAGAATGAACAAGCCAACTGCGGAAAGCAAATGAAAAAGCCGCGTCCGGCACCTAATCTAGTCTTTGACGTCTTCTCACCAGCGTGGAGCTAAGTGCTGCCACTGGGTGTGGGAGGGAGCCCCAGGGCCTGAGGCCGGCGCTCCTGAGACTCCGGGGCGTGTACAGCCCCAACTCATTATTACGTGAGAGTGTCACGGGCGGCGAGCTTCACAGGCGTTGGCCTTCTTCACAGGCTCCGGGCCTTTTCCAAAACGCGACAGCTTCACAGGCATTCGCCTTCTTCACAGGCTCCGGGCCTTTTCCAAAACGCGACAGCTTCGCAGGCATTCGCCTTCTTCACAGGCTCTGGGCCTTTTCCAAAACGCGACAGCTTCACAGGCATTCGCCTTCCTCACAGGCTCTGGGCCTTTTCCAAAACGCGACAGCTTCACAGGCATTCGCCTTCTTCACAGGCTCTGGACCTTTTCCAAAACGCGATAGCTTCACAGGCATTCGCCTTCTTCACAGGCTCTGGGCCTTTTTAAGGGTAGAAACTCCAGAGGTGCTGGATGTTCCATGCGTTCTGGACTGGCACTCCCTCCTGAGTCTCCAAGCGCGCGGAGCCTGGCCTGGAAACATGAACAACCTTGGACGGGCCCTCCCACATGGGAGAGAGCTTGTGCAGTCCCTCCCTGGAGAGAACCCGCCTAAGCACGAGGTCTCCTACCTCGAGAGTTCTGGGGCGGATGTTGCGGCAGTGATATCGTCGCAGTGCTTGTTGGTACCTCGCCGCTCGCAGCGCGGCTTCTCGGCGATGTTCCTCCCCCAGCACGAGGTCCATCCATCGCACGGCGTCCTGCCACGCCTTGTCGAACGCCAGGACCCGTGCGGAGCGACGTCTGACCTCGTGAGGGAGGACCGCTTCGGCTCCGTAGACCAGGAAGAACGGGGTCTCTCCAGTCGGCTTGGTCGCGGTTGTGCGGATGGACCATAGCACGGACTGAAGCTCATTGTACCAACCTTTGCCGCAGGCCTCCAGCTTCTTCTTGAACGTCCTGGTCTTAAGGCCCCTCAGGACCTCTGCGTTGGCTCGCTCGACCTGGCCGTTGCTTTGGGGTGCGCCACCGAAGCGTAGCATATCTGCGTTCCAAGGTTAGCTCAGTATGTTTTGAAGAGGTTACTGGTGAATTGCGAACCGTTGTCTGTGATGATGCGGTTCGGCACCCCGAACCGGCTCACGATGCCCCTGCTGAACTTGACCGCGGAACCCGCGGGGATGGTGCGGGGATGGTGCCACGGTAGCTGGTGCTTCCGGGTGGTGACTTATCTCGAGAATCAGGGACGGCTCCCTGGTGTGTCGCTGGGTCCGTGCATCGGCAGGAGTGAGGTTGGTCGGCGAGGTCCTCGCGTGTCCCTCCCCTCTCGCCTTTGCTCCCCTTTCTGCTCTACGTCCTCGGGTCCCGGCCCTCGAGCGAGTCTCAGCCGTCGCTGGTATGCCAGGTCGCGATGCCGTGGACATGGCCAGAGGGTGAGGGCTGGAGAGCCAGTAGGAGCCCTGAGTCGCGATGCTCAGGCACCCCCCTTTAACGTGCAAGCGGTTCGCGCGGGTGAGAGTGGAGGAGACACCGCATGGGCCTCGCTTGACGCAGCTCCTTTAGGAGATCCTGTAGACCCATCATAGAAAGAACGAGGGGTTGCCATGACGATTGACAGTCAGCCGTTGGTTGCTTCCGAGAGGTGATGAGGCACTGAAGGCTTGACGAGGTGGCGCCATGCGGGGCTGCCGCGGCCAGAGCTCAGCCATTCAGGTTTGTCGGTGTTGCAGGGACGGACCCAGGCGCAAGTGCCGTGCCGTTTTTGGAGCAGCTCCGTTAGTTGGCGTCAGTTGAGCGGGCAACTAGGTCAAACACATTAGCCGCGAAGGAGTGGATTCGTTCAAATAGATGCTGGGAAGGCGGACATCACTGGGTCAGGCCCGAGCGACTTGGGGATGATGCAGCCCCAGGGGCACTCCCAACAAAGTAAGCTAGCAACATGAAATGAAAGGGATACATGCCGTAGGGACGGACCCACGCGGCCTGGGAATAATGCAGCCCTGGGGGGCGCTCCCAGCTGGAAATGAAACTTGAAAGATGTCACCTGATGATGTTGAGGACAAAGCAGCGTTGGTGTAGCAGACTCGGTGGGCTGCGGAAGCCGATCCTCACGAGCCCCCAGGCCCAAGGGCCTCAGGAGGCTCCGAAGGCGCTGGTGGCTCCTCGCGGACCATCTCCATCTCCGCCAGGGCTGCGGAACGCCTGGCCTCTTGAGCCTCCATGATGCCCCTCATGAGGCGCTGGTACGTGGCAGCCGCGCTCGGCAAGCCGTAAGGCATGCGAACATAGCTGTGGGGTGGACCTTCGCAGCGCCCCACTCGCGAGGGCCAGAGGCGCTCCAGAGAGGCGACTCGATTGAGCCCGGGTATGTCGATGCAGACGCGCAGCCCACCATCCTCGCCTGGATGGGGAGCCATAGCCGGTAGGCTGCGGCCGCTTCTCATGACTCTTGACTCCTGTAGCTCCTGAATGGCCTTGCTGACGAACTCCTGAGGGTCTGGCCCTCCTTGCCTTACTCCTTCTTGAGGGAAACGTGCTTCGAAACACGCCTCCATGTGGTGCCCAAGCGCCTCCCTCATGATCTTAGCCAGGTCGGTGGCCCTCCAGGGGAGAGCCCCCGAGCCCTGCCTGAGGAGGGTGCCGGGCGTGCTTTCCTATGCGATGGAAGGAGGTTCCCCTGGGCAGGCGCGGGCCCTGAGGGGCCTGCCTCCTGAGGATCCGGACCAGACGATGTCTTCTTCTTCTTGGGGGTGGCCTCGAGAAGCCTCCTGCTTCCGCGATCCGGGTCTTCCAGTGATGCGGCCTGAAAGGCTCGTTCCAGGGAACACACCGCATCCTTCTCTTCACAGGGCACCGTGATGACTCCGCCACTTCCCGGCATCTTGAGGACGTTGTAGCCGTGGTGAGTTACGGCCATGAACTTGGCCAGCACTGGGTACCCGAGGGTGGCATTGTACGGCAGGCGAATGTGAGCGACGTCGAAGTCGATGATCTCGGTGCGGTAGTTGTTGCGCGCCCCGAAGGTGACAGGGAGGCGGACCTGCCCAATCGGGACCGTGGAGCCGTCGGTGACTCCGGAGAAAGGTTTGATTGGCTGAAGCTGGTTGTAGGGCACTTGGAGATTCTTGAATGTTTCCACGGACAGGACATTGAGCCCTGCCCCGCCATCGATGAGGGTCCTGGTGACTAGCACGTTGCTGATGATTGGGGAACAAAGCATCGGGAGGACTCCGGCTGTGGCCGCACACTTGAGCTGATCCGCTGAGCTGAATGTGATGGCGCACGCCGACCACCTGAGAGGGCGCGTGGCTTCGAGCTTGGGGAGGACTGCATTCACTTCGCGGGCGAACTGCTTGAAGATGCGCTGAGAGGCTGGGGATTGAGCCCCGCCCAGGATGCAGGCGATCGCGTGCGGCTCCTGGAAGCCCCCAGCCCCCTCGTCCTGATGGCGGTCCTCATTTCTCCTTGGTTGCGGCGGCAGCGGAGGGAGACCTGCGTTGCCTTGCGGGCGATCCTCGCGAGGCTGATCCCTCCAGTTTCCCTCGCGAGGCGGGTCTTGCCAGCGATCCTCGCGAGGTCGATCGCGCCACCCTTGGCGCGGGCAACGGTCTTCCCAGCGTCCTGCGTTTCTTCTTCCTCCTCGACCGTAGCCCCGGTCAGCACGGTCGGGACGACAGCCGATCCTTCCTTCTCGTATGGCTCGGAGCTCTTGACATTCGTTGGTGTTGTGGGTGTGGAGGTCGTGGTACACACAGTACCGACTGCCCTTGGAAGATTCAGGCTGATCTCTGCCCCGCTTGGTGTCCGGTTTTGTCGCGAGCACGACAGCCCCCTTGCGCTTCACATCCTTGGCCTTGGGCTTCTTCTCTTCTGGGTCTGCGGCAGGCAGCTCGAGGAGGGAGAGACGCCATTCCTCAGCCCTGGCGCACTTGGTCGCCAAGTTGAACAGCTCCAAGGAAGTGCACAGGTCTTCATGCATCGCCAGCTCCTCCTTCATCTTGACGTCGCGCACGTCGTCGGAGAAGGCTGAGATGATGGCCTCCTCGGTCACCTTGGGAATCTTGAGGAGTGCGTTGTTGAAGTGCTGGATGTACTTCTGTAGGGTCTCTCCGGGTTGTTGCTTGATGCGGCGCATGTCGCTCACGGCGGGTGGCCGGTCGCGAGTACCTTGGAAGTTGGCGATGAAGCGGGTGCGCATCTCGTCCCAGGAGGAGATCGTGCCTGGAGCTAGGTTTAGGAGCCAGGTGCGGGCCCTGTCCTTGAGCGCCATGGGAAACCAGTTCGCCATGACCTTCTCGTCTCCGTTGGTAGCTTCGATGCCCAGCTCATAGAGCTGGAGGAACTCCGCAGGGTCGGTCGTGCCGTCATAACGAGGAGGCAGGTCTGGCTTGAACTTGCCGGGCCACGCGACGCTGCGTAGCTCGATGGTGAAGGCACGGCAGCCTGCTGTGGCCACAGGAGGCCTTGGGTGACGGAGAGCTTGGTCTTGCTGGTCCCCACGCGCTGCAGCTGGGAGCAGCGCGAGGTCTTGACATGCGGGAGCAGGAGCATGGTCGCGACGTGCTGGAGCAGGGAGCGCCCGGGCAGCTTCTTGCGGGCGAGGGATTTCTTGGCAGCTCTGCTCTTGCCGCGCCGGCACCTGGCGGAGTGGGTTCCGCCCAGGCGCCACGCACCTTGGAGCTTGGGCGCCTTCTTGAGGAGGAGGCGGCTGGGGCACCCCCAGATCTTCGTCGCCCGCGCATGGCGGGGTGCGGTGCAGCGGAACGGACGGCGCAGGAGAGCCCCCTGCGGCGCGGACGAGCTCGGCGACGCGGTCGAGCCATTCTTCATAGACGTCGTCAACGGGACGGTAGCACAGGAGCGCGTTTGCCGCGATGAGCGCAGCTCGAGCCTCCATGGGTGCGCGGAGCGCGCGGGACAAAGAACCAGCTGGGGTGAGCGAGGGAGTAGCGGTGCAGCCGTCTTGCCGCACGGACGGATGCTGAGACGGCGCTTGCTGCTCGTGTCCCGCCGGGCCGGTGGCGGCGTTGACGGCAGGTGACAGGGAACGGCGAGGACGCCCGCCGACTGGAGCCGTCTGGGCGACGCGGGAGGCGAGAGCGGCTCGGCGCTCGGCGCGGGCCCGACGAGCGTCAGACATGGACGCGATGGTCGGAGGAGAACGGGGAGGTGGAAGACGAATTCTGGCGCACCCCTACCTGGCGCGCCAAATGTCGGGTTTTGGGTCCCAGCAGACCCTTGAGGTTCGAACACTGGGGTGCGCGTGGAGATTTCGCCTTCTACCTACCTGCACCCCACCGCCTCGCTAAGATCTAAGCTACGGAAAGAACAACACAAGAGACACAGGGTTTATACTGGTTTGGGCCACCGTTGTGGTGTAATACCCTACTCCAGTGTGGTTTGGTGGATTGCCTCTTGGGCTGATGATGATGAACAATACAAGGAAGAACAGCCTCGCGAGGGTCTGTTCTTGGCTGGGGCGATGAACTGCTAGGAGGACTTCAGTCACCCTTCCCTCTCTCTCTCTTGCCGAACTGATCTTATCTCTTCCTATCCTCTCTCCCTTTCTCCCCCTTTGTCCTTCTTTCTCCTGGGGGTGGCTAGTCCTATCTATAGGCAAAGGCCCTGGGCCTCTTCCCAAATATTGAGCGGGAAGGGCGCCAACAATTGGCCACTTTGAAGGGGAACATCTGGTACACTTATCCTGACTAAAGTTGGTCCTCGCCTGCCAAAGGCTCTGGCGGTGACGCTGGCTTGGGCTCCACAATGACTTCCTCCCTGCCATTGGGCTGGTCTTGGTCTCGTTGCACCGAAACGGGTGCCTTTGCTTGATGCTCTCGCCTGCGCTTGCTCCCCTTGCACCAAAGAGGAAAGGAGGACACTGCGCGGGCTGGCGCCCGCCTGGCACCCTTGGTCGTCATGGCTTGCGTCATGGGCACCTCGTGAGGTACCCCGCCTTGTTCTCTCCGCCTCCTCGCGAGCCAGCCTGATGAGGCTGTGCCTGAGGAAGTTCCGTGTCGTCCACCCCGCAAGGCTTGGCCCCTCGCGAGGGTCTTGGGTCTGTGTTGATGAAGATGGGCCGTGCTGGGCCCCCCTTTGTGCCACGCCGCAGGCCGCAGTCAGGAAAGTCTGGGGACCCCCATTCCCAGAACACCGACAGCAGCAGGACACCACACGGGGGATGGACCTCGTGCTGGGGGAGGAACGCCGCCGCGAAGCTGCACTATGGGCGGCAAGATACCAGCAGGTGTTGCGGCGGTACCACTGTCGCAGCGTCTGCTCCAGGACGCTCGAGGTGGGTGACCTCGTCTTGAGGCGGGTGCTCTCCATGGAAGGGCTACATAAGCTCTCACCCATGTGGGAGAGCCCGTTCAAGGTCGTCCATGTCTCCAGGCCTGGCGCCGCGCGCCTGGAGACACAGGACATGGTACCCATCCAGAACGCCTGGAACATCCAGCACCTCCGGAAGTGCTACCCATGAAGAAAGGCCCAACACCTGTGAAGAAAGGCCCAACGCCTGTAAAGAAGGCCCAGTACCTAGGAAGGTCTCCGCTCGTGACACTCTCACGTAATAATGAGTGGGGCTGTACATGCCCCGGAGTCTCAGGAGTGCCGCCCTCGGGCCTCGGGGGCTTCCTCCCACGTCCTAGTGGCAGCACTTAGCTCCGCGCTGGTGAGAAGACATGAATACTAGACTAGGTGCCGGACACAACTTTTCATTTGCTTTCCGTAGTTGGCTCGCCCTCTTTTAATTGAAGTTTGCTTCTGGTGTTCTTTGCTGATTTGGTTCCGTCGCCTTCTGCCTCTGTTTTCGTCTTCAGTTTAGCCTGTACTCTCTTCGCATTCCTCGCGAGGGGGCTGGACGGGCACCCTCGTGAGCGTTTTTCCTTTTCTGCCTTTCGTCTGCTTTTCGCGAGGCACCCTCGTTCGATCCCACAAGCTGGCACACCTCTCCTAATCCGTGCCCCTCCGGCACGGCGATACGAAGCGCTGGGTCAAGGCCAGTGGCGCCTGTGACCAAGGCTCGAGTGAACAATAAGCCTCTTGACGATTTTTTGCAGTTCCTAAGTGCCTACCAGGCCAAGGAGGCCTCGACAGGCACCAGGAAGCAAGCGCCTCGTGAGCAGGTGACTACTCCGAGCAAGTCAAGCTAAGTTATCTCTACATAAAACGACGATGTTGCGACACAGCACAGGAACGATAAACATAGCATAATACTTGAGAAATCACAGTTTGCTGCATGCCCCTCGGGGGCCCATACTGGCTTCTTCCTTAATACAGGAAGGAAAGGAAGAATGAAGTAAAAGTGGAGCGTGCCCTACAGCGGTCCGCGAGGGCGGGCTCTTGGCGTCGTCCCGAGCTCAGCCAGACCCCTCCTCGCACTTCATGGAGGCACGCCCACGAGACGACCCACTGCCGCCTTCGAAGCGGGCGCGGTGGCGTGGCGGCTGGTCGTAACCACCGCTGCTGGAGCTGTCGCCGGAGGAAGAGCCGCCGTAGTTGGACGAGACATGGTCGACACCAAGGGTGGGTTCGCCCTCATCCTCATCACGACCATCGCCAAGGCCGAGCACCTCCTCGCTGTCGTTGACCTCGGGGCAGCACCCGGCGCGGCGACCATCTTCCCCAAACACCCTCACGTAGAGGGTCACGTCACCGTCATACTTGAAATGGAGGGTGCACCGCCCACCTAGGCCGCGACCCAAGAAGCCCTGCTGAAGCAGCCGTCCGCCTGTAGCTAGAGCCTGCCTAGACCTGAGGCCGGCAGCTCGTCGGCGAAGAAGCACGGGAGCTGAAGCCAGTTGCCGGTCGGGTTCTCTGACCAGACGACGAACTCTGGCAGCACCTTCGCCGAGTGGAAGCGCGGCCGGGGAGGCCGCGCGACCACGGCACGTCTCCCTTCATCAACAGGACTGCCATGACCTGAGCGACCCCTGCCACGCGAAGCAGCACTGCCGCGGCTGCAGGGGGCCATGGTGGGGGTCACGGTGTGCTTGCGAGGACGGCGGCGTCCACGTTTGGGCACCGGGGAGCCGGGCCCCTCGCGAGGGGCCTTCCCCTTCTCCACAGCGGAGAACCTCTTCGACGGCACCATTGGTGTCGCAACTGGCGATGGAGCAAAGGGAGAGAAGCGAGCGGAATGGGAAGAGATGGGTGATGGTGGCTCTGCCCCCTCCCCATTTATAGCAGAAGAAGGCCAACCAGCGCCCCCACAATCATAGGTAATGATGGTTTTTCCTTGCATGCAACAGGGAATCATCAAATCGGGCAGTTGCCGAGGCAACGTGGGGAAGCAGAGACGCCCACGTCCAATCAACCGCCATGCGTCGACCAAGGCCGCAGGCTATTGGGGCCCGCAGCGCTCCGCACTTGCCCTTTGGCTTTGCCTCGAAGCCAAGCCCGAGCATGCCTTGGGCCCCGGGGCTACTGTTGGCGTTCTGGGAACGGGGGTCCCTAGACTTGCCTGCCTGCGGCCCACGGCGTGGCTCTGGAGGTGGGCCCGTATGACCCATCTTCACCAACAAGCATTCAAGACCCTCGCGAGGGGCCAAGCCTCGCGAGGAGGATGACATAAGACCTCCTCGGGAGCGGCCTCACCAGGCTGGCTCGTGAGGGGCGGAGAGATCAAGGCAAGGCAAACCTCGCGAGGTTCCAATGACGTGAGCCATGACGATTGGGACCAGGCGGTCGCCAGCGTGCACAATGTCCTTGTTTCCTCTTTGGTGCTAAGGAGGCAAGCGCAGGCGAAGAGCACCGAGGCGTCAAGCAAAGGTTTCCATATCGGTGCAACGAGACCAAGACCAGCAGGACGGCAAGACGGAGGTCACCATGGAGCCCAAGGCGGCATCACCACCAGAGCCTTTGGCAGGCGAAGACTACTTTTCTCAGGATAACTTGTACTAGCTGCCCCCTTTCAAATTGGTCGTTGTTGGCTCCCTTCCCGCTCAATATTTGGGGAGAGGACCAGGGCCTCTATAAATAGGATTAGCCACCACAGTAGGAGGCAAGGAGAGCCTCTGCCATCTCAACTTGTACTAGATCCAACCCATCCTCACACCCACCAAGCACAAGAACACCTCACCTCAGGAGGCTGTTCTTCCCCTTGTACTGTTCATCCTCAGCTCGAGAGGCAATTCACCAAACCACACTGGAGCAGGGTATTACATTGCAACGGTGGCCCGAACCAGTATAAATCTTGTGTCTCTTGTGCTGCGAGTTCATCGAGCTAAGCTTAGGGATCATGGTGAGGTTGAGGGCGTGATTTGGTAGGGGAAGATCTTCGTGCGCACCCCAGTGTTCGAACCTTGAGGGTTTTGCCGGAACCCGAGATCCGACAATGGTCTCTCGACGTCTCCCTTGAGAAGTGTCACACTCTCCCTCTCATTATAGATTACACGGTTTTCATTGTCTCTCACGTCTCTACCGTTCTCTGGTATCACTTGGTACCTAAGCTTTCTTTTTCACCACCACGCACACACACTCTCACTCGTCTTTCACTTTGTCTTCCTCTCTATAGGGTTCTATCATACACCCTATATCTCTCTATATATGACTCATACCACTAAAATTACTCTCTCCGGCAGACACATCATTTGTTGCGGTCTCCTTTCCGTCTCCATCCCAGTTATAAAACTGACATTATTCATCTGTTTACCGACCAGACAAACTCCCCCCTCTCCCTTTCTCACACACACAACACCTTATTCCACTCCCCCTTCCCGACTACCGTCTCTCTCACACAAACACAAAACTCTCGCTTTCGCACCCCGACTCGTATTTCTCTCACAAACATTGATCGACTAGCCTCCAGATTGGTTTATACACCCGCACACTCATGCTTCCACTCTCGTGTACATGTCTCTCTCGTGCTCCTTGTATCTATGTAGATTTTTCATCCCTTCTTGAGACACGCCCTCTCGATCGTGCACACACACACTATCGCCTCATTTTAAGTTGATACCTCTCGCACACACACTCTTTGTGTCTTTGTCACACACGCACTCTGTCCTCCTCCTCTCTCCCCCTCTCTCACACAGACAACACACACACATGGGCTTTTTGCAACAACTAGCAAGATGCCCATGCGTTGCACGGAACATCAAGATGCATTTGTATGAGTAGTTTATCTTGTGGGAGAAAAGGATGAACGAGGGAAGGCCTTGTTTGCAAAAGTGGAGAGGGGTGTGGGTATCTTTTTGCAAAATTGCCATAGTTTCCTTCCTATCCGTTGGATATAAATCAGACAGCCTATATTGCAGGATGGCAGGCACACCATCATCACCAACTCTGTTTTTATAAGAGTAGAAATTAGAGATATACCACTTCTCGAATCTTGAAACCAACCACATTCCTCCCTTATCTCATCAAAACCGCCAAAGGAATATTTTTAGTGAAACATACCATATTTTTAGTGATATACGTATTTCAAAACTAGACTCTTTTCCTATCAAATCGGTGAATATGTATTAATCTAGTTTGATCGTGTGGCAACCCATTGGCACATTGCTAGTTATTACTAGTGTATAAATTTTTGGACACCAGACAAACGGTGTAGTACATATATGAAGACAAGAGGCGCACGCACGCAGTCAGTCTCTCGCTGTCTCGCACACATGAGAGTTACGTAAAGGCACCGTAAACAAATAAACCCTAAAACCCTAGGTGCACGATTGCTGCATGCGCAGGTACCGGGTACGTGGTGGAGCACACCTTTGTAGGAATAGTCAGCTCGCGTGATAATTTGATCCGTAGGAGTTGACGGTCGGGACCATAGGTGAACGACCTGGAGGGGGTGGCTCGCCAGTCGCCACTGATTGAGTAACCACATTTAAAATACCATTTTTAGGGGGGGTAAGAGTTTCGACTTTCAATGGCGCGTTATAAGTACTAAGTAGTTTTTAGAATGATTGGCATGGAGCAAAAATGGAATTCATAACTACAACTGCACCTCCGTCCTGGTTTACTAGTCCCCATCGTATTTTGGGTCAAAGTTTGTCCACGAATTTTACTTGTAAAATGTGAATGAAAAACGAGATTTTATTATACCCAAACAAAAAAGGACTAGAGGGGGTGATTGCTCTGACACGGACGCGACCTCTCATAGCGCAGGCATTGAACCGGCGCGCCGGCCAAGAGAGCCCCACTCGCTGTAGGCCAGGCTGAACACACCTCCTCGCTGCATGCAACCGGCTTCAGACTGCCCTGCCTGCCTTCATTGAATCCGCGTGTGTGCCAGCAACACGTCCTTCCGCGAGCCGGCTGGAATTTTAGAACACAACATCAGCTGGCTCCTCTCATCCGCTCGCTATTTAAACGAGGCCAGCCGCCTGTCTAGAACCGCACTACACCGCTGCTCCCCATATCCTCCTTGCACCATTTACTCCACACTCTCCATAGCATCCGGTGAGCAAGAAGACGAGTTCTCCGACATAAAAGACGGTTGGGTGCCCCGACAAGCCAGGCAAATCACTGCCCCACCTACTTCCCCGCCCCAGGCCATCAGTACCATGGGCGAGGCTGCAGGAGGGCAAGTGGAGGAGCAAGCCGCCGCTCCAAGCTGGCCCCTAGTGCATCAACTCGACGCTCCAAGCCTGCTCGCAGAGGAGTGGCCAGTTGCTGCACGCCGGCACACGGGGGACCACGGCGTCTAGTGCACCGTGGTTGGCTATGCCATCCCACGCAAACATCAGCAGAACCGCGACATGCTGGCGAAGGTGGCCAACACGTTTGCGGCCACCGCCGACACCGATGAATAGTAGACCACGGGAGCCGCCACCGCTCTGAACCCACGAATGCTACGACCATCGTGTCGCCGGCATAGACACCCGGTGTGTTGCCCGGTTTGGTTCAAAACATCATGGACCCCAGCCGCGGCCGGCATTAGAGTTTATACCTTCATCCAGAAGTTATTCGCGATTAGTCAAAAAATGACCAAAATATAATTAATTACGCATGGTCTTGACTTGTTGTGCTCGCACTGGTAGTACGAACTAGATGTTTTTCTTTATTTATAACTCTCCTCACATTTTTTTGGCTTTGAAGTGAATCATGGTTGTGGACATTATCTATGAATGTGCAGTTATCTGTGAACATGAGTTTGATGTGTAAGTTGAACTTGGAATGTGGGCTTGCGCGTGAACTATATCATGTCCAATGCTTCGTCTGTCATTGTTTGGAAAGTAATTGCTATTATTACATGACCCAAAAAAATATATTTTGTGCCACAGTAGATGCACGAACATCACAACAGGCATGCTGACTGGATAAACATTTGAACCTAGCTATTCTGAAGGAAAATTTGTATTGACAACAATTTTAGATAGCAAGAGACGACTAGCCTATTCTACCTCTGCTAGCTTCTTTGTGGCTTCTTCCATCTCTTCTTTCTCTTGGGTTAAGAAAGCATCTAATTGCTCTTTTCGCTTCTTCAGGAACTCAGCTACATTCTCAAGGGCTGCTGCACGCTTTCTTTCAGCCTTTACTAGAGCCACGAGGGCACGAACAGTTGACGACTCCACTTGGCTTGTGTGTAATCCAGCATCATCTGGGAATTTGCACCTTGTGTCTAATCCATCATCATTAGGGAACGAGCACCTTGTGTGTAATCCAGCCTCATTTTGGAAACATGATCTTGAGGTTGACCATACTTCCCTCCTCGCAGGAACTGCATCCTGACATGAAGTTACTTATTTTTTAGATCAATACTCAGAGCAACCCAGATCCATTTAGTGGAAGCTAGATAAACATGACTCAGAGAAGTGAATTCAAAAGGAAAAATATAAAAACAAACTCCAAGGTGAGAACACCCACTTCCTACATCAAGATAAAAACGAAAGCATTAGGACAATTAAGACTCTTATTATTACACATCGAAGAACACGCGGCTAAGAGAAACAAAAACTACAACATATACACATCAAAGAACACAAGGCTAAAGGAAAGTAATTGAAACAATGTTACTTACCAAAGCTCGTTTTACAGGTTTGGTGCAGCTCCTCTTTAACTTGCCACACTCCTTGAAGATGTCCCCAATATCCCGTGTTTGGTCTTCATTGCTCCTCTACATGTTCGCACTCGTGGTTTTAAAATTTCAACATGGCAAGAAAAATATAGTAATACTCACACATCTTGTGGGAAACATTAAAGCACTCATCTGCCATGTTAGAGCATCTCCAATAGAAGCACAACGCGCGGCGCGTTAAAAAGCGTTTACAGCGCCAGAATAGCCAGTTTTTGCGGGCCCGGAGTGCTGGCTCCAGCGGCCGCTGCAAAAAATGCGCGCGCGCACTGCTCCAGTAGACGCGCTATATTTTTTCTCCTTTCTACTATGACTCGATACAAATTCGACTCCGAGTCGATACTGGCATAGATAGATACAAGCAAGATGCCCGTACGTTTCACGTAACATCAAGATGCGTTTGCATGAGTAGCTTATCTTGTGAGAAAATAGGATGAATGAGGGAAGGCTTTATTTGCAAATGTGGAGAGGGGTGTGGGTATCTTTTTGCAGAATTGCCATAGTTTCCTTCCTATCCGTCAGATATAAATCAGACGGCCTATATTGCAGGATGGCAGGCAAACCATCATCACCAACTCTATTTTTTTGTAAGAGTAGAGATAGAGAGTAGAGATAGAGATTAGAGAGTAGAGACATAGATAGTTCTCAGCATAGATATAACATAGATAGATAAAAAATAGATAGTTCAACTACTCCTCATCGTCGGATTCCTCCTCGGTGATGTCCTCCTCCGATGTCTCAATGTAGATGGCAAGATACTGATCGTCATTGGAGTCCGAGGGCGATGCTCCTCCTAGCTTCATGTTGAATTGAGCGGCCAATTTCCGCGTACACTTGTCTTCGTGATAGGCGGCTCACTCTGCCCTCCTCTTCTCCCTCTCCGCCCTCCTTTGCACATTGAACTCGCGCTCGTTTATGATGTCCTGCGGGAAGTGTTGGCGCCACAGCGCCATGGCTTCCTCGTCCATCTCGGCGATGCCGAGATGGTGCTCCCACCTCTAGTTGTCATGACAATCCTCGTTGGTGATAAGCCATGGCGGAGGCGTGAGCTCCTACGCCCGCTCCCGCGTCGGCACGTTGGGGAAGTTCAATGCTCTATCAGGCCATCGGAGGCGCCACGGCGCCACGTCGTATGCGCGCACGGCCTCGTGTGCGGTGTCGAAAGTGCCGAGGCCGAGGCGCACCCCGCGGAACCGGATCTCGGCGAAGAATGTCGGCGTTCTGGGAACGGGGGTCCGCAGACTTGCCTGCCTGCGGCCCATGGCGTGGCTCCACCAGCGGCCCTATGCGGCCCATCTTCACCAACAAGCACTCAAGACCCTCGCGAGGGGCCAAGCTTCGCGAGGCGGATGACGCAAGACCTCCCCGGGGGCAGCCTCACCAGGCTGGCTCGTGAGGGGCGGAGAGATCAAGGCAAGGGAGACCTCGCGAGGTCCCCGTGATGTAAGCCATGACAACCAAGGCCAGGCGGGCACCAGGCGGGCGCCAGCGCGTGTAGTGTCCTCGTTTCCTCTTTGGTGCTAAGAGGCAAGCTCAAGCGCGGAGTCCCGAGGCATCAAGCAAAGGTTTCCATATCGGTGCAACAAGACCAAGACCAGCGGGGCGGAGGTCACCGAGGAGCCCAAGACGGTGTCACCACCAGAGCCTTTGGCAGGCAAAGACTACTTTTGTCAGGATAACTTGTACTAGCTTTCCCCCTTCAAACTTGGCCGTTGTGGGATCCCTTCCCACTCAATATTTGGGAAGAGGACCAGGGCCTCTATAAATAGGACTAGCCACCACCTTAGAAAAGGGGAGGGAGGATCATTTAGACCACTAGACACCACACAAGCTCGCCAAGCACAAGAACACCTCTCCTTAGGAGGCCGTTCTTCCCCTTGTAACTATTCATCCTCGGCCCATGAGGCAATCCACCACACCACACTGGAGTAGGGTATTACACTACAACGGTGGCCCAAACCAGTATAAATCTTGTGTCCCATTGTTCTGCGAGTTCGACACGCTAAGACTTGAGATTATGGTGAGGGCGAGAGCTAGCGGGGGAGAGATCTTCATGCGCACCCTAGTGTTTGAACCTCAAGGGTTTTGCCGGAACCCTAAATCCGACATTTGGCATGCCAGGTAGGGGGTGCGCCGAAACTCCACCTCTCCGCTTGCTTCGTTCAGCTTCATGGAGGATGCTACCCCTCCGGCTAGGTCGGCGTGCACCTGCGGATGTGCCGCAGGCATCCAGGCATTCACCCACACCTTGCGACAGGTGCGGTGGCCATGCAACTTCAAGCCAGAGATGCCACCCCGCTACGATGGCGCGGCAGATCCGGTGGCCTTCTTGCAGGCGTATGAGGAGGCCGTCCTCGAAGCCGGAGGCGATGACCAGGTCATGGCCAACTGGTTCCTGCTGGACCTGGCCTGCGTGCCACGCGCCTGGCTGCTCAGCCTGCCGGGATCTTCGGTGACCTCCTGGGAGGAAGTACGCGGTCTCTTCGTCGCGCGCTTCACGGCACCGGCGCCCCTCGCCGTCGCGGCCCTCCTCGGTGGCTCACAAGCACCACCCTCGGACCGTCACACCTAGCCGTTCTTTCGCCAGATTGGCACCGCCTCCACGCGCCAAGGAGCTCCCCGGGTTGGGAGGTGCCCAACACTGACCTAACCTTCGACGAGGGGGATCACCCCGCCACCACCATTGGCTTGGGCGTGCTCCCAATGCTATGCACACCCACCATCTGCAGCGTAGCCATCACCAAGACCCTCATCGACGGTGGCGCCGGTCTCAACGTGCTCTCTGTGGAGGCTTTCAGCCTTCTCCATGTACCGCTTCAACGGCTCCGACCCAACAAGCCCTTCTCCGGGGTCGGCGGCGGCTCCGCTAGCCCCTTGGGGCAGATTCGCCTCCCGGTGACCTTCCGCACCTGCGACAACTACCGTATCGAGCTAATCGACTTCGACATCGCCCACATCGGCCTCCCGTACAACACCATCCTCGGATACCCGGCTCTGGCCCAGTTCATGGCTGCGACCCATCCGGCATACAACCTCATGAAGATGCCAGGAGCAAAGACATCCTCACTGTGGTTGGGGATACCAAGGAGGCCCTAGCGGCGCTTAGGTGCGCCCTCAAAACCGCCGCGGTGGCACGACCGGCCAACGAGGCCGTCCCAGGGGCTAAGGAGGCCGCGCCAGCAAAGAAGAAGCAGTTGTTCACTCAAGATCGGGCCGAAACCAAGAAGGTGTCAGTCGAGCAAGATGGGTCCTCGGGAGCCACCTTCATCATAGGCGCTGACCTCGACCCAAATCAAGAGGAGGCACTGGTGAAGTTCTTGTGCGTGAACAAGGATGTGTTCGCTTGGGAACCCAAGCAGCTAGTGGGGGTCCCAAGGGGGGTGATCGAGCATCACTTAAGGGTGTGCCCCAATGTGCGCCCCGTGAAGCAGAAAGCGCGGCGACAATCCACGGAGAAGCAATCCTTCATCGTCCAGGAAACCCGCAAGCTAGAGGCCGCGGGTGTCATTCGCGAGGTTCGGTACCCCGAGTGGCTGGCGAACCCTGTCGTCGTACCGAAGAAAGGCGGGAAGGAGCGCATGTGTGTTGACTTCACCAACCTCAACAAGGCTTGTCCCCAAGACCCGTTCCCGTTCCTGCGCATCGATCAGATTGTCGACTACACCGCCGAATGCGACCTGCTGTGCTTCCTAGACGCATTCTCGGGTTATCACCAGATCAAGATGGCGGTGGAGGATGTGGAGAAGACGGCCTTCCTCACCCCATGTGGGGTATACTGCTACACTTGCATGCCATTCGGACTGCGCAACACAGGAGCAACCTTCCAGCGGCTGATGCACATCGCCTTGGGACGGCAGCTCGGGAGAAACGCTGAGGCCTACGTCGACGACATTGTGGTGAAGTCTCAGGAGGCGAGAACTTTGATTCAGGACCTGGAGGAGACCTTTGCGAGCCTGCGCCAGGTGGACTTGCGGCTCAACCCGGAGAAGTGCGTATTTGGTGTCCCTTCCGGCAAGCTGCTGGGCTTCCTCGTGTCACACACGGGGATCGAGGCCAACCCAAAGAAGGTCATGGCGATAGAAGGCATGAGCCCACCGCAAACTCTTAAGGAGATGCAGAAGCTTGCAGGCCGCGTGAACTCGCTAGGGCGCTTCATCTCCAAGCTGGGAGAACTCGCTCTGCCGTTCTTCAAGCTGATGAAGAAGAAGGGCCCGTTCAAGTGGACCCCAGAAGCCGACCAAGCATTTCAAGACCTCAAGAGATACCTGAATAGCCCTCTGGTGATGGTGATGCCTCGCCCTCACGAGCCCCTGGTGCTTTACCTTGCCGCCACTCCCTACTCCGCCAGCGCAGCTCTGGTGGCGGTCCGGGAGGAGCGCTAGGCCAGGGGCTGCCGCGCCACGTCATGATGCGGAGCATCTCAAGGCCATCCCCATGGACCCAACTACATCTCCTACGACACCTCTTGGACCCATGATACGAGCACGTGCAAGAGCTCTTGAAACCGAGGTGACATCTCTCCTCTCACATTTCCACTTTGATGCACATGAGACATGGCTACTACCTCATATGGATACTTTGTGCATGCTCAGGTACCATGGAGAAGCTAAGGAGCAAGGAGAATAAGAAGAGGAAGATGGAAGTGAAGACGGAGACGAAGAAGAAGGACTGTTCAAAGTCTCCAGGCTCCGGACGAGCGACGAGCCCCGGACGTCCGACGACCTCCAGGCTCCGGACGTCCGGCCTCCTCCGGACGACTGGCACTTCCACATTCGAGCCAAAACAGACGGACATCCGACGCCCTATGGACGACCGACGCCCGGACGTCTGACACCGACCGGACGACCGACCGAAGACAACCCGAGCCGAATTTACGGATGTCCGACAGGAACCGGACGTCCGGACCCTCGCGAGCCTCCGGACGACTGGTGACCTCCGGACGTCCGACACCTGTGCACTGATTCGTGTTGGGCCGTAGCCCATGTACCCCTTCACCCCCCTCTCTTTTGCACTAAGACTATATATACTCCCCCTCGTCCAACTTTCTAGGGTTAGCGTTGGTTTGGCTCATTTTGAGAGATAGAACTACGCTCGTCCACATCGTATCTACTCCTCGTGAGAGACCGTGGCCTCTTCGGAGAAGATCCCTTTGGATTCAAGACCCCTCTAAGGGAAGATCCCCTCATGGATTCAAGACCTCCTCACGGAGAAGACCGGCTACCCTTGTATCGTCCTTAGTTGATTGTGGATCGTGTGAACTCTTATGTATCCGAGGATCTGGCACATGTGTGACTTTCTTGTGTCAGTTTAGTGATTCTCTTGTGTTTCCCTTGTGTTTTCCCTCTTATCCCCCTCGTGTTCTTCGTGTTCATCGCGGGATCCGCTCCTTTCGTGAAAGATCGGCCGATTAGGGTTCTACCCTACATCATCTTGGTATCATGAGCCACGTTGATCATGATTTCGGAGCCTCCCCGTTGTGTTTCTAGCCTAGTTTTTGTTGTTTTTCGTCCTAATTCAAAAATTCCCCACAAAAATAGCCCCAATTTTTTTTGTGATTTGTTAGTGTGTTGAGATTTTGTTGGTTTCGATCCGTGGATTTGCTTTGTTTTGAGTGGATCTAGCTTTTTCCCCCTTTCCCCACCCTTTCCATCCACAAAATCCTCCAGATTTGACCATTTTCGTCATCCCCATCACGAACACGTGAAGTTCATCCCGTGCCCGATTTTCGCCCAGGCACCAGACGTCCGACCCAGCCCGAGCGTCCGACGACCAGACGACCGGCCCAGCCCGGACGTCCGACCGACCCTGACAAAACTGAATTTTTTCAGTGTAGTCACCACCACCGCCCTACATTTCCGCATACGCACTCCTACCTCCAATAAACCGTCACCACTTCCGCATACCACCACCATTTGGACCGTTTCGCTCTCCGACACGTGTTGCCACTTCGAGCTTTGAGAATTTGAGTTGCGGTTCCGTATCCTTTTTTGTTTCGGCTATCTAGGTACGGGTCGACATCAACATCACCGCCGCTCATCTTCACCACGGACGCATCAACAACAACGACCACCTCGACTACATCTTGGTATTCGGTACACCATTTTGACACCATATCTTATGCAAGAACGGTAACCTCGTCTTGGTATTGGACATATCACTCTTGCCATTACATTGATAACCATCATAGCCTTACTCCTTTGCGTTGCTTACCCATCGAGACTAGCCATTGAGTATTGCCGGCAACGAGACTTGTGCACATTAGTGATCATACTTCTCATAGCATACATACATCATTGTTGCATATATTGGTATCATCTCTTGTGTCACAAAGTTGTCATCGCATACACAATTGCTATCTTGGTTCGTTAAGCATTGCATGAGAAAAGAGGTCAAACATCAAATAGCCAAACAAGCTTGTAAGCAAAGAGGAAAGATAAGCAAAGAGCATTTAAGCAAGAACCATAGCATCATACAACATTAAGTTTGTCATAGTCGATCATCTTGGATCATATCATCGAAACACCTTGCGTAGAGCATACTTGGGATAGAAGTCGTTGCATTTTTGCTAAGTAGGTTGTGGACAAGTTCTTGTATCCGCCTATTGTGCAATCGTGCTAGAGTCTCTCTAGTGTTGTGCAACACGAGCATTTTTGTGGATTCCACATTTTGGCTCAACCTCGGTTGCACGACCCCACTTATCTTTTTGCGTGTGTGTTTCCATGTACCTTATATGCTTGGTCTACTTGTTACATTGCATCGTGCGAATCTTTTCCAACATTATTGAAGCTCACTTACAATTGCATCAAATTTTGTGCCACCATCCTAACCAAGCTCCACCATAAGCTTTTACTTGTGTAGGTGTGAGAAACCGACAAGAGCTAGTACCAACGGTGCTATTTCCTTGTCCTACATTGGAGTGATCATCGATCCACTTTCAACTTCGGTCAAGGTACATTTGGTATTCGTTCTTCTTTTTCTACCACTCACATTTGTCTTGGAATGATGGATAGGCCAAGTACTTATACCAACCCATTCTTCATTGAGCACGACGACGACATGAACTCGTATGTCACCAAGAGTCACCTCTTTGGTGCACAACGTGCTTTGCATCAAGAGCAACAAGCCATGAGTGAACGCATCGACAACCTCGCTGCCGACTTGCGACTCTCCGAGCAACGTACAAAGGACTACTTCAACCACAAGCTCGACAATCACAAGCAAGAGAATGACGCAAGGATGGAAGAGATTCGCGCTTTGTTGCTCAACCACTCTTCTTACACTTCGTCTTCATCAAGAAGGACCCGCTCAACTCGACACTCCGACTTCACCCTCTCCGGCTCAAGTACACCGACATCGAACACTCTTCGCCGTGCTGCGCGCAATGATCGTCAAGCAAGCCTCAATCCTCTACACGATACCGACTCTCAAGAGCGCTGTCAACGTCAAAACTCAAGAGGCCTTTGCACTAGCACAAGAACGACAACAACAACATGAAGAGGAAGAGCGAGCGCGTCTACACCAACTAGCACAAGATGCCGAAGCACAACACCAAGAATAACAACTCCGTGAAGATCAAGCACTTGAGGCGCAACAAGCCCTCCAAGATTCAAGTCGAGCCGTAGCCAACCGAGGCCGACAAGCTCATGAACAAGAAGAAGCATTTCGCGAAGAACTTCCATGAACGACGACATTAAGCTCGCGTGCACCGTCACATCCCTCAAGTTCCTCCTCGAGCTCGACAAGCTCCCCCACAAGCTCGCCAAGAACATCAAGTTCATCAAGAGCATGAAGAGAATGGACATCCTCCACGACAAGTCCATCATGAGGTTGACAACCCCCCTCACCAAGAGCGACACAAGCTTGACACTCATCTACAACACGAGCGTCATCATCCCCGACCCCAACACAATGAAGAGAAATGCTATGGCAAGCTCAAGTTCACCATGCCCAAGTTCAACGGAAGCAACGATCCCGAAGAGTACCTTTCATGGGCATTGAAGGTCGACAAAATCTTCTGTTTGCACAACTACGACGAAGAGAAAAAGATCGCACTGGCATCCCTTGAGTTCCAAGACTATGTCCTCATTTGGTGGGAACAAGTAATAGAGCGCCGAGAGGCAAGAGGTGAACCACCCATCACTACTTGGGCGCAGATGAAGGATGCCATGAGAGCACGCTTTGTGCCTACCCACTACAACCGCGACCTCTTCAAGAAACTCCAACTACTCAAGAAAGGAACCAAGAGTGTTGAAGAGTACTACAAGGAGATGGAGATTGCCATGATACGAGCCAATGTCACGGAAGATGATGAGCAAACTATGGCATGTTTCTTGAATGGACTCAACCATCCTATCAAGAAGATCGCCGACTTCCAACCATACTCAAACCTCATCGAACTAGTGCATCAAGATAAAAAGGCGGAACGTCAAGTGCAAGACGATTTCAAGTATGCCAAGTTCTCATCCAAGTCCTACGGCTTCTCCAACAACCAAGATTCAACGACCCCACCACCCTCTATCAAGCCTTCTAAAAGCTACTTCGACAAGTCGAGTTCCAAGAAAGCTTCGTCAACTCCAAGTCATCCTCCTACTATGAGCAACTTCAACCGAGAGTTTCATCATCATCCACTCCAACCGATGAGACTGTCAAGACGAGCTCCTTCAAATGCTTCACATGCGGAGGCCGAGGCCACAAGTCCTATGTGTGCACCAACAAGCGAACCATGATCCTCAATGACAACGACACCTACGACTCGATGAGTGAAGGAGAAATGGACGCTCTTGAGCAAGTCGCCATGCACCGGCAAGTGAACGATGAAGAGGAACAAGTCTTTTGTGATGAAGATTCAAGTCCTGCCCTTGTTGTCTCCAAGGTATTGACTCTCCAACATCACCAAGAAGAAGACCAAAGATGCCACATATTCCACACCAAGGCCGACATCAATGGACGATCCGTCAAGGTCATCATCGATGGAGGGAGTTTTCATAATCTCGCAAGTGAAGAACTTTGCTCCAAGCTCCAATTGCCCATGACGAAGCATCCACATCCATACAAAGTGCAATGGCTTAGCAACTCCGGCACTATCCAAGTTGAGCATCGAGTACAAGTCTCCTTCAAAATTGGCGCCTACGAAGACAACTTGGAGCGCAATGTCGTTCCGATGACCGTTTGCCACCTTCTCCTTGGACGCCCATGGCAATTTGATAGAGTAGTCATCCACATCGGCCGAATGAACCACTACATCTTCAAGATGAAGGGCAAGGAGTACGTCCTTCATCCAATGTTGCCAAGCCAAGTGATCACCGACAAGCAAGCCACCCATCGTGGAGATCATAGTGAGAGAGAGAGCCACCAAAAAGAGAGTGAGCGCCACAAGCCCAAATCGAACACCTCCACGATGAGCGAAAAGAAGAACTTAGTCCTATTTGCCACCAATAGTGAGATAAGAGGAGTGTGTGAGAACCCATCTAGTGTCCTACACTACGTTCTTGTGTGCAAGGACAATGCACCACAAACTAACACTTCTCATACTCTTCCTCTAGTGTTGGCTTCTCTTTTGCAGGAATTTCATGATGTTTTCCCCGATGAGCTACCTTCGAGACTACCTCCACTACGAGGGATCGAGCACCGCATTGACCTCATCCCCGGAGCACCTCTTCTGAACAAAGCTCCTTACCGCGTCAACCCTGAAGAAACCAAAGAAATACAAAGGCAAGTAAAGCATCTCATAGACCATGGACATGTGCGTGAAAGTTTGAGCCCTTGTTCCATCCCAGTCATTCTTGTGCCAAAACGAGATGGTAGCTTTCGCATGTGCTCCAATTGTAGACCTATCAATGCTATCACCGTTCGTTATAGGTATCCCATTCCACGCCTTGATGATATGCTTGATGAACTTAGTGGTGCCACTATATTTTCGAAAATTGATCTTAAGAGTGGTTACTATCAAATACGCATACAAGAGGGTGATGAATGGAAAACCACTTTCAAAACCAAGTTTGGCTTGTATGAGTGGTTAGTCAAGCCTATGGGTCTATCGGAAGCACCAGGTACGTTTATGCCTCTTATGAATCATGTCTTTTGCCCTTACATTGGTGTGTTTGTTGTGGTCTACTTCAATGATATCCTTGTTTTTAGCAAGTCTCTCAAAGAGCATGTCACCCATGTCCGAACTATTTTGCAAACTCTTCGAAAAGAGCATCTCTATGCTAATATGGAAAAATGCCTTTTTGGCGTTGACAAGCTCATTTTCTTGGGTTTTGTTGTTTCCTCTAAGGGTGTTCATGTTGATGAGCCCAAGATCAATGCTATTAAGACTTGGCCACAACCAACTAATTTGCAACAAGTGCGTAGCTTTCTTGGCCTTGCGGGTTTCTATCGTCGCTTTGTGAAAGATTTTAGCACCATTGCTTTGCCTTTGCATGCTTTGAGAAAGAATAATGCGCCTTTTGTTTAGGGACCATCCCAAGATATCGGTTTCAATGAGCTTAGGAATTTGCTTACTCATGCTCCCAGGCTTGCATTACCCAACTTTGACAAACCTTTGAGATTCATTGCGATGCTAGTGGTAATGGCATAGGAGGTGTGTTAACGCAAGAGAAGCGCCCCATAGCTTACTTTAGTGAGAAACTCTCCGGCGTGCAACTCAATTACCCCATCCATGACAACGAGCTATATGCTTTAGTCCGCGTTTTGCATGAATGGGAACACTATCTTCGCCCTCATGAGTTTATCATTCATACCAATCATGAAACACTCAAGTACCTTAAGGGCCAAACCAAGTTGAACAAGTGTCATGCTAAATGGAGTGAATTTATTGAGTCTTTTCGTTATGTCATCAAGTACATTAAAGGTAAAGAAAACATTGTAGCAGATGCCCTTTCCCGCATATGCATGCTTGTTACTCAACTTGAATGGGATGTCATTGGTTTTGAGCATATCAAAGACTTCTATGAGCATGATCCTACATTTGCTACTCCTTATGCCAAGTGTTTGACACATACCTCTTGGGAACGCTATTACATCAAAGATGGATATATTATGAGAGCTAACAAACTTTGCATCCCCGAGTCTTCTCTTCATTTGTTGCTTTTGCAGGAATCTCATGGAGGTGGATTAGTGGGACATTTTGGATGAGACAAGACGTTCGCCACACTCTCGAAGAACTACTTTTGGCCCAAGATGTTTCGCAACGTCAATCGCTTCACCAACCGATGCTGTACATGTCGCAAAGCTAAGTCCAAAGCTCAATCCCATGGCCTTTATATGCCTCTACCAATTCCATATCAACCATGGGAAGACATTAGCATGGATTTTGTACTTGGTTTGCCTAGGACTCGAAATGGGAAGGATTCGGTGTTTGTCGTTGTGGATCGTTTCTCAAAAATGGAACATTTCATTCCTTGCAACAAGATAGACGATGCTTCACATGTTGCTACTCTCTTTTGTAGGGAAATATTATGTCTACACAGAGTGCCAAAGAAGATCGTCTCGGACCGCGATGTCAAGTTCCTTAGCTACTTTTGGAAGACCCTATGCGCCAAGCTCAGAATCAAGCTATTTTTCTCCACGACATACCATCCACAAACCGACGGCCAAATGGAAGTTACCAACCGCACACTCTCTGCTCTACTTCGAGTACTCACTAAGAAGAACATCAAGGAGTGGCAGGAGTGCCTACCTATCGCCGAGTTCGCCTACAACCGAGAAAGACACTCAACAACCGGCAAGTCCCCTTTCGAGGTCGTCTACGGGTTCAACCCTTTCACCATCGAGCGCCAAGTTCAACGCCTTGCGATCAAGCTCAACATCAACAAGAAACCTATGGTCTTCAACATTGGTGATCTCGTGTGGCTACACCTTCGCAAGGATTGCTTTCCACAAGAACGCAAGTCCAAGCTTCGACCACGAGCGGATGGACCCTTCAAGGTGCTCTCACAATACAACGACAAAGCTTACAAGATCGACCTCCCACGCGACAATACAACATGAGCGACATCTTCAACGTGAAAGATCTCTCTCGCTTCCATGGAGATGAAGAATTTGATCTGAGGACGGATCTTCCCCAAGGGAGGGGAGATGATGCGGAGCATCCCAAGGCGATCCGCATGGACCCAACTACATCTCCCACGACACCTCTTGGACCCATGACACGAGCACGTGCAAGAGCTCTTGAAACCGAGGTGACATCTCTCCTCTCACATTTCCACTTTGATGCACATGAGACATGGCTACTACCTCATACAGATACTTTGTGCATGCTCAGGTACCATGGAGAAGCTAAGGAGCAAGGAGAAGAAGAAGAGGAAGATGGAAGTGAAGACGGAGACGAAGAAGAAGGACTGTTCAAAGTCTCCAGGCTCCGGACGACCGACGAGCCCCGGACGTCCGACGACCTCCAGGCTCCGGACGTCCGGCCTCCTCCGGACGACCAGCACTTCCACATCCGAGCCAAAACAGACGGACATCCGACGACCTACGGACGACCGACTCCCGGACGTCCGACACCGACCGGACGACCGACCGAAGACAGCCTGAGCCGAATTTACGGACGTCTGGCAGGCACCGGACGTCCGGACCCACGCGAGCCTCCGGACGACCGGTGACCTCCGGACGTCCGATGCCTGTGCACTGATTCGTGTTGGGCCGTAGTCCATGTACCCCTTCGCCCCCATCTCTCTTGCACTAAGACTATATATACTCCCCCTCGTCCAACTTTCTAGGGTTAGCGTTGGTTTAGCTCATTTTGAGAGATAGAGCTACGCTCATCCACATCGGATCTACTCCTCGTGAGAGACCGCGGCCTCTTCGGAGAAGATCCCTTTGGATTCAGGACCCCTCTAAGGGAAGATCCCCTCGTGGATTCAAGACGTCCTCATGAAGAAGACCGACTACCCTTGTATCATCCTTAGTTGATTGTGGATCGTGTGAACTCTTATGTATCCGAGGATCTGGCACATGTGTGACTTTCTTGTGTTGGTTTAGTGATTCTCTTGTGCTTCCCTTGTGTTTTCCCTCTTATCCCCCTCGTGTTCTTCGTGTTCATCACAGGATCCGCTCCTTTCGTGAAAGATCGGCCGATTAGGGTTCTACACTACATCACGTCGCGTCACCAGCCGAAGCGATGCGGGACTCAAAGGGTGATAACCCACAAGTATAGGGGATCACAACAGTTTTCGAGGGTAGAGTATTCAACCGAAATTTATTGATTCGACACAAGGGGAGCCAAATAATATTCTCAAGTATTAGCAGCTGAGTTGTCAATTCAACAACACCTGGAAACTTAATATCTGCAAGAAAGTATTTAGTAGCAAAGTAATATGATAGTAGTGGTAACGGTGGAAAAAGTAACGGTAGCAGTTTTGGTTTTATAGTGATTGTAACAGTAGCAACAAAAAAGTAAATAAGCGAAGAACGGTATATGAAAAGCTCGTAGGCAATGGACCAGTGATGGATAATTATGTCGGACATGATTCCTCATGCAATAGTTTTATAGGGTGACAAAGAACTAGCTCCAGTTCATCAATGTAATGTAGGCATGTATTCCGAATATAGTCATACGTGCTTATGGAAAAGAACTTGCATGGCATCTTTTGTCCTACCCTCCCGTGGCAGCGGGTTCCTATTGGAAACTAAGGGATAGTAAGGCCTCCTTTTAATAGAGTACCAGACCAAAGCATTAACACTTAGTGAATACATGAACTCCTCAAACTACGGTCATCACCGGTAAGTATCCCGATTATTGTCACTTCGGGGTTAACGGATCATAACACATAATAGGTGACCATAGACTTGCAAGATAGGATCAAGAACTCACATATATTCATGAAAACATAATAGGTTCATATCTGAAATCATGGCACTCGGGCCCTAGTGACAAGCATTAAGCATAGCAAAGTCATATCAACATCAATCTCAGAACATAATGGATACTAGGGATCAAACCCTAACAAAACTAACTCGATAACATGATAAATCTCATCCAACCCATCACCGTCCAGCAAGCCTACGATGGAATTACTCATGCACGGCGGTGAGCATCATGAAATTGGTGATGGAGGAAGGTTTATGATGACGATGGCGGCGGATTACCCTCTCCCGAGCCCCGAACGGACTCCAGATCAGCCCTCCCGAGAGAGATTAGGGCTTGGCGGCGGCTCCGTATCGTAAAACATGATGAATCCTTCTCTCTTATTTTTTTTCTCCCCGAACGTGAATATATGGAGTTGGAGTTGAGGTCGATGGAGCACCAGGGGGACCACGAGGAAAGGGGGCGCACCCAGGGGGTAGGTGAGGGAGTCCTAGATTAGGGGGTCTCCGGACAACTGGACTATATCCTTTGGTCGGACTATTGGACTATGTAGATACAAGATTGAAGACTTCATCTCGTGTCCGGATGGGACTCTCCTTAGCGTGGAAGGCAAGCTAGGCAATACGGATATGTATATCTCCTCCCTTGTAACCAACCTTGTGTAACTCTAGCCCCCCTCCAGTGTCTATATAAACCAGAGGGTTTAGTCCGTAGGACAACATACAATCATATCATAGGCTAGCTTCTAGGGTCTAGCCTCTACGATCTCGTGGTAGATCAACTCTTGTAATACTCATATCATCAAGAACAATCAAGCAGGACATAGGGTATTACCTCCATCAAGACGACCCGAACCTCGGTAAACATCGTGTCCCCTGCCTCCTGTTACCATCCGTCGTAGACGCACAGTTCGGGACCCCCTACCCGAGATCCGCTGGTTTTGACACCGACATTGGTGCTTTCATTGAGAGTTCCACTGTGCCGTCACCATAAGGCTCGATGGCTCCTTCGATCATCGGTAACGATGCGGTCCAGGGTGAGGTTTTCCTCCCCGGACAGATCTTCATATTCGGCAGCTTCGCACTGCGGGCCAATTCGCTTGGCCATCTGGAGCAGATCGAGAGCTACGCCCCTGGCCATCAGGTCATATTTGGAAACTTGAACTACACGCTGACATCCGCGGAGACTTGATCTTTGACGGATTCAAGCCCATGTCAGACGCGCTGCACAGTCGCGATGAGCATGACGTAACTCTGCCGTCGGACAATGTTCGGGAGATCGCATCTACAACTACTCCGGCCATTAATCCGGAGCAAGTCGCGCCATCCGAGAGCGGAGGGATGGACCCCGCCATGGAGGCCGCACTCTCAGTGGCGATAGAGCCAGATACTGACTTCACCCCTTACGAGAGCTGTGTCGCCGAACCACTGGATTCATCTCCGGCCATGGACTCTGAGCCGCTTACATCCGTACCCGTCGAATCTGATTGGGCGCCGATCATGGAGTTCACCTTCGCGGATATCTTTCAGCACTCGCCCTTCGGCGATGTGCTAAATTCATTAAGGTCTCTCTCCCTGTCAGGCGATCATTGGCCGAACTATGTCCGGCTAGAATGGGATGCGGACGACGAAGAAATTCACTGCCCACCCACCACCCACTTTGTAGGCACTGCCGACGACTTAACCGACATGCTCGACTTTGACTCTGAGGACTTCGACGGTATGGACGACGACGCCAGAGACGAACAGGAACCACCGCCCAATAGGAACCACCGCCCACAGTGCGCTGGACCGCCACCTCAGCATATGATATATACATGGTGGACACCCCCAAAGAAGGCAATGGCGACGAGACAGTAGAGGATGACCCCTCCAAGAAACAACCCAAACACCAACATCAGCGGCGCCGCTCTAAGTCTCACCACAGCAAGAGCAGTGGCACCGGCACAGGAGATAATAACACTCCGGATAGTGCCGAAGACAACAACAATCCCCTCCAGCACGATGTAGAGCCGGAGGACGAACAAGCTAGCCCTCCAGAGCGGGCAACAGATGGAGAACCGGAGGAGGACAATTACATGCCTCTCTCCTAAGACGAGGCGAGCCTCGGCGACGAAGAATTTATCGTGCCTGAGGACCCCGTCGAGTAAGAGCGCTTCAAGCGCTGGCTTATGGGCACGGCAAATAACCTGAAGAAAAAGCAGCAACAACTTCAAGCTGATCAAGACTTGCTAGTAGACAGGTGGACCGAAGTCCTTGAGTATGAACTCGAGCGCCCCTCCAAGAGTTACCCAAAACGCAGGTTGCTACCTCACCTCGAGGAGGAAGCATTGAAACCTCAATCACCAGTGTACGATGCGGCTGACCGGCCACCGTGTGGCCGAGCCAGAGAGGCATTTTAGCCTGAAGTTAAGCCTGCACCCTGCCGCTACTCAATCAAAAATACTAAGGCCTGGGACAACACAAGGGACCTGCGAGACGTATTGGACAGTAAGGCAAAAATCGCAAGGTCAATATATGGGTCACGGACACGCGCGCCAACACGGGACGATGATCGTCGCGTCGGATACACCAAGAGTAAATCCGACCGGGCCGAATACAGCAGACAAGATTCATATGAACTACGTCGAGATATAGCCCGGCACAGAGGCGCCGCACACCCCCTATGCTTCACTGATGAAGTTATGAATCATGAATTCCTGGAGGGTTTCAAACCCGTAAATAGCGAATCATACGATGGCACAACAAATCCCGCTGTATGGATTGAGGATTTTCTCCTTCACATCCACATGGCTCGCGGTGATGATCTACATGCCATCAAGTACCTCCCACTAAAACTCAAAGGACCAGCCCGACATTGGCTGAAAAGCTTGCCAGCAGAGTCCGTCGGCAGTTGGGAGGATATGGAAGACGCATTTCTTGACAACTTCCAGGGCACTTATGTGCGGCCACCGGATGCTGATGAGTTGAGCCACATAACCCAACAGCCAGGGGAATCGGCCAGACAATTCTGGACACGGTTCCTGACTAAGAAAAACCAAATTGTAGACTGTCCTGATGCAGAGGCCCTAGCGGCATTCAAGCATAACATCCGCAACGAGTGGCTCACCCGCCACCTTGGCCTGGAGAAGCCGAAATCTATGGCAGCCCTCACAACACTCATGACCCGCTTTTGCGCGGGCGAGGATAGCTGGCTGGCTCGCAACAACAACACATCGAGGAATCCTGACACCTCGAATACCAAAGATGTTAATGGTAGGCAACGTCGTAACAGACCAAAGCGCCGCAATAACGGTGATAACACCAAAGATACGGCAGTAAATGCCGGATTCAGAGGCTCTAGATCCGGTCATTGGAAAAAGCCATTTAAAAGAAATACTCCGACTCCGTCCAGCTTGGATCGCATACTGGATTGCTCGTGTCAAATCCATGGCACCCCCGACAAGCCAGCCAATCACACCAACAGAGAATGGGTGTTCAAGCAGGCCGGCAAGTTAAATGCCGAAAACAAGGACAAGGGGCTGCATAGCGATGACGAGGAGGAGCCCCGGCCGCCGAACACAGGAGGACAGAAGGGGTTTCCCCCACAGGTGAAGACGGTGAACATGATATACGCAACCACATTCCCAAGAGGGAGCGGAAGCGTGCACTAAGGGACGTCTATGCGATGGAGCCCATCACCCCAAAGTTCAACCCATGGTCTGCTTGCCCGATCACCTTCGATCGCAGGGACCACCCCACTAGCATCCGTCATGGCGGATCCGCCGCACTGGTCCTAGACCCCATCATTGACGGATTTCACCTCACTCGAGTCCTTATGGACGGCGGCAGCAGCCTGAACCTGCTCTATCAGGATACAGTGCAAAAAATGGGTATCGATCCCTCGAGGATGAAACCCAGCAAAACCACCTTTAAAGGGGTCATCCAGGTGTAGAGGCACATTGCACAGGCTCAATCACACTAGAAGTGGTCTTCGGATCACCGGACAACTTCCGAAGCGAAGAGTTAATCTTCGATATCATCCCATTTCGCAGTGGCTATCACGCACTGCTCGGACGGACAACATTTGCAAAATTTAATGGAGTGCTGCATTACGCATACCTCAAGCTCAAGACGCCAGGACCCAGGGGGTCATAACAGTAAATGGAAACACAGAACGCTTGCTCTGCACGGAAGAGCACACTGCGGCCCTTGCAGCAGAAGCACAAAGCAGCCTTTTAAGGAAGACCACTCATTCGGCGTCACAGCCCCCGAACACCTTCAAGCGAGTCCGGAACAAGCTGCAACAGGATCGCCTGGCACGATCAGAGATCGCCTAGCAATTCGGCCCCCCGTCCCAGTCCTAGTCAACTGACGAAATCCGTGCCACGCATACATAACTACGCACTGAAAATACCATGGACATAGGCGGGGGCATGATCAGGACACGCCCCGCAATGTGGCTTAACCGCCCTAGGGGCTGTATGTTGGGGAACGTAGCAGAAATTCAAAATTTTCCTACGTGTCACCAAGATCTATCTATGGAGAAACCAGCAACGAGGGGAAGGAGAGTGCATCTACATACCCTTGTAGATCGGTAAGCGGAAGCGTTCAAGAGAACGGGGTTGAAGGAGTCGTACTCGTCGTGATCCAAATCATCGGAGATCCTAGTGCCGAACGGACGGCACCTCCGCGTTCAACGCACGTACAACCCGGTGACGTCTCCCATGCCTTGATCCAGCAAGGAGAGAGGGAGAGGTTGAGGAAGACTCCATCCAGCAGCAGCACAACGGCGTGGTGGTGGTGGAGGAGCGTGGTGATCCAGCAGAGCTTCGCCAAGCACCGCGAGATATGAGGAGAAAGAGAGGCAGGGCTGCGCCAGGGAGATTGAATCGTGTCTTTGGCAGCCCAAAACCTCAAGTATATATAGGGGGAGGGGAGGGGCTGTGCCCCCACCTAGGTTTCCACCCCTAGGGGTGGCGGCCAGCCCTAGATCCCATCTAGGGGGGCGGCCAAGGGGGGAGAGAGGGGGGCGCACCACTAGGTGGGCCTTAGGCCCATATGAGCCTAGGGTTTGCCCCCTTCCACTCTCCCTTGCGCCTTGGGCCTTGGTGGGGGGCGCACCAGCCCACCTGGGGCTGGTCCCCTCCCACACTTGGCCCATGCAGCCCTCCGGGGCTGGTGGCCCCACTTGGTGGACCTCCGGGACCCTCCCGGTGGTCCCGGTACATTACCGATAAAACCCGAAACTTTTCCGGCGACCAAAACAGGACTTCCCATATATAAATCTTTACCTCCGGACCATTCCGGAACTCCTCGTGACGTCCGGGATCTCATCCGGGATTCCGAACAACATTCGGTAACCACGTATATCTATTCCCTATAACCCTAGCGTCATCGAACCTTAAGTGTGTAGACCCTACGGGTTCGGGAGACATGCAGACATGACCGAGATGACTCTTCGGTCAATAACCAACAGCGGGATCTGGATACCCATGCTGGCTCCCACATGCTCCACGATGATCTCATCGGATGAACCACGATGTCAAGGACTTAATCAATCCCGTATACAATTCCCTTTGTCTATCGGTACGATACTTGCCCGAGATTCGATCGTCGGTATCCCGATACCTTGTTCAATCTCGTTACCAGCAAGTCTCTTTACTCGTTCCATAACACATCATCCCGTGATCAACTCCTTGATCACATTGTGCACATTATGATGATGTCCTACCGAGTGGGCCCAGAGATACCTCTCCGTTTACACAGAGTGACAAATCCCAGTCTCGATTCGTGCCAACCCAACAGACACTTTCGGAGATACCTGTAGTGTACCTTTATAGACACCCACTTATGTTGTGACGTTTGGCACACCCAAAGCACTCCTACGGTATCCGGGAGTTGCACAATCTCATGGTCTAAGGAAATGATACTTGACATTAGAAAAGCTTTAGCATACGAACTACATGATCTTGTGCTAGGCTTAGGATTGGGTCTTGTCCATCACATCATTCTCCTAATGATGTGATCCCGTTATCAAGGACATCCAATGTCCATGGTCAGGAAACCATAACCATCTATTGATCAACGAGCTAGTCAACTAGAGGCTTACTAGGGACATGGTGTTGTCTATGTATCCACACATGTATCTGAGTTTCCTATTAATACAATTCTAGCATGGATAATAAACGATTATCATGAACAAGGAAATATAATAATAACCAATTTATTATTGCCTCTAGGGCATATTTCCAACACTGTATACCTTTATCATTCCTTTTCTCTTTCAGGGACTAACCCTCTGGAAGCCCTTTCCGGCAGTACCATTGCCGGACACATTCTGAAAGCGACAACCAAGGCGGCAAGAAGCTCAGATGAACACGGGAACCCCCAGGTGGTCTCTAATAATAATTGATATACCCGCTTTTTACTATCTATGCGCAGCTCGCCCTGGGATAGGACATTTCGAATTGTCCTACTTTCTGCTTATTGCACTACTTGTACCAGTACGCTTCGACGTATTATTTAAATAACAATGCATATCAATAGTCTATCATTGCATTATTTAAGTTTTTCTTCTTCTTTTCTCTCTTATATGTCCATTTACGACAATCCGCACCTGTATGTTCGGGTATGGTAAGTACGCCAGGGGCTCTCGTTTACCCCATAATACGACGCAAGAAGTCCGAACACTTTCGACAGTGCGGCACCCGGAACTTATAGCATTATATGCATCAGCTCCGAATCATGTCTTTGGACAAATGTTGGGTTTGCCCGGCTCCCATGCTTTGGTACCTTACGTTCCGTTATATCGGCTAAGGTAGCTGTCGGTGTCAAAACCAGCGGATCTCGGGTAGGGGGTCCCGAACTGCGCGTCTAGGAGGATGGTAACAGGAGACAAGGGACACGATGTTTTTACCTAGGTTCGGGCCCTCTCGATGGAGGTAAAACCCTACTCCTGCTTGATTAATATTGATGATATATGCAGTACAAGAGTAGATCTACCACGAGATCAAGGAGGCTAAACCCTAGAAGCTAGCCTATGGTATGATTGTTGTATGATGAAGTTGTCCTACGGACTAGAACCCTCCGGTTTATATAGACACTGGATAGGGTTAGGGTTACACAGAGTCGGTTACAATGGTAGGAGATCTTGAATATCCGCATCGCCAAGCTTGCCTTCCACGCCAAGGAAAGTCCCATCCGGACACGGGACGAAGTCTTCAATCTTGTATCTTCATAGTCCTGGAGTCCGGCTGAAGGTATAGTCCGGCTATCCGAACACCCCCTAATCCAGGACTCCCTCAGTAGCCCCCGAACCAGGCTTCAATGACGACGAATCCGGCGCGCAGATTGTCTTCGGCATTGCAAGGAGGGTTCTTCTCCAAATTATGTGTTCCTGTAGGAATAATGTCCAATTTTTGTAATGTAGCGCTCCTTGGCTTCCACGCCCAATAATGGCCGTCTTCCACGTGTCAAACGAATGCGAAAAGCCGGGGCGTTTTTACATCCACACCCCTAGCCGCATAAACGAGCCGCCTATTTAACGAGATGGGGATTCAGATCCAAACCACACCTTCTCCTCTCCGCGAGTAATCATCAGAGCGCCTCCAGCAAAGGTCCATTCCAACATGGCCAGCCGTCGCAGCTCCTCCCCTCGCCCTTCCAGTCCTAAATCCGGAGACTGGGAGAGTTGCTCCGTCCCGCACAGCGAGTTAGTGTCACTTCAGGCCAAGGGATTTCTCCCTCAGGCTTATATGGTCCCGGTCCGAGCCGGACTCGCCACCTATAATGGCGGAAAACAAGCAGAGAGCACCCCCAATCCCTCTAAGGGAGAGCGGGTGTGCTTCGTCCCTTATCTAGTAAGGGGACTGGGATTTCCAGCTGCACAATCTCACGCCCGCCTCTATATTGCATATCGCGGGCTTCGTCGCCCTTTGCGAGCTATTTTTGGGTGTTGAGGCTCATTTCACGTTGTGGAAGAGGATATTCTGCCTGGTGCCCCGTTCTCAAGAGGGGTCTATATATCAAGTGGGCGGAGCCGAAGTGTGGCGCATCGCCGGGACCGGATACCTATCTGGGACCCCAAAGAAGGCGTCCGAGGACTGGCCTTCGGAATGGTTTTATATAGATGATGTCCCGCTACCGGACCCTATCCGGGTCGGTCTCCCTGAGTTCAGCAATACTCCATTAAAGAAACGCTTGAGCTGGCGTCCGTGGAGCTCTCAGAGAGAAAGCGACAGAGATGTCCTTTACCTGATGGGCCGGATAAGGCTATTGGCTCATTCCAGACTAACCATGATTGGAGTCATGGCCGCATGCATCATGCGGGGGGTGCATCCGCTTCAATATAGAGGCCACCCCATGTGGGATTTTAACGGGGAGGATGACGCCACCCGTTACAGTCGTAAGGGGCCAGCCTCAGCTGCCGCTCTAGTAAAGATCTTATCCTCTTTGTACAAGGGAGAAGAGGAGGAATTCCGCCGCGTCAACCCGCAGGGCGGATTTACTATGTACAACCCTCCAAGTTGGGTAAGTGGACAATTGTGCTTGCCCGTTCGTTTTATATTCCCATGATTAAGTATATAGTCTAACGACTTCAACGCAGGAACTGCATCAGGAGTTAAAGGATATAAACAGTCATCCTCCACAGCCCGAGGATCCAGAACGGTCCCTCGATCCAGACTCCGAAGAGGATCCGGACATATCGGTGGAGCTTATTGACGGGGTGTTCCATCAGCTAAGCAAGGACAATACCTTGGTGGCCATTACGGCTGATTACCCAGGGTTAATCCCGGCCTCCCAGGTGATAGAGACCGGAGCCTCATCCCCTTGAGAAGGATTCCATTCTCACGTATTTCGGTTTTTTTGACGACAACCGCGTTTTGCAGGGGAGATTTCCGAGGCGGGAGGCCGAACCTGCAGCGGCTAGCCAATGAGGGGCTGCAGGGCCCCGTGGGGTAAAAAGGAATGTGGTCTGGACTGAGATGCCGGTGCAAAGGTATAGCGCACCCTCTATTTCCCTGGTGTTATTTCTTCAGGGCATATTAACGTTCGTGCTATCTTCAGGACGAAGAAACCTCGCCGGACTATATCCGGAGAGGTTGCCAATCGCGCCTCCACCAGCCAAGCTCCAACGTCTGGCCCGGAAGAGGAGGCGAGCACAAGGCGCGCACCGGACGCTCCTCCGACAGAGGATGCGGACAGGCTTTCTGCCATGAATTCTGAGGTGGAGAGTGCCATGAACCACAGGCGTCGCCGGACAGTTCTTCACGACGCTTGTTTCTCCCAAGAGGCGTTAGATGCCTTCAATTCGGGAGATGCGTACCTCCGTGCCGCTCAAAATGGTTTAGCCAGAGCCACGGAGCAGTATGTAAAAGACATATGGGTAAGAAAATTTTGGTCAAATATATATATATACCAGTAGCCCCCGAGACTTGAAACAGTTAGAGTAACTGATTTAAGGATCATTTGTTATGCAGGTTCTTACAGAGAAGAATACCGTACTGTCCCAGGAGCTGGAAGAGTGCAAAGCCCAACTGGAGGCTGCACTAGCCACGGCAGGGGAGCCCAAAGAGACCCCCTCTGGTAAGATACACTTTGAAAGATTAGTATTTTGCGGTGTGGGTGCAAATCTGACAAATCATATTGTAGATGGCATCGGACTCGATCCGGAGAGACAACTCTTACGCCGGCTAAAGGCCGGTGAGAGTACGCTGACAAAGGTGAGGCGAGAGAAGAATGATCTTCAGGATGCCAACACCAAGCTGGACGTTGAACTTAGAGATGTTCGTGGCCAGCTGTCAGACTCCACTAAGGAGAATCAGCGGCTTCGACGCGGCATATTTAGTAAGTGCTTAAGCGAATCTTTTGAAAAAAATAGTTCGACGAGGAAGTCGACTAACAGAGTAATGTCTGTAGGTATGCTAATAGGTCATCCTGCAGAGGAGATGCCCGGTTCTACGGGTGACCTTCTTCCCGAGCTATTGCAACTCCACGAGCGAGTTCGGCAGGCAATGCGAGGTGTTGCCCAAGCCTTATGGCCGTCCCACTCCATGCCCGAGGGCCTTGGAGAGCTTGCGGAGAAGCTTAAGGAAGCTCGGCGGCGCTTCCGGTTGTGGAAGATATCGGCCTGCTGGCAAGGTGCTAGGGAGGCCTGGGCCATGGTGAAGACCCGGTTTACGAGGTCTGACCCAAACCACATGGCCGAAGTCGGACCTGTGGGGCCTGATGGGAAGGAGATCCCTGTAAGCTTAGTATACGGCCAAGTAGAATTGGGCGCAAAGTATTCCCAACAGGACTGTAAATTAGACAACCTGTTAGATGGTATAGAAGAGGAATACAATCAGTCAGAGTGACTATGTAATTGTTAATTGACATGTGTAATGCCTTCTAGCCGGATTGTAGATCGTTTGTCATTGCCGACCTTTTCGCTTCTACCTCGGGACCTGATGGTCCGGAGTGTGTCCGAATACCCTACCGGTTATGTACGAACCGGGGTATGCATGGAGACCAGGCGTAGGGGTCATTAGTGCTTTATCAGACAAGTGCCCAACTAGTTATGTTATATTACATGGTTAGTAAGAAACATCTTCCAGAGAGAATAGTTCCGTTAGGGGTTCCTTTCTCTGGGAGGCATGCCCTAAAGTGCATGTCCGGACTGCAAATGCAGGAAAATCATCTGGGGGCATGTATATAAATAAGTAAAAAAGGTCGTCTTTTAGTTCACCGACCGAATATTCCCTTAAGAACGCTAGCTTTCGGCTTCACCCAGTCTGAGGTACACATCCGGCTGATCCGGCAGTAACAATCGCAGAGGTGCTCCCTTTACCGCCTAGCTAAATAATCAGGAATGTAGGGGTAAGCACAGGAGCCAGGCAACCCAGCTTGGCCAAAACTTAAGTCATATCGATGCATATAATGGTGAAGAAAAGGTACATGCGGAAGTTTGACACATGTGTTGGGCGTGAAGCCCATATAAATAAGCTTCTGTTAAAGAAGCCCCCAGGTTTAATGAGCGCGGGTAGCACATCACTTAATGAGCCTTTAAGGGCTATAAGAGAAAAGAGGGGAAGGAGAGAAATGTAAGACGGAAAATGTAAAAAATGGACAGAGGAAGGAGACAAACACAGAGTCCGGGGCTAGGCATAGAATCTTTGGAGACGGGCGGCGTTCCATGGGTTCAGCTCGAGTCGGTTATCCGACGCATCTCGCAGGCGGTACGCTCCACCAATCAGGACTTGGTCGATTATGAATGGACCTTCCCACTTGGGCTTGAGTTTGTCCTTTTTCTTATCCGGCAGGAGTAGAACTAGTTCGCCAACATTGTAATTTTTGGCCCGTACTTCTCTGCTTTGATATCTTCGAGCCTGCTGTTGATAAAATGCGGAACGGGCTTTTGCCACGTCACGCTCCTCCTCCAAGGCGTCCAAGTTGTCCTGCCGATCGAGCTCGGCTTCTCTTTCTTCGTACATGCACACTCGAGGTGAGTCATGAATTATGTCGCAGGGCAGAACTGCCTCTGCGCCGTACACCATAAAGAATGGTGTGTATCCGGTGGTGCGATTCGGCGTGGTCCGCAGTCCCCAGAGTACGGAGTCGAGATCCTCTACCTAGTGCGTGTTAGATTCCTTGAGGGACCGCACTAGTCTGGGTTTAATGCCGCTCATGATAAGACCATTTGCACATTCTACCTGGCCGTTAGTTTGTGGGTGATAGACGGAAGCATAGTCGAGCTTGATGCCCATGTTTTTGCACCAAAGTTTTACCTCGTCGGAGGTGAAGTTTGTGCCATTATCAGTGATGATGCTGTGGGGGACGCCGTAACGGTGTACAACCCCGGATATGAAGTCTATCACAGGTCCGGATTCGGCCATCTTAACAGGCTTAGCTTCTATCCATTTGGTGAACTTATCCACCATGACCAGTAAGTATTTTTTCTTGTGGGTTCCGCCTTTAAGGGGTCCAACCATGTCAAGCCCCCAGACCGCGAAGGGCCAAGTGATGGGGATAGTTCGGAGGGCGGTGGGTGGCATATGGCTTTGGTTTGCAAAAAGCTGGCAGCCGACGCATCGTTGGACCAAGTCCTGAGCGTCTGCTCGGGCTGTCGGCCAATAAAAGCCCGTACAGAAAGCCTTGCTTACAAGGGACCGAGCTGCAGTGTGGTGGCCACCGAGTCCGGCATCTATTTCAGCCAACAAGTTCCGCCCTTCCTCTTCGGAGATGCACCTTTGAAGGACTCCGGTAGTGCTTGTCTTATAAAGCTCTCCCTCGTGGACTTTATAGGCTTTAGATCGCTGCACTATGCAGCGTGCCTCGTTTTGGTCCTCTGGGAGTTCCTGCCTAGTAAGGTAGGCTAGGAATGGTTCTGTCCACGGGGCGATGACCACCATTATTACGTGGGCTGAAGGTGTAATTTCGGTGGAAGGGCCTCCAATTATGTCAGATTGTTCGGCGTCGAGTGGTGCGGTTAGGTCCGGGCTGTTATTTGCGGGTTCCCCCTCCCATGCTACAGATGGCTTGAACAGTCTTTCTAAAAAGATGTTGCGGGGAGGGGGGGGACTGCATCGCATTTTGCTCCAATGCGTGCCAGGACGTCCGCTGCCTAATTGTTTTCTCGGGCTATATGATGAAACTCCAACCCTTTGAACCGAGCTGACATTTTTAGGACGGGGTTGCGGTAAGCTGCCATTTTTGGATCCTTGGCGTCGAAGTCTCCGTTTATTTGGGATATCGCGAGGTTTGAGTCCCCGCGTACCTCTAGGCGTTGAATGCCCATGGATACTGCCATCCGGAGACCATGTAGGAGGGCCTCATATTCGGCTGCATTGTTGGAGTCCGTGTACATGATCTGGAGCACATATTGAACTGTGTCTCCTGTGGGGGACGTCAAGACGACGCCAGCCCCTAGTCCGGCCAACATTTTGGAGCCGTCGAAATGCATGATCCAGTTTGAATATGTGCCATACTCTTTAGGGAGCTCGGCCTCCGTCCATTCTGCGACGAAGTCGGCCAAAACTTGCGATTTAATAGCTCGCTGTGGCTTATAGGTTATATCGAACGGGAGGAGCTCAATGGCCCATTTTGCGATCCGGCCCATTGCGTCGTGGTTGTTGATAATATCGTTGAGTGGTACTTCCGAGGCTACTGTTATGGAACACTCTTGAAAGTAATGTCGTAGCTTCCGGGATGCCATGAATACCGCATATGCAATCTTTTGATAATGCAGGTACCGTGATTTGCATGGAGTGAGGACAGTGGACACGTAGTAGACCGGCCTTTGAAGGGGGAGTTTGTGTCCATCCGTTTCCCGCTCGACGACGAGTACTGCGCTGACAACTTGATGGGTTGCTGCAATGTACAATAGCATTTGTTCGCCGGTGTTTGGCATGGCCAGGACTGGGTTTGTTGCCAATATGGCTTTTATTTCATCAAGTCCGGCCGTGGCAGCATCCGTCCACTCGAAGTGTTCGGTGCGCCGAAGGAGGCGATAAAGGGGTAGTGCCTTTTCTCCCAAGCGAGAGATAAAGCGGCTTAGAGCCGCCACGCATCCGGTTAATTTTTGTATTTGTTTGAGGTCCTTTGGGATATCCAGTTGCGACAAAGCTCGGATCTTGGCCGGATTTGCTTCAATTCCTCTACCGGATATAATGAAGCCCAAAAGCTTTCCGGCTGGAACGCCGAAGACGCATTTTTCCGGGTTGAGCTTGATGTCGTATTTTCGGAGGTTGTCGAATGTTAGCCTCAAGTCGTCTACTAGAGATTCGACATGTCTTGTTTTGACGACCACATCATCCACGTACGCCTCCACTGTCTTGCCGATCTGGTTTGCCAGGCATGTCTGAATCATGCGCTGATATGTTGCGCCGGCATTTTTCAGCCCGAAGGGCATTGTGTTGAAGCAGAATGGGCCGTATGGTGTGATGAATGCTGTTGCGGCTTGGTATGATTCTGCCATCTTAATTTGATGGTAACCGGAGTATGCGTCGAGGAAACACAACGAATCGTGTCCTGCGGTGGCATCGATAGTTTGATCGATACGGGGGAGGGGGAAGGGATCCTTTGGGCAAGCCTTGTTAAGGTCTTTAAAATCGACACACAGGCGCCAGGATTTGTCCTTCTTTGGTACCATCACCAAGTTTGCTAGCCAGTCCGGGTGTTTTATGTCTCTAATGAATCCGGCCTCCAATAGCTTGGCTAGCTCCTCTCCCATAGCCTGTCTCTTGGGTTCGGAAAAACGCCGAAGGGCTTGTTTGACAGGTTTGAATCCTTTTAGGATATTTAAGCTGTGTTCGGCCAGCCTGCATGGGATTCCTGGCATGTCTGAAGGGTGCCAGGCGAAGATGTCCCAATTTTCACGTAGAAATTCTCGTAGTGCGGCGTCCATATCAGGGTTTAATCGTGCCCCGATGGATGCTGTTTTATTGGGGTCCGTTGGATGGACCTGGAACTTGACTATTTCGTCTGCTGGCTTAAAGGATGTGGACTTGGATCTCTTGTCGAGTATCACATCATCCCTGTTAACTGTGGAGCGCAGCGCAGTCAGTTCCTCAGCTGCTAAGGCTTCGGATAGTGCCTCCAGGGCTAATGCAGCTGTCTTGTTTTCGGCGCGGAGTGCTATGTCCGGATCACTAGCGAGAGTGATAATACCGTTCGGCCCGGGCATCTTGAGCTTCATGTACCCGTAATGGGGTATTGCTTGGAAAATTGTAAATGCTTCCCGCCCTAGTAGGGCGTGATATCCGCTGCTGAATGGGGCCACCTGAAATGTGACCTCTTCGGATCTGTAATTATCCGGCGTGCCGAACACCACATCTAGTGTGATTTTTCCTGTGCAACGCGCTTCCCGACTGGGGATTATTCCTCTAAAGGTTGTGCTGCTTCGCTCAATGCGGCTCCAGTCTAGTCCCATTTTTTGAAGAGTTTCCTCATAAATGAGGTTCAATCCGCTGCCTCCATCCATGAGTACCTTGGTGAGGCAAAAGCCGTCCACTATCAGACTGAGGACCAATGCGGCTGGTGCTCGGGCTGTTCGGAATTTAGGTTCATCACTTGCGTTGAAGGTAATAGCCGTGTCGCTCCATGGGTTTATTGTTGCTACTTGATAGACTTCGGCAAGGCTGCGGAGTGTTCTTTTTCGCGTATTATTTGATGCGAAGGTCTCGAAGACTTTGAGAATGGTACTGGTGTCTCCGGGGTGGTTTTCTGTGGCCTCCGAAATTAAGAGGTCCTCCCCAATTTTGGCCACCTGCCGGAGTATCCAACATGCTCTAAGGCTGTGAGTTGGTGTGGCGTCCTCTGTACTGTGAATTTTACAGGGTCCATCAAGCCATCTTTCCAGTACGGTTCCATGCTCTGTAGAGGGTTTTGGTTTTTTGGTGTTTAACCCGGGTGTCTTATGATGATGCACCCTCTTAGTTCGGATGGGATTGCTATTCAAGGCCGGATTATCCCAAAATTTTATTTCGGTTTTCCAGGCACTTTCCATCGCACAGTACTTTTGTACTATGGACGCCAAGTCAGCAAAGCGTGTAAAATCACGACTTATGGCGTTAAGGATTCCCTCGTCCGTGCAATTACTGCAGAAGATTGATATTGCGTCTCCCTCACGGCAATCCTTTATCCTGTTCATAACCAGGAGGAATCTGGCCCAGTAATGATGTACTGTTTCCTCGGGCTTTTGCCTGATTTGGGAAAGATCGCTTATGTTCGGGTGGGCGGGTGGCGTTGATTCTGAAACCTCGCCCAATCTAAGATTCAGAGGCCGAAGAGGTTCCGAACTCTGAGGTCCGGATTCTTGGATGTTGTCCAATGAGTCTAGCCCGTTGCCTGATTTTAAGCTTAGGTCTCGAGTTACATCCTCCCCTCTGCGGGTATCCGGCTTGGAGGGGTCAGGAATTCGGACGTAACTAGTCCTTAGAATAGATGAAGGGTCGCCGCACTGCACCTCTACCACGGCGACATGGTGGGTGTCCTGGGGAGAGTTAATTTCTCTTAGATCGGGTTTAAGCCCAACCTGGTCGTAATCCGTAGTGACCCCCAGGGCGGAGATGCGATCCAAGAGCTCGTTTACGGAAGAGAGCTCCATTGGATCTAACTACTCAGTGAGTTCCGAGCTGACGTGAAGATTGCTTTTGATGACCCGCGAGGTCATCATCGGCGCAACAGCCGAACAGGCGGTCATAAGAAAACCGCCAAAGCTCCCTTAGCAACGGTGCCGACTTTAAAGACGGGAAGAGGCATCCTTCCTGATTGCGACGACACAGAGGAACTCTCAATGAAAGCACCAATGTCGGTGTCAAAACCGGCGGATCTCGGGTAGGGGGTCCCGAACTGCGCGTCTAGGCGGATGGTAACAAGAGACAAGGGACACGATGTTTTTACCCAGGTTCGGGCCCTCTCGATGGAGGTAAACCCTACTCCTGCTTGATTAATATTGATGATATATGTAGTACAAGAGTAGATCTACCACGAGATCAAGGAGGCTAAACCCTAGAAGCTAGCCTATGGTATGATTGTTGTATGATGAAGTTGTCCTACGGACTAGAACCCTCCGGTTTATATAGACCCGGATAGGGTTAGGGTTACACAGAGTCGGTTACAATGGTAGGAGATCTTGAATATCCGCATCGCCAAGCTTGCCTTCCACGCCAAGGAAAGTCCCATCCGGACAGGGACGAAGTCTTCAATCTTGTATCTTCATAGTCCTGGAGTCCGGCTGAAGGTATAGTCCGGCTATCCGAACACCCCCTAATCCAGGACTCCCTCAGTAGCGGTGGGAGAACTACTGCGATTGTGTCCCGGTTCTTCCGGGCGAGCACCTCAGTAGAGAAAGCCGAAAACTGACTGTCATGATAAGGCGAGAGACGGGTCGCTGTTCGAGAGGTCTCAAGTCCTTAAAGAGTTTTTCCGCTTTGGGCGAGGAGTCGGCCTTGTCCGGCTTAGGCGTGTATAGCGCCCCAAATTCGGCCCTCCGAATACCAAGGGTGTGACGCCCCGAGACCGATGTGCCAGGTGCCTTCGAGTTATTTGCTGATGTTGCCATGTCATTTGCTTGCGTGTTGCATCTCCTCATGTCATCATGTGCATTGCATCATCATGTTTTCAAAACTTGCATCCGTCCCGGTCTCCTCATTCCTTCCGTTGTCCGTTCTGAGCCCAACCACACTTGCACGCGCCCGCGGCATGTCCGAAATAGTATTTTATAAGTGGCCGGAAAAATGTTCTCGGATTAGGTTGAAAGTTGGCGTACGGTCTTATTATAGTGTAGATAGACTGCCTGTCAAGTTTCATCGCATTCAGAGTTCGTTTGATAGCCCAACCGTTAAACTATAGCGGCATTATAGCCGGTCTTTTCGTCGGACGTTTTCGGTCTCCGGAAACAGTCGCCGGGCCTTCTCTCTTCTCTTTTCTCAGCCTGAGTCCTTCCGCACAGTCCACTACCTACCGCCAGGCCCAACCTAATCTCTCTCGTCAGACCGTGGCCCACCTCGCGCGCATCCGAAAGTTGCCCCGGACCCGAACCGAACAGTCGTTATCGTTGTGTCCGGATCATCCCCAAACATCTCCAAAACGTCACCATTTTCTTATTTGGAACCCCTAGCTATTTTATTCGCGATCGTCCGATTGCGATCGGAGGGACGATATAGCCCCTAACCAAACCCACTTGCTATATATATTAGCCTAACCCTAGACCAACTCCCTCTTTTTCCTCACCCGCCGCCACTCTCTCATCGGGATCCTCCTAGATCCCCTTCTCACCAAACCAGCTAGCTCCTTCCAAATCCATTGATTCCCTCCTCTGCTCGCTCGTCCCCGAGCACCTCAATCCACCAGCATCGCCTCGCCCGAGTACTAGACGCCAACGGCGACAATCACCACCGAACCAGCAGGCCCTGCGCCTCATCCTTCTTCCTTCCCCTTGTCCTCCCGTTCTTCCTCCCTTTCTCCTTTCTCTTTTCTCTCTCCCTCTCACATCTCTCTCTTCCAGGTACCCAGGAGCTTTCCCGCCGCGCCATGGACGCCAAGGCCGAGTCGCCGTGCTCTTCTCTCGAATCCAGCTAACCAAGCCGCTATTGGAGCAGCCGCACCAACCTCGCGCGGGCCTCAACCTCCTCGCTCGTTGCCTCCCCGACAGCGTCACCCATGGCCTCGTCTTCAGTGGAGACGAGCCTCCCCGTGCTCCTCCAACTCGCATCCTCGGGCGCCCGCGCCTACCGCCGGCCGGCCACGGCCAGGTCGCCTCACCTCCTCTTGATCTCACTCCGGCCCTCTCTCTGTCCCTTCCTCGTGTCTGAAATTTTCCCTGCCAGGGCCCTGCCGTTCCTCCCCGCCTCGGAGCTCCCTTGCGCCGCCGGATCCGAGATCCCCTCGTCCGGACCTGCCCGTTCCCGGCGCTCGCGTCGTCGTCAGCCACCGTCGCCGGAGTTCCCTGTTGGCTCGCGCGCCGACCTGCAAGTCCCACCTCGTCGGAGTCTTCTCCTCGCCGCTGCGTCCGTCAAGTCCGCTGCTGCCGCTGTTTCTCTGTCGAACGAGCAAGCTCGAACCCCAGCGCCAATTCCAGCCTGCTCGATCCCCTGCTTCGGGACCGAGTCGTCGAACGATGCCGCCGCGCGTTGATCGTCCAGCTTGCCGAGGCCCAGCGCCAGATCGCTACATGGCCCAGATCTGCCAGCTCCCTGTTGGCCCAATGTGAGCAGCCCAGATCCACCTAATTCGGCCCCTGTTCCAGATCCGGCCGGTGTAGTTTTTTTAGGTTCTGTGTTTTAGCTATTTTTCTAGAGGAGAGCAGTTTCTACAGAGAACCCCTTGCACTTCATGCATTTTAATACTCACAAACCGTGCATCATATATAAAAACTTTATATATGAAACTTGCTTAGAATTTTGTCTAGTTTAATAATATGTCTTTTTCATCCATGTTTAAAATGTTTAAAATGTTGTTTGTTTAAGTTTTGCTTAATTGCCATGTTAAAATGATTTATTTCATAACTAATTAACCGTAGCTCCGAATCTAACAAACTTTATATGTAAATGGGGTAGAAAAATGCCTAGTTTAACATGTTGCACTCATATAGCATGTTTAACAACTCTAAAATTATGTTTAGGGAAGAACAGTACCAAACCTAAAATATGCACATGAGGAGTTTCCGGACTTGTTGTTTTGTTGTTCCGGCCTCATTTAAACTTGCCTAGATTAGATAGTTTTATTATGCTTCACCCTCTTGCCATGCTAAGAACATTTAATATTGTTGGGTACATAAACGAGAGAGAACTAAATAAGTCACGTGGTGTTTCGTCAATATGCAACGGAGTTGCATGTTGAGCTCCACTTAATTTGTAGGATTGTTTGTGCATCATGCCATGGTTATGTGATAGTTGTTTACCATGTTGTTTGCTTCTTTCCGGTGTGCTTCTTCGGTTGGTTCCGATAACGTCGTGTTTGTGAGGACCCTTTCTTCTACGTCCGTTTGTCTTCTTCATGGACTCATTCTTCTTCCTTGCGGGATTTCAGGCAAGATGACCATACCCTCGAAATCACTTCTATCTTTGCTCGCTGGATGCTCGCTCTTTTGCTATGCCCATGCTGCGATACCTACCACTTGCTTATCATGCCTCCTATATTGTTGAACCAAGCCTCTAACCCACCTTGTCCTAGAAAACCGTTGATTGGCTATGTTACCGCTTTGCTCAGCCCCTCTTATAGCGTTGTTAGTTGCAGGTGAAGATTGAAGTTTGTTCCTTGTTGGAACATGGAGATGTTGTTCCTTGTTGGAACATGGTTACTTGTTGGGATATCACGATATATCTTATTTAATTAATGCATCTATATACTTGGTAAAGGGTGGAAGGCTCGGCCTTATGCCTGGTGTTTTGTTCCACTCTTGCCGCCCTAGTTTCCGTCATATCGGTGTTATGTTCCCGGATTTTGCGTTCCTTACGCGGTTGGGTTATAATGGGAACCCCTTGACAGTTCGCTTTGAATAAAACTCCTCCAACAAGGCCCAACCTTGGTTTTACCATTCGTCACCTAGCCTTTTCCCTTGGGAGTCATGCATCCCGAGGGTCATCTTTATTTTAACCCCCCGGGCCAGTGTTTGTCTAAGTGTTGGTCCGAACTAGAGTCCTTTGCAGCGCCACCTCGGGGAAACTTGAGGGCTGGTTTTAGTTGTATGGAGCGCTCATCCGGTGTTGCCCTGAGAACGAGATATGTGCAGCTCCTATCAGGATGTCGGCGCATCGGGCGGTCTTGCTGGACTAGTTTTACCATTGTCGAGGATGTCTTGAAGAACCGGGATACCGAGTCTGATCGGAATATCTCGGGAGGAGGTCTATTCCTTCGTTGACCGTGAGAGCTTGTCATGGGCTAAGTTGGGACACCCCTGCAGGGATTTGAACTTTCGAAAGTCGTGCCCGCGGTTATGGGCAGATGGGAATTTGTTAATGTCCGGTTGTAGAAAACCTGAAGTTGACCTTAATTAAAATGCATCAACCGCGTGTGTAACTGTGATGGTCTCTTTCCGGCGGAGTCCGGGAAGTGAACACGGTTGTTGGAGTTATGCTTGACGTAGGTTGTTTTAGGATCACTTCTTGATCATACTTTTATCGACCGTGCTTTGCCTTCTCTTCTCGCTCTCATTTGCGTATGTTAGCCACCATATATGCTAGCCGCTTGCTGCAGCTCCACCTCATACCTTTTACCTTACCCATAAGCTTAAATAGTCTTGATCGCGAGGGTGCGAGATTGCTGAGTCCCCGTGGCTCACGGATACTTCCAAAACCAGCTTGCAGGTGCCGATGAGCCCATGCAGATGGCGCAACCAAGCTTAGGAGGAGCTCGATGAAGATCTTGTCCTTTGTGTCGTTTCGTTCTAGTTGATCAGTAGTGGAGCCCAGTTGGGGTCGATCGGGGACGTTGTCGCATTTGGGGTTCTTCTTTTATTTTGGGTTCCGTAGTCGGACCTTGATTGTATTTGGATGTTGTAATGCTTTATTCATGTAATTGTGTGAAGTGGCGATTGTAAGCCAACTATGTATCTCTTTCCCTTATGTATTACATGGGTTGTGTGAAGATTACCTCACTTGCGACATTGCTTTCAATGCGGTTATGCCTCTAAGTCGTGCTTCGACACGTGGGAGATATAGCCGCATCGAGGGCGTTACAAAGGGCTTCGCGAAAATTTAAAATTGTAGACTTCTATGGCTAAGTGAGAGTGATAAAGCATTATAGTCCGATTGCCTGGTTCGTTGCGCTGAACACCTCCCTCGAAGGACCCAAAATTGGGGTAAAGAGTGCTCAGTTTTATCCCAAACACCCCAGTACTAGTTACATGGGGGCAGAAGCCGACGACTGGCCAACTCTCAGATTTTATAAATGGCCGCACAGAAGGTAATATTTTAAATTAAGAAAGTGTCGCATGGCGCAAATGAACTCGTTTCATATTACAGGATCACATGAGCATGTTCATTCAAAAATTACATCCTTGGCACACTCATCCGCCATTAGGCGGGAACCCTTCAAGACACTCATAATAATTCTCGGGGCAGCGATGCTCCTTGCCCTCCGGCGGCCCCTCCTTCACCAGCTTCATGGCGTCCAGCTTCACCCAGTGCACCTTCGCCCGGGAAAAAGCCCTGCGCGCACCCTCGATGCAAGCGGACCGCTTTATGACTTCAAGTCATGGGCAGGCTTCCACAAGCCGCCTCACCAGACCGAAGTAGCTACCGGACAGGGGCTCGCCAGGCCACATCCGGACTATAAGGCCCCTCATGGCCTATTCAGCCACCTTGTGAAGCTCGACCAACTGCTTCAGCTGGTCGCTCAAGGGCACGGGGTGTTCGGTCCCAGTATACTGAGACCAGAACAATTTCTCCGTCGAGCTTCCCTCCTTAGCTCAGCAAAACTCTGCGGCATCCAATACACTGCGGGGAAGATCTGCAAACGCTCCTGGAGAGCTCCGAAATCGGGTAAAAAAAGGAAAGTCTCCTTCACATGCTTGCTTTGCATAATGAATGCCTTACCCGCTGCTATCTGCTTCACCGTGTCAATCTACTAAAGGGCCTTGAGGGCTTTGGCCTTGGCGCTCCGGACGCTTTCAAGCGCCTACACGAGCTCAGACTCTCGCGTCTTAGAGTCAAGCTCCAAGGACTCGTGCTTTTTGGCGAGAGCCTCGAGCTCTTGCTGCACATCGCCTACTCGGGCTTCTTTCTTCTCCTGTTCAATGCGCTCCTTGGCCGCTTTGTCTTCGGCCTTGGCCAAGGCCTTCCTCAGGGTCGCCACTTCGGTCATGGCCTGTAGAACCCCAACTCATAGAAACCGGAACGCCCCGTATTCCAGCCCAGAGATCGAGGAGAAGTCTCTGGAATACGGCACTGCTTGACATAGAACAAATCAACTCTTATTACAAAAATAATAATTACACGGGCCTGATGTTACAATGATCACATCAGCACTACGCCTGCGACACTACACTTGCTCTATGCTAGCAGCGGAACAACTCGTAGCAGCGGAAAACTTCTAGCAGCGGAACAACGACGAAGGTGGTGAACTCCACTCTGCGGGTACTCTGGCTGGGACACGATATAGCTCGCATGAACGGAAACCATGACAAGCAATCAAGCAATCACGACATTACCTGCAATCTGGTATGACACGCCAGGTCAGTACATTGAATGTACTTGCAAGCTCACAACAACCAAGAACATCAAGGCAAGACAATAACATAGCATTAAGCAGGTTAATTAAATTAACATCTACCATGATACGACAACAACTACTAAGCATGATATGAAACTACTACAATACTGATGAACCAACATCTCATATCTCCATAACCATATCTCTCTTGGCTAACCGACCAAGCAATATACCATCTCGATCACTTCGTGATCAAAACCAAACGACGATCCTTCCGGCGATCACTACCATGACCAACACTTGGTCTCAAACTGTGATCTTTCCGGCGATCACAAGCACGACCAACACTTGGTCTCCAACATCATCATCAACATCCTGCCAATCTTTACTGTTCAACATATCAACATATAAATCACCTATAAGTCATCCCGTCATGTGAGTGTTGATCGAACGGTGGGACCTAGTACGGACGCGACTATCGATAGATTAAATACACTCTACAGAGGTAGCACACCGTACCCACACCACGGAACCCATGGCCTCGCACTCCCATTCGGGTGGACCAATGGCATTCCGACAAAACCCTTCCATTGCCACAACACTCTCCCGTCCACTCCGACCCAAATCCCCAATGGGCTGGTCCTGGGTGGGCCCGTGTCTACCAAAGACACCCCGACCACCGTCGTGGTCAAAACACTCCCACTCGGGGACACTCCCACTCGGGGACTCGGTACCATAATCTCATCAACGAGCACACAAGATTATGCCTGCTTACCGGGCCAGGGCAAGCACGACATAACCTTCCCTAGATGGAGGCACCGACCAGAGGCCGTGTCAATGGACCGAATCAAGGCCTTCCCACTAATAATCCAAAGGTAGCATGATATCCAAAGTAATACTCCCAAATATAATAACAGGTATCGTCATGAAAATAATCATACTAACCACTAATAATCCAAAGGCAGCATGATATCCAAAGTAATACTCCAAAATATCATATCCATCACCACCATGAAAATAATCATAACATAAGCCACTAATAATCCAATGGCAACATGTCAACCACATAGGCTGCAAAATATAAGTCCTAGAACTCCAAGCAACATCATGGCAATAACAAGATCAAAATACAACTCCGAGAAATTTCCATGCACAAAGTCATGTAGCTAAAGCAATATTTTAAACAAGTTCAAATAAATTAAACCATGTCACTGCATTGCAATCATGCAAATGGAGGCTGTGGCTTGCCTATGGTGGAAGAAATCACCGGAAGAAAGTGCGAGAAACTCGCGGAAAGGATCGCCGGAAAACGTACTCTCTCAGAGGGGGCTGAATAAGGGCAGGGGCAAAATGGTCATTTTTAGAATGTCAAAACATGGTGAAGATGGTTCCATCAGAATGGGCTCGACTAAACGAAGAAGTGGGCTTTGGAATCACCTGATTTGTAGTTGGGAGTAAAAAGGTATAATGGTTTTTCTGCCAGGGACCCATTTGTAAATAAAACCATCACAAACAGGCCCTTAGCCGGAAAAACTAAAAGCGCACTGCAAGAAATATGTCTTCTCCCGCGGAAAACGTATTCCTCGCTGTAGTAGAGAGAAAATACGTCTTCAGAGAAGGAAAGCGTACTTTCGCTGAAGTAGAAGCAGAATACGCTTTCGAAAGAAGGAAACGGATTGCCTGGGAATACGTCTCCACTTAACTGACGTGGAGGGGCGGGGTCAACGCGCGAGGGGATGACACGCGGGGCCCGCGGCCAGCTGGATGGGAGGGGGTTAGCGCCTTCGTCCCCTTCCTCTTGCTGCACCTGGCCGCGACAGAGAAGGGTCCCGACGGGCCTCGTCGGCGATTCTGGCCACCTCCCACGGTGCTCGACACACCAACGTGCTCGGGGAATCGAGCCGCATCGCCTGGTCGGCCTCCCGGTTGCTGAAGATGACGGGAGCGGGAGCATCCTCGACCGCAGCGGACGGCTACGTCGGGTGGCGACGGGCATGGCTCCCTGGTGCGTCGGAGGGTGAGGGAAACGACAGGGGAGGGTCGCTGGATGTAGATAGGGGATCTGATTGTGAAAGAAGGCAAGGAGGGGGACGGCTTTGAGCGAATTTAGCCGGGATAGAGCGGCGGCCGTGGTGACAAGGGGAAGGAATGAGAGCTCCTCGACCTCATTTGGGTGGTCGGGGAGGCTTAGAGAGGAGGAGTGAGGCTGTGGGTGAGCTCGGAGGGTCTCGGGGTGGCCTTAAATAGCCGCGGAGCGAGGTGCCGTGCTGTCGTCGCCACTGACGCGTGGCCGGTGCCGCGGACGCGTGTGCGCGTGCATGAACTAGGGGGCAAGCGACGAGGGAGGCACAGTTGAGGTTCTCATGGGGCAGAGGCGACGCCGGAGCACGGGGAGGAAGCGGACAGGGCACGCACAGATCCAAACGGCCACTGTGCACCCGTGGGCACACGGCGGTTTGCGTCGGTGAGGAAGCTCCCGGAGGGGGAGCGGGGTCCAGGTAATCGGCAACGACAAGAGGAAGACAATGGACATGCTCACACGCGCTAAGACGACGAGGGGGAGAGGGGCCTGAGCAAGAATCCATCTTGGGAGCGGCTAACGGCAGCAGAGCGCGCGCGCAGGCTTGCCATTAACGCGGTCACCGCGTGCACTGGCATGTAGCGGGGGAGAGGGGCTGGAACTTGTTGTCTAGTGGGTAGTTCATCCAGGGTAGGTCGCAACTACGGTGGTAGTTCGGTTAAAAGTGACCCGGTTAAACGGTGAGAACCCTCTGAAGTTTACTGCAGTAAACTTGGGTGAGCACTAGTAATCAACAGGAAGGGTTTTGGATCCAATGGACTTGTCTGCGAGGTTGAGGTAAAGAAGGACTTTCACCCTGGTAACTTGGAGAAGAAATGGATCAAGATAAATCATAGTTGCTTTGCAACTGACCAAAATGATCCAGAAATGAGATTTGGATGATGCACTCAAATGGTGTGGCCACTTGAGCTCAAGTTTGGCAAGGCTTCATGATTTGATCATATAAAGATGTTGTATCAGTTTCATACCATTTGGATTTACCAAAATGGTACTTTCTTCACAAACATCCTTGTTGACCAGAAACTTGCAAAAAATTTAGAGGAAAAATGGCTTGATGAAACATTCCCAAAATGGGTTGAGGTAGGTTATATGAATAATAGAAGGCCTAGAAACATTGGCAGCCATAATGGAGCAAGATAAAGTATACTTGCTTCACAAACTGAAAGTTTGGGCAGAATCAAAGAATTTAAAGTGAGCTCACATGGAGGCATGACATGAGCTCTACTTTGGTGGAGGGCTATGATATGATGATATGAGGGATCATGCAAAATGGCAACTCATTTGGATATTCCTAGCTTGCACCACCTTCACAAAGCTTCTGTCTGGGTAGAAACTTTAGAAAATCATAATTAAATAATTACTAGGCAAATGAGGTTGCATTTTGTCATGTGGCAATGATATGGATAGGAAAAGGTGTCCAAGGAGTTTGACGTCAATTGGGAAAAGGAAAATAGCACTTGCTTCACAATGTGCCATTTAGGGCAGAATAGGAAATGAATTAATTGAGCAAGATGATAAACATGACAACTGAAATATTTTGCCATATTAGAGAAATATATGACCCAAACAATTTATGATAATTAATTGTGAATTTTAGGAGTGATGGAAATAAAGGTTGCTTCACAACCTAGGGCAGACAGGGTTATTCCTTTAATTGAAAAAGGAATATTCCTGAGAAAAAGAATTTAGGGTTTGGTCAAGCAGTGAAGTGACATGATCTTGGCAAGGTTTTGAGAATGATGAGCCACTTGGGGAGGAAAAAGAGGATGATTTCCCAGGTGGCAAGGCCACACAATCACTCCAAAAAGAAAAACAGAGCAAAAACCACTAAAATCAAAAGAAAAAGAAAAGTGCCAAAATCCAGGCTGTTACAACTCTTACCCCCTTAAAGAAATCGCGTCCTCGAGATTTAGTTGCTCTGGGAACAAGTATGACTTGAGGATACCGTTCCAACTCGGGCATCCCTTTTTCCTTTATTTATTGTTCCCCCAAGAATTTCAGATGATCAACTTACCTTGCTCTAGGGTGGCTTTTCCCAAATTTTGAGGGGTCTTTGCTCATATACCAAATCCTTTTGCTGACGTTGCTTTTCTCATATGTGCGGTGATGTCCGACGGATCTGATCATAAATTTCCTTTTTGTCATGAAAACCTTTTATTTCTGTCATGGGGTTGCTGCAAGCCTTCTAGTTTCAATAAATGCTTAGAATTAATCATGGCCATCTTCTGACGGGATTTGACTGCTCATAGGTGCACTGATTTATCTTGATTTATTTCCTTTGGCTCGAGCATGTGGCATACACCAGAGATTTGACTGCCTTCTGCCGTGAGCAATATAACGGTGTATGGAGTTATAGTTATGTCATACCTCCAACATTTACCTCTTGAGACCTTGCCCGACAGGGGCTGACGGACAAATGCTTTTCCTGACAAACTGACCGGGTACTTGATTCCGTCGGCGAGTATACCGGGTCTGAGCCGATTATTCAGCTTTTGACTTTCTCATTTTATCGGTATACCCATTTTTGGTAATACGCCGTGATATGGTTTTAACATTGCCGCTGAGGTCAAACTGTTGAGCTTGCAAAGGAATCTTGGATCTGACAGAACAGACTTGGATATCCCACACTAACCATGTCAAGCGGGTCAGCGGGATATGCAAATCCTTATAAATAGAGTAGGCCACTGAAGGTGTATGTCTTTGTGGATCCATATGGAATTATGGCCTCCAACTGGTTTGGGTATCCGAACCCTGATGGGCGTGCAAAATACATCATACCTTTGTTGTCAGTCTCACCCTTTAACGGTCATGATTCTCTTTGTCAGGATACCTTGCTGAAATAACTTGGCCACACATGTCCTTGATTCTTCGTATGACCATGGATGTGATTAATGTTTTTGAAATTATTCCTTGTGCTTGTTTTTCTGACCTGTGTCCGCACATATATGGCATGTACTCGAGCTTTGTAGTTGTACGGAGCTCATTGCGGAGGCCAATCATACAAGAAGGTGACAAGAGTATATATATCACCTTGTCTGGTGTGGGAATAATGACCTTGATGACTGTTGATTTTGTGATGTCATCTCACGATCTTGTCGATCCTTGTAATTCATGAGATGTATCTCTTCTTATCTTCATTTGCATGGCTCACGAGGTTGTTAGATCCGTACCTTTCTTGGGTATATCTCTGACAAACTTATTGCTAATATGATCCTTGATCTGCAGAGAAAAGCCATTCGTGTAGCTTGCCGAGGAAAACCCTTAGATTCTGCTCGAGGCTTTTGTCTGGGTAGCGTGTAGAAGAAATCTCGATAGTTTACACCCTAAGCTTGGTCGGATTATTGTGCTGGAGAAACTTGAGTTCCATACTTGAGAAGCTTCTCCTCGGGTTTGCTTATTGAGAAAAATTCATTTCCGTCTGTCAGAAGCTTTTACCGAGGTATCTTGTTGAGAAAGACCGAGTATCGTGGACCGGAAACTATTCACATATCATGCTGAGGAAAAATTTGAGGAGCCTTGCCTCATAAATTTCTTCCGATAGTGTGTGGAATAATGTTGGATTTATTATATCCAAAACTTCATACTGATATGCAGACTGAAATCCATGCACACGTCCATAATATTTTGCGGCTGATTATTTGCATGAGAAAATTTGTTTGACTGTCTTCCTTCAGCATATCACATCCTCACTTTCTCTTGGAGTATAAAATATTTCAAGTATCATTTATTGATGAGCCAAGACTTTGCCTATGCTCCATACCTTTGACTGAAAAATATACCGTTGGTCTTGCATCTGACTTGTCTTTCTGCTGGCTGGATCATTACTGCTGTAGAATTGATGCGGATAATCAATCCAAGACACAATTGGCATTCTGAGCAGATATTCCTTTATATCATGCGGTTGACTGAGAAGGTCATAATGTTTAGCTGAGCTTCTTCCAAATATTTGAAATACTTATTACTTCTTCGAGTCCGGTGTCAATTGATGGGCAACTCTTTATAGGGGAAAAAATAATGTAACACTGGGGCCCAAAAAGAAATAAGCAAAAGAAAACTCAACTAAACAAAAACACACAATAACAATCAATTCACACACAAGCAATGTCACATATTACTGCTAGTCACACAATATGCATGCCTACTTAAGCACAAAATTCTCGCGGGATCTCTGTCTCTATGATCTACCATGTTGTGACGTTGTGCACGAGGACGAATAAACGTGTGGAAGAATTGGTGTAAACAGCGCTACACCAAGTGCTAGCTTAGCCAGGTAGCAACCTGGACTAGCTCAGAGGCGAGGATGCATTCGGTAATCATGTAGTGGGACATGAAGGTCGCAACCACATTATTATCAAGCGGACGGAAAACGATCTGTACCCATCCAAGAAATATGATAGCAGGGAAAACTGAGGCTGCTGACATTGCCCTTTCTTGATAACTACGATCATTAAGGGTTGCCAAAATGACAAGAAAAGGTCGATCCGTGATGGAAGCATGGCTACCACCGAAACAAAAGGTGGGGCTGAAGGAAATAATTCGGCGCGATACCTGAGCACCATTTTTGCAAACAGTGTCAGGATCACTTGGCATCACTCTGCTGGGACAGAAATGACGCCAAACATCGAAGAATGAGCAAGAAAAGAAAACTGGAGAAATGCAATGGCTGAGCTGTAATGGATCCGGACCGATGCCATCTACACTCACCCGATTAAAACGTTAGTAACAAAATAATAAGGCTATGTGCATGCTATGCAACAAACAAATGCATCAACCAAATGCAATAGACAAGCCAGAGTTTAAACTACCGATTTCTACCGGTTTCTACCGCTCGCGCTGACTAGGGCGTCCTATAGCCAGACCTGCTCTGATACCAAGCCGGTGGCACCCCGGCTCAGAGAAACCGGAACGGCCCGTAATCCAGCCCAGAGATCGAGGAGAAGTCTCTGGAATACGGCACTGCTTGACATAGAACAAATCAACTCTTATTACAAAAATAATAATTACACGGGTCTGATGTTACAGTGATCACATCAGCACTACGCCTGCGATACTACACTTGCTCTATGCTAGCAGCGGAACAACTCGTAGCAGCGGAAAACTTCTAGCAGCGGAACAACGATGAAGGTGGTGAACTCCACTCCACAGGGATTCTGGCTAGGACACGATCTAGCTCGCATGAACGGAAACCACGGCAAGCAATCACGACATCATCTGCAATCTGGCATGACACGCCAGGTCAGCACATTGAATGTACTTGCAAGATCACAACAACCAAAAACATCAAGGCAAGACAATAACATAGCATTAAGCAGGTTAATTAAATTAACATCTACCATGATACGACATCAACTACTAAGCATGATATGAAACTACTACAATACTGATGAACCAACATCTCATATCTCCATAACCATATCTCTCTTGGCTAACCGACCAAGCAATATACCATCTCGATCACTTCGTGATCAAAACCAAACGGTGATTCTTCGGGCGATCGCTACCATGACCAACACTTGATCTCAAACTGCGATCTTTCCGACGATCACAACCACGACCAACACTTGGTCTCCAACATCATCATCAACATCCTGCCAATCTATACTGCTCAACATATCAACATATAAATCACCTATAAGTCATTCCGTCATGTGAGTGTTGATCGAACGGTGGGACCTAGTACGGATGCGACTATTGATAGATTAAATACACTCTGCAGAGGTAGCACACTGTACCCACACCACGGAACCCATGGCCTCGCACTCCCATTAGGGTGGACCAACGGCATTCCGACAAAACCCTTCCATTGCCACAACACTCTCCCGGCCACTCCGACCGAAATCCCCAACGGGCTGGTCCTTGGTGGCCCCGTGTCTACCAAAGACAACCCGACCACTGTCGTGGTCAAAACACTCCCACTCGGGGACACTCGCACTCGGGGACTCGGTACCATAATCTCATCAACGAGCACACAAGATTATGCTTGCTTACCGGGCCAGGGCAAGCACGACATAATCTTCCCTAGATGGAGGCACTGACCAGAGGCCGTGTCAATGGACCGAATCAAGGCCTTCCCACAAAGGCAAATGTGGTTGCACTGGAAAAAGCCCGGTTCGGTGGCACCTGACCAATTTAATGACCGAATTTATCCCCAAAAATATAACTATGGTAACTTATACTCCGATATCAACTACCAAACTATAATCCAAATCATAGCCATATCCAACAAATAATTTAAGCATAATATCATCATCTCAAAATACTCCAAGGGTAGCACAACACTACTGTCATGATGGATCCGAAAACAATAATCCTACTACTCCAATAACAAGAATAAAGCTATTCGGCTAAGATCCACATGTAAACATCATTACCAAAAATAATACTCCAAGCAATAGAACATCAACTAGCATCATGAAAATAATCATACTAACCACTAATAATCCAAAGGCAGCATGATATCCAAAGTAATACTCCCAAATATAATAACAGGTATCATCATGAAAATAATCATACTAACCACTAATAATCCAAAGGCAGCATGATATCCAAAGTAATACTCCCAAATATAATAACAGGTATCATCATGAAAATAATCATACTAACCACTAATAATCCAAAGGCAGCATGATATCCAAAGTAATACTCCAAAATATCATATCCATCACCACCATGAAAATAATCATAACATAAGCCACTAATAATCCAATGGCAACATGTCAACCACATAAGATGCAAAATATAAGTCCTAGAACTCCAAGCAACATCATGGCAATAACAAGATCAAAATACAACTCCGAGAAATTGCCATGCACAAAGTCATGTAGCTAAAGCAATATTTTAAACAAGTTCAAATAATTTAAACCATGTCACCGCATTGCAATCATGCAAATGGAGGCTGTGGCTTGCCTGTGGTGGAAGAAATCACCGGAAGAAAGTGCGAGAAACTCGCGGAAAGGATCGCCGGAAAACATACTCTCTCAGAGGGGGCTGAATAAGGGTAGGGGCAAATGGTCATTTTCAGAATGTCAAAACATGGTGAAGATGGTTCCACCAGAACGGGCTCGATAAAACGAAGAAGTGGGCTTTGGAATCACCTGATTTGGAGTTGGGAGTAAAAAGGTATAATGGTTTTTTTGCCAGGGACCCATTTGTAAATAAAACCATCACAAACAGGCCCTTAGCCGGAAAAACTGGAAGCGCACTCCAGGAAATACGTCTTCTTCCGCGGAAAACGTATTCCTCGCTGTAACAGAGAGAAAATACGTCTTCAGAGAAGGAAAGCGTACTTTGCGCTGAAGTAGAAGAAGAATACGCTTTCGAAAGACGGAAACGGATTGTCTGGGAATTCGTCTCCCTTAACTGATGTGGAGGGGCGGGATCAACGGGCGAGGGGCTGATGCGCGGGGCCCGTGGCCAGCTGGATGTGAGGGGATCAGCACCTTCGTCCCCTTCCTCTCGCCCGCGCCTGGCCGCGGCAGAGAAGTGTCCCGACGGGGCTCGTCGGCGATTCTGGCCGCCTCCCGCGGTGCTCGGCACACCAACGCGCTCGGGGGATCGAGCCGCATCGCCTGGTCGGCCTCTCGGTTGCTGAAGATGACAAGAACGGGAGCAACCTCGACTGCAGCGGACGGCTACGTCGAGCGGCGACGGGCATGGCTCCCTGGTGCGCCGGAGGGTGAGGGAAACGGCAGGGGAGGGTCGCCGGATGTAGATATGGGCTCTGGTGGTGAAAGAAGGCAAGGAGGGGGACGACTTTGAGCGAATTTAGTTGGGACAGAGCGGCGGCCGTGGTGACGAGGGGAAGGAATTAGAGCTCCTCGAGCTTGTTTGGGTGGTCGGGGAGGCTTAGAGAGGAGGGGTGAGGCTGTGGGTGAGCTCGGAGGGTCTCGGGGTGGCCTTAAATAGCCGCGGAGCAAGGTGCCGCGCTATTGTCGCCGCGGCGCCGGCATGCGTGTGCACGTGCATGAACTAAGGGGCAAGCGACGAGGGAGACATAGTTGAGGTTCTCACGGGGCAGAGGCGACGCCGAAGCATGGGGAGGAAGCGGCCAGGGCACACACAGATCCAAACGGCCACTGTGCGCCCATGGGCACACGACGGTTTGCGTCGGTGAGGAAGCTACCAGAGGCGGAGCGGGGTCCAGGTGATCGGCGACGACGAGAGTAAGCAATGGACATGCTCACGCGCGCTAAGACGACGAGGGGGAGAGGGGCTGGAACTTGTTGTCTAGTGGGTAGTTCATACAGGGTAGGTCTCAACTACGGTGGTAGTTCGGTTAAAAGTGATCCAGTTAAACGGTGAGAACCCTCTGAAGTTTACTGCAGTAAACTTGGGTGAGCACTAGTGATCTACAGGAAGGGTTTTGGATCCAATGGAGTTTTCTACGAGGTTGAGGTAAAGAAGGACTTTCACCCTGGTAACTTGGAGAAGAAATGGATCAAGATAAATCATAGTTGCTTTGCAACTGACCAAAATGATCCAGAAATGAGATTTGGATGATGCACTCAAATGGTGTGGCCACTTGAGCTCAAGTTTGGCAAGGCTTCATGATTTGATTATATAAAGATGTTGTATCAGTTTCATACCAATTGGATTTACCAAAATGGTACTTGCTTCACAAGCATCCTTGCTGACCAGAAACTTGCAAAAATTCTAGAGGAAAAATTGCTTGATGAAACATGCCCAAAATGGGTTGAGGTATGTTATATGAATAATAGAAGGCCTAGAAAAATTGGCAGCCATAATGGAGCAATATAAAGTATACTTGCTTCATAAACTGAAAGTTTGGGCAGAATCAAAGAATTGAAAGTGAGCTCGCATGGAGGCATGACATGAGCTCTATTTTGGTGGAGGGCTATGATATGATGATATGAGGGATCATGCAAAATGGCAACTCATTTGGATATGCCTAGCTTGCACCACCTTCACAAAGCTTCTGTTTGGGTAGAAACTTTGAAAAATCATAATTAAATAATTACTAGGCAAATGAGGTTGCATTTTGGCATGTGGAAATGATATGGATAGGAAAAGGTGTCCAAGGAGTTTGAGGTCAATTGGAAAAAGGAAATAGCACTTGCTTCACAATGTGCCATTTAGGGCAGAATAGGAAATGAATTAATTGAGTAAGATGATAAACATGACAAATGAAATATTTTTCCATATTAGAGAAAGATATGACCCAAAAAATTTATGAGAATTAATTGGGAATTTTAGGAGTGATGGAAATAAAGGTTGCTTCACAACCTAGGGTAGACAGGGTTATTCCTTTAATAGAAAAAGGAATATCCCTGAGAAAAAGAATTTAGGGTTTGGTCAAGCAGTGAAGTGATATGATCTTGGCAAGGTTTTGAGAATGATGAGACACTTGGGGAGGAAAAAGAGGATGATTTCCCAGGTGGCAAGGCCACAGAATCACTCCAAAAAGAAAAACAGAGCAAAAACCACTAATATCAAAAGAAAAAGAAAAGGGCCAAAATCCAGGCTGTTACATGGCCCCTGACAAATCCATGATGATCCTAATACTTTGCACCCGAATTTCTTTTTAAATATATAGACAAAGGTATTGCTTACCTTTGTTCTCCTCGAGCTGCCTCTTGGTAAGGCCGAGCTCGGTCTCGGACCGCTCTAGGTCCTGCTTCAGTGCAGAGACCTCCGCAGTACGTGCGGCAGCTGCCAGCAGTGAAGCCTGCACATACACATAGATACATTCTGATTAGACTCCTAAGTCATCATTTGATCCCCTATTCGGCTTTTCTTCTTGAACGCCGAACAGAGCATCAGGGGCTACTATCTATGTGGTAATATTTTCTTATATTTTGATTGCTTACCTCAAAGCCTGTTAGGAGGCTGGCGCAAGCTTCGGTCAGTCTGTTCTTGGCGGATTGAACCTTCTCGACCACCACACTCATGATAGTGCGGTGCCCTTCGTCGATGGAAGCGCTGCGAAGCGCTTCCAGCAAGTTGTCCGGTGCCTCTAGATGGACAGAGGACACCAGCACGAATGGTTGGCCCCCCTTAACGGGGGACCGCCTGCCGGAGTCCGGAACCATCAAAGGTTCCGGCGCAGTGTCCGGCTGGGGCCCGAACTCGGAGCCCATAGGAGCCTCGCTCCCTTGGTTCCCAGGGTCCGGGAAGTCGCTGCGAGGCGCCCCCAGGACCACCTCCCCTTGGCTCGGTGCCTTTTGAGACAACACCTCGGCGTTGTTCGTAGGGCGAGGGGTGGAAGCGGTCGGAAGAGAACCGTTGTTCATATCCGACGAGTCCAAAGAGCTGCTCGACGAGGATACGTCGAGATGAGCTCGGGACGGACTGCATAATCATGTTCGGCATGAGGAGAGGCAGTGCAATAAAACATACCATGAAGTACTATGGTGTACGGACACTTACGACTTTGCCAGGGGCTTGTCCCTAGGTAGCCATTCGTCGCTGCTGTCGGCAGCCGTCGTGGCGCAGTCCGGAGGGAGGGTCCTTCCTTTCTTGGACCCTTCGGCCTCCCCGGATGGGTCAGCCTTACTTTTCTTGTCTCCCCCGGCTGGGGGGAGAACTTTTCTCCTCCTCCTCCTCGTTTCCATGGGAGGAGTGCGCGTCGGAGTCATCAGACGATGAGTCCGATACAACCTTGCGCCGGTGACCCTTTCGGGTCCCTGTGGCCTTCTTCTTGGCCTTCTTTGCCGGCACCTCGTAAGGTGCCGGAGTCAGCATCTTCGTTAGAAGAGCGTCTGCAGGATCTTCGGGCAGGGGGGCTGGGTAATCAAGCTGCTCTGCTATCTCTATCCAGTCCTGTTAATGACATGGAAGCTTAGATCCTACACATAACTAAATCAGGGCGAACAAATACCCTGAGAGATATAAAAGCCTACCGGATTGGCGCGGCGCTTTGCGTTGAGTCCGCGGTCCTCGGTGAGGGAGGGAGGAATCTCGGCGCTCTTGAACAACACCCTCCAGATGTCCTCGTGCGTCGTGTCATAGAGCTCTCGCAGCATCTGGTGCTTGGCCGAGTCGAACTCCCACAAATCAAATGCCCGTCGTTGACATGGAAGGATCCGGAGGAAGAGCATAACCTGGACCACGTTGACAAGCTTGATTTTCTTGTTCGTCATGTTCTGGATGCAGGTCTGGAGTCCGGTCAGCTCTACCGAAGAACCCCAGGACAGGCCCTTCTCTTTCCAGGAGGTGAGCCGCGTGGGGACTCTGGATCGAAATTTCGGGGCCGCCGCCCAGTTGGAGTGGCGCGGCTCGGTGATGTAGAACCACCCTGATTGCCACCCCTTTATGGTCTCCACATAGGAGCCTTCGAGCCAGGTGACGTTAGGCATCTTGCCCACCATGGCGCCTCCGCACTCTGCCTGTTGGCCGACCACCACCTTCGGTTTGACATTGAAGGTCTTCAGCCACATGCCGAAATGGGGCTTGATGCAGAGGAAGGCCTCGCACACGACAATAAACGCCGAGATGTTGAGGATGAAATTAGGGGCCAGATCATGAAAATCCATCCCATAGTAGAACATGAGCCCGTGGACGAATGGGTGGAGGGGAAATCCCAGTCCACGGACGAAGTGGGTAAGAAAAACTACCCTCTCATGGGGTTCGGGCGTAGGGATGATCTGCCCCGCATCTGGCAGCCGGTGCGCGATATCCGCGGCCAGATATCCGGCTTCCCGTAACTTTTTGATGTTCTCCTCTGTGACGGAGGAGACCATCCACTTGCCTCCTACTCCGGACATGCTTGGAGTGGTTTGAGAAGAAGAATGCGAGCTTGGGCGCTAGAGCTCGAGTGTGCGGGAATGGGTAAGCGAGGAAGAAGAAGGCGTGGGTGAAAAGGGTAAATCCTTGTCCTTTATATGGGCGGAAGAGGCGATGTGTCTCCCCACTAGCCTAGTAAAACCGCTTATTCCCCAGGCATCGTAATTGATGGCGCGGTTGGGTTACCTATGTCCGTATTGATGAGAATCCCATGATAAGGGGAACACGATCTCTGCTTTGACAAGACATGTCAAGAAAACCGCCTCGCGATACGTGCGGTGCTGGTTGAGAAAAACGGTTCGAATAAAGACCGGGCTGTGGCGTGATGTCATGCCGTCAAAACGTGTCAGCAGATTAGATTTATGGAAATATTATTCTCTCTACGGTGGTATGTGGAACTTGTTTTGCAGGTCCGGACACTATCCTTGTGTTCAAACTCTTCCATGGAGTATTCGGAGGAGGAACCCGCCTTGCAATGTCGAAGACAATACTGCACGCCGGACTCACAGTCATTGAAGCCTGGTTCAGGGGCTACTGAGGGAGTCCTGGATTAGGGGGTCTCCGGACAGCCGGACTATATCCTTTGGCCGGACTGTTGGACTATGAAGATCCAAGATTGAAGACTTCGTCTCGTGTCCGGAAGGGTCTCTCCTTGGCGTGGAAGGCAAGCTAGGCAATACAGATATGTATATCTCCTCCCTTGTAACCGACCTTGTGTAACCCTAGCCCCCTCCGGTGTCTATATAAACTAGAGGATTTAGTCCGTAGGACAACATGCAATCATATCATAGGCTAGCTTCTAGGGTCTAGCCTCTACGATCTCGTGGTAGATCAACTCTTGTAATATTCATATCATCAAGAACAATCAAGCAGGACGTAGGGTATTACCTCCATCAAGAGGGTCCGAACCTGGGTAAACATCATGTCCCCTGCCTCCTGTTACCATCCGCCGTAGACGCACAGTTCGGGACCCCCTACCCGAGATCCGCCGGTTTTGACACCGACAGTAGGCGCACCCCCACCCTCGTGGACAGGGTGTGGGCCCCCTAGCCTTGATTCTTTCGCCAATATTTTTTATATATTCCAAAAATAATCTCCGTTGATTTTTAGGTCATTCCAAGAACTTTTATTTCTGCATAAAAATAACACCATGGCAATTCTACTGAAAACAGCGTCAGTCCGGGTTAGTTCCATTCAGATCTTGCAAGTTAGAGTCCAAAACAAGGGCAAAAGTGTTTGGAAAAGTAGATACGTTGGAGACGTATCAGAGGTCACTACAAGGGCTGAAGCAAGGCCAACGGGTGACCAGGCCCAGCAGGACGGCATTCGCGGGCCGGCAGGGGCCCCAACAGGAGATCGGGCTCTTGAGGTCCCGTCATCTCAGGAGACGCCCCAACTGATGGCAGGCACAAGCTCCGTCAATGTTCCTGTCCTTGTGGAGCACCCAGTGTATTTCTTCAGCACGGTACTGCGGGATGCAAGGGCACGGTACCCCATGCCTCAGAAGCTCTTGCTCGCGCTTCTGGTGGCCTCACGCAAGCTGCGACACTACTTCCAAGGTCACCCAATCAAGGTCGTCTCGGCCTACCCGCTGGAGACGGTACTTAGGAGCCCCAACGCTGCTGCAAGAGTCGCTGAATGGAACATCGAGCTGCAAGCATTCCAGCTAGAGTTCAGCACAACTAGGGTCATCAAGGGGGCCGCGCTCACCGACTTCGTGGCAGAATGGACCGATGCCCCGGGGTTTAAAGCAGGCGAGGACCGATCTCTCTCACCAGGAAGTGAAGCACCAGATGGCTGGGTCATGTATTTTGATGGTGCGTTCGCACGCCAGGGCGCGGGGAGTGGAGCAGTGCTCATCTCGCCTACTCAGGACAAGCTACTACGCCGTGCAACTCTGCTTCCGGCAGGGCAAGAAGGTCTCCAACAACATCGCGGAGTACGAAGGCCTCATCGCCGGCCTCAAGGCCGCGGTGGCCCAAGGGGTGAAGCGTCTCACCATCAAGGGCAACTCGCAGCTCCTTGTCAACTTCTCCAACAAGGTGTACGAGCCGAAGGACGAACACATGGAGGCATACCTCGCGGAGGTACGTAAAATGGAAAAGCATTTCCTGGGTCTAGAGCTGCAGCACGTACCCCGTGGCATCAACAAGGAGGCCGACGACATCACCAAGAGGGTGTCCAAGCGACAACCCCAAGAGCCTGGCGTCTTTGAGGAGCAGATCTTCAAGCCGTCGTCAACACCTCCGCTCCCGGAGCCGGCGCGCCTCAGGAGGAACTCCCCCAACCAGCTGCCTCGGGATCCCCGGCCTGCGGCCTGACCTCGGGAGCACGCCTACTCCTGGCGCTCGAGCCTCCGGAGGGGTGCTGGACCAAGGAGTTCATGGACTACCTGACGCAAGGGATGCTGCAGGAGAAGGAGGAGGACGTGGAGCGCGTGGCCCGACAGGCTACGACATACTGCACCCAGGACGGTGAGTTATACAGGAAGCATCCAAATGATGTTACCTTACGATGCATCTCCAGGGAACAGGAGAATGAGATGTTGGCCGACATACACGACGGGGACTGCGGGCACCACTCATCATCACGAACCATTGTCGGCAAGGCGTTCCGCAGTGGGTTCTACTGGCCTACGGCTCTCAACGACGCAACCGAGCTGGTGAAGTCCTGCGAGGCCCACCAATTCCATGCCAAGCAGATCCATCAGCCAGCTCATGGCCTCCAGACCATCCCGCTCTCGTGGCCATTCGCAGTCTGGGGGCTGGATATCTTAGGCCCATTCCCTCGAGCGCCTGGGGGCTACCGCTACCTCTACGTCACCATCGACAAGTTCACCAAATGGGCGGAGGTAGAAGCCATCTGCACCATCCTGGCCAGATCTGCGGTCAAGTTCATCAAGAGTGTCGTAAGCCGGTTTGGGGTCCCTAATCGCATCATTACCGACAACGGCTCACAGTTCACTAGCAATCTTTTCAAGGCATACCGTGCTAACATTGGAACACAAATCTGCTACGCTTCGGTGGCACACCCCAGGAGCAACGGTCAAGCCGAACGCGCCAACGTGGAGGTCCTCAGGGGCCTCAAGACCAGGACCTTCAAGAAGAAGCTTGAGGCCTGCGACAAGGGCTGGCACGATGAGATCCAGTCTGTGTTGTGATCCATCTGCACCACCGCCACCAAGCCAATAGGCGAGACCCCGTTCTTCCTCGTATACGGAGAAGAAGCGGTTCTCCCTCATGAGGTCAAGCATCGCTCCGTGCGGGTCCTGGCGTTCGATGAGACGCAGTAGGACGCCATGCGGGGGATGGACCTTGTGCTGGGGGAGGAACGCCGCCGTGAAGCCTCGCTCCGAGCGGCAAGGTACCAGCAGGCACTGTGACGGTACCACTGTCGCAGCGTCCGCTCCAGGACGCTCGACGTGGGCGATCTCGTCCTGAGGCGAGTGCTCTCCAGGGAAGGGTTGCACAAGCTCTCGCCCATGTGGGAGGGCCCGTTTAGGATCGCCCGTGTCTCTAGGCCTGGCGCCGCGCACCTGGAGACACAGGACGAGATCCCATCCAGAATGCCTGGAACATCTAGCACCTCCGGAGGTTCTACCCATGAAGCAAGGCCCAACGCCTGTGAAGCAAGGCCCCGTGCCTGTGAAGATCTCCGCTCGTGACACTCTCACGTAATAATGAGTGGGGCTCTAGACACCCCGGAGTTTCAGGAGTGCCGCCCTTGGGCCTCGGGGGCTTCCTCCCACGTCTTAGTGGCAGCACTTAGCTTCACGCTGGTGAGAAGACAAGAAGACTAGACTAGGTGCCGGACGCGGCTTTTCATTTGCTTTCCGTAGTTGGCTTGCCCCTTTTTCTTAATGGAAGTTTGCATTCTGGCCTTCCTTGTCCTCTTTGTTTGATCGCTTTCTCCTCTGTTCTTCCTTGGATTTTTGTTTTGGTCCGTGCTCACCCTCGCATGCCTCGCGAGGGGGCTGGACATGTGCCCTCCTGGAGGTGCCCTCGTGAGCGTTTTTCCTGTTCTTCATGAGGCACCCTCGCCCGAGCCCGCAAGCTGGTGCACCTTTCTCAATCCGTGCCCCTCGGGTACCGTGATACGAAGCATTGGGTCATGGCCGGCGGCGCCTGCGACCAGGATTCGGAAGAATAAGAGTTTCCTAACGAATTTTTGCAGTTCCCACACGCCTTCCGAGCAAAGGAGGCTTCGCCAGGCACTGGGGGATGCATGCCTTGCGAGGCAGAAACTACTTCATGCACATCAAGCTAAGTTATCTCTACACGCCCACATAAAACGTTGGTACCACAACACGACTCAGGGACGATACACATAACATAGCAACTCGGAAATTATGGTTCATTAAACGCCCCCGCAGGGCCCATACTTGTTTCTTCTTAAACACAGGAAGGAAAGAGCAAAACAAAAGTGGTGCGTGCGCCCACAGCAGTCCGTGAGGGCGGACCCATGGCGCTTCCCGAGCTTAGCCAGACCCCTCCTCGCGCTTCACTGGAGCTCAGCAATGAGATGACCTGCCGAATCCCTCGAAACGGGCACGGGGGCTGGTCATAGCCGCCGCTGCTGGAGCTGTCGCTGGAGGAGGAGCCATCGTAGTTGGACGAGTCGCGACCAGCGCCGAGGATGAAGCCACCTTCCTCCTCGTCACGACCATTACCAAGGCCGAGCACCTCATCGTCGTCGTTGTCCTTGGGGCAGCACCCAACGCGGTGACCATCTTCCCGAAATACCCTCACGAAGAGGGTCGCGTCGCCGTCATACTTGAAGTGGAGGGCACACCTCCTGCCCAGTCCGCGCGTACGGGCGAACGTCTGCCAGCCACGGGCCAAGGCTGCGTTGCCCGCTGCGGAGACTTCCACCACGACCCACAAAGCCCCGCCGAAACAACCATCCGCGTGCAGCTAGAGACCGCCTGGACCTGCGGATGGCTGCTCGCCGATAAAGAATCACGGGAGCTGAAGCCAGGTGCCAGCTAGGTTCTCCGACCACACGATGAACTGCAGCGTCACCTCCGCCGAATGGAAGCGCGGCCGAGGAGGCCGCGCAACCATGGCACGCCTCACTTCATCAACGGGACTACCATGACCAGGGCGACTCCCACCACGCGCGCGGGGGGGGGGGGGGGTGGGGGGGGGGGGCGCCGCTGCCGCGAGGGGCCACAGTGGGCGTCATGGCGTGCTTGCGCGGGCGACCATGCCCCCTCTTGGGTGGTGGCGAGCCGGGCCCCTCCTGGCAGGCCTTCCCCTTCTCCGTGGCCGAGAACCTCTTCGCCGGCGCCATGAGTGTCGCTGCTAGCAAGGAAGCGAGGAAGAAGAAGCAGAAGGAAGTGATGGGTGACGGGGGCTCCTCTCCCCCTTCCCATTTATAGCCAAGAGGAGGCCAACCGCCGGCCTCCATGATCAAAGGTAATGATGACTTTTTTTCTGCATGCAGCAGGGACCCGTCAAGTCAAGTAGTTGCCGAGGCAGCGTGGGGAAGCGGAGACACCCACAACCAATCAATCACCACGCGTCAACCGAGGCCGCAGGCTGTTAGGGCCCGCGGCGCCCCGCACATGCCCCTTGGCTTCGCCTCAAAGCCAAGTCCGAGCCGCCTTGGGCCCGGGGGCTACTATCGACGTTCTGGGAATAGGGGTACCCAGAATTGCCTGCCTGCGGCCCACGGCGTGGCTCCACCAGCGGCCCTATGCAGCCCATCTTCACCAGCAAGCACTCAAGACCCTCGTGAGGGGCCAAGCCTCGTGAGGCGGACAGTGCAAGGCCTCCTCGGGGGCAGCCTCACCAGGCTGGCTCACAAGGGGCGGAGAGATCAAGGCAAGGGAGACCTCGCGAGGTCCCCATGACGTAAGCCATGACGATCAAGGCCAGGTGGGCACCAGGCGGGCGCCAGCGTGCGCAGTGTCCTCGTTTCCTCTTTGGTGCTAAAGACGCAAGCTCATGCGCGGAGTCCCGAGGCATCAAGCAAAGGTTTCCATATCGGTGCAACAAGACCAAGACCAGCAGGATGACAGGACAGAGGTCACCGTGGAGCCCAAGACGGCGTCACCACCAGAGCCTTTGGCACGCGAAGACTACTTTTGTCAGGATAACTTGTACTAGCTGTCCCCCCTTCAAACTTGGCCGTTGTGGGATCCCTTCCCACTCAATATTTGGGTAGAGGACCAGGGCCTTTATAAATAGGACTAGCCACCACCTTAGAAAAGGGGAGGGAGGATCATTCAGACCACCAGACACCACACAAGCTCGCCAAGCAGAAGAACACCTCTCCTTAGGAGGCCGTTCTTCCCCTTGTAACTGTTCATCCTCAGCCCACGAGGCAATCCACCACACCACCCTGGAGTAGGGTATTACACCGCAACGGTGGCCCGAAACAGTATAAATCTTGTGTCCCTTTGTTCCGTGAGTTCGACACGCTAAGACTTGATATTGTGGTGAGGGTGAGAGCTAGAGGGGGAGAGATCTTCGTGCGCACCCCAGTGTTCGAACCTCAAGGGTTTTGCCGGAACCCAAAATCCGACAGAGAAGCCGCCGGAGGGGGGGGCGCGGACGCCGCGGTATCCCCAAGTTTCTCGGCAGCGCGGCGACATGGTGGCGTGGCGGCAGCGAGGTGAGAAAGAGCGGGGAGAGAGCGGTGGCGAGGCACAAAGCAGGGAGAGAGAGGTGGCAAGGCACAGAGCGGTGGGAGGGTGTTGGATTTTATAAAGTGCGCCGGACGCCGCGCTCCCGACTGCTTTTTTCCCCCGCGTGCGATCCTTTCCTGACGTCCCTGCTATCTCCACTCTCTTCTCCACTCTTATATTTATTTTATATTTATATTTATCTCTACTCTCTACTCTCTATCTCTACTGTTATAAAAACAGAGTTAGTTATGATGGTATGCATGCCATCATGCAATATGGGCCGTCCAATTTATATCCGACGGATAGGAAGGAAACTATGGCAATTTTGCAAAATGATACCCACACACTGGTGCGCGTCGGTCGGTTTTTAACCCCTTTCCACGAAGGCATTTGGAACCGTCACCAAGTGAGTGTGGGCGATAGGGGGTCCTTCCCACATGACCCAGAAACCATCGGGGATAGGGACCCTATAGTACTCCTACTTGTTTCTGCTCGCATTGCCATCGCAGTCGGTATTCTGTGGTGCTACGTTTACGATGCGCCACCTGTCACAAACAACTCACTATTATAGAACGTGTATGATGCGCGGACCATCACAAACGGTTCACTGTTAAGAAGATTAGCTAATTGTCATATGAGTGTCGGATAGGATTACGAAACGTCAGACCGTCGTAACATCGTCATACACGACAACTATCGCACACGCTATTCTGTGGTGCAACATTTACGATGCATACTTCATCAGAAATAGTTCATGGTTGCGACGACAAGGCAACTAACACAAACGTTTAGTTTGCCGCACCGTTCGTGATATTGTCTGACATCTCACACGCTTTGGAAACGGCAACTGTGTGCATGCTTACACACGTTTCCTCTTTGTGAATTGTCTCCGATTATGGTGTATATCGCAAACATTTGTGTTTTACCAACCATGTGTGCCGTAACAACCTGGAGAGCATATTTTCACCGTAATTTAATTGCTGCTACTTCAAATTGTACCAGATTTGAATTTGAATTTGAATGTATGCTACAACTTTATTCATATCCATCAGGTTCAAACAACCAATGCATTATTCGATTCATAGGTACATACGTTCAAGAATTACAGAAGAACCAAATAAAGAATGATGAACAACAGTTGTATACTTGTACTATTAAAGACGGTAAAGAAAGAGGCGAAATATATTTTGGTTGCTGAACAAGGTGAAGCAGAATGCCCATATTGTGCCCTCCTACATGCAGAAGGCACGCACGACTCTAGTCCAACCCCTTGTGATGGTCGACCGCCCATCCTTCAAGGTCTTCATGAAAATATCTAGATAATCATCGTGTTCTGGTAGAAATACTTTAACCTTTGCATGCCCACCAATCATGTAGTTTGAGAGGTAATCTTGAGTAAACTGCTTTGGCAACCACTGCAAAGGAAAAAGATTCAGACATTGTCATATAACACAACTCATTATGGGCTGTAAAAAGAAGGCTGCAGAGTTCTTACTTACCATCCTGCAGTTCGCTGTTGTCTTGGATAAAGTGTAAACAAACAGTTTAATTGCCATCTTTGGACCCATTTTACTAACAATCTTTATCAGCTTCCTCACTTGATACTAGTTCATCGATATCTCATAGCCCCATACACAGAAAGGGTCAAAGCGCAGATCTTTACCAATGACATATGTACCTAAAAGCACCAAGTTAATATTAGAAGCTAAATTGCAATGGTGTAGTACAACACTCTTTTATAATGTGTCTATATACATCCGTATGTGGTAGTCCATTTGAAATCTCTAAGAAGACAAATATTTAGGAACGGGGGGAGTATCTTATAACATCCAATATACTGACATATTAGATGAATTAACATCTTATATTATGGGCCGGAAGGAGTTTAGTGCATTCTTACAAATTATCGGCTAATTAACTACTGCTGTATCCAGGGGTTACAGTTAGTTTGAGCTAGTTTGGGCTCAAATAGCCCTAAAGTATATTTAAACATGGGGGCTAGTTTGAGCTAGTTGCATCTATAACCCACCCAAAAAAATATCCAACCCAAGGGGTGCTAATTGGAGCTAGTTCTCCTAGTGCATTTATTGTCAATCTAACCCTGCCATCCAAACAACTCTTTGGATGGAGTTAGTTCAGGGTTAGTAATGAGCTAGAAACTAACTCTAACCTCTAGCTAAGTTGAGTATCCAAACAGGGCTGTATTGTTGTTGTTGTTGCTGCTCTTCTACGTATATCTAGACATCATTAGAACAATAACGTAACACTCTTCCATGTTGCTATGTAGCCTAGGATTGCATATTTAGACATTAAGTACAGTGCATGTTGCTATGTAGCCTCAGATATATTACATATGGCTCTAGTTAACCTAACGATAAATGGATTGCAGATATATTCAGTTAAAAGTCCGATTCACCGATTAGTCCCTTATCAGCCGCCGACCTATATGGTACCAGCTACCGATATCCTGAATAGTGAGCATATATAAGCCATGGGATGAAACTAACCTCGATGGAAAACAACAATCATTCCCAAAACTGTCCTCTATAGGTACATCGAGAAGCATGTTAAGCACAACAGTTCATACTTGCACATATAGAACATCACGTTGTGAATAACTGCAATAAACAAGGCATACTATGTACAACCAAAGATAGCATTTGAAACTGGACATATGCTAACTACAAACAACCGAATAATCAAAAAACTTTAAAAGAGGCATATGCTAGCTATAACAGGCTTAACAACAAGCTAATATATGCATTCCTATCGGTATGTTTAAAACTGGATTGATGAAATGTACTGCACAGTAAATAATTGCACATATAGAGCATCACATTGTGAACAATTGAAATAAACAAGGCATACTGCAAACAACCAGATATAGCAATTAAAACTAAACATATTCTCACTACACTACAAAAGGGACTCGACAAAACAAATCATGGGTTCCCCCTGTGAAGAGGCACGGCAAAACAAATCATGGGTTTCCTCACTTGTCACAGATGGGCTTGTTCCCGTGGGAAGAGCACAGACCCTGGATGCGCTCCATATTGTCGCAGATGGGCTCCTTCCCCTTGGAAGAGCACGGCTATAGGGTTCCCTCCCTGATGTCGCAGACGGGCGCTTTCCCCTTGGAAGAGCAGATGGGATCTTTCCCCTTGGAAGAGCCGGAGAGGGTTCCCTCCTTGTGGTCTCCGTTGATGAGGTCTAACTTGGAAGCTGTGGATCCCAAGCCAGCGTCGTAGAACGTGTCCTTCAGAAATTACAAAAGGGGCTCGATGGCGATGTAGAATGGCAAATTGTTGACAGCGAGCCAGAGGAGATCAGTGGTGGGGCTATGGATGAGATCGACGGTAGTTGATCCTGAGGGGTTGGGGGTGGGCCACTTAACCTGTGACATAGCCCGCCTTAGGCCATCGCTGTCGATGACCTCGATGTCGTAGTCGTCGGCCGAGACATGCCCGCATACTCTAGCCCGCTGCTTGAGTGTCTGCTACCAGTAATGGCCGCCAGCTTCCTCGGCGACGTCGGGCGGAGAGACCGCTATACACATCTTTTGGGTAAGTCGCTCCTCGAGCTCCACGGGAAGCGTAGCGGGCTTAGGCTACGATGCTCTGGAGTGGGGGATGGGGATAGCGATCTGTGGGAAAGGGGGCGTTTGGCAGGCGTCATCTAAGAAACTCAGGGCAGCCTGGGTATGGAGATCGGTGGGTAAGCTGCATGGGAAAACCGTCAGATGTTGACAATGGAGGCCTTGCGGCGGGGGCGGCAGCGGCGGTGGGGACCTTGCTAGGGTTTCGACCGAGGGAGGGGGTGTGTGTATGCACACGCCCGAGGAGGTTTTGGTGTGTATGTGTGTGTGTGTGTTGTGTGTGTGCATGGAGGGGGTGTTTGAGGAAATGATGCGGGTACTGAAAATTTTACTACGCGGGAGTCAAACACAGGAGTGAAATGCCGGGCTATTGAAAATTTTGATGATAGTGCATGACACACGGTCTGGAGATAGAAACCGTGTGTTATGAAATAGAAAAAACCCTTGAGGCGGGCATATATTTTCTAGGGATGCAGGTGGGATTGGGAACAAGAAACATCGCACACGGTCTGGAGATAACAACCGTGTGTTATGAAACAGAAAAACCCTCGAGGGGGGCAGATATTTTTGAGAGGGGGAGCCTCGGGAGCCCAATGTATTGTGCGGATGTGTGCGTGACAGGGGCACCGGCGTGGCACATGGTTAGTTTGAGTGAACTGTGTCTGTTGTGTCATCCGACTTGTCTAATGTTCATAAATTTGGCGACAAATGAGGCGGGAGAGGGTTAGAACACGAACATACTTGCATGTGGACCAAATTTATGTATCAAAAGGGTGGTTTGGTTTTCAAATACCAAATGCAACTTTGATGTGGCACCTCTCTCGCAAAGCGCATGGTATTGCTTGCCCCCACCCCCCTCGTGTCCGCACGAATTGGGAATCCTAAGCTATGAATGCATGCCCCCTCCCCCCAACCGAGGTTCACCTAGCAAAGTGCGAAGTAGCTAGCAGCCCCCCTCCTCTCTTGTGTTGGCATGAAGGGAATCCTAAGCTATGAATGCATGCCTGTGACGCCCCGAGACCGATGCGCCACGTGTCTTCCAGTGATTCGTTGTTGTTGCCTTGTCATTCGCTTGCGTGTTGCATCTTGCCATGTCATCATATGCATTGCATCATCATGTTTTCAAAACTTGCATCCTTCCCAGTCTCCCCGTTCCTTCCGTTGTCCGTTCTGAGCCCAGACACACTTGCACGCGCCCGCGGCATGTTCGAAATATTGTTTTATAAGTGGCCGGAAAATGCTCTAGGATTGGGATGAAAGTTGACGTGCGGTCTTATATTAGTGTAGGTAGGCCGCCTGCCAAGTTTCATCGCAATCAGAGCTCATTTGATAGCCCAACCGTTAAACATATAGCGGCAATATAGCCGGTGAAACGTCGGACGTTTTCGGTCTCTGGAAACCGTTACCGGGCTGCCTTCTTTTCTCTCCTCTCAGCCCATCACACTCTACATAGTCCATTAGCCCACCTACCTACCCCCTCCGCTTCGGACCGTCTGATGGCGATCGAACCGCTTCGAGACGGAGCAAAACCCCTCCTAACCCTAATCCTAACCCCCCTTTTTTCTATTTAAACAGTACCCCTTGCCATTTTTGGCATCCCCTAGTCTCCACCTACCTCTTGCCATTTTTGGCATCCCCTAGTCTCCACCTACCTCTTGCCGCAGCCTCCACCCTCCTCCTCGCATTCCGCGCCGGCCAAATCTCTCCCCGCCACTTGGCAGCGCCGCCATGCCCTTTCAGCCAACTGATGCGTGCCACCTCACGCCGCCAGGCTGCCGGCAGCCACTCATGAGAGGCCACGTCGCCCTCCTCTCTCTCCCCGCACCGCCAGGCCCGTCGGGGCCCGAGGCCAGCCCGCCCGAGCCCGACCGTGCCCCACAGGTGACCGCGCTAGCTCGCCCCGAGCGATCCAGATCGGGAGAGGTGCTCCCGATCCAGATCGACACCGCCGCCTGTGCGTTGTTGTTCCGGCAACCGGGGCCGTGCCGGAGTCGCCGCTGGTGACCTCCTCCACCCCCAGGCCAGGCCTCGCCGCCCCTCTCCTTCCCATCTTTTCTTCCTCCTCATCCTCTCACCTTCTCTCTCTCCCTCACAGGACGCAGCCGCCGCCAGGAGCCGCCATCCATGTCCCTCGCCGCCAACCGACTTCCGCGCCAGATCCGGACTCCACTACCTTCCCCGCTTCCATTCCCGGCCTCAGCTCTCGTCGCCATCGCCGGAGAGACCATGCCACCGTCGGTCTTCTTCTTCCGCAGGAGATGGACGAGCTCAGCGCCGCTAGCGTTGACCGCGCCGCCGCCGCACGCACGTGGGCCAGCACCCCCCCGGCCCAGATCCCACCGGCCTTGCCCGGCCCAGCACCGATGTAACACCCTCGATGCGACTATAGCTCCCCGTGTCGAGGCACGACTTAGAGACATAATCGCAGTGAAGGCATATTTCGCAAGTTAGGCAATCTTCACAACATCCCATGTAATATAAATAATAAAGGGGAGATAACATAGTTGGCTTACACTCGCCACGTCAATCAAGTACATAAATAACATTACATCATCCAAACACTCATGGCCCGACTACGGCGCCAAAATAAAAGAGAACCCAACATGCGACAACGGTCCCGTTCACCCCCAACTGGGCACCACTACTGATCATCGGGAAAGGAAACATAGTAACGTTGAGAGTCTTCGTCAAACTCCCACTTGAGCTCATACGCGTCTCCTGGAGTGGAATCATCAGGCCTTGCATCTGGTGTAATAGTAATCTGTGAGCCACAGGGACTCAGCAATCTCGCACCCTCGCGATCAAGACTATTTAAGCTTGTAGGTAAGGCAAGGTAAAATATAGGTGGAGCTGCAGCAAGCGACTAGCAAGTATGGTGGCTAACTTATCCGCAAAAGAGAGCGAGAAGAGGAGGCAAAGCGCGAGCGAGAAACAAGAGAGCAACCTGCGCAAACATTACTCCAACACCGTGTCCACTTACCGGACTCCGCCGAGAAGAGGCCATCACGGTAACACACTCAGTTGATTCATTTTAATTAAGTTAAGGTTCAAGTTATCTACAACCGGACATTAACAAATTCCCATCTGCCGATAACCGCGGGCACGACTTTCGAAAGTTCAATCCCTGCAGGGGAGTCCCAACTTAGCTCATGACAAGCTCTCACGGTCAACGAAGGAATAGACCTCCTCCCAAGACGTTCCGATCAGACTCGGTATCTCGGTAATTCAAGACACTTCGACAGGTTAAAACAAGACCAGCAACACCGCCCGAATGTGCTGACAAATCCCGATAGGAGCTGCACATATCTCTTTCTCAGGGCACACTCAGATGAGCCAGACGTTGGGTAGGCCAGCCCAGAGTTGCCCCTGGTAGCCCCAGACATCGCTCGGTGGGACCAACACTCAGAGGAGCACTGGCCCGGGGGGGGGGTTAAAATAAGATGACCCTTGAGTCTGTAGAACCCAAGGGAAAGAAAAGGCTAGGTGGCGAATGGTAAGACCAATGTTGGGCATTGCTGGAAAAGCTTTAATCAAGGCGAACTATCAAGGGGTTCCCATTATAACCCAACCGCGTAAGGAACGCAAAATCCGGGAACATAACACCGATATGACGGAAACTAGGGCGGCAAGAGTGGAACAAAACACTAGGCGAGAGGCCGAGCCTTCCACCCTTTACCAAGTATATAGATGCATTAAGATAACATAGCAATATAATGATATCCCAAACAAGTAAATAAATGTTCCAACAAGGAACGGCCTCCAATCTTCACCTGCAACTAGCAACGGTTTGCTAGGACATGGTGGGTTAGAGGTTGACATGGCAATTTGGGAGGCTTGAAAGCAAGTGGTAGGCATCGTAGCAATGGCATAGCAAAAGAGAGAGAGCAAACTAGCATAGCAAAGATAGTAGTGATTTCGAGGGTATGATCATCTTGCCTGCACAGTTGTCAGAGTTGACTGGATCCTCGAAAGCAAACTCAACGGGCTCCTCGTTAGCGAACTCGTCTCCCGGCTCTACCCAAACAAGACAAACAAGCAACAAGGACACAATCAACCACGTGCAAACTCAAACAACACAATGCAAAGATGATATGCTATGCGAGATGCGATGCGGAATGCAAAATGCAAGATATGACAGGAAATGCATGAACCTGGCCTCAACATGGAAATCCAAGTGTGCCACTAGAAAGATGAGATGAAATCGCTTGATAACGATATAAAGAACGCCGGAATCGGAGTTACGGTTTGGAAATGGCAAGCGATTCAAATATGACACCGGTCTGTGATTTATAGCAAGTAGGCATCTAAATGCAATGAGATGAACATGCTACAGCACCCAAACATGACAACAAAATACATGGCAGGGATGCACACAAGATGCTTAACAGAAATCTAGCACTGATCTACGGCCAATTCATCCATTAACAGGTTCAAACAAGCATGGCAAAAATGCATATGACAAACATATCTCAGAATTAGTGAAATCAACACTTGTCTGGAATTTCAGATCAGGTAGCCCTCTTCGGAGCAACAAAACTACATGCTACAGGATCTGATCATGGCAAAGTAAAGCATGGCATGGAGCTACTCAGAGAGCTTAACAAAAGTCCCTTAGTGACATTGAGCCAAAAGGGATCAGAAAATACAATTGCAAGCATGTGAACATAGCAAAAACCTAATCAGTTTTCAGACTTAGTGAAAACTGACACATGCTGAAATATAACTCAAGTAGGCATGTTTACGAGCTCGATGCACTCACTACAGAGCAAGTCATGGAAAGACAAGCATACATCCATCAAGAAGGCACAAAATGCAAGCTAGACATGGCAAGAACAATAGCATAGCATGCACGGATCAACTACAACATCACCAGCAAAATTGCAAACAAGTTGACAATCTGCCCAGATTCACAAAGTAGCAAAAGTAGAGCTCGATTGACTCAAGCTAGGGTGCTCCATAATTGCAAACAAAGGCATGGATGGATAGAGCACTACAAGATTAACAAAATATCCTTACTGATCATCCTCAAAAGAGGCACGGATCACTAGGAAACAACATGAACATATGGCATCATGAGATAAACAGGTCCAGGACTTGGTGAAATTACTAAGTCCCTGAAAACAGAATTAGCAAGTGCACCACTTTGCAAGCTTGCACAAGACACCACACACATCCTAAAAATACATGGGTTGCACCTCTGTAAAGAAGACAAAACCCTTAACAAAACGTATGTAGAACTCACGGGCATATCATGCACACAATAATCATGGCAAAAATGACAAAAGTGCTAAACGGAGTAGCAGATCTGACAATTAACTCAAGTAAGCCTCTTCTAATAGCATTTCGGGCATCAAGATGAGCTCAAATGAAAATGATGCAATGGAATGCAATGATGTACTCTCTGATATGAACATTTTGATATGCTATATGCATGAATCGGAGCTATGGATGCAAAGTTACGAGGCCATGAACATGAGCACTTGGATCTGGGAAACTCGGACTTAGTGAAAATATACCTCCGGAAAAAGTCAAACCGGGACGAAGATATCCCGGACGGAGCGGATCGGGACGAGGGGAGGCGTTTGGTTGAGCGAGCGGGTGGATCTGGTCCACACCGGGTGGATCCGGCCGGAGTCTTCTCCGGCGAGGCGGCGCGCTCCGGCGAGCTTGGAGGCCGGCGAGGGGGAGGTTCGGTGGCGGCCACGGGCTGCGGGCGGCGCGGGGCGCCGTGAAGGCGGCGGGCGGCGCGACGCCGGTGACGAGGTGGCGACGAGCGCCGGGGCGGCCTGCGAGCATAGGCGGTGGGGCGATGAAGGGCGCGGTGGCCGGCGCGAACTCCGGCGACCGGCGGGCGGCGCGACGCGTCTCTGGCGGCGGGGCAGGCGCGTCTCGGGCGGCGGCGGCTTGGCGGCACAGGCGCGGGGAGGCGAGCCCCGGGCGGCGGCGGGATCTGGGCCCACGCGGGCCTGCCTCGGACCCCGCGGGCCGGCGGCGGCGCGGGAGCTGGCTGGGGACGCGTGGAGGCGCGCGATTGGAAGAGAGCGACGGCGGGGGTGATGTGGCATCTCCTCATTGGCCGGAGTGAGGTGGCCGGGCGGGGTGGACATGTCCGGCCGGTGAGGAATTGTCCGGCGGCGCGCGGAGGAGGAGGTTAGGGTTCATCTGCGCGAAAAATCCGGGAGGGGCACATATTTATAGGTAGAGGGAGCTAGGAGAGTCCAAATGAGGTGCGGTTTTCGGCCACGCGATCATGATCGAACGCTCTAGATGATGGAGCAGAGTTGGGTGGGTTTTGGGCCAAATTGGAGGGGTGTTGGGCTGCAACACACACGAGGCCTTTTCGGTCCCTTGGTTGACCGTTGGAGTATCAAACGAAGTCCAAATGGTACGAAACTTGACAGGCGGTCTACTGGTAGTAAGCCAAGGCCGCTTGGCAAGTCTCGGTGCAATCCGGAAATGTTTAATCCCCACACACAAGAAGAAGGTAGAAATGGACACCGGAGGAGAACGAAGCGCCGGATTGCAAAACGGACAACGGGGAAAATGCTCAAATGCATGAGACGAACACGTGTGCAAATGAAATGCACATGATGACATGATATGCAATGCATGACACGCAAGCAATGACAACGCAACAACAGCGAATAACTGCACGACACCTGGCACATCGGTCACGGGGCGTTACAACACTCCACCACTACGAGAGGATCTCGTCCCGAGATCTAGAATGGTACCGGGGAAACAACGGAAGGAAGAGAGGAGAGGTAAAACTAAGTTGCTTCTTTGACAAACGAATGAAACCAAAGAACCTTGAGAGGTTGAACAAATTCGAGAAAAGAATACAACAAAGGTGAACAAGGTCGAAAACACTCCGTTAGGAAAGAGGGACAAAGAATATTGCGAAAAACCTTGAGGTTGAAGGGCAAGATGTATATTGAAACCACTCCGGTTAAAAAGGTTAAGGACAAAAAGAACACGATCCTGACAAAACAAGAAGATGGGTTGCAGAGAGCAACATCACAATGCCTCCGGAACGAAAAAGTAGAGTAAAGATAATTTTGACAAATGAATGTAGAAGACAAAGCCAACTTCTGCTACAAAAGAGCCTGAAAAGGCATTTTAGGAGAAGGGTTGAACGGAGTTGTTGGAAAATCAAAACGAAAATAATAACATTGATATGGTCTTACAAAACACATCTCAAAATTATGAGGTGGAATTTTGCCACTGACGAAAAATAATGGATTGGATTGATATCAACAAAGGAGACGAGAAACTAATTTCACCGGGAAGGATAGATGAAGAACTTGGATCATATATTATCACCATTAATAGCATTAATTCTTAGGAAAAGCTTTAGGTGAAATATAACTCCAGATAACTCCAAATGACGAAACTGATGGATTTAAAATATCTCATCCTTGACAACATGTGAATCATGAAACATGAACTCAAATTATCAAGAATGGCATAATACCACCTCCAATAATATGATAGTAAGAATGCACTCCGCATTACAATATGAAGAAAGCTTGAGTTTCTTAGAAAAGAATCTTGATGAACACTTCAAGAAGAAATTAAATCCTTTATGAACCAACATGTAGAACCTTCCCGAAGAACTCCGTTAAACAAAACAATGCTCAAACGGAAGGCAAGAGAAGATGGAAACACAAGGTGAAGACTTGCAATGATTAGATGAAGCTTTGGAATGGTATAATTGAAAATAACTTTGAACTCCGGAAAAGAAAGGTGAAACAAATGAAGACGAGAATTTGATGAGCCTCCGGAATAGGAAATTGAGTTCATTCGATGAAACAAGAATGAGAATTACATTATGATTATCATTCACCAATTAAATTGATGACGATCAACGTATTTGGCATACTACTCATTCTCGTAAAAAGGATTAATATAGATATAGCGCAAACTTGAGGAAGGTCTTCAACGAACCACCGGTCGAATTGAAACGACGAATGAATTGATAAGGAAGAGAAATCTTGAACGAACCACCGTAAGAATTAAAATGAACGAAGAAAAGATAAGGGCAACACCGGGAGGAATTAGCAAATACACGAAGATGCTTGAGAGGATTTAGATACATGAGGGCGAAGAGATCACGAGCCGATTAAAGATCATTTGAACGAAGCACCGGTAAAATTGGAGAATGATAACTGAAAGCTGAGAATGAATACTTCTGAGGTGATGGCCTTCGGAGAATCAAACTGAAAAGACTCCTGAATTACTCCAGATGGGTGAGAAAGAATTCTGACAATCGAAAACAATTATGAGAGGATGGCAACAATCTCGAATGACGAATCTTGAAGAGAATGGAGCAAGGTTGAAAGAAGAATCTTCTTCGGTCTTCCAAACTGAGAATTACGACGAGAAATACCATCAAAATTTTAGACACTCCGCAATAGAGAATGGAAAGGTTGAGCCAACGATGAAAATAAATGAAAGATCTTGGAGAAAGACATTTGACTGATGACAATGCATTCTTACGTCAAATTTCAAAAAGAATTTGATGATAGCTCCGGGAAAATAGAAGAGTCAGGTAAGATCCTAGAAAAAGACCTGTGGGTTAGGGCCCACTGAAAAGATACACCGTTGAAATGATTTTAAAGAGAGGTTGCACCGGTTGAATTAAAAGACTTGAAAGAGAAAACGTCCTCGAAGATATTGAATAACTGCATAGTGGAAACATGAATCTTCGAGATATCTTTAGCACTCCGGAACAAATGAATAACGAAAAGTTAATGATTGAGAGGTGCACCGGCAAGAGAAGACATTTGAAATAAGGAAAAGAATATGATCAAACACCAAAAGCTTGCTTTGAATCCACCGGAGAAGAGAACGAGTGAAGAGTGACGAACTTGAAGCTCCGTTAGAATCTTCTTGAGAATCACCGGATAAGGATATTGATTGAAAAGAATGGAGAGACTTCACATCAGTAAAATGGATACTTGATTAAGAAATCTGAGTCGTTGAAGAAAAACAAGGGAGGGAGGGCGGGAAAACAAAGGCAACTTGGGAAGGATGAAACAAACACCGTTGAGAGAGCTGAGATTGGATCTTGCGGATGTTGAAATGTTCGGATCCACTTGAAGAGAAACACACCGGTGAAAAGGATTGACATGACAATCTCAATTATCATGAAGGATTGGTATTCTCATCGGAGTATGAGAACACCGCTTAGGAAGAGTATGGAATCAACACTTGACTTCGGAGCAACTCGAATACCACAACTCAAAACAAAACAAGGATTGGCTTGCAGAATAAGCCAGAACAAACATATGATAGAGAATTCGTCCGAAGTTTTTGTGGTGGGGCCTACACGGGCTCGATCGTACAGCACCATCATGTACAAGGCAGTGCACATGACATACGAAGCGTCCCCGAGTCGGCATAGCCAAGGACTCTTTAAGACACAACGAGACCACTGCAAAACCAACCGTGAATAGGCGGACCACTAGACGTCGAACCCCAATTTCATATCATACATCTGTCGGAAAGAAATCCTAAGAGCTATTTGAATTCCCACCTATGAAACTCCCGAAATTTTCCGGTTATGCAATCAGGTGTTAGGGATACAGGGGAAGCATAATATCTCACCCAAACTAGCAAATCCTACATCCAGCTATATCCATCCTTCAACACATAACCAAGAAACCTTCGGAAATCGTCTACCTCAACCTTCGAAAAGCATCCGTTATGCAAGTTATGGCAATACTCCCGAACTCCCGCCCCAGTACTGGGTGGCGTCGAGGTTATCTCACCAACGAACTACATAAAAGAGATTTTCGATGTCGACGTACTAGACTCAGGTATTACAGAACTGCAACGATAAAATTATGATGACAACACCTCAGAGCTCAACTCCCCGGGACACTTCCACTAAACCCCTGACAGGAGACACCAAGACAATGTTCTCATCATAAAACCATCGGAACGATTCCAAGATACCCGCGTGATCCTAAAAAAAATTTAGTGAAATTTGAGAAGAGAAAAGTCAAAACTCTACGTCAGGATGCCTTACCAGAGCGATGAGGAGACTGGGAAGTAAAAAGAATTCCTAATCTCTCCGATATATAATTCCTAAAAGACTTAAAACATTTTTCTAGACACAACTCGGCCGCTAAAAATGATCAAGCAATGGGGCTCCTAAGGTCGGGGAAGGCTCTGATACCAACTTGTAACACCCTCGATGCGACTATAGCTCCCACGTGTCGAGGCACGACTTAGAGACATAATCGCATTGAAGGCATATTTCGCAAGTTAGGCAATCTTCACAACATCCCATGTAATATAAATAATAAAGGGGAGATAACATAGTTGGCTTACACTCGCCACGTCAATCAAGTACATAAATAACATTACATCATCCAAACACTCATGGCCCGACTACGGCGCCAAAATAAAAGAGAACCCAACATGCGACAACGGTCCCGTTCACCCCCAACTGGGCACCACTACTGATCATCGGGAAAGGAAACATAGTAACGTTGAGAGTCTTCATCGAACTCCCACTTGAGCTCATACGCGTCTCCTGGAGTGGAATCATCAGGCCCTGCATCTGGTGTAATAGTAATCTGTGAGCCACAGGGACTCAGCAATCTCGCACCCTCGCGATCAAGACTATTTAAGCTTGTAGGTAAGGCAAGGTAAAATATAGGTGGAGCTGCAGCAAGCGACTAGCAAGTATGGTGGCTAACTTATCCGCAAAAGAGAGCGAGAAGAGGAGGCAAAGCGCGAGCGAGAAACAAGAGAGCAACCTGCGCAAACATTACTCCAACACCGTGTCCACTTACCGGACTCCGCCGAGAAGAGGCCATCACGGTAACACACTCAGTTGATTCATTTTAATTAAGTTAAGGTTCAAGTTATCTACAACCGGACATTAACAAATTCCCATCTGCCGATAACCGCGGGCACGGCTTTCGAAAGTTCAATCCCTGCAGGGGAGTCCCAACTTAGCTCATGACAAGATCTCACGGTCAACGAAGGAATAGACCTCCTCCCAAGACGTTCCGATCAGACTCGGTATCTCGGTAATTCAAGACACTTCGACAGGTTAAAACAAGACCAGCAACACCGCCCGAATGTGCTGACAAATCCCGATAGGAGCTGCACATATCTCTTTCTCAGGGCACACTCAGATGAGCCAGACGTCGGGTAGGCCAGCCCAGAGTTTCCCCTGGTAGCCCCAGACATCGCTCGGTGGGACCAACACTCAGAGGAGCACTGGCCCGGGGGGGGGTTAAAATAAGATGACCCTTGAGTCTGTAGAACCCAAGGGAAAGAAAAGTCTAGGTGGCGAATGGTAAGACCAATGTTGGGCATTGCTGGAAAAGCTTTAATCAAGGCGAACTATCAAGGGGTTCCCATTATAACCCAACCGCGTAAGGAACGCAAAATCCGGGAACATAACACCGATATGACGGAAACTAGGGCGGCAAGAGTGGAACAAAACACTAGGCGAGAGGCCGAGCCTTCCACCCTTTACCAAGTATATAGATGCATTAAGATAACATAGCAATATAATGATATCCCAAACAAGTAAATAAATGTTCCAACAAGGAACGGCCTCCAATCTTCACCTGCAACTAGCAACGCTATAAGGGGGGCTGAGCAAAGCGGTAACATAGCCAATCAACGGTTTGCTAGGACATGGTGGGTTAGAGGTTGACATGGCAATTTGGGAGGCTTGAAAGCAAGTGGTAGGCATCGTAGCAATGGCATAGCAAAAGAGAGAGCAAACTAGCATAGCAAAGATAGTAGTGATTTCGAGGGTATGATCATCTTGCCTGCACAGTTGTCAGAGTTGACTGGATCCTCGAAAGCAAACTCAACGGGCTCCTCGTTAGCGAACTCGTCTCCCGGCTCTACCCAAACAAGACAAACAAGCAACAAGGACACAATCAACCACGTGCAAACTCAAACAACACAATGCAAAGATGATATGCTATGCGAGATGCGATGCGGAATGCAAAATGCAAGATATGACAGGAAATGCATGAACCTGGCCTCAACATGGAAATCCAAGTGTGCCACTAGAAAGATGAGATGAAATCGCTTGATAACGATATAAAGAACGCCGGAATCGGAGTTACGGTTTGGAAATGGCAAGCGATTCAAATATGACACCGGTCTGTGATTTATAGCAAGTAGGCATCTAAATGCAATGAGATGAACATGCTACAGCACCCAAACATGACAACAAAATACATGGCAGGGATGCACACAAGATGCTTAACAGAAATCTAGCACTGATCTACGGCCAATTCATCCATTAACAGGTTCAAACAAACATGGCAAAAATGCATATGACAAACATATCTCAGAATTAGTGAAATCAACACTTGTCTGGAATTTCAGATCAGGTAGCCCTCTTCGGAGCAACAAAACTACATGCTACAGGATCTGATCATGGCAAAGTAAAGCATGGCATGGAGCTACTCAGAGAGCTTAACAAAAGTCCCTTAGTGACATTGAGCCAAAAGGGATCAGAAAATACAATTGCAAGCATGTGAACATAGCAAAAACCTAATCAGTTTTCAGACTTAGTGAAAACTGACACATGCTGAAATATAACTCAAGTAGGCATGTTTACGAGCTCGATGCACTCACTACAGAGCAAGTCATGGAAAGACAAGCATACATCCATCAAGAAGGCACAAAATGCAAGCTAGACATGGCAAGAACAATAGCATAGCATGCACGGATCAACTACAACATCACCAGCAAAATTGCAAACAAGTTGACAATCTGCCCAGATTCACAAAGTAGCAAAAGTAGAGCTCGATTGACTCAAGCTAGGGTGCTCCATAATTGCAAACAAAGGCATGGATGGATAGAGCACTACAAGATTAACAAAATATCCTTACTGATCATCCTCAAAAGAGGCACGGATCACTAGGAAACAACATGAACATATGGCATCATGAGATAAACAGGTCCAGGACTTGGTGAAATTACTAAGTCCCTGAAAACAGAATTAGCAAGTGCACCACTTTGCAAGCTTGCACAAGACACCACACACATCCTAAAAATACATGGGTTGCACCTCTGTAAAGAAGACAAAACCCTTAACAAAACGTATGTAGAACTCACGGGCATATCATGCACACAATAATCATGGCAAAAATGACAAAAGTGCTAAACGGAGTAGCAGATCTGACAATTAACACAAGTAGCCCTCTTCTAACAGCATTTCGGGCATCAAGATGAGCTCAAATGAAAATGATGCAATGGAATGAAATGATGTAATCTCTGAGATGAACATTTTGATATGCTATATGCATGAATCGAAGCTATGGATGCAAAGTTACGAGGCCATGAACATGAGCACTTGGATCTGGGAAACTCGGACTTAGTGAAAATATACCTCCGGAAAAAGTCAAACTGGGACGAAGATATCCCGGACGGAGCAGATCGGGACGAGGGGAGGCGTTTGGTTGAGCGAGCGGGTGGATCTGGTCCACACCGGGTGGATCCGGCCGGAGTCTTCTCCGGCGAGGCGGCGCGCTCCGGCGAGCTTGGACGCCGGCGAGGGGGAGGTTCGGCGGCGGCCACGGGCTGCGGGTGGCGCGGGGCACCGTGGAGGCGGCGGGCGGCGCCACGCCGGCGACGAGGTGGCGACGAGCGAGCGGGGCGGCCTGCGAGCATAGGCGGCGGGGCGATGAAGGGCGCGGTGGCCGGCGCGAACTCCGGCGACCGGCGGGCGGCGCGACGCGTCTCGGGCGGCGGGGCAGGCGCGTCTCGGGCGGCGGTGGCTTGGCGGCACAGGCGCGGGGAGGCGAGCCCCGGGCGGCGGTGGGATCTGGGCCCGCGCGGGCCTGCCTCGGGCCCCGCGGGCCGGCGGCGGCGCGGGATCTGGCTGGGGACGCGTGGAGGCGCGCGATTGGAAGAGAGCGGCGGCGGGGGTGATGTGGCATCTCCTCATTGGCCGGAGTGAGGTGGCCGGGCGGGGTGGACATGTCCGGCCGGTGAGGAATTGTCCGGCGGCGCGCGGAGGAGGAGGTTAGGGTTCATCTGCGCGAAAAATCCGGGAGGGGCACATATTTATAGGTAGAGGGAGCTAGGAGAGTCCAAATGAGGTGCGGTTTTCGGCCACGCGATCGTGATCGAACGCTCTAGATGATGGAGCGGAGTTAGGTGGGTTTTGGGCCAAATTGGAGGGGTGTTGGGCTGCAACACACACGAGGCCTTTTCGGTCCCTTGGTTGACCGTTGGAGTATCAAACGAAGTCCAAATGGTACGAAACTTGACAGGCGGTCTACTGGTAGTAAACCAAGGCCGCTTGGCAAGTCTCGGTCCAATCCGGAAATGTTTAATCCCCACACACAAGAAGAAGGTAGAAATGGACACCGGAGGAGAACGAAGCGCCGGATTGCAAAACGGACAACGGGGAAAATGCTCAGATGCATGAGACGAACACGTATGCAAATGAAATGCACATGATGACATGATATGCAATGCATGACACGCAAGCAATGACAATGCAACAACAGCGAATAACTGCACGACACCTGGCACATCGGTCACGGGGCGTTACAACCGCCCCCTTCTGGCCTCCCTCACCACTGATCTGGGCCAGGCCTACTGGGTGAGAACCCCCTCCCTGTGCACTGTTGTTCCAACATATTCGGCCCATATAACATTTTTTTCTCTGGACGAATTTAATCATTTATCCAGAGACTACAGTTTTGCAGAAAAGTCCTCCAACATCATGCATATTATAACTCATCAACCGTGCATCGGATTAAAATGTTTTAAACATGTAAATTGCTTAGAGTTTTGTGTAGTTTAATAATATCCAACTTTCATGCATGTTTGAAATGTTTAAAATGTTGTTTGTCTAATTTTGCTTAAATGTCATGCTAAAATGATTTAATTCATAACTAAATAACCATAGCTCCAAACTTTAAAAACTTTATATGTAAATGGGGTAGAAAAATTCCTATGTTAACATGGTGGCTTTACTTTGCATGTTTAACAACTCTAAAATGGTGTTTAGGGCAGAACAGTACCAAATCTAAAATATGCATATGGGGATTTACCGGAATTGTTGTTTGTTATTTCCGGCCACATTTAAACTTGCCTAGATAGGTAGTTTTCATATGCTTCACCTCTTGCCATGTTTAACAACATTTAATATTGTTGGGTACATAAATAAGCTCGAAGTAAATAAGTCACGTGGTGTTTCGTCAATATGCACCTGAGTTGCATATTGAGCTCCACTTAATTTGTAGGGTTGTTTGTGCACTTTGCCATTCCATGCCTAATTAAACTGGACATGCATCATACTTGGTTGTGCATCATGCCATGTTTATGTGATGATTGTTTACTATGTTGTTTGCTTCTTTCCGGTGTTGCTTTTTTGGGTTAGTTCCGATAACGTCGCGTTGGTGAGGATCCATTCGACTACGTCCGTTTGTCTTCTTCATGGACTTTTTCTTCTTCCTTGCAGGATCTTAGGCAAGATGACCATACCCTCGAAATCACTTCTATCTTTGCTTGCTAGTTGCTTGCTAGTTGCTCGCTCTATTGCTATGCCGCGATACCTACCACTTGCTTTATCATGCCTCCCATGTTTCCATGTCAAGCCTCTAACCCACCTTGCCCTAGCAAACCATTGTTTGGCTATGTTACCGCTTTGCTCAGCCCCTCTTAAAGCGTTGCTAGTTGCAGGTGAAGATGAAGTTTGTTCCATGTTTGGAACATGGATATGTTGGGATATCACAATATCTCTTATTTTAATTAATGCATCTATATACTTGGTAAAGGGTGGAAGGCTCGGCCTTATGCCTGGTGTTTTGTTCCACTCTCTCCGCCCTAGTTTCCGTCATATCGATGTTATGTTCCTTGATTTTGCGTTCCTACGCGGTTGGGTGTTATGGGAACCCCTTGACAGTTTGCTTTGAATAAAACTCCTCCAGCAAGGCCCAACCTTGGTTTTACATTTTCCTCACCTAGCCTTTTTTCCCTTGGGTTTCCGGAGCCCGAGGGTCATCTTTATTTTAACCCCCCCGGGCCAGTGCTTCTCTAAGTGCTGGTCCAACCTGAGCGATGTCCGGCGCCCCCTGGGTAACCAGGGTCTATGCCAACCCGACGTCTGGCTCATCCAGTGTGCCCTGAGAACGAGATATATGCAACTCCTATCGAGATTTCTCGGCACATTCGGGTGGCTTTGCTGGTCTTGTTTTACCATTGTCGAAATGTCTTGTAACCGGGATTCCGAGTCTGATCGGGTCTTCCTGGGAGAAGGAATAACCTTCATTGACCGTGAGAGCTTGTGATGGGCTAAGTTGGGACACCCCTGCAGGGTTTGAACTTTCAAAAACCGTGCCCGCGGTTATGGGCAGATGGGAATTTGTTAATGTCCGGTTGTAGAGAACTTGAAACCTAACTTAATTAAAATGCATCAACCGCGTGTGTAGCCGTGATGGTCTCTTTTCGGCGGAGTCCGGGAAGTAAACACGGTTCTGGTGTTATGCTTCTGTGTAAGTAGCTTTCAGGATCACTTCTTGATCACTTCTAGTTCACGACCGTTGCATTGCTTCTCTTCTCGCTCTTATTTGTGTATGTTAGCCAACATATATGCTTAGTGCTTGCTGCAGCTCCACCCCATTACCACTTTCCTACCCATAAGCTTAAATAGTCTTGATCTCGCGGGTGTGAGATTGCTGAGTCCTTGTGGCTCACAGATACTTCCAAAACAGTTGCAGGTGCCGATGATACCCATGCAGGTAACGCAACCGAGCTCAAGGAGGAGCTCGATGAAGATCGTGTTCGTTGTGTTGTTTTGTTTCCAGTTGATCAGTAGTGGAGCCCAGTCGGGGCGATCGGGGATCTATTGCATTAGGGGTTGTCTTTCTTTATTTGGTTCCGTAGTCGGACCTTGATTGTATTCTGGATGATGAAATGCTATATTTATGTATTGTGTGAAGTGGCGATTGTAAGCCAACTCTTTATCCCTTTCATATTCAGTACATGGGATGTGTAAAGATTACCCCTCTTGCGACATGCCTACTATGCGGTTATGCCTCTAAGTTGTGCTCCGACACGTGGGAGATATAGCCGCATCGTGGGTGTTACAATGCCCCCCCCAACCGAGGTTCATTCACCTAGCAAAGTGTGAAGTAGCTAGCAGCCCCCTCCCTCGTGTTGGCACGAAGGGAATCCTAAGCTATGAATGCATGCCCCCCAACCGAGGTTTGCCCTAGCAAAGGGCGAAGTAGCTAGCAGCCCCCCTCCCTCGTGTCGGCCCGAAGGGAATCCTAAGCTATGAATGCATGCCCCCCCCCCAACCGAGGTTCACCCTAGAAAAGTGTGAAGTAGCTAGCAGCCCCCTCCCTCGTGTCGACATGAAGGGGATCTTAAGCTATGAATGCATGCCCCCCAACCGAGGTTCACCTAGCAAAGTGCGAAGTAGCTAGCAGCCCCCCTGCCTCGTGTCGGCACGAAGGGAATCCTAAGCTATGAATGCATGCCCCCCCAACCGAGGTTCACCTAGCAAAGTGTGAAGTAGCTAGCAGCCCCCTCGTGTCGGCACAAAGGGAATCCTAAGCTATGAATGCATGCCCATCCCCCCAACCGAGGTTCACCTAGAAAAGTGCGAAGTAGCTAGCAGCTCCCACCCCCACCCCTCATGTCGCCACAAAGGGAATCCTAAGCTACGAATGCATGCCCCCCAACCGAGGATCACCTAGCAAAGTGCGAAGTAGCAACCCCCCACAGACACTTTCAGTCGGCGGGCCAGAGAGGCATATCTCACCATGATGGATCGTAAAACAGACCAAGAATAACCCACCTTGGTCGTACAACCTCTCTCTTGTTGTTGGTCAAAGTGACGGCCGTCCATGTGACCCCGGAGATGGGCTAGCTCGCCAATAATCACGCAAGTAGCTAGTCCACGAAGACAACCACTGCAGGCGTGTGGCCCAAACATATGTATGGAGAGGTGTGTTTTTGAGTAACAATGGAACAACTTTGATGTGGCACCGTGATTTCAAACTAGAAATCCTCACACCGAGTGAGGGTTAGGTTGACGATGCATACGTATGTTACACCACACTTCAAGCCAACGACGGGGATTCATGCATACATGTGTGCATAGTATATGCGCTCAAACTTAAGGTCTGAATATCACCATCACCTATACTATGATAACACGAACCAAATGAAGAATCTGCCATGGTAACCTATCTTGTTGTTGGTCAAGGTGATCATGGATGTCCACGCGGGCCAACGAATATATAGGCTTGTCGCCGATAACCACGCGAGGGAGTGTACCGTTCGAAGGCAACCACTACATCCATATGTATGGAGGTGATGCATGCATGCATGTTTGAATACACAACATTGATGGGGCGCGTGCGTCAAAAATCACACACTAGCTCCCCACACAGAGCGAGATCGGTTCATGATGCGTCGTTGTACTAGCCACTTCGACTCAATGGGAGGGATTCATGCGTACACATGCATGTGTGTGTGCTCAAACTGTATCATGCATGTCATCCCAGAGCAAAAACAATAATCCCCTCCCTAAGTTAAATTAACCTCTCTTGTCGTCAGGAAAAATGTAGTGATGGACCAAGCGGGCCCACAGATGGAAAACATCGATATCGCTGATACCGCTTAAGTGGGTGTGAGAGGACAACCACCACCGCTTTGCATGTGGGCCAAACATATATATGTTGAATACCCAAAATGCACAACTTTTATGTGCCACATGCCTCAAAAACCGTAAACCATGCACCCACACAGAGTGAGGTTCATCAAGCGTACTACATATGATGGTCCCCTTCCCCCCTCTTCACCGCATACTATATGCTCCTGCCGTAATATATGTACAACCCAAAACAATCCTCATCGATGGTGAAATTAATTAACCTCTCCCGATGTAGGTCAAAGTGATGCATGCATGCATTGACGCGTGGGCCCACAGATGGAAGCGTCACACGTGAGTGTCTTAGCTAGGATATGCATGTGGCCCAAAAAGGTGTTGTGTGATGTTTGACTAGCCAATTTCACAATTTTGATGTGGCACGTGCCTCGGAAACCAAAAAGTCCTGACACTGTGAGGTGTACTTGTTCAGGGACGCGTACGTATAGTATATATGCTAGTCCCTCCCACCTCTTCGAGGCGTATTATATACCACCATAACACAAACAAAAAAGATTCTACCTTGCTGGTCAAATTAACCTCACTGCCGGTTGTTCGTCAAAGTGATGGACGACGACCTCGCGGGCCCATAGAAAGCGTCACACGCGAGTATCGAGTGGCCTGTAGGACAACCATCGACTGCATGCGGTGAAAACATTTATGTATGAAAGGGTTGTGTAATGTTTTAAATAACGTTTTGTCGACTCTGATGTGGCACCGGCCTGCCTAAGAAAACGGCCAACCCACACGGCGGCTCACAACTCGTAGTGTACTGTGAGCCACCCGCAACCCCCAGACGCACACACCCACACCCACATCGTGAATCCACCGCAACTATGATGCATGTTAAATTAATTATATCGCGGTGAACATATATGTTACCAAAGGAGGGACGTTTTAATTTCAAAAAAATCACAGAGATCATTAAGATGTTTTAGTACATTGATTGATTGATTTTCTACAGGTATAATCTGCAAAAATCAAATTTGAGCTGCATGCACACGTGACAGTGCACCTAAATGGATTTCAAAAACACATGTGTCTCACTGGGTGCATGTTTGCTCCCCGTACAACAAATTTCAAACATTGAGAATCTTGATTTTTAAATTCTAGTACATCCAAAACTTATTTGAAGTTCATGAAACTTATCGTGTTGTCATATGGAGACCAATACAAAGTACCATTGTACTTTTTTGTCAAATTTGAGACCAGTTTTGATGTAATCTTTATCTTATTACATACGAGAGATTATTAATAATTGGGAACCAATATCCCAAACAGATTATTTATTCGAACCATGAGCATTAGACCAACAATGGATATGTGCCATGCTTCAGTTAAGCAATAAAGCGGCAACATTAATAATCCAAATAGAAAAACAATATACATGCCGCCGCGCGACCCGTGTGCCATGCGAGCAGGCGTGAGTTGACGGGATGCGTCCGCCGCGCAGGCAGACGGGGAGGCGTGCGTGCATGTGTGTGAATTGAAGGAGGCGTGCTCGCTGCATAGTGTCATCGGGAGGCGTGCGATCAGCTGTGTGAAACTTTGGTAGGCATGCCAGCAGTCCAATGCGCAGGCTCACCGGGAGGCGAGCCATCGGTTTGACCGCCGCCCGCCTCTCTCCCACAACTCCCACTACTCCATACTAATGGTGCGCTCGAGCGGCCGCACCCCCCATCCTCGCTACACACACACAATCCTCTCTCTCCGATCCGCTTGCATCCTCGACGCCGCTCTCAGTCCTCAAAGCCGTCAGTGTATGAGGATGCCACCGAAGCGCCCCATCGGAGGGAGTGGCGACGGGGCTGCTAAAACATTGGAGCAGGGCGTGGAGATGGTGACAGAAGTTGCCGTCACCGCCGGCGAGTTATCGCTGCACCCTGACATCATTGACGGCATCGAGCTTCCAAAGGCGGAGGCGGAGTTCCACACCGACTCCGATGACCACTCCGGCGAGGACTCCGACGACCACTCCGGCGAGGACTCCGACGACCACTCCGGCGAGGACTCCGATGAACACTCCGATGACGACTCCGATGACGACGGACGGCTGGTTAGTCATCTATACCCATTTATGTGTCAAATAGATCATAGGGTTTCTCTGGTTACTCTTGCCTCGCCGTTTTTGAAATAGAAATCCTATGGTTATGTTCTCCCAATCCATGAAATCTAAGTAAGTTTCATTAGATCCGTGTAGTGTATTGATTGTTTGAATGGTACAGGTGATAAGAGATTAGTTGTTTCATCTGTGCAAATGATTTATGCTAGTAATCCGACTAGGGTTAGTGTTCGTGCTAATAATTCCTAGCTAGGGCTTGACAATTGATTTTGAATGACCTACATATGTTTGTGCCATTATTTTCTTCAAGATTGGTCTGTACATAGACGACTGTGCTTAAAAATCGAACCATAATCTCTCGATATGTATAAATAAATAGCCATAAATTCCTAATCCTACTTCACAGCATGTAATCATTGGTTTGATGCCAAATTTGTATTACTATTTGTATTACTACTTCACAGCATGTAACGATGTGGACAGCGAGGATGAAGATGTCCAGAGGAGGTACAACAGGCAAATCCCGAGGGAGCTTTATGCGGGAATGCATAATAGGCGTATTAGGACCTGGAACGGCGGCTATGGATGCCCATTTTGCAACCAAAAGCTTCATAACGCGTATCTAAGTGTTCTAGCGCATGCAAGAGGACGGGCCGTTGGCTCCTTCAAGCAGAAGTATTCTCGCAAGGTGGCGCACGACGCGTACACCGACTACGTGGAGAAGCTTTAGGATCGTCACGGCCGCATGTGAGATGAGATGTGGGATGGATCGGACTATGTACGCTTGAGTATACATGCTTAATGCGGTTGAACTATGTACTTATGGTTGAACTATGCTTATGTACGTGTATGCTTATTATCTATATCTAAGTATGTTAAATATTTGGTCAAAATTTGGTAAAAAATACAAAGAGGGACCAATAAACCAGGACGGAGGTAGTACGTTAATCACACACGGTTCCCAAAATTGGAACCATGTGCAATTACTTTCATTTTGCCTGTTGCGTCAATCACACACGGTTCGCTCTAGCAAACCATCACCCCAAAAATTCTTTGTGGGACAGAAAACCCTCGCTACCCAATTCAAAAGAGAAAAAAACCCTCACCCCGCCCGCCACCCCCTCGACCCCTCCGGTACATTCCCCGTTCGCACCTGCACAAGCTCCTCCGCATCTATGCCATGGCACTGCCTATCGCGGCGGTAAACACTTAGCTCGCCGCCTGCCGCCGCCAGGCTGCCTGCAAAGCCCATCGCATGTTGCCACTTCCACTTGCCACCGCCTATCGCCATCAACTTTCTCTACGCTACTCGCGGTCGACCCAGCTCCACTCGGTTGGGGAATCTGTCATACTGAGGGTTCTTTCTCATGGACGACAAGGTAACTAATTTAACGAGATATTATCTCATCTCTTATCCCAGTTCATCTGCCTCCTTTAATCACCAAGCAGAAATCACCGTGAATTCATCTTTATTCGAGCTGATTTGAGGGTTTTCTTTCATTCATATAATGTACAGTGCGTCGACACTTCAGGACTTTGCGACCTCCGCTAGAGATTCCATCTCACCGTACCAGATAACTAGAGGACGTGCGCGGTATGTTCAATCTCACCCTAAATCGGTTTGCATGGCCTACTTTCCTGAACATATTCTAGATATTGCTACATTTGAATAAAAGGTGCCACATGCACCATATACATCAAAGGGGATTTCCCCCCTCTTCTTTCTATATTAGGCAAATTAATGATGTATTGTTCTTTCGATTACTCTCATATTTCCATGACATCATGTTTACCCTATCTGTTTAATTATAGATTTTTGTCCTTCGATTTCAACTGATGTACAGTTCTTTCAATTTGGGCTCATATTTTCATGTTACCATATTTTCTTTAACAATGCTACAATTTTCTGCAGAACACCCCTTGCTATGCAACAGATAATGCAATGCACAAATTTTCCCTTTACATAGATGAAGGCTCCACGGATGTCATACTGCACACAAACCATGGATTAACAATCGTTGCTACTATAAGACTTGATGAACGTGGTGACTCCTATTTTGGCACTGGCTTTTGGAAAGAAATTGCAAAGTTTTATGTACTGAAAGCTGGCACTAAAATCGCACTACACATAAAAGGGCCTGTTCATGAGCTATATGCTAACTTCCCCGACAAAATCATCTGTCCAGACTTTGTTTGAAGTAAGTTTTCTTTTCAACTATCTGCATGTTGACTTACCCAACAATGTTAAATGAATTGTGTATTTAAGCAACCAATTGTTATTCCCTTTTCTTACTATATTCCTACCTAATAACTTCTAGTTACCAATACACTTTTCTGTTACCCTGTTTTAACTAAATATTCCCTGTACTCCCATTTCTATCAGAAAGCGTCGCTGACAAGAAGACTCCGGAGGTGGAGAACGGGGTTGCCAACAAGTAGAGGCGGGGCGAGCTAGAACTGCAAGCGACTCCAGCAGGCCTAGACTTCATCAGCAGCCTCCCTGATGATATGTTGAGAGTCATCATCTCCCTCCTCCCAATCAAATATGGCGAGCGACCAACCGTCCTTTCCCAATGGTGGAGCCCCCTATGGAACTCCAGCCCTCTCAACCTCATCGACACCCACGAGCTCTGCCATGGCTATCGCAAAAGCTTGGATGCATTCTCCAAGATCCTCGGCAGTCACCTTGGCCCAACCAAAGGCCTTAGAAGGGGCAAGTTCCGTTCCAACGGCAAAGACCGAGCCAAGCTTGACGACTGGTTCCGATCCCCCGCCCTAGATCAGCTCAAGGAGCTCACTTTTGATGACGGGCATATGCGGTCGCTACCAATGTATGCACTCCGCCTCGTGCCCATGCTACGCGTCGCCAAGTCCAGGAACTGCCATCCCCCCTTAATGACGCGCTCGCTCTTATTCTACCACGACTGAACCACCTCGAGCTCGTCGCCGTCTACCTCTCAAACGGTGACATGAAGCGCCTGCTCCATGGTTGTACTGCACTCAAGTACCTTCGTCTTCAGGTGATCAATGGGTTGAGTACCTTCCACATCACCTCCACGACTCTCTGGACTATTTATGTGTGTTGCTGGTGCGGCAGGAAGACATCACAAGATGTGTACCACGGAATGGTCATTGAGGACACACCTGCACTTGAGAGATTACTTGTAGTTGATCAAGAAGGTCCAACAAGAATCAATGTCATTTCTGCGTCGAAATTGACAGTGGTGGGCTACTCGTCTGACAAATACTCCAAAACATGTTATTGGATCCACACCCGTTCAGGTACCACTTCCGCCTTCTACCTCTCCTTCTACAAATTAACATTATTTCTAATTTTGAATATGTTTGCTCATCTGTCATTCAAAAAATGATTCCGGCAAGCATGACCCTAAAACTGTGCACACCAAAGGTCTTGGCACTAGAATCTATCGGCCCCAACCTGGAGCAAGTTGTCAGTTTCCTGAGATGCTTTCTAGGCCTGGAGAAGCTATATATCGAGGTGATGTTCCTTTCTTGTTAAATGTTAACCATAAGGGAGTTCAAGTTTTCTTAGCGAACTTTTCATCCACTCCAACCCCATGTTAATCATGTCAGATCGAAGATGGCATGTTAGTGCATTTTACAAATCCTGCAAACCAAATAGGCCCATAGTAATGTTCAAAACTGCATGTAGGCACTAACATGTTTTCTTATTTTGTAGATAAGATTAGGCCCAGTGGTGGATAATGTGATACAATATAACAATCACGTCGAATGCCTAGATCTGCATCTCTCAGAAATTACTTTGAACTCCTACTGAGGGACCTTACCGGAGATTATATTCGCCAGGTTCTTTGTTCTCAGAGCAAGGGTGCTGAAGGAAATGAGGTTTGCCCTACATTTATTTCGAAAAAATGAATGGTTTGCTGATCTGCGCTGGCGCCTGCGGCAGAATGGAGTAGGCTCCAAAAATGTTGAATTTCATTTTGGAACTTCAGATGACAGAGTAATCGGAAGTCATCGTGTCAACCCCATACATGACTTCTCAGTGGCTGACCACTTTGCAAAAATTGTGAGGTTTCAAAACTAGAATTAGAAGCGGTGATATTAGTTTGAACCTCTCTGATATCCATGTTCAGCGGATCAGCATGAGCGTTTGCAGCTGATGAGCTAAATTTCGTTTCTAATATCAGTTTGTACCTTGTAATCTTCGAATTTGATCCATTTAACTCTGGAATTTGAACCTTGCAACATTTCGAACTTTTGTGGTACAATCGTTGAAATGGCATCGTATGAAACTCGTATATTGCTAACACTATTTTGACCTAAATATGCAATGGTCTTAGATTTTATTAGCCATTCTCGAATCAGTTTACCTTGTCGATCTCACAGCACACGATCTATATAGCTAACTCGACTGCGATCTTCGAAATTATTGCACACAGTTGGTTTCTTACACCGTGTGCACTGTAGAGCGCAGAATTAATTATCACACACGAGTGTCCATCATCACCCTTCTGTGTAACTTTGACCTCATCACCGTTCTGTGTAACTTTGACCTCATCACCCACAGGTAAACTTATGATCGAAGTCATTCCACACCCTTCATTTTTACAAAGATTTTTGCCAATAAATGCCCACGATTTGTCCCTCTTCTAGCCGACGCGTGGCCAAACTAGCCGGGCAGGAAGCTTGCGCGGTGAATAGCATCGTAGCATGGGAACAGGCTCACCGACGATACATTTGGCGCCTCTTCGAGCCCATGCGCGCGGTGCGGTGTTGTCAAGCGTGCACTGGAATCCTCCGCTATGAACACCGTGACAAGACGTGACGATTACAGGCCGGCCAACCCCCATTTATTACAGCGGCCATTTAACCCTTGTGTCTCTTCAACCTTTCGATCGTGCCCCACCATTGCAAGAAGCACACCCGCCACGAGAAATTCTTAGAGGGTATGCTACGCGGCTCCAATGGCGCTCCGAGCGGCTGCCGACGTCGAGAAGCAGTTCACCATGCGTGCCATGGTGGACACCCACAGAAGGTTCATGGACCTCTCGGTGGTGTACACCAACGACCCGGTCTGGGTGGAGCACTCCATCCACATCATGGAGCTGTTGCTTGCCGCGGAGAAGTACAAGGTGGTCGGGTTCGACCTTGAATACACCCGCGCTCGTGCCGGGTCTCGTCCCAAGGTCGCTGTTGCCCAAATGTGCGTGCGCCACCACGTCCTCGTCTACCACTACTGCCTGGCCACAAGGCCTTGTGAGCGTTTGCCAGGTTTGTCAACAGCATCCACTACATGTTCGCTACGGTGGACATCACCAACGATGTAAAGGCGCTCGAGAATTATGGCATCGCCTGCCAGAATCTTGTCGCCATCAAGGGCCAATACAAGGCAAGGAGCATGAGAAGGACTCATTGGTTCACCTCGCCGAGGCCATAATCGACCCCTACTACAGAGACATGAAGGATTCATGCAACAAGGACAAGCGTGCCTGGCACCGGCCTGGATGGAGAAACTCGATAAAGCTCACGTCGTGTACGCGACCAAGGAGGCGTACACGAGCTATGACATGTACAGGCGGATCGTTGACATGAGGAAGTGCCTCCTTCCCCAAAACGGCCAGGGATCCAGCCGGAAGCAGAGCAATGGCAAGCGTCGTCGCAACAATAAGTAGATGATTAGATTCTCGTTTCTCCTACTTTTGTATGCATGTAATTGCTTACTTTGGTGTGTGGAAATGTTATGTGTGTAGTCACTTGTGTAATTGTATGCTTAATTTGGTTATGCAATGCTGTTTTTTTAAGTATATATGTTGATGCTCTATAGACAGAGTGTAGATGTTGTACGGACAAAGAAAATGACATCACACACGGACTAAACAATGGAACCCGTCGGTGATGTTTTCATCAATCACTCACAATTGTACACCAGCAATTGTTTACTCACAAAACACATGGCTTATTAGTAGTAATCATCTGTGTTGTTATCGGTCTTCGCACATGTTTCTGATTACAAACCTATTTGCCTCGTATCACACACATCTTGTTCATTTGAACCATTTCTGCTCTCATGTCTCAACGCAAACAGTTCATCCGAGTGAACCGCATGACGTATATCGCACAAACCGTTGATCTGGATGACCGTTTCTTTTGTGTTGCCTAACCACAAATAGTTCATCTGAGTGAACCATATGTTGTACATCGCACACACCTTCATCTGGCTGCCCGTTTCTTTTGTTCCTCCTCATCGCAAACAGTTAATTGAGATGAACCGTATGCCCTGCATCGCACAGGCAACTAAAATATGAACCATGTTTGATGCATCCTCCATCGCAAATGTTTTGCACCTTTTCTGACGGTTTTTACACCACCGTTTGCGATTATGGCATCGCACACAGTTTCGTCGAAGGGTCTCTGATTATAGTGTCGCGTTAGCAGCAACTTGCAGTAGTGACACCCCTATCCACATTTGCAAATAAGGCCTTCCCTCATTCATCCTTTTCTCCCACAAGATAAACTACTCATACAAATGCGTCTTGATGTTCCGTGCAACGCATGGTCATCTTGCTAGTTCTAAAAACTTTCCATCATTTGCCACACTACTGGTTGCAGATGAAGAACCTACCCAAGCACAGCACGATACATGAGCGATGCACAATTACAAGGTGATATTATGTTGGACAATGGAGGCTATAACCAATTACTTTTATGGGAACAATAGCAACCTGGAAATTTGAAGGGTAGGTATGAACAAAATTGGAACTGCACATGTACTGCTAAGAGATTCAATACACACATTACCAATCGAGGAGTAGTACGATGGTCGTGGCGGTCTCTGTGCATCATGGTCGGCAACGTGAGTCAGTTCATTGTCCATGATGGCGGTGCTTCTACGCTTGGCACCGGCTTCCCGGAAGCAGATCCGAGACCGTGGAAGACGGTGCAGGGGAAGAGGCTCCGTGTACGACGACGACGGTGGACCGGCTCCAGTGTGGCGTACGACGTCGTCGATGAGGCAAATGCGCTGTGGTGGATGAGTGCGCCGATGTAGAAGGGGAGGAGCACGGAGGCTGCGGTGCCGTGGAGACGTCTATTTTGCGGTGGGGATACAAAATGGGGAGTATTCAGGTGTACTACTCTGGTGCCGAGGTGGGGTTGGCTGGGTAGGGTGAACCTGAAGTTACCAAAACAGTCCCCTACCAAGCGTCATCCGTAGGCCTATTCCAAAGGGTATGATGGTAACTTCTCGCTGCTCGAATCAGGGTCGCGGGAGATTTTCCCGCTGACCTCAAAATTTTGTGATACTGAACTCCCCGTGTGGCGTGTTGGGTGATTGGGCTAAGCAACTAGCGAGTAGTACTAGTAGTTAGTTGCACTAGTAAAATATTAGGTTTGTCCGAAGTCAAACTGACTAAAGTTTGACCAAGTTTATAGAAAAATATAAACATTTACCATAACAAATATGTATGATGTGAAAGTACATTCAATAATGAATCTAATGGCATTTATTTGTTATTGTATATGTTAATATTTTTTGTCACAAACTTTGTGAGAGTTCACAAAACTTGACTTTGACCAATACTAATACGTAGACTTGAATAAAAACAGAGGGAGTACACATTTATTTTCTTAGTTTGTAGTGAATTAATCATTTTTTGTAATTGTGAATTAAATATATTAGGCTAGTGACTTCGAATGTAATGGTATATAAAATTTAATAGTTAGAAGCATTGTTGAATTCCAAGATGTATACGAGGTCTATAGTACTTCACAATATGCCCAAACTTACATAATCCCAGTCAAATGAAAATCTAAATGCATTTCATAGTTATTACTTTGTAGGATGCAACAAAACCAACCATAACTCTACATCATCCATTATAAAAACAACATTTTGAACACATCCCAATGTGTAAATGAAATGTGTAGAGAGAGCTTGCGAAGATGGAGCAGATAGGGCGGGAAATATTGTACGTATGTGGGCGAGAGAGTAGGAGACAAACCTAACGAGAGACAGAGATAGAGAGAGAAATAGAGAGAGGAAGAAGTTAGATCTGTGAGAAAGATGGAGACATGTAATATACGTGAGATGCGTGTGTATCCGGATTTTGTACACATGGAAGCAGAAGAGCCAACATGTTTGATGAGAGAGCTGGAAAAACATGGACGAGAGGGGAAGGATCTCGTGGGTTGAGGGATTGATAATTTTGGGCAGGAGAGAGAGGGATTGGTAATTTTGTGCGGGAGAGAGGGGGGAGTAAGTCAACCGTCGTCACATCATCCTGCTTCCAAATGGCCCCGCATTCTCTAGTGCGGTGTGGTCGCTGTCTTCGATCTCCTCGATGCCCTCTTTGAAGATTGAGGTGGTGTGCATGCTGGGGTGCAGAGAAGCACAAGCGAGAGTGGTCGCCATATAACCTTGGATGAGGATGAATTGTGTGCTCGGGGGAGGGGGGAATGTGTGTGTGCAGTGTGTGTATGTGTGTGTGTGTGTGTCAGATACTGAGAGAAATCAAACCTATAGAGAGAATGTGTGTGACGGAAAGCTACATGCTAAATAGGGTTTTCAGGAAGAGATTGTGTGTGCGAGATAGAGATCGATGTGCGGGCCTTGAGGTGGGCAGGGGCTGGGTGAGGGTGTCAAAATGTGTGCATTGATGCATGTGTTACATGCAATTATGCGAGGGACGGACAAATTGAGAGAGATGGTTGTTGTGTTACGGATGCTCCTCTCTCTCTCTCTCTCTCTCTCTCTCTCTCGCACACACACAAGTACAAATAGAATACCGTTCTCTCATGTATACACAATGTATCGGCATCTCTCTATGTCTCACTCATGCATGATCATTTGCACATTCACACCTCTCTATGTCTCTATCACACGCACACTGTCTCCACATTTCCCTTCCACCACAACACACATATGGACACATACACACGTTCTCTCTCAGTCACACACACAAAATTAGTATTAAAAAAAGGGACCCCTAAGAAGAACTAGGGCACACCTAAAATTTCCAAATCCAAATAAACATGAACTAAAGCTAAATTCAAATATCTAGAAATATTGTAGCGTGAAGAACTTTTCCAGGAAAAAAAGTTGAGTAATATTCGGGGATTATTTTCACACACACAAAAAGGTTCGGTGGATGTCCTTTGAGTGCGACACGGTGACACAACATTTGATCGACCGCGTGGCCGCGGTACACGCGCTTGCACATGCTTTCGTATCGTTGCTGTGGTAACTAATACAAGTGCCACCTCAGTCTAATGTTTATGTGTACTAGTACGTGTTCTTTTAAGTTTGACCAACCCTATATAAAACTAAACTAAGCTCCCATACGCGCACTCATCAATATGCCGTCGCCGCCGTTGCGCATGCCGGCGCCTGCCTGCTCTGGCCAACCATTTCCCGCCCATCACCACCATGTCGCCGCCATCCCTGTGCCATGAAGCCGAAGGCTCACCCGCTCACGTCGTCTGTAGTCCCTCCCCGCGATGCTGCCGCGCTGCCAAGCACACGAGCAGCTGGTGGAGCCGCGTCTATGCACACAGCGTACGAAGAGGAGGACGAGCGCGTGCTTCGGCATGCCAGTAAGGAGGAGCTAGCATGTCATTGCTGTCTCCGCCCGCGCGGAGGAGGCGCGCATGGTGGCTGTCGCGGCGGAAGCCGGTCGCGCCCGCGCCGAGCCCGCAAACCGGGTGTAGACGCAGAATCTACCTTCGAGACCTTGAATGCCACGTGGATCCTGCAATCTGAAGGAGCAATTTCGGTCAGTCGACTCTTGTGAGCCGTTGGATGCAATATGGATGGCCAGAAGGGCTTCTTCAACCTCCGAAATTGATGCATTGTTCATCTTCTCTCTCAAGCAATGAACCGCCAGCCTGCCACACGCCTAACTGTCTGCCACACGCCTAACTGCCGCCGCCGCCCCACCCTCCCCTGAACTGCCTGCCACCACCATGCACCCACTCGCCATCCGTTTAACCCCGGGCATGATCCATTTTTTCTAGTGAACTGCATTCCACACCCAACACTCGTAAGATAGATCATGGGCACTCTGCCACCCAAATATAAATACTGGGGTAGCTTCTCTGCCATCTTCTTCCTTCGCTCCATCGAATTTCTTTCACAAATCGACAGACCCAAATTATACTACTAGTACATATTATCAAGTACTGTAGGAACACGAAGATACGAGCAGTAGTACCAACTACAAGAAGAACAATAGTAAGACATACTAGTACTGCTGTGCGTACTAAAGAGTTCAAATAACGAGAAAGAACATAAACATAGTTCTACTGGGGGCTCAGCACAACACACCCCTGATATAAAATTAAGCAACTAGTCCTCTTGACACTGCAGTAGAACCAGCATGAGCGACGATACTGCCACCTTACTCGGAGTCTGAGTCCATGTCCTTGACTTGGTCCTCGTCCCTCTTCTTCTTCCTCTTCGCCGACGCTTCTTTGCTTGTACCGGACACTGGGCTCTGTTTCTTCATCCAACCCTTGTAGATATTTAAACAAAGGTAGGCATCCATTGCCCCATACAAGATGTGATCTTCATCTATTGTCTTCGACTCCCATGCATGATGAAACTCATGGTGAGGTTTCTTAAGTTGAGCGTATGAAGGATCAATCATGGCTGCTGCCAGGGTCAGCATTGAAGGCTGAGAGGAGGGCACCAGCCTTTCCTTCTGTTGATTGAAGGGTTGGCCTACAACGAGGCCTATCCGACCCAGGACACTCCTGTCGCTCCTAAAGTCTACATTAATGAATTTCACTCTTTCGTCCTTGAGGAAGTTCTTAAAATCCTGACACTCAACGTCGGCATGGCATATGTGGTAGACCAAGCACACATTATGTACGCAAACCTGAATCATGGCGGGCTTCTTCTTCTCTGCATCCTTTAGAATCTTCTCACTTTCCAGGACTATGGTGTACTCAACATCTAGCCCAGCGACCCACTCATCCTTTGAACTTTTGAACATGTGTAGGAAGCGAGCAAGGCATGCTTCCACTGTCATGGATCTACGAGTGTAGATGATGATGAACTCATCGCTGGTGATGGCTCTAACCTAGTACTCAGTGGCGATTATGGAGATTTGGGAGGCCATGGATTTTGGAGGCAGGTTAGGAGAAGTTGAACTGGTGTAATGTGAAAGGACGACACGACTAGGAGTGAACTGTTGTAAGGTAGAAGACGGGGACAAGTAGGGCATGCGAACGGGTGGGGTTGTTGTCTTGCCCGGTGGATAAATGGCTACATGCCCCCAAAGAGTTCTCGAGTACTATGCGGGACCCACTAGATGTCATGTCTACTAGACCCATATCGTAGGCCTGCCGGTATAGCTTCTGCGTGTTCGCACGCCGTGCCGGCGCGTGGATGTAAGTTCACTTAATTCCATCAACCGTCGTGCCTCCCACAACCTTCGCCTCCCTCGTACGGTCGCGGCCTTTGACACTTTGGACGGTTATAAATGAGTAATTTTTTTGCCTACTCCGCATGCATGATACTCCCTCTGGTCCTTTTTACTCCGCGTAAGATTTGTGTCAAGTCAAAGTTTGCAAAGTTTTTGACCAAATTTATACTAAAAATATCAATATCTACAATACCAAATATATATTTTATGAAACTATATTTTATAATGAGTATAAAAATATTGATTCGACATTGTGAATGTTGATACATTTTTCTATAAGTTTGGTCAAAGTAGAGGTACATTGACTTCAGACAAAACTTATATGCACAATGCAGACTAGTTCCTCCGTCCAGGTGTGTGCCATGTCCTAGATAGTCATCACAACAAGGTTAGCTATTAGAGTACTACTACCTCCCTTTTAGTTTAAAGGGCTCGATTCAAAATTTTCACCTACTCTTACCAAGATAGAGGCGGTGGAATAGTTTTTGTAGTCTGCAAAAGTACTCAATTAATGCTCTCGTTCTTCACAAAAAAATGTGTTTACCAATGCATTATCGCATTGCATGCATACATGAACACTAGTAAATGACAAAGATTTTTACATGCACAAGCAAGATGTTGGGGACTGCAGTAATTTCAAAATTTTCCTACGCACACGCAAGGTCCATCTAGGTGATGCATAGCAACGAGAGGGGAGAGAGTTGTCTACGTACCCTCGTAGACCGTAAGTGGAAGCATTATGACAACGCAGTTGATGTAGTCGTATGTCTTCACGATCCGACCGATCCTAGCACCAAAGGTACGGCACCTCTGCGATCTGCACACATTCAGCTCGGTAACGTCCCACGAACTCTAGATCTAGCTGAGTGTCGGGTGAGAGCATCGTCGGCACGACAGCGTGATGACGGTGATGATGAAGTTACAGACGCAGGGCTTCGCCTAAGCACTAAAACGATATGAACAAGGTGGAAATCTGTGGTGGGGGGCACCGCACACGGCTAAGAGATCAACTTGTGTGTTCTAGGGTGTGATACGTCTCCAACGAATCTATATTTTTTATTTCTTCCATGCTATTATATTATCTATTTTGGATGTTTAATGGGCTTTACTATGCACTTTTATATTATTTTTGGGACTAACCTATTAACTAAAGGCCCAGTGCAAATTGCTGTTTTTTTGCCTATTTTAGTGTTTCGCATAAAAGGAATATCAAATGGAATCCAAACGGAACGAAACCTTCGCGAGGATTTTTTTTCGAGCAGATGCAATCCAGGAGACTTGGAGTCAACGCCAAGGAAGAAGCGAGGAAGCCACGAGGCAGGAGGGCGCGCCCAGGGGGGCCAGGCGCGCCCCCACCCTCGTGGGCCCCTCACAGCTCCACCGACCTACTTCTTTCGCCTATATATACTCTTATACCCTAAAACCATCGGGGAGAGCCACGAAACACCTTTTCCACCGCCGCAACCTTCTGTACCCGTGAGATCCCATCTTGGGGCCTTTTCCGGCGCTCCGATAGAGGGGGATTCGTTCACGGAGGGCTTCTACATCAACACCATAGCCTCTTCGATGATGTGTGAGTTGTTTACCACAGACCTTCGGGTCCATAGTTATTAGCTAGATGGCTTCTTCTCTCTCTTTGGATCTCAATACAAAGTTCTCCACGATCTTCTTGGAGATCTATTCGATGTAATTATTTTTGCGGTGTGTTTGTCGAGATCCGATGAATTGTGGATTTAAGATCAAGATTATCTATGAACAATATTTGATTCTTCTCCGAATTCTTATATGCATGATTTAATATCTTTGCAAGTCTCTTCGAATTATCAGTTTGGTTTGGCCTACTAGATTGATCTTTCTTGCAATGGGAGAAGTGCTTAGCTTTGGGTTCAATCTTGCAGTGTCCTTTCCCAGTGACAGCAGGGGCAGCAAGGCACGTATTGTATTGTTTCCATCAAGGTAAAAAGACGGGGCTTTGTAGCGATCCGACCTTAGACGGTCAAGTCTCTGTGCTTAAGTGTCATCCCTGGATCGGTATGCTGACACACACAGTACTCGAGGATTTATAACAAAGGTAAATCACATGTATAAAATAACGTAAATACTATTACCTCAATCCAAATAGCGGAAGTAACAAGGTTGTGGATTCCCATCAATACCAACGGCAAAGTTGAGTGTAGAAATTGTAACCCTAACGTATCACTTACTCGTCGTAAGAATCCGGCAACATGAGACGTTGCAGCCAGAAAGGGTCAGTACATTGAATGTACTGGAAAATTCACGCCATAGGATAATGATGAATAATAGCTATCACTACATGCATATATGGCTGGTGGAAAAGCTCTATGGTTATAATGTTTTTGCGAAAAGCCAATTTTTCCCTACTACAAAGGAATACATTTTATTTAACTACAAAGTTGGTTGAAAACATTGAGAATGGTAAACCCCATCTCGATCTCAATTAAAAGGTAATTAATAACCCAACAAAATTAATTTAGAGTGATGAGATCAACATGATAATCCAAGAACTAGATACTCAACATGTCCATAACCGGGGACACGGCTAATCATGATTAGTTTGTACACTCTGCAGAGGTTTGCGCACTTTTCCCCACAAGACTCGATCTCCTCCGTTGGATTTATTGCACTACAAGGTGTTTGAGAAACGGATGACCGAGACACAGTCTTTCAGAAGCGTTAGCACCTTACGATGGGCAGGCAGTACCACCTACATCCCCTACATCTGCTAGTCTACCACTGTAAGAGTTCGAACAACTTAATCAACTATGCCAAAGCCCATAATGTCTTGTGGCCGCACACGGAAGTTTCTAGGATGAATAATCTTATGGTACCTTTGAGCCTGGGTGGCAGTTCATAGGAGAATCACACGGTACCCTGGGATTTCTAAAAATACAGGCAATCACTGGGTTCCCCAGGTGCCTCAATCCACCCAGATGTGTATTAAAGTTGCCACCTTAAGTTGAACCATTAAATAACAATCTCACATCTGTCATGGATTCACTCACCCAATCCACGTCTACGAGCATAGCAGAGCAGTATAAGCATAACGTAGTAGTAACCCCCAAGGTTTGAATGCAGGGCAATAGGTTCCTACCTCATCAACTACTTCCCAATACCCACATGTTATCAAATCCTAACCATGTAATGTTTGAGGGTGAAACTAATGCATAAAAACTGGGTATGAAAGGGATATGATCAAAGTGTGAACTTGCCTTGTACTGTTGATGAAGATGATTCGCACTCATAACTCTTGATAGTTCTACTCGTCACACTCCGTTCAATCTATCGTGAGCAAGCAATAGTAACCACACATAAGCAATCACTCAAAAGATCGGGAAGAACGAAGAAGACAGTTTGGAAAACATCAAAACCAAGCAAATAACTCTTGCAACATAAAACAATTTCTAACGGTACCAAAATTATGTGAATTTGGCCTGATCAGAAAGTTTAGGTTAAGAGTTTCGATTTGCAAAAAGAATCAACTAAATCGGAGTTAGGAAACTCAAGTTATGTTCAAAAGAAGTTTGAATATGAATCTGAACAAAATTTGAAATTTGAAAATTTAAAAAAATTGATGTGACAGGTTCACTGGATAGGTGAAAGCAAAACGAAGCTATAGGTCCTGGTTTCATCTAATTTGGATAAACGAGTGAAAAGTTATGGCTATTTAAAAAATCAAGGCCAAACTGTTTTACAGAAAAAAAAATAAGTACGTCTAAAAAAAATCTAGGTCTAATATATAAATATACAGACTAATTGATAATCTAATTATTCTATCGTATTAGTCTAGAAATAATAAACTACGGAAGTATAAAAATAAAAAAAAAAGAAAGAAAGTACCTTTATAAGGTAGAGAAAAGACAACTTCGGAGAGAGAAGACAACTTCCAATAGTCGCGCCGGAGAGGAGAAAAATATTTTTCTTAAATGAATCTAGTCAAACTAAAATATTGATTTAATCCAAATCGGATTATTTTTGAAGGCTCTATGGGTCTATATTTATAGGTGGAAAAGAGGTTTAGAGTTAAAAGCTAGACAATGTGGGACTAAATGTAGATGTACTTAAACGAAACGGAAGAGAACCGCATGGGCTAGAAGCCTTCGGCCGCCGCGTGCGTACACGGGCTGCCGTTTTTTCGAAATTTATTTTTTTCTGAAATTTGTTTCTAAAAAACTAAATATTAATGAAAATAATAAAAAAATACAAAAGAAAATAAAAAGAAAAACGGGCTGGCCTGCTGCTATGCTACACATGTGGGCAGCGGTTAGTTCTAGGTGCATGCGTAGTTTTTTTAATAGAAATAGAAAAGGAAAAACGGAATAAACAAAATAAAAGTAAAATTATGTATAGGCATATTATATATCAAAATTTTCAGAAAAAGATTTCCTACAAGCTGAACATTTTTCTAGAGTCAAAACAAAGTCCACACAAATTCAAATAAAGCAAAGAGTGCTACTACTCTAGTAAAACCCAGTAAAAATCATTTTAAAAATACCAAAATTAATTCAAATTTATTTCTCTCCAATTTTCTGATGTAGGGATCATGTTACCCTATTTTCCATATAATTTTATTTTGGAGAAAAATAATTTGAATAAAATCCAAATAACTCCAAATTGAAAATAATTTCAAAAGGACTTTGAATTTAATTCTTTTAAAACTTCCAACTCATATTTCATATATTTTGAAGAAGTCATATTATCTTCTCTCATGAAAATCATTGAGTTGCTTAAAGTTTCTGAATTTGAAATATTTTCAAATGAAATTCAAATATTTTCAAAAACCCTTATCATTTAAATAAACGGAAGAAGTCATGTCATCTTCTCTCCAGGGTTTTGTGATGAAAAGAATTTGAATTCATGGAGATCAAAATGCAAAATGAAAGTTTTAGGAAAGTCCTTTTATTCCCTCTCATTTAACTTTCAAACAGTTTCGAATTTCACTCAATTTCACTCAAGCAATCATACAACCAAGCAAAACTATCTATTTAATATAACATTCCAAAATTTAGAATTTTGGGATGTTACAAACCTACCACCCTTAAAATGAATCTCGTCCTCGAGATTCAGAGAGGCTAGAAAGAAATAGGTTAGTTTTGGGGTCTTCTCAAATTCCATCGATCATCTGCGGGGTTTGGGGTGCTACCACCCTTAGAAACATTGTTACGGTCTCATCAATACTCATATACTTCATCCTTATTGTTGACAGTGTCGGTCTTCTCAGATCTTCAGGATAATTCCTTCTCTGGGCTCTTCAGGTAGTGGCATAACCTTTACCACAATTCTTCTGTCCTTTCATCTTGGTAAGGTTCTTCCATGACTGGGTCTTCTTAGCTGACGGGTCTGGCGCCAATACTAAACAACTATCGATATCTCATGGTGGTCAACCATTTATGGTTTCTCCTGCAGGAAATGGGTCTGGCTGAACCTCACCGTATATTCTATGATTGGCAACAACTACCTTGTACAAGGGAAAAAAGTTGTCATACCATTCTAAGGCTTAAACAAGGTTTCGATCGCCGTCTCTGTACTATAGGTAAGTCACTCAGATTTACCATCCCACATAGCAAGGCGAATAATAATAGTAAGTCGGTATGGTGATCAATCCATCCCGCACCCAAATCATTATCTTGTATATGGTTTAGCGAATCTCGCATTCTAACACTCGATCATCCTCACCAGCATTGCAGAATTTCTCTTGTCGATGAACTAAGTTTGGATAAATCCATGGATTCTGCAAGCCAGACAAACACCTATCGTTCCTTCACAACTCTCAGGTTTTGCGTAAACTCCTATAAAACCGTCTGTGGGTAAGGTCGTAAGGTCCTCCAGGTTTTTTCCTTCAGCAAGAGTGTGTTTGCTTTTTGGCAGGTCCTGGGGCCCGTGGGTTATGGCCCATCTCATCACTTTTAAACCTTGAACTCATCATCGGGGCAACTGATCATTATTCCAACATCCAGCTTCCTAGCATTCTTAAATCCATCCGATTGTACTGTCTCTCTTCCTTCTATTGGCACCAAACTAAGACGTGATTACTCAGACTCGTCATGGAGTTACAATTGCTCCATATTTCCAACATTCTACCTCCTTTTTATCCAATAGTGCTTCATCTCTTCATACTCTTGGGAAATCCCACATATCGAGATAAAACTCGTACTTACTTTGTCCAAAGTCCACTCTGTGGAACATCATTATTCCTTCCAGGGGTCAAGTGTCCTCACAGGGTAATACCACCCTTAAAATACACAGATTCATCCATAGACCATAGTTCTCATATCCTCGAAAATGGTCAAAAACTTGCTTCATAGAGTAACTACTCATAAAAATCCAAATCAGTACCAACGGTGCTAACTTTATTGATTCTCCAATGATTACAATCTATTGCTTTTCCATTACATGCCTCAACTCATCGCCTCAATATAAAGAAAAATGTTCTCACTACTACTGTATACTTCTCACAAACATAACTAATTATCACAAGTCTCCTTCTCCTTGGGACAATCTCTGGCAAAGTGCCCTACTTCATTACAACAGAAACATATTACTTCTGACAAGTCTCGAGGTTTCCTTTTTGGGCAACTGCTGAAGTAGTGCCCCGACTTCTTGCACCTGAAACAGGTGATATGACTCGGGACCTTCCTGGAATCCAATCTTCTTCTCTTCCTGGTCTTTTCCGTTCCAATCAGGGCTTCTATTTCCTGTGGGTCATACTCTACTTCCTCTGTTGGGAATTCTACTAGGTCCCCATTCATACAATTCAGGGAGATGTGTCCTTCTTCTCCACATGAATAGCATAACTTGGTGCAGGGTTTAATTGGGTCTTCTTCAGGTGTGTCCTCCACCTCTTCCTTCATCACAGTTTCTTCTAAAATTTCCATGAGGGCTCCTTTCATTGCTTCTTTCTTCTGTTGGATGGTTCTTTGTACCATGGGGTAAATGTGACACTGAGCAGGGTAGTGGGTAGTCCCTTCACACAAGAAACAAGTGGTCTGCCTAGTTGGGCATTCTTCAGTTGTGTGACTTCCTTCACAATTAGGGCATTCATCCTTGTGTTCTTTATGGGTGTGTCCTATTTCTCCATAAAGCTTGCATGCATAAGGTTTCTACATATCATTTCCATAAGGCTTCAATTTCTGGGACACAAACCGAGACTTTGGCAAAGTCAACTTAAATTCTCTCCAAGTGGTTACTCCTTGTGATCCATTTATGGTTTGGTACATCCTCCACCAAGCAGCAGTACCTCTTTCAAAGCATGGAAGAGCATGATGGGTCATATCCTTTCCGGCTATAGGGTTATTCTTCATGTGATCTTCCCTGTTCTAAATCCATCGGTCTGTCTCCAATTGACTCATCGGTCCAGAAAATACAAGCTCATCTCCATTCATCCTCTGTTGGGTCCATATGGGTTTGGGGTGAGATAAGAGAGATAGAGAGGGATACACACAATGCAACCAATAGTTTTGAAAAGACAGATTTATTTTGTGGCTGTTGAGAAAAAACATCAAACAAATGACTGCTCACCATCGTCGCATCTAACGTAAGTACATAACATGGGTTTGGTCTTCTAAAGGTCAATAAATCTTCAACGTCGCCAGACTCTTCAGGTCTTGTTCATATCTCTTTTGGCTTCTTCCGATCATGCTTGTCTTTCTCAAGTTCCTCTGCCAGATTTTTGTTGACGCGAAGTCTCTAATGACATCCTTTAATATTTCTGGAGTTGTGTTCCAAACTTTTGGGTTTCAACATCCTTGCCATGAGCCATGGTCCTACTGTCCTTCAGTTCCTGACAAATCTCTGGTATCTTGAGGTTGTAGCTCCTCCAGTTTGGCTACTTTCAGCTTCTGGTTCCTGAGTTCTTCACGAAATGCTTCCTTGTCTAATACGGCTCCCTAGAGCTCCATCTTAAAATTCTTGATGTACTACTCCAGATCCTAGTGATACACCGGCTAAGGTTAAAACTTTATCTTTTGCTGATATATGCTCCATCAGCCTTATACCATCCAATCCTTCCAAAGAAATGCATGCTTAACTTTAGCACGGCGGCAATAGCATAAGCGGGCGTTAAAATCATGGATAGCCGTGTTTCTGCTCTTGCCATTTCCATGAGCTATCCTTCCATAGTTGATATCTCCTGCCTTAGGGTTTCTTGACAAAACTTTGAGTTCTAATGCTCCATGCTCCGGTCTTTCTTTGATACACCTTGATCTCGGGTAGTGACAGCTTCCATAGTCTTCCAAGTTCCATAAGGGGTGCCTTCCCAGGTCATACTAAATCTGGGAATTCTTCATAGCCTCCAAATTCTCCTAGTCTTCGGAGTCTTCAACCATTGCAGTTTCCATTATTATAATGCACGGTAAAATCCTCTTCATTCCAAAGTGGTCTTAGTTGTCCGATATCTTGTACTTCTTGGAGTGATCTCATCAGCTGAATATTCGTGTGGTCAAAATGGAAAAGGGGTATGGTCTCACTAAAAGGGAATATTTGAATAAGCTCAGAAGAGAAGAGAGGTAAAAGATCCTTTTGAAAATAAAGTTCTAGAGAAAATCTTTCCTATGGGCTTGCTAGTTTCTAGGGTCACGTCCTACAGTCAACATGTGCTCTGATACCATCTTGTAGCGACCCGACCTCAGACGGTCAAGTCTCTGTGCTTAAGTGTCATCCCTGGATCGGTATGCTAACACACACAATACTCGAGGATTTATAACGTAGGTAAATCACCTGTATATAATAACGTAAATACTATTACCTCAATCCAAATAGTGGAAGTAACAAGGTTGTGGATTCCCATCAACACCAACGGCAAAGTTAAGTGTAGAAATCATAACCCTAATGTATCACTTACTCGTCGTAAGAATCCTGCAACATGAGACGTTGCAGCCAGAAAGGGTCAGTACATTGAATGAACTGGCAAATTCACACCATAGGATAATGATGAATAATAGCTATCACTACATGCATATATGGCTGGTGGAAAAGCTCTATGGTTATAATGTTTTTGCGAAAAGCCAATTTTTCCCTACTGCAAAGGAATACATTTTATTTAACTACAAAGTTGGTTGAAAACATTGAGAATGGTAAACCCCATCTCAATCCCAATTAAAAGGTAATTAATAACCCAACAAAATTAATTTAGAGTGATGAGATCAACATGATAATCCAAGAACCAGATACTCAAGATGTCCATAATTGGGGATACGGCTAATCATGATTAGTTTGTACACTCTGCAGAGATTTGCACACTTTTCCCCACAAGACTCAATCTCCTTCGTTGGATTTCTCGCACTACAAGGTGTTTGAGAAACGGATGTCTGAGACACAGTCTTTCAGAAGCGTTAGCACCTTATGATGGGTAGACAGTACCACCTACATCCCCTACATCTGCTAGTCTACCACTATAAGAGTTGACGCCACTTATTAAACTATGCCAGAGCCCATAATGGCTTGTGGCTGCACACGGAAGTTTCTAGCATGAATAATCTTATGATCCCTTTGAGCCTGGGTGGCAGTCCATAGGAGAATCACACGGTTCCCCGGGATTTCCAAAAAATACAGGCAATCACTGGGTTCCCCAGGTGCCTCAATCCACCCAGATGTGTATTAAAGTTGCCACCTTAAGTTGAACCATTAAATAACAATCTTACATTTGTCATGGATTCACTCATCCAATCCACATCTACGAGCATAGCAGAGCAGTATAAGCATAACGTAGTAGTAACCCCCAAGGTTTGAATGCAGGGCAATAGGTTCCTACCTCATCAACTACTTCCCAATACCCACATGTTATCAAATCCTAACCATGCAATGTTTGATGGTGAAACTAATGCATAAAAACTTGGTATGAAAGGGATATGATCAAAGTGTGAACTTGCCTTGTACTGTTGATGAAGATGATTCGCACTCATAACTCTTGATAGTTCTACTCGTCACACTCCATTCAATCTATCGTGAGCAAGCAATAATAACCACACATAAGCAATCACTCAAAAGATCGGGAAGAACGAAGAAGACAGTTCAGAAAACATCAAAACCAAGCAAATAAATCTTGCAAGATAAAACAATTTCTAACAGTACCAAAATTATGTGAATTTGGCCTTATCAGAAAGTTTAGGTCAAGAGCTTCGATTTGCAAAAAGAATCAACTAAATCGGAGTTACGAAACTCAAGTTATGTTCAAAAGAAGTTTGAATATGAATCTGAACAAAATTCAAAATTTCAAAATTTCAAAATTTTGATGTGACAGGTTCACTGGATAGGTTAAAGCAAGACGAAGCTATAGGCGCTGGTTTCATCTAATTTGGATAAACGAGTGAAAAGTTATGGCTATTTGAAAAATCAGGGCCAAGCTATTTTACAGAAGAAAAAAATAACTACTCCCTCCTTCCATCTATATATGGCCTAATACGTTTTTCGAGACTAACTTTGACCAAATATTAGAGCAATAATATATGTCATGCAACTTACACAAAGCACGCCGTTAAATTCGTATGTGAAAGGAGCTTCCAATGATATAATTTTGACATTGTGCATGCCATATACTATTAATCTTGTCAATAGTCAAAGGCGGTCTTAAAAAATGCATTAGGCCCTATATAGATGGAAGGAGGGAGTACACCTAAAAAATCTAGGTCTAATGTATAAATACAGAGACTAATTAATAATTTAATTATTCTATCGTATTAGTCTAGAAATAATAAACTACGGAATTATAAAAAGAAAAAAACAAAGATAGATACCTTTATAAGGCAGAGAAAAGACAACTTCGGAGAGAGGAGACAACTTCCAGAAGTCGCGCCGAAGAGGAGAAAAATATTTTTCTTAAATGAATCTAGTCAAACCAAAATATTGATTTAACCCGAATCAGATGATTTTTAGAGGCTCTATGGGTCTATATTTATAGATAGAAAAGAGGTTTAGGAGTTAAAGGCTAGACAATGTGGGACTAAATGTAGACGTACTTAAACGAAACGGAGGTGAACCGCATGGGCTAGAAGCCTTCGGCCGCCGCGCGCGTACACGGGCTGCAGTTTTTTTTTGAAGTCTATTTTTTCTGAAATTCGTTTCTAAAAAACTAAACATTAATGAAAATAATAAAAAATACAAAAGAAAACAAAAGAAAAACGGGCCGGCCTGCAGCTATGCTACGCATGTGGGCGGCGGTTAGTTCCAGGCGCACACGTAGTTTTTTTAATAGAAACAGAAAAGGAAAAACAGAATAAACAAAATAAAAGTAAAATTATATATAGGCATATTATATATCAAAATTTTCAGAAAAAGATTTCCTACAAGCTGAACATTTTTCTAGAGTCAAAACAAAATCCACACAAATTCAAATAAAGCAAAGAGTGCTACTACTCTAGTAAAATCCAGTAAAAATCATTTTAAAAATACCAAAATTAATTCAAATTTATTTCTCTCCAATTTTTTGATGTAGGCATCATGTTACCCTATTTTTCATATATTTTTATTTTGAAGAAAAATAATTTGAATAAAATCCAAATAACTCCAAATTGAAAATAATTTCAAAAGGACTTTGAATTTAATTCTTTTAAAACTTCCAACTCATATTTCATATATTTTGAAGAAGTCATATTATCTTCTCTCGTGAAAATCATTGAGTTGCTTAAAGTTTCTGAATTTGAAATATTTTCAAATGAAATTCAAATATTTTCAAAACCCCTTGTCATTTAAATAAACGGAAGAAGTCATGTCATCTTCTCTCCAGGGTTTTGCGATGAAAAGAATTTGAATTCATGGAGATCAAAATGCAAAATGAAAGTTTGGGAAAGTCCTTTTATTCCCTCTCATTTAACTTTCAAGCAGTTTCGAATTTCACCCAATTTCACTCAAGCAATCATACAACCAAGCAAAACTATCTATTTAATATAACATTCCAAAATATAGAATTTTGGGATGTTACAGGCTTATATCATATTGCTTGAGTTTATCCCTCTACATCTTGTCATCTTGCCTGATGCATTACTCTTTTCTTATGAACTTAATACTCTAGATGCATGCTGGATAGCGGTCGATGTGTGGAGTAATAGTAGTAGATGCAGAATCGTTTCGGTCTACTTGTCACGGACGTGATGCCTATGTTTATGATCATGCCTAGATATTCTCATAACTATGCGCTTTTCTATCAATTGCTCGACAGTAATTTGTTCACCCACCGTAATATTTGCTATCTTGAGAGAAACCACTAGTGAAACCTATGGCCCTCGGGTCTATTTTACATCATATTAGTCTCCCGTCAACTAGCTATTTCTGTCGCCGTTTACTTTGCAATCTTTACTTTCCAATCTATAAAAAAAAAAATACCAAACATATTTATCTTATTATCTTTATCAGATCTCACTTTGCAAGTGGCCATGAAGGGATTGACAACCCCTTTATCGCATTGGTCGCAAGGTTCTTGATTGTTTGTGCAGGTACTAGGCGACTTGCGTGTAGTCTCCTACTGGATTGATACCTTGGTTCTCAAAAACTGAGGGAAATACTTACGCTACTTTGCTGCATCACCCTTCCCTCTTCAAGGGAAAACCAACGCATGCTCAAGAGGTAGCAAGGATTTCTGGCGCCGTTGCCGAGGAGATCTATGCATAAGTCAAGACATACCAAGTACCCATCACAAACTCTTATGCCCCGCATTACATTATTTGCCATATGCCTCTCGTTTTCCTCTCCCCCACTTCACCTTTTCCTTTCCTTCGCCTTCTTCCCGTTTGTATCTTTGTTTGTGTTTCCATGTGCCTTCTATTTGCTTGCATCTTTGCTTGCTAAAAATCTATTGATATGGATCCACTTAAAGTGTTCTACTTGGATCATCTTCGATTCTTATGCGCTCGTGTTGAAACCCCAACTAGCCTAGTTGATGGGAAATCTTTAGATGAGCATGCTCATTTTGTGCGTCACCGTTTGTCTGAAAAAGGGAGAATCTTATGGGATCAAATAAATAGATTGTTGTGTTATGCTTGGAACCTTTGTGAAATTTATGATTTTACTTGTTGCTCTAAGAACCCTAAAAACACCTCCTTTACCTAGGTGAGTTTAATGATAATGAAATCTTATCTTCTTATGCAAAGGGTGTTTATAATTACTACGATATCGAACAAATTGAAGATTTTTTTTGTTTTTAAGGGTGCTTATGAAGTTACTTCTTTGATTGAAAAGTATGATATTACTCTCTACGAATCTGAAAATTTTGACATACTTAAATATTGCTATGAAAACTATGCTCATAATGTCTATGTCAAATAATTTATTGAAAGAATGACCATTGCTTGCGAAGAAAATAATGATATACATGAATCTATAGATAATTATGATCTCGATGATTCGATTGAAATATCCATTTATGAACATGATGCTTGCTATTCTTGTGGCCATGATGCCAATATTTGTGAAGATGAGTTTGTTGTAGTTCCTTATGTTAAACATGAGATCGTTGCTATTGCACCCATACTTGATAGTTCCTTCGATGAAAAGCATGATTGTAATGATGTTATTATAAATTCTCTTAATGACAATTGTGTTAATGATATGCAAAACCTCAAGCTTGGGGATGCTAGTTTTGCTATGACTACTATTTGTTGCAATGATCATGATTGGGGTGATTCTTCTTATGATCTTGATAATTAATTTAAGCCCCATGATGAATAAGAGATTGATAATAATGTTTGCAATAATATTGAAAGTGGGTTTGGAAGAGTGTCAACTTTAGATCCCACATATTTGGAGAATGTTCAATCTTATGAAGTTTTTGATAAAAGTGGGTTTGGAGAGTTCATGACTTTAGTTAATGTTAATCCCACTATTTTGGAAGAGTGTTAACTTTGCCTACATGTGGATCATGTTAAGAATATGTTTTGTGATAACTATATTGTTGAATTCCATTATGATCCTACATGTAATTATTATGAGAGAGGAAAATATGGTTGTAGAAATTTTCATGTTACTAAATTACCTCTCGTTATGTTGAGATTTCTATTGTTCCTTTTTTTCCTTGCATATGCTAGTTTTTGCTTGCCTTGATAATTTGTTTGCTTATAAAATGCCAATGCATAGGAAGTATGTTAGACTTATATGTGTTTGTCACATGCTTTATGATGCTCCTTTTGTGCTTCAATTCTTGTCTTTCATGTGAGCATCGTTAAATGCCTAGCTAGGGGCGTTAAACGATAGCGCTTGTTGGGAGGCAACCCAATTTTATTTTTGTTTCTTGTTTTTGTTCCTGTTTAGTAATAAATAAATCATCTATCTACTGCTATGATTGTGTTTTTTGGTGTTTTAATTAGTGTTTGTGCCAAGTAAAGCCTTTAGGATCTTCTTGGATGATTGTTGTTTGATCTTGCTGAAAAAACAGAAAGTATGCGCTCACGAGAATAATTTACATTTTTTTACCAGAGAGCGATAAAATACCAATTCCAACTGCAGTAGAATTTTTGGAGTTACAGAAGTATACATTAGATACAGATTACTACAGACTGTTATGTTTTTGACAGATTCTGTTTTTCGTGCGTTGTTTGCTTATTTTGATGAATATATGGCTAGTATCGGGGGGGGGGTATGAACCATAGAGAAGTTGGAATAGAGTAGGTTTAACACCAACATAAATAAAGAATGAGTTCATTACAATACCTTAAAGTGGTGATTTGTTTTCTTATACAAATGGAGCTCATGATATTTTTCTGTTGAGTTTTGTGTTGTGAAGTTTTGAAGTTTTTGGGTAAAGATTTGATGGATTCTGGAATAAGGAGTGGCAAGAGCCTAAGCTTGGGGATGCCCAGGGCACCCCAAGGTAAAATTTAAGGACAACCAAAAATCCTAAGCTTGGGGATGCCCCGGAAGGCCTCCCCTCTTTCGTCTTCGTCCATCGGTAACTTTACTTGAGACTATATTTTTATTCACCACATGATATGTGTTTTGCTTGGAGCGTCTTGTATGATTTGAGTCTTTGCTTTTTAGTTTACCACAATCGTCCTTGCTGTACACACCTTTTGGAGAGACACACATGAATCAGAATTTATTAGAATACTCTTTGTGCTTCACTTATATATTTTGAGCTAGATAATTTTGCTCTAGTGCTTCACTTATATCTTTTAGAGCACAATGGTGTGGCGACCCGACCCGAATGGATCAAGTGCTCTGTGCTCAGGTGTCATCCGTGGATCAGTAATGCTGACACCACACAGTACATCGAAGGATTTATAGCAGAGTGGCAATCACACACTTATTACATCGTTGTCTCAAAGAGAACTTGTTACAATAAATATGGCTTAAGGCCATCTAATAATGATAACAGCGGAAGACTCGGAAGATAAATGGGTCCATAAACTCCAACGGCATCACTGAGTATAGGACCATGACCTAAAAGCACCTTACTCGTCGTCTGAAAAGTCTGCAACATGAGAAGTTGCAGCCCAAAAACGGGTCAGCACATGGAATATGCTGGCAAGGTAACACATAGAGAGTAATGGAATGAAACAGCTATACTATATGCATATATGGCTGGTGGAAAGCTCTATGGTTACAGTTTTGCGTAAAGCCAATTTTTCCCTACTGCAAAGGAATAAATTTATTTAACTATCATGGTGGTTGTGAAACATCGAGAATGGTTGATAGCATTCCGATCCCAATTAAGTGAACAATTAAAACCCAACAACATTAATTAGAAGTAACGTGATGAGATTCACATGATATTCAAGTACTAGATACTCAAGTTGTCCATGACCGGGGACACGGCTAATCATGATTAGTTTGTACACTCTGCAGAGGTTTGCGCACTTTTCCGACAATACTCGATCGCCTCCGTTTGGTTTCTCGCACTACACGGTGTTTGAGAAACGGATGACCGAGACATAGTTTTTCAGAAGCGCTAGCACCTTACGTGTGGGTAGACCGGTACACCTACTTTCCCCTACATCTGCTAGTCTACCCGTAAGAGTTCGCACGACTTAGTCCACTATGCCAGAGCCCATAATGGCTTGTGGCTGCACACGGAAGTTTCTAGCATGAAAGATCTTATGATCCCTTTGAGCCTGGGTGGCGGTCCAAAAAAAACAGGCAAGTCCTGATAGACATCAGGTGCCTCAATCCACCCGGATGTGTATTTAAGTTGCCACCTTAAGCAAACCATTAAATTATCAATCTCACATCTATCATGGATAACACTCACCCAATCCACGTCTACTAGCATAGCATGGCATAATAAGCAAACGTAGAAGTAACTCCCAAAGGTTTCATAATAATACAGGTGATAGGTACTACCTCATCTACTTCCCATCCCACAGTTTAATTAGATCCTAATCATGCAATAAAACATGGGTTGTAGAAAAGGTATGATCAAAGTGTTACTTGCCTTGCTGATGATCCGCGAGACCTAGGGTTTCGAAGTAACAAGCGGCGCAATCCGGGTGATCTATCGCAGACAAACAACAAGCACACAATAAGTACTCATCTAATGCACAGGTAAAACTCGAACAAGAGAACGAACCAGAAAGTTCAACTTAAGAACTCCGGTTGCAAAGAAAGAACGAACCGAACAAAGAAATGGAAAACAAACGGCGGAAGAAAAAAACTCGGTTCTAGCAAGTTGAAACTAGGTCGAATTTTACTGTAGCAAAGGCTTGTTCAAGTTGATTAGACGGAACGGCGGTTTCGAGACGAAACTCCAGGCGCTTGAATCACCTGATTCCGATAAACGAGCGGGAAGAAAAACTAGAACGAAGATCGGATCTGAGATCGTGATCGCGGAATAAATCCGACGAAAAGAAAGAGACGAACGGTTAAACGAACGGGCGTTCGTTAACCGAGAAAAATCGGTGATCACGTTCATTGAGACGAACGGTCCGAAAGAAGAACGAAAACCGATCTAGGGTTTCGGAAAAGAGAACCGAAACAAAGAACGAAAGAAAACCGGAACGGTTAAGAAAGAACCGGAACGGTTTAGAAGAAAAACTGAACCGAGGGGAGAAAAAGAGACGCGGCGCGGGACAACCTCGGCGAGGCTCCGGCGAACGGCGGCGACGGCGGCTATAGGGCGGCAGCGGCGGCTATAGGGCGGCGGCGGCGGGTGAGGGGCGCGGGGTGGGGCGCGGCTAAGGAGGAGAGGGGCTTGGGATTGATGTGAGGAGAGGGGGGGGGTTTGGGGTGTATTTATATAGGTGGGGGGGATTACTTGGGGTAGGGGGCAAGCAAAAGAGGGAAAACAAAACAAGGAAAGGGGGGCTAACCGGCCTAGAGTCCCGCTGGGACTCGGCCTGGGGCGGCGGCTGCCTGCGCCTGGCGCCTGGCGCGCGCGCGGCTGGGGCTGGGGCCTGGCCGGCCGGCCTGCTGCTTGGGCCTTGGCCCAAGGCGCTGCGAAGATTTTTTTTTTCGGTTTCGCGCGCATAAAAACAAAAGAAAACTATCTAAACGAGCTCCGAAAAATCTAAAGTAAATTTTCTCCGACTCCTAAAAATGAGTCGAACAAAATGAACTTTTCTCCAGGCCTAAAATGCAATTTTTGAAAACACGCATTTTTCCCTATCCAAATAAAAGCAAACAAACACCGAAAACCAAAATTTGATTTATTCATTAGATCTTCATTTTTTCCTAAATTTGGGAAAGTCATATTATTCCCTCTCTTATATTTTTGATATTGGAAAAATAATTGAAGATGAAATAAATAAATCAAATGATCCTCTTTTCAAAATTTGAGAAAACTCTCAAATATGAAAATAACGAAATCTCCAACTCTCTCCGAGGGTCCTTGAGTTGCGTGAAATTTCTAGGATCGACCAAAATGCATGAAAATATGATATGCATGATGATCTAGTGTATAACATTCCAAATTGCAAAATTTGGGATGTTACAAACCTACCCCCCTTAAGATGAATCTCGCCCTCGAGATTCGGGTTGGCTAGAAAATAGGTGAGGGTGGTCCTTGAGCAAATCTTCTTCTGTTTCCCAGGTGGCTTCATCCTCTGAGTGGTGGTTCCACTGAACTTTGCAAAACTTGATAACCTTGCTGCGGGTAACTCTGCTGGCATAATCGAGAATCTTGACTGGCTTCTCCTCATATGTTAAGTCATCCTTCAACTGAATCGCTTCGAGTGGCACGGTATCTCTTAGCGGTACCTCCGCCATCTCGGCATGACATTTCTTCAGCTGAGAAACATGGAATACATCATGAACTCCTGACAGTCCCTCTGGTAATTCCAACTTATAGGCAACTTCTCCCATACATTGCAAGATCTTATACGGTCCAACGAAACGCGGTGCTAATTTTCTCTTAACTCCAAAGCACTTAACTCCTCGAAGTGGGGATACTCGGAGGTAAACTCTGTCTCCGGTTTCGTAGATTGTATCCTTGCGTTTAGAATCTGCGTAGCTCTTCTGCCTGGACTGGGCTACCTTGAGCCTATCGCGAATCAACTTAATTTTCCGTTCAGACTCCTTAATCAAATCTGGTCCAAAGAATTGACGGTCTCCAACTTCGTCCCATGACAACGGTGTCCTGCACCTCCTTCCGTATAAAGCTTCGAAAGGTGCCATCTTCAAACTGATTTGGTAACTGTTGTTATAAGAAAACTCCGCATACGGCAAGTTATCATCCCAACTAGATCCATAATCTAGTGCACAAGCTCTCAGCATATCTTCCAAAATCTGATTGACTCTCTCGGTCTGTCCATCCGTCTGTGGGTGAAAAGTTATGCTGAACTCTAGTCTGGTTCCCAAAGTTTCATGCAACTGATTCCAAAACTTTGAGGTAAATTGGGTTCCTCTATCTGATACGATACTCCTCGGAACTCCATGCAAACAATTGATCCTAGTCATGTATATCTTTGCCAACTTAGCACTGGTGTAAGTGGTCTTAACTGGAATGAAATGTGCTACCTTTGTCAAACGATCAACTACTACCCATATCGAGTCATAGCCTGCTTTTGTCCTGGGTAGTCCTGTGATAAAATCCATGCCTATCTTATCCCACTTCCACTCGGGTATCGGCAATGGTTGTAACAACCCTGCTGGCTTCTGATGCTCTGCCTTTACTCTCTGGCATACGTCACAAACTGCTACATATGCTGCAATATCCTTCTTCATTCCGGTCCACCAGAATGTTTCCTTTAAATCCAAATACATCTTGGTATTCCCTGGGTGAATCGAATACGGTGAATCATGTGCCTCTTGCAAAATCAACTTCCTGATCTCCGGGTCATTGGGCACATAAACACGGTCCTCAAACCATAAGGTATCGTGCTCATCCTCATGAAATCCCTTTGCTTTTCCTTTACTCATTTTCTCTTTTATAGCAGCAATCTCCTTGTCAGATTTCTGAGCTTCTCTGATTTTATCCATCATTGTTGACTGAATCTCCAATGCTGCTACATAGCCTCTCGGAACTATTTCCAAACATAGCTCACGAAGGTTTTCTGCTAACTCCTTTGGTATTTTCCCCGTCACTAGGGTGTTGACATGGCTCTTACGGCTCAATACGTCAGCTACTACATTAGCTTTTCCGGGATGGTAATGCAATCTCATGTCATAATCCTTGATGAGCTCCAACCATCTCCTTTGTCGGAGGTTCAACTCCTTCTGAGTGAAAATGTACTTCAAACTCTTGTGATCCGTGTACACCTCACAATGATTTCCAATGAGGAAATGTCTCCACGTTTTCAATGCATGCACTACGACTGCTAATTCCAAATCATGCATGGCATAATTCAACTCATGAGGCTTCAGTTGTCGTGAAGCATACGAAACAACTCTCCCTTCCTGCATAAGCACTGCTCCAAGTCCTCGACGTGAAGCGTCGCAATACACCTCATAATCCTTGGTCTGATCTGGCAAAATCAATACTGGTGAGGTAACCAAGCGTTTCTTCAATTCCTGGAAACTAGCCTCACATTCCTCAGTCCAATTGAACTTAGTATCCTTCTTCAACAATTCAGTCATAGGCTTTGCAATCTTTGAGAAATTTTCAATAAACCTCCGGTAGTATCCTGCGAGTCCAAGAAAACTCCGGATCTCTCCAACTGTTGTTGGTGCTTCCCATTCGGTTAGGGTCTCAACCTTAGTGGGGTCGACTGCTATACCTTCTCCGGATATAACGTGTCCGAGGAATCCAACCTCCTTCAACCAAAACCCACATTTGCTGAATTTGGCGTATAACTGATGTTCCCTTAGTTTCTCCAAAACCAAACGCAAATGTTCCTTATGCTCCTCTTCATTCTTTGAATAAACCAGGGTGTCATCAATGAACACTACGACGAACTTATCCAAAAACTCCATAAACACTTTGTTCATCAGGTTCATAAAATAGGCAGGTGCGTTAGTCAATCCAAATGACATAACGGTATACTCATACAGTCCATATCTTGTGGTGAATGCTGTCTTAGGTATGTACTGCTCCCGAATCTTCAATTGATGGTACCCTGATCGCAAATCGATCTTGGAAAACACTTTAGCTCCTTGCAAACGATCAAATAGATCATTAATCATTGGCAGTGGGTACTTGTTCTTGATGGTTACTTCATTCAATCCCCGATAATCAACAACCATCCTTAATGATCCATCCTTCTTTTCCACTAGAAGTACGGGTGATCCCCAAGGCGAAGAACTTGGGCGAATGTAACCTTTATCCAATAACTCCTTAATTTGATTCTTAATTTCCACCAAATCTTTTGCTGGCATCCGGTACGGTCGCTTCGATATTGGGCCTGTACCTGGCAATAACTCAATCAAAAACTCAATGTCTCTATCCGGTGGCATGCCTGGTAATTCCTTAGGAAATACATCAGGAAAATCCTTTACCACTGGTACTTCTTCTTGCACAACTCCTGTTAGGCAGTTTACTTGTGTCCTGTTTGGCACATGCCGGGATACATACCTGATCCTTCTTCCTTCTGGTGTGGTAAGCAAAATTGTCTTACTAGCGCAATCGATGCTTCCTCCATACATTGATAGCCAATCCATACCAGGAATCACATCCAGACCTTGGGATTCCAGAATAATTAAATCCGTTGGGAAAACATGCCTTCCTATACTTAATGGTACTTGGAAACATCCTTGGCCATGTACTCTGCTCCTGGCGAGCCTACTAGCATAGGTGTTTTAAGAATCCTAGTGGGCAGGCTATACTTTTCCACAAATCCCCTTGATATGTATGAATGCGATGCACCAGTATCGAAAAGAACGAGTGCGGTAAATGACTTAACCAAAAACTTACCGATTACTGCATCGGGCTGATCTTCAACCTCCTCCACATTAACGTGGTTCACCTGTCCCCTATTGAAAGGGTTCGGCTTCTTCCCAGAGCTTCCATTGCCATTTCCATTCTGGCCTTCAGGACATTCATTGGCATAATGTCCGGTCTTGGAACACTTGAAACAGGTGACTTGACTCAGGTCTCTCTTGGTTGGGGTCGATGGGGTGGTCCGGTTCTGGCCGTTGCTTCCTCCATTCCCATTACCATTCTTGTGGCCATTATGGTTGTGCGAGATACCTCCTCCATGGGTGTGCTGAAACTGAAATCCCGGTTTAGGGGTAAAACAGGGCTTCTGCTGGGCTCCAGGGTTATACTTCCCCTGTCCATACTTCCTCTTACGGTTCTCAATCTGCTGTTGCTTTCCTTCAATCTTGATGGCACGATCTACCAACTCCTGGTAGTTGTTGAAACTCGCTACCATCAACTTCATGCTTAGTTCATCATTCAGTCCTTCCAAAAACTTCTCCTGCTTAGCTGCATCCGTAGCAACGTCATCTGGGGCATAACGTGCTAACTTGCTGAAATCGTCAACGTACTGGCCAACTGTCCTTCCTCCTTGGCGTAAGTTGCGAAACTCACGCTTCTTCATGGCCATAGCTCCGGCTGAAACATGGGCAGTGCGGAAAGCTTGCTGAAACTGATCCCATGTGACAGTGTCAACTGAGTAAGTGGCTGTGAAATTCTCCCACCATGCTGCCGCGGGTCCGTCAAGCTGGTGAGCGGCAAACTTCACTTTCTCACCATCCGTGCATCCTGCAGTGGTCAACTCCCTTCCTATCTTGCGGAGCCAATCGTCTGCTACTATTGGCTCGGTGCTACTGGAAAACACCGGCGGATTCAGCCTAAGGAAACGGGCTAAGTGGTCAACAGGTGGTGGTGGTGGGTTGTTGTTGTTGTTCTGCTAGCTCTGGACTAACATCTGCATCAATTGATTCTGTTGCTGGATCAATTGAGTGAGCTCCGGTGGAAATCCATTGTCACGTCTCGGAGGCATCTGAGGGTTTAGAAAAGAAGAGAATTAAGAATAGAGTGAGGTCTAAGGGAAAACACTACCCCAATGCACATGAGCAAATGCACACAAAATCACTTCATTCAATCAAACAAGGGCTTACAATCGGTCTAAAACTATCGCAAAAGTGCTCGACTATAATGTTTACAGGGGGGAAATGCTACTACTATCTGGTGGTCATCTAGAAATTTGAACTGGTGGAAGACTCCATGATATCTGCTCCAGCTTTGTCTTCAAAGTCGGGTTCACTTGGATCCGAATCAGTGTCGTCGATGATGATGTAGTTGTCCGGACATGCGACGTACTCGTCTTCCTCCTTTGAGGCTAACTTCCTCTTGAGTTCTTCAATCTCCTGCTTAAGATCGCCATTGTGCCTTGCTAGAGCTACGATCTCGTCCATGTAGTCCTTGCGTGTAGACTTCAGTTCTCCTTCTAGCTCGATGATCCTTGGCTTTGCATTCTTCAACTCTATCATATCATTGCACATCTGGTTCTCGTGGTGTCAAATGTGCTGGTTTAACTCCTGGATGAATGATGCAATGGATCTATCCTTCTTGGTGCTTACTAACTCCCATTGTTCATTTCGGCGTCCGCAAATCTGGTAGATAGTGTCCTTGAGGTCTTCTTGGTAAACTTCTCCAATGCGTCCTATGGTGATATGAGCTGCCATGCTCTTTCCCAAACTCCAGGTTGGTGCATTGAAAACACTATCTATAGGCCTTGTGATTGGCGCGAATGTCCTTCCCGGAACGTGAGCTTGAATCTTCCAGCGCTCCTCTTCAGGCAGAGTGGCGTTGAAAGTTCCCGTGAAGCTTGGTAATCCGATATTCAGGTACTTGGTGACTTCCTTCAGGTGAAATCCAAAAGGTGTGCCTTCATCCGGTTGAGCGTACTTAATCTTTGCGTGCGTCATCCTAAAAGAGTAGAAAAGATGAGGAGTTAGAAAATGAGGAGAGAATGGTGATCTATGGCTTTAACTTAGTGGTCGTGTCCTACAGTCAGCGTGTGCTCTGATACCATCTCTGTGGCGACCCGACCCAAATGGATCAAGTGCTCTGTGCTCAGGTGTCATCCCTGGATCAGTAATGCTGACACCACACAGTACATCGAAGGATTTATAGTAGAGTGGCAATCACACACTTATTACATCGTTGTCTCAAAGAGAACTTGTTACAATAAATATGGCTTAAGGCCATCTAATAATGATAACAGCGGAAGACTCGGAAGATAAATGGGTCCATCAACTCCAACGGCATCACTGAGTATAGGACCACGACCTAAAAGCACCTTACTCGTCGTCTGAAAAGTCTGCAACATGAGAAGTTGCAGCCCGAAAACGGGTCAGCACATGGAATATGCTGGCAAGGTAACACATAGAGAGTAATGGAATGAAACAGCTATACTATATGCATATATGGCTGGTGGAAAGCTCTATGGTTACAGTTTTGCATAAAGCCAATTTTTCCCTACTGCAAAGGAATAAATTTATTTAACTATCATGGTGGTTGTGAAACATCGAGAATGGTTGACAGCATTCCGATCCCAATTAAGTGAACAATTAAAACCCAACAACATTAATTAGAAGTAACGTGATGAGATTCACATGATATTCAAGTACTAGATACTCAAGTTGTCCATGACCGGGGACACGGCTAATCATGATTAGTTTGTACACTCTACAGAGGTTTGCGCACTTTTCCCCACAAGACTCGATCGCCTCCGTTTGGTTTCTCGCACTACACAGTGTTTGAGAAACGGATGACCGAGACATAGTTTTTCAGAAGCGCTAGCACCTTACGTGTGGGTAGACCGGTACACCTACTTTCCCCTACATCTGCTAGTCTACCCGTAAGAGTTCGCACGACTTAGTCCACTATGCCAGAGCCCATAATGTCTTGTGGCTACACACGGAAGTTTCTAGCATGAAAGATCTTATGATCCCTTTGAGCCTGGGTGGCGGTCCAAAAAAAACAGGCAAGTCCTGATAGACATCAGGTGCCTCAATCCACCCGGATGTGTATTTAAGTTGCCACCTTAAGCAAACCATTAAATTATCAATCTCACATCTGTCATGGATAACACTCACCCAATCCACGTCTACTAGCATAGCATGGCATAATAAGCAAACGTAGAAGTAACTCCCAAAGGTTTCATAATAATACAGATGATAGGTACTACCTCATCTACTTCCCATCCCACAGTTTAATTAGATCCTAATCATGCAATAAAACATGGGTTGTAGAAAAGGTATGATCAAAGTGTTACTTGCCTTGCTGATGATCCGCGAGACCTAGGGTTTCGAAGTAACAAGCGGCGCAATCCGGGTGATCTATCGCAGACAAACAACAAGCACACAATAAGTACTCATCTAATGCACAGGTAAAACTCGAACAAGAGAACGAACCAGAAAGTTCAACTTAAGAACTCCGGTTGCAAAGAAAGAACGAACCGAACAAAGAAACGGAAAACAAACGGCGGAAGAAAACAACTCGGTTCTAGCAAGTTGAAACTAGGTCGAATTTTACTGTAGCAAAGGCTTGTTCAAGTTGATTAGACGGAACGGCGGTTTCGAGACGAAACTCCAGGCACTTGAATCACCTGATTCCGATAAACGAGCGGGAAGAAAAACTAGAACGAAGATCGGATCTGAGATCGCGATCGCGGAATAAATCCGACGAAAAGAAAGAGACGAACGGTTAAACGAACGGGCGTTTGTTAACCGAGAAAAATCGGTGATCACGTTCGTTGAGACGAACGGTCCGAAAGAAGAACGAAAACCGATCTAGGGTTTCGGAAAAGAAAACCGAAACAAAGAACGAAAGAAAACCGGAACGGTTAAGAAAGAACCGGAACGGTTTAGAAGAAAAACTGAACCGAGGGGAGAAAAAGAGACGCGGCGCGGGACAGCCTCGGCGAGGCTCTGGCGAACGGCGGCGACGGCGGCTATAGGGCGGCGGCGGCGGGTGAGGGGCGCCGGATGGGGCGCGGCTAAGGAGGAGAGGGGCTTGGGATTGATGTGAGGAGAGGGGGGGGTTGGGGTGTATTTATATAGGTGGGGGGGATCACTTGGGGTAGGGGCAAGCAAAAGAGGGAAAACAAAACAAGGAAAGGGGGGCGCTAACCGGCCTAGAGTCCCGCTGGGACTCGGCCTGGGGCGGCGGCTGCCTGCGCCTGGCGCCTGGCGCGCGCGCGGCTGGGGCTGGGGCCTGGCCGGCCGGCCTGCTGGCTGGGCCTTGGCCCAAGGCGCTGCGAAGATTTTTTTTCGGTTTCGCGCGCAGAAAAACAAAAGAAAACTATCTAAACGAACTCCGAAAAATCTAAAGTAAATTTTCTCCGACTCCTAAAAATGAGTCGAACAAAATGAACTTTTCTCCGGGCCTAAAATGCAATTTTTGAAAACACGCATTTTTCCCTATCCAAATAAAAGCAAACAAACACCGAAAACCAAAATTTGATTTATTCATTAGATCTTCATTTTTTCCTAAATTTGGGAAAGTCATATTATTCCCTCTCTTATATTTTTGATATTGGAAAAATAATTGAAGATGAAATAAATAAATCAAATGATCCTCTTCTCAAAATTTGAGAAAACTCTCAAATATGAAAATAACGAAATCTCCAACTCTCTCTGAGGGTCCTTGAGTTGCGTGAAATTTCTAGGATCGACCAAAATGCATGAAAATATGATATGCATGATGATCTAGTGTATAAGATTCCAAATTGCAAAATTTGGGATGTTACAAATGGTGGTTTTATTTTATAGAAATTATTGATCTCTCATGCTTCACTTATATTATTTTGAGAGTCCTTTATAACAGCATGGTAATTTTCTTTGGATATAAAATTAGTCTTAAGATGATAGGCATCCAAGATGGGCATAATAAAAACTTTCATATAGAGTGCATTGAATACTATGAGAAGTTTGATACTTGATGATTGTTTTGAGATATGAATACGGTAATATTAGAGTTATGCTAGTTGAGTAGTTGTGAATTTGAGAAATACTTGTGTTAGAGTTTGCAAGTCCCGTAGCATGCACGTATGGTAAACGTTGTGTGACAAATTTGAAGTATGAGGTGTTTCTTTGATTGTCCTCCTTATGAGTGGCGGTCGGGGACGAGCGATGGTCTTTTTGTACCAATCTATCCCCCTAGGAGCATGCGCGTAATGCTTGGTTTTTGATGACTTGTAGATTTTTTCAAGAAGTATGTGAGTTCTTTATGACTAATGTTGAGTCCATGGATTATACGCACTCTCACCTTCCCATCATTGCTAGCCTCTTCGATACCGTGCATTGCCCTTTCTCACCTTGAGAGTTGGTGCAAACTTCACCGGTGCATTCAACCCCCGTGATATGATACGCTCTATCACACATAAACCTCTTTATATCTTCCTCAAAACAGCCACCATACCTACCTATTATGGCATTTCCATAGCCATTCCGAGATATATTGTCATGCAACTTTCCCTGTTAGGTTTATTATGACATGTTTCATCATTGTCATATTGCCTTGCATGATCATGTAGTTGACATCGTATTTGTGGCAAAGCCACCATGCATAATTTCATACATGTTACTCTTGGTTCATTGCCCATCCCGGTACACCGTCGGAGGCATTCATATAGAGTCATACTTTGTTCTAGTATCGAGTTGTAATCTTTGAGTTGTAAATAAATAGAAGTGTGATGATCATCCTTAATAGAGCATTATCCCAAAAAGAAAAAAAAGAAAGGCCAAATAAAAAAAGGGACAATGCTACTATCCTTTTTCCACACTTGTGCTTCAAAGTAGCACCATGATCTTCATGATAGAGAGTCTCTTATATTTTCAATTTCATATACTAGTGGGAATTTTTCATTATAGAAATTAGCTTGTATATTCCAACAATGGGATTCCTCAAATGCCCTAGGTATTCGTGAGCAAGCAAGTTGGATGCACACCCACTTAGTTTCTTTTGTTGAGCTTTCATACATTTATAGCTCTAGTGCATCCGTTACATAGCAATCCCTACTCCTCGGATTGGCATCAATTGATGGGCATCTCCATAGCCCGTTGATTAGCCGCGTCAATGTGATAATTTCTCTTTTTTTGTCTTCTCCACACAACCCCCATTATTATATTCTATTCCACCCATAGTGCTATGTCCATGGCTCATGCTCATGTATTGCGTGAAAGTTCAAAAAAGTTTGAGATTACTAAAGTATGAAACAATTGCTTGGCTTGTCATTGGGGTTGTGCATGATGAGAGCATTTTTGTGTGACGAAAATGAAGCATAGCCAAACTATATGATTTTTTAGGGATAAGCTTTCTTTGGCCATGTTATTTTAAGAAGACGTAATTGCTTAGTTAGTATGCTTGAAGTATTATTATTTTTATGTCAATACTAAACTTTTGTCTTGACTCTTTTGGATCTGAACATTCATGCCACAATAAAGAAAATTACATTGAAAATTATGTTAGGTAGCATTCCACATCAAAAATTCTGTTTTTATCATTTACCTACTCGAGGACGAGCAGGAATTAAGCTTGGGGATGCTTGATACATCTCCAACGTATCTATAATTTTTGATTGTTCCATGCTATTATATTATCTGTTTTGGATGTTTAATGGGCTTTACTATGCACTTTTATATTATTTTTGGGACTAACCTATTAACCGAAGGCCCAGTGCAAATTGCTGTTTTTTGCCTATTTCAGTGTTTCACAGAAAAGGAATATCAAACGAAAAGAAACCTTCGCGGAGATCTTTTTTGGAACAGATGCAATCCAGGAGACTTGGAGTGGACGTCAAGGAAGCAGCGAGGATGCCACGAGGCAGGAGGGCGCGCCCAGGGGGGCCAGGCCCGCCCCCACCCTCATGGGCCCCTCGCAGCTCCACCGACCTGCTTCTTTCGCCTATATATACTCTTATACCCTGAAACCATCGGGGAGAGCCACGAAACACTTTTTCCACCGCCGCAACCTTCTGTACCCGTGAGATCCCATCTTGGGGCCTTTTCCGGCGCTCCGCCGGAGGGGGATTAGATCACGGAGGACTTCCACATCAACACCATAGCCTCTTCGATGATGTGTGAGTAGTTTACCACATACCTTCGGGTCCATAGTTATTAGCTAGATGGATTATTCTCTCTCTTTGGATCTCAATACAAAGTTCTCCTGGATCTTCTTGGAGATCTATTCAATGTAATTCTTTTTGTGGTGTGTTTGTCGAGATCCGATGAATTGTGGATTTATGATCAAGATTATCTATGAACAATATTTGATTCTTCTCTGAATTCTTATATGCATGATTAAATATCTTTGCAAGTCTCTTTGAATTATTAGTTTGGTTTGGCCTACTAGATTGATCTTTCTTGCAATGGGAGAAGTGCTTAGCTTTGGGTTCAATCTTGCGGTGTCCTTTCCCAATGACAGCAGGGGCAGCAATGCACGTATTGTATTGTTTCCATCGAGGGTAAAAAGATGGGGTTTATATCATATTGCTTGAGTTTATCCCTCTACATCATGTCATCTTGCCTAATGTGTTACTCTGTTCTTATGAACTTAATAGTCTAGATGCATGTTGGATAGCAGTCGATGTGTGGAGTAATAGTTGTAGATGCAGAATCGTTTCGGTCTACTTGTCACGGACGTGATGCCTATGTTTTTTATCATGCCTAGATATTCTCATAACTATGCGCTTTTCTATCAATTGCTCGACAGTAATTTGTTCACCCACCATAATATTTGCTATCTTGAGAGAAGCCACTAGTGAAACCTATGGCCCCCGGGTCTATTTTACATCATATTAGTCTCCCGCCAACTAGCTATTTCTGCCGCCGTTTACTTTGCAATCTTTACTTTCAAATCTATACAACAAAAATACCAAAAATATTTATCTTATTATCTTTATCAGATCTCACTTTTGCAAGTGGCCGTGAAGGGATTGACAACCCCTTTATCGCGTTGGTCGCAAGGTTCTTGATTGTTTGTGCAGGTACTAGGCGACTTGCGTGTAGTCTCCTACTGGATTGATACCTTGGTTCTCAAAAACCGAGGGAAATACTTACGCTACTTTGTTGCATCACCCTTTCCTCTTCAAGGGAAAACCAACACATGCTCAAGAGGTAGCAGGGTGCCCCCCTCCCCACGTATATAAAGGAGGGAGAGGGGAGGCCGGCCAGCCTCTCTAGGCGTGCCAAGGGGGAGGAGTCCTCCTCCTAGTAGGAGTAGGACTCTCCCTTTCCTAGTCCAACTAGGAATAGAAGGAAGAGGGAGAAGGAGAAAGGAAAGGGGGGCCGCCCCCCACCCAATTCGGATTGGGCTTGTGGGGGTGCCCCTTCCTAGGCTGCCTTCTCTTCTCTCCCACTAATGCCCATTAAGGCCCATATGCTCCCCGTGGGGTTCCGGTAACCCCTCGGTACTCCGGTAAATGCCCGAACTCACTCGGAACCATTCCGGTGTCCAAACATAGCCTTCCAATATATCGATCTTTATGTATCGACCATTCCGAGACTCCTCGTCATGTCGGTGATCATATCCGGGACTCCTAACTACCTTCGGTACATCAAAACACATAAACTCATAATTCCGATCGTCACCGAACGTTAAGCGTGCGGACCCTACGGGTTCGAGAACTATGTAGACATGAACGAGACTCATCTTCGGTCAATAACCAATAACGGAACCTGGATGCTCATATTGGTTCCTACATATTCTACGAAGATCTTTATCGGTCAAACCACATAACAACATACGTTGTTCCCTTTGTCATCGGTATGTTACTTGCCCGAGATTTGATCGTCTGTATCTCAATACCTAGTTCAATCTCGTTAGCGGTAAGTCTCTTTACTCGTTCCGTAATGCAACATCCCGTAAATGACTCATTAGTCACATTGCTTGCAAGGCTTATAGTGATGTGCATTACCGAGAGGGCCCAGAGATACCTCTCCGATACACGGAGTGACAAATCCTAATCTCGATCTATGCCAACTCAACAAACACCATTGGAGACACTTGTAGCATATTTATAGTCACCCAGTTGCTTTGTGACGTTTGATAGCACACTAAGTGTTCCTCCGGTATTCGGGAGTTGCATAATCTCATAGTCATAGGAACATGTATAAGTTATGGAGAAAGCAATAACAATAAACTAAATGATCAAAGTGCTAAGCTAACGGATGGGTCAAGTCAATCACATCATTCTGTAATGATGTGATCCCGTTCTTCAAATGGCAACTCTTTTTCCATGGCTAGGAAACTTAACCATCTTTGATTAACGAGCTAGTCAAGTAGAGGCATACTAGTGACACTCTGTTTGTCTATATATTCATACATGTACTAAGTTTCCGGTTAATACAATTCTAGCATGAATAATAAACATTTATCATGATAGAAGGAAATATAAATAACAACTTTATTATTTCCTCTAGGGCATATTTCCTTCAGTCTCCCACTTGCACTAGAGTCAATAATCTAGATTACATTGTAATGATTCTAACACCCATGGAGTCTTGGTGCTGATCATGTTTTGCTCATGAGAGAGGCTTAGTCAATGGGTCTGCAACATTTAGATCCGTATGTATCTTGCAAATCTCTATGTCTCCCTCCTTGACTTGATCGCGGATGGAATTGAAGCGTCTCTTGATGTGCTTGGTTCTCTTGTGAAATATGGATTCCTTTGCCAAGGCAATTGCACCAGTATTGTCACAAAAGATTTTCATTGGACCCGATGCACTAGGTATGACACCTAGATCGAATATGAACTCCTTCATCCAGACTCCTTCATTTGCTGCTTCCGAAGCAGCTATGTACTCCGCTTCACACGTAGATCCCACCACGACGCTCTGCTTGGAACTGCACCAACTGACAGCTCCACCATTCAATAAAAATACGTATCCGGTTTGTGACTTAGAGTCATCCGGATTAGTGTCAAAGCTTGCATCGACGTAAGTGTTTACGACGAGCTCTTTTGTCACCTCCATAAACGAGAAACATATCCTTAGTCCTTTTCAGGTATTTCAGGATGTTCTTGATAGCTGTCCAGTGATCCACTCCTGGATTACTTTGGTACCTCCTTGCTAAACTAATGGCAAGGCACACATCAGGTCTGCTACACAACATTGCATACATGATAGAACCTATGGCTGAAGCATAGTGAATGACTTTCATTTTCTCTCTATATTCTGCAGTGGTCGGGCATTGAGTTTGACTCAACTTCACACCTTGTAACACAAGCAAGAACCCTTTCTTTGCTTAATCCATTTTGAACTTCTTCAAAACTTTATCAAGGTATGTGCTTTCTGAAAGTCTAATTAAGCGTCTTGATCTATCTCTATAGATCTTGATGCAGAATATATAAGCAGCTTCATCAAGGTCTTTCATTGAAAAATTCATATTCAAGTATCCTTTTATGCTATTCAGAAATTCAGTATCATTTCTGATCAGCAATATGTCATCCACATATAATATCAGAAATGCTACAGAGGTCCCACTCACTTTCTTGTAAATACATGCTTCTCCAAAAGTCTGTATAAAACCATATGCTTTTATCACACTATCAAAGCGTATGTTCCAACTCCGAGAGGATTGCACCAGTCCATAAATGGATCGCTAGAGCTTGCACACTTTGTTAGCACCTTTTGGATCAACAAAACCTTCTGGTTGCATCATATACAACTCTTCTTTAAGATATCCATTAAGGAATACAGTTTTGACATCCATTTGCCAAATTTCATAATCATAAAATGCAGCAATTGCTAACATGATTCGGACAGACTTAAGCATCGCTACGGGTGAGAAGGTCTCATCATAGTCAACTCCTTGAACTTGTCGAAAACCTTTTGCAACAAGTCGAGCTTTGTAGACAGTAACATTACCGTCAACGTCAGTCTTCTTCTTGAAGATCCATTTATTTTCTATGGCCTACCGATCATCGGGCAAGTCAACCAAAGTCCACACTTTGTTCTCATACATGGATCCCATCTCAGGTTTCATGGCCTCAAGCCATTTTGCGGAATCTGGGATCATCATCGCTTCCTCATAGTTCGTAGGTTCGTCATGGTCAAGTAACATGACCTCCAGAATAGGATTACCGTACCACTCTGGTGCGGATCTTACTCTGGTTGACCTACGAGGTTCGGTAGTAACTTGATCAGAAGTTACATGATCATCATCATTAGCTTCCTCACTTACTGGTGTAGGAATCACTGGAACTGATTTCTGTGATGAACTACTTTCCAATAAGGGAGTAGGTACAATTACCTCATCAAGTTCTACTTTCCTCCCACTCACTTCTTTCGAGAGAAACTCCTTCTCTAGAAAGGATCCATTCTTAGCAACGAATATCTTGCCTTCGGATCTGTGATAGAAGGTGTACCCAATAGTCTCCTTTGGGTATCCTATGAATACACATTTCTCCGAATTGGGTTCGAGCTTATCAGGTTGAAGCTTTTTCACATAAGCATCGCAGCCCCAAACTTTAAGAAACGACAACTTGGGTTTCTTGCCAAACCACAGTTCATAAGGTGTCATCTCAACGGATTTTGATGGTGCCCTATTTAAAGTGAATGCAACCATCTCTAAAGCATAACCCCAAAATGATAGTGGTAAATCAGTGAGAGACATCATAGATCGCACCATATCTAATAAAGTGCGGTTACGACGTTCGGACACACCATTAAGCTGTGGTGTTCCAGGTGGCGTGAGTTGTGAAACTATTCCGCATTGTTTCAAATGAAGACCAAACTCGTAACTCAAATATTCTCCTCCACGATCAGATCGTAGAAACTTAATTTTTCCACTCCACTCTAAAATTATTTGAACTTTTCAAATGTTTCAGACTTATGTTTCATCAAGTAGATATACCCATATCTGCTCAAATCATCTGTGAAGGTAAGAAAATAAACGATACCTTCCATGAGCATCAACACTCATCGGACCGCATACATCAGTATGTATTACTTCCAACAAGTCTATTGCTCGCTCCATTGTTCCGGAGAACGGGGCCTTAGTCATCTTGCCCATGAGGCATGGTTCGCAATCATCAAGTGATTCATAATCAAGTGATTACAAAAGCCCATCAGCATGGAGTTTCTTCATGCGCTTTACACCAATCTGACCTAAACGGCAGTGCCACAAATAAGTTGCACTATCATTATTAAACTTATATATTTTGGCTTCAATACTATGAACATGTGTATCACTACTATCAAGATTTAGTAAAATAGACCACTCATCAAGGGTGCATGACCATAAAAGATATTATTCATATAAATAGAACAACCATTATTCTCTTATTTAAATGAATAACCGTCTCGCATCAAACAAGATCCAGATATAATGTTCATGCTCAACACTGGCACCAAATAACAATTATTTAGGTCTAAAACTAATCCCGAAGGTAGATGTAGAGGTAGCGTGCCGACGATGATCACATCGACTTTGGAACCATTTCCCGCACGCATCATCACCTCGTGCATAGCCAATCTTCGCTTAATCCATAGACCCTGTTTCGAGTTGCAAATATTAGCAACAGAACCAGTATCAAATACCCAGGCACTACTGCGAGCATTAGTAAGGTACATATCAATAACATGTATATCAAATATACCTTTCACTTTGCCATCCTTCTTCTCCGCCAAATACTTGGGGCCGTTTCGCTTCCAGTGACCAGTCCCTTTGCAGTAAAAGCACTCAGTCTCAGGCTTAGGTCCAGACTTGGGCTTCTTCACTTGAGCAGCAACTTGCTTGCTGTTCTTCTTGAAGTTCCCCTTCTTCCCTTTACCCTTTTTCTTGAAACTGGTGGTCTTGTTGACCATCAGCACTTGATGCTCCTTCTTGATTTCTACCTCCACAGCCTTTAGCATTGCGAAGAGCTCGGGAATCGTCTTATCCATCCCTTGCATATTATAGTTCATCACAAAGCTCTTGTAGCTTAGTGGCAGTGATTGAAGAACTCTGTCAATGACACTATCATCAGGAAGATTAACTCCCAGCTGAGTCAAGTGATTGTGGTACGCAGACATTCTGAGTATATGTTCACTGACATAACTATTCTCCTCCATTTTGCAGCTGTAGAACTTATTGGAGACTTCATATCTCTCAATCTGGGCATTTGCTTGAAATATTAACTTTAACTCCTGGAACATCTCATATGCACCATGATGTTCAAAATGTCGTTGAAGTCCCAGTTCTAAGCCGTAAAGCATGGCACTCTAAACTATCGAGGAGTCATCAGCTTTGCTCTGCCAGACGTTCATAACATCTGGTGTTGCTCCTGCAGCAGGTTTGTCACCTAGCGGTGCTTCCAGGACGCAATTCTTTTGTACAACAATGTGGATAATCCTCAAGTTACTGGCCCAGTCCGTGTAATTGCTACCATCATCTTTCAACTTAACTTTCTCTAGGAACGCATTAAAATTCAACGGAAAAATAGCACGGGCCATCTATCTACAACAACATAGACATGCAAAATACTATCAGGTACTAAGTTCATGATAAATTAAAGTTCAATTGATCATATTACTTAAGAACTCCCACTTAGATAGACATCCCTCTAATCATCTAAGTGATCACGTGATCCATATCAACTAAACCATGTCCGATCATCACGTGAGATGGAGTAGTTTTCAATGGTGAACATCACTATGTTGATCATATCTACTATATGATTCACGCTCGGCCTTTCTGTCTCAGTGTTCCGAGGCCATATCTGCATATGCTAGGCTCGTCAAGTTTAACCCGAGTATTCCGCGTGTGAAAAACTGGCTTGCACCCATTGTATGTGAACGTAGAGCTTATCACACCCGATCATCACGTGGTGTCTCGGCACAACTAACTGTAGCAACAGTGCATACTCAGGGAGAACACTTGTACCTTGAAATTTAGTGAGAGATCATCTTATAATGCTACCGCCGAACTAAGCAAAATAAGATGCATAAAGGATAAACATCACATGCAATCAATATAAGTGATATGATATGGCCATCATCATCTTGTGCCTTTGATCTCCATCTCCAAAGCACCGTCATGATTGACACGTCTCCGCCATATCTATAATTTTTGATTGTTCCATGCCAATATTCTACAACTTTCATATATTTTTGGCAACTTTTTATACTATTTTTGGGACTAAAATATTGATCCAGTGCCCAGTGCCAATTCCTGTTTGTTGCATGTTTTTTGTTTCGCAGAATATCCATATCAAACGGAGTCCAAACGGGATAAAAACTGATGGAGATTTTTTTGGAATATATATGATTTTTGGGAAGAAAAATCCACGCGAGACGATGCCTGAGGAGGCCACGAGGCACGGGGCGCGCCCCTGACCCTCGTGGCCACCCCGTAAGGCGGTTGATGTCGTTCTTTCGCCGCAATAAAACTAATATCCGGATAGAGACCGTGTTAAAATTTCAGCCCAATCGGAGTTACGGATCTCCGGGAATATAAGAAACGGTGAAAGGGTAGAATCTGAGAACGCAGAAACAGAGAGAGACAGAGAGACAGATCCAATCTCGGAGGGGCTCTCGCCCCTCCCATGCCATGGAGGCCAAGGACCAGAGGGGAAACCCTTCTCCCATCCAGGGAGGAGGTCAAGGAAGAAGAAGACGAAGGGGCCCCCTCTCCCCTTCTCTTCCGGTGGCACCGGAACGCTGCCGTGGCCATCATCATCACCGCAATCTTCACCAACAACTTCACCGCCATCATCACCAACTCTTCCCCCCTCTATGCAGTGATGTAACCTCTCTCTTACCCGCTGTAATCTCTAATTAAACATGGTGCACAATGCTATATATTATTTCCCAATGATGTATGGCTATCCTATGATGTTTGAGTAGATCCGTTTTGTCCTATGGGCTATTTGATGATCAAGATTGGTTTGAGTTGCATGTTTTATTATTGGTGCTTTCCTATGGTGATCTCCATGTTGCGCAAGCGTGAGGGATCCCCGTTGTAGGGTGTTGCAATACGTTCATGATTCGCTTATAGTGGGTTGCGTGAGTGACTGAAACACAAACCCGAGTAAGGGGGTTGTTGCGTATGGGATAAAGAGGACTTGATGCTTTAATGCTATGGTTGGGTTTTACCTTAATGATCTTTAGTAGTTGCGGATGCTTGCTATAGTTCCAATCATAAGTGCATATGATCCAAGTAGAGAAAGTATGTTAGCTTATGCCTCTCCCTCATATAAAATTGCAATAATGATTACCGGTCTAGTTATCGATTGCCTAGGGAGATATAACTTTCTCGTAACAAAAAGCTCTCTACTAAAACTAATTTAGTTGTGTCTTTATCTAAACAGCCCCTACTTCTTATTTACTTGCTCTTCATTATCTTGCAAACCTATCCAAAAACACCTACAGAATACTTCTAGTTTCATACTTGTTCTAGGTAAAGCGAACGTCAAGCGTGCGTAGAGTTGTATCGGTGGTCAATAGAACTTGAGGGAATATTTGTTCTATCTTTAGCTACTCGTTGGGTTCGACACTCTTACTTATCGAAAACTGTTGCGATCCCCCATACTTGTGGGTTATCAAGACCTTTTTCCGGCACCGTTGCTGGGGAGCAATAGCGTGGGGTGAATATTCTTGTGTGTGCATGTTTGCTTTATCACTAAGTAATTTTTATTTGCTGTTCTTAGTTGTTTTCTATATTTAGTTATGGGTAGGAAACGCAAAATACCAAAAAAAATTAGTTGTACCTAGTAAACCAATGGTTGAAGAACCACACAAAATCTATTACACTGCTGAAGCTTATTACTTGGATCATCTTCGATCCCTTTGTGCTCGTGCTGAAACCCCAACTAGCTTAGTTGAGGGCAAATATTTAGATGAGCATGCTTGTTATGTGCGACACCGAATATCTGAAAAAGGGAAAATTTTACTGGGTCAAATTCATCATTTGCAATGCTATGCTTGGAATTTATGTGAAATATATGATATTACTTGTTGTTTTGAAAACCCTAAGAAACACCTTCCCTATCAATGTGAGTTTAGTGATAATGGAATTGTATCTTTGTAAGCTAAGGGTGTTTATAGTTACTATGATGTTCAACAAATTGAAGAATTTGTTGCTTTTAAGGGTGCTTATGAAATTGCTTCTTTGATTGAAACATATGATGCTACTGTTTACAAATCTGAAAATTTTGCCATACTTAAATATTGATATGATAATTATGCTTCTAATGCCTATGTTGAACCATATATTGAGGACTACCCCGCTGTCCAAGAAGAGAGTAATATTTTGCAGGAATCTATGGAAGAAGAAATTGATGAAACTGTGAGCTCATTGGATGAAAAAGATGAGGAGGAGAGCGAAGAACAAAAGGAGAAAGAGCGGATTAGCTACCCATTCCCACCTTCTAATGAGAGTAACTCTTCAACTCATACATTGTTTAATTCCCCTTCGTGCTTACCGAAGGATGATTGCTATGATGATTGTTATGATCCAGTTGATTCTCTTGAAATATCCCTTTTTGATGATGCTTGCTATGCTTGTGGCCAAGATGCCAATATGAATTATGCTTATGGAGATGAACTTGCTATAGTTCCTTATGTTAAACATGAAATTGTTGCTATTGCACCCACACATGATAGTCCTATTATCTTTTTGAATTCTCCCGACTACACTATATCAGAGAAGTTTGCCCTTATTAAGGATTATATTGATGGGTTGCCTTTTACCGTTGCACATGATGATTTTGATAGATATAATATGCATGTGCTTTCTGCTCCTACTTGCAATTATTATGAGAGAGGAACTACATCTCTGACTCTTTATGCTTCCAATACAACAAAATTGCAAGAAACTGTTTATACTATGCATTGGCCTTTACCTTCTATGCATGAATTGTTCTATTATGACATGCCGATGCATACGAAGAGAGTTAGACTTCGTTGTTGCATGATATATGTTACTTTGTGCTCACTACTAAATTATAAATCATTGTTAATTAAAATTGGCTTTGATATACCTTGGGATCCGGGTGGATCCATTACTTGAGCACTATATGCCTAGCTTAATGGCTTTAAACAAAGCACTGCCAGGGAGACAACCCGGAAGTTTTAGAGAGTCATTTATTTCTGTTGAGTGCTTTCATATAGGTTTAAAACAACAAAAATAAAGAGAGGAATCCAAAAAAATTTCAAAAAGGAAAGTGAAAGTGAGAAAGACAAGCATTGTTGAAGTGGGAGAGTTCCTTGAACTTTGTTCATGCTCACAGCAACTTTGTGAATCTTGATTACAGAAACTTTTTCAATAAAAATAATTATCCCCTTGTACAATTCCATTGTATTATAAAAATAATGTGCCAAGGTTTGCCTTTAGGATGTTTAATTTGCTTGATGGTTTGTACGGTGCAGGAGAGAAACTTTGGCTGTAGTGCGTGATTGTACATTTTTAGCTGGAACATCAAATGGTTCTGATTCTTTTTGCAATGTCTTCCTATACAAATTGTTTATTTTTCCTAATTTTTGCAGAATTTTTCAAGTATCATAAGTATGGTGAATGTTCATATTATTACAGACTGTTCTGTTTTAGACAGATTCTGTTTTTGATGCATAGTTTGCTTGTTTTGATGAAACCAACGATTTATATCAGTGGATTAAGCCACGAAAAAGTTTTACTACAGTACAAACAATGCAAAAACAAAATATGAATTGGTTTGTAGCAGTACTTAGTGTAGTGATTTGTTTTATTATACTAATGGATCTTACCGAGTTTTCTGTTGAAGTTTTGTGTGGATCAAGTGTTCGATGATCGAGAAGGTCTCGATGTGAGAAGAAGGAAGAGAGGAAAGAGATCAAGCTTGGGGATGGCCGAGGCACCCCAAGTAAATATTCAAGGAGACTCAAGCGTCTAAGCTTGGGGATGCCCCGGAAGGCATCCCCTCTTTCTTCAATAAGTATCGGTATGTTGTCGGATTCATTTTGTTCAAGCGATATGTGCAATCTTGGAGCGTCTTTTGCATTTAGTTTTCATTTTTATTTTATGAACCATGATGGTATGAGATAGTCCTTGGTCGATTTATAGAATGCTCTATGCACTTCACTTATATCTTTTGAGTATGGCTTTATAGAATGCTTCATGTGCTTCACTTATATCATTTGAAGTTTGGATTGCCTGTTCCCTTTACATAGACAACCGCCATTTGTAGAATGCTCTTTTGCTTCACTTATATTTGTTAGAGCGTGGGCATATCTTTTGGTGAAAGAATTAAACTCTCTTGCTTCACTTATATCTATTTAGAGAGATGACAGGAACTGGTCATTCACATAGTTAGTCATAAAATCCTACATAAACCTTGTAGATCACTGAATATGATATGTTTGATTCCTTGCAATAGTTTTGCGATATAAAGATGGTGATATTAGAGTCATGCTAGTGGGTAGTTGTGGATTAGTAGAAATACTTGTGTTGAGGTTTGTGATTCCCGTAGCATGCACGTATGTGAACCGTTATGTAACGAAGTCGGAGCATGAGGTATTTATTGATTGTCTTCCTTATGAGTGGCGGTCGGGGACGAACGATGGTCTTCTCCTACCAATCTATCCCCCTAGGGGCATGTGTAGTAGTACTTTGCTTCAAGGTCTAATAAACTTTTGCAATAAGTATGTGAGTTCTTTATGACTAATGTTGAGTCCATGGATTATACACACTCTCACCCTTCCATCATTGCTTGCCTCTTCGGTACTGTGCATTTCCCTTCCTCACCTCGAGAGTTGGAGCAAACTTCGCCTGTACCATAAACCCACCATATACCTTCCTCAAAACAGCCACCATACCTACCTATTATGGCATTTCCATAGCTATTCCGAGATATATTGCCATGCAACTTCCATCATCATCATATACATGACTTGAGCATTCATTGCCATATTGCTTTGCATGATCGTAAGATAGATAGCATGATATTTTCATGGCTTGTCTGTTTTTTGATGTCATTGCTACGCTAGATCATTGCACATACCGGTACGCCGCCGGAGGCATTCATATAGAGTCATATCTTTGTTCTAGTATCAAGTTGTAATATTGAGTTGTAAGTAAATAAAAGTGTGATGATCATCATTATTAGAGCATTGCCCCAGTGAGGAAAGGATGATGGAGACTATGATTCCCCCACAAGTCGGGATGAGACTCCGGACAAAAAAATTAAAAAATTAAAAAAAAGAGAAAGGCCAAAAAAAGAGAAGGCCCAAAAAAAGAGAAAAAAGAAAATAAAAAAATGAGTGAAAAAGAGAGAAGGGGCAATGTTACTATCCTTTTACCACACTTGTGCTTCAGAGTAGCACCATGTTCTTCATATAGAGAGTCTCTTGAGTTATCACTTTCATATACTAGTGGGAATTTTCATTATAGAACTTGGCTTGTATATTTCGATGATGGGCTTCCTCAAATGCCCGAGGTCTTCATGAGCAAGCAAGTTGGATGCACACCCACTTAGTTTCGTTTGGAGCTTTCATACACTTATAGCTCTAGTGCATCCGTTGCATGGCAATCCCTACTCACTCACATTGATATCTATTGATGGGCATCTCCATAACCCGTTGATACGCCTAGTTGATGTGAAACTATCTTCTCCTTTTTGTCTTCTCCACAACAACCATTCTATCCCACCTATAGTTCTATATCCATGGCTCACGCTCATGTATTGTGTGAGGGTTGAAAATGCTGAAGCGCTTTAAAAAGTATGAACCAATTGCTCGGCTTGTCATCAGGGTTGTGCTTGATGTGAATATTTTGTGTGGTGAAGATGGAGCATAGCCAGACTACATGATTTTGTAGGGATAACTTTCTTTGGCTTTGTTATTTTGAAAAGACATGATTGATTTATTAGTGGGCTTGAAGTATTATTGTTTTTATGTCAAATGATAGACTATTGCTTTGAATCACCCGTGTCTTAATATTCATGCCATGATTAGATATGTGATCAAGATTATGCTACGTAGCATTCCACATCAAAAATTATCTTTTTATCATTTACCTACTCGAGGACAAGCAGGAATTAAGCTTGGGGATGCTGATACATCTCCGTCGTATCTATAATTTTTGATTGTTCCATGCCAATATTCTACAACTTTCATATACTTTTGGCCACTTTTTATACTATTTTGGGGACTAACATATTGATCAAGTGCCCAGTGCCAGTTGCTGTTTGTTGCATGTTTTTTTGTTTCACAGAATATCCACATCAAACGGAGTCCAAACGGGATAAAAACTGACGGAGATTTTTTTTGGAATAAATATGACTTTGGGGAAGAAAAATCCACGCGAGACGATGCCCGAGGGGGCCATGAGGCAGGGGGCGCGCCCCTGCCCTCGTCACCAACTCTTCCCCAACTCTATGCAGTGATGTAACCTCTCTCTTACCCGCTGTAATCTCTAATTAAACATGGTGCACAATGCTATATATTATTTCCCAATGATGTATGGCTATCCTATGATGTTTGAGTAGACCCGTTTTGTCCTATGGGCTATTTGATGATCAAGATTGGTTTGAGTTGCATGTTTTATTATTGGTGTTGTCCTATGGTGCTCTCCGTGTCGCACAAGCGTGAGGGATCCCTGCTGTAGGGTGTTGCAATATGTTCATGATTCGTTTATTGTGGGTTGCGTGAGTGACTGAAACACAAACCCGAGTAAGGGGGTTGTTGCGTATGGGATAAAGAGGACTTGATGCTTTAATGGTATGGTTGGGTTTTACCTTAATGATCTTTAGTAGTTGCGGATGCTTGCTAGAGTTCCAATCATAAGTGCATATGATCCAAGTAGAGAAAGTTTGTTAGCTTATGCCTCTCCCTCATATAAAATTGCAATAATGATTACCGGTCTAGTTATCGATTGCCTAGGGACAAATAACTTTCTCGTAACAAAAAGCTCTCTACTAAAACTAATTTAGTTGTGTCTTTATCTAAACAGCCCCTACTTCTTATTTACTTGCTCTTTATTATCTTGCAAACCTATCCAAAAACACCTACAAAATACTTCTAGTTTCATACTTGTTCTAGGTAAAGCGAACGTCAAGCGTGCGTAGAGTTGTATCGGTGGTCGATAGAACTTGAGGGAATATTTGTTCTACCTTTAGCTCCTCGTTAGGTTCAACACTCTTACTTATCGAAAACTGTTGCGATCCCCTATACTTGTGGATTATCAATGATCACCATCATCACCAGCTTGACACCTTGATCTCCATCGAAGCATCGTAGTCGTCTCGCCAACTATTGCTTCTACGACTATTGCTAACGCTTAGAGATAAAGTAAAGCAATTACGTGGCGATTGCATTTCATACAATAAAGCGAGAACCATATGGCTCTTGCCAGTTGCCGATAACTGTTACAAAACATGATCATCTCATACAATAAAATTTAGCATCATGTCTTGACCATATCACATCACAACATGCCCTGCAAAAACAAGTTAGACGTCCTCTACTTTGTTGTTGCAAGTTTTACATGGCTGCTACGGGCTGAGCAAGAACTGTTCTTACCTACGCATCAAAAACCACAACGCGGTATAGTGATTGCTTTTTGATCTTCAGAAAGAACCCTGTTCATTGAATCCGATTCAACTAAAGTTGGAGAAACTGACACCCACTAGCCACCTGTGTGTGAAGCGCGTCGGTAGAACCAGTCTCGCGTACACGTACGCGTAAGGTCGGTCTGAGCCGATTCATCCAACAATACCGCTGAATCAATAATCAACTAGTGATGGCAAGAAATATGTATATACCCACGCCCACAACCCCTTTGTGTTCTACTCATGCATATAACATCTACGCATAGACCTGGCTCTGATGCCACTGTTGGGGAACGGAGTAATTTCAAAATTTTCCTACGCACACGCAAGATCCATCTAGGTGATGCATAGCAATGAGAGGGGAGAGAGTTGTCTATGTACCCTCGTAGATCGTAAGCGGAAGCATTATGACAACGCGGTTGATGTAGTTGTACGTCTTCACAATCCGACCGATCCTAGCACCGAAGGTACGACACCTCCGCGATCTGCACACGTTCAGCTGGGTGACGTCCCACGAACTCTAGATACAACTGAGTGTCGGGGGAGAGCTTCGTCGGCATGATGGCGTGATGACGGTGATGATGAAGTTACCGATGCAGGGCTTCACCTAAGCACTACAACGATATGACCGAGGTGGAAATCTGTGGAGGCGGGCACCGCACATGGCTAAGAAATCTACTTGTGTGTTCTAGGGTGCCCCCTCCCCACGTATATAAAGGAGGGAGAGGGGAGTCTGGCCGGCCTCTCTAGGCGCGCCAAGGGGGAGGAGTCCTCCTCCTAGTAGGAGTAGGACTCCCCCTTTCCTAGTCCAACTAGGAATAGAAGGAAGAGGGAGAAGGAGAAAGGAAAGGGGGGCCGGCCCCCCACCCAATTCGTATTGGGCTGGGAGGGGGCGCCCCCTCCTAGGCTGCCTTCTCATCTCTCCCACTAAGGCCCATTAAGGCCCATATGCTCCCCAGGGGGTTCTAGTAACCCCCCGGTACTCCAGTAAATGCCCGAACTCACCCGGAACCATTCCGATGTCCAAACATAGCCTTCCAATATATCGATCTTTATGTCTCGACCATTTCGAGACTCCTCGTCATGTCCGTGATCATATCCGGGACTCCGAACTACCTTCGGTACATCAAAACACATACACTCATAATACAGATCGTCACCGAACGTTAAGCGTGCGGACCCAACGGGTTCGAGAACTTTGTAGACATGACCGAGACACATCTCCGGTCAATAACCAATAGCGGAACCTGGATGCTCATATTGGTTCCTATATATTCTACGAAGACCTTTATCAGTGAAACCACATAACAACATACGTTGTTCTCTTTGTCATCGGTATGTTACTTGCCCGAGATTTGATCGTTGGTATCTCAATACCTAGTTCAATCTCGTTACCGGCAAGTATCTTTACTCATTCCGTAATGCAACGTCCCATAACTAACCCATTAGTCACATTGCTTGCAAGGCATATAGTGTTGTGCATTATCGAGAGGGCCCAGAGATACCTCTCCGATACACGGAGTGACAAATCCTAATCTCGATCTATGCCAACTCAACACACACCATTGGAGACACCTGTAGAGCATCCTTAGAGTCACTCAGTTACGTTGTGACATTTGATAGCACACTAAGTGTTCCTATGGTATTCAGGAGTTGCATAATCTCATAGTCATAGGAGCATTTATAAGTTATGGAGAAAGCAATAGCAATAAACTAAACGATCAAAGTGCTAAGCTAACAGATGGGTGAAGTCAATCACATCATTCTCTAATGACGTGATCCCATTCTTCAAATGACAACTCTTTGTCCATGGCTAGGAAACTTACCCATCTTTGATTAAAGAGCTAGTCAAGTAGAGGCATACTAGTGACACTCTGTTTGTCTATGTATTCACACATGTACTAAGTTTCTGGTTAATACAATTCTAGCATGAATAATAAACATTTATCATGATATAAGGAAATAAAAATAACAACTTTATTATTGCCTCTAGGGCATATTTCCTTCACAAGATGTTTGTGCGTTGCACGGAACATCAAGATCTTGTGGGAGAAAAGGATGAACGAGGGAAGGCCTTATCTGCAAATGTGGAAAGGAGTGCGGGTAAATTGTCATAGTTTCCTTCCTATCCATTAGATATAGATCGGACGGCCTATATTGCAGGATGGTAGGCACACCATCATCACCAACTCTGCTTTTTATAAGAATAGAGAGCAGAGATTAGTTAATATTCTCTTTAGGCTACTCATAGTAGAAAGTATCATATACTAGTATCATGTGCATGATACTAGTGTATGATACTGGACTACCTTTATAGTGCCATGCATGACACAAAGTAGCATAGTATTTAACATGATACGGTATCTACCTATGTTACTCTAACCCCTCTCCCTTCTTTAATTCTTTGCCACATCGGCATGTTTGCTATTTCCATGTGCATGATCCTAGCTAGTACCACATTACCACTACTATGGCCAGCCTTAATCATCGCATGCAATAATTTAGTGCACCTTGAAATCTGAATGCCTGCTTGACTCTCCTTCTCCATCCGGCGGTCCCACCACTCCACCCCGTGTGGAAAAAATCTGCATGCATGACTCTCCTCCCCCCGTGCTCGTCCAATACATTGTGACCAGCAATATTTCCACCCCTTCCCTCCCCCGTAATTTACTCCAACAAATATGCCCACATAGCTGTTACGTTAATCACACAACATATCTTATGGGATGCTGCTTCAGTTACTTAACTACAGGTGCATTGGGTCACTAACATGTGGGCCCAACAGGCATCTGGCCCACATGTCAGTGACGCAACTGCACCTGTAGTTAAGTCAATGAAGCTCAGTCCATATCCTACGTAGGTGTGCCATTGCTCGCTATAAATACTGCACCTGCCACGACATTCGCAAGAACGCCAATGTTCATCACTATCTCCTCTCCCTCCCTCTCACATCGACCACCATGGCATCGTCCCTCCCAAGCCCTAGGCGCCCCTCGCAGCACCGCGTGGATGGTCATGCATCGCCGTTTCGTTCCTGGCCGCCACTAGTCGAGGAGGATGCATCGGTGTTCCGCTCCTCGCCGCGAAGCATCAAGGTGGACGCATCCACATTCCTAGTCTCGCCAGCACGCGCATCTGAGGACGTGTCGGCTCCTCGCTACGAGGAGAATGCCGCGCTGCCCATCGAGCCCCCCAGCCTTGAGGAGCTTTCGAAAGAAATGGATGTCGCCTTGTGGGAGGCTTTGCCTCTAGCAGAGTGCGCCAAAATAAAGGCGGAGAAGAAGGCCAAGGAAGAGAAGCACGCCGTGAGGCATGCTGCCTGGCGGGCCTATGTCGCGTCCGAGAGAGTTAGGCAATTGGATCTTTGGCAGAAGGCTCGTGCGAGGGCCGTGAGGGTGGCGGAGGACGCCCGTGCCAAAGCCTTGAGTGCAGTCGGGCCCAAGCGCCTCATCTATGCTTGGCGATATGTGGACCGGGTGCACGCTTCCAACGAGGAGGAGTACCCATTGGCACTGGATCACCACAATGGTGAGATCGCGCTCGCCCGCCGGCAAGCCGCCAATCAGCACCTCACGAGTTGCGAGGCTGAGGAAGAGGCGTTATGTCGGCCCGCTGGGAAACGACCGCGCACCAGGGCACTCATGGGCGCCGCAAGTGCCCCTGCGAGCGCCGTGGCTTTTATTAGGAATATAATTTAGTTTTGTAAGGCGATCTCATTAGTTTTGGGACACAAAAGATAAATCCTGAATGTTCGGGAATTATTAGCATCCTTAATTGAGTATGTAAAAGGAAAAGTTTGGAAACCTTGTGGATCCGTACGCATTTTGTAAGTGCGTGCATATAGCACAAACTTTACTATATACTATCGCACTACACGTCTATCTCTCTCTATATATGCTTGTAGACTGTGCTACTACTATTACTTATGTGCATGCAATTGCACGTTTTAACATTACGATGCGGTTTTTGTAAAAGCAAAAAAAACAACACTTGTCAAGCTTGTGAAACGATTCAATGCAAAACAAATGCAAAAATGCTCGTTTGATTGTTTACTTTTAGCTTCCCTCTCTGTGGTTATTTCTCTGTCATACTTTGTATGGAGTATATCACTGGTCGGGAAGGCATGCAAATTCCCAAACCGCTTCCTACACCTTGTATCGAATTTTTTGCCTAACAAGTTGCGCCATGCAATTGGGATTCCAACTTGAGTACTACACTACTACTAGGAGTACCAGGGGCCAGTTCTTTTAGGCTTCTAGATTAGTAATCCCATAACTACTAACTCTGTCCTCGTTTATTGGTCCCCATTGTAATCTGTGTCAAATTTTGACCATAAATTTAACTAATGAAATGTTTATGCATGTCACATGCACTAAAATTTTATCAGTTAAATATTTAGTCAAAATTTAGCACAAATTACAATGGTGACGAATAAACGAGGACGAAGGTACTAGTAGTTTAGAAGCCCAAATAAATGAGTGAGGCGCCTTATTTTACTCTGCACTGTGACTAGTCTTATGGGAAAAGCTGGGGAAGAGACGACTTATTTTTTAAGCCACCAAAAGAAATGGCCCTAGGAGTAGTAGCTAGGGATACTAGGAGTAGTAGCTAGGGATCGAGTGTGCGAGATGAACTGGAGAAAGTAAATGCAGAGAGATGAAATGCAAAAAAGACGGAGGGATGTGATGATTGCTTGTCCATTTATTTTACTAGGCCACTTATTACTGGGAGTGGTGGGGTTTTGTGATATGACGGCTTTACTGCCGCGCCACGAGTGGTGTGAGACTCCCGTGCAACGCTGCCCTCTACAATAGTACTACCTCGGTCGTGGTTTATTAGTCCCCCGTTGAATTTGACTGAAGATTTAACTGACAAAATGTTAGTGCATGTCAACAAAAACTATATCATTGGATTCATATTTGAACATAGTTTTCAATGATATAATTTTTGGTGACATGCATGAGCATTTATCGTACTATATATAATGTTAGTTAAATGTATGGTCATACTAATCTATAGTAAGGTGCCCGTGCGTTGCATGGAATAGTGAAATGCATTGATCGGGGAGTTGTTTGTTTGACAAAGGATGTGGGTCATCTCATGTGTAACGGGTATCGATAGGTTTCTTCGGATATTATTTCATCTCTAGAGCTCACAAACATCCGGGTGAAATTGATGAAAAAGTATCTTTTGCAAACAAAAGCGTTCAAATGTTCAACCTGCATCCAAAACTTGTGAAGAAATAACACTTATCGTGCTTTGCAAGAAATGATCTTTAAGAATTAGTTTTTAAGTATCGGTTGTTATACATGTTGGCTACAGATGACATGGCACATTCTTATAGTCAACAGTTGGCTATACTATTAAGTATTAACCATGCTCTTATACACCTAGACGGCGGGATTAAATCAGGATGACTTGGAAGGGGGCAGAGGAGATGTAAGAAATGGTTCATCATAAGTCTTTCACCAATACTTTAGTAAATATTCTCAGTTAATCTCATAAGTGGCAAGCGAGAACTCTAATGGAGCAAAATCATACATGGAAGATTCTAGACTAATAAACCATAAATGGATACACTTTTATTCAAGCGCGATACTCTAATAGAGCAAGATCATGCATGGAAGGTTCTATACTATATAAATAAGAAGTCTCCACATGCTTAGACAAGAGATTACATTGAGTGAAGACTAATGATTAACATTTAATCTGGTAATGCATATGTCCAGGTTAACCTTCTTGGAGTCCCCGTGCACCATCTTAGGGGGGAGGGAATCATACCATGCGTCTTCCATGCCCACATCGGCGGGAAGGTCGCAGCTCGGTAGAGTCCGAGTTAGCGTGATGGAGTCGGTGTGGGCGCCCACGTACCTCTGAGTGGCAGTAACAGTGAGCACATAGTCATACATCGGCCTCGTGTTAGTGTCAGCGTCTGCAGCGTTGCCCCTGATGGTGCGGAGGCCTGCGTGGGCCTCGCCGGTGCCCACGGTCAAGAGGAAGACGCTGCCTTCCTCCTCTGAGACTAGCAGGCGGCGGTGATCCTCCAGCGACTCTGGCACGGCGAACGGGTAGCACGTCTTGTACTTGATGTTCACCGCCGCGGGCCAGTAGTGATCGACGGACGCGTGTGTGAGGTGATCCACGAGGATCGCTGCGAGCCCCAAAACGGCGACGGACACTCATAGCAGTAGACGCAGGGCTCCTTGGAGGCATCGACTAGGCCGTCCATGAAACAGGACTGGCTGTAGGGGACGTTGCGCCAGTTGAATATATGAGCAAGTTACTATGAGATTTAATCCGAATAAGCACAAAATAAATCACGACGGCTATAACAGAGATTAAACTAATGATGTGGACTAGCATAGTAGATGAACAGATCGAATCTAGGCCACAAACTAGAGACATGAATTCTACCACGATTTCGAACAGGAAGGACAAAAACACATACGGCGCAACAGGAGCAGCACCGTTGGCGTTGAGGTTGTCGCCCATGTCGTTGAGGAAGAGGTTGCCGAGGTCGGGGAAGAAGTCATCATCGGTGAAGTCGTCGCTGCCAGCAATCGTGTGAGTGCACTCCCCAAATTTCAACAGCGCCCGCCGAGTGGAGCGCATGAGGGAGTGGCTGTAGGGGTGGTTGCGGCCGCCGAATGGAGCGCAGGAGTAGCACACGAAGCAGTAGATGGTGCTTCCTCCCTAGTCTCTATCTCTACTCTTATCTCTATCTCTACTACTCTTCTTATCTTCTTCTTCTTATAATAATATTAATATATTAATATCTACTCTACTCTTATAAAAAACAAGGTTGGTCATGATGGTGTGCCTGCCATCCTGCAATATAGGCCATCTGAATTATATCTGATGGATAGGAAGGAAACTATGGCAATTTTGCAAAAAGGTACCCACGTTCATCCTTTTCTCTCGCAAGATAAACTACTCATACAAATGCATCTTGATGTTACATGCAACGCACGGGCATCTTGTTACTAGATAATAAAAAACCAAGTTGGCGATGATGGTGTGCCCGCCATCTTGTAATTTAGACCGTCCGATCTATATCTGACAGAAAGAAAGCAAACTATGACAATTTTACAAAAGATACCCGCACCTCTATCCACATTTACAGATAAGGCCTTGCCTCGTTCATCCTTATCTCCCACAACCTCATTGCCGAGCAATTATAAAAGTAAGTCTCTAGAACAATCTGGCATGGTGGCTGCTGCCGGCGCTGTCCATCCCCATGCCTCCGCCCAGTCCGACCACCAGTCACGACCATGCCCCACTTCCCCTCACCTTATCTTTCATCTTTCTCGAGATATCATTTTTTCGATGAAATTCTTGAGATACTATTTTTCTGATAAAAGTCTCGAGATACCATTAGTTTTTACACATGGGATTACTCTTGCATGGGTCAATGACAACAGGTGTTTTGTAAAAAAATGCATCTTGATGTTCCGTGCAATGCACGGGCATCTTGCTAGTTTTTCATACAATTCCAAACACCACGTAGACACGGTCTTTGACCATTTTACAACTATGTTAGTATCATTGTTAGTGGTGAGCCGGTGCAAGTTATAGCCCCGGGTGTCTTAACCTTTTTTAGTAATGATATCTGGCGATTGTTCGCCACGAGCTCAATCCTGGCGAATCCCACGTAACCGTTAGATTTCCAGCCGACGATGGACTATTTTTAAGCCATAGTATTTGACAAAACTGCCACCCTTACACACGTACTATAACTGCGTCGCGGGCGTTTGCAACTGCCATGTCTCCCAGCAAACGTTTGCAGGGGATTGGAGTTAGCACCGATGGCGGTTCGTAGTCGTTCCACACTCGGGCATTGAAGTTTGTAACTATTTTAGATTAGAATATACTACTCCACAGGTGCTAGTAGTAGAGCAGAGTCCTACTCCACTACTCTATATGCAAACTAGGGCATATTAGTAGGTACTGTAGGGAGTACCGTGATCACTCAAACAAGTTGTCTGGCATCGATATGACCCTACGCTGCTGGTATGTGTCTCGTAAGTCAAGCGGCGTGCTATAGTCATCATCACCTATCCACTCCCCACAGCACATATTCGCTTCTCCATCTTTGTCTGCACATAATCGTCCAATCTTCCATCCCCGCTAAGGCGCCTCCCCCCTCTTCCGAAACCCAAGCACTAATAATGGCAGAACCGAGCAGCGTCCGCCGAAAGAGTGGCTGGAATTCGCTCCCTACAGAGGTAATCAAGCTCATTGTTTCGCGCTTTGACAATCTCAGTACCATGCCACTCGCCGCGTGCTCGTCAGGGCTGTACCGTTTACTCAAAGCCCTCAGGTCGGAGCTTTTTAAGCCAGCTCCTTGCTTGCTGATGCCGCTTGATCTTCAGAAACGGTGTGTCACGCAACATAACGATCATAGGGTGGCAAGCAACAACACCCTTGACAACGATCCGATCCCCGTCAGCCTCAACTACATTAATAGTATGTACTGGGTCGGCATGAACACGTCTTGGATGGTGCTCATTGACGGTCGCGGTAGCTGGACGCTCGCGGAGGTCTACACCTGGCGATTGATCCCCCTTCCTTCGATTAACACTGCACCACTTTGGCACCGCGGCCAAGAATACTCGGAATCTTACAGTAGCCAACATGATACCAAGTTTGATTTGCTCGAGGTTGTAATCTGCCAAGTGCCCACAAGATCTGCGAATTATAAGGACTTCAGGCTAATTGCGTTCTTCAACTACGGTCTCGCCTATCTGACAGGTTACCGCGGTAAGTGGATAAATCTGCACGTCCATCGCAAGATCATACATCCTCCATAGTTCACTGATGCCATTGAACACAAGGGCTTCATTTACGCTGTCGACTCCTTCTATGTCTGGACGTATTGCTGGCCTACTCCAGTCATCGCTACAAATGGTTGTTACGGCAGTATGTTACTTTCATATGATATCATGATGGCTTGCTTATATTAATGTTAACATTTACTGAAAAAATATTCATGCTCATAACATGTTGTTCTTGAGATTGACTACAGTAAGAGCCCTTTTTATTGACTCCAACTTGATATGATGTTGTAGGCCGCCTGGTGTCCCTACCCTTCCTAATCCCAGAACCTTTCAAAGAAAAGAGGCATGACAGTTGCAGGTGGTTCCTGGCTTGATCAGACGATGATGAACGATTGATGATCGTTCCCACGTACCGAACGTGTTGTTTCGCGGAATACAATCACAGTCACTGCAAGGTCTTTGAGCAGGATCCCAGCTTCTCTGGACCTTCAAGAATTTTTAATTGAGGCTGGTAACTAGCCTTGGTACACGCTCTCCGTTTCTCGGACTGAATTATCCGATTAACCAGGAGATAACCGACTACTAGGATCATGATGGCAGCGCGGTTTTGTTCATCAGGAAAAACTGTGTGTACACAGCGTACCATGCGTCTCTGCATGCACCATACCCTGATATGTGTTGCCATGCTCTGCAGCCCAAAGTAGGAGAGAGGGTCACAAGTATGAGACTTCGACCTGCTGGCTGGAGTTTCCCCCATCAGGCAGCCATCTGGTTCAAGCTGTCAGCCAATCTTCACACCTTAATAAATAGTAATGTCTAACTGAGCTAGTTAGTTAGATGCGTACACTTGGTGTAGTAGGATCTTTATTTAGTTTGATGCATACACTTGTTCTTTTTTGGTAGCCCTTTTTGTAATGATGGCTGACGTTTGGTTTGGAAGAGAGAGCTGCGTCTTTACTCTTCTGGCTTGCTTATTGCTTCTGTTGCACCCCCAGCCCTGGTTGTTGCTGCTAGTTTCAATGTACAATCAGTAGTATATTTCGTTTGTTGGTTGAATAAATGTGTTGTTAGAACGACAAACACAATGTTTTGGAAGTCTTTGCACGGTCCAATCCTTTAGTGCCCCGCATCATACGTATTACATACTATTTTTGGTATGGAACACATTTTCCACTTGTCGATAACATGCAGCCCACTGATGAATGCCCAATATAGGAGCCCGTAATTAACTGGAAGGGAGGATCTCACATGAATCCGACCCAGGTACATGCTCATGGTCCCCTAAACATAAATAAGTAAATAAATAAAACTAAATGCTCATGCACCAGTTCTTTAAATTCACAATTTGAAAAGTCAAATTTTAACATGAGGATATTATTTCCTATGATAGTGTTGTTACATTCAGTCAATTTTTTTCTTAGGCAAAGATAGCAACCGGTCTTCTTTCTCCCACCATTTTCTCTGCTATCTGGGACCCACATCATTGTCAATATATAGTCAATTAATGACAGAATTGCACATTTTTTGAGGATTTGTTTGGAGCAGTAGGCTATAAACTGGGTTGTGCGGTCTCTGTGGCCCGTCTAACAACATGACCAGCCCAATAGTTTTTTCTTTGGGAAAATAGGTAGCCCACTATTTCTTTTTGAAGAATACCCAAGATAGGCCTATTTGTTTTCTCTGACTTACTGGGCTGCAAATCTTTTAAGACGAGGAGGGATGCATTCCGGCCTGGCCAAAGAGTATGGTCTGTATATCTTAAAAGGAATATCAAAGGGGTTGCAAATTCCAAAAAATAGCAAATGGGAAATTAGTTTCTTTTTTGTTTTTGTTCTTCACTAATATTTTATATTTCATTGGATTTTAACATGACATAGTACTAATTTATTTTCAAATTTGTTTTAGTATGGCTACTAATTTTTAGATTAAGAATATTTTGTTCCCCAGCAAAAATATGCGATTTTTTTAAATTTCACACATTTTTAGTTCAATTTTTTAACCCTGGCACTGACCTGAAAATGGACAGTAATTCTAAAAATGGAAAATGGGCTGCAATAAATTCCATATGAATTAGCAAATGAGTAAAAAATATAAAAATAACAGCAAATGGGCTGTACATACCACATATTTCGAGGATGACTTGTTTACGCAAGGCTTTCTCAGTCAACACATGATTCTAGCATCAGTGACTGTTGGATGTCCATTCAATGGCCGACGTGCTTCTTCAATCTCCGATCTTCCTGCTCCAGCCGCCTAAACCAGCGCCGGCGGGACTGCCTGCTCCCTCCTCTTGTGGCCAGCTGTGATGCCGCACAGGCTTCACCGGCCCACCCTACTACCTCCGCTGGCCTGGCCGCACGCAATCAACTGCCTCCTTATTACATGAAAAAAATGATTCCTCCCACTGACATCTGTGACACACCGGTTCAGAGGCTAACCCCTGGGCCTACTAAGTTGATGCGTACGCATGGCTTTGTCAACTTAGTCAACAGACGATTCTAGCAGCAGTGACCATTGGATTTGAATCCAACGGTCCTGCAGCTTCTTCAATCGCTGCTCTTCTTGCACCAGCCGCCCAAACTAGTGCCGACGAGACCACCTGCTCCTGCCTCCAGTGGTCGGCTGTGCTGTCGCACAGGCCTCACCATCCACCCTACTCCCATCGCTGGCCAGGCCATCCCTCTACTGTCTACTCACCCACGACCCGTGTTATTCTGTGGCGACGGCAGCCTCACACCACTGCTGAACCTGTGAACCCTCGTACTCCTCTCCGCGTGGGCATCCACTGCCGCGTCTTCCCCGGCTCCGCGTCCTCCCTTTCCAGGCCTCGCTGTCGTCCACCGCCTTGGTGCTCTCGACGCGGTGTGGTCAACATGGTCAAGGAATGACTTCCATCCGAAGAGGACTGTATGTGGAGAGGCTGATGGCTGGGTCCACGGTCGCACACAAGGAAATGCCTCCTTATTACGTGCAAAATAATGATTCCTCCACCTGATAGCTAGGACCCACCGAAAGGGCCTATGTAATTCGGGAAAAAAATGTTCCCCCCGCTGACAGCTCGGACCCACCAGTGATATCTTCACACGCAAGGAAGTGCCTCCATATTAGGCGCGAAAAATGAATCCTCGCCCTAACTGCTGGAACCCACCATAGTTGGAGGCTGACTTGTGGGCCTACTAAGTTGACGGGGACGGAGGGCTTTGTCAACTTAGTCAATATGAACGATTCTAGCTCCAGTGACCGTACGATGTCCATCCAACGGCCGTAGTGCTTTTTCAACCTCTGGTCTTCTTGCTCTAGCCGCCCAAACCAGCGCCGGTTGTGCCACCTGCTCCTGCCTCCCGTACCCGGCTGTGATGCTGTGGAGGCCTCACCACCCCTTACTACTCCCAACGCTAGCCATGCCATCCCTCTACTCACCCAGACCCCCTGTTATTCTGCGGCGACGACAGCCTCACACCGCAGCCGAACTAGTGAACCCTCGTAGTCCTCTTTGCATGGGCATCCACTGTCGTGTCTTCCCCGGCTCCGTGTCGTCCCCATCCTAGGCCTTGCCGTAGTCCACCTCCTTGGTGCTCTCGGCGTGGCCTGGTCAGTGTGGTCAAGGAAGAAAGAACGACTTCCATCGGAAGAGTACTATACGTGGAGAGGCTGACAGCTGGGCCCATGGCCACAGCAAGGAAGTGCCTCCTTATTATGCGGAAAATAATTATTCCTCCACCTGACAGTAGGGACACAGCGGACGGGCCACCATATTTCGCAAAAAAAGTTTCCCCCCTAACTGCTGGGACCCACCAGCTACATCTTCACACACAAGGAAGTGCCTCCTTATCCTCCCCGATAGCCGGGACCCACCTGGTCAAAGCGTACGTAGTGTTGTCATTCTGGTCATGAACGTGTGCGTACATACTGGTCGATCGGTCTGTTTGCAGGCTGCAGCGATGAACCGTGGCTGAGTAAGGAAGGGCACATGTCGTAGTAGAGGCGCGGATGTAGCATGTACGCATACATACAGCCAGGGTGCAAGAAAGTAAATACGGTCACGTATATACATATGGACGTGGTCTCGAACGCCTACTCGCGCATACGTACGGCTAGGGCTCGTGTACATGGTTGGGTTGAAACAGAGAAACTACGTCATCATGTTCATCAGGAGCCAACCGGCCTGGACAAAACATCCATCGAAACGAAGCCTGGCATACCACAGAACATAGGAAACAGCCTTCTTGTGTTCGACCGGCCACGGTCGAAACAGGATCCTGTTCATCGGGAGGGGTCTAAAGTACCGCAAAACGGAGGAAACAAACTTCTCTTGGACCTCCTACGGTTGAAACGGGGTCCTGTTGATCGGGAGGGGTGTGGCATACCGCAAAACCTCAGAAACGGACTTGTGGTGGATCGCTACGGTCGAAACTGGGGTCCTGTTCATCGGGAGGGGTGTGGCGTACCGCGAAACGGGACTCCACGGGATACTGTTCATCTCCACCGTCGACCTCCTCCAGCCTCCACCTATGACCGTTCATCCACGGGCTCATGTTCATCCAGCCTCCACCGCTCCTCCACCGGCTACTGTTCAACCAGCCCTCTCCACGGGGTCCTGTTCAACCACCCCTCCATGGGCTACTGTTCATCCAGACCTCCACCGGCTACTATTCAACCAGCCCTCCATGGGATCCTGTTCACCCAGCCCTCCACGGGGTCCTGTTCATCCACCCCCAACCAGCTCGATCGATCGAGGTCCTATTCATCCAGCGGCAACGGCCTCTACTACCATGGGGTCCTGTTCATCCAAACCCCCCAACAACGCTCACTGATTATCAAGGGAAGGAGGCAGCAGGTTTGATCGGCTTCAGTTAGCAGCAGTAGCAAAGGAATCGCTCGATCGGGTTCAGTTAACAGCCAGATCGATCGATCGATCGGGCTTAGTAACACGTAACCTGTAGTGCAATCGCTCGGGTTTAGTAGGCGAACGTCTCACTCTGGTTCAGTTAGATCCCAACGCCTTGCACCCACGCGCGTACGTGTACAAGAGAAACGCACATCGCTTAGCCCCCGACCACCCACCGTAACCGAGAACTCCCCGATATTTTCCTCGCCCTCGCTTCTACCATGGTTTTTCCGTCATGGATGACGCAAAGAATGTCATGCAGCTGCGTCTTCGGCCCGCCCAGGACGAAAAGCCCATTTTCTGTCATGATTTTTTGTCATAGAAGTAGGAGCCCACCACATCTATGATGATACCGGGTTTTGTCCCAATTATCATCATAGAAGTGTCATAAGCATGACAGGAAAAAATTCATCCGGCCCAAAATGTCACGGATGTGTCTTTTTTTGTAGTGATATGGCGTGGTGAAGATAGTGTGACACTCAACACAAATGAGATAGCAATTGTGCAACATGTGTGAGGCAACCAAGTCTTGCAAGCTAGTAGTGCGAAGATGCAACATGCTATAAGTAATCATGGCAATCATGTCATGTGTACAAGTAGTAGGCATAGGCAATGCACATGGCATATCGAAAGCACAAATACACAGGAAGATCAAGGTGTCATCATAGGAATGGATCACAAAGAAAACATGGCAAGAACAAGCAATATCTCCACCAAGCCTGCAAATACATCTACAAGTAGTAGAATCAACCATCATGTGTAATGCAAATCATGGGTCACAGATGCATGGTAAAACCATAGAAATAAGGATGTCGTGCAAAGTGAACATTGAAAGATGGGCATAGAATATGTAATGGACAATAACCCATAACCATGTGAGGGACATGTAGAAGAAATGCGTGAAGTCATTGTGCGAAGGGAGAGGTGGGAATGAGAATCCACGGTATCCCAAGTTATCAATGCTCTCTAGAGCTCGTTTTGTCAACTCATGGGATTGTGAGGTTGACACGTATGCATGGGTACCTACACAAAAAATACACAAGCGAAAGAAACTGTGTGTGTGGTAAATGTACACATCATCCATCATGATGTGTATGTGCATGTGTGAGTTAGCACAAGATAAGCATCGCTCAAAGAAATTTTATGCATGGAATAGGTACATTCCATCCATCATGAAAGAATAATTATTATGTATAACACGATGAGGACACAAATTGAGTGTGCTAGTATAGCAAGTGTCTGGCACAACAAGAGCATTTTTATTCATGGGATGCATATGGTGCACACAATCATGGGAATCATGCAATGGATGGGATGGATCAAAATCTCCTAATATGGATGAGAAAACTATGGGGGTCTCTTCATGAGCAATAGAAGAAACATCATATGGAGAAAATGGATAACATCCTAAACATGCATATTCGAAGCTAGGGGGTCATGGCATGGCATATGAGATAAATGATGCAAAGGAAGCATATCAATATCATCACAAGAAAAACAAATGCCAATTACCATGGGCTTGTCATCTATGCCATATTTACAAATTGGGTTTATTTTAATGGCATATGCATAGTCACTATGATGAGATTGGAATGATGCAATATGGGAGATCTCACTCATCGCATATGACAAGTGTAATGGATTGTCAAATATAATGTGACCAATAGAATTTTCACATGATATCTTATGGAGCATAGCATCACAACTAGGTAATTCGACATGCTCAAAATCATATTCATAAATGGGTGGCATATCGAAACAAGTATAGGATGTAGTATGTGATGAATCCATAAGGTGATCAACATCATGCAAGCAATCATTTGCAAGATAGTCCACTATTGGGATAAGTGAAGTACCATCATCTATGTTACCTTTGTCATTCCACTCAAGTGGTGTAGGTGAGATGTCAAAGACAAAATTGTGGTCAACGTCATCATCGTGATGGAACCATGTGGGGGGTGCATCATAGTCCACCATGGCCATCGTCTTGTCCAAAGGAAGGACAAAGTCGTCGAGGATCGGCATGTCATCATATATGGAACCTAGAACCAAATGAGAAGACACAATAGAGGTGGACGTTAAGTTGTTAGAAATCGAAATGGCCTCACATGCCCTATTAACTAGCTCACTCTCTCTATGTGGTGTGGCTCACTCACTCCCTCAATGTAGGTGCACTCAAAGTCACATATGGTGGAGTCACTCATCTCACTCAAGTGGTGGGGTTGTGGCTCTCCTCACATGGGAATTGGGGCAAATCGTCATATATGGGGCTAGTGGTGGAGTCACTCTCACTCTCAATATGGTGGCACAAGTCGCTCAAGTCCTCATATGACGCCGTGGTCGAAGGGAAAATCCCATGCTCAACCATCTCATAGCCATGGATGAAGGCCGAAGATGGCACATCATCGCTCTCCTCCATGACCGAAGGGAAAATCCCATGCTCGATCATCTCATCACCGTCGCCGTGTATGAAGGTCGTAGATGGCACATCATCACTCTCACCTCCTAAGATGGAAGCACCATCCTTGCTCGCCGCCATGTCGCTCGCCTCCAAAGCATGTTTCTTGGGATACTCCATAGTCGTAGTCGTTGCCGCACGGTCTTCAAAAAGAGTCGTGGTAGACTCGGCATCATCAATGCCACAAAAAGGGATAGCGGTGAAGTCAAACTTGGGAGCATCGTCTTGGAGCTCGTCGGGCTTGGACATCTTGGTGGTACTATCCTCAAGTTCATTTTCATGGAGCTTGGTCGTCGCTAAGTGAGCTTGGGGTGAAGAAGTCTTGGCCTTCATGTGTTCTTGTTCCGCCTTGAGAGAACCAATGTAGAGGTCGTCGAGGGACTTGTAGTTCTCGTGGAAGATAGTCTTGCAGATGTCGTTGTGCAATCCCATCATGAAGTGGAACTTCATCCAAATGGGGTCATCCACACTGGCTCGTCGCAAGGCTTTCTTTATCTCGAGGAATACTTGTCGAGGGACTTGGATCCTTGGATGGTGTTCTCCAATTGGCGTTGAAGATGTTCTGTATAGGTGGAAGGCAAAAACTCTCGCCGCATAGCTTTCTTCGTCTTGGGCCAACTCATGTCAAAGGTCTTCGAAGGTGTATGAAGCCACCATGTCGACGTGTAGTCATGGAAGTTACTTGTGGCGCACTGCACTTGGTCATCGGAAGGGACTTGATGTTGCTTGAGGTAGTCGTCCATCTTGCGCTCCCACTCGAGATACTCCTCTGGATCTTGAGTCCCATAGAAAGGAAGCTCATGTGTGACGTCCCGAGACCGATGCGCCAGGTGTCTTCCAGTGATTCGTTGCTGTTGCCTTGTCATTTGCTTGCGTGTCGCATCTTGCCATGTCATCATCTGCATTACATCATCATGTTTTCAAAACTTGCATCCGTCCGGATTCCCCCAGTTCCGTCCGTTGTCCGTTCTGAGTCCAGACACACTTGCACGCGCCCGCGGCACGTCCGAAATATTATTTTATAAGTGGCCGGAAAATATTCTCGGAATGGGATGAAAGTTGGCGTGCGGTGTTGTTTTGTTGTCAGTAGGCCGCCTGCCAAGTTTCATCGTGTTCGGAGTCCGCTTGATGCCCCAACGAATAACTATAGCGGCAGTATAACCGGTCTTTTCGTCGGACGTTTTCGGTCTCCGAAAACTGTGCCGGGCTGCATCTCGCCCCTCTTCTCTCAGTCCAACCCGCTCTCCATAGTCCACCTAGGCCCATGCCTATCCCTCTTTGCGTCCGGAGCCGTCCGATGCGATTGCATGGTCCGAAAACCCCTCTTTGCACAGTGCACCGACCCCTCACGTGTGCGTCCGAAACTTCCCCGGACCCGACCCGGACAGTCGTCACCATTGGAATCGGTTCATCCCCAAACGTCTACAAAACATCACCGTTTTCTTATTTGGCCTCCCTAGCCTATTTTTTTCCTGACCGTTCGATTTTGATCGGAGGGACGAGGTACCCCTAACTCTAGCCACCTACTATATATAGCACTTCAATTCTAGCCCTAGCCTGTCCAATCTCCACCAAATCCCCACGCCGCCGCCACTCTCTCCCTTGGCTTCAGCGCCGAGCCAACCACCTTCCCTCTCAGATCCTCCCCCCTCAAAACCGTGGCCTCCGACCACCTCCCATGCCTTCCGGCCAGTAGCAGGAGCCCCTGCCTCGCACCTCATGTGGGCCTCCTCACCTGCAAGCAGCCGGAGCAGCAGCTCCCAGTCGCCGGAGGAACCTCACCCCACCTTTTCTTCCTTCCCCGTTCTTTTTCTTCTCCCCCAAACCTCACCTTGTTCACTCATCTGTCTCTCTGTGAACAGGGCAACGGCGCCGCCACCATCCCCGCGCGCTCGTGGTGCGCCCGCTGGAGACCCTGAGTAGGACCGCTCGACCTCGTCTCCTCGCGCGAGAGGAGCCCGAGTGCCTGCAGCCGCCTTTGTTCCCGAACAGCAAGAGGAGCCCTTGCGCTCTTGCGGTGCTAGCCTTCCTCGACGCCGCTGGAACAGACCTGCGCCTCCACCGCCGTCCTACAATCTCTTCCTCCCTTGCCCCTCTCTCACAGCTTGCGCCCTCTCTCTCCCGTGCCTCTACAGGAACGAACAGCGCCGCCCGGCCATGGATGCTGCCATAGAGCCTCGGCCTCCTCAAGCCCGGCACCGTCCAAGCCCGTTCCCGGCCAGATCCGGTCGCCCAGGACCCCGCTGCCCCCTCGCCGGCATCTCGCCGGCGCTCCATGTCGGGCTTGGCGTCCTTTTCGTCTTCAGAAACGACGGATGAGGGAGCGCTCACCTCGCCCAGCTTTGTTGACCGAATCTGCCTCGCTGACCCTCTCGACCGCTAGCCACAGCGTTTCGCGCGTGGACCAGATCCAGCGAGCCGAGCCGAGCAGCCGGCCTGCGCAAGCCTCTTCCCAACTGGGCCTTAGCCCAATGTGAGCCACCCCAGCGTTTTTTTTTTTCTTTTTTTCCTCTGTTGGGCTTCCTGTCCAGTTTCGGCCCGTTTATGTTTTTTTCAGTGTCTGCGAATTTAGCTAATTATCCAGAGTTGGCAGTTTTGCAGAAAAGCCCCCATACTTCATTCATTTAATAACTCACAAACTATGCATCATACGTAAAAACTCCAAATATGAAAAATGCTTAGAATTTTATCTAGTTTCATAATATGCCACTTTCATCCATGTTCAAAATGTTTAAAATGCTGGTTGTTTAAATTTGCTCCTATGTCATGCTAAAATGCTTTAATTCATAACTAAATAACCGTAACTCGGAATTTAATAAACTTTATATGTAAATGGGGTGGAAAAATGTCTAGTTTAACATGGTGGCATCACTTTGCATGTTTAACAACCCTAAAATTGTGTTTAGGGCAGAACAGTACCAAATCCTTAAATTGCACATGGGGATTTTCCGGATTTGTTGTTCCGGCCTCATTTAAACTTGCCTAGATAGGTAGTTATCTTTTGCTTCACCCCTTGCCATGCTAAACACCATTTAATATTGTTGAGTACCTAACGAGAGAGAACTAAATAAGTCATGTGGTGTTTTCTTCAATATGCAACTCCGTTGCATATTGAGCTCCACTTAATTTGTAGTGTTGTTTGTTGCACTTTGCCATGCCATGCCATGTATCTTTAAACCGAACATGCATCATACTTGTTGTGCATCATGCCATGATTATGTGGTGGTTGTTTACTATGTTGTTTGCTTCTTTCCGGTGTGCTTCTTCGGGTTGGTTCCGTTAATGCCGCGTTTGTGAGGATTCGTTGGTCTATGTCTGTTTGTCTTCTTCATGGACTCATTCTTCTTCCTTGCGGGATCTCAGGCAAGATGACCATACCCTCGAAATCACTTCTATCTTTGCTTGCTAGTTGCTCGCTCTATTGCTATGCCTATGCTGCGATACCTACCACTTGCTTATCATGCCTCCCATATTGTTAAACCAAGCCTCTAACCCACCTTATCCTACCAAACCGTTGTTTCACTATGTTACCGCTTTGCTCAACCCCTCTTATAGCGTTGTTAGTTGCAGGTGAAGATTGTTGTTTGTTCCATGTTGGAACATGGATATTTTGTTGGGATATCACAATATCTCTTATTTAATTAATGCATCTATATACTTGGTAAAGGGTGGAAGACTCGGCCTTATGCCTGGTGTTTTGTTCCACTCTTGCCGCCTTAGTTTCCGTCATATCGGTGTTATGTTCCCGAATTTTGCATTCCTCACACGGTTGGGTCATAATGGGAACCCCTTGACAGTTCGCCTTGAATAAAACTCTTCCAGCAATGCCCAACCTTGGTTTTACTATTCGCCACCTAGCCTTTTCTTTCCCTTGGGTTCTGCAGACTCAAGGGTCATCTTTATTTAAACCCCCGGGCCAGTGCTCCTCTGAGTGCGGGTCCACCTCGTCAGCCGCCGGTGCCCACCAGGGGCAACTCTAGGCTGGCCTACCGGAAGTTTGGACAATCTGAGTGTGCCCTGAGAACGAGATATGTGCAGCTCCTATCGGGATTTGTCGGCACATTCGGGCGGTGTTGCTGGACTTGTTTTACCATTGTCGAGGATGTCTTGTAACCGGGATGCCGAGTCTGATCGGATTGTCTTGGGAGAAGGAATATCCTTCGTTGATCGTGAGAGCTTGTGATGGGCTAAGTTGGGACACCCCTGCAGGGATTGAACTTTCGAAAGCCGTGCCCGTGGTTATGGGCAGACGGGAATTTTTTAATGTCCGGTTGTAGAAAACCTGAAGCTTAACTTAATTAAAATGCATCAACCGCGTGTGTAGCCGTGATGGTCTCTTTCCGGCGGAGTCCGGGAAGCGAACACGGTGTTGGAGTTATGCTTGACATAAGTAGTCTTGGATCACTTCTTGATCATAGATTCTCGAACGTGCTTTGCCTTCTCTTCTCGCTCTCATTTGCGTATGTTAGACACCATATATGCTAGTCACTTGCTGCAGCTCCACCTCATACCTTTTACCCTACCTATAAGCTTAAATAGTCTTGATCGCAAGGGTGCGAGATTGCTGAGTCCCCGTGACTCACAGTTTACTTCCAAAACCAGTTGCAGGTGCCGGTGATACCGTATAGGTGACGCAACCGAGCTCAAGGAGGAGCTCGATGAAGATCTTGTTCGTTGTGTTGGTTCGTTTCGAATCGATCAGTAGTGGAGCCCAGTTGGGGCGATCGGGGATCTGTAGCATTAGGGGTGGTCTTCTTTTGTTTTGGTTCCGTAGTCGGACCTTGTTTGTATCTAGATGATGTAATGTTATATTCATGTATTGTGTGAAGTGGCGATTGTAAGCCAACTCTATACCTCTTTCTTATTCAGTACATGGGATGTGTAAAGATTACCCCTCTTGTGACATGCCTACAATGCGGTTATGCCTCTAAGTCATGCTCCGACACGTGGGAGATATTGCCGCATCATGGGTGTTACATCATGGTTGGTGTCGAGGTCTTGACCTTCACGTTCTTGTTGGTGATGGTGTCGATGCTGATGTGACCTTGCCGGAGATGGTAGCTTGGAAGGATGTGCACTAGAGCGTCTTCTCGAAGATGAGGAAGATCTCTTGTAAGACTTCATGAGGGCTTTGATCTCCTCCATTTAAGCATCCATCTTGGAGTCCAAGTTGTTGTTCATGGTACCAAACTTTGTTGTTGTAGACCGAAGGAGGTGTGCTTTGCCTATCCATCACAAGTCTCGAACAAAGGTGAGTAGGAAATGAGAGAACAAAACCAAAGTCACCTTTTCTGAATATTGAGGGTGTATCGAGTATCACTCAATGTAATGCTACAATAGTAGAATTGGTACCAGGTTTATTTCTCACACCTACACACGTAAAGCTTATGGAGGAGCTTGGTTAGGATGCGTCGCACAACATTTCAATCAAAATATTAGTCAAGATATCGATAGTGTTGAGAAGGTTCACAAAATTGCAAGTAAAGCAAGTAGACCAATAACAAAGAATGGCACATGGAAACACACACACACACACACAGACAGAGAGAGATAGATAAATGGGGTCGTGCAACCAAGGAATGAGCTCACAATGTGGAATCCACGAAAAATGCTCATGTTGCACAACTCTAGAGAGATGCTAGCACGATTGCGCAATAGGCGGATAAGACACTTGTGCACAACCTATGACATGAAAAATGTATCAACTTTCTATCTCAAGTATGCCATATATGTATGATGTTCTGGTGTTTCGCACACGATTATCCAAGATGATCAATGTGGTAGTATGATATGCAAAGTGGCGATGCTATGGCTATTTCTTACAAGCTCTTTGTTTTTCTCTTTTTTGCTTAAAAGCTTATTATTTTATTTTGGCCACTTCTGAAAAAATGCTTGAACCAAGATAGCACTTGTGTATGCGGGAAAACTTGTGACACAATAGATGATATGATGATACCAAGATGAGGTATGTATGTAATGGTAGGTTTGTATCTAAGATCACTAAAATGCACAAGTAGCATGGCCTGGCAATACTCAAATGGCTAGTCTCGATAGGAAAGTGACGCAAAATGTGCTAGGGGTTAACAAAATAATGGCAAGAATGAATGTACAATGTGGGATACCACGATACCAAGATGATATAGAGGTTACCGTTCTTGCTTATGGTTAGGTGTAAAAATGGTGAAGGTGGCCGATGTCGAATCCGTGGCGAAGATGAGCGGCGGTGTTGTCGATGTCGAACCATTCCTAGTTAGCTGAAACACCCTAGGAAACGGAAAAACCACAAACTCAAAATCTCAAACGGAAAATGACAAATGGTGATAGCGGAATGCGTTGGTGGTTCCGGAGTTGGCAATGCGGAAGTGGTCATGGTGGTTGATGAAGAAGACCATCCCTAAGTATCTGAAACACCTTAGGAGACCCACATCACCACTCAAGCAACCATAAATGCTATATGGATCAAAAAGGGTTAGGTTGCAGAAAGCTATGGTGGTGTTGCGAATGATATGGTGGATGGCCTAGGCAAATATGCCAAAATGCCAAAATTTTGATGGAGTCAAATTATGTTGGAACCTATCTAGATGTATGGCGGATGTCAATAGCTACTCAACGAGCTAAATAACGACAAAATCGGACTCCGGGAGTGAAAGTTTTGGCCAAAACGGTGTGTGGAAGTGGGCTGATTTGGGGGGGGGGGTGCGGGCACCCAGGGGTATGGGGTGCGAGTGCCCGGGGTGGTCAGTGGGGTTGGGCGAAATTGCCAGGGGGTGCGGGCACTTGGTAGTGGCCGAAATTGGGCGAAAATTGTGGAAAATGGATGAAATTGGTGGATTTCGTGGTGGGAAAGGTGGGGATGGATGGGGGAAGGCTAGATCCACTTGCCAAACAACAAATCCATGGACCAAAACAATAGAATCTCACAAGAAGCAACAAATTGAAAGAAAAAATTTTGGGGCTATTTTTGTGGGGATTTTCAAATTGGGACAAAAAAAGCAACGAAATCAAGCTAGCAAATGGGGGGAAGGGATTCCAAGATGTAAATCAACCTTGCTCATTATACCAAGATGTTGTAGGGCGAAACCCTAGAGGGGATATTTTCACACTTGGAGGGGCGAAAGAGGAAGAACACACAAGAACAGAAGGAGGAAATCACTCTAACAAACCCAAATAACAAATCCACTAGAGTAGCATACAAGAGATCCACAAGCATACATGAACAATTCAAGGAAAATAGCACTAGGGTAAAGTTCTTCCCACTATGTGAGGTCTTGATGATCCTATGATGGGGATCCTTCTCCAAGAGGAGGACTTGATCTCTAAGAGGAGGAAGATGAGCAAAGCTCTCTCTTTGTCTATCAAATACTTTGCTAACCCCCCCCCCCCCCAACAAGCTAGGGACGAATTGGGGGTAAAACAAGGGTACATGGGTCTTTTGCCCTTAGTGCATGCATGCACAAACTGGACGTGTCCGGGAACCCGGGGTAAAGGGGTCCGGGCACCCGGAGAGATGTGCCAGGGGGTCGGGCACCCGGGGTGCGGAAGACCGGGCACCAGGTCCGGTCAGAGAGGTCGCGTCCTTGTGGCTGTTGGGGTCGGGCACCCGTGGGCTAATGGCCCGGGTGAGGGAGGCCTGGATTAGGGGGTCCTCGGGCGTTCGGGTTGTGTCACATGGGCCAGACTAATGGGCTGCGAAGATACAAGATAGAAGACTTTCCCCCGTGTCCGGATGGGACTCTCCTTTGCGTAGATGGCAAGCTTGGCGTGCGGATATGAAGATTTCTCTCTCTGTAAACTGAATCTGTACAACCCTAGCCCCCTCCGGTGTCTATATAAACTGGAGGGTTTAGTCCGTAGAGGCAATCATAATCATATAGGGTAGACATCTAGGGTTTAGCCATTACGATCTCAGGGTAGATCAACTCTTGTAACCCCTATACTCATCAAAGTCAATCAAGCAGGACCTAGGGTATTACCTCCATCAAGAGGGCCCGGACCTGGGTAAAACATCGTGTCCCTTGCCTCCTGTTGCCCTTGATCCTTAGACGCACAGTTAGGGACCCCCTACCCGAGATCTGCCGTTTTTGACACCGACATTGGTGCTTTCATTAAGAGTTCCACTGTGCCGTCGTCGAAAGGCTCGATGGCTCCACCGATCATCTACAACAATGTTGCCGGGAAGGAGATTTTTCTCCCTATCCAGATATTCAAATTCGGTGGCTTCGCACTGCGCGTCAACTCGGTTGGCCACTTGGAGCAGATCGACAACTACGCCCCTGGTCACCAGATTAGTTTTGGAAACCTGAACTATGTCGCTGATATCCGAGGAGACTTGATCTTCCAAGGATTCGTGGCCCCAGCCACCGCTCCGGCCTTAGATCCAGAGCGTGTCACCAGGTCCGAAGACGGGAGTCTAGAGCCCGTTGGACCCTCTACGGCCATAGACCTCAACACTGGAGAACTGGAAAGAATAGTGTCACTGGCGGTCATCTCAAGACATAACTCTTCTCCGGACACTGGCTCCGAATCCTCGAAGTACGCGTCATGCAAGCTCGGCCCGGGAACTTCTATCCCCATCCAAACCACGCTCTTGGATGAGGCTTTGGACTTAATGCGATCCCTCGCCATCACAGAGGAACCGCTTTCAAATTACGCCCAACCCGGACTAGGGGCTGAAAATAGGGAATTTTACTTCCCACCCACCGCCCACTTCATAGCCACCGTCGACGATCTAACCGACATGCTCGACTACGCCTCCGAAGACATCCACGGTATGGACGACGATGCCAGAGAGAAGCAGGTCCAAAACCCGCCGTTCATTGGCCGCTGGACGTCCACTTCCTCATATGATGTGTACATGGTGGGCACACCTAAAGCAGGCGACGACGATGATGAAAAGGCCAGTCGAGGACGAACCTCATGAGATACCACCAAAGCGTCAACGTCAGCGGCGCCGCTCTAAATCGCGTCACGGAAAAGACAACAATACCGGCACCGGAGACGATGACACTCCGGAAAACGCCGATGGCCAAGAAGACCCCATCGAACCAACATCCGAACAGGATGATCGGGAGGACGGGCAAATTGACCCTGACGATCAAGCAGGGAACGAAGACTCGGAGGATAGCAACTATCTCCCACACTCTGAGGACGACGTGAGCCTCGGCGAAGAAGATTTCATCGTGCCAGAGGAACCCCTCGAACAAGAGCGCTTTAAGAGCCAGCTAATAGCCACTGCAAGAAGCCTAAAGAAAAAGCAGCAGCAGCTTCAAGCTGACCAAGATCTGCTCAACGATAGATGGACTAATGTCCTGACAGCCGAGGAATACGGCCTCGAACGCCCAGAAAGGAGTTACCCGAAGCGTAAACTGCTACCCCAATATGACGATGAGGCGCTGGAGCCCATACCACCCGCGCGTAACACGGCTGACGGACCTGACCGACCAGCACGTGGCCGGGACAGAATGGCAACTCAAGCCGAAGACCAGCCCACACCACCTCGCCGTAAAAGCAGAGAAATAAAAGCTCGGGGATACACTTATGACCTACGTCAGGACATGGACGATAGAGCCGGCCAGACCAGGTCAATCCACGGATCAAGGGGGCGTGCCAAAGTGCGAGAAGAGGTCCATCAGGCCTGGCGCGACAAACACAACCCTACCAGGGCCAAAAACCATACACAGACTCCATCCGAACTGCACCGTGACGTTGCTCGTTACAGAGGCGCCGCACATCCCCTATGCTTCACCGATGAGGTAATGGGGCACAAATTCCCAGAAGGGTTTAAACCCGTCAACATCGAATCATACAATGGCACAACAGATCCTGCAATATGGATTGAAGATTTTCTTCTCCACATTCACATGGCATGCGGTGATGATCTACATGCCATCAAGTACCTCCCCCTAAAACTCAAGGGGCCAGCACGGCACTAGATGAACAGCCTACCAGAAAACTCTATTGGTAGCTGGACAGACTTGGAAGACACATTTAGAGACAGCTTCCAATGTACCTATGTTCGGCCCTAGACGCCGATGATCTTAGTCACATAATCCAGCAACCCGGAGAATCAGTCCGGCAGCTCTGGACCAGATTCTTAATCAAAAATAACCAAATTGTTGATTGTCCAGACGCCGAAGCCCTCACGGCCTTCAAACATAGCATCCGAGATGAGTGGCTCACCTGACACCTCGGCCAAGAAAAGTCGAAGTCCATGGCATCCCTTACCGCACTTATGACCCACTTTTGCACGGGCGAGGATAGCTGGCTTGCTCGTAGAAGCAATAGCACCAGCGACCCTAGTACCTCTGAACCCAGGGACGGCAATGACAAGCCACGAAGCAACAAGCACAAGCGTCGAAACAATAACGAAGGAACCCAAGACACGACGGTCAACGCCGGATTCAGTGGCTCCAAACCCGGTCAACGGAAGAAGCCATTCAAGGCAAATAGAGATGGCCCATCCAGTTTAGACCGAATACTTGATCGGCTTGCCAGATTCATGGCACCCCCGATAAGCCCGCTAATCACACCAACAGAAATTGTTGGGTCTTTAAGCAGGCCGGCAAACTCAACGTTGAACACAAGGGGAAAGGGTTGCCCAGCGACGACGATGACCAAGAGCCTCGTCAGCCGAACACAGGGGGACAGAAGCAATTTCCCCCCGAGGTAAAAACAATTAATATGATATATGTCATACATATCCCTAAAAGGGAGCGCAAGCACACATTACGGGACGTCTACGCCATAGAGCCGGTCGCCCCAAAATTCAACCCGTGGTCGGCTTGCCTGATCACCTTCGATCAAAAGGACCACCCAACCAGTAACCGTCATGGAGGTTCAGCAACTCTGGTCCTCGATCCAATCATCGATGGATTCCATCTCACGCGAGTCCTCATGGACGGTGGCAGCAGTCTCAATCTACCGTACCAAGACACTGTCTGCAAAATGGGCATCGATCCGTCAAGAATCAAGCCCACTAAAACTTCCTTTAAAGGAGTAATACCTGGTGTAGAGGCCCGCTGCACGGGCTCAATCATGCTAGAAGTCATCTTCGGTTCACCGGACAACTTCCGAAGCGAAGACTTGACCTTCAATATCGTCCCATTCCTCAGTGGCTATCACGCACTGCTTGGACAAACCGCTTTCGCGCACTTCAATGCGGTCCCGCAATACGCCTATCTAAAGCTTAAGATGCCCGGTCCACGTGGCGTCATTACAATCAACGGAAACATATAACGCTCCCTCCGTACTGAGGAGCATACCACGGCCATTGCGGATGAAGTACAAAGCGGCCCTGTCAAGCCACACACCTCATCGGTTATTAAGCCACCAGACTCTATTACACAAGGCCGGTCAATTCTGCATGCTAATAGTTCGGTAATTCCAGAGCTGGATTAGCAGCTTTGCCTCCGTCGACCGCCATGTATATTCACAAAAGCCATACCGCGCTTGCATAATTACGCACTCAAAGTACCTTGGGCATCAGTGGAGGCACAATACGGACAGGCCTATAGTACGGCTCGACCCTATACGGCCTTCCCCTTTTCTTTAATTATTTTTTTATCTTTTACCACAAGTGCATCAAAACCTGCTCATCCTATGGACTCATAAGGGCTGTCTCCGAGCCCGGTTCCATACAAATAGTTGAAAACCATTCCTCTCAAGGAATCTTTTCTTACTAAGGCGAAAGCGGCGCAGACATGCGGCAGGAAGGTGCAAAGGACTTTGTAGACCACAACTTCACTAAAGAACCTGTATAAAGCTTTTTCCCTTAGCCTTAGACCCCCCGCATGTAAAATGACCTTAGTGATTATGGTACCCTCTATAAGATAAAGTTTTGACGTATCAACCAGATTCCAGTGAACCAAATTCTTCTTCGGTATCGTCTTTACTTATACACTTTATTCTGCCTCTTTAAGTTGTTTCACGCACACACCTCGGCACAAATTGCCAGGGCTCTATATGGCAACACACGTGTTGCCAAACAAAAAGTCCGAACAGCTTTATAGCATAGTTCGGCGTCCCGAGCTCAACAGTATATGCATCGGCTCCGAATCATGTCTTTGGTCAATAGTTGCGTTGCCCGCCTCCTGTGTTTGCTACCTTACATTCCATCTGATCGGCTAGGGTAGTAAAGGGAGAAATATTGTGATTGTGTTTCCGGTTCGTCCGGTTAAGCACCTCAGTAGAGAAAGCCAAAAACTGACTGTCATGATGCGGCGAGAGGTGGTCAGCCACTCGGTGACCAATTAAAATCTTTAACGATTTTTCCGTATTACACGAAGGACTATTTTCCGGTCACATAGACAACGCATCCGCATTGGGATAGCCGCGTACACACCAGGGGCTACTTTGTAGACCCATCGTCAAACTCCTATGCTAAGTGAGACCAATAAAACCGCATAGCCTGATTGCCTGGTTCACCGCGCTGACACCTCCTTCATGGGCCAAGACGTTGGGACAAGTGTAGTCATACGCAATTCCGAACACCCCAGTAGTATCTACATGGGGCTTGAAGCCGACGACTGCGAACTCTCAGATATAAAAACGGCCGCACAGGAGGATAAAAACCCTTCATAAAGGCCTGGATATATTACAAAAGCCTCAGTTCATAATACAAACTCCCGAATAGTTCAGACTCATTCACTCGAACACTACATCCTTCGAGCATTGGCCTTCTACAAGGCAGGCACCTTTTAGTACATCCTCAAAATAGTGCTCGGGTATGTGATGGTCCTTGCTTTCGGGCAGGCCCTCAAATGCCACCTTTTCGGCCTTCATCTTCGCCGAGTGCATCTTAACACGGGCGAAGGCCATTCGTGCTCCTTCTATGCAGGATCGCCTTTTGACGGCGTTGATTCGGGGCAGCGCATCGACGAGACGCCGCACAAGGCCAAAGTAGCTGTCCGGAATAGCTTCGGTCGGCCACAACTGGACTATTACGTCCTTCATGGCCGCGTTGACATCTTGTGCAGCTCCGACCATTATGGCATCTGGTCATTTAGTAGTGCGGGACGCTCCTTCCCTGCAAACTGCGACCATAAAAGCTTCTCCGTTGCATACCCCTCCTGGGCCCGAAAGAATTGGGCGGCTTCCGCAGCACTCTTCGGTAGATCTGCATATGCGTCTGGAGAACTCCATAGTCGATTAAGCAAGGCATACCCCATATCCCCAAATTTAGCCTGTAACAGAAAGGGCTTACCAGTCGCTATCTGTCCGGCTTGACGGATTTCCACGCGCACCGCTCCTCCTTGTCGTCTTGAAGGGCCTTGGCGAGTTCGGTCCCTTCGCCTTATTTTCCTCTTCTAAGGACTCTCACTTGCGGGAGGTGTCCTTGAGCCTCTGCTCCACGTTGGTCACCCGTTCCTCAAAACGGCGCGGAGCGGCCTGTTCGACCGTTAAGTCCACAGCCGCTTTATCAGTGGCCGCCTTGCTTACCCTAGCTTGCTCCTTGGCTTGGGTAAGCTCCCTCCTGAGGGTTTCAACCGCGACAGCACCATCAACACAAACACACACATCGCAGCCCTAGAAATCCCACAGAATACTGACATAAACATGCATAAAAAAGAGTATTTCATACCTTGCGCCTGGTCGAGCCGCTTGTTAACAAGGACTAGGTCCTCATCAGCTCGCTCTAGTTTTCGTTTGAGTTCGGAAATTTCTGCTGACTGGGCAGTTGCCGCTAATAGGAAGGCCTGTTTTAATCCAAATAAAATAGCATGTTACCACCTAACAACTAACTATTGATCCTCCGCTCGCTTTTCTTTCGAAGAACCGAACAGAGTCTTAGGGGCTACTGTCTACAGGCATATTTCTCGTAAAAAATGATCAAAAATATTACATTGCGTACCTCGAAGCCTACTAGCAGGCTGGAGAAGGCTTCGTTCAGCCCGCTCTTGGCGGTCTGAATCTTCTCAGCCAGTGTACCCATCAGGATGCGGTGCTCATCCAGGATGGATGCACTTTGTAGTACGACCGCCGTGGTATTCGACGCCTCCGGATTAACAGAGGATGCCGCTCCACCTTCCCCTGCGGGGAGTCGCTCACTAGAGTCTGGAGCCAGTTGGGTCTCCGGAGTATTATGCGGCTGTGGGTCGGATTGACCGGGGCCCCCGTCGCCGGTCTCCGTGGGGGCCGTACCCCCCAGTCCTTCGGCAGCCGAGGTGTTGCCCTCAGGCGCCGTTAAGTCACCCCCATCTCCTCGAGGCCTAAGGAGGGCCTATCCGATGACACCTCGGTGTCATCTGCCCTAGGCGGCGTGGAACCTAGGGGAGGCGATTCACTCTCCATAATCTCCGGCGGCAGATCCCCCGAGGATGAGGATTGCTGGGGGACAATGCGGGCCGGACTAAAAAAATAGAACTTAGAGTTATCATAACGGTCCATAGAGATTGGACGTATGTGAAGAAAAAATCCGGACTACTTACGAGTCGGCTTGGGGATTGGTCCGGCGACGGTGTTTCGAGATGGCCTCGACGTCTGATTCCTAGTCATCGGAGAGGTAATCCTGTCCCTCTTGGATGCTTCGGCCTCCAGGTCTTCGGAGGCTGCCCTCTTCTTGCCCTTGTGGGGAGGATCTCCTTCTTCCTCCTCCTCCTCCTCCTCGTCATCGTCGCCCTCGTGAGAGAAATGGGCATCAGCTTCTCCGGACACTGTGTCCAAAGCGCCCTCCTCTTTCTTCTTCTTCTTCTTCTTCTTCTTCTTGTCATTCTTTACCGGCGCCTGGTATGGCGCCTGGACCAGGATCCTCATTAGTAGAGGATCGACTGGGTTTTTGGGGAGCGGAGCCGGACACCGGATCTGCTCTGCCTTTTTGGTCCAAACCTGTTTGGAGACGGACTATTCAATACTTCTCCTTAGGATGGACGCACCAATTGGTGTTCGGAGGTTTTAGAATTTACCTCGTAGGCTGGATGGTTGCAATCGAGGCCGGTGTCGTCCGATGACTTTGGCCACGACTTCTGCTTCTTGAAAAGCAGCTTACAGATCCCTTTATGCATTGTGCCGTAGAACCGTTGTAGGGTCAGCGGCCCTTCCGAATTGAACTCCCACATCTTGAGGGACCGCCGCTGGCAGGGAAGTGCTCAGCGGATCAACATCACTTGGATCGCATCAGCGAGGGTAATGTCCTTCGCTATCATGCCTTGGACGCGCTTCTGCAGAAGCACCTCATTGACCGACCCCCAGTCCGGACCCTTGTCGGTCCAGGATGTGAGCCTTAGCAGGGGTCCGGATCTGAAGGCTGTAGCAGCTGCCCACTTAGAGCCATGGGATTCTGTGATATAGAACCATCCCTGTTGCCATATCCGGACAGTGTCCACAAAGACTCCCTTTGTCCAATTGACTCTGGGGAGCTTGCTCACCATGGCGCCACCGCAGTCCGCGTGTTGCCCATCGACCACCTTCAGCTTCATGTTAAAAATCTTGAGCCATAAGCCGAAGTGTGGAGGGATGCGGAGGAAGGCCTCACACACGATGATGAACGCCGAGATATGGAGGAATGAATTTGGGGCCAGATCATGAAAATCTAGCCCGTAGTAGAACATGAGACCCCTCACAAAGGGGTGGAGGGCGAATCTGAGTCCATGAAGGAAGTAGGGGATGAACACCACCCTCTCGCCGAGCTCCGGAGTGGGGATGACCTGCGCCATATCGGGAAGCTTGTGCTTGATTTCCGCGGTTATATACCGCGCCTCCCGCAGCTCCTTGATATTCTCCTCCGTGATGGAGGAAGCCATCCACTTGCCCTGAGAGCCGGCCATGGTCGGAGGAGTTGCAGAGGGGGAAAAAGCTTGGAACTTGGGCGCTGGAGTTCGAGGATGGGAGGCAGAGAGAGAGAATGAGGTGTGGGACGGAAGAGTTGGATTCTATCCACGTATATGGACTGCGAATATCAAGCATCCCCCTCCCTTGAGCCTTAAAACCCGCATGTTCCCAAGGGGTCGTGCGAACGACATGGTTAGATTACCAAAAACTCGTATTGATGAGAATCCCACAATAAGGGGACACGATCTCTGCTTTGACAAGACGTGTCGATAGAAGTTGCGTGTTGAAACGCAAGGCGGGAGACCCAAAAACGGTTCGAAATGATAGCAGAGCTAAGCGTGACGTTTCGCTGGAAAAAGCTGTCGATGGATATATCTTATTTTAAGTATTATGCTTTTACGGTTGGAGGGTTAACCCGTTAGACAGATATGGATATAGTTCTTGTTGATCAACTACTTTAAAGTATTCCAAGGAGGAACAAGTCTTGCAATGTCAAAGACAATCTGCGCGCCGGACACATCGTCATTGATGCCTGGTTCAGGGGCTGCTGAGGGAGTCCTAGATTAGGGGGTCCTCGGGAGTCTGGGCTGTGTAACATGGGCCAGACTAATGGGCTGCGATGATACAAGATAAAAGACTTTCCCCCGTGTCCGGATGGGACTCTCCTTTGCGTGGATGGAAAGCTTGGCGTGCCGATATGAAGATTTCTCTCTCCCTGTACAACCCTAGCCACATCCGGTGTCTATATAAACCAAAGGGTTTAGTCCGTAGAGGCAATCATAATCACACATGCTAGACTTCTAGGGTTTAGCCATTACGATCTTGTGGTAGATCAACTCTTGTAACCCCTATACTCATCAAAGTCAATCAAGCAGGACCTAGGGTATTACCTCCATCAAGAGGGCCCAAACCTGGGTAAAACATCGTGTCCCTTACCTCTTGTTGCCCTTGATCCTTATTACCCCCTACCCCGAGATCTGCCGGTTTTGACACCGACACCGGGCACCCGGTGCCAGGTGGGCCAACGGCCAGGAGAAGGTCGGGCACCCGGGGGTGGCGGGGCAGCGCCCAGGCTGCTGGGCTGGGCACCCGGGGTTGAGGACCCAGGCACCCGGGGTGCAGGGGTCGAGCCCAGGCGGGAGGCCAGGCACTCGGGGTGGTCAGCCGGCTGTGGGAGTGGCTGGGCACCTGGGTTGTAGGTGGCCGGGCACCCGGGGTAGTCCGGAGCCCTCCATTGCTTAATGTTTCGGCGTCCTTCTTCCTCCTCCTCCTCCTCCTCCTCCGTGGGTGTTTGGGTCTCCCTCCTAGCTTACTCGTGGTCATGTCCTTGGTACCTAAGAATGCACGATTCCATTTGAGGTAGAACCCCACTCTCATGTGAATCTGAATGAAGATCGAAGAGGAAAGAGTTAACCTCGGCTTGGATGGCACGTGCGTGTGCTCTTGCCATTGGTTCTCTTCGTGCTTGTGGTGGAGATGGGACGTCCATGGGGATGGTCGAGGGATGCTCCGCATCAGTTGGTGTGTGGAAATGTTATGTGTGTAGTCACTTGTGTAATTGTATGCTTAATTTGGTTTTGCAATGCTGCCTTTTTAAGTATATATGTTGATGCTTTGTAGATATAGCAAATCACATCGCACATGGACTAAAAAATGGAACCCGTCGGTGATGATTTCATCAATCACTGACAATTGTATACCAGCAATCGTTTGCTCACAACACACACAACTTGTTAACAGGACTCGTCTATGTTGTTATCGGTCTTCCCACACATTTGCCATTATAAACCTGTTTGTCGCGTATCACACACATCTTGTTAAGTTGAACCGTTTCTGTTCTCTTGGCTCAACGCAAACAGTTCATCCGAGTAAAATGTATGCCGTATATCACACACACCTTCATCTGGTTGCCCGTTTCTGATGTTCCGCTTCATCACAAATAGTTCATCCGAGTGAACTGTATGCCGTATATCACACACGCCTTCATCTGGCTGCCCGTTTCTGTTCTTCTTCCTCATCGCGAACAGTTAATTGAACTGAACTGTATGCCCTGCATCGCACACACAACTAAAATGGGAACTGTGTTTGATGGCTCCTCCATCGCAAACATTTTGCATCTTTTTGGACGGTTATTTTACATCACCGTTTGCAATTAATGCATCGCACACAGTTTCGTCAAAGGGTCTCTACTCGTAGTGTCACGTTAGCAACATCCTGCAGTAGTGAAGAAGGACTCAAGGGAGGAGAAGCGTCGGCAAGACAAGGAAGAGCAAATGAATGCCTTCATGGAGATCCAAAGGAGGAGGCTTGAGATGGAGGCGGAGAAGCAAGCGAGGATGCTTTAGATGGAGGCGGAGAAGCAAGCGAAGATGCTAGAGATTGAGGCCACCAATGCCAAGACCAAGGCGAAAGAAGTGGCTCTCGCTAGCATGGTGACGGGGGTGGAGATCATGAAGGTGGACCTCTATTGGAAATCGTTGCATGGAAAACAAAGAATTTCTATGCACATACAATGATTTAACCATGGAGATGCATAGCAACAAGGGGAGAGTGTGTATACGTACCCTCATAGACCGTAAGCGGAAGCATTTCACAACGCGGTTGATGTAGCCGAACTTCTTCATGCTTCAACCGATCAAGTACCGAACGCACAACACCTCCATGTTCTGCACACGTTCAGCTCGGTGACGTCCCTCACCTTCTTGATCCACCAAGACATCGAGGTAGTAGATGAGTTCCGTCAGCACGACGGCATGGTGACGGTGATGCTGAAGTGATCTCCACAGGGCTTCGCCTAAGTACTACGAAAATATGACCGGGGGTGTAAACGGTGGAGGGGGCGCCGCACACGGCTAGGCAATTGTCTGGGTGTTCTAGGAGCCCCCTCACATATATATAGGTGGGGGAAGGAGGGAGCAGCCAGGAGGACGCCCCAAGTAAGCCGAGTCCTACTTGGGCTACTCCCAAGTGGCACCCCCCGCCATATTAGTCGAATGGGGAAGGAAAGAGGGGGAAGGGAGAAGGAAGGGGGAATCCTATTCCCTTTCTTTCCTTTCCTCCTTCCCCTTTTCGTCTCCTCCTTTGCTGGCCCATAAGGGAGGCGCACCAGCCCCTTGTGGCTGGTGCGTTTCCCCTCTTGGCCCATACGGCCCATATCTTTTGTCGGGGGTGCCCGGAACCCCTTCCGGTGACCCGATATGTACCCGGTACCCTCCGGAACACTTCCGGTATCCGAATACCATCGTCCTATATATCAATATTTACCTCTCGACCATTTCGAGACTCCCCATCATGTCTGTGATCTCATTCGGGACTTTGAACAACATTCGGTCACCAAATCACATAACTCATATAATACTATATCGTCATCGAACATTAAGCATGCGGACCCTATGGGTTCGAGAACTATGTAGACATGACAGAGACACCTCTCTAGTCAATAACCAATAGTGGAACCTAGATGCTCATATTGGCTCCTACATATTCTACGAAGATCTTTATCGGTCGAACCGTTATGACAACATACATAATTCCCTTTGTCCATCGGTATGTTACTTTCCCGAGATTCAATCGTCGGTATCTTTATACCTAGTTCAATCTTGTTAAGGGCAAGTCTCTTTAATCATTTAACTCCTCAGTCGTTTTCTTGCAAGCTTATGATGTGTATTACCGAGAGGGCCCAGAGATACCACTCCGATACTCGGAGTGAAAAATCCTAATCTTGATCTATGCCAACTCAACAAACACCTTCGGAGATACGTGTAGAGCATATTTGTAATCACCCAGTTACATTGTGTAGTTTGATAGCACACAAGGCATCCCTCCAGTATCCAGGAGTTGCATAATCTCATAGTCGAAGGAATATGTATTTAACATGAAGAAAGCAATAGCAATAAAACTGAGCGATCATTATGCTAAGCTAACGGATGGGTCTTGTCCATTACATCATTCTCCTAATGACGTGATCCCGTTATCGGGTTGGGAAACCTTAACCATCTTTGATGAACGAGCTAGTCTAGTAGAGGCTTACTAGGGACACGATGCTTGTTTATGTATTCACACATGCATTAAGGTTTCGATCAATACAATTCTAGCATGAATAATAAAACTTTATCATGAATAAGGAAATATAAAATAACAACTTTACTATTCCCTCTAGGGCAAATTTCCTTCAGTCTCACACTTGCACTAGAGTCAATAATCTAGTTCACATTGCCATGTGATTAACACCAATAGTTAACATCATCATGTGACCAACACCCAAAGGGTTTACTACAGTCAATAATCTAGTTCACATCGCCATGTGATTAACACCCAATGAGTACTAAGTGTGATCATGTTTGCTTGTGAGAGAGTTTTAGTCAACGGGTCTGCCACATTTAGAGCCATATGTATTTTGCAAATTTTCTATGTCTACAATGCTCTGCATAGAGCTACTGTAGCTAATTGCTCCCACTTTCAATATGTATCCAGATTGAGACTCAGAGTCGTCCGGATTGGTGTCAAAGCTTGCATCGACGTAACCCTTCTTGACGAACTCTTTATCGCCTCCATAATCGAGAAACATTTCCTTAGCCCTCTTAGGTAACTATGGATAATTTTGACCATTGTCAAGTGATCTACTCCTGGATCACTATTGTACCCCCTTGCCAAACTCAAGTCAAGGTACACAACATGGCATACTTTATAGAACCTATGTCTGAGGCATAGGGAATGACTTTCATTCTCTTTCTATCTTCTGTCACGGTCGAGCTTTGAGTCTTACTCAACTTCAGACCTTGCAACACAGGCAAGAACCCTTTCTTTGACTGATCCATTTTGAACTTCTTCAAAATCTTGTCAAGGTATGTGCTTTTTGGAAGTCCTATTAAGCGTCTCGATCTATCCTTATAGATCTTGATGCCCAATAAATAAGTAGCTTCATCGAGGTTTTTCATTGAAAAAATTCTTATTCAAGTATCCTTTTATGCTATCCAGAAATTCTATATCATTTCCAATCAATAATATGTCATCCACATATAATATCAGAAATGCTACAGAGCTCCCACTCACTTTCTTGTAAATACAGGCTTCACCGTAAGTCTGTATAAAACCATCTGATTTGATCACCTCATCAAAACATATATTCCAACTCCGAGATGCTTGCACCAGTCCATAGATGGATTGCTAGAGCTTGCACACTTTGTCAGCACCTTTAGGATCGACAAAACCTTCTGGTTGCATCATATACAACTCTTCTTTAAGAAATCCATTAAGCAATGCAGTTTTGACGTCCATAAGCAGGATTTCATAACCATAAAATGTTGCAATATCTAACATGATTCAGATAGACTTAAGCATCGCTAGGCATGAGAAAATCTCATCGTAGTCAACCCCTTGAACTTGTCGAAAACCTTTTGCAACAAGTCAAGCTTTGTAGACAATAACATTACCATCAACTTTAGTCTTATTCTTGGAGATCCATTTATTCTCTATGGCTTGCCAATCATCGGGAAAAATCCACCAAATCCGTACTTTGTTCTCATACATGGATCCTATCTCAGATTTCATGGCCTCAAGCCATCTGTTGGAATCTGGGCTCATCATAGCTTCTTCATAGTTTGTAGCTTCGCCATGGTCTAGTAACATGATTGTCGGTGTCCTAGGAACGGGGGTACCCAGACTTGCCTGCCTGCGGCCCAGGGCGTGCCTCCACCAAACGGCCTGGTACGGCCCATCTTCATCAGCAACCACTCAAGACCCTCGTGAGGGGCCAAGCCTCGCGAGGCGGACGACACCAAGACCTCCCCAGGGGCAGCCTCGCTAGGCTGGCTCCTGAGGAGCGGAGATATCTATGCAAGGGGCACCTCGTGAGGCCCGCCTGACGTGAGCCATGATGAGTGGAGCCAGGCGGGCGCCAGCGGGCGCATAGTGCCAATTTCCGCTTTGGCGCTAAGGAAGCAGGCGCAGGCGAGGAATCCCGAGGCATCAAGCAAAGGTTTCCATATCGGTGCAACAAGACCAAGACCAGCAGGACGGAGGTCACCGCGGAGCCCATGGCGGCGTCACCACCGGAGCCTTTGGCAGGAGAAGAGCACCTTTTGTCAGGATAACTTGTATTAGTAGCCCCCCTTCGAAATTGGCCGTTGTGGGATCCCTTCCCACCTAACATTTGGGAAGAGGACCAGGGCCTCTATAAATAGGGCTAGCCACCACCATAGCAAGACTGATCATGGAGACCATCCTCAAACACATCAGCTCATCGAGCTCAAGAACACCTCTCCTCAGGAGGCTGTTCATCCATTGTACTAGTTCATCCTTAGTCCATGAGGCAATCCACCACACCACACTGGAGTAGGGTATTACACCACTACGGTGGCCCGAACCAGTATAAACTCTCGTGTCTCTTGTTCCTTGGGTTCGGCGAGCTAGGCCTTGAGATCGTTGTGAGAGCGAGCAAGGGAGAGAAAGATCTTCGTGCACACCCCAGTGTTCGAACCTCAAGGGTTTGCCAGAACCCATAATCCGACATTTGGCACGGCATGCAGGGGTGCGTTGAAGCCTTTCTTCCATCGATTCACGCTCCACTGCTCCACCACATCCATGGCTGACACTCGCCGAGCCCGTGCTAAGCGCCGGGCCTCCCTCGCCGCCCGCATCGCTCAGACAGTGCCCGTTGGCAGACCCCCCCCCCCCGCCGTTCTCCATCGCCCGCTGCCAGCACCGCCATCGGCCCGACAACAAACGAGCAGCAAGCTTCATCACTGCACCCCTCCGTGCGGCGGGATAGACGTACCACCACCCTGTCGCTGAATCCGGTCGGCTCATCGTCTCACGCTCATCGCATGCCCACAGAATCGCAGGCAACACTGCTCATGGCACGCGGGCTCCTGCGTTACTGCCTGGTCGACAACCTCTACGACGACTGGCTAGACCGCAACGCTGATCTTGTCAGCGTTGCCGGGGGCTGTCCCGCACCGTCTCTCTCGCTGCCTCGCCCACCTCCAGCTGCGGGCGACGTAGCTCATGGAGCACCTTAGCTGCCTCCACACCAAGACGACGCCCTCGCACCAAGACGCGCGGCTCACGGAGCGCCTCCGCTGCCTCCGCATCAAGATGGCGCCCTCGCACTAAGACGCGCGGTCCCGCGACGTGACCCGCCATGCCGGGCGCCCGCGCACGAAGAAGGAAGCTGCCAAGAAGTCCCGAGGCCGCTAGAAAATGCTCCTGCGCTCCCAGCACCATTGCATCAAGACTGCGCACCGCCTAGGGAGGCGACGCGTGGATATCAAGATCAGGCTCCGCCACCGCGATGGGCTCCGGTGACCACAACAAGCTGCCGTGCCTTTACTCCTGAGCTGCGCAGCATCGTCTAGCCAAGCAAGTTCAAGCTAGACCTGCCTCTGCGCTACGATGGCACCCCTGACCCTACGGAGCTCTTGCAGTTCTACGAGCTGAGCATCGAGGCAACCAACGGAGACGAGAAGGTCATGGCGAACTGGTTTCCCATGGCCCTCAAGGATGGCGCGCGCTCGTGGCTCCCGAACTTGCCTGCGGGATCGATCTCCTCCTGGGGCGAGATGCGCGAGCATTTCGCCGCCAACTTCTAGGGAACTTGCGACCGCCCGCCGGCCGCCGACAACCTATGGCGCATCAAGCAGCAACCAGGAGAAACCCTGCAGAAGTACATCCAGCGCTTTAACAGCATTCGCCTCAAGATCCCCAAGGTGACGGACGAGGCCATCATCTATGCGTTCTCCAATGGCGTTCGCGGTGTCAAGATGAAGGAGGAGCTCACCATCCACGAGGAGCTATGCACGGCCCTGGAGATGTTCAATATGGCGACCAAGTGCACAAGGGCTAAAGAAGGACGCCTTTTCCTCCTCGAGCTCCCAACTGCTAATCAGGAGGATAAGAAGGCAAAGATCAAGGACGTGAAGCGCAAGGGGGCTACCGTGCTCGCGGCGGAGCCAGAGATGAAGCGCGGCCGCGACCACCCTGAATCATCCAAGGCCAACCGCCCATTCTGCACCTTCCACAATGTTCACAGCCACAACACCAGCGACTGTCGGGAGCTCAGGGCCATCCGAGATGCGTGCTTCGGTCCGCGCCCCGAGCACAACGACCGAGGCTATAACCGAGGGGGAGGACGAAGCGGAGGACGCTTGGACAATCGCGGCCCCCGCCAGGAGTGGCGTGACCGGCCTCGTGAGGACCGCTGGTAGGACCAACCTCGCAAGGGATCCTGGAGAGACCAGCCTCGCGAGGACTGCTCACAGGGCAACGCCGGCCTCCCTCCGTTGTCGCCCTCGCCAAGAAGGAACGATGACTACCATCAAGACGAGGGGGCTTGGGGCTTCCAGGAGCCACACGCCATCGCATGTATCTTGGGTGGTGCTCAAGCCCTAGCTTCTCAGCGTGCCTTCAAGCAATTCACTCGCAAGGTTAACGCAGCCCTTCCCAGGCTCGAGGCGACGTGCCCGCTCAGGTGGTCCAAGTGTGCCATCACCTTCAGCTCATCAGACCAGCTCAAGTGCACGGCGACCATCGGCGCCCTCCCGATGCTCTTCTCACCCATCATCAGCAATGTTCAAGTCACCAAGACCCTCATCGATAGTGGCGCAGGGCTCAATGTCCTGTCCGTCGAGACATTCGACAGACTCCAGGTGCCATATGATCAGCTGGAGCCTACCAAGCCTTTCTCAGGAGTAACCGACAGCTCCACCCCCCCCGATAGGGCAGGTCCGCCTCCCTGTCACCTTTGGCCAGCGCGACAACTACCGCACCGAGCTCATCGACTTCGACATCGCCCACATCCGCCAGCCGTACAACGCCATCCTTGTGTATCCAGCCTTGGCCAAGTTTATGGCAATGACCCACCACGGCTACAACATCCTCAAGATGCCAGGGAGCGGCGGCATCATCACGGTCTCCCGTGAAGAAAGAGATGCAGTGTGCTCCCTCGAGCGCGCTTACCAAGTTGTAGCGACCGAAGACCCCGACAACGAAGACACCCCGTACCCTCCTGAGGCCAACCCCAAGAAGAAGAAGAAGCAGCTACTCCGCCAAGGACTTCAGTAGGGCGGCGTCTCAAGTGGCACCACCTCAGGACCTGCACCCGCAGATGGGGAGCCTCCTTCCCTCACATAGGAGGGTGTGCCCGGCGGCCTCCTTAGCCTGGGCTCGGGGGCTCTCTTCTGGAGGGCCTCCGACCTAGCCAATGTCATGAGGGAGGCGCTCTGGCACCATGTGGAGGCATGCTTTGGCGCACGTTTCCCTCAAGAGGGCACAAGGCGCGGAGCGCCTAGTGCCCAGGAGTTCATCACCAAGGTGATCCAGGAGCTTCAAGAGGCAAGGACCATACGTGGCGACCGTTGCCCACCACCCAACGCAGCTCCCCATCCTGGCGAGGACGATGGGTTGTGCATTTGCGTCGACATTCCAGGGCCCAATAGGGCCACGTCTCAGGGATGTTTCTGGCCTTCGCGCGTTAGACGGTGCGAGGATCCCCCTCACAGCTACGTTCGCATGCCGCTCGGCCTGCCGAGCGCGGCTGTCACCTTTCAGCGCCACATGCGGAGCATTCTAGCGGCTCAGGAGGCCAGGCATCACGCTGTCCTGGCGGAGATCGCGATAGTCTTTCAGGAGACACCTGGGCTTGCGGAGCCTCCTGAGGCTCAGGACCCTGTCAGCTCATGAGGAGCAACTTCTCTGGCGTGCACCTTCAGCTACCTCGACACCACTCCAGCTACGGTATCAGGTGACTCTTTCTAGTTCATTCAGTTAGGGACGCCCTTCGGGCAACATTATCCCCAAGTCGCATGGGCCTGTCCCTGCGGCGTGTATCCTTTTGCATCATTAGCTTACTCTGTTGGGAGCGCCTTACGGGATGTATCATCCCCAGGCCGCTCGGGTGTGTCCCAGTGGCATGTATCGTTCTTGCATCTATTTGAACCAGCTTGCCCTCTTGCATGAATTGCCTTATGATTATCACCTGCATGTCCAGTACTTCAATACCATGAATGTTGCACGCCCTTGCAGGCCTGCCCATGACCGCCTCATGATTAAGGACTGGCACGGCGCCTGTGCTCGGGTCCGTTCCTGCAGCATCGCCAAACCCAAGAGGTCGAGCTCTGGCTCGTGGGCCCGCTCCCGTGTAGGTCACCTCCCATGGCCCTTGGTGCCTTGTTCTCGCATGAGCTAATCGCAGATGGACAAGCCAGGACGTGTGACCCGGTGCCTCTCCACCGCATGGGCCGCGCGCCGGTCGTCTTTCTTCAGGATTCTTCGCATGAGAAGACTAGGCATGGCGTCTGTGCTTGGGCCCGTCCCTGCAACATCGATAAACCCAACGACTAAGCTCTATCTGGCAGGCCGGTCCCGTTCATGTCACCTCCTGGGGTCGTTGGTGTTTGGCCTTCTCATGTGATCGCCTCAGGAGATTCGTCCGGTGCAGGTTGCCTAACCATCTCACAGGGGCACCTGTAGGATCAAAAGTATGTCTAGAGGGGGGTGATTAGACTACTTGACCAAATAAAAACTTATCCTTTTCCCAATTTTAGTTCTTGGCAGATTTTAGCAACTTTGGACAAGTCAAGCAATCTTAACACAATTCAAGCAAGCATGCAAAGAGTATATGAGCAGCGGAAAGTAAAGCATGCAACTTGCAAGAATGTAAAGGGAAGGGTTTGGAGGATTCAAACACAATAGGAGACACGGATGTTTTGGTCGTGGTTCCGATAGGTGGTGCTATCGTACATCCACATTGATTGAGACTTCAACCCACGAAGGGTAACGGCTGCGCGAGTCCACGGAGGGATCCACCCACGAAGGGTCCACGAAGAAGCAACCTTATCTATCCCACCATGGCCGTTGCCCACGAAGGACTTGCCTCACTAGCGGTAGATCTTCACGAAGTAGGCGAACTCCTTGCCCTTACAAACTCCTTGGTTCAACTCCACAATCTTGTCGGAGGCTCCCAAGTGACACCTAGCCAATCTAGGAGACATCACTCTCCAAGAAGTAACAAATGGTGTGTTGATGATGAACTCCTTGCTCTTGTGCTTCGAATGATAGTCTCCCCAACACTCAACTCTCTCTCACAGGATATGGATTTGGTGGAAAGAGGATTTGAGTGGAAAGCAACTTGGGGAAGGCTAGAGATCAAGATTCATATGGTAAGAATGGAATATATTGGCCTCAACACAAGTGTAGGTGGTTCTCTCTCAAAAAAAGGTAAGTTGGAAGTGTAGGTTCGTTCTGATGGCTCTCTCTACGAATGTAGAGGTGGTGGAGGGGTATATATAGCCTCCACACAAAATCTAACAGTTACACACAACTTGCCAATCTCGGTGGGACCGAATTGATAAACTCGGTCGGACCGATTCAGCAAAGCTAGTGACCGTTAGGGTTTTCTGTGGGACCGACATGCAACTCGGTAGGACTGATGTGGTTAGGGTTAGGGCATAACGTAATCTCGGTGAGACCGATTACACAAACTCGGTGAGACCGATTTTGGTAATAAGCTAACCAGAGAGTTGGTCAGGTAAACTCGGTGGGACCGATTCACTCATTTCGGTGAGACCGAAATGTTACAAAAGGGAAACAGAGAGTTCACATTGCAATCTCGGTGGGACTGATCGCTCATCTTGGTGGGACCATAACGTTACGAAGGGAAACAGAGAGATTACAATCCCATCTCGGTGAGACCGAGATCCCTATCGGTGAGACCGATTTGCCTAGGGTTTGTGGCAGTGGCTATGACATCTGAACTCGGTGGTGCCGAATAGAAAGAATCGGTGGGGCCGAGTTTGACTTTTGGTTTAGGTCATATGTGGATGTGAGAAAGTGGTTGAGGGATTTGGAGCATATCACTAAGCATTTTGAGCAAGAGCCTCATTAAGCAACACCTCATCCCTCCTTGATAGTATTGGCTTTTCCTATAGACTCAATGTGATCTTGGATCACTAAAATAGAAAATGCAGAGTCTTGAGCTTGGAGCTTGAGCCAATCCTTTGTCCTTAGCATTTTGAGGGGTCCAATTTTCTCATCCATGCCATGCCAAACATTGAGCTTTCCTGAGATATTAATCTTGAAATGGCATTAGCTCAATGAGCTATATGTTGTTAGGAATTACCAAAACCACCTAGGGATAGTTGCACTCTCAATCTCCCCCTTTTTGGTAATTTATGACAACATATAGATCAAAGCTTCGACAAATGATAGAAAGAATGAAAAACATTTTCACTTTGAGAAGTATGTGAAAAGCAAGAGCTCCCCCTAAATTTGTGCATAGTTTAATATTTGCTTTGGACTGCAAATGCACAATGAGTTAGGATCATGGGTTACTCTTCCACGTCACATACATCTTGGTGGAGCGCTCAAAATGATAATAATGAAATACATGCACTCATCACCAAGCAAAGTGAATGATCATATGGGAATATAAAAGGATAATGTCATCCAACAAGCATTAAGGTAGCATATGATCAAACACATGATCATCCAAGTATCTCAAACAAGCAAATAAACAAAGTTCAACCACCAAGCAATAAGAGAGAATAAAAAGCAACACTCTCTCTCGAAGCCTATGATCTATACATTTTCTCCCCCTTTGGCATAAAAAATGCATAGTGCTAGATCGACTCTCAGGCTTGGTCTTCAGGTGGTGGTGTAGATAAAACTCCGAGGACGAAGGCATCAGTTTATGTAGATGGAGCTGGTGGAGTGGGTTCTGGAGCTGGTGGCACTGAAGTTGTAGCTGGTGCAGATGAAGTTGCTCTGGTGTCTGTAACAGGCATTGCAGCAGATCTCTGTCCTCTGGGCACTCTAGCAAAAGCATCTGTGGTAGACTTGCCCTTCTTCTCCTGCACTTGATCCTAAAGTTGCTCAACAACTGACTAGATCTCAGTGACCTTCACATCTAAATGATAGAACTTCTGTTCCACGATCCTCTCCAAGCTCTCCTGGTTTTGAGTCAGGGTGGCCAATCCCTTCTCAATACTCAGAGTGGAGGCAATCAAGTAGCCAACCTGATCTTGCTTGCTCTTCAGAAGGTACTGAGATGCCTCATCAGTGAATGGCATCTTTGCAGCCTTTTCAGCCCTTGCCTTCTCCCTCTTTGCTTGTGCTTGCACAGAAGATGGTTCATTTTCATCCATCACCACAGTGTTGTCCTCAAAGTTTGGGTAGATGGGCATGTGTTCCTTGTCCAAGAGATATGTGCCAGTGCCCATCTTGGAGTTGATTAGCTCCTGGATCTGTGGGGCATACCCACAACTTCCCTTCTGATCTACAGCTGTTCTCTTTATGGTTTCCACAATTAGGCTCATGACTTTGAACTTTTGAGGCACATCAAATATGTGAAGCAGGTTAATTGCATGGCCTCTGATCATCTTGTGATCACTTGACTTTGGCAAGACAGTGTGCCTGAGGATCCAGTTGATGGCTGGCAAGCCTGACAGAAGGTAATGTACTGATCCAAACTTGTGTGTCTCAAGAGTAGCATCTGGGATCTCTTTGTACATATGTGCCATGGTGTTGTGATCCTTCTTCTTATTGGCATAGACATCCAAGTCATCTTCATTCTCCTCAGGAGCATTGATCAGTTTTGCCCATTCTGCAACTGTTGACTGGTACCTAGTACCTTCAGACACCCAGACAATCCTGCCATATGGGTAGAAATGAGCTGTGGAGTAGAACTGCATAATGAGCTCATCATTCCACTTTGTGAGCTTCTGAGCCACAAACTCATCGACTCCACATGCCTTGAAGCTGTCATATACACCAGGGAAGTGATCCTCATTTTCCTCGATGAATTTCCAATCAACCCATCTCATGTCACACACTATGGGCTTCTTGTCAAGTAAAATAGTCTCATAGAAGTCCTGCTGTTCCTTTGTATGGAACCTGTAGTCCACATCAGTCCTCCTCCTGGTGGCATATGGATCAGACTCTCTCCATATCCTCAATCTTGAATCCTTCCTGATTCTCATATTCTCTGCAACTGGATGAGCATCGTTGTGATCTGGAATTTTGGGCTTTAACTTCCTCAGAACAACAGAATCATCTTCTTCTTCAGCAGCTTGAGGCACTGGGGCCTTGTTCTTCTTCTCAGCAGGGATGTTCCTGGTGCTCCTCTAGGGTTTTGGCTTTGGAGCTGGAGCAACAGTCTTAGGAGCAGTTTTGGGCTTAGATGGAGCAGCCCCTGCCCTTATAGCATCTCCCATAAGCTTTTGAGCTTTGGGTGCTAGTGCTGCATCCTCTTCCTCTTCTTCAGAATCTCTCATTATTGAGGATCTGCCAAGCACTCTAGCAGTGGTCTTCTTGACCCTTTCTTTCATTTTCTTGCCTTCTCCAACTGCCTCTTCTTATGGCTTGGAGGTTTCAGCAGTGGATGCTATGGCCTTTGACATAGGCACTCTCTTGGCAGGAATCTTTGTCTTCATTCCTGGCTTAGTGGTAGCAGCTATGCCATATTCCTTTTTCAGAACTTTCTTCTTTGAGGTGGCCTCTTCCTCAACAGCCACATAGTTCTCATCCTCAGAATCTGAGGTTCTCTTCTTTCTGGTCCTGGTGGCTGCCTTAGGCAAGTTGCTGGGTGTACTCCTGCTTCCCTCATCAAAGTTGCTAGAGGGACTAGTGCCCTCACTCATGTTGACTTGCTCCTCAGATTTGTTCTGGGTGTCCCTCTGATCTGACATGATGCAAACACTGACAGCAGACCCTGTGAATAGATTATAGATGAGGTAGATTGGATGAGCATCACAAAGTACAGAGGTTTTTGAAAAAGAATGATTTAAAAACTTAGTTTTAGTTTTCCATAGAAAAAATTTCGGATCTACCGATTTGAAAACTTGGTGATACCGAAGCAACTTTTGGAACCTAAACTAGTGAACTCGGTCAGACCGAGTCACAGTTCGGTGGCACCGAGACTACTAGGGTTTCACAAAGTATTGAACTCGGTCACACCGATTTGCAATTCTCGGTCTGACCGAGAATCACATGTGCAATGGCCTTAGCCAAATCGATGGAACCGATTTCAACAACTCGGTTGGTCTAAGATGATTTCGGCAGAAACCTAACCCTAAATTTTCAATCCACAACTAAACTATGGAGTGATTTCACTGGATAGAATAATCTCAATCGTGGCAAGATACATGGCAAAACAATGTTGCTAGGAATCGAAGAGCAATTAGCACAAGGATCAAGTCCATACCCTAGTTCGGCGATGGACCTGCTACGGCGGCAACAGCGGAGACGATTCCCGTTAATGGCGGCGAAGATCAGCGGCGGGACGCAGATGGTGATTGATACGTCCATTTTGCATCATGCTTTTATATCGATATTTATTGCATTATGGACTGTTATTTCGCTTTATGTCATAATACTTATGGCTATTCTCTCTTATTTTACAAGGTTTACATAAAGAGGGAGAATGCCGGCAGCTGGAATTCTGGGTTGGAAAAGGAGCAAATATTAGAGGCCTATTCTGCGCAACTCCAAAAGTCCTGAAACTTCACGGGACATCTTAAAAGAAATAAAGAAAATATCCTCACCAAAGATGAAGGCCAGGGGGCCCACACCCTTCTCACGAGGGTGGGGGGCGCCCCCCCCTAGGGCGCGCCCCCTACCTCGTGGGCCCTCTGGTGGGTCTCCGACGTCCATCTTCTCCTATATGAAGTCTTTCGATGAGAAAAAAAATCGGAAGCAACCTTTCGGGACGAGACTCCACCGCCATGAGGCGAAACCGAGGCGGAACCAATCTAGAGCTCCGGCAGGGCTGTTCTGCCGGGGAAACTTCCCTCCGGGAGGGGGAAATCATCACCATCGTCATCACCAACGCTCCTCTCATCGGGAGAGGGCAATCTCCATCAACATCTTCACCAGCACCATCTCATCTCAAAACCCTAGTTCATCTCTTGTATCCAATTCTTGTCTCAAAGTTCGGGATTGGTGCTAGTAGGTTGCTAGTAGTGTTGATTACTCCTTGTAGTTGATGCTAGTTTGTTTATTTGGTGGAAGATCATATGTTCAGATCCTATATGCATATTATTACCCCTCTGATTATGAACAAGAATATGCTTTGTGAGTAATTACGTTCGTTCCTGAGGACAAGGGAGAAGTCTTGCTATGAGTAGTCATGTGAATTTGGTATTCGTTTGATATTTTGATAAGATGTATGTTGTCTAGCCTCTAGTGGTGTTATGTGAACATCGACTACATAACACTTCACCATTATTTGGGCCTAGAGGAAGGCATTGGGAAGTAATAAGTAGATGATGGGTTGCTAGAGTGACAGAAGCTTAAACCCTAGTTTATGCGTTGCTTCGTAAGGGGCTGATTTGGATCCATATGTTTCATGCTATGGTCAGGTTTACCTTAATACTATTGTTGTAGTTGCGGATGCATGCAATAGAGGTTAATCATAAGTGGGATGCTTGTTCAAGTAAGAAAAGCACCCAAGAACCGGTCCACCCACATATCAAATTATCAAAGTATCGAACGCGAATCATATGAACGTGATGAAAACTAGCTTGACGATATTCCCATGTGTCCTCGGGAGCGCTTTTCCTATTATAAGAGTTTGTTCTGGCTTGTCCTTTTCTACAAAAAGGATTGGGCCACCTTGCTGCACGTTATTTACTTTTGTTACTTGTTGCTCGTTACAATTTATCCCGTCACAAAACTATCTGTTACCACTTGTTTCAGTACTTGCAGAGAATACCTTGCTGAAAACTGCTTATCATTTCCTTCTGCTCCTCGTTGGGTTCGACACTCTTACTTACCGAAAGGACTACGATAGATCCCCTATACTTGTAGGTCATCAAGACTCTTTTCTGGCGCCGTTGCCGGGGAGTGTAGCGCCTTTGGTAAGTGGAATTTGGTAAGGAAAAATTTATATAGTGTGCTGAAATTTACTGTCACTTGTTACTATGGAAAGTAATTCTCTGAGGGGCTTGTTCGGGGTATCTTCACCCCGTCCAGTAGAGCAAAGAGTTGCTCCTCAACCTACTAAACCTATTGAAAATGAAACTCCTTTTGAATTTCCTGTGGCTATGATGGAAAAACTGCTAGCTAATCCTTTTACAGGAGATGGAACAAAACATCCTGATGAGCACTTAATATATGTGGATGAAGTTTGTGGATTATTTAAGCTTGCAGGTATACCCGATGATGTTGCTAAGAAGAAGGTCTTCCCTTTATCTTTGAAGGGAGATGCATTGATATGGTATAGGCTATGTGATGATATGAGATCGTGGGACTATAAAAGATTGAAGCTAGAATTTCATCAAAAGTATTACCCTATGCATCTTGTTCATCGTGATCGCAATTATATATATAATTTCTGGCCTCGCGAAGGAGAAAGCATCGCTCAAGCTTGGGGAAGCTTAAATCAATGTTATATTCATTCCCCAATCATGAGCTCCAGAGAGAAATAATTATGCAAAGTTTTTATGCTCGGCTTTCTGAAAACAATCGCAACATGCTCGATACTTCTTGTGCTGGCTCTTTTATGATGAAGACTAATGAATTCAGATGGAATTTATTGGATAGAATTAAACGAAACTCCGAAGATTGGGACCTCGACGAAGGTAAGGATTCAGGTATGACACCTAAGTTTGATTCTGTTAAATCTTTTATGGATACCGATATTTTTCGTAAGTTTAGCACTAAATATGGACTTGATCCTGAGATAGTAGCTTCTTTTTGTGAATCTTTTGCTACCTATGTTGATCTCCCTAAGGAGAAGTGGTTTAAATATCATCCTCCCATAGAAGTAAAAGTAGCTGCACCTATTAAAGTTTAAGAAAAGACTGTCACTTATAATGATCCTATTGTTCCTACTTCTTATATTGAGAAACCACCTTTCCCTGTTAGAATAAAGGATCATGCTAAAGCTTCAACTGTTGTTCGTAAAAGCAATATTAGAACTTATACACCTCGTGAGCAAGTTAAAGTAGAACCTAATATTGTTATTGCTAAAGATCTCTTGTCTGATAATATTGATGGGCATGTTATTCAGTTCGAAGGTGAAACTGCTAGAATTGCTAAACCTTGTGCTAAAGATAAACATAGACCTGTGGTAGGCATGCCTGTTGTTTCGGTTAAAATAGGAGATCATTGTTATCATGGCTTATGTGATATGGGTGCTAGTGCTAGTGTTATACCTCATGACTTATACAAAGAAATTAAGGATGAAATTGCACCTGTTGAGTTAGAAGATATTGATGTTACTATGAAACTTGCTAATAGAGATACTATTGCACCAATTGGAATTGTTAGAGATGTTGAAGTCTTGTGTGGGAAAACTAAATATCCTGCTGATTTTCTTGTTCTTACTTCTCCAAAAGATAGCTTTTGTCCCATTATATTTGGTAGACCCTTCTTAAATACTGTCAATGCTACCATAGACTGCACTAAGAATATTGTTACTATTGGTTTGGATGATATGGTTCATGAGTTTAATTTCTCTAAATTTAGTAAACAACATCGTGAGGAAGAATTACCTAGTAAGGATGAAATTATTGGTCTTGCTTCTATTGCCGTACCTCCTAGTGATCCTTTAGAACACTATTTGCTAGACCATGAAAATGATATGTTCATGAATGAAAGAAGGGAAATAGATGAAGTATTCTTTAAACAGGAACCTATTCTGCAACACAATTTTCCTGTTGAAATTTTAGGAGATCCTCCTCCACCCAAGGGTGATCCCGTGTTTGAGCTTAAACCGTTGCCTGATAATCTTAAATATGCTTATCTTGATGAAAAGAAGATATATCCTGTTATTATTAGTGCTAACCTTTCAGAGCATGAAGAAGAAAGATTATTGAAAACTCTGAAGAAGCATCGTGCTGCTATTGGATATACTCTTAATGATATTAAGGGCATTAGTCCCACTCTATGTCAACATTAAAATAAATTTGTAAATAGATGCCAAACCAGTTCGTGATCCTCAACGACGTCTGAATCCTAAAATGAAAGAAGTGGTAAGAAAAGAAATACTTAAGCTTCTGGAGGCAGGTATAATTTATCCCGTTGCTCATAGTGAGTGGGTAAGTCATCTCCATTGTTCCTAATGATAAAGATGAATTGATTCCACAAAGAATTATCACAGGTTATAGGATGGTAATTGATTTCCGCAAATTAAATAAAGCTACTAAGAAAGATCATTACCCCTTACCTTTTATTGATCAAATGCTTGAAAGATTATGCAAACACACACATTATTGCTTTCTAGATGGTTATTCTGGTTTATCTCAAATACCTGTGTCGGCTAAAGATCAATCAAAGACTACTTTTACTTGCCCTTTTGGTACTTTTTCTTATAGACATATGCCTTTTGGTTTATATAATGCACCTGCTACCTTTCAAAGATGCATGATGGCTATATTCTCTGACTTTTGTGAAAAGATTTGTGAGGTTTTCATGGACGACTTTTCGGTCTATGGTTCCTCTTTTGACGATTGCTTGAGCAATCTTGATCAAGTTTTGCAGAGATGTGAAGAAACTAATCTTGTCTTGAATTGGGAAAAGTGCCACTTTATGGCGAATGAATGTATTGTCTTGGGGCACAAAGTTTCTGAAAGAGGTATTGAAGTTGATAAAGCCAAGGTTGATGCTATTGAAAAGATGCCATGTCCCAAGGACATCAAAGGTATAAGAAGTTTCCTTGGTCACCCCGGATTTTATAGGAGGTTCATTAAGGACTTCTCAAAAATTTCTTAGCCTCTGACTAATTTATTGCAAAAAGATATACCATTTGTCTTTGATGATGATTGTGTAGAAGCATTTGAAATACTTAAGAAAGAATTAGTATCTGCACCTATTGTTCAGCCACCTGATTGGAATTTACCCTTTGAAATTATGTCCGATGCTAGTGATTATGCTGTAGGTGCTGTTGTAGGGCAAAGAGTTGATAAGAAATTAAATGTTATTCACTATGCTAGTAAGACTCTAGACAATGCTCAAAGGAATTATGCTACTACTGAAAAAGAGCTTTTAGCAGTTGTATTTGCTTGCGATAAGTTGAGACCTTATATTGTTGATTCTAAAGTAACTATTCACACTGATCATGCTGCTATTAAATACCTTATGGAAAAGAAAGATGCTAAACCTAGACTTATTAGATGGGTTCTCTTGCTACAAGAATTTGATTTGCATATTGTTGATAGAAAGGGAGCTGAGAACCCCGTTGCAGACAGCTTATCTAGGTTAGAAAATATTCTTGATGACCCACTACCTATTAATGATGACTTTCCTGATGAACAATTAAATGTTATAAGTACTTCTCGTAGTACTCCATGGTATGCTGATTATGCTAATTATATTGTTGCTAAGTTTATACCACCTAGCTTCACATACCAGCAAAAGAAAAAAAATTCTTCTATGACTTGAGACATTACTTTTGGGATGACCCACATGTTTATAAAGAAGGAGTAGATGGTGTTATTAGACATTGTGTACCTGAGCATGAACAGGAACAGATCCTACTCAAGTGTCATTCCGAGTCTTATGGAGGACACCACGCTGGAGATAGAACTGCACATAAGGTATTGCAATCTGGTTTTTATTGGCCTACTCTCTTCAAGGATGCCCGTAAGTTTGTCTTGTCATGTGATGAATGTCAAAGAATTGGTAATATTAGTAGACGTCAAGAAATGCCTATGAATTATTCTCTTGTTATTGAACCGTTTGATGTTTGGGGCTTTGATTATATGGGACCTTTTCCTACCTCTAATGGATATACACATATTTTAGTTGCTGTTGATTACGTTACTAAGTGGGTAGAAGCTATTCCAACTAGTAGTGCTAATCATAACACTTCTATCAAAATGCTTAAGGAAGTTATTTTTCCGAGGTTTGGAGTCCCTAGATATTTAATGACTGATGGTGGTTCACACTTTATTCATGGTGCTTTCCGTAAAATGCTTGCTAAATATGATGTTAATCATAGAATTGCATCTCCTTATCACCCACAGTCTAGTGGTCAAGTAGAGTTGAGCAATAGAGAGCTCAAATTAATTTTGCAAAAGACTGTTAATAGGTCTAGAAAGAATTGGTCCAAGAAAATTGATGATGCATTATGGGCATATAGAACTGCATACAAAAATCCTATGGGTATGTCTCCATATAAAATGGTATACGGAAAAGCATGTCACTTACCTCTCGAACTAGAACATAAGGCATATTGGGCTATTAAAGAGCTCAACTATGATTTCAAACTTGCCGGTGAGAATAGGTTATTTGATATTAGCTCACTTGATGAATGGAGAACCCAAGCATATGAAAATGCCAAGTTATTTAAAGAAAAAGTTAAAAGATGGCATGGCAAAAGGATACAAAAGCGCGAGTTTAATGTAGGTGATTATGTATTGCTATACAACTCTCGTTTAAGATTTTTTGCAGGAAAACTTCTCTCTAAATGGGAAGGCCCCTATGTTATCGAGGAGGTCTATCATTCCGGTACAATAAAAATCAACAACTTCGAAGGCACAAATCCAAAGGTGGTAAACCGTCAAAGAATCAAACATTATATCTCAGGTAATCCCATAAATGTTGAAACCAATATTATTGAAACCATAACCCCGGAGGAATACATAAGGGACACTTTCCGGAACGTTTCCGACTCCGAAAGGGAATAGGTATGTGGTACGGTAAGTAAACCGACTCCAAAACAATTTCTAAGGCAATATTTCTCCATTTTGGAATATTTAGAAAAATAGAAAAATAAGTAGCAGTCCGGGAAGGACACGAGGGCCCCACGAGGGTGGTGGGCGCGTCCTACCCCTCTGGGCACGCCCCCCTACCTCGTGTGCCTTCCGGACTCCGTTTTCTTGCACGTTGCGTATTTTAGTTGGTAAAAAATCATTATATATTCTCCCGAAGGTTTTGACTCCCGTATCACGCAAAAATCTCCTGTTCTTGTTTCAAGCTGTTTTTCTGACAGATCTAGGTTATCCATCACCACCACCTTCTTCACCGACCAAGGAGACATAGTCACATGGGTATGGGCACTCCCCTTGGCATCTGCCAAGCTTGGGGGAGGTGCCCCGGTATCGTATCACAATCACATCTCCTATCTTTACCGTTTTTCTTAGTTCGATCCTATTAGTAGTATCTTGATCTAGTAGAATAAAGTTTATGGCATGATCTAGTTTTGAGTTTTGCTTTATGATCTCTCTTTGTAATCGAGTCCGTGAGCTATATATAATAAATATTAGTGTCGAGTTAAGGGCCTGATTATTTTTCCATTATCTTGGGTGAATAAAGAAAAGAGAAAAAGAATAAAAAGAAACAACAAGTTCATATTGATCTTATTGAGAGTAATGACTTCACATAGAAAGAGTATGATGATTAAAAGTTGTTGGGAGTTGGCAGACATAGCTTTGGTCATTGTTGCAATTAATAGGAAGTAATAAGGAAAGAGAGGTTTCACATATAGATATATTATCATTGACATCTTTTATGATTGGAAGCACTCATTAAAATATGACATGCTAAAGAGTTGATATTGGACAAGGAAGACAACGTAATGAGTTATGTCTTTCTTATATCTGAGATAAAGTTTGTTGTCATGGATCCTCTAACTTGTTGAGCTTGCCTTTCTCCCTCATGCTAGCCAAATTCTCAGCACTAAGTAGAGATACTACTTGTTCTTCCAAATACCTTTAAACCAGTTTTGCCATGAGAGTCCACCATATCTACCTATGGATTGAGTAAGATCCTTCAAGGAAGTTGTCATCGGTGCAAAGCAATAAAAATTGCTCTAAATATGTATGATTTATTGGTGTGGGAGAAATAAGCTTTATACGATCTTGTGATGTGGAAGTAATAAAAGCGACGGACTGCATAATAAAGGTTCACATCACAAGGGACAATATAAAGTGACGATCTTTCGCATTGAGATTTTGTGCATCCAACTGTAAAAGCGCATGGCAACCTCTGCTTCCCTTTGCGAAGGGCCTATCCTTTATTATTATCTTCTACCTTATGCAAGAGTCACGGTGACCTTCACCTTTCCTTTTTCATTTTAACCTTTGGCAAGCTCAGCATGTTGGAAAGAACATGATATATATATCTAATTGGATGTAGGGGAGCATGAACCATTATTGTTGACATTACCCTTGAGGTAAAAGGTTGTGGGGCAAAACTATAAGCCCCTATCTTTCTCTGTGTCCGATTAAAACTCTGTAACCACAAGTATCACGTGAGTGTTAGCAATTATGGAAGACTAAATGATAGTTGAGTATGTGGACTTGCTTTTTAGCTCTGACATAGACTCTTTTCGATGTTATGATAAATGCAATTGCTTCAGTGACTGAGATTATAGTTTGCTGGAACCCAATAAGGTTTCATCCCTCTTAGGGGGGATCTCACATCTAGGGGAATCTTTACTCTAAAAATTGAGCTAAAGCAACTCTAATGGTGTGAACACAACGACGCTTTATGTAAAAGGGGTAACCCCACTTGTGCTTAAACGATGAGTATGACCTATGATCAAATGTTCTCATTTGACTCCTAAGTCAATATACTCATATATAGATGACCTAGTCATCGCCAATTGCTTGATAGATGCTAGAATTGGTTGTGCGTGCTTTGCCACATATTTCATTTGCCATTTTATTGTGTGAGCATGTTGGTTGCATAATTTACTCATTCGAGGACATCCACTTGTTGCTTTGATTGTTTGGTTTCTTTTTCTTTTGTCAAGTGGATGGACAAGAATGCCTAAGAACCTTCTCTAGCTATATATGCTTTTCTTGTCTCAAACTATATTCATGCTACATCACAAAGTTTGATCAAGTAAGATTCGAACCACTCTATGTGAGGAGCACTCGGAGTCCCTGATTCGTCATAGATTTAAACTACCAAAACTTCTTTGTGCGTTTCGGTCTGACCGATTCATCCATTTTGGCCATATACCGAGATCACTAAGTCGATCTAGGTTTTCAATCTCGATGCAACCGATTTGAAATTTTCGGTCACACCGAGTTGCAGTAACTGCTTGCAGTTATGCATCTCGGTGCCATGGAGTTGTTCCACTCGGTCACACCAAGAGGGTCAGGCTATATATATTCCCGGGCCAAAATTTGGAAAATTTTCCGAACCCCTTCGCCCGCGCTCAGCCTGCTCTGCCTCCCCGGGTCCCCGGATCGACCTCCTCATCGCTGATGACCCACAAGTATAGGGGATCTATCATAGTCCTTTTGATAAGTAAGAGGGTCGAAACCAACGAGGAGCAGAAGGAAATGATAAGCGGTTTTCAGCAAGGTATTCTCTGCAAGTACTGAAACAAGTGGTAACAGATAGTTTTGTGACGGGATAAATTGTATCGAGAAACAAGTAACAAAAGTAAATAAGGTGCAGCATGGTGGCCCAATCCTTTTTGTAGCAAAGGACAAGCCGGAACAAACTCTTATAATAGGAAAAGCGCTCCCGAGGACACATGGGAATATCGTCAAGCTAGTTTTCATCACGTTCATATGATTCGCGTTCGATACTTTGATAATTTGATATATGGGTGGACCGGTGCTTGGGTGCTGTTCTTACTTGAACAAGCATCCCAATTATGATTAACCTCTATTGCAAGCATCCGCAACTACAACAGAAGTATTAAGGTAAACCTAACCATAGCATGAAACATATGGATCCAAATCAGCCCCTTACGAAGCAACGCATAAACTAGGGTTTAAGCTTCTGTCACTCTAGCAACCCATCATCTACTTATTACTTCCCAATGCCTTCCTCTAGACCCAAATAATGGTGAAGTGTTATGTAGTCGATGTTCACATAACACCACTAGAGGCTAGACAACATACATCTTATCAAAATATCAAACGAATACCAAATTCACATGACTACTCATAGCAAGACTCCCTTGTCCTCAGGAATGAACGTAATTACTCACAAAGCATATTCATGTTCATAATCAGAGGGGTAATAATATGCATATAGGATATGAACATATGATCTTCCACCAAATAAACCAACTAGCATCAACTACAAGGAGTAATCAACACTACTAGCAACCTACTAGCACCAATCCCGGACTTTGAGACAAGAATTGGATACAAGAGATGAACTAGGGTTTGGAGATGAGATGGTGCTGGTGAAGTTGTTGATGGAGATTGCCCTCTCCCGATGAGAGGAGCGTTGGTGATGACGATGGTGATGATTTCCCCCTCCCGGAGGGAAGTTTCCCCGGCAGAACAGCCCTGCCGGAGCTCTAGATTGGTTCTGCCTCGTGGCGGCGGAGTCTCGTCCCGAAAGGTTGCTTCCTATTTTTTCTCATCGAAAGACTTCATATAGGAGAAGATGGACGTCGGAGACCCACCAGGGGGCCCACGAGGTAGGGGGCGCGCCCCCCACCCTCGTGAGAAGGGTGTGGGCCCCCTGGCCTTCATCTTTGGCGAGGATTTTTCTTTATTTCTTTTAAGATGTCCCGTGAAGTTTCAGGACTTTTGGAGTTGCGCAGAATAGGCCTCTAATATTTGCTCCTTTTCCAGCCCAGAATTCCAGCTGCCGGCATTCTCCCTCTTTATGTAAACCTTGTAAAATAAGAGAGAATAGACAGAAGTATTGTGACATAAAGTGAAATAACAATCCATAATGCTATAAATATCGATACAAAAGCATGATGCAAAATGGACGTATCAACTCCCCCAAGCTTAGACCTCGCTTGTCCTCAAGCGAAAAACTGATAAAAATAAATATGTCCTCATTGTTTAGAGGTAGAGGCGTCGATAAAAATAAAATACGGACATGAAGGCATCATGATTATTCTCATAACAGCAACATATATAGGTTTTGTCATATGATTACTTATATTCAAGTGATGATCTATTCACAATGCAAAAGTATAAATCATAAACCCGTTAGAGTTCCTCAGCATCTACACCATCGCGATGCAAGCTGCTGGAGCCCGCGACGACAAGGTGCTTGCCAATTACTTCCCGCTAGCGCTCAAACCCAATGTCATGTCATGGCTGATGCACTTGCCGGCGGATTCCATTTCTTCTTGGTCGGACTTGTGCCATGAGTTCGTTGGCGCCTTTACCGGAAGCCAGCAAGCTCATGGCCAGGTAAGCGATTTGCATATCATCCCCCAGAAGGAAGGTGAAACCCTGCGCAAGTACATACAGAGGTTCAGCCGGGTGCAATACAACATCCCAGACGTTCATCCCGTCACTGTGATCAGCTCATTCCATCAGAATGTGCGCAACCGCAAGATGCGTGAAGAGCTGGCGATGGACAAGGTCAAGGATGTGGCCGAACTTTATGTTCTGGCCGATAGGTGCGCTCGAGCGGAAGAGGGGAGGAAGTACCCCGGCGAGGACGCCGGCGCGGAAACCGACTCCACAGACGAAGACGCGGCCACCCCGAAGAAAAAGGGATGGCGCCACAACAGGAAGCACAAGGGCAAGTCCGTGCTTGCCGTCGAGGGATCCGAGGATGCCGACGCTGCCAAGAAGGCCAAGGCAGACGACCCCGGCAAGGAAATTGCCGGGTTCGCCGCTTGCCGGGCCTTGGCGGCCGTCGATAAGCAATATTGCAAGATCCACCACACCAAAGGCCACGACCTCCAGAACTGCCGGCAAGTCGAGCTGCTTGCTGAGAAGCAAAAAGCCGAGTATGAGAGGTGGGACAAGGAGAAGAGACAGGGTGGTGTCGAGGGGTCTGGCAAGACGCGTGGCGGCCAAGGAGGCTGCCACGGGAAGGATAATCAGCAAGAGAGGCCCGCCTGGGGCCGCGACAAGAAGCAAGAAGATGATGATCATGACGAGGATGACGAGTCTGGCAAGCACGAATTCCAGAAGGCTACGGAGGCCATGTGCTTCGACGGTGGCGCCTCGTTGCACACTTCTCACCACCAACTCAAGCAATGGGCGCGTGAGATTACAACAACAGAACCATCCCTCGATGCTCAGAGGCCACTGAAATGGTCCAGCACGCCTATCATTTTCGACGTCGAGGACCAACCTGACCGCACGACTACGGTCGAGTGTTTGCCATCGTTGGTCTCGCCAACAATACGCAACCTCAAGGTGACGAAGATGCTGGTTGATGGCGGAGCCGGTCAGAACTTGGTCTCGCCCGTTGTGATCAAAAGGCTGTAGATTCCTCATGGAGACCTCGAAGAGACGGGCACGTTTCAAGGGGTCAACCCAGGGAGGAGCCAGCCGAAGGGTAAGGTCACGTTGCCCATGACGTTTGGAGGCAAGTTAAACTACAGGACAGAGAGGATTGTTTTCGATGTGGCCGAGATCCCCTTGCCCTACAACGGGATTCTCGGCCGCCCGACACTGGCCAAGTTTATGGCGGCGTCGCATTACGCCTACAACATGCTGAAGATGCCAGGGCCGATGACCATCATCACCGTCCCCTCCGACAAGAAGGATGCACTAATCTGCGTCGACCAACTCTACCGGGAAGCAGTCGCAGTGACCGCCGCCAAGGCACTCGCTCCTGCCGCGGGAGCGCCGACAGGGAAGAAGACCGGCAAGACCTCTCGCACCCACTCCGGCAAGCGCACCTCTTCGGAGTGTTTTGATCCCGTCGAGGACGTGCCAGACAGCTCCACCGGCAAGAGCAAGAAATCCAGAGCTGCGCCACCAGAGACCAAGAGGGTGTCCATCGAGGAGGATGGCATGGGAGGGGCTTTCACCATAAGCTCCACCCTGGACAACAAATAGGAAAGCGCGCTCGTCACCTTCCTGCGGGCGAATGTCGACGTGTTTGCGTGGCAAGCATCCGACATCCCCGATGTTCCCAAGAAGGTGATTGAGCACCATCTTGCTGTCTGTCCTCATGCGTGACCCGTCAAGCAGAAGGTCAGGAAGCAAGCTTTGGAACGGTAGGAGTTCATCACTGAAGAGATCAGGAAGTTGGAAGCGGCAGGTTTGGTGAGAGGAGTACTCCATCCGACGTGGTTGGCCAATCCGGTAATAGTGCGCAAGGCGAGTGGGAAGTGGAGGTTGTGTATTGACTACACAAATATAAATAAGGCTTGTCCCAAGGACCCTTTCCTGTTGCCACGCATTTACCAGATTGTTGACTCCATGGCCGGGTGTGACCTGCTATCATTCCTTGACGCCTACTCGGGGTACCACCAAATCTTCATGGGGAAAGAAGACGAAGAGAAGACATCGTTCATCACCCCATGTTGCACGTATTACTTTTTATGGATGCCTTTCGGGTTGAAGAGTGCTGGCTTGAAATTTGCAAGGGCGGTCCAGATTGGTTTTGAGCCCCAACTACATAAAAGTATGGAAGCTTATATGGATGACATAGTGGTCAAAACCAAAGACAGGGCAACACTTGTACAAGATCTGGAAGAGAAGTTTGTGAATCTGTGCAAGATCAACCTCAAGTTGAACCCTGAGAAGTGTGTCTTCGGTGTTCCGTCTGGCAAGCTTCTCGGGTTCTTTGTGTCACAGTGTGGGATTGAGGCAAATCCAGACAAGATCAAGGCTATCGAGCAGATTAGGGCACCCAAGCGGATCAAGGACGTGCGTCGGCTCACTGGGTGCATTGCCGCCATGAGCAGATTCATTTCTCGGTCTACCGAGCATGCCCTTCCCTTTTTCAAAATCTTGAAAAAGGCGGGCCCAATGGAATGGACCCCAGAGGCCGAAGCAGCGCGACAGGATTTGAAAAAATACCTCTCTTCTACACTGATACTGGTTGCGCGCAAACCCCAACAACCGTTGATGTTGTACCTGGCGGCAACAAACCAAGTGGTCAGTGCCGCACTAGGGGCGCAGAGGGAGGTCAGCGAAGAGGCAAGGCCCCCCGGCAGGGTCCGAAGCTGGCGGGGCAGGGCCTCGGCAACCAGACAAAGTGCTGCCGAAGAAGAAAATGATGCAGCTCCTGGTTTACTTTGTCAGCTCCCTCTTGCAGGGGGCTAGGTCAAGTTACTCTGGCATGCAGAAATTGCTCTTCGGCCTCCTTATGGCCTCGAGGAAGCTGCGTCATTACTTCCAGGCACACGAGATCACCGTCGTCACCCGCCTCCCGTTGCAACGGATATTGCATAACCCAGATGCAACCGGGAGGATTGTGGAGTGGGCTGTGGAGCTGTCAAGCTTTGGTTTGAAGTTTGAAAGTACTTCGACAATCTAGAGTAGAGTCTTGGCAGAGTTCATTGCCGAGTGGACCTCGACGCCAGACCAAGAGATCCAGGAGACCACCCTCCCCGGCAAGGAGGCAAGTCGCAATTGGATTATGTACTTCGATGGGGCTTTCTCGCTGCATGGCGCCGGTGCTGGTGTGCTGCTCGTCGCACCCACCAGAGAGCACCTCAAGTATGTAATCCAGATGCACTTTCCCAGGGAGATGTCCACAAACAACACTGCTTAATACAAGGGGTTGCTTGCCGTTCCCAGGATCGCGGCAGACCTCGGGATCAAGAAGCTCATCGTCAAGGGTGATTCGCAGCTTGTTGTCAGACAAGTCAACAAAGATTATCAAAGCCTGTTGATGGAGGCCTATGTGGATGAGGTGAGGAAGCTGGAGGAGCGCTTTGACGGTATATAGGCGGTGCATGTTCCCCGAGTGGAGAACGACATCGCCGACTACCTGTCGAAGTGTGCTGCCTTCAAACTACCTGTGGAACCAGGTACTTTTGTGCTTTGGCTGACTCAACCATCCGTTGAACCATCAACAGAGCAGAACAAGCGAAGGAAATCAGGCCCCGACAAGTACTTTCCCGCCGAGCTCCCAGGGCCGCCACTAAGGATGTTGCCGTGGGCACTGAGCCAGCCATGGGGCAACCGGCTCCGGCGGGGCGTCAAGTCCTGGCTGCAGAGAGAGCTGCTCCCATGGCCGAGGAAGTGCCTCTAGTCCTTGTCGTCGAGCCTCAGGCTCCGGCATGGGCACAACATACCGTCTGATTCCTCCAAACAGGGGAACTCCCTGAGGAGCAGGAAGAAGCGGAGAAAGTAGCCTGTAGGTATGCCATGTATCAGTTCGTCGATGACGTCCTATACAGAAGAAGACCGAACGGTGTGAAATTGAAGTGCATTCCCCCGGAGGAAAGACTGGAGTTGTTGGCAGAGATACACGGAGGCATATGTGGCTCCCACATAGGGTCAAGGGCCCTTTCCGGTAAGGCATTCTGGCAAGGTTTCTTCTGGCCCACCGCCCTCCAGGATGCAATGGCACTAGTAACCAAGTGTGAAGCGTGCTAGTTCCATTCAGAGAAGCTTCATCAACCAGCTCAAGTGCTTCAAACAATCCCTCTCTCCTGGCCATTCTTGGTCTGGGGGCTCGACATACTGGGCCCTTTTCCCCGTGCTGTCGGAGGCTTTGAGTACTTGTACGTTGCAATCGACAAGTTCACAAAGTGGCCGGAAGTGGAGATACTGAGAAAGGTGACAACACAATCGGCCGCCAAATTCTTCAAGGGGCTAATTTGTCGATTCGGTGTGCCAAATAGGATCATCACCGACAACGGCACCCAGTTCACGAGCCATGCCTTCATGCAGTACATCCAGGACCTCGGCAGCAAGGTCTTTTTTGCTTCTGTTGCACATCCATGAAGCAACAGCCAGGATGAGAGGGCAAATGCTGAAGTGTTGCGAGGCCTCTAGACAAGGACCTTTGACAGGCTGCGCAGATGCGGACAACGCTGGATTGATGAATTGCCGGCAGTTCTTTGGTCGATCAGAACGACGCCAAATCGAGCCACCAGTCAGACACCCTTCTCCCTCATTTATGGAGCAGAAGCAGTTCTCCCCAGGGAACTCACATACCGGTCACCTTGAGTGCTCGCTTATGATGAGCTTGAGCAAGAGCAGTTGCGGCAAGATGACATGACACTCCTTGAGGAAGATCGTCTTCGGGCGGCTGTATGAGCAGTGTGCTACCAGCAAGTCTGGCGCCGCTACCATAGCCGCAAGGTTCATGCCTGAAGCTTTGAGGAAGGCGACCGTGTTCTTCGGCATGTTCAGTCGGCCAAGAGTTCCAACAAGTTGACGCCGAAGTGGGAAGGCCCTTATCAGGGTAATACGAGTCACTTGGCCTGGCGCAGTCCGCCTGGAGACCGAAGATGGCGTTCCATTGAGCAACTCCTGGAACATCAAACATGTTCGCAAGTTCTACTGTAACGCCCGGATAATCTTGCTACAGTAATCCCACGCTAATCATGGCACGTCATCCCGATTACTGTTGCTAACCTCGCAACGATCCGAAACCGTTCAAATTCAAATTCAAATTACAATTAACAATAAAAGTTTTCAAAAATTAAAACAAAAATGTTCGGGGGTTGCAGAATATTGCACTGGTAATTATAGTGTAGTCAACACATTTTAAGAACTGCCTAAGTATTTTAGAATGAATTAAAAACAAAAGAGAAAATAAATAAAAGAAAAAGACAAAACCTAACAAAAAAAAAGAGGGGCAACCCACTGGGCTCCGGCCCAGCAGGCCACCAGGCCAGCCGACCGGCCCACCCCGTTCCCACATAACCCCCCCGGAACCCTAGCCCGACCCCCACTTCCCCCCCCCCCCACTCCGAAAATATCTCCCTCCCCCCCCATCTCTCCCGATTGGATCGGGAGGAGACGGCCACCCCGACGCCGTCGTTGCCGGCCCCGCCGATCGCCTCCTCGTCCTCCTCCTCGCCGGTCTTCCCCGACCGCCCCCGAGCCCGCTGCCCCGTTGCCCTACTCCCCCTCCTCCCCGTGAGCTTCCCCCTTCGCCCTCCTCTCCCCCTAGGTCGCCTCGGGCGTCGCCGCACGATGCGCTCCGGCGCCACCGTCGCCGCGCCGGGCCATCTCGCCCCCGGCCCCTCACCGCTTCCTGTGCGGCTCCCCTGCCGCTGCTCTACCTCCCCCCCCCTGCGCACGCGCCGCATCGCCCGCGCCCCGCGCGTGGACTCGCCCGCTCTGCTTCCCCCGCTCGGCTCCACCACGACCTTGCTCCGCGCTGCTCCTCCTCCTCCCCCCCTGCTCGACGCGCCACCGCGCGCGCCCGGCGCTCGTCGCCGTGGCCACCGTGCGCGTGCGCCCCGTGCACGCCTCGCCGTCCCGCTCGTCGCGCCCGACCCTCCTCTTGTCGTGCTGCCGCGGCTCCGCCGCCCCCCCAACCACGCTGCTGGCCCGCGCCGCGGCCAACCCCTCTCCGTCGACGCCCCGGCTCCGGCCGCTCCGGCCGCCGCGGCCGACGACTCCCCTGGCCGGTGCCCTGCTGCGTTGGGTCAGGGGCTCGGCCCGCTAACGGGCGCCCCGTGGCTCCTGCACCCGCGCGCCCATGCGCCCGCACCCGTTAAGGCCCCCTGGGGCCACTGACAGAGGGGGCCCACGCCCCAGAACGCTTTATTAAAAAAAAAAGGAATTAAAATTAATAGTAATAAAAATAATTAATTAATTAATTAATTAATTAAGGAATTAGTTAAGTTAATTAATCATAATTAGATTAATCAAATTAACTAATTAGTCTAATTGAACTGTGATTAGTTTAGCTAAAACCTAATTAACCTAAACAGTGTATGACAGGTGGGTCCCACTGGACCCACATGTCAGTTTGACCCAGTCAACTCTGTTGACTGCTGACGTCAGCATGACATCAATGCTGATGTCATTAATTTATTTTCGAATTAATTTAGTTAATTAATTAAATTCCAGAAATTAATAAAATCTTTAGAAAATCATATCTTTTAATCCGTAACTCGGATTAAAATAATTTCAACATGAAAGTTGCTCAGAACGACGAGACGAAGCCGGATACGCAGCCCGTTCGTCCACCACACCTCCCTAACCTATCGAACTCGCAACTTTCCCCCCCTCCGGCTCCTGTGCCCGAAAACGCGAAACACCGGGGATACTTTCCCGGATTTTATCCCCCTTCACCGGTATCACCTGTTACCGCGTTAGGGCACCTCTAACGTCGTTACTTGTCATGTCATGCATCACTATGCATATGCTTGCTTATATATTTATTGTTTTCCCCCCCCTCTTCTCTCGATAGACACCGAGACCGACGCCGCTACTACCCAGTACGACTACGGAGTTGACGATCCCTCTCTCTTGCCAGAGCAACCAGGCAAGCCCCCCTTTGATCACCAGATACCGCCTACTCTTCTCTATACTGCTTGCATTAGAGTAGTGTAGCATGTTACTGCTTCTCGTTAATCCTATACTGATGCATAGCCTGTCCTTGCTACTACTGTTGTTACCTTTACCTGCAAACCTAATGCTTAGTATAGGATGCTAGTTTATCATCAGTGGCCCTACATTCTTGTCCGTCTGCCATGCTATACTATTGGGCCGTGATCACTCGGGAGGTGATCACGGGTATATACTATATACTTTAAACATGATACATGTGGTGACCAAAGTCGGGTTGGCTCGAGGAGTACCCGCGAGTGATTCACGGATTGGGGGCTGAAAGGACCTTTGTCCCGACGGCCCTCTGTGTGGATCTTTGTGGCGGAGCGACAGGGCAGGTTCCGACCACCTAGGAGAGAGGTGGGCTTGGCCCTGTTCGGCGTTCGCGGACACTTAACACGCTTAACGAGATCTGGGTATTTGATCTGAGTCTGGCCATTTGGTCTATACGCACTAACCATCTACGCGGGAGTAGTTATGGGTATCCCGACGTCGTGGTATCAGCCGAAGCTTTCGTGACGTCAGCGACTGAGTGGCGCGCGCCGGATTGGACTGGAAAGCCACTAGGCTAGGTCTGCTTCCGGCCGCGTACGCAACGTGCAGGTGTGCAAAGGGCGATGGGCCCAGACCCCTGCGCCATAGGATTTAGACCGGCGTGCTGACCTCTCTGTTGTGCCTAGGTAGGGCTGCGACGTGTTGATCTTCCGAGGCCGGGCATGACCCAGGAAAGTGTGTCCGGCCAAATGGGATCGAGCGTGTTGGGGTATGTGGTGCACCCCTGCAGGGAAGTTTATCTATTCGAATAGCCGTGTCCCTCGGTAAAAGGACGACCCGGAGTTGTACCTTGACCTTATGACAACTAGAACCGGATACTTAATAAAACACACCCTTCCAAGTGCCAGATACAACCGGTGATCGCTCTCTCACAGGGCGACGAGGGGAGGATCATCGGTTAGGATTATGCTATATGATGCTACTTGGAGGACTTCAGTCTACTCTCTTCTACATGCTGCAAGACGAAGGCTCCCAGAAGCGTAGTCTTCGACAGGATTAGCTATCCCCCTCTTATTCCGGCTTTCTGCAATTCAGTCCACTTATAATAGCCTTATCCCAGTTGATACCATTGCATACATATGTAGTGTAGCTCCTTGCTTGCGAGTACTTTGGATGAGTACTCACGGTTGCTTTCTCCTTCTTTTCCCTCTATCCCTTCTACCTGGTTGTCGCAACCAGATGTCGGAGCCGAGGAGCCAGATGCCACCGTCGACGACGACTCCTGCTACACCGGAGGTGCCTACTACTACGTGTTGCCCGCTGACGACGACCAGGAGTAGCTTAGGAGGATTCCCAGGCAGGAGGCCTGCGCCTCTTTCGATCTGTATCCCAGTTTGTGCTAGCCATCTTATGGCAACTTGTTTAACTTATGTCTGTACTCAGATATTGTTGCTTCCGCTGACCCGTCTGTGATCGAGCTCTTGTATTCGAGCCCTCGAGGCCCCTGGCTTGTAATATGATGCTTGTATGACATATTTTATTTGTAGAGTTGTGTTGTGATATCTTCCCGTGAGTCCCTGATCTTGATCGTACACGTTTGCGTGTATGATTAGTGTACGGTCAAGCCGGGGCGTCACAAGTTGGTATCAGAGCCGACTGCCTGTAGGAATCCCCCCTTCCACACTCCTTGGCCGAAGTCGAGTCTAGACATTGCAAAAACTTTTACTAACTAGGCTGTGTGCCTTACGGGCCCACGTCGCCATCGGGTGATATTAGGATCTTTTACTCCTCGATCCTTACTCTGGGACTCTGATCTCTCTTCTACTCGGGTTAAACGAATTTATTAACTCTGACACTAGGATCCCGTTACGACATTCACCCCAAAGTTGGATAAGCCCTAGTTATTCTTTAGAGTAGTATTTGAACATTGTCCACCTTGTCATTTGACTCCTGTGAAAACATCTTTGTTTTCAGATGGAACCCACGAGGCAGGTCGTGCGCCACACGACGGCCATTGGTGCCTCAGGATCACCTGCTGTGTTGGTTGAGATGATGACCTATCTGGGTTATCGCTGGCACCCTGAGTACACCGTCTATGAGGAGTACCAGGGCTTTAACCAGGAGCAGTACCGTGCCACCGTCCACCTCTACTCCCGGGATTATGACTCCACTACTGTGCTGCACACCGCTTATGGTGTTGGAGTGACCATCGATATGGCAGTTCACGATGCTGCCTATGCTGCTCTGACACGCCTTCGTAGGGAGTACCGGGAGTTGGACACCTCCCCCTTTAGGCACATTGCTATCGCATCTGATATTGGTGCGGAGGGCTACTACACTGCTGCCTACTCCACTGTCACCCGCGAGCCCTTCCACCATCAGAACTTTGTTCTGTATGCTGATGGTCTGGATCGAGCTAACCGAGCTCTTCGCCACGAGTTGTACACCACTCGTCAGCACCTCTACCGTGCTTTGACGATGTTACACCCCTTTGTTGGATCTGGGGAGCACCTTCTCTCTTTGTTAAGAAGAAGGATGGGACAAACCGATTAGTCCAAGACTACCGTCCTATAAACCAAGCTACCATTCAGAATAAATACCCACTTCCTCGGATCAATGATCTTTATGATCAGCTGGCTGGCTCATCAGTGTTCTCCAAACTCGACTTGAGGTTAGGTTACCACCAGATCCGTGTTCGTGAAGAGGACATTCCAAAAACCGCCTTCGTTACTCGGTATGGATCATACGAGTACACCGTCATGTCATTCGGCTTAACGAATGCTCCAGCCACCTTCTCTCGTCTGATGAATTATATATTCATGGATTACCTCGACAAGTTCGTCGTGGTTTATTTGGACGATATCCTTGTATTTTCCAAGAACAAGGAGGAGCATGCTGAACATCTTCGTCTTGTGCTGGAAAAACTTCGAGAACATCAGCTGTATGCTAAGTATTCCAAGTGTGAATTCTGGCTCCCCGAAGTAACCTATCTTGGGCATGTCATCTCCAAGGATGGTATTGCCGTCAACCCTGAACGAGTTCAGGCTATTCTCGATTGGACTCCTCCTAAGAATGTGAAGCAAGTCCGAAGTTTTCTCGGTCTCGCCAGCTATTGCCGTCGATTCGTCGAGAACTTCTCCAAGATTGCCAGGCCTCTGACTAGTTTATTGCATAAGGGTGTCAAGTTCGACTGGACAAACAAGTGTCAGGAAAGTTTCCAGGCGCTCAAAGACAAATTGACTTCTGCCCCCGTGCTTGCACCACCTGATACTAAGAAGGACTTCGTCATTTACTGCGACGCTTCCCGTCAAGGATTAGGCTGTGTCCTAATGCAAGAGCGCAGAGTGATTGCTTATGCCTCTCGTCAACTGCGCCCTCATGAAGCAAACTACCCAGTTCACGACCTCGAGCTTGCTGCTGTCATTCATGCACTGAAGCAGTGGCGACATTACCTTCTCGGTAATCGTTGCGAGATCTTCACCGACCATCAAAGTCTGAAGTATCTGTTTACTCAGCCAGATTTAAATCTACGTCAGCAAAGATGGATTGAGACTGTTGCAGACTTTGACGTGGGTATATCCTATACCCCCGGCAAGGCTAATGTAATGGCTGACGCCTTGAGCCGCAAGTATTACTGTAACCACCTCCAGGCTCACAAAGTTCACCCATCGCTTGTTGAAGAATTTAGAAGGCTGAACCTCCATATTGTTCCTCCGGGATCACTCGCTCCCCCTCCCGAAGGTTTCCCCAAACAGAACCTCCATGTTGTTTCCAAGGGTTCTCTCAATACCCTGGTTGCGAAACCAGATCTTGTGGACACCATCAAATGGATACAGAAGTGTGACGATGAAGTCCTCAAGATTAAGCGCGACCTCAAAAGGGGAAAGCTCTCATTCTTCACGATCGCCGACGATGGCGCCTTGTATTTCAAAGGCCGCTTAGTGGTACCATGTTCGAAGAAAAACCTGGATAAGACTATAAGGGTTATGCAAGAAGCCCATGATACGCCTCTGTCCATCCATCCTGGTAGTACAAAGATGTACCAGGATATTCGTCAAAGATTCTGGTGGTCTAATATGAAGCAGGACATTGCTCGTTATGTTGCTGAATGTGACGTTTGTCACCGAATCAAAGCAGAGCATCAAAGGCCTGCTGGAACTCTGCAACCTATCTCTATTCCTGAATGGAAATGGGACCATGTTGAGATGGACTTCGTCACTGGTTTTCCCAAATCGCAGAAAGGTAATGATGCTATTCTTGTCGTCATTGACCGGCTTTCCAAAGTTGCCCATTTTCTGGCGGTCAAAGAGACAATCACGGCTAGTCAGCTTGCTACTCTCTACATGGCCAGAATTGTTTCACTTCACGGTATCCCACTGGTTATCAGTTCAGACCGTGGCAGCTTATTCACTTCAAGGTTTTGGGCAAGTTTCCAAGAAGCTATGGGGACTCATCTGTCGTTCAGTACTGCGTTCCATCCTCAGTCACAAGGGCAAGTTGAACGTGTCAACCAAGTTCTCGAAGACATGCTTCGAGCTTGTGTAATCTCATTCGGCAAGAAATGGGAGGAATCTCTTCCATATGCCGAGTTCTCTTATAATAATAGCTATCAAGCTAGTCTGAAGATGTCCCCCTTCGAAGTGCTTTATGGACGGAAGTGTCGAACCCCTCTGAACTGGTCAGAAACTGGGGAACGCCCACTCTTCGGTCCGGATATTATCCAACAGGCCGAAGAACAAGTTCGCATTATTCGCGAGCATCTCAAGACTGCTCAGTCACGTCAGAAAAGTCAGTATGACCGTCATCACCAAGACATGGTCTATCAACCTGGCGAAAAGGCTTATCTTTGAGTTACACCAATGAAGGGTGCTCACCGCTTCGGGATCAAGGGCAAGCTAGCTCCCCGCTATATTGGCCCATTCACTATTCTGGAAAGGCGTGGAAAAGTGGCATATCAACTGGAGCTTCCGCCGAACCTTTCTCAGGTTCACGATGTGTTCCACGTGTCACAACTCCGACGCTGTTTCAAGGACCCAATCCGAGCAGTGGATCATGAAGTGCTCGAATTGCAACAGGACCTCTCCTATAAGGAGCATCCGGTCCGCATTCTCGACCAAGCTGAACGCCGCACACGCCAGAAGGCGATCAAGTTCCTCAAGGTCCAGTGGTCGAATCACTCTGAGGACGAAGCTACCTGGGAACGCGAGGATCGCCTGCGTGATGAATACCCCGCACTGTTTCCTTCTACCTCCTAAATCTCGGGACGAGATTTCTTGTAGTGGAGGAGATTTGTAACGCCCGGATAATCTTGCTACAGTAATCCCACGCTAATCATGGCACGTCATCCCGATTACTGTTGCTAACCTCGCAACGATCCGAAACCGTTCAAATTCAAATTCAAATTACAATTAACAATAAAAGTTTTCAAAAATTAAAACAAAAATGTTCGGGGGTTGCAGAATATTGCACTGGTAATTATAGTGTAGTCAACACATTTTAAGAACTGCCTAAGTATTTTAGAATGAATTAAAAACAAAAGAGAAAATAAATAAAAGAAAAAGACAAAACCTAACAAAAAAAAAGAGGGGCAACCCACTGGGCTCCGGCCCAGCAGGCCACCAGGCCAGCCGACCGGCCCACCCCGTTCCCACATAACCCCCCCGGAACCCTAGCCCGACCCCCACTTCCCCCCCCCCACTCCGAAAATATCTCCCTCCCCCCCCATCTCTCCCGATTGGATCGGGAGGAGACGGCCACCCCGACGCCGTCGTTGCCGGCCCCGCCGATCGCCTCCTCGTCCTCCTCCTCGCCGGTCTTCCCCGACCGCCCCCGAGCCCGCTGCCCCGTTGCCCTACTCCCCCTCCTCCCCGTGAGCTTCCCCCTTCGCCCTCCTCTCCCCCTAGGTCGCCTCGGGCGTCGCCGCACGATGCGCTCCGGCGCCACCGTCGCCGCGCCGGGCCATCTCGCCCCCGGCCCCTCACCGCTTCCTGTGCGGCTCCCCTGCCGCTGCTCTACCTCCCCCCCCCCTGCGCACGCGCCGCATCGCCCGCGCCCCGCGCGTGGACTCGCCCGCTCTGCTTCCCCCGCTCGGCTCCACCACGACCTTGCTCCGCGCTGCTCCTCCTCCTCCCCCCCTGCTCGACGCGCCACCGCGCGCGCCCGGCGCTCGTCGCCGTGGCCACCGTGCGCGTGCGCCCCGTGCACGCCTCGCCGTCCCGCTCGTCGCGCCCGACCCTCCTCTTGTCGTGCTGCCGCGGCTCCGCCGCCCCCCCAACCACGCTGCTGGCCCGCGCCGCGGCCAACCCCTCTCCGTCGACGCCCCGGCTCCGGCCGCTCCGGCCGCCGCGGCCGACGACTCCCCTGGCCGGTGCCCTGCTGCGTTGGGTCAGGGGCTCGGCCCGCTAACGGGCGCCCCGTGGCTCCTGCACCCGCGCGCCCATGCGCCCGCACCCGTTAAGGCCCCCTGGGGCCACTGACAGAGGGGGCCCACGCCCCAGAACGCTTTATTAAAAAAAAGGAATTAAAATTAATAGTAATAAAAATAATTAATTAATTAATTAATTAATTAAGGAATTAATTAAGTTAATTAATCATAATTAGATTAATCAAATTAACTAATTAGTCTAATTGAACTGTGATTAGTTTAGCTAAAACCTAATTAACCTAAACAGTGTATGACAGGTGGGTCCCACTGGACCCACATGTCAGTTTGACCCAGTCAACTCTGTTGACTGCTGACGTCAGCATGACATCAATGCTGATGTCATTAATTTATTTTCGAATTAATTTAGTTAATTAATTAAATTCCAGAAATTAATAAAATCTTTAGAAAATCATATCTTTTAATCCGTAACTCGGATTAAAATAATTTCAACATGAAAGTTGCTCAGAACGATGAGACGAAGCCGGATACGCAGCCCGTTCGTCCACCACACCTCCCTAACCTATCGAACTCGCAACTTTCCCCCCCTCCGGCTCCTGTGCCCGAAAACGCGAAACACCGGGGATACTTTCCCGGATTTTATCCCCCTTCACCGGTATCACCTGTTACCGCGTTAGGGCACCTCTAACGTCGTTACTTGTCATGTCATGCATCACTATGCATATGCTTGCTTATATATTTATTGTTTTCCCCCCCCTCTTCTCTCGATAGACACCGAGACCGACGCCGCTACTACCCAGTACGACTACGGAGTTGACGATCCCTCTCTCTTGCCAGAGCAACCAGGCAAGCCCCCCTTTGATCACCAGATACCGCCTACTCTTCTCTATACTGCTTGCATTAGAGTAGTGTAGCATGTTACTGCTTCTCGTTAATCCTATACTGATGCATAGCCTGTCCTTGCTACTACTGTTGTTACCTTTACCTGCAAACCTAATGCTTAGTATAGGATGCTAGTTTATCATCAGTGGCCCTACATTCTTGTCCGTCTGCCATGCTATACTATTGGGCCGTGATCACTCGGGAGGTGATCACGGGTATATACTATATACTTTAAACATGATACATGTGGTGACCAAAGTCGGGTTGGCTCGAGGAGTACCCGCGAGTGATTCACGGATTGGGGGCTGAAAGGACCTTTGTCCCGACGGCCCTCTGTGTGGATCTTTGTGGCGGAGCGACAGGGCAGGTTCCGACCACCTAGGAGAGAGGTGGGCTTGGCCCTGTTCGGCGTTCGCGGACACTTAACACGCTTAACGAGATCTGGGTATTTGATCTGAGTCTGGCCATTTGGTCTATACGCACTAACCATCTACGCGGGAGTAGTTATGGGTATCCCGACGTCGTGGTATCAGCCGAAGCTTTCGTGACGTCAGCGACTGAGTGGCGCGCGCCGGATTGGACTGGAAAGCCACTAGGCTAGGTCTGCTTCCGGCCGCGTACGCAACGTGCAGGTGTGCAAAGGGCGATGGGCCCAGACCCCTGCGCCATAGGATTTAGACCGGCGTGCTGACCTCTCTGTTGTGCCTAGGTAGGGCTGCGACGTGTTGATCTTCCGAGGCCGGGCATGACCCAGGAAAGTGTGTCCGGCCAAATGGGATCGAGCGTGTTGGGGTATGTGGTGCACCCCTGCAGGGAAGTTTATCTATTCGAATAGCCGTGTCCCTCGGTAAAAGGACGACCCGGAGTTGTACCTTGACCTTATGACAACTAGAACCGGATACTTAATAAAACACACCCTTCCAAGTGCCAGATACAACCGGTGATCGCTCTCTCACAGGGCGACGAGGGGAGGATCATCGGTTAGGATTATGCTATATGATGCTACTTGGAGGACTTCAGTCTACTCTCTTCTACATGCTGCAAGACGAAGGCTCCCAGAAGCGTAGTCTTCGACAGGATTAGCTATCCCCCTCTTATTCCGGCTTTCTGCAATTCAGTCCACTTATAATAGCCTTATCCCAGTTGATACCATTGCATACATATGTAGTGTAGCTCCTTGCTTGCGAGTACTTTGGATGAGTACTCACGGTTGCTTTCTCCTTCTTTTCCCTCTATCCCTTCTACCTGGTTGTCGCAACCAGATGTCGGAGCCGAGGAGCCAGATGCCACCGTCGACGACGACTCCTGCTACACCGGAGGTGCCTACTACTACGTGTTGCCCGCTGACGACGACCAGGAGTAGCTTAGGAGGATTCCCAGGCAGGAGGCCTGCGCCTCTTTCGATCTGTATCCCAGTTTGTGCTAGCCATCTTATGGCAACTTGTTTAACTTATGTCTGTACTCAGATATTGTTGCTTCCGCTGACCCGTCTGTGATCGAGCTCTTGTATTCGAGCCCTCGAGGCCCCTGGCTTGTAATATGATGCTTGTATGACATATTTTATTTGTAGAGTTGTGTTGTGATATCTTCCCGTGAGTCCCTGATCTTGATCGTACACGTTTGCGTGTATGATTAGTGTACGGTCAAGCCGGGGCGTCACATCTACCCATAAGGCACGTTTGTCGGGCCCTCCCGGCAAACCACCTTTTGTACGAGCCTTGTCGGCAAGGCATGTAACCCTTTGTACAAAGCCAGGCGCAGACCCTGAGCATAAATAAATGAAGCGTTGGCACCCTAAGTTATAGCATGCATGCTAGGTTGAGTCTCTCCCTTGGTTAGGGTTGATAGTGCTTAGCGGCGGCTAACCCCTAGCATAGAGGTCGAGTGTGCGTCATTCTGTTCCGTTCCGTCCTTTTTGGTTCGCAGGGTACATGGACATTTCTGCTGAGCTATTGGGAGGATAAAGAACGGGCCGGCACTCCGGCCCCGGCAAACCAAGGTTGCCGGGGGATGCGGACATGAGGATCCAACCGCGACAAGTCAAGGTTGCCGGGGGCTGCAACGTCAGATAAGTTTTTCTCCCCGCACTCCATGCGCCTGTGTGAAACTTGAACGTATAAGGCTTCGCTCGCTCTCGTACCATCTTGCCCCCTCTGTTCCGTGCCTGAAAACTCTACTTTGGGATGGAACTTGGTTGTAGTGCGATGGGAAAAGGGTGAGCGAAGGCCTAATCCTACTCGGCCACTACCTCCGCCAAGAGCGTGAGCGTAGTCAGGCCGTAGAGCAGGAGGACGACAAGGACCTGTTGTCGGGAGACCATGTTTATCTTAAGATAACGAGGACGCGTTCCTCGGTGTGGCCCTCGCCCATGCGTAAACAAAACCCGGCAACACCCTTCCTTTCATTCATACGTTGCGAACAAGTACAATTCATACAGAATGGGTACACGGGAAAGGGGATTACAAATTTTGAAATCTAACAAGTGCCCGCAGGCTTACAAACTAGAAAAGATAAGCGCCCCGTGATCCCCGTTCTTGCCCCTTTCCTCCCAGGTGCGGCAGGAAAAGGCAAAAAGGAAGGGACGGGGAACGCGCCGATGGAGAGCTTGACAAGGAAGGCCCTCGGCAGAGCGCATGGCAAAGGGAGGGGCGACGCGGTCAGTCGGAGACGAGGTCGACGTGCCCCAGCTCGACACTCTTGTTGTCGCTATCGCTGTCTTCCTCATCACTCCCGCTTGAGGAGGAGTCATCGTCGGAGGAGCTCTCCACGTAGCACTTCAGGCGAGTCCCAGAGTCTCCAAAGACCTTGACGGAGAGCAGGCCGTTCTCCATTAATTTGAAATAGAGAACGAGCCCCGCCATCAGGCTATGGATGCTAGCGAAGGTCTTCCATCCACGACGAAGATACATGACCTGAGGGGCGCGGAAGTCGACGTCGACCCGCGTGCTGCCGTTCCCGCAGCCCCTCATGTGCAGCCTCATGGTTTCGGGCGGATGGAGCTCCATCTCCCGAGCGAATGGCGCGGGAAGGCGAAGGCGGCGACGCAGTGCCCGACGCAGCCTGATGAAGAACTCGCGAGGCTGGTCCCCGACGTGGCTGATCAACACATTCCATATACATCTTTTGGCACTGAAATATGCGGTTTATTGAGTTATGTTCATTCATTTCTTGCTATGGATTGTTGAATTTGTGAATGATAATCATATAAAGGGGTCATTTACTACTCAGTGGTTTGTTTTGCAGAAAAGTGTGAGAAGGCACTATAAACTTGAAGATCCGGACTAAGTGGATAAGAGAACAAAGAAGAGAAGGAAGAATGGACTTGTGCGAGAAGAAACAAAGTAACCAGGAGGCCAACTTGAGAAGAGAGGGATGTTCTTGCAAAGAAATAAGGAAGCAGGAGGGCCATTGTGCAAATGGAAGATCAGATTGAGGGGTCAGAATCCCTAGTCCATCTCCAATTCTCCTCAGGCCTGACACACATCTCTCTCCCTCACACCTCCTTCTCCACCTTCGGCCGCCGCCGTGGTCAAGTTGGTGTGGCGGCGCGCCACTGCATATCCATCCACCACTCCACACCCATCCACCAACGCACCACCAACGCCACTATCTCCAGCCACCGCCGCCATCAGCACCAGCGCCACCTCACGCGCCTGACCAGACGAGGGAAGGCACGATTGTCTGATTCACCGCGCGACTAGCACCCCTGGCCCCTGCTATTCTTCTTCTTCCCCACGTCCTTCCTGCTGCTCATCTTCCTCACCATTGCCCTGTCGGTTGCTTTCTTCTTCCCCCATCTCTGCTGCTCGCCCTCATCCCCTCTGGTGCTTCTCTCTCGCTGATCTCCCTGCTGCTATCCTCCTCCAAGCTCGCCTCCTCTCTGAATCCCTACTGCTGCTACTTCCTACATTCTCTACTTGCTGCTTCTTCTTCTTCTCAACCTCCTGCTGCTACACTCTCTCAAACCCCGCATTTGTTGTCCTTCTGTAGCTCTCTCTCTCTCTCCTCGCCCAAACTGATGCTTCTCTTCTGTAAAACAAAACTGCTGCTACTATGTTGATGTCTCTTCCTCTATCACTCTTTATATGCATGCGTGTAATTCATGTAGTCACTAGTAGATCTAGATCAACTATCTTCAATTCAATATTAGTTCTACATGTGTATGTATGTTAGCTAGTTAACTATAACAAACTCATATTACTACTTGTGATTTATTTTCTGTTGAGATTGATCTTTGTTAATTGAGACGTGTGAATTCGACAATTTCTAGTACCTGTGTTAGTTTTGTACCTGGGATATATATGTCTGCAATATAATCATTTGTGTTGTGATATAATTTTGTTCCTGTCATATAATCTTGTTTACTTTATAATCTTTCATGTCCTGCTGTTTCCCTTTTGTGTTAGCATTTCAGTTTCTAAAAAAATCTGATAACACCAAAAAGACAATATAGACAATCTAAACCTCCCCATTGCTTATTTTCATTTTCTTTGTTGTCGACTTTGTTTAGTTTTGGTCTATATTTCCTTGCAATCGTCATCTATATTCTATCACCTTGCTTTAGCTAAGCATTGTTGCTGTTGCCTAGTCCCTGAGGATAACACGAAACTCATAGTTTGGGCGTTAAAACCCCATTATATTTACAACCGATCAGTGGCCCTCCATCGGAGGAGGCATCGCTGGCGGAGGCAAGGCCGATGCACCGCCCCGTCCCCCTCTTCCCTGAGCACCGCACCGGCCTCGGCCTCGCCCCCTCCCCCATCCTCTCGCGGTCGGTTCTGCCACCATGGGCTCTTGGGTAAGAGGGACGCGCTGTCGAGGAGAGACCCTCGCCGCCACCGTCGAAGGACCGGCGCCCCCTCTCACCATGACAGATGGAAGAGTGGAGCCGAGGTGGAAGGAGAGGGATGACGAAAGATTGTGGGAGGCCATCCCCCTCCCCCCTCCTTATAAAGGGGCGGGGTCGGGATTTGGCCGCCCCACTCAGCCAATCCAGCCATCAGGGGTGCAGGGAATCGAGGCCGACCCACTGCCCCAATCAACAGCGGCCCGTTTCCCCACCTCACCATTCAAGGCCTGCACCCACCGCCTACCACCTTCAATGCACGGAGGACACGTGGCGGGCGAGCAGAAACCGAAGGGACAGATGAGGCGGCTATTCTTCACCACATGGTCGTGGCACGCGGGCGCCTCGAAGTCCATGACCCGAGCCCCTTCAGTAAATGAGCCATGCCTCTGTGTTTTCCTCTTTTTACGGGGAGGCGCGAGCCACCTCTTTACCATGATGTGACGCATGCGTGTGGAAACTGCCCCACGCACGACCCCCACGTCATGCATGAACCTCCACGTCGCGCATTCAACATGGGTTGTGTGGAAGCGCAACGACGGGGAAATTACTATGGTAAAAATCCGCCCCACCCGCCCGCGCACCGTTCTGCGCCTAGCCCAACAACGCGTTGCGCTTATGTGTGGCCCAGGACTGGGGGCTCCTGTCGATGTACAAAAGTAGGGGCTCTCCTTTTGCACCCCTTAACTTGTGCATGGGCAGTCAAAGTCACGCCCACGACCACACTAAGAAGGGCAAGGGAGGGATGCCGGAGCAACGCCAAGTCCAGAGACAGAAAGAGAGCAAGAGGGCAAGGTGGACTCCCCCGGCAAGACTCTTGCCGGGGTGGCTTCCGCAGCCTCAACAAGATCCTTGCCGAGGTAACTTGCCTGATGCCAGCAGAGCGCGCCACCCTTGAGCCTAAGGGGTTCCTACGCCATATTGAAACCAAGGCTCGGGAGGCGCCTCCATGGTGGCATGCAGATCTTTGTAGACATCATAGACACGCAAGATCAGATGGAAACTAGAAGACGACGATCCTTGGTGAGATCCTTGCCATGGAAATCCATGAGCCCCCCGGCAAGGTCCTTGCCGGGGACGACCGCAGTGCCGCAGCGAGACCCTTGCTGGGCCCTCGGCAAGACCCTTGCCGAGGACGCCCGCGAGGCCGCAGCCATGCCCGCGTCCGCGTCCACCAAGACTCCACCGCTGCTCCCATACAGCTGCCAGCTCGACTAGTAGAGCAGGCATCTGTGTGGCTGCACACGGCCTCTACACCAACTCAGCAAGCACCTGGGTGGTGGCATGCAGATCTTCGTGAAGGCTCCACCACCGCGCCAGCCCAGCGACCAGCCAACGTGGCGCTACAACGCCTCGTCAGCTTGGACGTACGTTGGAACCAGGCGACGTGACAATAGCTGGGACGAGCTTCCTTGCCGTCCCCAATAAAGCGAGAGGGGCACGTCGGCAGCGCCTTAAATGCGTTTGTCCGACTGTGCCAGGGGATAGACTCAGCCCCTGTACACCTTTCCACCTCCTGTGTGCCACTATGGCAACTCCTTTTCATCTATAAAAGGACGCCCGAGGCGTACTGGAGGGGGATTTAGATCTTTTGGACTAGGGAGCCACTGCAGCTAGTTCAAGAACACAAGAACACCTCAATACACATACAAGCAGGACCAGGGTTTTACGCGTCTCCGCGGCCCGAATCTGGGTAAACGATTTGTGTGCTGACGGCCAGACCCGCTCTTCGCACAACCCCGCGCCCGCCAACTATAGAAGGGATCCTAGTGACCCCATAGGTGTCATTTCCCACCGACAAAGACGCTCCAAGCAAAACACATAGTATGTGATGAATAAAAATATAGTTTCGAGTAAAATACCAATGGCCGTTAGAAGAAAGAGGGGATGCCACTCGGGGGCATCCCCAAGCTTAGTTGGTTGCTTGATTTTGGATAATAGCTTGGGATGCTGGGGCATCACCAAGCTTAGGCTCTTCTACTCCTTATTCCTTCATCCATCATAAGATAACCCAAAACTTGAAAACTTCAATCACACAAAACTCAACAAAACCTTTGTGAGATCCGTTAGTATAAGAATAATAAATCACTACTATAAGTGTTGTATCAAACTAATTCATATTTTGTTCTTGTATTATATCTATTGTATTCCAACTTCTGTATGGCAAAAACTCATCAAAGAAAACCATAGAGCCATCAAAATAAGCACCCAACACAAAGAAAACAGAATCTGTCAAAACAGAATAGTCTGTAGCAATCTGACTATTTTGAACACTTCTGTAACACCAAACATTCTGAAAAATTAGGACGACCTGAGAAATTTGTATATTAATCTACTGCAAGTGGAATGGGTACTTTATCGCTCTCTGGTAAAAAATTATAATTATTTTCATGAGCGCAAAAGTTTTATCTTTTCAGCAAGATCAAACAACTATCACCCAAGTAGATCCTAAAGGCTTTACTTGGCACAAACACTAATTAAACATAAAAACACAATCATAACAACAGCATAATTGTGCTAACACTCAAAAAAAGGAAGCAAAAAGCAAAAGCAAATTTTATTCATTGGGTTGCCTCCCAACAAGCGCTATAGTTTTACGCCCTTAGCTAGGCATAAAGCAAGGATCTAAGTTTTGTCAACATGGGGTTTTGTAAATACAACATAAAACATATTATCCATAGACACCTTAGCATTCCTAAGTTGATGTTCATCATAACCTCTTTGATTCCCCGCAACAATCCAAGAGTAATGTTGGTTAAAATTGTTGAAAACTTGTTGGATTATATCTAGAACGAGGACTTGATTTTTAAGATTATCATCAAAGATTTTATTATCCCCAAGAAAATGTCTTAAAGCATAGTCACTATTGTAAAGAATTTCATCTATCATAGGTTTTTGACGATTCATACCATAATCAAAGATTTCCCCAGCTTCCCGTATTATGTAGTCAAACTCATTCATAAGAACGAGAGTAGCCAACTTTTTAGCCCTAGGATTCTTTGTAAGGGGAAGCTCAAAAAGAACAATCTTTTCAAAGTAGGATGGGTACGGATAAATTTACTTTCAAGTTTTAGAACTAGTGCTGAAATAGCATCCGCATAAGATCTAGTAGTTTTAAGTATAGGGGCGTAATCAAGACTTAGCTTCCCAATACAATTGAAAATTTCTTGGATATGTTCTTTTCCCATGACATTCCATTTCCCCAAGATAAAAGTTTTAACATCCAGATTGCTCGTACATCCAATTTTAGGAGTTAGACCATCATCTGTTGCTGCCATACCAAAATCCCTCATGATTGCAAGAAAAGGATAGATCTGACAAGAAAACGGCGAACGAAAAAGAGAGGCGAATAAAATGGCAAATTTTTGTGAAGTGGGGGAGAGGAAAACAAGAGGCAAATGGAAAATAATGTAAATTGCGAGGAGATGAGATTTGTGATTAGGAACCTGGTATATGTTGAAGATCCTCCCCGGCAACGGCGCCATAAATGCCTTTTGATGTTGCTTGAAGCTACGTCGGTATTTCCCCAAAGAGGAAGGGATGATGCAGCACAGCGGCGGTAGGTATTTCCCTCAGATATGAAACCAAGGTTATCGAACCAGTAGGAGAACTAGGCAACACAATGTAAACAACCCTTGCACACAGATAACAATTCCCGCAAACCGACGTGTTAAAGGGGTTGTCAATCCCTTTCGCGTACGGTGCCAGAAATTGGTGCGTGACTGGAAAAAGTTGTAATAGATTGGATAAATAGATCAGAAATAAAATAAAGTGCAACAAAGTATTTTTGGGTTTTTGGATTAATAGATCTGAAAATAAATGCAAATAAAAGTAGATCGCAAAGGGAAATAATATGAGAAAGACACCCGGGGCCCGTAGGTTTCACTAGTGGCTTCTCTCGAGAAAAATAGAAAAGCGGTGGGTGAACAAATTATTGTTGGGCAATTGATAGAACTTCAAATACTCATGACGGTATCCAGGCAATGATCATTACTTAGGCATCACGTCCAAGATTAGTAGACCGACTCGTGCCTGCATCTACTACTATTACTCCACACATCGACCGCTATCCAGCATGCATCTAGTGTATTAAGTTTGTGGAGAAATAGAGTAATGCAATAAGAATGGTGACATGATGTAGACAAGATCTATCTATGTAGAGATAGACCCCATTGTTTTATCCTTAGTAGCAACGATGCATACGTGTCGGTTCCCCTTCTATCACTGGGATCAAGCGCCGTAAGATCAGACCCACTACAAAGCACCTCTTCCCATTGCAAGATAAATAGATCAAGTTGGCCAAACAAAACCCAAATATTGGAGAAGAAATACGAGTCTATAAGAGATCATGCATAAAAGAGATCAAAGAAACTCAAATACTTTCATGGATATAAAAAGATAGATATGATCATAAACTCGAAGTTCATCGATGCTAACAAACACACCGCAAAAAGAGTTACATCATATGGATCTCCAAGAGACCACTGTATTGAGAATCAAGAGAGAGAGAGAGAGGAAGCCATCTAGCTACTAACTACGGACCCGAAGGTCTACAAAGAACCACGCACGCATCATCGGAGAGGCACCAATGGAGGTGGTGAACCCCATCCGAGATGGTGTCTAGATTGGATCTAGTGGTTCTGGACTCTGCGCCAGCTGGATCAATATTTCGTCGAATCCCCTAGGGTTTCTGGAATATTTGGGTATTTATAGAGCAAAGAGGCAGTCTAGGGGGCACCTGAGGTGGGCACAACCCACCAGGGCGCGCCTGGGCCTCCTAGCACGCCCTGGTGGGTTGTGCCTCCCTCGGGGCACCCCCAGGGGCAGCCAGAGCCTGTTGTGTTCCTTCTGGCCCATAAAAATTCTCCGTAAAGTTTCATAGCATTTGGACTCCGTTTGATATTGATTTTCTGCGATGTAAAAAACATGGAAAAAACAGCAACTGGCACTTGGCACTATGTAAATAGGTTAGTACCCAAAAATGATATAAAATGACTAAAAACTAATTAAAAACATCCAAGATTGATAATATAACAGCATGGAACAATCAAAAATTATAGATACATTGGAGACGTATCAAGACGAGACCGTATGAACTGTGGTTTTGCAAGAAACCTAAGCTGTCATTTCTTAAAGTTTGGGGTTGCGACACTTATGTCAAAAGACTTCAGCCTGATAAGTTCGAACCCAAATCAGGGAAGTGTGTCTTCTTAGGATACCCTAAGGAAACTGTTGGATACACCTTCTACCACAGATCCGAAGGCAAGATCTTTGTTACTAAGAATGGGTCCTTTCTAGAGAAGGAGTTTTCGCTCAAAAGAAGTGAGTGGGAGGAAGGTAGAACTTGCTGAGGTAATTGTACCTTCTCTCGAATTGGAAAGTAGCACATCATAGAAAACCGTTCATGTGATGCCTACACCAACTAGAGAGGAATAAAATGATAATGATCATGAAACTTCAGATCAAGTTACTACTGAACCTCGTAGGTCGACCAGAGCACGATCCACACTAGAGTGGTACGGTAATCTTGTCCTGGAAGTCATTGTCGAATTACGGGTTCCGGCAAACACTTGAGGTTCGAACACTGGGGTGCGCACGCAGATCTTTCTCTCCCTAGCTCGCTCTCACAATGATCTCAAGGCCTAGCTCGCCAAACCCAAGGAACAAGAGCATGAGAGTTTATACTGGTTCGGGCCACCATTGTGGTGTAATACCCTACTCTCGTGTGGTGTGGTGGATTGCCTCGTGGGCTAAGGATGAACTAGTACAGTGGATGAACAGCCTCCTCAGGAGAGGTGTTCTTGAGCTCGATGAGCTGGTGCGTTTGAGGATGGTCTCAATGATCCATCTTGCTATGGTGGTGGCTAGCCCTATTTATAGAGGCCATGTTCCTCTTCCAAAATGTTAAGCGGGAAGGGATCCCACAACGTCCAATTTCGGAGGGGGACAACTAGTACAAGTTATCCTGACAAAAGGTGATCTTTGCCTACCAAAGGCTCCGGTGGTGACGCCGCCGTGGGCTCCGCAGTGACCTCCGTCCTGTTGGTCTTGATCTTGTTGCGCCGATATGGAAACCTTTGCTTGATGCCTCGGGATTCCTCGCCTCCTCCTGCTTCCTTAGCACCAAAGAGGAAACTGGCACTCTGCGCCCGCTGGTGCCCGCCTGTCTTCGGTCGTCATGGCTCACGTCACGCGGGCCTCGCGAGGTGCCCCTTGCATAGATATCTCCACTCAACTGTGCTTGGCTGACAAAAGGCTGGCACGCGCTGTAGATCCTTCATTGCCTTCCTTCACCTTGCTCCAGATCCTCTTTCTCTTTCTCGCTCCGAGAGATTCCAGATCCACACGAACCCCTCTCCGAGCGTGGAGCTAATGGCGTCCGACAAGGCGAAGGTCGCGAACTCACCTTCCTGGTACGAGCTGGCCTTGAGCGCGCCTAGTGTCTCGGAGAAGAACCTCGCCGCCACGCTCCTGATGACGGCAGTCAGCACCAACAAGGGGGGAAAGACCATGCTTCAGGATGGCTCCGACGAGGCAGAGCCCTCAGGCAGTAACTTCTACCCCTTCTTCATGAATAGTGTTGGCACGGGACTGGTCCCCCTTTCTCCGACTTCTTCTACGCCATCCTTAGCCACTACATGTTGTATGCCCTTCAGCTCCATCCTAACTCTGTTCTCCTCTTGTCGATTTTCTCCTTTTATTGTGAGGCGTTTGTGGGGGTAATGCCGTCCGTGGCGTTGCTTCGCCACTTCTTCTACCTCCGGCTCAAGGAGGGCCTTTGCTCAGGGTGCGCCAACTTCGTTGCGGCTAACGGGACCAACGCGATCTCGAAGGCCGGGAAGACGGCCGAGGGATTCAGGAGCAAGTGGGTCATGATGGATGCCAAGTGCGTCCACCCTTGTTTGGTGCTGCCGACGGAGATGCCCTCGCCTCACGACAGTTGGTTCCGTGCAAAGCTTATGGACCCCCGGGCGAAATAGGTGCTGGAGAAGATGTCCGCCGACCTGAAGCCTGACGACCTGAGGGCAGAGAAGCTGATGGGGGCCATGCTCCTGAAGGAGTTCCTGGCACACGCGTAGCCCCGCTATAGGCGCGCTTACCGAGGAGGACGAGGGGGATGACCTCCGTCTATGCCCGGATGCCCTGTCCGAGGAGGAGCTGGGCGTGGCCATCCGTCTCCTGGTTGGGAACGATTTGGGGTACCCGCCAGACTCCCATCTTCCTCTGTACCACCGCCCAGACGGGGCGAAGGTAGCTGCCACCATGCCTGTCTTTCATGGACGCGGGCTCGTGCCGCTAGCGCCTTCTGAGGCCACAAAGGAGGTGACCCCAATACTCGTGTCTTCTGGTGATTCTGGCGAGGAGGAGAGACCTGACTCGGGGGCGACCTTAGCGGTGGAAGGGGAGACTTCTCCCCTTGTGTCGGACCTCCTCGGAGCCCTACCTGACGACGACGAGGTCGGCGACCATCCAGTGAGGGAGTCCCAGGCCCCCGCCGGAGTCACTACAAGGTCTAGGGGCACCCCCCGAAGAAGCCGTCGGCCGGGGTCCCGACGAAGAGTAGGTCGGCGCTGGTCTCCCGAGGTGGCACCCCTGTTCTGACGTTGATCGGTGCTACCGCAGGGCCAGCTGCCGCGACCTCATCTGCTCTTGGGACTCACGGGCCGGTGGTCCAGGCTGTGAGGCCTCCGGGCTCCGTGCTTCTGAAGAGGCCGCGGGACTACGCTGCCGTGGACTAGTAAGCACCTCGTCCTAATCTTGTTCTTGCTCTTGCTCCTATCGCTGCTTCCTGACGTTCTCCTCTTGCACTGCCAGGACGACGCTGGCGGCGAAGAAGAAGAGGGAGGGAGCGGCCGCTCCCTTGTGGACACAGCGGCCTGGACTAGCCACACCTCCTTCGGTGCGGAAGGGCGGCAAGAGGCTCCGCGCTTCTCCGGCCCGGTCATCCTCGCGAGCCCCGAAGGACCAACCCTAGGAGAAGACGACCTCCACAGCCAAGCCGGCTCTGGAGGCGCCTGCTCTCAGCTCGCCGGCTGAGGTCTCACAGGCCTAGGGGTTCCTAGCCTCTTCTTCTGGTGCCATCAATTAACAGATCTTGGTGACGACGTTGTCTCCTCCTCCTGCCGCACCGCTAGCTCGTGATTCTTCTGCTTCTCCCGACGCCTTGGAGGGAGCTCTTTCTACGCTGACACGGCTCCGGGGGTGACCTTCAAGGCGCTGACCATCGCCTCGTGGCGGGGCACCTGGAGCTGATCTCAGGTTGGCGGCACTCCGACGAGTCTGCCAGGGCGGCGCTGGGCCAGGCCATGGCAGCTTCTGAGGAGGACAAGCAGGCCGCCTACCAGGCTGCGGCCGCCCACGAGGTGGCGCAGAAGGATGCCGAGGCCACCAAGGAGCGCTACCGGGCAGTGGAGGTCGAGCTGGAGAACCTGCACAAGGAACGGGCTGCCGCGGATCACCAGTTCGAGGTGCGGGAGGAGAAGCTGAAGGCTCAAGAAGAAGCACTGGCCAGTCATGACGCTGAGCTGGAGCAGCTGGCGCGGGCTCAGGCCGTGGAACGCGACCGCCTAAAGAAGCTGGAGAAGGAGGTGGAAGCGGAGAGGGCCCAACTGGAAATTAAGGCAAAGGTTCTTGCTGAGGATCACGAGGCCTTCAAGTCTATTGAGGAGAGGTCTCGCAAGCCGCTGTAGGGGCTCTACGAGAAGGGTATGGAGAAGCCTTTGGTGACTGATGAGACAGCCCCACCCAACTGCTTCCTCAGCTTGTCACGGCACTCGAGGATGTCGTTGATGGAATTGGCCCCATGGTGGAGGGGGAAGCGCGCGCGCTTTCCTTGTCGGCCCTAACGCGCGTCCTCAGCCACCTTCACCTTCACGACCCCAACACCGACCTTGGTGTCCTGCTCGAGCCCGTGGATGAGAAGCACTGTGAAGCCACTACAGAAGCCGGGAAGGGCCAGGTGGAGGCCTTGCTGAAGAAGTTCCTTGCCATCAACCCCGAGCCTCTAGCTGATGGTGCCGCCGATCCCTCGACCAAGACTGAAGGCACGGGTGACGGCAATGCTGCCGACGAGCGGGCTCATTCGGACGACGGCGCCCAAGGCTGAAGAGGAGGCTTGTTGGTGAACGATGGTGCTCCTTCCTGCTTATACTTTCCTATGACACGCGACCTGCCTCGTGGAGGCGTTAAAACTCTTGTTTGGTGTTGAAGGAACAACATGTTTGGTAATATCTTGTTAAGATTCCGTGACCTCCTTCTCGTTTGCTTGATGTTCTACGTCAGCAGGGCCCGAGTGCGCGCATACCTTAGCCGCTGTTCGACCATCTGAATCACTAGGACGGGACCAATGGGTGAGGGGCTACGTGGCCAGTTAGGCTCCTAAGTCGCGATGCTCAGGAGTCCCCCTTGACGCGCAAATAGCCTGCGAGGAGATGCAAAAGTAGGCCTTAGTGTTCTATGTCGGTAGAGCCCGACCCCACGCATACCTCAGGCACCGTTGGACTGTCCAGATCACCAGGACGGGACCAAGGGGTGAGGGGCTACGTGGCTAGTTAGGCTCCTGAGTCGCGATGCTCAGGAGTCCCCCTTGACGCGCAAACAGACCTTCATACATGTCCTCATCGAGGTCCCGCTTAGGAGGGGCACACGACGACCAGGTCCGAGGGACCTGGCAGGGCGGCGGACGCTAGGCGTGACCTGAGCGTAGCCCCCGTGCCCAGCCCCCTCGCGCAACTCTACTGGGGGAAAGCGTTTCCGTGAGGCCGGACACTGAGCCGGGTGGCTCCCTGAGGTTGATGCGGCCACGGGGTAGCCCTCAATTGTTTATCACCAGCGCGGAGCATAGCGCTTCCACACTTGCATGGGCATAGCCGCTCCTCGACCGTGTCGACTGCTAGCACGGATCATGGTGCTTCCACTTGTGCGTGGGTGAGGGATCCCTCTGAGTGAAGCCCCCGGGGCGGGTACAGCCCCGCCCTGACACGTGGATTGCACGGCAGGGCTAGACGAGTTGTGTCTGGGCACTCGTGAGCCGAAGCGGGACTCATGAGGCCCTACCTCAAGGCGGGTTGCGCCTGGTCTTGATTCTCGATGGCTGCGGTGGTGAAAGTGCAACTATCCCTAGGTGGTTTTGGTAATTCCTAACATCATATAGCTCATTGAGCTAATGCCATTTCAAGATTAATATCTCAGGAAAGCTTAGTGTTTGGCATGGCATGGATGAGAAAAGTGGACCCCTCAAAATGCTAGGGACAAAGGATTGGCTCAAGCTCCAAGATCAAGACTCTGCATTTTTCTATTTTAGTGATCCAAGATCACATTGAGTCTATAGGAAAAGCCAATACTATCAAGGAGGGATGAGGTGTTGCTTAATGAGGCTCTTGCTAAAAATGCTTAGTGATATGCTCCAAAGCCCTCAACTACTTTCTCACATACACATATGACCTAAACCAAAAGTCAAACTCGGCCCCACCGATTCATTCTATCCGGCGCCACCGAGTTCAGATGTCATAGCCACTGCCACAAACCCTAGGCAAATCGGACTCACCGATAGGGATGTCGGTCTCACTGAGATGGGATTATAATCTCTCCCTTTCCCTTCGTGACGTTTCGGTCCCACCGAGATGAGCGATCGGTCCCACCGAGATTGCAATGTAAACTCTTTGTTTCCCTTTTGTAACATTTCGGTCTCACCGAAATGAGCGAATCGGTCCCACCGAGTTTACCTGACCAACTCTCTGCTTAGCTTATTACCAAAATCGGTCTCACCAAGTTTGTGTAATCAGTCTCACCAAGATTACGTTATGCCCTAACCCTAACCATATCGGTCCCATCGAAAACCCTAACGGTCACTAGCTTTGCCGAATCGGTCCGGTCGAGTTTATCAATTCGGTCCCACCGAGATTGGCAAGTTGTGTGTAACGGTTAGATTTTGTGTGGAGGCTATATATACCCCTCCACCACCTCTTCATTCGTAGAGAGAGCCATCAGAACGAACCTACACTTCCAACTTACCTTTTGCTGAGAGAGAACCACCTACACTTGTGTTGAGGCCAAGATATTCCATTCTTACCATATGAATCTTGATCTCTAGCCTTCCCCAAGTTGCTTTCCACTCAAATCCTCTTTCCACCAAATACATATCCTATGAGAGAGAGTTGAGTGTTGGGGAGACTATCATTTGAAGCACAAGATCAAGGAGTTCATCATCAACACACCATTTGTTACTTCTTGGAGAGTGGTGTCTCCTAGATTGGCTAGGTGTCACTTGGGAGCCTCTGACAAGATTGTGGAGTTGAACCAAGGATTTTGTAAGGGCAAGGAGATCGCCTACTTCGTGAAGATCTACCACTAGTGAGGCAAGTCCTTCGTGGGCGACGGCCAAGGTGGGATAGACAAGGTTGCTTCTTCGTGGCCCCTTCGTGGGTGGAGCCCTCCGTGGACTCGCGCAGCCGTTAACCTTCGCGGGTTGAAGTCTCCATCAACGTGGATGTATGATAGCACCACCTATCGGAACCACGACAAAAACATCCGTGTCTCCTATTGCGTTTGAATCCTCCAAACCCTTCCCTTTACATTCTTGCAAGTTGCATGCTTTACTTTCCGCTGCTCATATACTCTTTGCATGCTTGCTTGTATTGTGTTAAGATTGCTTGACTTGTCCAAAGTTGCTAAAATCTGCCAAGAACTAAAATTGGGAAAATGATAAGTTTTTATTGGGTCAAGTAGTCTAATCACCCCCCCTCTAGACATACTTTCGATCCTACAAGTGGTATCAGAGCTTTGGTCTCCATTTGCTTTGATTTCCATAGCTTTTGGTTGTCATAGCCTTGGTTTCACAACCTAGAAGAGTATGGCATCTAGCGAGGGAAATTACCACCGTAGAGGTCCTTGCTTTGATGGTACTAATTTTGCTAGTTGGAAGCATAAGATGAAAATGCATATTCTTGGACATAACCCCGCCGTATGGGCTATTGTGTGTATTGGTTTGCAAGGTGAATTCTTTGATGGGAGAGAACCGAACCGTGAAGCTACCACGGAAGAGTTCAAGATGCTGCAATACAATGCTCAAGCTTGTGATATCCTATTCAACGGATTGTGCCCCGAAGAATTCAACAAAATCAGCCGTCTTGAGAATGCAAAGGAAATTTGGAATACTTTGATTGATATGCATGAAGGTACCGACTCCGTCAAGGAATCCAAGTTGGATGTGCTTCAAAGTCAGCTTGACAAGTTCAAAATGAAGGATGGTGAAGGTGTCACTGAAATGTACTCTAGGCTTGCTCTTATCACAAATGAGATCGCCGGCTTAGGAAGTGAAGAGATGACCGCCAAATTCATCATCAAGAAGATCCTAAGATCTTTGGACGGAAAATATGATACCGTATGCACATTGATCCAAATGATGCCCAATTACAAAGATCTCAAGCCAACGGAAGTCATTGGCAGAATTGTTGCTCATGAGATGTCACTCAAGGATAAGCAGGAGCTCCATAACAAGTCAAGTGGTGCTTACAAAGCCTCATGTGAAGCTCCCACATCATCAAGTGAGAAACAAACCTTCAATGAAGAATTGAGCCTAATGGTGAAGAACTTCAACAAGTTCTACAAGAGTAGAAGCAAAGAGAGAAGTTCCAAGTCAAGGTCCTACAATGACAAAAGATCTTCTAGTCGAGAGCGAAATTTCTACAATTGTCGAAGACCCGGACACTATTCCAATGAGTGTACGACACCCTACAAGAGAAGAGAAGATTCTCCAAAAAGAAGAAGTAGAAGAGAAGAATCACCATCAAGAGAGAGAAGGAGTAGAGATGATCGTTATGAATGAAGAACATCCCAGAGAAGCAAGGATTCGGAAAGGAAGGACAAGTCATCAAGGAGCTACACAAAACGAAGACATCAAGCTCATGTTGGTGAATGGGTATCCGGTTCCGACTCCGACAATCACTCCGAGAGAAGCTATCGCTCTGACTCCGAATATACTCAATATGAAGGTGTTGCCGTTCTAGCACTTGTGTCAACCAACTCCTATGACATATTTGATTCACCAAATGAAGGACTTGGAAGATGCTTCATGGCTAAAGGCCCAAAGGTATCACACCTCGAGTATGTTGATTTCAATAGTGATGAAGATGACTTGTTAGGTGATGATGATTTACTTGTTGACAACTCTAGTGATGAATACTATGATGAAACGTCAATTAATCATGCTAATCAAGATAAAACGAATGACAATGATAAGGAGAAGATTGAGTTTCTAACTAAAGAACTAAACACTCTTAAGTTAGCTCATGAAACTATCTTAGGAGATCATCAAGAACTTTTAAGGACTCATGAGAAATTACACTTTGAAAAGCTCAACCTTGAGCAAGAGCATGAGTTCTTAAAGGCAATCAATGATGATCTTCCAAAGAAAAGTTCTTCTTACATTGCCAAGCGTTTACTCTTATACACTTACCTGCCTCAAGTTAAGTCTAGTAACAAGAACAAGAAACATTCTTCCTCTAGTAGTAACAATAATCATGCTAAATCCAATGATGTTTCTTCTAGTAGTTCTCTTGATTCCACAAATGATTCTCTTAGCCAAGTTACACTTGAGAAAGAAAATAGCTTATTGAAGGGAATTATAGAGAAAGGTGTTTACAAGAGCCTTGCCGAGAGTAAGCAATTTGAGGAAATTGTACGCAAGCAAGGAAGACATCGGAAGAACCGAGGTGTTGGTTTTGAACGAAAGTTCAATGCTAATGGAGTTGAGTGGGAAGAAGAACAATACCCGAAGACAAAGTTTGTTCCTCAAAAAGAAAAGTATGATCATACTTCCTTCAAGGGGACACAAGCTCAAGATGATCTTCCACCACAAGACCACAAGCAAAAAGGCAAGGATAAGCTTCAAGAGGAAATTGATGCATTTGAAGAAGCACCTAAAGCCTTGGTCAAGTGGGTTCCCAAGACTACATCAAGTTCTACTTCATCAAGTACAACTACAACTCCAAGGATTCCCATCAAGATGATGTGGATCCCGAAGAAGAAGAACTAGAGAGTTCTTGAGGGTGACTCCGCCAACATACTTCACTCTTATCATTTTGGCAAGAACAAGTGCAATCAACTTCCACATCTTGCACTAGTTCAAGGATTCACAAACCCTCTTGTTGGTAAGACAAGGGACAAGGTAACCTAATGCTTTCATAGACATCATCTCATGTGTGCATCACTCTATGTCTATGGATATCCTTGTTTGTTCCTTGTGGGACTAACCGGTGTAGGTATTGAAAGTGCAACTCACTCCAAAGGATTGCTCCAAATGATCTATATCAACATTGACCATCCACATCTTAAACACCTACATGAAGTCATCATCGACAAAACCCAAGGTTGACTGGATTCTCACAACTGCGCACCCCCTACCTGGCGCGCCAGAGATGTCGGTGGGAAACGACACCTATGGGGTCACTGGGACCCCTTCTACGGTTGGCGGGCGCGGGGTTGCTCGAAGAGCAGGTCTGGCCGTCACCACACAAATCATTTACCCAGGTTCGGGCCACGGAGACGCATAAAACCCTAGTCTTGCTTGTATGTGTATTGAGGTGTTCTTGTGTTCTTGAACTAGCTGCAGTGGCTCCCTAGTCCAAAATATTCGAATCCCCCTCAAGTACGCCTCGGGCTTCCTCTTATAGATGAAAAGGGGTTGCCACAGTGGCACACGGGAGGTGGAAAGGTGTGCAGGGGCTGAGTCTATCCCCTGGCACCTTCGGACAAACTCATTTAATGCACTGCCGACATGCCCCTCTCGCTTTATTGGGGACGGCAAGGAAGCTCATCCCAGCTGTCGTCGCCTCACCTGGTTCCGACGCGCATCCAAGCTGACGAGGCGTTGTAGCGCCACGTTGGTTGGTTGTTGGGCTGGCGCGATGGTGGAGCCTTCACGAAGATCTGCATGCCACCACGCAGGTGCTTGCTGAGTTGGTGTAGAGGCTGTGTGCTGCCACGCAGATGCCTGCTATGCTGGTCGAGCTGGCAGCTATATGGGAGCGGCGGCGGAGACTTGGCGGACGCGGGCATGGATGCGGCTCGCGAGCGTCCTCGGCAAGGGTCTTGCCGATGGCCCGACAAGGGTCTCGCTGCGGCACCACGGTCGTCCCCAGCAAGGACCTTGCCGGGGGGCTCGTGGATTTCCATGGCAAGGATCGCGCCAAGAATCGTCGTCTTCTAGTTTCCATCTGATCTTGCGTGTCTATGATCTCTACAAAGATCTACATGCCACCACGGAGGCACCTCACGAGCCTTGGTTCCAATATGGCGTAGGAACCCCTTAGGATCAAGGGTGACACGCTCTACTGGCGTCAGGCAAGTTGCCTCAGCAAGGATCTTGTCGAGGCTGCGGAAGCCACCCCGGCAAGAGTCTTGCCGGGGGAGTCCACCTCGCCCTCTTGCTCTCTTTGCATCTCTGGCCTTGGCGTTGCTCCGGCATCCCTCCCTTGCCCTGCTTAGTGTGGCCGTGGGCGTGGCTCTGACTGCCCGTGCACAAGTTAAGGGGTGCAAAAGGAGAGCCCCTACTTCTGTACACCGACAGTCTTGTATGATTTTTGTTTGATTTTGTGTAAGTCTTGATCCCTTGCTGGACACACCTTTTTGAGAGAGCCAAAATTATGGCATGACTTTTTAGAATTGCTCTCTATGCTTCACTTAATTTTTTATGAGCTATGGACTTGCTCTAGTGCTTCACTTATATCTTTTTGAGCACGGTGTGCTTAGTATTTTTTGAAGAAATGCTCTCTTGCTTCACTTAGATTTATTTGAGAGTCAGTAAAAACTTTCAACAAATTCTCTCTTGCTTCACTTAAATTATTTGAGAGAAAGAAATATTATGCTCATGATCTTCACTTATATTTGTTTCAGCTTGTCAAAAGCAACATATGAAAATTAGTCCCAAAGTGATAGATATCCAGGAAGGATATACTAAAAACGTTCATGAAGATCATTGGACAAAACAAACTTGATTCTTAGTAATAGTTTTGAGATATGATGATGTGATATGTGAGTCATCTTGATGAGTAATTATGCTTTAGTAAGAATATTGGTGTTAAGGTTTGTGATTCCCTATGCAAGCACGAAAGTCAATAGTTATGCAATGAAATTATATCCTACTTATGGTGCATTATTCGGTGTTAGTTATGCTTAATGCTCGCTTATGAGATTATTTGTTTCTTGATTGGTCTCTTCCAATCTTTTGCTAGCCTTCATTTTGCACTAAGTATGATCTCTACTTGTGCATCCAAAAACCTTTAACCCAGTTTTGCCACATGGGTCCACTATATCTACCTATATGCAGTATTCTTTTTTCTAAGGAAATTTGCATGTGCCATCTCTAATTTTCAAAAAACAAACTTCTCTTTTGTGTGTTTGTTTCGCTCGCGGAGCGGTGAGGGGTGGCTAATATTTTCCATGCTAGATGTGTTACTCTCAAGATGAGTGTTTATTCACTTGTCATTGCACGAGAGTAAGGCAAAGGTATTAGGGATGCCCAGTCCCGAAATGCAAAAAAAATGAATTTACTTTATGTTGTCAAATAATAAATTCCTTGGGAAGTGTTGGTATGGAGGCACCCGTGGATACGGTTATCCATGGAAAGTGAAAGTATGGCAGAAAAAGGAATAAACTTTATTTTATGTTTGGGAACCGCTTATGATAAATCTAAGCATGGAAAGTATTGGGAACTATAAGTCGCTTTTGTTGGTGGGATGGATACACCTCCAAAAATGTTTTTATCTCTAAGTTTTTCACTTTGAGCTCTGGCACCTCTACAAATCCCTACTTCCCTCTGTGAAGGGCCTATCTTTTACTTTATGCAATTTTTATTTTGAATTTGAGTCTCCATCTTCTCTTATAAAAGCACCAACTAGCACTACAAAAAAAGACACTTCCGTGATGATACGTGTTTGTCACAGTAGGTCACATTTTCTGTCATGCATGTACATCCATGACGATTTTATGGCAGAATCAAGATACTCATACATGTGCTGTCGTAGAAGTGTTCCATGACATTACCAAAATTATCATCGCAGAAGTGTCCACTTCCATGATGATAAATCACACGTCATAGAAGTGCTTTCGTCAAGGGTGACCGACATGTGGCATCCACCGTAACGGGTCGCCGTTAAGCTATCGGGTCCGGTTTTGGATCCGATAACCCATTAACAGCCTGGACCAATGAGGATTTTCCATGTGTAAAATTGTCATTGGCCAGAGGAAACATGTGTTGGCTCACTGTTGGGACATATGTCATCCATTCTTTGGACAGGAGGCGCCTATGATGCATAGACACATGGCACGGTCCAACAGAGGCCCATTCTGGTGAAAAGGCCGGCCCGTTTGACTTGGTCAAAAGGTAACGGGTCAGCCCACGGAAAGCCCGTTAACGGCCTGTTAGTGTATAGCCCATTTACGCCCGCTAACTCGCGGCCCGTTATGGCCTATCAAAATTAAGCCCAGTAGTTTCATCTGGGCCATGCAATATGATTCTAGCCCATTGTAACTTCTGGCCCATGTATGGTGCATGATGTCTTTCGTCCCATACGAGGCCATTTGTAACTCTTGGCCCATTAACGGCTCGGGGTGAATCTGGCCCGCAATGAACAATGTACCGCTTCATACCCATTAATGGCCCATTATTCCATTGGGCCATTTCCAACCCGTGTTATCTTTTGGCCTTCACAGGGCCCATTTATTCTTGGGATTATTTCCAGCATTCGGTTACTTATGGCCCATTACTAGCCTTTTCTGCTTGTGGGCCAAATTCAGCCCGTGGTTACAATCGGCCCATTTGCGGCCCATTAATCCGTTGGGCCATTTTCATAGCGTCATCAAATACGGCCGATTAACGACGGCTCATTATGATCGGCCCATGAACGGACGATTCCAAATCTAGCCCATTTATGGCCCATAATGCGGTCTATTATTGGCCCACGTTTGGCCTATCGATCATACGGCCCGTAGAAGGCCCATTGTTTTTATGACCCTTAGAAGGCCCATTGTTTCTACGGCCCGTAGGAGGCCCATGGTAACTACAGTAAATATGTAGCCCATGGTTATTGTGGCCTAGTTCTAAAAAATAGGTTATTGCGACCACTAGCAAACCGTGGAAAAAGAACTACACTGACTACAAGCAAACGAATAAACAAGACAACAAGGAAATAAATAAGCAAGCAACTTATGCTAGGCTATCACGGCTATTACACATATTACATCCATTGGGCATCAAAGTTCGCCACCAGTGCAAATATAGGGAACAAAGCCACATATCATATACACTGGTTGTCAAAGTTAGCGACCAGTGCAAATAAACGTCGCAGCAAAACAAGTACAGAACGGAAACCACTTAAAAAGAGCTCATGAAACAATATCCTGGGTACCCATAATGCTGGCAAGATGCTTAGCAAGCTTATTAACTTTCTCTTGTTTTGCGCTTAAATCCTCCAGCACTTGTTGTTGCACAAGAAAGTATGCATCTGAATTTTGCAGGGAATTCCTCAGTCCTTCGGCTTCCTGTCGCATAACATCTGATCGATGTCTTTCAACTTGAAGTTCAGACTCAAGAAGCCGAACTGATTCAGGCAGCGAGTTCAAAGAGCTGGTGCCAGCAGTAGTAGCCAGTAACTCGAACACTACATCAAGACAGGACTTTGGGGTTGTCTCGATGTCTTCAATATAGTTTTTATCAGCTTTCTTGGAGACCAACAGTGACGTCTCACTATCTTGAACCTTATCTGCGTTACTTCCTTTACCATTCCATAACGAGGTACTCTAAAAGAGAAACAAACAAACACATCAGAGGCTTACCATGTTGTATATGAAACTCATTTTGGTAAACCAGTTCAGTAGTAAGGTGGACAGGATAATAGCATGAAACAAACATATATCTATGTAGTATGGTCATTGTATGGTCTATATCATTCTAGTTTATGTTGCCAAATCAAGATAGAGACAATTCAAATCACATATATTTTAAGACAAAGCATCATAGACAGAGTATAAGTGTGGGAAACTACACAACAATAACAACACTTGTAATGTGCATGACATGAGAACATAAATGTTTATTCAATTGAAACTGAAATCAACATAGAGCAAGTTACAATAGCAAACACGTTGAAGAAACAGGTTTAAAACATACTGTTGTGCCATTGGAGTTTCAATTTCATCCTTCAAATTTGAAATTAGTTGGTATGAGTAAATACAGTGATGCAAGAGCAAAGTAGTATGAACCACTTCTATGGAACCTGACCTGAGAACAATTCTTCTTCTGCTTTAAGCGTTGACTTGGGGTTCCGAGTGGTGGTCCTTGTGCTTTGGGCACTGTAGTTGCCTTACTAACTGCTCGTGTTTGGGTGCTCTGTGGTGGAGACGGTGCTGTGTCAACTAGAACTGGGTTACTATCTACTGGGGTTGGGGTTAGAAGGGGTGTAGCTGGTTCTCTGTCCAACTGGGTAGGGGTACAACTTGCATGAGTCTGGGTTATGTGTGGTGGGGCTGGTTCTTGGGCAAGTACAACCGTGGTTCTATCTGCATCGACAGGTAGCATGATCTTTTCTGAAGAACATGTTTTTACTCCCACGGATACTGCCATCACCCCCTCCAATTGAAATGGCTGCTAAACAAGAAAAGTAATTGAATGTACAGACATTGTAAGATAGACAGGTGCAATGGATAGTAGGGAAGAAAACAGGGCATGAAATAATTCACATTTATGTTGTCTAACCAAACAGAATAGCAGGACATAATTTCACATATATCATGGCTAATTAAATAGGATAGCATTACACAATTTCACATGTATGATGGCTAACTAAATAGGATAGAATGACATACTTCAAAATATGATGACTATGTAAATAGGATGACATGATATAACTATACGATGTGTCTATTAAAGTGGTTGGCATGCCATAAATCACAAACATGTCGTCGATAGAAACATGATGGCATGATATAAGTCAAGGATAGAATGACATAATTCAAAATATGATGACTATGTAAACATGATGAGATGATATGACTATATTATGTCTTTAGAAAATTGTTTGGCATGCCATAATTCAGATACATGGTGTCTATGTAAACATCATGGCATGATATAATTCAAATATATGATTTATATACTAAGCAAGTGAGCAGAGGGCAGTCGCATATATGATGTGTCAACTAAGGTGATGACATTCAATATTGTGTATATGATGTAAATCTTTACCTAATATTAAAGGAAGGATTGTTTCTCCAGTTTTTTTGGTTTATGGTGCGAGCTAGGTAATTTTCGTACGTCCGAGGTGTTTTCTCATTCTCCTAATTCTTTTCTGTCGAAGAAAAATCGCTGGACGCACAGAGCCGTATTGGGCCGACCCATTAATGTACCAACAGCCTGCGCCAGTAAAAAAATTCCAAGAAAAAATACTGCGTTGCAAGGAATCGAACCGAGTCGCTCTCGCAACAACACTCAGAATGCTATCCACTAGACTAAACAAGTGTTATGTTTAATTAGCAGCACAAATTTTAAATTAAGGTTACAGTCATGCGAAATACCGAGAGGAAAAGATTTGTTTTTTTAAGTGAATGTATTTGACAACGCAAATTTTTTGCAAAGTTTTTAATAAAAAAATTAAACTCGAACATTTTTTTAAATAACAATATTTCTCTTTTTATTTTTTCTGAAACCTGAGTACTTTTTAAAACACAAACAATTTTAAAAAGTTAGGAGGTACTCTTATGATTATTTTTCGAAATTGCAAACATTTAAAAACACAAATATTTTTTGAACTTTAAATTTGAAAAGGCAAACATTTTTTCAAAACATGATTTTTTTAAACAGGGAGGTAATGTAGCTAAATTGCTTTAATCTATACCTATTAATGAAACTTGGTGAATTGTTGAAATATGCCCACCTGATGCATTGTTTTAGTTCAATTTATTAAACTAGGGATATGGAAGGAATCTTTTTCTCTGTCGCGTCTTCACGTACGACCAGTCTCACTTGGCCCAGTGACTCCCGTCAAAATGCATGAGGACTCCAAATAAGGTTTCATGGTCTATTGGCGCAAACTAATCGATTTACATGATGACACAGACATATATTATTTGTAGTGCTTTTCCCTATTATATTAGCCCGATGATAAAAAAACTTTGTCAACACTCTTGCTCTTCGGGGGACACGAAGGCGGCTGAACAATCCAACTACTGGACCTGGCCAACCTTGGTTAGGGTCAACTTGTATCGTGACCACCGGCGACGAGGACGGCAAAGACGACAGGCGGAAACATGTGTCTGATGTTATATTGAAATGGAGGATGTTGACCTCGAGGATGAGGTATTAGTCATGTTTATTATGTTATGGGCATGAGGGTGATGTCTTTAGCCATGCTTAGTGGATAAAGGGCGTGTGAGGGTTGTTTTCTCCCGTTGCAACGCACGGGCATGTTTACTACTGATGTAAAAACTAAGCATTGCAATACAACATATGCATGATATGAGTAATATAACCCTACCAAGTTTGAGCATACACCTCAGGGGGATAATAGGACTGATCATCTGCCTCTGAATCCTCCTCTGAAGAGCTATCTATAACCAGCAAGATATCTGCTTCAGCAGGTAGCATTGTCTGCTCTGAAGACCTTGTTTTCACTCCAGATTTCTCCATCACCAATTCAGATGGCTGATGCACAGGAAGAGCAGTTGAATATACAAACATTGTCGACAAATGCAACAAGAAATACAAAGAAAGGATGGCATGATATAATTCACATATATGACGCTTGGCTCAACAGCATGACATTGCATAATTCAAATATATAATGCCTTGCAACAAGATAGCATTGCGTAATTCACATATATGATGTCTTGCAACAAGATGGCATTGCATAATTCACATATATGGTAATTAGATACTAAACAGGTGGCATTCACACAAAGCATGTCTAAACTAAGCAAATGACATAGCAATGCAAGATACCATATGCACGATATGAGCAACATAACCCTGCCAAGTTAGAGCATGCACCTCGGGGGGGAATAGGACTGGTCATCTGTCTTTGAATCCTCCTTTGAGGAGCTATCCGTAACCACCAAGACATGCACTTCGTCAGACCCTCACTGTCTGCTCTGAAGACCTTGTTTCCACTCCAGATTTTTCCATGACCGTGTCGAATGGCTGATGCACAGGAAGAGTAATTAAATGTACTAAATTGTTGACAAATTTAACACATAATAAAAAAATGATGGCATGATATAATTCACATATAAGATGACTGCCTAACCAGGGTGGCATTGCAAAATTCACATATATGATCCCTGGCTAAACAAGATGGCATTGCATGATTCACATATACTATAAAGAAACTAAACAGATGGCATTCACACAAAGCATATCTAAACTAAGCAGATGACATATTTGATGTATAAAGTAAGCAATGCAAGGCACCGTATGCATGATATTACCAACATCAGCATGCCAAGTTAGAGTGAAGACCTCAGGGGGTAAATAGGAGTGGTCTTCTCCTTCTGAATCCCCCTGAGAACAGTTATCTTCCTCTTGATTACAATCCAAAATGGGTGGAGGGGGCTGCCTTTGCGACCACCATGGAGCGACGCCTGCATGAAATTTTATTGCCACGCAAGGCTCGTCTCTTTTGCTCTACATGTTTAGTTCCATTGTGTACAATAACTGACATGCATAGGAATAAAACATAGTGAGATTATGTAAGGAATGCATGCACAAATCCAGAGTGATGGTAGCAAAATGTGGATAGGCCCAAAACCAATGATAGCAGGAAGATAATAGCTTTAGTTAAAAAATACAGATAATGGCTCCTTTAATGTTTGTTTGCACCCAACATGAAACTCATAGTAGACACCCGAGGTTAACCAGATAGTAGACAGATAGTACTGATTGCTACCCCAATTTGTACCCCACAAGCATTTAAAAACTCAAGTTTCAACATTAGTTTGGACTTGACTCGGAGTCTAATAGGTGAACACGACGATAAAGTAGGATCTCATCATATTACGAGATGCATAACGTAAGCAGACACGGAAGAGTGCGACCTCTCTTGTGGACCCGTGTAGTCCTCAAGGTCATCTGCTCAGTTGATGCTGGTAATGTAGCTGTCGTGGCTTCTGGCGGCGGGGAAGAAGATCTAAGGCGGTGAAAGACAGTCTAGAGAGCGGATCCCTGCTGTGGTGAACCCTTCTGTCGTTGGAGCAGCTAAGCTGGGGTGGAACACAGCGTAGCAGGAGCAGGACAAACCACACAAGGTTTTCTTTGACACATATCTGTAACAGAAGTAATTGTGTAAGGGCTTGTTTGAATTTGAGGATTCTAACAATGCATGGATAGGAAATAGACAGGAATAGGATAGGAATGCACGTGCAAAACAAAGAATTTAAAAACACAGGATTTCTGCCAATCTGGATGTTTGGTTCACAAGAATTGGAAGATCACAGGATGCAAAGAAGCATGGTGAGATTAAGTCAAACCACAAGAAAATGTACAGTTATAATGCTATTATGCTACTATCTCTTAGTCTTGTGCTTCATGAATAGGAATTTGAAAAGGAGGACAAGTGAAAATTAAAATTCCTACGGTTTTTCTTTCAAGGAGACACTAAAGGAACAAATCCTACAGTTTTCCTTTGCTCCATTCCTTTGAACCAAATGCATGAATAGTACTACCATAGGAAACTTTCCAATTCCTATGTTTTTCCTTCACTTTTCCTTTCAAGCACTGGCGATTCTAGTAGGCAGCCTTGAGCAAGGAAAAGCCCGCACTCAGAAAATGGTTTTGTGCTACTTCTACTACTTTAGACCCAGGCCACTTCCCTACTAGCTCAACTCCCAGGCCCATCGACAAATGCACAACTCAAATGCGCAGAGATAAATAATGATGAGAGACTCCATCATGGATAGCTAAGTTGCCTGGTACCTCACTGCTTGTCATATAGTAGGAGAAACTAATCATATTTCACGTTACTACGTGTGCTCAGTGGACAATATATATAACATGTAGAGTAAAAAAGAGATGCAACAAGTGTACAACCTCTTTGGTGAAGCCATGTCGATCTCAGCGTGATTGGGTTGGTCGGTGAGGATGCTCCAGCCTACTTGGCTATCGGAGCAGGGGAAGAAGATCTTAGGCATCTGGAGATGGAGCCCGGGGTACTGCTCCACTGTGATGGAGGGTTTCGTCATTGGAGCAGCTCCGGTGAGTTGTACGATGCCGAGGCTGAAGCAGGACAAGAGAGACAATGTTAACCTGGGTGGAATTGTAATAGCATCTCCAATAGATGATGTAAAATACATAACCACAAAGTGCTAGATGTAAAATACATCAGCCGCTCATCTTCGAACTGAACTGTCGAAACTGAATTTAATTGTCGAAACTGAACTTAACTGTCGAAACTAAATTTTGCTATTGAAACCGAACACACTAGTAGCAGAAAAGCAGTAGCAGCAGCGCGTGCGAGAGCCGGGGCAGCTGGTCGTGTAGCAGCATCAGTCGGCTGACACCACCGGCCAAACCGCCGCCCCCCGCCGCCCGTGGCCGGTGGTGCGCTGCCCCACCCGCCCCGAAACCACTCCCCACCACCGGTCCGCCGCCACCCCGCCCATCCCTCTTGCCCCCCCCCCATGCCGAGCTTTTTCTCCGGCAATCCCCACGCCACCGCCCCACCACCGCCGGCGACCACTGCCCCCACCCTGAACCCTAAGATAGACAGTGGGTACCTCTCCGGCGAGACCCCTCCCCGCTACGGCTGGTTCTTCCTTAACTCCGGAGAGCGCCCCCACCCACCCACCCTCTGAAAATCGACTGACCCAAAAGTCGATTCAGTCGACTGAAGTGTAGCCAAATCGGAGTAGCATCGCAAGGAAGAGCAAGAGAGAGAGCAGCAGCGCGAGCAAGAGCAAGAGCAAGAACAGGCCAGGCAGGGGACCGAGAGCAAGACCATAGCAGTAGCATGAGCGAGAGCTAAAGCAGTAGCATCTCCTACTGATGTGGACGTCGCTGCCGAGGGAGCGACGCCATGGAGGAAGTGGTCGGCAATGCCGTCGTGGATGGAGTCGCGCCATGTCGGTTCGGGACCAAGCGTCGGCAGCACCGTACGATCGGATCAAGAAGAAAATACGGCAATTAGTGTACAACCTCTTTGGTGCTGATGATTAGGCCTCGGCTTCATCCGAGGAAACGATGATGATGCTGCTCTTTCGTTGGTGCAGGTGAAGATGGTGGTGTGGGAATGGAGGCGGCGCGAAAGACGAGGGGAACATCGGGGCAGCTCCTTGGAGGTGGAGGACAGGGTGGCTGAACCGGCGGGACGACGAGGTCGGTGACGGATCCTCATCCGGCACGGTGGATGAGAGACATTGAGGTGTTGCTGTGGACGATGTCATCGGGAAAGAGGCTCCGGCTATGTGGCAGACGGAGGAGGGTGTGTGGCTTCATGGGTTTTCGCAGCCTCGATGTTCGAATGGGTGGGCTGATGGGATGGGAGTGGGGAACCATGGCTTAAGGACGCGGTTGTACGAAATGTGGGGTTAGTTATGAAAGTACTCCCACCGATTTGTGCGAGGCGGTTCTTTCGGTTCACGGGTATCACGGGCATTTCGCGTGTCGGGATTTCATAGGAGGTGGGAGTTTTCGCGTGCGTTGTAGTTTTGGGATAGCAAGGCGCGGGTTGAGATGGAAGGAGTTTTAGGAGCACAACGAGACAAAGATATATCTTAAATATTTCGGGGTAACAAGGTGCGGGTTGAAGAGGCGGGAGTTTCGCAGCACAATAGACAGAGATGCTAGCTTGAAATTTCGGCATAACAAGGCGCGACTTGAAATTTCGGGAGAACAAGCTTAACGTGTACCCAAAAAAAGACAATTCGCACCTCATCACTAGAGAGAGCCATGTCCTGTTTTACTATATTACTAGAAGTGGATTCAAATACAACAGAAAAAGTAAAAGAATCGGGACAACAAACATAATGTGTACAGTACCAAAACAATTTGCACTTCCCTCAACAATAAAAAAACAATGTGTGTTGTCTAGCATATGGACTAAATTTGAGTACATTTTTCCTGTTTGAATGGGATTGTACTTGGATTAGTTATACAACCATCTAAATATTATCTTCACAACACATGACATGAATATAGGAGAAGTAAATTCCTATGTAAATACGAACTACATGTACATACGATCTCAAATTCAAAAATATGTATCCATTTTATGTTGAATTCAAATCATAGCATGTATGCTCTAGCTAGATGTTTGGAATCTAAACCATGTATGATACTACGTACAATGTGTTTAACATGCACAACACACACACAAACACCATTTAGACTAGTAAGGTACACAAGCATTGCACGCATGAGATTTGGCAACCAAATTATGAATAAATACCACATTATAGCATGTGAGCTTTGAGTCATATATGCATGATGTAGATGTTCGTTTAATTCTTATAGTTCATTTCATTCAAAATCATCTAGTTTTTATAAGAAAGCTAATCTATTTTAAGATTCATGGAATTGTGCGTTGTAAACCATAAAGTAAAAACAAATAATGGCAAATCATGTAGAAAAACGTTTGGGCAATTCTGATATGGAAGATTCTAGAACAAAGAACAAGTGCTTGTGTTTTGAGGTTTGTGCATTATGCTTAAGTTCAACCATGGAGTCTTCTAGATTTTACATATGGCAAAATCTGGTGGAATCTAGATGATATCCAACAGATAGTAGTGCTCAAATTTGCCATCTCTGCACCATCGGATTGGCTTCATCCAACGGCCATCTTTAAAAGTTAAAGTTATTCGCACACTATATAACAAATATAAAATATAATATATAGGGGTATAGATATAGATATGTGATGCGAAAGCCACTCATCATCTCCAATTAGAATAGTGTGTCCATGCACGGATGCAATGTGGCCAAACGATGTCTGCCATCGGTATCTCAAATTCAAATCAGTGTGACCTTGTTCAATGTGTATACATTACAACATGCTCGTTTCCAAACCACACCGCGCATATCTCAGTTATATTCATGCATGCATGGGTTTCAAACATCATGATCTCTTATTCAAATATTTGAATTCACCTTCACATTGATTATGACCTCACCTAGTCTTTTACACCCACACAATCGTCTTCTTTTTATAATTGTACCACTAACTTTCTCTCGTGCATGCATGCACACAGACTATCAGTCGGCATTATCCATCACACACATGTAATCTTTTTCTTCAGGTCGGTCTCCCATGCATGCACACACACACACACACACACACCTCCCCCTCTCCATCATATCGGGCATTCTTTATCTCTCACGTGCATGCGGAACGATCGATGTTCCTCTATGTGTGTGTGTGTATATAGCTAGGTCTTTCACAGTTTTCCACACAAACCGATCAATCTATATATCTAGTGAGGTCTCACCCTCCTTCCCACGTCCACGTCGATCAATCTATACCTCTCTACTCTATATAGGATTACATAGTTAATACACCCACATTAATTATATATCCAACATCCCCCTCTCATCATCCATGCCTTCTGCTTCATCTCTCAGAAGCGCGCACAGTGGCGAAGACAGGGGGCAGCAAGGGCCCTGCCCCCCCCTCTAACATCACTATATATCAAGGCTAATATGAAAGTGATCATTAGACAAATGCTGGTAAAATGGTTTAAGTTAATGAATTGGCCCTCCTCGTAAACGATTAGCATTGCTTGCCCCCCTATCTCATTTATTTTTCATGGCTCTGCCACTACGCGCAACAGCGCACGTTCTTGCCCCCTCTCTTTAAATACCGATCTCGCACTTGTGCACTCCTTCCTAGTCTCCCTCCACTTGGCCCATCGCACCATCTTCTAGCCCCCACCGGATTTTGCCACATGTACAATCTAGCAGATTCCATGTCTGAACTTAAGCATAATGCACAAACCTCAAAACACAAGTGCTTCTCCTTTGTTCTAGAATCTTCCGTATCATAACTGCCCAAACTTTTTTTCTAGTTGAATTGCCATTATTTGTTTTTTACTTTATGCTTTACAACACACAATTCCCTGAATCATAAAATAGATTAAGGGCTGCTTTGATTTAAAGGATTCTCAAATGAATTTTGGAGGATTGTAATCCTTAGGAATTTTTCCTATCTTGGTTGTTTGATTCGAAGGATTGTAAACCATAGGAATTTTTCCATAGGATTCATTTGCACTAGATTTCATAGGAAACATCCCATCCACTCAAACCTGTTTGAAAGAATCCTGCGTTTTTTCTATGCACAATCAAACACTCGTACAATCCTATAGGATTCAAGACAACATTCCACTCTAATCCCATGTTTTTCCTATTCCCGCATTTTGGAAATCCTATGAATCAAAGAGGCCCTAGATTTTTTATAAAAACTAATTGATTTTGAATGAGTTGAACTATAAGAATTAAACGAATGTCTACATCAGGCATATATGACTCAAAGCTTACATGCTATAGTGTGGTATTTATTCATAATTTGGTTGCCAAATCTAATGCGTGCAATGCACGTGTACCTTACTAGTACTTCGAGTATGTGCAAAACACGTAAATTAGAATTCCAATGGCACGCTACATAGTGTCTCTCTTACAGTTCATGAAGCCATGTGGCACAGGTGGAGGCGTTGTCGCGACCTCCTTGTGTGGATTGATCACAGTGACATGCTGCTGGTTCCAGAAGAATGTACTCATCCTCTCTGAGGCACACTAGCGGTACATGCACGAAGCGAAGATGTGCACCTATGCCACGCACGCACTCATTCCCTCGCATGCACACGCGGGTACACGGGGAGACGCAATTTGGTACGTAGATCCACCCCATGTAATACTTTGACGCGTGTAAATTCGTTCACTCCATTGATGGTCAATTAATACAGCGCATGCAAATTGAGTGGACGTGAGGGAGGAAGAAAGACATTACTACTCCACTGCGTGCATGCGAGTAGCTAAATCATGGGTTGCTACTTCCATTGGCCTCCTTCGTATTTTGTGCCAATTTTTGACCATATTTTTAAGTAACATAATATTTATGTATGTCATAAAAAGTGGCAAAAAAGGGGGCCAATAAACCAGGACGCAGGTAGCATGATCAATTTTTGCCACGGCTACTATTGGTGGCCTTTGTATTTAAATATGGACGGAGTGGAGTAGTACTATCTTATCTTAGCATCATAGGGCTCTCCCAGTGCCTAGGCTCACCTCCCCGCCTCGCCCACCGGATCCCGCAATGGAGGATCCCACCATGGATAATCCCTTATATCCCAGGATCCCGCGGGCTGCCCTCTTGCTGCGGCCCGCGGCACTGTTGCCTTTGAGGGAAACCCACATGTGTTTTAGAGGGGATCCATTGTTCTGGAATCACAGATCGGTGGCGCTGGAGGACATGCCAGGGCTGCATTTCAGGTGGTGGGCAGCAAGGGCAAATCGGATCGAGGAAGCGTCGCATCGATTGGAGAGAAGTTCCAAGGAGTTGTGCCTGGCGCAACACAAGGCAGAGGCGCAAGTCAATCTCAGGGGAGAGATGCTAAGGGATGTCAGCATCTGGCAGCGTCGCGTTGATTTCGAGGTAGGGCTAATGGCAGAGATCATATTCACGGAGTCGACCGCGGAGGAAAGAACGCGCATGCCTGCGCAATGGCATGAGCAGCCAGTGCAACTATTCAAATGGGCGGTAGGAGAAGCCAAATCCTGGGAGCAGTTGCGGCGGCGCCACTGGGCATGCATCATAGGTGAGGTGAGCTGCCCTCCTTCCCCGCCAGCGATGCAGTGACCTAGTCAGTTGCTGCTGCAGTGAACTTGCAATGCCATGTCGGTTTGCAACCTTGACAATCACTCCATCTATATGTATTGTATTCCTGTGAAAATACTTAGTCATTTGGAAAAAGTTGGTAATTGATTTATCACTAGTTTTAGAATGCTTGGTCGTGACAATCAACAGAAGCCACAACCAGAAGTCTCCATCAAGTAATACTTTACAGTCGGTCGCACCAATAGATGGTCAGTCGGACCCGCGTCTCACCGAAGGGACACGTATCGGCTTGGTCTGACATGTACGACCAGTTACATCACTGACTTGTGCGACCACATTTGAGCAGTGTAGTACTCCCTCTATCTCAGTTTACATGTCTTGCATGTGTACCTAGGTCGTTAATTTGACCAACTTAATAAGAGGCATACATTACAAAAAATCATTACAAACTTCAAATATTCAGAGTATGTTTTATGTTAAACAATTTATTTTATATAAGTTACATTGACGACCTAGATACACATGCAAGCCTTGTAAACTGAGATGGAGGGAGTACTTGAAATTTATGTTCCACTAAACTCATCGGGAGCCGTTTCGGGCCTCGAAACCAAAACCATCAATTAATATTTAGCTTGTTCCCATCACATTCCAAAAGTGCATACAAATGCTCCCACCTCGTTTCTTGTTTCTTAACATATCAACCAATAAGAGATGTGGGGCATGCATGTTTTCAATGACTCAAGACTACCAAACACGACATGAAGTGGTTAGTTCATTGCCTGCAATGCTATTAATTATCAAATAAACATTAAGTCTTGTCGTTCTCCCCTCCTTCTTGGTCACCGTGCACAACCTAAGATGAGTTATTCACCTAGACGGAGGGAGTAGTATAATTAAGTGCAAACCTACTCACACCTAGTATGTATCAAACTTGAACGTGTTCCCACTATGCATGTTTTAGTACTAGTGTTAGTACTAGGTTATAAAAAGGGGAACTAGTGCCTAACCGAAAATCACTCTACCTCTTCCTCCTCATAAGTATTTCTTCTTCGTCCGTCCTTGCTATGGCCGGTGTGCAGAGCTCTAGGTTGAGAACTATCCGAACTACTCGTAACAAGGGAGCGGCCACCAAGACCGCGGAAAAAAAGAGAGGGCTCGCTGCCTCGCAGAGACCTCGAAAGATCTCTCACGGGCAGGCGATGGCTCCCAGGAGCGCCCTAGCCACGGAGGCGAACATGCCGGCATGCCCGATCAGCTCAATAAGCACCTCAATAAGCAGAAGGAGTTCATCCACGTCTTTGTGGAGCTACTAAAGGAGAGCCTCGATGACATGCCCGCTGAGCTCAATGAGCAGGGGGAGTTGACCACCGGCTTGGTGATGCTGCTGAAGAAGAGCATTGCCTCAGAGAAGAAGGCGACTGGCGAAATCCTGCAACTTCAGGAGGACAAGGTGAAGCTCTGCGATGAGCTTGACTTCCTGAAGTAGGAGAACGCCGGCTGGAAGAAGCTACATGAGAATAGTAGTTCCTCGATGAAGATGCTGCAAGCCCTCGTCATGGAATAGAAGGAGGAGTTGGCGAAGCTCCGCATCGAGCACCCGGCTGCTGTCAAGGTATGTAATGTGGCCGTGGAACAGATGATGAAGGCTCGCATCGAGAAATCTCGCTTCATGGACAGAATGAAGAAGATGGCATAGGAGACGCGCAAGGAGATGGAGGTCGTGGAGGCGATGAAGAAGCAGTTATGACTCCACAGCCAGCAACCCTTCATGTAGTAGAGAGCAGCGCCCCAGACATGTGTGTGCGTCTTCCTTCTTTTTTTGGGGTGATAATCTTCCTTCTTCTTTTGCTCCTGTGTTTCTTATTTTTCTTCGGGTGTTTCGTCGCGTGTGTAACGTTCTCTGCGAGGCATGAAAAGAACAATGCTAACAATGAGATGACTAGCAAATTAGATCATTTTTTATCGCCATATGGCACTGGGCTGCCATGTTTCGTGCTCCTCTGTTGTACTACTCCAGTGGAAAACTTGAGTATACCGCACAGTTCTTTGCTCCTCCTCAGGTCGTCGGCACATTTATACGAGCAGTCAAATCACAAGGCCCCACCTTCCAGCAGTAATGAGCCATCAAATCACAAAGGCACTCGCCTCTCTTGAAACCGACCAAGCTAGACTGCCTCGCCCTCTAGCCTTTTAAAAAATGTATACTTTTGTATAGTAGTAGTATCGACGGATTGCGTCATGGAGCAAAACTAACAAGACGACATTAAAGAAAATAGGTGGTACATATAGAGAGCGCTCGTCGCCAAATTATGCATATAGTACTATTAAAAAAGCTAGTACGTGCTTAAATGGGGTGCTGAATTATATTAAAGATATTAGCATACCTTTTTAATTCTTGGGTTCTTATTATTTATGCCACTAGTTGTGTATCACTACTCAGTTTTGCCATTAGAAGTTACGACTACTCAAAAATGCCATCGATCTGTGAGGTGCCTGCTCAAAATGCAATTAGATATCTCAAAAATGCCATCGTTAAGTTAGATGTTTGCTCAAAATGCCATTGGACATTGTTATTTTCACGTCAAACCCGTTGACCATGTTATATTACAAAAATAAGCCGATTCTCACAATGATAAGTGTGGCCCCGCTTGTCAGGAGTAACCAAGCGAATAATTTTATAGGAAAATATGTTTACTGTCATGAGATAGAGGGAGAGCTGGCATGTTGGTGCAACGGTATTTATGTCATTATCACATGGCCAAAGAGATTTGAGTCACAATAATGGTGTCCAGCACAACACACCCCTCAAATAAAACTAAGCACCCTGAAATTCTTTGACAACTAAACTTCTTGCTATATGATGTTGGCCATATATATTGTACGTATATAATGTGAAGAAACGAGTGGTAGTACTATACCAACAAAAAGATGAACTGTAAGAAATACTAGTATGTACGTACAGAAGAGTTAAAGTAACGAGAAGGAACATAACATAGTTCTGCTGGGGGCTCGGCACAACATGCCCCTGAAATAAAACTAAGCACACCTGAAATTAAACTAAGCAACTAATCCAGTAGACACTGCATTAGAACCACCATGAGCAACAACACTACCACCTTACTCGGACTCCTCGTCCACGTGCTCGACTTCTTCCTTGTCCCTCTTCCTCTTGGGCGATACTTCTTTGCCTGAACTGCGCACTTGGCTCTTGCTCTTCATCCAACCCTTGTAGATATTGAAACAAAGGTAGCCATCCATTGTAGTGTAGTGGATGTGGTCTATATCTAGTACATTCCACTCCCATGCATGATGAAACTTGAACAGAGGTTTCTTCAGTGTACTGTATGAAGGATGAACCATCGCTCCTGCTAGGGTCAGCATTGAAGGCCGATCACGGGAGGGCACCAGCCCGTTCTTCCGGAGGTCGAAGGGGTTGCCTACAATAAGGCCTATCCGATTCAGGACATCCCTATCGTTCCTAAAGTCTACAGTAAAGAATTTGACTCATCCACCCTTGAGGAAGTTCTTAAATTCCTCGCACTCAATGTCGGCATGGCATATGTGGTAGACCAAGCATAAGTCATGCATGCAAACCTGGATCACGGCGGGCTTCTTCTTCTCTGCCTCCTTTAGATTCTTCTCGCTTTCCAGGACTGTGGTTTACTCAACATCTAGCCTAGCGACCCACTCATCCATTGAGTTTTAGAACATGCGTCTGAAGCAAGCAAGGCTCCTTTCACCGTCACGGAAGAACGGGTGTAGATGACATCGAACACATCGTCGGTGATAGTTCTAACCTTGTAATCACCGCGGATCATGGAGATTTGGGATGCCATGGATTTGGGAGCAGGGTTAGGATTAGTGGAACTATCGTAATGTGAAATGACGGGACGACTAGGAGCGAACTGTCGTAATGTTAAAAGACGTCTAGGGACAAGTAGGAGCGAACTGCCAACGGTATTTCGATTGTAAAAATGTTGAGTGGGTGTGACGCCCCCAATTTGACCGTACACTAATCATGCACGCAAATGTGTACGATCAACATCAAGGACTCACGGGTAGATATCACAACACAACTCTACAAATAGAATAAGTCATACAAGCATCATATTACAAGCCAGGGGCCTCAAGGGCTCGAATACAAGAGCTCGATCATAGACGAGTCAGCGGAAGCAACAATATCTGAGTACCGACATAAGTTAAACAAGTTTGCCTTAAGAAGGCTAGCACAAACTGGGATACAGAGCGAAAGAGGTGCAGGCCTCCTGCCTGGGATCCTCCTAACTACTCCTGGTCGTCGTCAGCGGGCATCACGTAGTAGTAGGCACCTCCGGTGTAGTAGGAGTCGTCGTCGACGGTGGCGTCTGGATCCTGGGCTCCAACATCTGGTTGCGACAACCAGGAAGAAGGAAAAGGGGGAAAGGAGGGAGAAAGAAACCATGCGTACTCATCCAAAGTACTCGCAAGCAAGGAGCTACACTACATATGTATGCATTGGTATCAACTGGAGTAAGGCTATCATAGGTGGACTGAACTGCAGAATGCGGAATAAGAGGGGGATAGCTAGTCCTTTCGATGACTATGCTTCTGGCAGCCTCCGTCTTGCAGCATGTAGAAGAGAGTAGACTGAAGTCCTCCAAGTAGCATCGCATAGCATAACCCTAACCGATGATCCTCCCCTCGTCGCCCTGTGAGAGAGCGATCACCGGTTGTATCTGGCACTTGGAAGGGTGTGTTTTATTAAGTATCCGGTTCTAGTTGTCATAAGGTCAAGGTACAACTCCAAGTCGTCCTGTTACCGAAGATCACGGCTATTCGAATAGATTAACTTCCCTGCAGGGGTGCACCACATTCCCCAACACGCTCGATCCCATTTGGCCGGACACACTTTCCTGGGTCATGCCCGGCCTCGGAAGATCAACACGTCGCAGCCCTACCTAGGCACAACAGAGAGGTCAGCACGCCGGTCTAAATCCTATGGCGCAGGGGTCTGGGCCCATCGCCCTTTGCACACCTGCACGTTGCGTACGCGGCCGGAAGCAGACCTAGCCTAATGGCGTTCCAGTCCAATCCGGCGCGCGCCACTCAGTCGCTGACGTCACGAAGGCTTCGGCTGATACCACGACGCCGGGATACCCATAACTACTCCCACGTAGATGGTTAGTGCGTATAGACCAAATGGCCAGACTCAGATCAAATACCCAGATCTCGTTAAGCGTGTTAAGTATTCGCGAACGCCGATCAGGGCCAGGCCCACCTCTCTCCTAGGTGGTCGGAACCTGCCCTGTCGCTCCGCCTCAAAGATCCACTCGCGGGTGCTCCTACGAGCCGACCCGTCTTTAATCACCACATGTATCATGTATAAAGTATATAGTATATACCCGTGATCAACTCCCGAGTGATCACGGCCCGATAGTATAGCATGGCAGACGAACAAGGATGTAGGGCCACTGATGATAAACTAGCATCCTATACTAAGCAAGTAGGATTGCAGGTAAAGGTATCAACAGTAGTAGCAAGGACAGCCTATGCATCAGGATAGGAATAACGGGAAGCAGTAACATGCTACACTACTCTAATGCAAGCAGTATAGAGAAGAGTAGGCGATATCTGGTGATCAAAGGGGGGGCTTGCCTGGTTGCTCTGGCAAGAGAGAGGGGTCGTCAACACCGTAGTCGTACTGGGTAGCAGCGGCGTCGGTCTCAGTGTCTAGCGAGAGAAGAGGGGGAAGAAACAATAAATATATAAGCAAGCATATGCATAGTGATGCATGACATGACAAGTAATGACGTTAGAGGTGCCCTAACGCGGTAGTAGGTGATACCGGTGAAGGGGGATAACATTCAGGAAAGTATCCCCGGTGTTTCGTTTTTTCGGGAAGAGGAGCCGGAGGGGGAAAGTTGTGAGTTTGACATGTTAGGGGCGCGTGGCGGACGAACGGGCTGCGTATCCGGGTTCGTCTTGTCGTTTTGAGCAACTTTCATGTACAAAGTTTTTCCATCCGAGCTACGGTTTATTTTATATTAATTTTAAAAGATTTAAATCATTTTTAGGATTTATTTATTTAATTTAATCAACATTATCCAGAATAGTGTCTGCTGACGTCATCATGACGTCAGCATGACGTCAGCAGTCAACAGAGGTGTTGACTGGTCAACTGACGTGTGGGACCCACTGGTCATTGACTGTTTAGCCTAATAAGTGTTTAACTAAACTAACTACTGTTTAATTAAACTAATTAGTTAGTTAGGTTAATTTAATTATGATTAATTAACTTAATTAATTCCTTAATTAATTAAATTATTATTATCTATTTATTTATTTTATTTATTTTACATATTATTTTTAATTCCTTTTTTTAACAAAACGTTCTGGGGCTGGGGCCCCCATGTTAGTGGGTACAGGGGCCTTAGCGGGTTCGGGCGCTACGGCGGGTCGGGCGTTGCGGCGCTCGACTGGGCGCTCGCCCAAATCGCCGGGCCGAGGAGGGCCGGGGCAAGGCCATGACCGTGGGCGTCCGACGGGGCGCGGTGTCGCCCGAACGGGCACGCCGGCGAGCAAAGGCCCGAGGCGACGGCGGGCCGCGGGCGTTGGCTTGGCCGCGGCCGAAGGCGGAGTAGAGGGGAGGGGGAAGTAGGGGCGCCACAGGGCGCGGGCGCGGCGTGGCCGCGGCAGCGGCAAGCGTGGACGTGCGCGGGTGAGCAGGGGGGAGGGGGCGAGGCCCGGCGAGCGGTGGGCAGCGGCAGCAGAGCAGAAGCGGGGGCAGCGTGGGGCAAGGTCGCGGTGGAGCCGAGCGGGGGGGTGAGCAGCGGCAGCAGGTCGCACGGCCGGAGCGGGCGAACGACACGGGCCATGGCGCATCGAGGGAGAGCAGAGGAGAGGCGGCGCCAGCGGCCACGGCATAGGCGAGGTCGCGCGGCAGCGGCAGAGTAGCAGGGGAGCGGCAGAGACGAGCGCGGCGGCGGGGCTCACCGAGGGGTGTAGGGGTCGGGGCAATGGGGCTCGGGGTGGAGAGATGGGGACGGTCCGGCGAGGAGGATGCAGGGGGCGAGGGGGGGGTCCGGCGACGGGGAGGTCGAGGCGGAGGCGCGGTCCAGGTGGCGACGGCGAAGGGCACGGCGTCGGGAGGGCCGTTCCCCTCGATCCGATCTGGATCGGGGAGGAGGGGGGAGAGCGACTGGGGGGAGGGGGCGAGTGGGGGAGTGGGTGACGGGGTGGGGTTAGGGTTTCGGGTGGGAGGCCTAGTAGGCCAGGGGCGTGGGTGGCCGGTTGGGCCGGCCAGGCAGCCTGGTGGCCGGCTGGGCCGAAGGCCAGCGAGGGAGGGGGGGGTTGTTCTCTTCTTTTATTTTGTTTTCTGTTTTTATCTTTTCTTTTATTTATTTTCTTGTACTGTTTTATTTCTAGTTTCTTTTATTTTTAGATTTATAAAAATTATAACTAGTACCTAAATTTGTATTTATAAACAATCTACTGTTAGATTAAATCTTGACCCATAATAAAATAGTTTTAATATTTTTATAAAATTCAATAGGCATTTGTTTAATTGTTTTCACTACTGTTTTAATTATTTTAGAGCCCTTAAACATTTTATCAAGGTTTGGTTTCTCCACCAGAATTATCTATGCAATAATTGGTTCACCCCGAACATTTTTGTTTCGATGTTTGAAAACTTTTATTGTATGCCATATTTGGAATTTGAATTTTGAACCGGTTTTTGAACTAACGAGGGATTAGCAGCAGTAACTGAGGTGACGTGGCATCATTAGCGGAGGTTCACTGTAGCTTAATTATCCAGGCGTCACAATTCTCCTCCACTACAAGAAATCTCGTCCCGAGATTTAAGAGGGGAGTAGGGGGAAGTTCTGGTTACGAAATTCTAACGTGTCTTCTCAGTCTTGGTTGCCCTTCTTGAAGAGGTTGATCCATAGCGTTGATCTCTTCATTTCTCTACACCCATGCATCATGAGGAAGCTGTCGTCCTTCCTTTGGGAGCTCCATCGTACTTAGAGAGGAGTAAAGGATGGGTATACCGGAAGAATGAAATTCTGCATGGTTGCTTATCCGGTAGATAAGATAATCATTAGGGAACGTGGCGAAAAGTAACTCTCGAATTGAAATTTACAAAAATATTGAGAGCAAGGTAAGGAGATAACATGGGAAGTTTCGAGCGCATAGGCAATCATTCGTTGCCTGAAGTGAAGTGTGAAAGGGGTTCGGAGCAATGGGAATAAGTATTGCGTCAGATACCAGATTAATGATCTCATCAGAAGGTGGCTCATGAATTACACACGAGGCCACGCGTGAGGAATAACTTTGGGAACAGGGGGTGTACAGGAGAGTCAGTTTTCGATCCTGAGGAACTGTGGGTTATGGGCCCACCATGTGGGTTAAAAGCAGGAAGGGCGGTGACGTATTGCACGATCATGTTAGCAAGGCATGTCAGTGAATAACCGGTCAGTTATGTTAGTAGCATCATTGGTACCAAGGGCGAGGGGCAAAGAGAACCATTTTCCTGCTCGTTGAACGAGGCGGACCATTAGGCAAAGTTCTCTTCCATCGGTGGATACCAAAATGTCATCAACAATAGTAATAGGGTCTTACTGACAGAGTTATACACCGAGGTGTTTACATAAGCAGGAGAATATTCTTGCTTAGATTATATAGATCACAAGAAACGTTAAACCAACCAATGGAAGGGAAAATACAATTATCAGATTAAACAGGACAATGGAAAGGAAATTGTGTTTAAACACATATTTCAAGGGTATATTCTACCCAAGGACAAGCAGATCATGATATCCATGACATGATATAATGTAGAGAACTCTTTAGGTACGGGAGAGAATTTTCATGACATTATCCATACAACGGTGTTTGGATAATTGAGCAGGAAACATTTAACATTGGGCTTCAATTGTTCCTGTTCAAAATCAGAGTACCACAGACATGCTTCAAGATAGCATGGACATGGTCAACAGGTGAATATCAGACTTTGGAAACACAAAGAGTCTATTAGGAATAACTTGTAGAATAAGTCTTACAATTTCCTCATGGAAGAATGGATAACCTTGCTGAAAAGGAAACTATAACAATAGGTCCTCCGGCCAGGTGTGCTAGGCATGACATCATCTTACCGGGTCATATAAGGACCAATGTTATGACTCTTGGAAAATATTCCAACCATCATATCTGACCGAGTTTCAGATCTGATTGGAGTTAGGATACCTCAGACTCAGGATGCCTGAGATAAAAAGGTACGACAAGAATTGACGAGAAGACATTATATGATTCTCGGGAAATGAACTATGGAAGCAAGTTCTGAATCATGCGTTCATCATTAAACCAAGGAGAGGATGAGAAGGTGGCTGATAGGCTCGGCAACAATCATTGGGATTTCCAAAAGATGGATTTCCACAATTATGCGAACAAAGAGATAACATTTGTCAGATCAAATGATATAGTGAGGTATGCTCGAGGAAAACATACACAATTAAACATTGGTAGAAGGTGCACCCGAACTACGGTCTTAGGTAGCATAATCAATGTTAGAAGGTGATTCGGTAGCAAATGGCCTAAGAATGAGATGTCGACCATTAACTTCAAAGCAATAAGGTTGCTAGAAGTTTTAAAATTACTAGTCCATTTGTCGGTATTCCGGTTAGGAACAACACGGGGACCAAGACAAGAATGGTGATGGCGATAAGTATCACCTATATCAAGAATTATCAAGAGGTGGTGAAATTACCACGACATTCTTGACATAAAAGGTGGTAATATTCCAAGGTAAAGAAGAACAAATGCTGGATAGCAAGGATCTCAAGATATAACACAAAACACGAATAAGTTTGTGTTGAATGGAAGGCAATAAAGTGGTCGATGATAACACAAACCATTGAGGGGCGAGGATGGTATTTCCCATCAAGAATTCGATATATAACTTGGAAGAGCTCAGGATGTTGATGATGACCACGACACATTTGTCGAGAGATTTCATGAAGATGTAATCGGTTGGCGATGACATCAAGTCAATGATGATGCAGCGAAAGTCAAATAATACTTGAAGAAGAACTCATAAGAAGTTATGTAGTTCCGTGACAATCTCGAGATACCAGAGGGGGTAATACTCGATGACAGATCAAAGTAGAGGTTGGACTGGGGTATTGCTCTACAAAAGACAAGCGCTTAAACTTGCACGCAAAATGGTATTTAAAGAAGAACATGGCCGGAACCATGATAGCAAAAGGCCAGATCCCAGATATAAGATGAACTTATACCAAGGGAGTAATTAATTTAAGAGAAGCTTTAATGATAAGATCTACATCGCGTCCATGGGCATGAACACAAAGCTCAAGGTCGACTCCCGCTTCTTCAATGCATAACCTTACATTTACCTCCCCTTTTCGAAGTTGTAGTGCTGAAAAGTTATCTGACGAAGCTTCAGCAGGGTATAACCCGCATAACTTTCGAGGTCACACAAATTAAGGAAGGCATAGGTTCAACCCGTCAGGGTATCGTGGAAACATATACCGCAAGCTTCAATAGTAAATACAACCAGCTCGAAAGCAGAGCATGGTTGGCCAAGCAGATGATACAATTTACCCAGGGCATTATGTATCAGGTAAAGAACTCACAAGAATTTTGGTTGTGAAGGACATTGTCGGATAATAGCCAAGCAAATGGTCTCGCGGACCACAAGGAACCTGATGTGAGTATCGATACTCAATCAGAAGGGAAAAGGAATGCAAGGTTCCGATTATAGAAACCATTGACTAATTAATTCAAATCTCAAATGCAAAGGAATTGTGATTCCTAAATCAAGGGATCAGAAGCAACGCTCTGATTAAGGATGGATAAGTTGAGTAGACTTAGGGGTACAACCGACGGCAATTCGGTTGGTCGAGAACCAGTTCATGTTTAAAATGACGCCTGATCCGGAAGGATGAATTCTAGGATTTCGACTGAGGATTGCGAGCATTCACCTCACATCAAATTAAAGGCTGAAAATGATGATGACAAGGGATACTAATGAATATTGCTAGACATTTGGAACGCAACCATAATGCAAGCAGACAAGTATTTGCACAGCAATAAGCTACTAAGGATTTTTGGAGGATCGAATAGTATGTCGATGACCATTGTGAAACACATGAACAACTGGGGGATGAGCAGATACTCGATAAGTGCGAGAATTATCCGTAGGGATATTCATGTGTCAAGAACTGCAAGGCAGTAAGCTCAAAGGATTATCGAAACAACGGCGAGTGTTTCGGGGTATCTTGTAATAACAAGACCAACTGGGGATGAATGTAAGAATAACAACTGTAAGTAGTTATCCTTAAGGGTTTACGGTGGAAGGGGAATTGCAAGAGGGATGGCACAAAGTATCGAGGGAACATCCGAGCGTATTGTCAGAATCTTCCGTTGAAGCAGTCGATCATCCGTATTAAAGGGCTCTCCGGCAGGAAGTGGTAACGAGAACCTAGAGTTAGATTTTAGCAAAATCATTTAACCCGAATAGAAGAGACGTCAGAGTCCCAGAGTATAGGTCAAGGAGTAAAAAATCCTACTACCACCCGATGGCGACGTGTGCCCGTAAGACACACAGCCAAGTTAGTAAAAGTTTTGCAATGTCTAGACTCAACTTCGACCAAGGAGTTGGAAAGGGGATTCCTACAGGCAGTCGGCTCTGATACCAACTTGTGACGCCCCCGATTTGACCGTACACTAATCATGCACGCAAATGTGTACGATCAAGATCAAGGACTCACGGGTAGATATCACAACACAACTCTACAAATAAAATAAGTCATACAAGCATCATATTACAAGCCAGGGGCCTCGAGGGCTCGAATACAAGAGCTCGATCATAGACGAGTCAGCGGAAGCAACAATATCTGAGTACCGACATAAGTTAAAAAAGTTTGCCTTAAGAAGGCTAGCACAAACTGGGATACAGATCGAAAGAGGTGCAGGCCTCCTGCCTGGGATCCTCCTAACTACTCCTGGTCGTCGTCAGCGGGCATCACGTAGTAGTAGGCACCTCCGGTGTAGTAGGAGTCGTCGTCGACGGTGGCGTCTGGATCCTGGGCTCCAACATCTGGTTGCGACAACCAGGAAGAAGGAAAAGGGGGAAAGGAGGGAGAAAGAAACCGTGAGTACTCATCCAAAGTACTCGCAAGCAAGGAGCTACACTACATATGTATGCATTGGTATCAACTGGAGTAAGGCTATCATAGGTGGACTGAACTGCAGAATGCGGAATAAGAGGGGGATAGCTAGTCCTTTCGATGACTATGCTTCTGGCAGCCTCCGTCTTGCAGCATGTAGAAGAGAGTAGACTGAAGTCCTCCAAGTAGCATCGCATAGCATAACCCTAACCGATGATCCTCCCCTCGTCGCCCTGTGAGAGAGCGATCACCGGTTGTATCTGGCACTTGGAAGGGTGTGTTTTATTAAGTATCCGGTTCTAGTTGTCATAAGGTCAAGGTACAACTCCAAGTCGTCCTGTTACCGAAGATCACGGCTATTCGAATAGATTAACTTCCCTGCAGGGGTGCACCACATTCCCCAACACGCTCGATCCCATTTGGCCGGACACACTTTCCTGGGTCATGCCCGGCCTCGGAAGATCAACACGTCGCAGCCCTACCTAGGCACAACAGAGAGGTCAGCACGCCGGTCTAAATCCTATGGCGCAGGGGTCTGGGCCCATCGCCCTTTGCACACCTGCACGTTGCGTACGCGGCCGGAAGCAGACCTAGCCTAATGGCGTTCCAGTCCAATCTGGCGCGCGCCACTCAGTCGCTGACGTCACGAAGGCTTCGGCTGATACCATGACGCCGGGATACCCATAACTACTCCCACGTAGATGGTTAGTGCGTATAGAGAAAATGGCCAGACTCAGATCAAATACCCAGATCTCAACAGTAGGGCCACTGATGATAAACTAGCATCCTATACTAAGCAAGTAGGATTGCAGGTAAAGGTATCAACAGTAGTAGCAAGGACAGGCTATGCATTAGGATAGGAATAACGGGAAGCAGTAACATGCTACACTACTCTAATGCAAGCAGTATAGAGAAGAGTAGGCGATATCTGGTGATCAAAGGGGGGGCTTGCCTGGTTGCTCTGGCAAGAGAGAGGGGTCGTCAACACCGTAGTCGTACTGGGTAGCAGCGGCGTCGGTCTCGGTGTCTAGCGAGAGAAGAGGGGGAAGAAACAATAAATATATAAGCAAGCATATGCATAGTGATGCATGACATGACAAGTAACGACGTTAGAGGTGCCCTAACGCGGTAGTAGGTGATACCGGTGAAGGGGGATAACATTCGGGAAAGTATCCCCGGTGTTTCGTGTTTTCGGGCAGAGGAGCCGGAGGGGGAAAGTTGCGAGTTTGACATGTTAGGGGTGCGTGGCGGACGAACGGGTTGCGTATCCGGGTTCGTCTTGTCGTTTTGAGCAACTTTCATGTACAAAGTTTTTCCATCCGAGCTACGGTTTATTTTATATTAATTTTAAAAGATTTAAATCATTTTTAGGATTTATTTATTTAATTTAATCAACATTATCCAGAATAGTGTCTGCTGACGTCAGCATGACGTCAGTAGTCAACAGAGGTGTTGACTGGTCAACTGACGTGTGGGATCCACTGGTCATTGACTGTTTAGCCTAATAAGTGTTTAACTAAACTAACTACTGTTTAATTAAACTAATTAGTTAGTTAGGTTAATCTAATTATGATTAATTAACTTAATTAATTCCTTAATTAATTAATTAAATTATTATTATCTATTTATTTATTTTATTTATTTTACATATTATTTTTAATTCCTTCTTTTTAACAAAACGTTCTGGGGCTGGGGCCCCCATGTCAGTGGGTACAGGGGCCTTAGCGGGTTCGGGCGCTACGGCAGGTCGGGCGTTGCGGCGCTCGACTAGGCGCTCGCCCAAATCGCCGGGGCGAGGAGGGCCGGGGCAAGGCCGTGACCGTGGGCGTCCGACGGGGCGCGGTGTCGCCCGAACGGGCACGCCGGCGAGCAAAGGCCTGAGGCGACGGCGGGCCGCGGGCGTTGGCTTGGCCGCGGCCGAAGGCGGAGCAGAGGGGAGGGGGAAGTAGGGGCGCCACAGGGCGCGGGCGCGGCGTGGCCGTGGCAGCGGCAAGCGCGGACGCGCGCGGGTGAGCAGGGTGGAGGGGGCGAGGCCCGACGAGCGGTGGGCAGCGGCAGCAGAGCAGAAGCGGGGGCAGCGCGGGGCAAGGTCGCGGTGGAGCCGAGCGGGGGGGGTGAGCAGCGGCAGCAGGACGCGCGGCCGGAGCGGGCGAACGACACGGGCCACGGCGCGTCGAGGGAGAGCAGAGGAGAGGCGGCGCCAGCGGCCACGACATAGGCGAGGTCACGCGGCAGCGGCTGAGTAGTAGGGGAGCGGCAGAGACGAGCGCGGCGGCGGGGCTCACCGAGGGGTGTAGGGGTCGGGGCAATGGGGCTCGGGGTGGAGAGATGGGGACGGTCCGGCGAGGAGGATGCAGGCCGGCGAGGGGGGGGGGTCCGGCGACGGGGAGGTCGAGGCGGAGGCGCGGTCCAGGCGGCGACGGCGAAGGGCACGGAGTCGGGGGGGCGTTCCCCTCGATCCGATCTGGATCGGGGAGGAGGGGGGAGAGCGACTGGGGGGAGGGGGCGAGTGGGGGAGTGGGTGACGGGGTGGGGTTAGGGTTTCGGGTGGGAGGCCTAGTAGGCCAGGGGCGTGGGTGGCCGGTTGGGCCGGCCAGGCAGCCTGGTGGCCGGCTGGGCCGAAGCCCAGCGAGGGAGGGGGGGTTGTTCTCTTTTTTTTATTTTGTTTTCTGTTTTTATCTTTTCTTTTATTTATTTTCTTGTACTATTTTATTTCTAGTTTCTTTTATTTTTAGATTTATAAAAATTATAACTAGGTACCTAAATTTGTATTTATAAACAATCTACTGTTAGATTAAATCTTGACCCATAATAAAATAGTTTTAATATTTTTATAAAATTCAATAGGCATGTGTTTAATTGTTTTCACTACTGTTTTAATTATTTTAGAGCCCTTAAACATTTTATCAAGGTTTGGTTTCTCCACCAGAATTATCTATGCAATAATTGGTTCACCCCGAACATTTTTGTTTCGATGTTTGAAAACTTTTATTGTATGCCATATCTGGAATTTGAATTTTGAACCGGTTTTTGAACTAACGAGGGATTAGCAGCAGTAACTGAGGTGACGTGGCATCATTAGCGGAGGTTCACTGTAGCTTAATTATCCGGGCGTCACAGTGGGGCGTGCGAATGGCAGGGTAGTGGCTTTCCTAGTGGATAAATGGATTCATGCACAGTACTATGGGGGCCCAATTAGATGTCATGTCTACTCGATGCCCAATTAAATGGCTTTCGATGTCATGTCAAGTGTCGGGAAAATTGCAGGTGATACGAAGCTTTCCATTCTCCCATGATATGGGCTTCCGAGAGCCCTTGGATCTGAGATCATACGGTTGCATGGCGTGATTCTAGACCTATGGGTGAATATCCTATCCTGGAGGGTTATTCTGCAAATTTTCAGCAACTTAGCATGCGACCGTTCGATCTCAGATCCAAGGGCTTCCGGCAGCCCATATCATGGTCGCGCCTACCACGACCGTCGCCTCGCTCGCGCGGTCGTGCCCTAGGAGATTTAACACGGTGCGTTAGGCTATCTGATGTTGGCATTTCATACATAGTCATCACTTAACCACTCATACAACAAGGTTAGCTATAAGGTTGGCTATAAGAGTATTTTTTTACTTCTCTCTATCTCTTTCCTCGTAGTATTTATTGCATTTGCCAAGGAGTGACCTCTTCCAATGAAATGGTAGTCTCAAGTCATTAAAAGCATGCACACCCCACATCTCTTATTGGTTGATATGTCAAGAAACAAGAAACGATGTAGAAGTTAATGCACCACGCCTAAGTGTTTTGAGATTATTTGGTTTTCATAAGATGAATTGCACACCTAAACGGAGGGAGTAATTAACTTGCCACATCAGACCTTATGCCTATGTGGCAGGCTTAGCACCTGTACGAGCAAGTACAATAGTGGGCTATAAGCCCGCTTACATGGCATTTTTGCATAGTGGGGAAAGAGGCAAGGAAAAAATGGAGGAGTGGGCTCTCATGCAAGAGCCAACCTCTACATTGTGGAGCATCGGGAGAGGCACCTGTATAACATGGAGGTGGTCAGGAATTGGGAGACTAACGCCGGTCGTAGCGCTGCAGTTAAAATGATAAAATGGCAAGTCAAATCACGGGGCCCCACCTGTCCAGCAACAACTCGCTGTCAAATCACACAGCCCTACGTTTGCAGCAGCCTACTCCCTCATCTTCTCGCGTCTCTGTCGAACCGACTAGGCATAACTGCCCCGCCTACCACGTGGAAAAAGCCCCGCCCTCGACTTTTAAATAGTATATTATACTAATTTTGTATCCATGTATTACACCATGGAGCAAAGCCAGAAAACGGCAGTACACATGTATGGATTATATAGCACGCCCGTCGCGTTCGTGTCGCACCCCATATGGTCAGTCGATCTGGCATGCCGCTCTCCGAATGGAACGCGCATCATATTGCGTTTGCACACACATGTGGGACCGCAATCGAGAACCGACCATAGGCACACTCCCCGGCCTCGCAAGTTAGGTCAGTTAACAGAAGAGAGAGACGAGCGATAATACTAGAGACGTGTTGTACAGACGTTGGTGCCTGGACGATCCCTGCATGACACGGAAGATCAGTCCGCCCATGCATGTGACCAGACTCCAGCAGACACGCCTGGATTGGCTATCATCTACATATCATGCAGGCTGTGTTGTACATGACTGTAGTTCTAATGAGAAATCTAAAAAAAGGTTTCTTGTCATCTCGCAATATTAGGTGTCATGTGCTTCGGATCACTGCGAGGGTTAAACAGCGACAATTGAGTTCCTCCAAGGCGCTGGTCATTGGGGGCACATGCACAAAGACTACTCGGCTGCCATCTAGGTCAAGCCGGCTATGTTAATTAGGACATCTATCGATGGACCCCTTTTATACGAGTTTATATTTAATTTGAGCTTTGATCCTCGTCTAGTTTGTCCGTCGGGATTCATGTTGTCTCCTTTGGGCAGTGAGGTTATGGTTTCTTGTCATGTGGCATTTTTTTCGTGTTATATGTTATAATCTGGTGCTTGAGATCAAAATGATGACAACTCCGCCTCCGAGGCATGTGCATGAAGACTTCTCGACACCCATTAACGAGGTCAAGCCGGCTTCGGTAGACAAAAGAAGCCTCCGCGCTTGCTTGCTAGTGTTGCTCTCTCCAGATCTAAACACGACAGTGGTGGCCACACTCCCTCTCTGCTCACGCTGGTCATAGATCCAGCCGGATCCTCTCCGACGGGGGTGAGAAGGTGCAACATTCACACGGTCGTCCTCGACTACGGCTCTTACCCACTGTCGGCGCGTCCCGATCAGTGTGCCTTGCCGTTCTCTTCCAAGCACCGCTGGCTAGGAAGGGCCTCCGACCCCTTCTTCCTCGTCGTCGTAGTGTCGGCAGATCCGGCCTTCCGCTGCCCACCTAGCGACATCCCGGTGACCCTCAGGTATAACTTCCTTCGAAACCGGCCTTGCTCTATTTCCCGAGCTCCTGACGTCGCTGAATTTGTATCTTTTATTATTTTCCAGGCCCCCTCGTAGATAGGATCGATCGGCTGTTTGAAAGCCACCTAAATTTTGACTGTTAAGAGGTAAAACTAGTTCATGCACTCGAATCTAGTACTACTTGGTTCAAACAAGGAAGAAAGGGGGTGGGGTGGGGGAAGATCTGTTACCTGAATCTAGGACTTGGTCGAAAGGGGAAATAATGGGGGCGAAAAGTAGCAGAGACTGGCTATCCAACTAGTCTCTTGGTCTAATAGGGAAATAAAGGGAAACACAATACAAACTCAATATAAACCCGATCTATTGGTTGAAAAAGGAAAGAAAGTGGGGACTGGGGACAAGTCAAAAGAGTAACTCCAGCAATAGATTTGCTAGCCTCACACAGTATAAGGTGGCTATACCGAAAAAAATGGGACCAACCTAGATATCCTATTCTGATGTTTGTTGCCCCGAGCCACTCTTATGTAATGCCACTGGTAAAATGTAGCAGTCGCACTGTTAAAAGTAAGGACACGTTAAACCAATGTTGTTTTCAGTGTAATGCCTCCATTAATATGAATCAATGGCACTTTTTTCAGGTCCTGCTAAATTTCCCATTAAGATAAGTTGCTTCTTTTCGTTAGAAATGCAACTGTCCTGGTCCGCCTACTCTCCCGTGCCCAAATACCAACTCCGTAGCAGCTGTTAATGTAATGTTGCTGGTAAAATGAAGCAATGACACCATTAAAGTAATATTGTATTTAACGGTTTTCATAGTTAATCCTAATGCCCACACTAATATCTAGCAATGCTGCTACTTTAGAAATTGCTACTGTCCTTGTAGGATTGCCATTCAGATAAGGAACATGCTTCTTTTCACTTGATGTATGTTTCACCACTTCTTAGTCACCCTCCTTGACACCTTTTTTGTGCAAACAGAGATATACATTTCATGCTTGATCTTAGTTGAACTGCACAAATGATATCCAAATTATAGTTGAACATTCCAGGAGCTTCACAGCCAACCTTGATGTTGCTCAATTTTATTGCAACTAATGAAGAAGAAGCTCTGTGGGTTTCGTTTTATGATGGAAATGGAACCGGGGCTGGAGCCATTTTCTTAAAAAAATGAAGAAGAAGCTGCTAGCTCATGGGACATTGCTTCATTTTAGGTGAACTGCACCAAAAGGTCCCATGAATTGAATCATCCATGTTGGTGACTGGTGTCATCCCTTCTACAATGGTGTTGACTGCAGATATGGTCCCCATCACGAGGTATGTTCCTTTTTGTTCTGACCGTTTTCCTAAGATCCTGCATGTTGAGTCTGCTCTTGTGCTACTATTTGGGCACTGCCATGATAAAGTGGCAATGTTATTATTTTGCACCTTAATCTAGTGGCACTATTAATTTGAGGCAATGTTTTGGCAGCTAGTGCCACTGATTATATATATATATAAAGAGGGGGTTTCCTCCGATTTCATTAAAGAAACCCTACCATAGAGAACCATTATCCGACAACATCTCAGTGTAAACGGGCAGTTATGCAACTACTACTAGACCGGACTGAGTACTAGCAGGAGACAAGTTCGCCATATAAGCTAGGGAGGTAGGGGGATGCAGCACTACCTCGACCAAGTTTGGATTACAACCCAAATGCTACCACAGAAACATAAGGGGGGAATATAGAGCCAGCTTCAGCATCCCAGTCTAAGCACCCCCGGACTCCATCCTTGCGACGCACGGTACACCTCGTTTGCCACCTGCTCGACACTAGTGCCACTGATAAAATGAAGTAATAATACAGTTAAAATAGAGCGAGTGTCCTCTCTATCATTTCATTTCCAATGTAGATAAAGAAAGTGCTTCTCTTCGTTAGTATATGTTTGATCAACTAGTCCCATTGTTAATGTTTAAGCGTTTCTGCAACTAGGGTGCTTAATTTTAGTTGATCTGCACAAAAAAAGAGATTTGGATGTCTCAAGGCCCCTCCTTGTACTACCATTGTACACATATGTTCATCACTGGCAGAAGGTGTATCGAGGAGACTTGGGTCGATTCCAGTATGAGGCGTCGCAGGGCCCATCTCGCCCTCGCAACATGGCATACTATGATACTATCGAAATAGTTTCTTCTATTTATTAGTGTATGTTTCATCAACTAGTGCCACTATAATGTAATCACGATTTTTCATTATCTTTACAAACAGGGTTATTCAGCTACATTTTGGTGGAACTGGACAAATGTACGGATGGAACCGGCATATATGCAGAGTGCAAGGTGTGCCATGTAAAAATTACGGATACCAACCATGCTCCATGCACGCATTGGCATCCACCACCACCAGTGGGTTGTGTGGCGCTCTCTGTGGACGGATCTTTCTCGACAGCAAATCCTCTAAGACCTCTTCCAATGCAAAGATGATTAGATGAGGTGCTAAGTGCATTAAATACCTTAGAAACTGAACTCCCCAATGTATAGGTGCTTAACTTGTTGTTGCTAAGCACACTTATTTAATGAGTTAGCATCTAAAGTCTTTCATGCATTGGTCAAATTGTTTCATTTAAGTGGTTTGCCTAGGTTCTCGCATTTGGCATTGGTTCTTCCTAAAGTTATGAAAGTGCTCTCTCTCCTCTTTAAATGTTGTGCCATGTCATATTTTTGCTTATGTGGCATGCTTAGCACCTGTCCACGATGGAGCACTGGGAAAGGCCTAATCGAATACTAGTAGCTTATATTGGCAGTTTTCTAGGGAGTACTCTTTTCTGAAAGAAGCACCAATCTATTTTTCTTTATTTGTACAGTGTCACAACTTTGACCCAAAGGTCCAGAGCTATTTTAGGGTGATTGGCGTAGTACTCGGAGACTGATTGTAAATATGATTTTCATTAGCTATCACACTGATTGTAAGCATGAGCATATGGAAGATTAGGTTAGTGCTAAGCATACCTTAAACCACCGCCGTTGAAATGCGGCGAGTGATGACCCACAAGTATAGGGGATCTATCGTAGTCCTTTCGATAAGTAAGAGTGTCAAACCCAATGAGGAGCAGAAGGAAAAGATAAGCGGTTTTCAGCAAGGTATTCTCTGCAAGTACTGAAATAAGTGGTAACAGATAGTTTTGTGATAAGATAATTTGTAACGAGCAACAAGTAACAAAAGTAAATAAAGTGCAGCAAGGTGGCCTAATCCTTTTTGTAGCAAAGGACAAGCCTGGACAAACTCTTATATAAGGAAAAGCGCTCCCGAGGACACATGGGAATATCGTCGAGCTAGTTTTCATCACGTTCATATGATTCGCGTTCGGTACTTTGGTAATTTGACATGTGGGCGGACCGGTGCTTGGGTGTTGTTCTTACTTGAACAAGCATCCCACTTATGATTAACCTCTATTGCAAGCATCCGCAACTACAACAAAAGTATTAAGGTAAACCTAACCATAGCATGAAACATATGGATCCAAATCAGCCCCTTACGAAGCAACGCATAAACTAGGGTTTAAGCTTCTGTCACTCTAGCAACCCATCATCTACTTATTACTTCCCAATGCCTTCCTCTAGGCCCAAATAATGGTGAAGTGTTATGTAGTCGACGTTCACATAACACCACTAGAGGCTAGACAACATACATCTCATCAAAATATCGAACGAATACCAAATTCACATGACTACTAATAGCAACACTTCTCCCTTGTCCTCAGGAACAAATGTAACTACTCACAAAGCATATTCATGTTCATAATCAGAGGGGTAATAATATGCATACATGATCTGAACATATGATCTTCCACCAATTAAACCAACTAGCATCAACTACAAAGAGTAATTAACACTACTAGCACCAATCCCGGACTTGGAGATAAGAATTGGATACAAGAGATGAACTAGGGTTTTGAGATGAGATGGTGCTGATGAAGATGTTGATGGAGATTGCCCTCTCCCGATGATAGGAGTGTTGGTGATGACGATGGCGATGATTTCCCCCTCCGGGAGGGAGGTTTCCCCGGCGGAACAGCTCTGCCGGTGCCCTAGATTGGTTTCGCCTCATGGCGGCGGAGTTTCATCCCGAAAGGTTGCTTCTCATTTTTTTATCGACGAAAGACTTCATATAGTAGAAGATGGTTATCGGAGAGCCACCAGGGGGGCCACGAGGTAGGGGCGCGCCCCACACCCTCGTGGACAGGGTGTGGGCCCCCTGGTCTTCATCTTTGGCGAGGGTTTTTCATTATTTATTATAAGGTATTCCATGGAGTTTCAGGACTTTTGGAGTTGTGCAGAATAGGTCTCTAATATTTGCTCCTTTTCCAGCCCAGAATTCCAGCTGCCGGCATTCTCCCTCCTTATATAAACCTTGTAAAATAAGAGAGAATAGCCATAAGTATTATTACATAATGTGAAATAACAGCCCATAATGCAATAAATATCGATATAAAAGCATGATGCAAAATGGACGTATCAACTCCCCCAAGCTTAGACCTCGCTTGTCCTCAAGCGAAAGCCGATAACAATAAATATGTCCCCATGTTTAGAGGTAGAGGCATCGATAAAAATAAAATACAGACATGAGGGCATCATGATTATTCTCATAACAGCAACATATATAGATATTTTCATATGATTACTTATGTTCAAGTGATGATCTATTCAGAATGCAAAAGTATGAATCAGAAACCTTATTGAGAACCAACAAACTATAACCTCAGTCATTGAAGTAATTGCAATTTATCACAACATCGGAAAGAGTCTATGTCAGAGCTAAAAAGCAAGTCCACATACTCAACTATCATCTAGTCCTTCATAGTTGCTAACACTCACGCAATACTTGTGGTTACGGAGTTTTAATCGGACATAGAGAAAGATAGGGGCTTATAGTTTCGCCCCACAACCTTTTACCTCGAGGGTAATGTCAACAATAATAACTCATGCCCCCCTACATCCAATTAGATATATATATATATATATATATATATATATCAGGTTATTTCCAACATGCTGGGCTTGCCAAAGGATAAAATGAAAAAGGGAGAGGTGAAGATCACCATGACACTTGCATAAGGTAGAAGATAATAATAAAAGATAGGCCCTTCGCAGAGGGAAGCAGAGGTTGCCATGCGCTTTTATGGTTGGATGCACAAAATCTTAATGCGAAAGAACGTCACTTTATATTGCCCCTTGTGATATGAACCTTTATTATGCAGTCCGTCGCTTTTATTATTTCCACATCACAAGATCGTATAAAGCTTATTTCTCCCACACTAATCATACATATTTAGAGCAATTTATATTTCTTTGCACCGATGACAACTTACTTGAGGGATCTTACTCAATCCATAGGTAGATATGGTGGACTCTCATGGCAAAGATGGTTTTAAAGGTATTTGGAAGCACAAGTAGTATCTCTACTTGGTGCTGAGAATTTGTCTAGCATGAGGGGGAAAGGCAAGCTCAACATGTTGGATGATCCATGACAACATACTTTATCTCATATATAAGAAAACATAACCCATTACGTTGTCTTCCTTGTCCAACATCAACTCTTTAGCATGTCATATTTTGATGAGTGCTCCCAATCATAAAAGATGTCAATAATAGTATATTTATATGTGAGACCTCTCTTTCCTTATTACTTCCTATTAATTGCAACGATGACCAAAGCTATGTCTGCCAACTCCCAACAACTTTTAATCGTCACACTCTTTCTATGTGAAGTCATTACTATCAATAAGATCAATATGAAATTTTGTTTCTTCTTATTCTTTTTCTCTTTTCTTTTATTCACCCAAGATCATAGCAAGAAAATCAAGCCCTTGACTCAACACTAATCTTTATTATATAGCTCACGGACTCGATTACATAGAGAGATCATAAGGCAAAACTCAAAACTAGATCATGCCATAAACTTTATTCTACTAGATCAAAATACTACTAATAGGATCGGACTAAGGAAAACGGTAAAGATAGGAGTTGTGATTGTGATACAATACCGGGGCACCTCCCCCAAGCTTGGCTGTTGCCAGGGGGAGTGCCCATTCCCATGTGATTATGTCTCCTTCTTTGTTGTTGGTGTGGAAGGTGGAGGTGTTGTTGACTTAGTTGATGTCATAGACTTCTCCCTTAATTTACGCTTGAGGACGGCATTTTGATCCCTCAGATCATCAATCTCCCACTCCAGGGTTAATATCTTTTTGCATAGGTCCTGCTTATTTTCCTGCAAGAGACGAAAAGGGATAAACTTGAATTTTGGTTTCTTTACCATATCAGGGAGACTTGACTTTTTGAACTCCACGTGCATATCCCCATGTTGAGGTAATGGGGCTTCATCTTCATCTGAGCTCGTCTCCTCCTTCCCATTGGGTTCATAGTCCTCTTCTTCCTCTGTGGTCCAACCATCGTGCCCCACATCTCCATAGACCTTAGGATTAGCAAAGTAATCATCCACATAGCTTTCTCCTTCCGAATCCTGGGAAGACATGTTGATCTAATCTGCAGCGGGACAGCTCAAAACAAAAACAGAGGATAATTGCGTGATACGGGAGTCAAAACCTTCGGGAGAATATATAGTGAATTTTTACCGACCAAAATACGTATCGTGCAAGAAAACGGAGTCCGGAAGGCACACGAGGTGCTCACGAGGTAGGGGGCACGCCCTCCACCCTCGTGTCCTTCCCGGACTGCTACTTAATTTTCTATTTTTCTAAATATTCCAAAACGGAGAAATATTGCCTTAAAAACTGTTTTGGAATCGGTTTACTTACCGTACCACATACCTATTCCTTTTTGGAGTCTGAAACGTTCTGGAAAGTGTCCCTTATGTATTCCTCCGGGGTTACGGTTTCAATAATATTGGTTTCAATATTTATGGGATTACCTGAAATATAATGTTTAATTCTCTGACCGTTTACCACCTTCGGATTTGTGCCTTCGAAGTTGTTGATTTTTATGGCACCGGAACGATAGACCTCCTCGATAACATAAGGGCCTTCCCATTTAGAGAGAAGGTTTCCTGCAAAAAATCTTAAACGGGAGTTGGATAGCAATACATAATCACCTACTTAAACTCACGCTTTTGTATCCTTTTGTCATGCCATCGTTTAACCTTTTCTTTAAACAACTTGGCATTTTCATAAACTTGAGTTCTCCATTCATCAAGTGAGCTAATATCAAATAACCTATTTTCACCGGCAAGTTTGAAATCATAGTTGAGCTCTTTAATAGCCCAATATGCCTTACGTTCTAGTTCGAGAGGTAAGTGACATGCTTTTCCATATACCATTTTATACGGAGACATACCCATAGGATTTTTATATGCAGTTCTATAGGCCCATAATGCATCATCAAGTTTCTTGGACCAATTCTTTCTAGACCTATTGACAGTCTTTTGCAAAATTAATTTGAATTCTCTATTACTCAATTCTACTTGACCACTAGACTGTGGGTGATACGGAGATGCAATTCTATGATTGACGTCATATTTAGCAAGCATTTTACGGAAAGCACCATGAATAAAATGTGAACCACCATCAGTCATTAAATATCCAGGGACTCCAAACCTTGGAAAAATAACTTATTTAAGCATTTTAATAGAAGTGTTATGATCATCACTACTAGTTGGAATAGCTTCTACCCACTTAGTAACGTAATCAACAGCAACTAAAATATGTGTATATCCATTAGAGGCAGGAAAAGGTCGCATATAATTAAAGCCCCGAACATCAAACAGTTCACTAACAAGTGAATAATTCATAGGCATTTCTTGACGTCTACTAATATTACCAATTCTTTGACATTCATCACAAGATAGGACAAACTTACGGGCATCCTTGAAGAGAGTAGGCCAATAAAAACTGGATTGCAATACGTTATGTGTAGTTCTATCTCCCGCGTGGTGTCCTCCATAAGTTTCGGAGTGGCACTTGCGTAGGATCTGTTCCTGTTCATGCTCAGGTACACAACGTCTAATAACACCATCTACTCCTTATTTATAAAGATGTGGGTCATCCCAAAAGTGATGTCTCAAATCATAGAAGAACCTTTTCTTTTGTTGGTATGTGAAGCTAGATGGTATAAATTTAGCAACGATGTAATTGGCATAATTAGCATACCAAGGGGTACTACGAGAAGTACTTATGACATTGAATTGTTCATCAGGAAAGCTATCATCAATAGGTAGTGGGTCATCAAGAACATTCTCTAACCTAGATAAGTTGTCTGCAACGGGGTTCTTAGCTCCTCTTCTATCAACAATATGTAAATCAAATTCTTGTAGCAAGAGAACCCATCTAATAAGTCTAGGTTTAGCATCTTTCTTCTCCATAAGATATTAAATAGCAGCATGATCAGTGTGGATAGTTACTTTAGAATCAACAATATAAGGTCTGAACTTATCACAAGCAAATACAACTGCTAAAAGTTCTTTTTCAGTAGTAGCATAATTTCTTTGAGCATTGTCTAGAGTCTTACTAGCATAATGGATAACATTTAATTTCTTATCAACTCTTTGCCCTAGAACAGCACCTACAGCATAATCACTAGCATCACACATAATTTCAAAGTGTAAATTCCAATCAGGTGGCTGAACAATAGGTGCAGAGACTAATGCTTTCTTAAGTATTTCAAATGCTTCTACACAATCATCATCAAAGACAAATGGTATATCTTTTTGTAATAAATTAGTCAGAGGCCAAGAAATTTTTGAGAAGTCCTTAATGAACCTCCTATAAAATCCGGCGTGACCAAGGAAACTTCTTATACCTTTGATGTCCTTGGGACACGACATCTTTTCAATAGCATCAACCTTGGCTTTATCAACTTCAATACCTCTTGTAGAAACTTTATGCCCCAAGACAATACCTTCATTAACCATAAAGTGGCACTTTTCCCAATTCAAGACAAGATTAGTTTCTTCACATCTCTACAAAACTCGATCAAGATTGCTCAAGCAATCATCAAAAGAAGATCCATAGACGTTAAAGTCGTCCATGAAAACCTCACAAATCTTTTCACAAAAGTCAGAGAATATATCCATCATGCATCTTTGAAAGGTAGCAGGTGCATTACATAAACCAAAAGGCATACGTCTATAAGCAAAAGTACCAAAAGGGCATGTAAAAGTAGTCTTTGATTGATCTTTAGCCGACACAGGTATTTGAGAGAAACCAGAATAACCATCTAGAAAGAAGTAATGTGTATGTTTGCATAATCTTTCTACCATTTGATTGATAAAAGGTAAGGGGTAATGATCTTTCTTAGTAGCCTTATTTAATTTGCAGAAATCAATTACCATCCTATAACCTGTAATAATTCCTTGTGGAATCAATTCATCTTTATCATTAGGAACAACAGTAATACCTCCCTTCTTAGGGACACAATGAACAGGACTTACCCACTGACTATCAGCAACGGGATAAATTATACCTGCCTCCAGAAGCTTTAGTATTTCTTTTCTTATGACTTCTTTCATTTTAGATTCAGACGTCGTTGAGGATCACGAACTGGTTTGGCATCTGCTTCCAAATTTATTTTATTTTGACATAGAGTGGGACTAATTCCCTTAAGATCATCAAGAGTATATCCAATAGCAGCACGGTGCTTCTTCAGAGTTTTCAATAATCTTTATTCTTCACGCTCTGAAAGGTTAGCACTAATAAGCATATTTAAGATTATCAGGCAACGGTTTAAGCTCAAACACGGGATCATCCTTAGGTGGAGGGGATCCCCTAGGATTTCAACAGGCAAATTGTGTTTCAGAATAGATTCCTGTTTAAAGAATACTTCATCTATTTCCCTTCTTTCATTCATAAACATATCATTCTCATGGTCTAGCAAATATTGTTCTAAAGGATCACTCGGAGGTACGGCAATAGAAGCAAGACCAATAATTTCATCCTTACTAGGCAATTCTTCTTCACGGTGTTGTTTACTAAATTTAGAGAAATTAAACTCATGAGTCATATCATCTAAGCCGACAGTAACAACATCCCTTGTGCAATCTCTGGTAGCATTAACAGTATTCAAGAAGGGTCTACCAAATATAATGGGACAAAAGCTATCTTGTGGGGAACCAAGAACAAGAAAATCAGTAGGATATTTAGTTTTCCCACACAAGACTTCAACATCTCTAACAATTCCCATTGGTGAAATGGTATTTTTATTAGCAAGTTCAATAGTGACATCAATTTCTTCTAACTCAACAGGTGCAATGTCATGCATAATTTCTTTGTATAAGTCAATAGGTATTGCACTAGCACTAGCACCCATATCACATAAGCCATGATAACAATGATCTCCTATTTTAACAGAAATAACAGGCATGTTGTAACGCCCCGAGACTGATGTGCCAGGTGTCCTCCAGTTATTCGCTGTTGTTGCCTTGTCATTTGCTTGCGTGTTGCATCCTGCCATGTCATCATCCGCATTGCATCATCATGTTTTCAAAACTTGCATCCGTATGGGTTCCCCAGTTCCATCCGTTGTCCGTTCCGAGCCCAGCCACACTTGCACGCGCCCGCGGCACGTCCGAAATATTATTTTATAAGTGGCCGGAAAATGTTCTCGGAATGGGTTGAAAGTTGGCATGTTGTGTTGTTATGTTGTAGGTAGGCCGCCTGCCAAGTTTCATCGCATTCGGAGTTCGTTTGACGCCCCAATGGATAACTATAGCGACAATATAGTCGGTCTAAACGTCGGACGTTTTCGGTCTCCGGAAACAGTCGTCGGGTCTCTCTCTTCTCTTCTCTTCTCTTCTCTCAGCCCAAGGCTTTCTGCACGGCCCACTACCTAACTGCCAGGACCTACCCAACCTCTCTCGTCAGTCCGCGGAACCCCTCGCGTGCGTCCGGAAGTTGTCCCGAACCCGACCCGGGGAGTTGTCGCCGTTGGACTCAGAACATCCCCAAACATCTACAAAACATCACCGTTTTCTCATTTGGTTTTCCTAACCCATTTATTCTCGACCGTCGATTTTCAATCAGATGATCCAAACTCCCCTCTTTCCCTATATATATAGACTCCCTAGTCTAATTTAGGACCTAACCCTAAATTTTAGGCCTCATGTCCCATCCACCCATCGCCGCCGCCGCCACTACACCAAATTCCCCTTGGGATCTCCCCTACTAGTTCCCCCCAACCAGCCTCCACCTTCCCCTCGATCCATTCCACGCCCGAGCTCCTCCCTCCTCACGTGCCTGAGATCAGCATCTCTCCTTGAGCCGACCGCAGCAGCAACTCCAGCGCAGCCCCCTGCCTCAACCTTCGCCTCCCCGTCGTTCCTGCGCCGCCGTCACCCCGCGTCCCTGAGCACCTAGTCGCCATTGCCAAACGGCTGCGCCATTCAGCAACACCAGCTCCTCGCGCCCTACTTCCCTCCCGTCTGCTGATGTTCGTTTTCCCCTACTCGTTCTCATATCTCTCTCTCTATTCACGGGCACAGGAGAAGTGGAGCGCCGCGCTACCGTCCTCGGACGATGCCGGTCGCCATTGTTCTTCACCGGATACTGCATCCCCGCCATGGGTCTGGTCCTCCTCCGCCCTCCCGTGAAGCCCTGATGCGCCAAGTTCCTCCTCCGACCGGTCCTGCTGCGGCAAGTCCCGCTGGCCTCCCTGTTTCCGCGCCTGCGTCGCCCTGTAGCCGTGAGTGTAGACGCTGGTGAATCCCGCAGGTCGCTCCTCGCCAAGTCCCTCGCCTCGCCGTCCTGCGCCTGGAGCCGCACCCATCCGTCATCCCTTCCTCGATCCACCGCAGCAGGCGGACCTCCGCTTCCGGCCACGCCGCCGGCAAGCCCTGCCTCCTCCGCCTCCCCAAGTCCCTAAACCCGTCGCTGTGTTTTCCTTCAGAACGAGCAGAGCAGCTCACGCGCCCCGCGTTGGCTTCTCGCGTGGACCTTGCCGGCCCGATTCCAGGCCAGCGCCTCGCCTCCGATGCCTGTGCCCCGCAGGCCCAGCTTCCCTGCCGGCCCCTCCTCTGCTCGCACGCACGTGGGCCAGTGCCGCGCAAGGCCTAGTCACGCCAGATCCGGCCTGCCTGGCGTCCCCCCTCTCCAGCTGGGCTAAAGCCCATGGTGAGCCACCCAAAGCCCAGCGCCCAGCGTTTTCAGCCTGCATAGGGTTTTTCCCTTAGCTGCGATTTTATCAATTTCCAGGGATTTGCACTTTTGCACATCAGCCCCTAAACTTCATGCATTTCATTACTCACAAATGGTGCATCATATGTAAAAACTTAATATATGAAACTTGCTTAGAATTTTGTGTAGATTAATAATTTTCCACTTTCATCTATGTTTAAAATGTTTAAAATGCTGTTTGTTTAAATTTGCTCCTATGCCATGTTAAAATGTTTTATTTTCATAACTAATTAACCGTAGCTCAGTTTTAATTAATCTTTATATGTAAATGGGGTAGAATTTTGCCTAGTTTAACATGGTGGCTTTACTTTGCATGTTTAATAACTCTAAATTGTGTTTAGGGAAGATCAGTACCACAACCAAAAATATGCACATGAGGATTTTTTCCGGACTTGTTGCTTGTTGTTCCCGCCTCATTTAAAGTTGCCTAGATAGGTAGTTTTCTTTTGCTTCACCCTCTTGCCATGTTTAACAACATTTAATATTGTTGGGTACATAAACGAGATCGAACTAAATAAATCATGTGGTGTTCCGTCAATATGCAACTCGTTGCATATTGAGCACTACTTAATTTGTAGAATTGCTTGTGCTTTTTGCCATGCCATGCTTCATTAAACCGGACATGCATCATACTCGATTGTGCATCATGCCATGTTGATGTGTTGGTTGTTTACTATGTTGTATGCTTCTTTTCCAGTGTTGCTTCTTCGGGTTGGTTCCGATAAGGTCGCGTTTGTGAGGACCCGTTTGACTACGTCCATTTGTCTTCTTCATGGACTCGTTTCTTCTTCCTTGCGGGATTTCAGGCAAGATGACCATACCCTTGAAATCACTTCTATCTTTGCTTGCTAGTTGCTCGCTCTTTTGCTACGCCTATGCTGCGATACCTACCACTTGCTTATCATGCCTCCCATATTGTTAAGCCAAGCCTCTAACCCACCTTGTCCTAGCAAACCGTTGTTTGGCTATGTTACCGCTTTGCTCAGCCCCTCTTATAGCGTTGTTAGCTGCAGGTGAAGATTGGAGCTTGTTCCATGTTTGGAACATGGATATTTGTTGGGATATCACAATATCTCTTATTTAATTAATGCATCTATATACCTGGTAAAGGGTGGAAGGCTCGGCCTTATGCCTGGTGTTTTGTTCCACTCTTGCCGCCCTAGTTTCCGTCATATCGGTGTTATGTTCCCGGATTTTGCGTTCCTTACATGGTTGGGCTATAATGGGAACCCCTTGACAGTTCGCCTTGAATAAAACTCCTCCAGCAAGGCCCAACCTTGGTTTTACCATTCGCCACCTAGCCTTTTTCCCTTGGGAGTCGCACATCCCGAGGGTCATCTTTATTTTAACCCCTCCGGGCCAGTGGTTGTCTAAGTGTTGGTCCGAACTAGAGTCCTTTGCAGCGCCACCTCGGGGAAACTTGAGGGCTAGTTTTAGTTGCACGGAGCACTCATCCGGTGTTGCCCTGAGAACGAGATATGTGTAGCTCCTATCAGGATGTCGGCGCATCGGGCGGTCTTGCTGGTCTTGTTTTACCTGTCGAAATGTCTTGTAACCGGGATACCGAGCCTGATCGGGTCTTCCCGCTAGAAGGAATATCCTTCGTCGGCTGTGAGAGCTTGTGATGGGCTAAGTTGGGACACCCCTGCAGGGTTTTGAACTTTCGAAAGCCGTGCCCGCGGTTATGGGAGATGGGAATTTGTTAACGTCCGGTTGTAGAAAACCTGAAGTTGACCTTAATTAAAATACATCAACCGCGTGTGTTACCGTGATGGTCTCTTCTTGGTGGAGTCCGGGAAGTGAACACGGTGTTGGAGTTATGCTTGACGCAGGTTGTTCTAGGATCACTTCTTGATCATAGTTTCTCGATCGTGCCTTGCCTTCTCTTCTCGCTCTCTTTTGCGTATGTTAGCCACCATATATGCTAGTCGCTTGCTGCAGCTCCACCTCATACCTTTGCCTTACCCATAAGCTTAAATAGTCTTGATCGCGAGGGTGTGAGATTGCTGAGTCCCCATGACTCATAGATACTTCCAAAACCAGCTTGCAGGTGCCGTTGAACCGTGCAGATGACGCAACCAAGCTCAAGGAGGAGCTCAATGAAGATCTTGCCCTTTGTGTTGTTTCGTTCTAGTTGATCAGTAGTGGAGCCCAGTTGGGGTCGATTGGGGATCTGTGTAGCATTTGGGGTAGTCTTCTTTTATTTTGGCTCCGTAGTCGGGCCTTGATTGTATTTGGATGATGTAATGCTTTATTCATGTATTTGTGTGAAGTGGCGATTGTAAGACAACTATGTATCTTTTCCCTTATTGTATTACATGGGTTGTTTGCGAAGATTACCTCACTTGCGACATTGCTTTCATTGCGGTTATGCCTCTAAGTCGTGCTTCGACACGTGGGAGATATAGCCGCATCGAGGGCGTTACAAGTTGGTATCAGAGCCTCCCCCGACCTTAGGAGCCCCCCTGCTTGATCGAATAGCTGGCGTTGTTGAGTCTAGAAAAATGTTTTGAGTCATTTAGGATTATATATATCGGAGAGTTTAGGAATTCTTTTTACTCCCCAGTCCCTTCATCGCTCTAGTAAGGCATCCTGACGTAGAGTTTTGACTCTTCTCTTCTCAAATTTCACTAAAAAAAATTAGGATCACGCGGGTATCTTGGAATCGTTCCGATGGTTTTGTGACGAGAACATTGTTCTTGGTGCCTCCTGACATTTAGGGGTTGTGGCAGTGTCCCGGGGAGTTGAGCTCCGAGGTGTTGTCGTCACAATTTTATCGTTGCTGTTCTGGAATACCTGAGATTAGTTTCGCCGACATCGAAAATCTTTTTTATGCAATTGTTGGTGAGATAACCTCGACGCCACCCAGTACTGGGGCGGGAGTTCGGGAGTATTGCCATAACTTGTATAACGGATGCTTTTCGAAGGTTGAGGTAGACGATTTACAAAGGTTTCTTGGTTATGTGTTGAAGGATGGATACAGCTGGATGTAGGATTTGTTAGTTTTGGGTGAGATATTATGCTTCCCCTGTATCCCCAACACCTGATTGCATAACCAGGAAAATTTCGGGAGTTTATAAGTGGGAATTCAAGTAGCTCCTGGGATATCTTTCCGACGGATATATGATATGAAATTGGGGTTCGATGGCTAGTGGTCCGCCTATTCACGGTTGGTTATACAGTGGTCTCGTTGTGTCTTAAAGAGTCCTTGGTTATGCCGACTCAGGGACACTTCGTATGTCATGTGCACTGCCTTGTACATGATGGTGTTGTACGATCGAGCCCGTGTAGGCCCCACCACGAAAACTTCGGACGAAATCTCTATCATATGTTTGTTCCGGCTTATTTGGCAAGCCAATCCTTTGTTTTGTTTTTGAGTTGTGGTATTCGAGTTGCTTCGAAGTCAAATGTTGATTCCATACCTTTCCTAAGCGGTGGTCTCTTACTTCTACGTGAGTACCAATCCTTCATGATAATCGAGATTGTCTCGTCAATCCTTTTCATCCGGGGTGTTTCTCTTCAAGTGGATCCGATCATTTAAATATCAGCAAGATCAATTATCAGTTCTTCTCAATGGTGTTCGTTTCATCCATCCCAAGTTGTCTTTGTTTTTCCCGCCCTCCCTCCCTTGTTTTTTCTTCAAGGACTCAGATTTCTTTTTCGAGTATCCATTTTATTGATCGAAGTCTCTCCATTCTTTTTCCTTCATGTTCTTATCCGGTGATTCTCACGAAGATCCTAACGGGGCCTCAAGTTCATCATTATTCATTCTCTTTCTTCTCCGGTGGAACCAATTCAAGCTTTGTTGATCATATCCATTTCCTCATTTCAAATACCATCTCATACCGGTGCACCTCTTAATCATTCACCTCTCGCTATTCTATTGTTCCAGAGTGGTGAAGATACCTCAGAAGATGTTGGAGTTTATTCTCATTCTTTCAAGATCTTTCGGGAATGCTATCTTATTCAAGCCATTTAATTCAACCGGTGCTTTCTCTCTTGTAAATCGTTCAACGGTGTTTTCTTTTGAGTGGGCCCTAACCCACAGGTCTTATTCTAGGATCTTACCTGACTCTTCTAATTCTTTTCCGGAGTTACTCCCAAATTCTTTTCCAAGTTTGACGTAAGAATGATTCATCATCAGTCATATGTATTTCTCCAAGATCTGTCAAATTCTTTTCATCGTCGGCTCAACCTTTCTAATTTTCATTCCGGAGTGTCTCCACAATTCTTGGTGGTGTTTCTCGTCGTAATTCTCAGATTTTGAAGACCGAAGAAGAGTTTTTCCTCCATATCTTATCCGTTCTCTCAGAGATGCGTGATTCTAGCTTGTTGCCATCCTCTCATAATTGTTTCAATTGTGACAATTCTTTTCACCCATCCGAAGCAATTCAGGAGTCTTTTCAGTTTGATTCTCCGGAGCCCATCATTCTCAGCATTCAACTCTCGTTCTCCAAATATTATCGGTGCTTCATTCAAATATCCTCTAATCAGTTCATGATCTCTTCGTTCTTTTGTATCTAAACTCTCTCATGTATCTTCGTTCATTTGCTAATTCTTACCAGTGATTCATCCTTTTACTTCATTCATTTTCAATCCTTATGGTGGGTCGTTCTAGATCTCTCTTCCTTGGTTATCATATCAATTCATTCGTTCTTTCCAATCCTATCGGCGGTTCATCGAAGACCTTCTCAAGTTTACGCTATATCTATCTTAATCCTTTCTACGAGAATAAGTAGTATGCCAAATCCGTTGCTTGTCATCAATTTAAATTGGTTAAGGATAAGCATAATGTAATTCTTATTCTTGTTTCATCGAGTAAATTCAATTATTCCGGAGGTTCATCAAACTCTCGGTTTCAATTGGTTCATCTTTTCTTTTTCCCGGAGTTCCAAGCTTTCATCATCATGAAGATCCATCTTATCATTGCAAGGCTTCAACCTTATTCTTTTCATCCTTCATTTCGTTTGATCATTCTTTTATTACCGGAGTTCTTCATGGAGACTCTACATGATGGTTCATCAAGGATTTAATTCCTTCTCGAAGGATTCATCGAGATTCTTTTCAAAGGAGCTCAAGTATTCTTCATCTTGCATAATGAAGTGCAATTCTTTCTACATTATCTTTTGAGGTGGTGTTATGCCATTCGTGATAATTTCCCTTCGTGTTTCATGACTCACAACTTATCAAGGAGGTATTTTAAATCCATCAATCTCTTCATTCGAGTTATCTTGGGTTATATTTCACCTAAAACCTTCCCTAAGGAATGTTGCTATTTATGGTATTTATCGATGATCCAAGTTTCCTCTTATTCTTGCGATGAAAGATGTTTTCATCTCTCCGTCGCTCCCAAGCAAGCAATTGTTTTTGTTTGTGGCAGGTTTTCACCTCAAGTTCTCGAGATGTTTTCCTTAAGCCCACAACAAGCTTACTCTTTCGTTGTTGGTTTTCCCAACAACTCCGTTCAATCCTTCTTTTTAAGGATGCTCTCTCAAATTCATTTGAGGTAGAACATGTTGTTTTCTTTTCCGTTCTTTTCATCACATTCTTTCATTCCTTCCAGAGGCATTGAATGATGCTCTCTTCACTCATCATCTCGTATTGTGAAGATCATGTTCTTTCCTTTTTCTTATCCATTCAACCGGAGTATCGTGTTTTCATTCGAGCTCTCTCATCTTATCAAGTTTTACCTCCATTCCCAACCGGAGTGCTGTTTGAAATCTTTCTTACCCCTTCTGCTGTTCTCTCAATAGTTCCGAAGACAGTGTGTTGTTGATTTCATCAAGCATACTCTCATCTTGTCAAGTTCTTATTCAATTCATTTTCTTTTCAGTCCGAATGCTGCCCAAATTATATCATTCTTTTTCCTTCTCTATCTTGTTTTAACCGGAGTGTCATTTTTATCATTCCTCTTCTAACCGGAGTCTCATCCAAGTGCTTTTGTTTGGCAAAGGTTATATTCCTTACCTTCCATGTCGAACCAAAGTGTTGTCGTAATTGATCCTTATTGTTCCTTGTGCATCTCGTCCTACCGGAGTGTTTGCATGTACTTCTTGTCCATTGCAATCCTTGTCTTTTGTCTTTCAACCTACAAGGTTCTCATAATGTTCCTTGTTATTTTTTTTCTAACGGAGTGTTTTCAACTTCGATCATCTCCGTTGTTTTTCTTTTAGAAAAATGGTTTAACCTCTCAAGGTTCCTTGGTTCCACTCATTTGTCAAAGAAGCAACTTAGTTTAACCTCTTCTCTTTCTCTTCCGTTGTCCCTCCGGTGCCATTCTAGATCTCGGGACGAGATCCTCTCGTAGTGGTGGAGTGTTGTAACGCCCCGAGACTGATGTGCCAGGTGTCCTCCAGTTATTCGCTGTTGTTGCCTTGTCATTTGCTTGCATGTTGCAACTTGTCATGTCATCATCCGCATTGCATCATCATGTTTTCAAAACTTGAATCCGTCTGGGTTCCCCAGTTCCATCTGTTGTCCATTCCGAGCCCAGCCACACTTGCATGCGCCCACGGCACGTCCGAAATATTATTTTATAAGTGGCCGGAAAATGTTCTCGGAATGGGTTGAAAGTTTTCATGTGGTGTTGTTATGTTGTAGGTAGGCCGCCTGCCAAGTTTCATCGCATTCGAAGTTCGTTTGACGCCCCAATGGATAACTATAGCGACAATATAGTCGGTCTAAACGTCAGATGTTTTCGGTCTCCGGAAACAGTCGCCGGGTCTCTCTCTTCTCTTCTCTCAGCCCAAGGCTTTCTGCACGGCCCACTACCTAACCGCCAGGACCTACCTAACCTCTCTCGTCAATCCGCGGAACCCCTCGCGCGCGTCCGGAAGTTGTCCCAAACCCGACCTGGGGAGTTGTCGCCGTTCGACTCAGAACATCCCCAAACATCTACAAAACATCACCGTTTTCTCATTTGGTTTTCCTAACCCATTTATTCTCGACCGTCGATTTTCAATCAGATGATCCAAACTCCCCTCTTTCCCTATATATATAGACTCCCTAGTCTAATTTAGGACCTAACCCTAAATTTTATGCCTCATGTCCCATCCACCCATCGCCGCCGCCACTACACCAAATCCCCCTTGGGATCTCCCCTGCCAGTTCCCCCCCAACCAGCCTCCACCTTCCCCTCGATCCATTCCACGCCCGAGCTCCTCCCTCCTCACACGCCTGAGATCAGCATCTCTCCTTGAGCCAGCCGCAGCAGCAACTCCAGCGCAGCCCCCTGCCTCAACCTTCGCCTCCCCGTCGTTCCTGCGGCGCTGTCACCCCGCGTCCCTAAGCACCTAGTCGCCATTTCCAAACACCTGCACCATACAGCAACACCAGCTCCTCGCGCCCTGCTTCCCTCCCGTCTGCTGATGTTCGTTTTCCCCTACTCTTTCTCATATCTCTCTCTGTGTGTGTTCACGAGCACAGGAGAAGTTTAGCGTCGCGCCACCGTCCTCGAACGATGCCGGTCGCCGTTGTTCTTCACCGGATACTGCATCCCGGGCCACGGGTCCGGTCCTCCTCCGCCCTCCCGTGAAGCCCTGATGTGCCAAGTTCCTCCTCCGGCCGGTCCTGCTGCGGCAAGTCCTGCCGACCTCCCTATTGCCGCGTGTGCGTCGCCCTGTTGCCGTGAGTGCAGATGCCGTTGAATCCCGCAGGTCGCCGCCTCGCCAAGTCCCTCGCCTCGCGGTCCTGCGCCTGGAGCCGCGCCCGTCCGTCGTCCCTTCCTTGATCCACCGCAGCAGGCGGACCTCCGCTTCTGGCCACGCCGCTGGCAAGCCCTGCCTCCTCTGCCTCGCCAAGTCCCTGAACCTGTCGATGCGTTTTCCTTCAGAACGAGCAGAGCAGCTCGCGCGCCCCGCATTGGCTTCTCGCGTGGACCTTGCCGGCCCTATTCCAGGCCAGCGCCTCACCTCTGATGCCTATGCCCCGCAGGCCCAGCTTCCCTATCGGCCCCTCCTCTGCTCGCACGCACATGGGCCAGTGCCGCGCAAGGCCCAGTCGCGCCAGATCCGGCTTGCCTGGCCTCCCCCCTCTCTAGCTGGGCTAAAGCCCATGGTGAGCCACCCAAAGCCCAGCACCCAACATTTTCAGCCTGCATAGGTTTTTTTCCCTTAGCTGCGATTTTATCAATTTCCAGGGATTTGCACTTTTGCAGATCAGCCCCTAAACTTCATGCATTTCATTACTCACAAACGGTGCATCATATGTAAAAACTTAATATATGAAACTTGCTTAGAATTTTGTGTAGATTAATAATTTGCCACTTTCATCTATGTTTAAAATGTTTAAAATGATGTTTGTTTAAATTTGCTCCTATGCCATGTTAAAATGTTTTATTTTCATAACTAATTAACCGTAGCTCGGTTTTAATTAATCTTTATATGTAAATGGGGTAGAATTTTGCCTAGTTTAACATGGTGGCTTTAGTTTGCATGTTTAATAAATCTAAAATTTTGTTTAGGGCAGATTAGTACCACAACCAAAAATATGCACATGAGTTTTCCGGACTTGTTGCTTGTTGTTCCGGCCTCATTTAAACTTGCCTAGATAGGTAGTTTTCTTTTGCTTCACCCTCTTGCCATGTTTAACAACACTTAATATTGTTGGGTACATAAACGAGATCGAACTAAATAAGTCATGTGGTGTTCCGTCAATATGCAACTCGTTGCATATTGAGCTCTACTTAATTTGTAGAATTGCTTGTGCATTTTGCCATGCCATGCTTCATTAAACCGGACATGCATCATACTCGATTGTGCATCATGCCATGTTGATGTGTTGGTTGTTTACTATGTTGTATGCTTCTTTTTCGGTGTTGCTTCTTTGGGTTGGTTCCGATAACGTCGCATTTGTGAGGACCCATTCGACTACGTCCGTTTGTCTTCTTCATGGACTTGTTTCTTCTTCCTTGCAGGATTTCAGGCAAGATGACCATACCCTCGAAATCACTTCTATCTTTGCTTGCTAGTTGCTTGCTCTTTTGCTACGCCTATGCTGCAATACCTACCACTTGCTTATCATGCCTCCCATATTGTTAAGCCAAGCCTCCAACCCACCTTGTCCTAGCAAACCGTTGTTTGGCTATGTTACTGCTTTGCTCAGCCCCTCTTATAGCATTGTTAGTTGCAGGTGAAGATTGGAGCTTGTTCCATGTTTGGAACATGGATATTTGTTGAGATATCACAATATCTCTTATTTAATTAATGCATCTATATACTTGGTAAAGGGTGGAAGGCTCGGCCTTATGCCTGGTGTTTTGTTCCACTCTTGCCGCCCTAGTTTCCGTCATATCGGTGTTATGTTCCCGGATTTTGCATTCCTTACGCGGTTGGGTTATAATGGGAACCCCTTGACAGTTCGCCTTGAATAAAACTCCTCCAGCAAGGCCCAACCTTGGTTTTACCATTCGCCACCTAGCCTTTTTCCCTTGGGAGTTGCGCATCCCGAGGGTCATCTTTATTTTAACCCCCCGGGCCAGTGGTTGTCTAAGTGTTGGTCTGAACTAGAGTCCTTTGCAGCGCCACCTCGGGGAAACTTGAGGGCTGGTTTTAGTTATACGGAGCGCTCATCCGGTGTTGCCCTAAGAACGAGATATGTGTAGCTCCTATCAGGATGTCGGCGCATCGGGCGGTCCTGCTGGTCTTGTTTTACCTGTCGAAATGTCTTGTAACCGGGATTCTGAGCCTGATCGGGTCTTCCCGCTAGAAGGAATATCCTTCGTTGACCGTGAGAGCTTGTGATGGGCTAAGTTGGGACACCCCTGCCGGGTTTTGAACTTTCGAAAGCCGTGCCCGCGGTTATGGGCAGATGGGAATTTGTTAACGTCCGGTTGTAGAAAACCTGAAGTTGACCTTAATTAAAATACATCAACCGCGTGTGTTACCGTGATGGTCTCTTCTCGGCGGAGTCCGGGAAGTGAACACGGTGTTGGAGTTATGCTTGACGCAGGTTGTTCTAGGATCACTTCTTGATCATAGTTTCTCGATCGTGTCTTGCCTTCTCTTCTCGCTCTCTTTTGCGTATGTTAGCCACCATATATCCTAGTCGCTTGCTGCAGCTCCACCTCATACCTTTGCCTTACCCATAAGCTTAAATAGTCTTGATCGCGAGGGTGTGAGATTGCTGAGTCCCCGTGACTCACAGATACTTCCAAAACCAGCTTGCAGGTGCCGTTGAACCGTGCAGATGACGCAACCAAGCTCAAGGAGGAGCTCGATGAAGATCTTGCCCTTTTTGTTGTTTCGTTCTAGTTGATCAGTAGTGGAGCCCAGTTGGGGTCGATTGGGGATCTGTGTAGCATTTGGGGTAGTCTTCTTTTATTTTGGCTCCATAGTCGGGCCCTGATTGTATTTGGATGATGTAATGCTTTATTCATGTATTTGTGTGAAGTGGCAATTGTAAGCCAACTATGTATCGTTTCCCTTATTGTATTACATGGGTTGTTTGCGAAGATTACCTCACTTGTGACATTGCTTTCAATGCGGTTATACCTCTAAGTCGTGCTTCGACACGTGGGAGATATAGCCGCATTGAGGGTGTTACACATGCCTACCACTGGTCTAGGTTTATCTGTATCACGGGGTTTAGCAATTCTAGCAGTTTCATTACAGAAGTAAATAACATGCCCATCTATATTATCAGACAAGAGATCTTTAACAATAGCAATATTAGGTTCAACTTTAACTTGCTCAGGAGGTGTATATGTTTTAATATTGCTTTTACGAACCACATTTGAAGGTTTAGCATGATCCTTTATCTTAACAAGGAAAGGTGGTTTCTCAACATAACAAGTAGGAACAATAGGATCATTATAAGTGATAGACTTTTCTTGAACTTTAATAGGTGCAGCTACTTTTACTTCTATGGGAGGATGATATTTAAACCACTTCTCCTTAGGGAGATCAACATAAGTAGCAAAAGATTCACAGAAAGAAGCTACTATCTCATAATCAAGTCCATATTTAGTGCTAAACTTACGGAAAATATCGGTATCCATAAAAGATTTAACACAATCAAACTTAGGTGTCATACCTGACTCCTTACCTTTGTCGAGATCCCAATATTTAGAGTTGCGTTTAATTCTATCCAATAAATCCAATAGTCTTCATCATAAAAGAGCCAGCACAAGAAGTATCAAGCATGGTGCGATTATTTTCAGAAAGCCGAGCATAAATTTTTTGAAGGATTGTTTCTCTTGGGAGCTCATGATTGGGGCATGAATATAACATTGATTTAAGCCTCCCCCAAGCTTGAGCGATGCTTTCTCCTTCGTGAGGCCAAAAATTATATATATAATTGCAGTCACGATGAACAAGATGCATAGGGTAATACTTTTGATGAAATTCCAATTTCAATCTTCTATAGTTCCATGATCTCGTATCATCACATAGCCTATACCATGTCAATGCGTCTCCCTTCAAAGATAAAGGGAAGACCTTCTTCTTAGCAACATCATCGGGTATACCTGCAAGCTTAAATAATCCACAAACTTCATCCACATATATTAGGTGTTCATTAGGATGCTTTCTTCCATCTCCTGTAAAAGGATTAGCTAGCAGTTTTTTATCATACCCGAAGGATACTCATAAGGAATTTCATTTTCAATAGGTTCAGTAGGTTCAGGAGCAACTCTTTGCTCTACTGGTCGGGGTGAAGATACCCCGAACAAGCCCCTCAAAGGATTACTTTCCATAGTAACAAGTGACAGTAAATTTCAGCACACTATATAAATTTTTCCTTACCAAATTCCACCTACCAAAGGTGCTTCACTCCCCGGCAACGGCGCCAGAAAAGAGTCTTGATGACCCACAAGTATAGGGGATCTATCGTAGTCCTTTCGATAAGTAAGAGTGTCGAACCCAACGAGGGGCAGAAGGAAATGATAAGCGGTTTTCAGCAAGGTATTCTCTGCAAGTACTAAAATAAGTGGTAACAGATAGTTTTGTGATAAGATAATTTGTAACGAGCAACAAGTAACAAAAGTAAATAAAGTGCAGCAAGGTGGCCCAATCCTTTTTGTAGCAAAGGACAATCCTGGACAAACTCTTATATAAGGAAAAGCGCTCCCGAGGACACATGGGAATATCGTCGAGCTAGTTTTCATCATGTTCATATGATTCGCGTTCGGTACTTTGATAATTTGACATGTTGGTGGACCGGTGCTTGCGTGTTGTTCTTACTTGAACAAGCATCCCACTTATGATTAACCTCTATTGCAAGCATCCGCAACTACAACAAAAGTATTAAGGTAAACCTAACCATAGCATGAAACATATGGATCCAAATCAGCCCCTTACGAAGCAACGCATAAACTAGGGTTTAAGCTTCTGTCACTCTTGCAACCCATCATCTACTTATTACTTCCCAATGCCTTCCTCTAGGCCCAAATAATGGTGAAGTGTTATGTAGTCGACGTTCACATAACACCACTAGAGGCTAGACAACATACATCTCATCAAAATATCGAACGAATACCAAATTCACATGGCTACTAATAGCAAGACTTCTCCCTTGTCCTCAGGAACAAACGTAACTACTCACAAAGCATATTCATGTTCATAATCAGAGGGGTAATAATACGCATAAAGGATCTGAACATATGATCTTCCACCAATTAAACCAACTAGCATCAACTACAAAGAGTAATTAACACTACTAGCAACCTACTAGCACCAATTCCGGACTTGGAGACAAGAATTGGAAACAAGATATGAACTAGGGTTTTGAGATGAGATGGTGCTGATGAAGATGTTGATGGAGATTGCCCTCTCCCGATGAGAGGAGCGTTGGTGATGACGATGGCGATGATTTCCCCCTCCGGGAGGTAAGTTTCCCCGGCGGAACAGCTCTGCCGGAGCCCTAGATTGGTTCCGCCGAGGTTCCGCCTCATGGCGGTGGAGTTTCGTCCCGAAAGGTTGCTTCTCATTTTTTTCTCGAAGAAAGACTTCATATAGCAGAAGATGGTCATCGGAGAGCCACCAGGGGGCTCATGAGGTAGGGGGCGCGCCCTAGGGGGGCGCCCCCACCCTCGTGGACAGGGTGTGGGCCCCCTGGTCTTCATCTTTGGCGAGGATTTTTCATTATTTATTATAAGGTATTCCGTGGAGTTTTAGGACTTTTGGAGTTGTGCAGAATAGGTCTCTAATATTTGCTCCTTTTCCAGCCCAGAATTCCAGCTGTCGGCATTCTCCCTCCTTATGTAAACCTTGTAAAATAAGAGAGAATAGCCATAAGTATTATGACATAATGTGAAATAACAGCCCATAATGCAATAAATATCGATATAAAAGCATGATGCAAAATGGACGTATCAGCGAGCGTCAAGGAAACCGTGGAGAATGGCGGGGAAGCGACGTCGCGCCATCCAGCCTCCTCTTGCTATGGGAGAACAAATACTCCTGTGGCTCTGGCTGGCTCTGCACCCTCACGAACGGCACACCATACTCGATCGATTCGTTATCCTCTAGGTGCTCGACCTTCGACCTGTACACCCACCACCTCCGCCTGACTTTCTCCTTGGGAGAATCTGTCTGATCCATCTCCCAGAGGAGATACTGGATGAACTTGAAGGATTGCGGCATGACTGCCACCGAGGAGTACATCATCGCCCTCATCGCCGCCGTCTCGCTCTTTCGCATAAATTGCCACATGGCCCTCGCCATTCTCGAAATCTCCCACTCATTATCAAACCAAGTAAGGTTCTCATTCAACCTGGCTAACTTTGCCTGGTTGCCGCCAGCGATCTTCCTGATTCACTGATGCATCCTCTCCATAAATGTCCTTCTAAGTGGTCTGGTGCTAGCTTTGGAAGATGGGAGGAGAGACGGTGGTCTTGCAATAGAGGAGGAAGAGGCGAGACGGCGGTTTTCGAATGGAGATGATGGAGAGGAGAGGGGTGGTTTTGCAATGGATAGGAGGGAGAGGCGAGACGGTGGTTTTGGAATGGAGATGATGGAGAGGAGAGGAGGTGGTTTTGCAATGGAGAAGAGGGAGAGGAGCGTGCGGCAGCGATTTAGGATTGGACGAGAGGGTCAGCACGCTGTGACTGGATCAAAATCAAAATCAATTTACCCTTTAATTAAGAAAGCATCCCCAAATTAACTAGTCTCCCTTTTATTCTGGGACATAATTGACCATGATTTTCACAAATAAAATATATGTTATACGTTGCAAAAATAATATAATTTGAAAGTACAATCAGATACGAACCAAACGATACAATTTTTGGTCACATGCATTCACATTTTGCTTGTCAAATACAGTACGTGGTCAAACTTTGACCCAAAATACGCAAAACAAAAAAAATACTTCCAAGACCAGCGCCGCTCCTCTCCTCTTAAACCACCGTCGCTCCTCTCCTGTTCCAATCTAAATCTAGCGCCGCTCCTCTCCTCTTCAATTTCAAAACCACCGCCCCTCCTCTCTTGTTCCAATCCAAAACCAGCGTCACTGCTCTCCTGTTCTAATCCAAAACCAGCGTTGCTCCTCTCCTCTTCCTTTCAAAAACCACCGCCAGTGAGTGAAGGTGCTATGGAGAAGTAGATTGATGGAGGAGTACAACCGGTACATGAGGATCGTAGACGGCGACCCTGTGAAGCTAGCTAGGATGTTGGAGATACAATCTTGGTTTGACAACAAGGACCAACTAGCAGCGACGGCGACATCCACGGCCAAATATCTGCAACAGAGCGAAAAGGCGGCAATACTCCCGAAGGGAGTCGCCCGGGAGTACATAGAGTTGCTCCTCTGGGCCATGGAGCAAATAGATTCACCGAATCCGATCGTGGGGGAGCGGTGGTGGGAGTATCGATCCTAGATGGAGCATCCACCAGAGATTGAAGGATCGAGCATCTATAGGGTGCCGTTTGTGAGGGTGTCATGTTGGAAATATGCCCTAGAGGCAATAATAAAATGGTTATTATTATATTTCCTTGTTCATGATAATTGTCTATTGTTCATGCTATAATTGTATTAACCGGAAACCGTAATACATGTGTGAATACATAGACCACAACATGTCCCTAGTAAGCCTCTAGTTGACTAGCTCGTTGATCAATAGATGGTTGTGGTTTCTTGACCATGGACATTGGATGTCATTGATAACGGGATCACATCATTAGGAGAATGATGTGATGGACAAGACCCAATCTTATGCGTAGCACAAGATCGTGAAGTTCGTTTGCTAAAGCTTTTCTAATGTCAAGTATCATTTCCTTAGACCATGAGATTGTGCAACTCCCGGATACCGTAGGAATGTTTTGGGTGTACCAAACGCCACAACGTAACTGGGTGGCTATAAAGGTGCATTACAGGTATCTCTGAAAGTGTCTGTTGGGTTGGCACGAATCAAGACTGGGATTTGTCACTCCGTATGATGGAGAGGTATATTTGGGCCCACTCGGTAATGCATCATCATAATGAGCTCAATCTGACTAAGGAGTTGGTCATGGGATCATGCGTTATGGAACGAGTAAAGAGACTTGCCGGTAACGAGATTGAACGAGGTATGGGGATACCGGCGATCGAATCTCGGGCAAGTAACATACCGATAGACAAAGGGAATTGTATACCGGATTGATTGAATCCCCGACATCGTGGTTCATCCGATGAGATCATCATGGAACATGTGGGAGCCAATATGGGTATCCAGATCCCGCTATTGGTTATTGGCCGGAGAGATGTCTCGGTCATGTCTGCATGGTTCCCGAACCCGTAGGGTCTACACACTTAAGGTTCAGTGATGCTAGAGTTGTTATGGGAAATAGTATGTGGTTACCGAAGGTTGTTCGGAGTCCCGGATGAGATCCTGCCGTGACGAGGAGTTCTGGAATGGTCCGGAGGTGAAGATCGATATATTGTACGAAGGGTATTGGAGTCCGGAATTGTTCCGGGGGTACCGGGTCACGACCAGCGTGTCCGAAAGGGGTTTCGGAGGCCCTGGCAAGCGTTGGGGGGAGGCTTATGGGCCAAGGGGAGGGGGCACATCAGCCCACTAAGGGGCTGAGCGCCCCTCCCACCCCATCTCACGTAACTTGGAGAGGTGGGGGCGCCTCACCTAGGGCAGCCACCCTTCCCGGCTTGGGGGGCAAGATTCCTAGGGGTGGGGGCGCCCAAACCCATCTAGGGTTTCCCCTATGGCCGCAGCCCCTCCCCTAGGGAAGCCTAGGGCGTCTTCTCCACCCCCCTTCCCCTATATATAGTGAGGGAGAGAGAGGGCAACCGCACCCTTCCCCTGGCGCAGCCCGTCCCACTCTCCTACACATCCTCCTTCTCCGTAGCGCTTGGCGAAGCCCTGCCGGAGAACCACGAGTTCTATCACCACCACGCCGTCGTGCTGTCGGAGTTCTCCCTCAACTTCTCCTCTCCCCTTGCTGGATGAAGAAGGAGGATACGTCCCCGGACTGTACGTGTGTTGAACGCGGAGGCGCCGTTGTTCGGTGCTTAGATCGGAATCGACCGCGATCTGAATCGCTGTGTGTACGACACCACCAACCGCGTTCTTGTAATGCTTCCGCTTAGCGATCTTCAAGGGTATGAAGATGCACTCCCTCTCTCTCGTTGCTAGTATCTCCTAGATTGATCTTGGTGACACGTACGAATTTTTTTGAATTATTGCTATGTTCCCCAACAGTGGGATCAGAGCTAGGTCTATGCGTAGATTCTATGCACGAGTAGAACACAAAGCAGTTGCGGGCGATGATTTGTTCAATTTGCTTACCGTTACTAGTCTTATCTTGATCCGGTGGCATTGTGGGATGAAGCGGCCCGGACCGACCTTACACGTACGCTTATGTGAGACTGGTTCCGCCGACTGACATACACTTGATGCATAAGGTGGCTGGCGGGTGTCTGTCTCTCCCACTTCAGTCGGATCGGATTCGATGAAAAGGGTCCTTATGAAGGGTAAATAGCAATTGGCATATCACCATTGTGGTTTTGCATAGGTAAGAAACATTCTTGCTAGAAACCCATAGCAGCCACGTAAAACATGCAACAACAATTAGAGGACGTCTAACTTGTTTTTGCAGGGTATGCTATGTGATGTGATATGGCCAAAAGGATGTGATGAATGATATATGTGATGTATGAGATTGATCATGTTCTTGTAAGGAATCACGACTTGCATGTCGATGAGTATGACAACCGGCAGGAGCCATAGGAGTTGTCTTAATTTATTTATGTTCTGTGTGTCAATGAAAACGCCAGGTAATTACTTTACTTTATTGCTAACCATTAGCCATAGTTGTAGAAGTAATAGTTGGCGAGGCAACTTCATGAAGACACGATGATGGAGATCATGGTGTCATGCCGGTGATGATGGTGTTCATGCCGCGCCTCGAAGATGGAGATCAAAGGCGCAAGATGATATTGGCCATATCATGTCACTTTATGATTTGCTTGTGATGTTTTTCATGTTTACATCTTATTTGCTTAGAATGACGGTAGCATAAATAAGATGATCCCTCACTAAAATTTCAAGAAAGTGTTCCCCTTAACTATGCACCATTGTGAAGGCTCGTTGTTTCGAAGCACCACGTGATGATCGGGTGTGATAGATTCTAACGTTCGAATACAACGGGTGTAAGCCAGATTTACACATGCAAAACACTTAGGTTGACTTGATGAGCCAAGCATGTACAGACATGTCCTCGGAACACGAGAGACCGAAAGGTCGAACATGAGTCGTATAGTAGATACGATCAACATGGAGATGTTCATCGTTGATGACTAGTCCATCTCACGTGATGATCGGACACGGCCTAGTCGATTCGGATCTTGTATCACTTAGATGACTAGAGGGATGTCTATCTGAGTGGGAGTTCATTGAATAATTTGATTAGATGAACTTAATTATCATGAACATAGTCTAAATTGTCTTTGCAAATTATGTTGTGGATTAATAGCTTGCGCTTTAGCTCTTTGTTTTAATACGTTCCTAGAGAAAGACTAAGTTGAAAGATATTGTAACCAATTGTGCGGAATAGGGCTGTAGTTTGAGGATTGTCCTCACTGCTACACAGAAGGCTTCTGTCCTTGATGCACCGCTCGGTGTGCCAACCCCTCTGGCGTCGTCTGTGGATGTTGTGAATATCCGGTAGACACGTTCTGATGGCTACTAGATAGTTTACTGCGCCATGATTTACGGCTTAGAGTCGGGGCTCCAAAAGCGTTTTGAACGCCATAGAACATATGAGATGTTCGAAGAGCTGAAAGTGGTATTTCAGGCTCATGCCCGTGTTGACAGGTTGAGACCTCTGACAAGACCTTTGCCTACAAGATGGAGGACAATATCTCAGCCAGTGAGCATGTGCTCAGAACGTCTAGGTACTTCAATCACTTGAATCAAGTGGGAGTTAATCTTCTAGATAAGAGAGTGATTGACAAAAGTTCTCCAGTCGCTATCACCAAGCTACCAGAGTTTTGTGATGAACTATAACATGCAAGGGAAGATAATCCCGGAGCTGTTCATCGTGCTTAAGGCCGTAAAGGTAGAAATCAAGAAGGAGCATCAAGTGTTGATGGTTAACAAGAGCACTAGTTTCAAAGAAGGGCAAGGGCAAGAAGGGAAACTTCTTGAATGGCAAGCCAGTTGCCGCTCTAGTGAAGAAACCCAAGAACCCAAGCCCAAGAAAAAGTGCTTCTATTAGGGGAACGGTCACTGGTAGCGGAACTGCCTCAAATACTTGGAAGATAAGAAGGATGTCAACTTCAACAAAAGTATATTTGATATATGTGTGTTATTGATGTGTACCTTACTAGTACTCCTAGTAGCACCTGGGTATTAGATACCGGTTCAGTTGCTAATATTGGTAACTCGAAACAAAAGCTACGTAATTAATGGAGACTAGCTAAGGGTGAGGTGACGATGTGTGTTGGAAGTGTTTCCAAGGTTGATGTGATCACCATCGCACGCTCCCTCTACCTTCGGGATTAGTGTTGAACCTAGATAAATGTTGTTTGCATTGGTGTCTGCGTTGAGCATGAACATGATTAGATCATGTTTATTGCAATAGGTTATTCATTTAAGTCAGAGAATAATGGTTATTCTGATTACATGAATAATATCTTCTATGGTCATGCACCCAATGTGAATGGTTTATTGAATCCCGGTCGTAGTTATACACATGTTCATAACATTGATGCCAAAAGATGTAGAGTTGATAATGATAGTACCACTTTCATGTGGCACTGCCGCTTAGGTCATATTGGTGTAAAGCGCATGAAAGAACCTCCATGCTAATGGACTTTTGAAGTCACTTGATTTTGAATCACTTGACACATGCGAACCATGCCTCTTTGGCAAGATGACTAAAACCCCGTTCTTTGGAACAATGGAATGGGCAAGTGACTTGTTGGAAATCATACTTGCTGATGTGTGTGGTCCGATGAGCGTTAACGCACGCGGTGGATATCGTTATTTTCTCACCTTCATCGGTGAATTGAGTAGATATGAGTATATTTACTTAATGAATCATAAGTCTGAATTTTTTGAAAAGTTCAAGCAATTTCAGAGTTAAGTTGAGAATCATCGTAACAAGAAGATCAAGTTCCTTCGATCTGATCAAAGGGAAAGTATCTGAGTTATGAGTTTGGCAATCACTAAATACAAGGTGGAATCGTTTCATGGTTGACGCCGCCTGGAACACCATAGCATGATGGTGTGTCCGAATGTCGTAATCGAACCTTATTGGATATGGTGTATAATGTCTCTTACCAATCTACCGCTATTTTTGGGGGTTATGCATGTGACACAATTACATTCACTTTAAATAGGGCACCATCTAAGTCCGTGGAGACGACACCGTATGAACTATGGTTTGGCAAGAAACCAAAGTTGTTGTTTCTTAAGGTTTGGGGCTACGATGCTTATGTCGATAGGCTTTGGTCAGAAAAGCTCGAACCCAAAGCGGAAAATTGTATCTTCATAGAATACCCAAACAAGACGATTGGGTATACCTTCTATCTCAGATCTGAGGGCAAAGTGTTTGTCGCTAAGAACAGGTCCTTTCTCGAGAAAGAGTTTCTCTCAAAAGAATTGAGTGGGAGGAAGATAGAACTTGATGAGGTTGTTGAGCCTTCACTTCAACCAGAGAGTAGCGCAGCATAGAAAGATGTTTCTATGGCAACTATGTTAGTTGAAGGGAAAGCTAATGATGATGATCATGAAGCTTCAGATCAAATTACTATCGAACCTCGTAGGTCGACAAGGGTGTGTACAACTTCTCAGTGGTAACCCTGTCTTAAAGGTCATGTTGTTGGACAACGATGAACCTATGAGCTATGAAGAAGCGATGGTGGGCCCGGATTCCAACAAATGGCTATAAGCCATGAAATCCGAGATGGGATCCATGTATGAGAACAAAGTATGGGCTTTGGTGGGCTTGCCCGATGAACGGCGAACCATTGAGAATAAATGTATCTTTAAGAAGAAGACAGACGTTGATGCTAATGTCACCATTTGTGAAGCTCGACTTGTCTCAAAGAAGTTCCCGACAAGTTCAAGGAGTTGACTATGATGAGACTGTCTCAATCATAGCGATGCTAAAGTCTGTTAGAACTATGTTAGCAGTTGCTGCATTTCATTTACGAAAGCAGGCAAATGGATGTCAAAACAAAGTTTCCTTGCGGGTTTCCGTGAGGAAAGGTTGTATGCGATACAACCAAAAGGTTTTTGTCAATCCTAAGGATGCTAAAAGGTATGCAAACTCCAGGATCCTTCTATGGACTGGAGCAAGCATCTCGGAGTTGGAACATACGCTTTGATGAGGTGATCAAAGCATTTGGGTTTATACAAAGTTTGCAAGATACTTGTATTTGCAAGAAAGTGGGTGGGAGCACTACAACATTTCTGACAGGTATATATGGATGACATATTGTTGATCGGAAATGATGTAGAATTTCTAGAAAGCATAAAGGGTTGTTTGAATGGAGTTTTTCAAAGGAAGACCTGTGTAAAACTGCTTACATGTTGGGTACCAAGATCTATAGAGATGGATCAAGACGCCTGATAAGACTTTCACAGAGCACATACCTTGACATGATCTTGAAGGAGTTCAAGATGGAACCTTCCTGAGTTGTGAGGTGTGAAGTTAAGACTTGAAGCTCGACCACGGCAGAAGAAAGAGAAAGGATGAAAGTCGTCCCCTATGCCTTAGCCATAGGCTCTATACGATATGTCATCCTGTGTACCGCGATGTGCCTTGCCACGTGTCTGGCAAGGGGGTACAAGAGTGATCCAGGAGTGGATCATTGGACAGCGATCAAAATTGTCCTTGGGAATAAGGAAATGTTTCTCGGTTATGGAGGTGATAAAGAGTTCAGCATAAAGGGTTACGTCGATGCAAGCTTTAACACCTATCCGGATGACTCTTAGTAGCAAACCGGATACGTATAGTGGAGAAACCATTTGGAATAGCTCCATGTGGAGCATAGTAGCAACATCTACATATGAAATCGAGATTTGTGAAGAACACACGGATCTGAATGTTGCAGACTCATTGACTGACACTTCTCTCGTAAGAATAACATGATCAAACCCTAGAACTCATTGAGTGTTAATCACATGGTGATGTGAACTAGATTATTGACCCTAGTAAACTCTTGTGTGTTAATCACATGGCGATGTGAACTAGATTATGGACTCTAGTAAACTCTTCAGGTGTTAGTCACATGGCGATGTGAACTATGAGTGTTAATCACATAACGATGTGAACTAGATTATTGACTCTAGTGCAAGTCGGAGACTGTTGGAAATATGCCCTAGAGGCAATAATAAAATGGTTATTATTATATTTCCTTGTTCATGATAATTGTCTATTGTTCATGCTATAATTGTACTAACCGGAAACCGTAATACATGTGTGAATACATAGACCACAACATGTCCCTAGTAAGCCTCTAGTTGACTAGCTCGTTGATCAATAGATGGTTATGGTTTACTGACCATGGACATTGGATGTCATTGATAAAGGGATCACATCGTTAGGAGAATGATGTGATGGATAAGACCCAATCTTAAGCGTAGCACAAGATCATGAAGTTCGTTTGCTAAAGCTTTTCTAATGTCAAGTATCATTTCCTTAGACCATGAGATTGTGCAACTCCCGGATACCGTAGGAATGCTTTGGGTGTACCGAACGTCACAACATAACTAGGTGGCTATAAAGGTGCATTATAGGTATCTCCGAAAGTGTCTGTTGGGTTGGCACGAATCGAGACTGGAATTTGTCACTCCGTATGATGGAGTGGTATCTCTAGGCCCACTCGGTAATGCATCATCATAATGAGCTCAATGTGACTAAGGAGTTGGTCACGGGATCATGCGTTACAGAACAAGTAAAGAGACTTGTCGGTAATGAGATTGAACGAGGTATGTGGATACCGACGATCGAATCTCGGGCAAGTAACATATCGGTAGACAAAGGGGATTGTATACGGGATTGATTGAATCCCCGACATCGTGGTTCATCCGATGAATCATTGTGGAACATGTGGGAGCCAATATGGGTATCCAGATCCCGCTATTGATTATTGGCCGGAGAGATGTCTCGGTCATGTCTGCATGGTTCCCGAACCCGTAGGGTCTACACACGTAAGGTTCGGTGACGCTAGAGTTGTTATGGGAAATAGCATGTGGTTACTGAAGGTTGTTCGGAGTCCCGGATGAGATCCTGGACGTGAAGAGGAGTCCCGGAATGGTCTGGAGGTGAAGATCGATAATTGGACGAAGGATATCTGAGTCCGGAATTGTTCCGGGGGTACCGGGTGACGACCAGCGTGTCCGAAAGGGGTTTCGGAGGCCCTGGCAAGCGTTGGGGGCCTTATGGGCCAAGGGGAGGGGGCACATCAGCCCACTAAGGGGCTGAGCACCCCTCCCACCACATCTCACGTAACTTGGAGAGGACAGGTGGGGGCACCTCCCCTAGGGCAGCCACCCCTCCCGGCTTGAGGGGCAAGTTTCCTAGGGGTGGGGGCGCCCAAACCCATCTAGGGTTTCCCCTGTGGCCGCCGCCCCTCCCCTAGGGAACCCTAGGGAGCCTTCTCCACCCCTTCCCCCTATATATAGTGAGGGAGAGAGAGGGCAACCGCACCCTTCCCCTGGCGCAGCCCCTCCCCCTCTCCTACTCCTCCTCCTCCGTAGCGCTTGGCGAAGCCCTGCCGGAGAACCACGAGCTCTATCACCACCACGTCGTCGTGTTGTCAGAGTTCTCCCTCAATTTCTCCTCTCCCCATGCTGGATCAAGAAGGAGGAGACGTCCCCGGGCTGTACGTGTGTTGAACGCGAAGGCGTCGTTGTTTGGCGCTTAGATCGGAATCGACCGCGATCGTTGCGTGTACGACTCCACCAACCGTGTTCTTGTAACGCTTCCGCTTGGCGATCTTCAAGGGTATGAAGATGCACTCCCTCTCTCTCTCTCGTTGCTAGTATCTCCTAGATTGATCTTGGTGACACGTAGGAAATTTTTTGAATTATTTCAACGTTCCCCAACATGTCGTGCCAGAGCGAGCCGGTGGAGTCTTCGTCGACCGAACACAACTGCAAGAGGAGAAATGCAGTTGGCCCGACGACGCTTCCCTACCATCCTCTCCCTTGCCGTTCACAACGTCTCACGGGGCGGCTGTCTGCCGCCGAGGAAGAGGAGGGGACTGCCCCCCCCCCCAGCCCAATAGTCGGGCAGGTTGTGAATTGTCAGGAGGAGCTTAGGGTTGTCAGTATTTGCAGGTTGTGAATTGTGTTTTGTGTTGTGTATTTTGAGAGTACTTTCAGATATGAATGTCTTTTGAATTTCAGATTTGCAGTATTGAGCATATGAAGTATTTTATGAATTCTAGAGATTTAGCACTTAAAATGTACTTTCATAGGAGTATAAAAGTGCAGACAACGTGATTCTCAGAGAAGAAACTGCAAGTTTCAGTTTCAAATAAGAAACTACAAGTTCAGTTTCAGATAAGAAACTGCAACTTTCAGAGGCAGGGCATTTTTATTAACACGGCCTTTTTAAACAGGGATAACATCATGTTGGAAATTTATTCATGGTCGAAAAGGGAACTATCAGCCAGTTAACATCATGCTGATCAACATTCATGCATAGCCAAAAAGATATCCTATTTTCAAAATGCCCACACAATGTCAAGTGTGCAAAAAATAGAGAAAACAAGGGACGAAGTTTTGGCAAGTGTTGGACGTGGTGTGCGTGGATGACAATGGGGACCCACATGTCAATAATGGCAGAGGCGAAAAATTGAATATATTTTCCCTGCATCAGGTGGAATCAAACCCGGGCGAAACAGCTGTTGGTAGTGTCACTTGGCCACTGGGCTAGTTCAGTACTTTCGTTACAAATAAGGCACTGCCTCAGGTGGTCCGATCTCCTCCTACGCCTTTGTGCGCTCGCCGCGGCGCCGCTTTCTGCTGTTGTGAACATGCTGAACAAACGAGAGGAATCTGGAGAGGACTGTACGTGGAGAGGCGGACATTCGGGACCCACCAGGTCTATGGCCGTACGCAAGCAAGTGCCTCATTGAAAAAATACTTCCTCCTAATGCTATACTGAAATTGGGGCCCACGGGTTTGTTAACATAGCTACATTTTTTAGGTGCTTCAACGTAGTTACTAAAGGAGAGAAATTCACAACGAAGCCGGGGAGCTGGCAGGTATCATTTATTATCACTGGCACAGCAAGTATCAGCTGGGTTGTGGGCTGCCCCGTCTAGGCTTTCTTTTTTAACATGCGCAGCCCATGACATGCCAGTTTGTATTTTCTTGAGGGCCGTCATGTATCGACCAGCCTATGGACCTCCCATCCGAGGTTTTATTTTTCCTGAAACATCGGCAACCCAATTTATGTATATTTTTAAAGAAAACGCACGGGTCTGTTCTATTTTTCTATATAAGAATAGGAACGCCTGGTCCAACTTATGTTTCCCTTCTAACTATACTATATATATTTAAATTATTTTATATGTTATTATATATTATTTTTATTGTCATCATATATTTAACAGATACTTACATATGTAAGAAAACAATATCCCACATCTTATTAACTTAATAAAATAATTTCTTAACAATAAAATCCTGGATTTTTTTGGCAAGGAAAATCCTGGTGATTGTGTACAAAAGCTTGTTAAGATTTAAGTACCAATGTAATAATAAATTACTTATTATTTAAATATATTTCGAGAAAGTGCAAATGGCCTGTAATTTTTTAGGAAAAAAATAAATGGGCCACATGGACGCTACATTATTTGTTCACCCAGCCCAGAAAATGGACTGTAATTCTAAAAAAATATCAAATTGACTGTAAATTCTGAAAAAATGGGTTGAATACGTGCCACATTTTTGGAGGCTGAAATGTGGGCCCATACGTCGAAGCCAACGCAAGTCATTCTCAACTTAGTCAACAAATGATTCTGACATCGTTAGCCATTGGATTTACATCCAATGACCAGCATCCATCTTCAATCTCTCGTCTTCTTCCTCCAGTGCCGCCGGGACCACCTACTCCCACCTCCTGCTGCTAGCAGCTCTGCTTAGCAGGCTTCGCTATGAAGCGCTACGCCACCGCCGGCCAGGCTATCCCTCCACACCTCCACACCTCATGTTCTTCTCCACCGACTGCCGAACCACACTGCACTAGAACCAGTTAACCCTCATACACCTCTCCATCTGCGACTCGACTCCCGCGTCTTCCCATCTCCGGCTCGTTGTTGTTCGGGGCCTCACCATCATCCACCACCTTGGATGCGCTCGGCGCGGCCTGGTCAACGTGGTCAACGAACAACATCCATCGGAAGTGGACTGTACGTGGAGAGGCTGACAGCTGGGTTCATGGCCACACACAAGGAAATGCCTCCTTATTACATGCAAAATAATGATTCCTCCACCTGACATTTGGGACCCATCGGAAGGGCCTCTGTATTTTGTGAGAAAAAAATGTTCCCGTCGCTAACAGCTCAGACCCACCAGCTATATCTTCGCACGCAAGGAAGTTCTTCCTTATTACGCACAAAAAAATGAATACTTCCCCTGCTAGCTGGGACCCAACATATGGGAGGCTGACTTGTGGGCCTACTAAGTTGATGCAGACGGAGGATTTTGTCAACTTAGTCAATATGAACGATTCTAGCTCTAGTGACCATACGATGTCCATCTAACGGTCGTAGTGCTTCTTCAACCTCTGGTCTTCTTGCTCCAGCCGCCGAAAGCAGCGCCGGTCGTGCCGCCTGCTCCTGCCTCCCGTGGCCGGCTGTGCTGCCACGGAGGCCTCACCGCCCCCTACTACTTCCACTGCTGGCCAGGCCATCTCTCTACTCACCCGCACCCCCTGTTATTCTGTGGCGACGACAGCCTCACACCGCAGCTGAACCAGTGAAACATCGTACTCCTCTCCGCGTGGGCATCCACTGCCGCGTCTTCCTCGGCTCCGCGTCGTCCCCTTCCTAGGCCTCACCGTCGTCCACCGACCTGGTGCTCTCGACGCGGCGTGGTTAACGTGGTCAAGGAACGGCTTCCATCGAAAGAGTACTGTACATGGAGAGGCTGACAGCTGGGTCCACGGCCGCAGCAAGGAAGTGCCTCCTTACTACGAGCAAAATAATGATTCCTCCACCTGACAGTAGGGGCCCACTAGACGGGCCATCATATTTCGTGAAAAACACGTTTCCCCCTGACTGCTGGGACCCACCAGCTACATCTTCGCACGCACGGAAGTGCCTGACAGTCGGGACCCACCTAGTCGAAGCGTACGTAGCATTGTCATTCTGGTCGCGATTGTGTACGTACATACTGGTCGATGTAGAGGCAAGCACGTGTAGTAATAGAGGCACGTACGTAGGATGTACACGTATGTAAAGCCAGGGTGCAAGAAAGAAAATACAGCCATGTACGTACATACGGGCGGGGTCTCGAACACCTACTCACGCATACGTACGGCCAGGGCTCGTGTACATGGTCGGGTTGGAACGGAGAAACTGCGCCATCATCGTGTTCATGGGGAGGCAATGGAATGTGTCATGTTCATCGGGAGGCAACGGAATGCGTGTTGTTCATCAGGAGCCAACCGGCTTAGACGGAACAGCCGATGGAAACGAGGCCTGGCGTACCATAGAATGGAGGAAACGGCCTTGTGTTCGACCGGCCACGGTCGAAACGGGATCCTGTTCATCGGGAGGGGTCTGGCGTACCGCAAAGCGAAGGAAACAAACTTCTCTTGGACCTCCTACGGTCGAAATGGGGTCATGTTGATTGGGAGGGGTGTGGGATACCGCCAAACAGAGGAAACGGACTTGTGTTGGAGCGCTACGGTCGAAATGGGAGTCTTGTTCATCGGGAGGGGTGTGGCATACCGCAAAGTGGGACTCCACGAGATACTGTTCATCTCCACCGTCCACCTCCTCCAGCCTCCATGGGCTACTGTTCATCCACCGTCGACCTCCTCCAGCCTCAACCTGCGACTGTTCATCCACAAGCTCATGTTCATCCAGCCCCCACCGCGCGCTCCTCCACCGGCTACTGTTCAACCAGCCCTCTCCACATGGTCCTGTTCAACCACCCCTCCACGGGCCACTATTCATCTAGCCATCCACCGACTACTGTTCAACCAGCCCTCCACGGGGTCGTCCTATTCATCCAGGCCTCCACAGGGTCGTCCTGTTCATCCAGCCCTCCACGGGGTCCTGTTCATCCACCCCCCAACGGGCTCGATCGGGGTCCTGTTCATCCAGCGGCAACGGCCTCTACTACCACCGGGTCCTGTTCATCCAACCCCCCACCAGGAACTGTTCATCCAACCCCCCCCCCACAACAACACTCACTGTTCATCCAGAGGCAACATCGATCGGCTTTAGTTAGCAGCAGTAGCAAAGGAATCACTCGGGTTCAGTTAACAGCAAGGGATTGATCGCTCGGGTTCAGTAACGTAGCTAGTGCAATCGCTCAGGTTCAATTATATCCCAACGCCTTGCACACATGTGCGTACGTACGAGAGAAACGAGCATCACTCGGCCCCTGACCACCCTCCATGACTAGGAACTCCCCCGATATTTTCCTCGCCCTCGCTTCTACCATGGTTTTTTCCGTCATGGACGGGCCAAAGAATGTCATGCAGTTGCGTCTCCGGCCTGCCCGGGATGAAAAGCCCATTTTCTATCATGATTTTTTTCATAGAAGTAGGAGCCCACCACATCTATGATGATACCGGGTTTTGTCACAATTATCATCATAGAGTGTCATAAGCAGGACAAGAAAAAAATTCGTTCGGCCCAAAATGTCACGGATGTGTCTTTTTTTTGTAGTGTAGGAGGCAATATGATCGTACTTGAGTATTGGACATAGGTAATATGCGAGTGTGTTTCATGAATGGATAAATGGTTGAGCATGATGGGCTAGGGATAGATTATTTTAGCGTTGATATTCTGAAAGACATGGTTGCTTGTTGATATGCTTGAGTATTTAAATTATCATGTCAAAACTAGACTATTGCTTTGAACAATATAAAACTCCAAATGTCCATGCTATAAAGAAAGAAATATGATATGACATGTTAGGCAGCATTCCACATCAAAAATTCTGTTTTTATCACTTCCCTACTCGAGGACGAGTAGGAGTTAAGCTTGGGGATGTCGATACGTCTCCAACGTATCTATAATTTTTTATTGTTACATGCTATTATATTATCCATCTTGGATGTTTTATAATTATTTTATAGTCATTTTATATCATTTTTTGGTACCAACCTATTGACATAGTGCCAAGTGCCAGTTGTTGTTTTTTCCATGTTTTTCACATCACAGAAAATCAATATCAAACGGAGTCCAAATGCCACAAAACTTTACGAAGAATTTTTATGGGTAGAAGGAACACAGCGGGCCCTGGCTACGCCTGGGGGTGCCCAGAGGGAGGCACAACCCGCTAGAGCGCACCAGGAGGCCCAGGCGCGCCCTGGTGGGTTGTGCCCACCTCGGGTGCCCCCCGGACCGCCTCTTTGCTCTATAAATACTGCAATATTCCAGAAACCCTATGGGAGTCGATGAAATATTGATCTATCCGCCACAGAGTCCAGAACCACTAGATCCAATCTAGACACCATCTCGGATGGGGTTCACCACCTCCATTGGTGCCTCTCCTATGATGCGTGAGTAGTTCTTTGTAGACCTTTGGGTCCGTAGTTAGTAGCTAGATGGCTTCCTCTCTCTCTCTCTTGATTCTCAATACAATGGTCTCTTGGAGATCCATATGATGCAACTCTTTTTGCGGTGTGTTTGTTGCGATCAATGAACTTTGAGTTTATGATCATATCTATCTTTTTATATCCATGAAAGTATTTGAGTTTCTTTGATCTCTTTTATGCATGATCTCTTATAGCCTCGTGTTTCTTCTCCGATATTTGGGTTTTCTTTGGCAAACTTGATCTATTTATCTTGCAATGGGAAGAGGTGCTTTGTAGTGGGTTCGATCTTACGGTGCTTGATCCCAGTGACAGAAAGGGAGCCGACACGTATGTATCGTTGCTACTAAGGATAAAACGATGGGGTCTATCTCTACATAGATAGATCTTGTCTACATCATGTCATCGTTCTTTTTGTTGGGAAACGTAGTAATTTCAAAAAAAATCCTACGCACACGCAAGATCATGGTGATGCATAGCAACGAGAGGGGAGAGTGTCATCCACATACCCTCGTAGACCGTAAGCGGAAGCGTTAAGACAACGCGGTTGATGTAGTCGTACGTCTTCACGATCGACCGATCCTAGTACCGAACGTACGACACCTCCGCGATCCGCACACGTTCAGCTCGGTGACATCCCACAAACTCACGATCCAGTAGAGCTTCGAGGGAGAGTTCCGTCAGCACGACAGCGTGATGACGGTGTTGATGAAGCTACTAACGCAAGGCTTCGCCTAAGCACGGCTACGATATGACCGAGGTGGATTGTGGTGGAGGGGGGCACCGCACACGGCTAAAATATCAATGATCAACTTGTGTGTCACGGGGTGCCCCCTGCCACCATATATAAAGGAGCAAGGGGGAGGCCGGCCAGCCCTAGGAGGGCGCGCCAAGAGGAGGAGTCCTCCTCCTAGTGGGAGTAGGACTCCCCTTTCCTGGTCCCACTAGGAGGGGGGAGGAAGGAGTGGGAGAGGGGAAAGGCAAGGGGGGCGCTGCCCCCCTTCCTTATCCTATTCAGACTCAAGGGGAGGGGGTGCGCGGCCTGCCTGGCTGGCCCCTCTCTCTCTCCACTAGGGCCCATTAAGGCCCATTAGTCCCCGGGGGGTTCCGGTAACCCCTCCGGCACTCCGGTTTTCTCCGAGATCACTCGAAACCCTTCTGGTGTCCGAATGTGGCCGTCCAATATATCAATCTTTATGTCTCGACCATTTCGAGACTCCTCGTCATGTACATGATCACATCCGGGACTCTGAACTACCTTCGGTACATCAAAACACATAAACTCGTAATACTGATTGTCACCGAACATTAAGCGTGTGGAACCTATAGGTTCGAGAACTATGTAGACATGACCAAGACTCATCTCCGGTCAATAACCAATAAAGGAACCTGGATTCCCATATTGGTTCCTACATATTCTACGAAGATCTTTATCAGTCAAACCGCATAACAACATACGTTGTTCCCTTTGTCATTGTTATGTTACTTGCGCGAGATTCAATCATCGGTATCTCAATACCTAGTTCAATCTCATTACCGGCAAGTCTCTTTACTCGTTCTGTAATACATCATCCCGCAACTAACTCATTAGTTGCATTGCTTGCAAGGCTTATAGTGATGTGCATTACTGAGAGGGCCCAGAGATACCTCTCCGAAAATCAGAGTGACAAATCCTAATCTTGATCTATGCCAACTCAACAAGTACCATCGGAGACACTTGTAGAGCACCTTTATAACCACCCAGTTACGTTGTGACGTTTGGTAGCACACAAAGTGTTCCTCCTGTATTCGGGAGTTGCATAATATCATAGTCATAGGAACATGTATAAGTCCTAAAGAAAGCAATAGCAATATACTAAACGATCAAATGCTAAGCTAACGGAATCGGGTCAAGTCAATCACATCATTCTCTAATGATGTTATCCCGTTAATCAAATGACAACTCATGTCTATGGTTAGGAAACTCAACCATCTTTGATTCAACGAGCTAGTCAAGTAGAGGCATACTAGTGACACTTTGTTTGTCTATGTATTCACACATGTTGTCGGATTTAGGGTTCCGGCAGACCCTTGAGGTTCGAACACTGGGGTGCGCGCGGAGATCTCTCCCCTACCGATCTACGTCCAATCTCCTCGCGTGATCTAAGCTGGAACCAACGAACAACACAAGGGACACGAGGTTTATACTAGTTCAGGCCACCGTTGTGGTGTAATACCCTACTCCAGTGTGTGGTGTGGTGGATTGCCTCAGGGGCTGACGATGAACAGTACAAGGGAAGAACAACCTCGCGAGAGGTGTTCTTGAGCTGGTGCGATGAACTGCTTGGGTGAGTTCAGCAACCCCTCTCTCTCTTTGCTAGGGTTCTATCAGATCTCTCCCCCTTTTGGAAGGGTTCTATCCGACCTCTCTCTCTGCTCCTTTTTCTCTTTTTTCTCTCCTTTTACTCTTCCCTTGGTCTTTTTTCTCTCCTTTTCTCTTCCCTCCTCACTCTATGGTGGCTAGCCCTATTTATAGAGGCCCTGGGCCTCTCCCCAAATAATGAGCGGGAAGGGCGCCAACAATTGGCCATTTTGAAGGGGAACATCTAGTACAAGTTATCCTGACCAAAGGTTGTCTTCGGCTGCCAAAAGCACTGGTGATGACGCCGTCTTGGGCTCCACGGTGACCTCCTTCCTGCCGCTCTGCTGGTCTTGGTCTCGTTGCACCGGAATGGTAACCTTTGCCCGATGCCTCGGCCTGTGCTTGCCCCCTTTGCACCAAAGGGGAAATAAAGACACTGCGCAGGCCGGCGCCCGCCTGGCGCCCGCCTGGTCTCGATCGTCATGGCTTGCGTCACGGCTCCTCGCGAGGTACCCCTGCCTTGATCTCTCCGCCTCCTCGCAAGCCTGCCTGATGAGGCTGCATCTAAGAAAGCTTTCTGTCGTCCGCCTCGCGAGGCTTGGCCCCTCGCGAGGGTCTTGAGCTTGAGATGATGAGGATGGGCCGCGCTGGGCCCCCACTTGAGCCATGCCACAGGCTGCAGGCAGGCAAGTCTAGGGACCCCCGTTCCCAGAACGCCAACAGTAGCCCCCGGGCCCAAGGCGTGCCCGGGCTTGGCCTAGCAGGGAAGCGAAAGGGCAAGCGCGAAGCGCCGCAGGCCCCAATAGACTGCGGCCTTGGGCGCCGCGTGGTGATTGATTAGATGTGGGCGTCTGCGCTTCCCCACGATGCCACGGCGACCGCATGACTTAACAAGTCCCTGCATGCAAGGAGACCGGTCATGATTACCTGCGATCGTGGTGCTCGGCGGTTGGCCTCCTCCGATTATAAGTACGGGGCTGCGCGAGCCCCTTCAGTCCATCCCTTCCTGGTGCTCCTTTCCTTCTTCTTCCTTGTTCTTGCTTCTCCTTACGCCAATGGCACCAATCCGCCGGTTTTCTGCAGAAGAGAAGGGAAAGCCCCCCCGAGAGGGTCCTGACCCACTTCCGCCGAAGAAGCGGCTGATCCTCTGCCACCGAGATGAGGGTGCTCAGCAGGAGGCATCGAGGCCCTAGTATGAGCGGCCGCCGCCTGGGTTTCTGCTACCCTTGTACGCCCGCGTCGTGGGTCCCGGGGGAGAAGGCCTTGAGCGACATCGACGGTGCCGCTGTCGACGCTGGCCAGTCACAGTGGTGCGTGCCGTTCCTCCTGGAGTCCACGCCGAGCGCTCCTCTCGCGAGCTCCTTCTCCACGCCGCCATGCCTCCAAGCTCTTGGATCCGCCTTCCTCCCTCCTTCGCCTTCGAGATGCCACCGAGCGGGGCTTTGGAGCTCTGGCTGCAGCATGCTGACTGCAGTACCCTTGCGACCAGAGCGGAGGTCGCGATCATCGCTCCGGGCAAGGTCTTCATGACCCGGGGCTGGGGCGAAATCTCCCGGGTCTGCCGGACGGTAGGTGCCCTCGTAATTCATCTTGAATACGACGGCGCCTCCCTGATGTTCTTCAAGGTCTTTGATGCTGAAGGACGCTGGCTGGAGTGCTGCCCCAGGGAGAGCGGCAGGGGCAACAGACTGGCGAGGACCTAGCCCACCCATCGGCCCTCCAGCAGCTCCTCAGGCAGCAGCGGAGGATCTGGGGAATCCAGCGGCTCCCTCGAGCTCCTCGCTACTCCGGAAACGAGCGACGACAGCTACGAGCCCCCGAGCTCGCGTTGTGCTCGGTGCGGGGTAGCTGCGTCTAGCCGCCGACGCCACTGATCTGGATGGGGTTGGCACCGGCATTGGGAAGCCCACTGTTGATGATGGCGTCCCTTGCGGAGGTGCGGGCGATTAGTGTTCCTTAGGATTAGTACTTTTGTTCCCTGCGAGGAATCGAAGCAACTCCCCGTGGGGGTATGTAAGGCGCATGCCATGTCTTTTGTGAACATTATATCCTTAATATGAATCAATGCAAGGTGCTTGTCCTGTCTCGGCTCGGCTCCCCCTTTCTATCCTTATGAGGACTTGGCGCTCTACACTGACAGGTCCCAGTCCCCAGGCAGGCTTCAGCCATCGCTGGTATGCCAGGTCGCGATGCCGTGGTCAAGGCCAAGAGGTGAGCGGCCCGAGGTCCGGTAAGATCCCCCGAGTCGCGATGCTCGGGAGGTCCCCTTTAGCGCTCAAGCAGCCCTCGTTGGGCGAGAAAGGAAGGCAACGTCGCCATGACAGAGCTGCACTGGGCGAGGGTTTGGCGCTGCGTTGGTCCAACTCCTGTAAGGGCGTGACTTATCTCTTGAGTTTGGTGTAGTTCCTCGATGAAGCGCCCGGCCCGAGTGGTGGCAGCTGAGGCGCTGCTGGGTTAGGTCATCGCGAGCTTCTTCCCACTCCCCCGCACTTTCCTTAATGCTCTACGTCCTTAGGTCCCGGCCCTCGAGCGAGCTCAGTCGCCGCTGGTATGACAGGTCGCGATGCCATGGGTCAAGGCCAGGGGGTGAGGGCTGGAGAGCCAGTAGGAGACCATGAGTTGCGATGCTCAGGAGCCCCCCTTTTAACGTGCAAGCAGTCCATGCCGGAGAGAGGGAGAGACAGCTCGTGACATCCCCAGCGTTGCTCCTGGAGTAGGTCCTGCACACCAATCATGAAGAGAAATAAGACCTGTCATTACGGTTGCCAACCAACCTTTTGTCGCTCCGGGGAAGTGATTGGGGCACTGAGGGCCTGGTGAGGTGGCGCCTTGCGGGGATGCCGCGGCCAGAGCTCGACCACTCAGATTTATCGGTGTTGCAGGGACAAACCCGTGCGCAAATGCCGTGCCAGAGCGAGCGGCTCCATAGGTAGGCGTCAATTGAGCAGGCGACTAGGTCGGGTATGTTAAGCACGCAGGAGGAAATTCATTTTAAATAGATGCGAAAAAAGCAAATGCTGCTGGGCCAGGCCCGAGCAGCTCGGGGATGATGCAGCCTGAGGGGCGCCCCCAATAAGGTAAGTAAAGAGCATAAGCAAAACGGATACATGCCGTAGGGAAGGACCCACGTGACCTGGGAATGATGCGGCCCTGTGGGCACTCCCAGCTAAAAATAGAACTTAGAAATATGTCACCTAGTGCCGCTGAAGATGAAGTGATGTTGAAGAAGTGGGCGATGCGCGATGATGACGCCGACCCTCACGAGCCCCCAGGCCCAGGAGCCTCGAGAGGCTCCGGTGGCGCAGGTGGGTCTCCGAGGGCCATCTCCATCTCCTCCAGGACCGCACAATGCCTGACCTCCTAGGCCTCCAGAATGCTCCTCAGCAGGCGCTGATGAGCGGCGACCGTGTTCGGCAGGCCGAAAGGCATGCGAACGTAGCTGTGAGGCGGACCCTCACAACGCCCCACGCGCGGAGGCCAGAGGCACTCCTGAGACGCGGCTCGGTTGAGCCCTGGCACGTCAACGCAGACGCGCAGCCCACCATCCTCACCTGGATGTGGGGCTACGGTGGGTAAGCGGTGGCTGCCGCGCATGACTCTCGACTCATGTAGCTCCTGGGTGTTTCTTGCGATGAACTCCTGAGGGTTTGGTCTTCCTTGCCTTGTACCTTCCTGAGGGAAACGTGCCTGGAAGCACCCCTCCAAGTGGTGCCCGAGCGCCTCCCTCGTGACCTTGGCAAGGTCGGTGGCTCTCCAAGAAAGAGCCCCCGAGCCCTGCCTGAGGAGGGCGCCGAGCGTGCCTTCCTATGCGAGGGAGGGTGGCGCTCCCTGATTGGGCGCAGATCCTGACGCAACACCTCCGGAGGCGCCTGCCTCCTTATGGCTTGGGCCAGGCGAAACCTTCTTCTTCTTAAGGGTCGCCTCAAGAAGTCTTCCATTCCTGTGGTCCGGGTCTTCGATTGCTGCGGCTTGGAACGCGCGCTCAAGTGAACACACTGCGTCCCTTTCTTCACAGGGTACGGTGATGACTCAACCGCTTCCTGGCATCTTGAGGACATTGTATCCATGGTGAGTCACTGCCATGAACTTGGCCAGGGCTGGGTACCCGAGAATGGCGTTGTATGGCAGACGGATGTGGGCGACGTCGAAGTCGATGAGCTCGGTGTGGTAGTTGTTGCGCTGCCCGAAGGTGACTGGAAGGCGAACCTGCCCTATTGGAACAGTGGAACCATCAGTGACTCCTGAGAAGGGCTTGGTCGGCTGAAGCTGATCGTACGGCACTTGGAGATTGTCGAACGTCTCGAGGACAGGACGTTGAGTCCTGCTCTGCCGTCAATGAGGGTCCTGGTGACCTGCACGTTGCTGATGACCGGGGAGCAAAGCATCGGGAGGACTCCGGCCGTTGCCGCGCACTTGAGCTGATCCGCTGAGCTAAACGTGATAGCGCACGCAGGCCACCTGAGAGGGCGCGTGGCCTCAAGCTTGGGGAGGACTGCATTCACCTCGCGAGCAAACTGCTTGAAGATGCACTGTGAGGCTGGGGCCTGCGCGTCACCCAAGATGCAAGCGATCACGCGCGGCTCCTGGAAGCCCCCAGCCCCCTCGTCTTGATGTTGGCCTTCGTTCCTCCTTGGCGGTGGCAGCAGAGGAGGAAGGCCTGCGTTGCCGTGCGGGCGATCCTCACGAGGTTGATCTCTCCAACCTCCCTCGCGAGGCTGGTCCTGCCAGCGATCCTCGCGAGGTCGATCACGCCACCCTTGGAGAGGGCCACGGTCTTCCCATCGTCCGCCACCTCTTCCTCCTCCTCGGCCATAGCCCCTGTCGTTGCGCTCGGGGCGTCGGCCGACACGTCCATCTCTCACGGCCCTGAGCTCTTGACATTCGTTGGTGTTGTGGGTGTGGAAGTCGTGGTACACGCAGTACCGGCTGCCCTTGGATGACTCGGCCTGATCCCTGCCTTGCTTGGTGTCTGGCTCCGGTGCAAGCACGGCAGCCCCCTTGCGCTTCACGTCCTTGGCCTTGGGCTTCTTCTCTTCTGGGTCGGCAGCCGGAAGTTCGAGGAGGGAAAGGCGCCCTTCCTTAGCCCTGGTGCACTTGGTCGCCAAGTTGAACAGCTCCAGGGATGTGCACAGGTCTTCATGGATTGCTAGCTCCTCCTTCATCTTGATGTCGCGTACGCCATCGGAGAATGCCGAGATGATGGCTTCTTGAGTCACCTTGGGGATCTTGAGGCGAGCATTGTTGAAGCGATGGATGTATTTCTGCAGGGTTTCCCCTTGCTGCTGCTTGATGCGGCGCAGATCGCTCACGGCCGGGGGCCGGTCGCAAGTGCCCTGGAAGTTGGCGATGAAGCGAGTGCGCATCTCGTCCCAGGAGGAGACTGTGCCAGGAGCCAGGTTCAGGAGCCAGGTGCAGGCCCCGTCCTTGAGCGCCATGGGGAACCAGTTCGCCATGGCCCTTTCGTCTTCGTTGGCAGCTTCGATGCATAGCTCGTAGAGCTGTAGGAACTCCGCGGGGTCTGCCGTGCCATCATAGCGGGGGGGCAGATCAGGCTTGAACTTGCCTGGCCATGTGATGCCGCGTAGCTCGGGGGTGAGGGCACGGCAGCCTGCTGCGGCCATCGGTGCCTTTTGCTGGTGCTGGGCTTGTTCCTGGGGATTACTGCGCGCCGCCGCTTGGAGCAGCGCGGGGTCTTGGCGTGGAGGTGCAGGGACGCGGTCTTGGCGCGCCGGCGCTGGGAGCGCGCGAGCACCTTCTTGGGGACGAGGGATCTCTTGGCAGCTCCTTTCTTGCTGCACAGGCGCCGGACGTGGATGGTCTCGCCCTGGGGCTGCACGCCATGGTGCCAGGGCGCCTTCTTGGGGAGGAGGTGGTGGAGGCACCTCCTGATCCCCGCCTCCTGCGCAGAATGGTGGGCGAGGCAGCGAGAGGGACGACAAGGGGGAGCCCCATGCGACACTGACGAGCTCGGTGATGCGGGCGAGCCAGTCCTCGTAGAGGTCGTCGACGGGGCGGTAGTGCAAGAGCTCTCTCGCCAGGAGCAGCGCGGCGTGCGCGTCCATGGGGGCACGACGGGCGTGGGACGACGAAGCGGCTGGAGTCAGCGACGGTGTGGCGGTGCAGCCCTCCCGCCGCACCGAAGGATGCTGGGACGAGGCCTGCTGCTCGTTCCCCGCCGGGCTGGTGGTAGCGTTGGCAGCAGGCGACGGGGAACGACGAGGGCGTCCGCCGACGGCCGCCGTCTGGGCGACGCGGGTGGCGAGAGAATCCCGACGCTCGGCGCGAGCCCGATGAGCGTCAGCCATGGACACGAAGGAAGATCACACGCGAACAGCAGAAGAAAGATTCCGGCGCACCCCTACCTGGCGTGCCAAATGTCATATTTAGGGTTCCGGCAGACCCTTGAGGTTCGAACACTGGGGTGCGCATGGAGATCTCTCCCCTACCGATCTACGTCCAATCTCCTTGCGTGATCTAAGCTGGAAACAACGAACAACACAAGGGACACGAGGTTTATACTGGTTCGGGCCACCGTTGTGGTGTAATACCCTACTCCAGTGTGTGGTGTGGTGGATTGCCTCAGGGGCTGACGATGAACAGTACAAGGGAAGAACAGCCTCGCGGGAGGTGTTCTTGAGCTGGTGCGATGAACTGCTTGGGTGAGTTCAGCAACCCCCGTTCCCAAAACGCCGACAGTAGCCCCTAGGCCCAAGGCGCGCCCGGGCTTGGCCTAGCAGGGAAGTGAAAGGGCAAGCGCGAAGCGCCGCGGGCCCCAATAGCCTGTGGCCTTGGGCGCCGCGTGGCGATTGATTGGACGTGGGCGTCTGCGCTTCCCCACGACGCCTCGGCGACCGCACGACTTGACAAGTCCCTGCATGCAAAGAGACCGGTCATGATTACCTGCGATCGTGGTGCTCGGCGGTTGGCCTCCTCCGGTTATAAGTACGGGGCTGCGCAAGCCCCTTCAGTCCATCCCTTCCTGGTGCTCATTTCCTTCTTCCTCCTTGTTCTTGATTCTCCTTATGCCAATGGCACCAATCCGCCGGTTTTCTGCAGAAGAGAAGGGAAAGGCCCCCCGAGAGGGTCCTGACCCACTTCCGCCGAAGAGGCGGCTGATCCTCTGCCACCTTTGCTTAGAACTGCACCAACTAATAGCTCCACCATTCAATATAAACACGTATCCGGTTTGTGACTTAGAGTCATCCGGATCAGTGACAAAGCTTGCATCAATGTAACCATTTATGACGAGCTCTTTGTCACCTTCATAACCGAGAAACATATCCTTAGTCCTTTTCAGGTATTTTAGGATGTTCTTGACCGCTGTCTAGTGATCCATTTCTAGATTACTTTGGTACCTCCCTGCTAAACTAATAGAAAGGCACGCATCAGGTCTGGTACACAACATTGCATACATGATAGAGCCTATGGCTGAAGCATAGGGAACACCTTTCATTTGCTCTCTATCTTCTATAATGGTCGGGCATTGAGTCTGACTCAACTTCACACCTTGTAACACAGGCAAGAACCCTTTCTTTGCTTGATCCATTTTGAACTTCTTCAAAACTTTATCAAGGTGTGTGCTTTGTGAAAGTCCAATTAAGCATCTTGATCTATCTCTATACATCTTGATGCCCAATATATAAGCAGCTTTACCGAGGTCTTTCATTGAAAACCTCTTATTCAAGTATCCTTTTATGCTATGCAGAATTTCTATATCATTTCCAATCAACAATATGTCATCCACATATAATATTAGAAATGCTACAGAGATCCCACTCACTTTCTTGTAAATACAGGCTTCTCCAAAAGTCTGTATAAAACCATATGCTTTGATCACACTATCAAAACGTTTATTCCAACTCCGAGATGCTTGCACCAGTCCGTAGATGGATCGCTGGAGCTTGCATACTTTGTTAGCATCCTTTGGATCGATAAAACCTTCAGGTTGCATCATATACAACTTTTCTTCCAGAAATCCATTCAGGAATGCAGTCTTTACATCCATTTGCCAAATTTCATAATCATAAAATGCGGCAATTGCTAACATGATTCGGACGGACTTAAGCATTACTACGGGAGAGAAAGTCTCATCGTAATCAACTCCTTGAACTTACTGAAAACCTTTCGCAACAAGTCAAGCTTTGTAGACAGTAACATTATCGTCAGCGTCTATCTTCTTCTTGAAGATCCATTTATTCTCGATGGCTTGCCGATCATCGGGCAAGTCAACCAAAGTCCACACTTTGTTCTCATACATGGATCCCATCTCAGATTTCATGGCCTCAAGCCATTTTGCGGAATCTGGGCTCATCATTGCTTCCTCATAGTTCGTAGGTTTGTCATGGTCAAGTAACATGACTTCCAGAACTGGATTGCCATACCACTCTGGTGTGGATCTTACTCCGGTTGACCTACGAGGTTCAGTAGTAATCCTGATCTGAAGTTACATGATCACCATCACTAATTTCCTCACTAATTGGTGTAGGAGTCACAAGAACAGATTTCTGTGATGAACAATTTCCAATAAGGGAGCAGGTATAGTTACCTCATCAAGTTCTACTTTCCTCCCACTCACTTCTTTCGAGAGAAACTCCTTCTCTAGAAAGGATCCATTCTAAGCAATGAATGTCTTGCCTTTGGATTTGTGATAGAATGTGTACCCAACAGTATCCTTTGGGTATCCTATGAAGAGACATTTCTCCGATTTGGGTTCGAGCTTATCAGGTTGAAGCTTTTTCACATAAGCATCGCAACCCCAAACTATAAGAAACGACAACTTTGATTTCTTTTCCAAACCATAGTTCAGAAGGCGTCGTCTCAATGGATTTAGATGGTGCCCTATTTAACGTGAATGCAGCCGTCTCTAAAGCATAACCCCAAAACGATAGCGGTAAATCAGTAAGAGACATCATAGAACGCACCATATCTAGTAAAGTACGATTACGACGTTCGGACACACCATTACGTTGTGGTGTTCCGGGTGGCGTGAGTTGCGAAACTATTTCGCATTGTTTCAAATGAAGACCAAACTCGTAACTCGAATATTCTCCTCCATGATCAGATCGTAGAAACTTTATTTTCTTGTTACGATTATTTTCTACTTCACTCTGAAATTTTTTGAACTTTTCAAATGTTTAAGACTTATGTTTCATCAAGAAGATATACACATATCTGCTCAAATCATCTGTGAAGGTGAGAAAATAACGATACCTGCCGACCTCTATATTCATCGGACACATACATCAGTATGTATGATTTCCAACAAATCTTTTGCTCGATCCATTGTTCCGGAGAATGGTGTTTTAGTCATCTTTCCCATGAGGCATGGTTCGCAAGTACCAAGTGATTCATAATCAAGTTATTACAAAAGTCCATCAGAATGGAGTTTCTTCATGCGCTTTACACCAATATGACCTAAACGGCAGTGCCACAAATAAGTTGCACTATCATTATCAACTCTGCATCTTTTGGCTTCAATATTATGAATGTGTATCACTACTATCGAGATTCATCAAAAATAGACCACTCTTCAAAGGTGCATGACCATAAAAGATATTACTCATATAAATAGAACAACCATTATTCTCAAATTTAAATGAATAACCGTCTCGCATCAAACAAGATCCAGATATAATGTTCATGCTCAACGCTGGCACCAAATAACAATTATTCAGGTCTAAAACTAATCCCGAAGGTAGATGTAGAGGTAGCGTGCCGACCGCGATCACATCGACTTTCGAACCATTTCCCACGTGCATCGTCACCTCGTCCTTAGCCAATCTTCGCTTAATCCGTAGTCCCTGTTTCAAGTTGCAGATATTAGCAACAGAACCAGAATCAAATACCCAGGTACAACTGCGAGCATTAGTAAGGTACACATTTATAACATGTATATCACATATACCTTTGTTCACCTTGCATTCCTTCTTATCAGCCAAATACTTGGGGCAGTTCCGTTTCCAGTGACCAGTCCCTTTGTAGTAGAAGCACTCAGTCTCAGGCTTAGGTCCAGACTTGGGCTTCTTCACTTGAGCAGCAACTTGCTTGCCGTTCTTCTTGAAGTTCCCCTTCTTCCATTTACCCTTTTTCTTAAAACTGGTGGTCTTGTTGACCATCAACACTTGATGCTCCTTCTTGATTTCTACCTCCGTGGCCTTTCCCTTGCATATTATAGTTCATCACGAAGCTCTTGTAGCTTGGTGGCAGTGATTGAAGAATTCTGTCAATGACACTATCATCCGGAAGATTAACTCCCAGTTGAATCAAGTGATTATTATACCCAGACATTTTGAGTATATGTTCACTGACAGAACTGTTCTCCTCTATCTTGCAGCTGTAGAACTTATTGGAGACTTCATATCTCTCAATCTGGGAATTTGCTTGAAATATTAACTTCAACTCCTGGAACATCTCATATGCTCCATGACGTTCAAAACATCGTTGAAGTCCCGGTTCTAAGCCGTAAAGCATGGCACACTGAACTATCGAGTAGTCATCATCTTTGCTCTGCCAGATGTTCATAACATCTGGCGTTGCTCCTGCAGTGGGTTTGGCACCTAGCGGTGCTTCCAGGATGTAATTCTTCTGTGCAGCAATGAGGATAATCCTCATGTTACGGACCCAGTCAGTGTAATTGCTACCATCATCTTTCAACTTTGCTTTCTCAAGGAATGCATTAAAATTCAACGGAACAACAGCACGGGCCATCTATCTACAACAACATAGACATGCAAAATACTATTAGGTACTAAGTTCATGATAAATTAAAGTTCAATTAATCAAATTACTTAAGAACTCCCACTTAGACAGACATCCCTCTAATCATCTAAGTGATCACGTGATCCATATCAACTAAACCATGTCCAATCATCATGTGAGATGGAGTAGTTTTCAATGGTGAACATCACTATGTTTATCATATCTACTATATGATTCACGCTCGACCTTTCGGTCTCAGCGTTCCGAGGCCATATCTGCATATGCTAGGCTCGTCAAGTTTAACTCAAGTATTTTGCGTGTACAAAACTGGCTGGCACCCGTGAACGTAGAGCTTATCACACCCGATCATCACGTGGTGTCTCGGCACGACGAACTTTACCTTGAAATTTAGTGAGAGATCATCTTATAATGGAACCGTCGATCTAAGAAAAATAAGATGCATAAAAGATAAACATCACATGCAATCAATATAAGTGATATGATATGGCCATCATCATCTTGTGCCTTTGAACTCCATCTCCAAAGCACCGTCATGATCACCATCGTCATCGGTGTGACACCTTGATCTCCATCGTAGCATCGTTGTCGTCTCACCAACTATTGCTTCTATGACTATCGCTACCGCTTAGTGATAAAGTAAAGCAATTACATGGCGATTGCATTTCATACAATAAAGCGACAACCATATGGCTCCTGCCAGTTGCCGATCACTGTGTTACAAAACATGATCATCTCATACAATAAAATTTAGCATCATGCCTTGACCATATCACATCACAACATGCCCTGCAAAAACAAGTTAGACGGCATCTACCTTGTTGTTGCAAGTTTTACGTGGCTGCTACGGGCTGAGCAAGAACCGTTCTTACCTACGCATCAAAAACCACAACGCGGTATAGTGATTGCTTTTTGACCTTCAGAAAGAACCCTATTCATTTAATCCGATTCAACTAAAGCTAGAGAAATAGACACCCACTAGCCACATGTGTGTGAAGCACGTCGGTGGAACCAGTCTCGCGTGAGCGTACGCGTAATGTCGGTCTGGGTCGCTTCATCCAACAATGCCGATGAATCAAGAATCAACTAGTGACAGCAAGCAATATGTATATACCCACGCCCACAACTCCGTTGTGTTCTACTCGTGCATATAACATCTACGCATAAACCTGGCTCGGATGCCACTGTTGGGAAACGTAGTAATTTCAAAAACAAATCCTACGCACACGCAAGATCATGGTGATACATAGCAATGAGAGGGGAGAGTGTCGTCCACGTACCCTCGTAGACCGTAAACGGAAGCGTTATGACAACGTGGTTGATGTAGTTGTACGTCTTCACGATCGACCGATCCTAGTACCGAACGTAGGACACCTCCGCGATCTGCACACGTTCATCTCGGTGATGTCCCACGAACTGACGATCCATTAGAGCTTCGAGGGAGAGTTCCGTCAGCACGACGGCATGATGACGGTGTTGATGAAGCTACCGACGCAGGGCTTCGCCTAAGCACCGCTACGATATGACCGAGTGGATTGTGGTGGAGGGGGGCACCGCACACGTCTAAAAGATCAATGATCAACTTCTGTGTCATGGGGTGGCCCCTGCCCCCGTATATAAAGGAGAAAGGGGGAGGCCGGCCGGCCCTAGGAGGGCGCGCCAAGAGGAGGAGTCCTCCTCCTAGTGGGAGTAGGACTCCCCTTTCCTAGCCCAACTAGGAGGGGGAAGGAAGGAGTGGGAGAGGGAGAGGGGAAAGGCAAGGGGGCGCCCCCCTTCCTTGTCCTATTCGGACTCAAGGGGAGGGGGCGCAGCCTGCCCTGGCCGGCCCCTCTCTCTCTCCACAAGGGCCCATTAAGGCCCATTAGTCCTCGGGGGATTCCGGCAACCCCTCCGGCACTCCGGTTTTCTCCGAGATCACCCGAAACCCTTCCGGTGTCTGAATGTAGCCGTCCAATATATCAATCTTTATGTCTCGACCATTTCAAGACTCCTTGTCATGTCTGTGATCACATCCGGGACTCGGAACTACCTTCAGTACATCAAAACACATAAACTCATAATACCGATCATCACCGAACATTAAGCGTGCAGACCCTAAGGGTTCGAGAACTATGTAGACATGACCGAGACTCATCTCCGGTAAATAACCAATAGTGGAACCTAGATGCTCATATTGGTTCCTAAATATTCTACAAAGATCTTTATCGGTCAAACCGCATAACAACATACGTTGTTGCCTTTGTCATCGGTATGTTACTTGCGCAAGATTCGGTCGTCGGTATCTCAATACCTAGTTCAATCTCGTTACCGGCATGTCTCTTTACTCGTTCCGTAATACATCATCCCGCAACTAACTCATTTGTTGCATTGCTTGCAAGGCTTATAGTGATGTGCATTACCGAGAGGGCCCAGAAATACCTCTCCGACAGTCGGAGTGACAAATCCTAATCTTGATCTATGCCAACTCAACAAGTACCATCGGAGACACCTGTAGAGCACCTTTATAATGACCCAGTTACGTTGTGACGTTTAGTAGCACACAAAGTGTTCCTCCGGTATTCAGGAGTTGCATAATCTGATAGTCATAGGAACATGTATAAGTCATGAAGAAAGCAATAGCAATATACTAAACGATCAAATGCTAAGCTAACGGAATGGGTCAAGTCAATCACATCATTCTCTAATGGTGTGATCCCATTAATCAAATGACAACTCATGTCTATGGTTAGGAAACTCAACCATCTTTGATTCAACGAGCTAGTCAAGTAGAGGCATACTAGTGACACTTTGTTTGTCTATGTATTCACACATGTACTAAGTTTCTGGTTAATACAATTCTCGCATGAATAATAAACATTTATCATGATATAAGGAAGTATAAATAACAACTTTATTATTGCCTCTAGGGCATATTTCCTTCACTTATTGCATTACTCTGTTTCTCCATGAACTAAATACACTAGATGCATGTTGGTTAGCGGTCGATGTGTAGAGTAATAGTAGTAGATGTAGGCAGGAGTCGGTCTACTAATCTTGGACGTGATGCCAATGTAATGATTGATACGTCTCCAACGTATCTATAATTTTTGTTCCATGCTATTATATTATCTGTTTTGGATGTTTAATGGGCTTTAATATACCTTTTTATATCATTTTTTGGACTAACCTATTAATTGAAAGCCCAGTGCAAATTGCTGTTTTTTTGCCTATTTCACTGTTTCGTAGAAAAGGAATATCAAACGGAATCCAAACGGAATGAAACATTCGCGAGGATCTTTTTTGGAACAAATGTGATCCAGGAGACTTGGAGTGGACATCAAGGAAGCAGCGAGGGAGCCACGAGGCAGGAGGGCGCGCCCCCACCCTCGTGGGCCCCTCGCAACACCACCGACCTATTTCTTTCGCCTATATATACTCTTATACCCTAAAACCTTCCAGGAGGGCAACGAAACACCTATTCCACCGCCACAACCTTCTGTACCCGTGAGATCCCATCTTGGGGCCTTTTCCGGCGCTCCGCCGGAGGGGGATTCAATCACGGAGGGCTTCTACATCAACGCCATAGCCTCTCCGATGATGTGTGAGTAGTTTACCATAGACCTCGGGTCCACAGTTATTAGCTACATGGCTTCTTCTATCTCTTTGGATCTCAATAGAAAGTTCTCCTCGATCTTCTTGGAGATCTATTCGATGTAACTCTATTTGCGGTGTGTTTGCCGAGATCCGATGAATTGTGGGTTTATGACTTGATTATCTATGAATATTATTTGATTCTACTCTGAATTATTATATGCATGATTTGATATCTTTGCAAGTCTCTTCGAATTATCGGTTTAGTTTGGCCTACTAGATTGATCTTTCTTGCAATGGGAGAAGTGCTTAGCTTTGGGTTCAATCTTGCGGTGTCCTTTCCCAGTGACAGCAGGGGCAGCAAGGCACGTATTGTATTTTTTGCCATCGAGGATAAAAAGATGGGGTTTATATCATATTGCTTGAGTTTATCCCTCTACATCATGTCATCTTTTCCTAAAGCATTACTCTGTTCTTATGAACTTAATACTCTAGATGCATGCTGGATACCGGTTGATGTGTGGAGTAATAGTAGTAGATGCAGAATCGTTTCGGGCTACTTGTCATGGACGTGATGCCTACATTCATGATCATTGCCTTAGATATCATCATAACTATGCGCTTTTCTATCAATTGCTCGGCAGTAATTTGTTCACCCACCGTAATACTTTCTATCTTGAGAGAAGCTACTAGTGAAACCTATGGCCCCCGGGTATACTTTACATCATATTAGTTTCCCATCAACTAGCCATTTCTGTCGCCATTTATTTTGCAATCTTTATTTTCCAATCTATATCACAAAAATACCAAAAATATTTATCTTATTATCTGTATCAGATCTCACTCTCGTAAGTGACCGTGAAGGGATTGACAACCCCTTTATCGCGTTGGTTGTGAGGTTCTTGTTTGTTTGTGCAAGTGTCGGTGTCAAAACCGGCGGATCTCGGGTAGGGGGTCCCGAACTGTGCGTCTAGGATCGATGGTAACAGGAGACAGGGGACATGATGTTTACCCAGGTTCGGGTCCTCTCTATGGAGGTAATACCGTACTTCCTGCTTGATTGACCTTGATGAATATGAGTGTTACAAGAGTTGATCTACCACGAGATCGTAATGGTTAAACCCTAGAAGTCTAGCCTACGAATATGGTAATGAGTATATGTGTTGTCCTTTCCGGACAATCCCCTTCGGTTTATATAGACATCGAGGGGGTCTAGGGTTAACATGGAGTCGGTTACATAAGAAGGAATCTTTGGTCGCCAAGCTTGCCTTCCAAGCCAAGTAGAGTCCAATCCGGACACGGTGCAGTCTTCGGTCTTCATGTCTTCACAGCCCATCAGTCCGGCCCACGGATAACAGGCCGGATGTCCGAGGACCCCTTAGTCCAGGACTCCCTCAGTAGCCCCTGAACCTGGCTTCAATGACGAGGAGTCCGACGCGCAGATTTGTCTTCGGCATTTCAAGGCGGGTTCCCTCCTTCCAAACTCCAGAATAGTCTTCGGATGAAATAAGAGCATCCGGACCTGTTACGCACACCATACACAACCGTAGAGAGAATATAATATTTGCATGAATCCAATCTGTTGATAGCTTCTCTTCAACACGTCATCATGTTTGTCCGGTTATAATTTCGAACCGTTTTTCTTCTGCCATCCCATGTTTCGAGACATGATTGCTATTTGGCACGTCTTGTCGAAACAGAGATCGTGTCCCCTTATCGCGGGATTCTCATCAATGCGGGCATGGGTAACTCAACTGTGTCGCTCATACAGCCCTAGGGAACAGGTGAATCCTAAGGCGAGTGAGGAGGCGTTTAATATCTGGTGCCTTTATAAGGGGATAAGGATTCCCCCTTCCCCTCCTCACGCCTTCTCTCTATCTTCGCCCTTCCGATCTCAAGCTCCAGCGCCCAAGTTCCCATCTCCTTTCCACTCAAGCGACCATGTCCGGATCTGGTGGTCAGGGCAAGTGGATGGTCTCCTTCGTCAAGGATGAGGACATTACTGAGCTTCGGGCGGCCGGATATTTGGCAAAGGAGATCGCCCATCATCTGCCAGCCGAGGGACAAGTCTTCCCCATGCCAGAGCCCACGGAGAGAGTAGTCTTCATCCCCCATTTCCTCCGCGGGCTAGGGTTTCCACTCCACCCTTTCGTCCGCGGGCTGATGTACTATTACGGGATAGATTTCCATGATCTGTCCCCGAATTCCTTCCTCAACATCTTGGCGTTTATCGTCATGTGCGAGGCTTCCTCCGCATCCATCCCCACTTCGGGTTGTGGCTCAAAGTCTTCAACGTGAAGCCGAAGGTGGTGGATGGTCAGCATGCGGAGTGCGAAGGAGCCATGGTGAGCAAGCTGTCCAACGTCTCTTGGCCCAAAGGCACCTTTATAGAGACAGTAAAGGAATGGCAAAAATAGTGGTTCTACATCACAGAACCTCGCGGCACCACCTGGGCCGCAGCTGACGAATTCCGCTCTAGTGCTCCCACGTGGCTCACCTCCTGGGTCGAGAAGAGTCCGGACTGGTGTTCTCCTAACGAGCTGATAGTGTTGTAGACGCGCGTTCAAAGCATGGTGACCAAGGACGTCAAGCTCATCGACATTATCCAGGTGATGCTGGTCCGCCGGATTCTTCCGTGCCAGCGCCGAAGCCGTCCTTTATGGGAGTTCAATTCGAAGAAGCACCAGACCCTGAGAAGGCTCTTCGACACCTCTCATGAAGGGGCCTGGAAGTTGCTCTTTAAGGGCAACGAGAAGCCACCGGCCACGGACTCAAACCGTGGTCACAATTGTAAACGCCCCACCAACGAGGTATGTTTCTTTTGACGTATTCCCAACTTGAATGTTTCGAGGATGATGTCTGAGATTTAGTATTGCTCCTTTAGGACTGGGTGGAGAAGGCACAGCGGATCCAGTGTCCAGCGCCGCTGCCCGAGGAACCCGTCATCCCGTGCCTGGAGAGGATGCTGGTGCCGGCGCCATATGCGCGCCGGAGAAGAAGGCTAAGAAGAAGGCCAAGGGGGCCAAGAGTGGCCCCCGTCGTAAGGGCGCTTCGGATGCGATGTCCGAAGACGACGAGGCCCATTCCTCCGCCCCTGAGGACAATGACGAGGAAGAGGAGGAGGAGGAGGAAAACAACCCTCCTCTTGGGGAGAAGAAGAAGAAGAAGAAGAAGAGGGTGGCCCCGGCACATCCGGACGCGAAAGTGCTCAAAAAGGGGAAGGGTGCCCCAACGGCCAACACCGCGTGGGACGTTGGCAGTAGTCCGGAATGACGCCCCCGCACTAGGCCTCAGGCTGCATCGTAAACGACATGGCTCATTTACGTGCATATCCAGCCCTATCTTTTTATTATGCTGACATGGTTAATCCACACTTTTGTAGTCCGGCCCGTGATCTTATCCAGCGGTCCTCGTATGGAGGTTCGCTGGCTCCGTCGGAGATGGCGAGCATGTCACCACCGCCTGCTTGCTCCCCCGGGGCCAGGGACGACACCGAAGTGTTATCCTGGAGGGCCGCTCCGAAGGGAGGAGCCCAGGACATTGTCCGGGGGCGCCACAAGGCGGGACCTCCGCTGCCACACGGATGGGGAAGAAGATCCCCAAGGAGACCGGCGAAGAGGGCCGTATTGAATTCGGCCCTCGGCCGAATACGATTTCGGAGATCCATATGGCTCCGGAATCAGGCGAGCACCCTCCTTTGAAGGAGGGGTGTGTCAATTCCACTGGTGGCCCCTGTCCACCCAGGGGCGCCGTATGACCTGATGGAGTGTAAGATCCCAAAATTCTAAATTTTGGAATGTTATAATAAATAGATAGATTTGATTGACTATTTGATTGATTGACTAAAAGTGAGTGAAATTCGAAACTCTTTGAAAGTTAAATGAGAGGGAATAAAAGGACTTTCCCAAACTTTCATATTTGCTTTCTGATCTCCATGAATTCAAATTCTTTTCAAACACAAAACCCCGGAGAGAAGATGACATGACTTCTTCCATTTATTTAAATGACAAGGGGTGTTGAAAATATTTGAATTTCATTTGAAAATATTTCCGATTCTAGAACTTTATGCAACTCAGTGATTTTCATGAGAGAAGATAAAATGACTTCTTCAAATTATATGAAATATGAGTTGGGAGTTTCAAAGAATTAAATTCAAAGTTCTTTTGAATTTATTTTCAATTTGGAGTTATTTGAGTTTTATTCAAATTATTTTTCTCCAAAAAATAAAATATATGGAAATTAGGGTAACATGATTCCCTACATTAGAAAATTGGAGAAAAATTAATTTGAAATCATTTTGGTATTTTTAAAATGATTTTTATTGGATTTTATTAGACCAGTAGCACTCTTTGAATTATCTGATTTTGTGTGAATTTTATTTAATCCTAGGAAAATGTCCATGTCGTAGAAAATCTTTTTCTGAAAATTTTGATATATTATATGCCTATATAAAATTTTCTTTTATTTTTGTTTTTATGATTTTGTTTATCTGGAAATTGTTTTAAGAAAAAAAAATACTCCCCGCCGCCGACTGGGCCGGCCCAGCTCCCAGCCAGGCCCAGGCCCAAGCCGCCACCGTCATCCTCCCGTGCGCGACCGGGACTCCTCCCGGAGTCCGGCGCTGCCACGCCGCCGGGCACCCCTCGCCCAAGGCAGGTCCCCCCCCCCCCGGGCCTTTATAAGGGGCCGGACCCCGACCCCTCCCGCCGCCGCCTCCCGCCTGCCTCTGCCCCTGCCTGCTTGCGCGCCGTCGCCGCGTTGCGCCGCCGCCGCCGCACTTCCCTCGTCTGCCGCGCTGCTGCCGCATCTCACCGGAGCCGCCGCCCCTCCCGCCGCATCCCGCTGCCGCCGCAGCTCCGCCGCTCCGCCTCCCTGCTTCGCCGCCGCTCGCCTTGCCCGCGCGCCGCCTTGCCGGGGCACGCTGCTGTCCCTCCTCGCCGGAGTTCAACCCCGCCGCCGCCGGTTTTCTCGCGAAAACCACCACACCACTGCGAACCGGTATAAACCCGAACCCGGTCCGATCCGGTTTTTCTTTTAAGTTTGTTTTTTAAAAAAAACCTAGACTAGATCTGTTTTTTTTAGGTTTTATTAAACAGCGAACGTCCACTGTTTTGATCTTATAAGCGAGCGTTCGCCTTTTTGTCTTTTTCTTTTTCTGTTATTTTCGGCCAGGGACCTAGTTGTGAATACTTTAATTACAGATCAGCCCCTGGTTTTCAAACGACTATAACTTTTTGCTCGTTAGTCGGAATCCAACGAAACCAACGCCCACTTCTTCGTTACGAACCCCTCTATCCATTAATACAACTCAAACATATTTTTGAAAAGTTTAAAATTTGAATTAGATCAGATTTGAATTCAAACTTCGTTTGATCATAACTTGGGTTTCGTAGCTCCGTTTGAGTTGATTCTTTTTGCAAATCGAAGCTCTTAACCTAAACATTCTGATAAGGCCAAATTCACATAATTTTGGTACTTTTAGAAATTGTTTTATGTTGCAAGAGTTATTTTCTTGGTTTTGAAGTTTTCTGAATCGACTTCTTCGTTCTTTCTGATCTTTTGAGTGATTGCTTATGTGTGGTTACTATTGCTTGATTACGATAGATTGACCGGAGTGTGACGAGTAGAGCTATCAAGATTTTTGAGTGCGAATCATCTTCATCAACATTGCAGGCAAGTTCACACTTTGATCATACCTTTTCTGCAACCTAGTTTTATTGCATTAGATCAATCCTCACACATTGCATGATTAGGATCTAATTAAATTGTGGGATGGGAAGTAGATGAGGTAGTACCTATTACCTGTATTATTATGAAACCCTTGGGAGTTACTTCTACGTTTGCTTATTATGCCATGATATGCTAGTAGACGTGGATTGGGTGAGTGATATCCATGACAGATGTGAGTTGATAATTTTAATGGTTTATCTAAGGTGGCAACTTAAACACACATCTGGGTGGATTGAGGCACCTGATGTCTATCAGGACTTGCCTGTTTTATTTTGGACCGCCACCCAGGCTCAAAGGGATCATAAGATCATTCATGCTAGAAATTTCCGTGTGCAGCCACATGCTACTATGGGCTCTGGCATAGTTGACTAAGTTGTGCGAACTCTTACGGGGTGGACTAGCAGATGTAGGGGTTGTAGGTGGTACGGTCTACCCCACATGTAAGGTGCTAGCGCTTCTGAAAGACTATGTCTCGGTCATCCGTTTCTCAAACACCATGTAGTGCGAGAAAACAAACGGAGGCGATCGAGTCATGTGGGGAAAAGTGCGCAAACCTCTGCAGAGTGTATAAACTAATCATGATTAGCCGTGTCCCCGGTTACGGACATCTTGAGTATCTAGTTCTTGGATTATCCCGTTGATCTCATCATGTTACTTTAAATGAATATTGTTGGGTTTTAATGATGATGCTCAATTGGGATTGAGAATGCTGTCAACCATTCTCAATGTTCAACAACCACCATGATAGTTAATTAAAATGTATTCCTTTGCAGTAGGGAAAAATTGGCTTTACGCAAAAACCTTATAACCATAGAGCTTTTCCACCAGCCAAATATGCATGTAGTGATAGTCATTATTCATTATTCTCTATGGTGTGAATTTGCCAGTACATTCAATGTACTGACCCGTTTCGGGCTGCAACGTCTCATGTTGCAGGTTTCTTACGACGAGTAAGTGATACGTTAGGGTTACTATTTCTACACTCAACTTTGCCGTTGGTGTTGATGGGAATCCACAACCTTGTTGCTTCCGCTATATGGATTGAGGTAATAGTATTTACGTTACTTTATACATGTGATTTACCTCTGTTATAAATCCTTCGAGTACTGTGTGTGTCAGCATACCGATCCAGGGATGACACTTAAGCACAGAGACTTGATCCATTCGGGTCAGGTCACTACATGGAGGCGCTACGAGGCTCCTCCGTTGTCGATGAGTACCGTGTCCTTATGGGTGCGGTGATCGAGAAGGTTCAGTCCGCCAAGAGTGGACTAGACGAAGCCTGCAGCAATCTGTTAACGGGTTTCGAGGTAAGTGACATAGAAAGAGGAAAACCCCATGTATTCAGTAGCCCCTGAGACACTGTCCGGAGTTTGGCAAGAAGAACCGGACAGAGGATCAACCTCTTATTATAGGAGACTAACCAAATATGTATGAATAAGCAGGCGTCGTTGTTGGCCGCGACCTCGCATACTGCCGAGGTCTCCGAGCTGAAGCGGAAGCTGGAGCGGACCAAGAACGAGATCGGCGAGATTAAGGTTCGGCTCCAAGAGAAGCAAGGTGAGGAACGACTTGCTATATGTTCGGGAAAGGATAAGCGCTGTGTAGTGACAGCGGTATCGTTATATGTGCAGAAGCCGCGACTGAGGTCGAGGCCCTGAAGAAGGCCCTAGGCGAGGCCGAGGAGAAGGCCGTCCAGCAGCAGGCCGCCCGTAAGAAGCTCAAGGCCCGAGTCAAAGAAGTCCAGCAAGAGCTCCAGGATGCGGTGAAAAAATGCGAGACCTTGGAGCATGATGCGTCGGTTCAAGGGACAGAACTCGCAAACGCTCGCCAAAGCGCGGAGACTGCCCAAAATGAGGCCCAGGCCGCCCTCCAGGAGATCCAGGAGGCCAAGAAGATCACGGTGGGTAAGGCATTTAAGATGCAAAGCAAGTATGCAGAGAAGCAGTACCTTTTACTAACTCGAGTTCGGAGTTCCCCAGGGGCCTTTGCGGATTTGCCATGCAGTGTATCCGATGTCGTGGAGTTCTATCGAGCCGAAGGAGGGGATTCCACGGAGAGGCTATTCTGGTCACAGTATGTGGCGCCGGAGCATCCCGTGTCCTTAACCGACCAGCTGAAACAGCTGGTGGAGCTACATAGGGTGGCCGAACTAGCCATTAAGGATTTGATAATCCGGCTATGGCCAGCCGAAGCTATGCCAAGCAGCTACTTCGGACTCGTGAGGCGGGTAGTGAATGCTTGTCCTCGGTTGGACGTCATGAAGTGCTCAGCCTGTATTGAAGGTGTGCGCATGGCCTTCGCCCGTTGCAAGATGTGGTGGGCGAAGATGGACGCCGTCGAGGTGACCAGGGGGCCACCGGAGGGCAAGGAGCACCATACACCGGAACAGTATTTTGCGGATGTCCTGGAGGGGTCTCGCCTTGCGACAGCACAATGTTCACAGAACATTGTGTTTGAATGAATGTATTCATGTTGCCTTTGCCTTGTATTATGAGAAACAAAGCCTGTTTTGTTAATGCAATTTTGTTATGCTTTGATTGTTTCCTCCTGTGCGGCCGTGTTATATGTAATCTGAGGGTTGGCCAGTCGTTGGCTTCTGCCCTCACGTAGATAGTACGGAGGTGTTTGGGATGGAATCTAAACAATCTTGATCCAATTACCTGGTCCTTGAAGGAGTTGTTTAGCGCAATGAACAAGGCAATCGGACTATACGGCTTAAACGCCCTCACTTAGCCATAGGAGTTTTATAATAAAGCATGGGTGCAGCCCCTGGTTCGAGCCAGGGTGATGTCATCATCTGATCGGGAAGTACCTATCTCTCGCATAATGCGGATAAAATCTCCAACGATTTGTAACCCTCGAGTAGCTGACCGGCTCTCACTGTATCATGACAGTCAATTTTCGGCTTTCTCTACTGAGGTGCTCATCCGGTCTAAGCCAGGGCACAATCGAGTAGTTCTCCCTTTACTACCCTAGCCGATGGAGCAGAACGTAGGGTAGCAAGCATAGGAGCCGGGCAACCCAACTATTGACCAAAGACATGATTCGGAGCCAATGCATATAATGCTAAATTCGGGGTGCCAAACTTATATATAAGAAGTGTTCGGACTGTGTTGCCGTATTGTGGGCGATAGGTAGCCCCTGGCGAATATGAAACGTAAAAGAGTGTCAATGCAGCAGATAGGCAGATTGAAATAAAACGAAGTAAGAAGTGAAAAACACAGAGACTGGGCCACAAACCATTTTTATTATAACTAGATGGATACGTCAAGGCGTATCTTGTATAGATGGTGCTAGAAGTATCCGGCCATTTAACATGCCGGAACCGGTATGGCGCAGCGTGCGGGTCCTGTGTTGCTTGCCTCCGTTTTGTTCCAGTCCTTCTAGAGGACTTGATATCAGGCCTACGAAAAAAGGTGCATGTAATGAGAAAAATAAGTAAAGTATGAGTGTCCGGGGTCGGTTTTGCCAAATTGTAGCCCCCGGGTTATCTCGTGCCTCCGTCGATGTCCATGGAATTTTGAGTGCGTAATTGTGTACGCGTGGTACGAATGACACTACCTCATTGGGGCTGGGAGGAGGCCGAATTGCTAGTCGAGCTCTTGATGAGCCGCGTTGTCCTATTGCAGTGTAGTCCGGACCCTCTTGATGGTGTCTGGGGGCTCGGCAGCTGGATTACAATGGTGCTTGAGAAGGACGCTTTGTACTTCTGCTGCCAGGGCTGCGGTTTTCTCCTCTGTTCGGAGGGAGCGTTCCGTATTGCCATTGACTGTTATGATGCCGCGTGGACCGGGCATCTTGAGCTTGAGATAAGCATAGTGTGGCACTGCGTTAAATCTAGCAAATGCGGTTCGTCCGAGCAGTGCGTGGTAGCCGCTGCGGAAGGGGACGATATCAAAGATTAACTCTTCGCTTCGGAAGTTGTCCGAAGAACCGAAGGCCACCTCCAGCGTGATTGAGCCCGTACAACGGGCCTCGACACCTGGTATGACTCCTTTAAAGGTAGTCTTTGTTGGTTTGATTCGTGAGGGATTAATGCCCATCTTCCGTACTGTATCCTGGTACAGCAGGTTGAGGCTGCTTCTACCATCCATCAGGACTCGAGTGAGGTGGAATCCGTCGATGATTGAGTCAAGGACCAGTGCGGCCGAACCGCCATGGCGGATACTAGTCGGATGATCTCTTCGATCGAAGGTGATCGGGAATGACGACCATGGATTGAACTTGGGGGCGACTGGCTCTACCGCGTAGACATCCCTGAATGCTCGTTTGCGCTCCTGTTTGGGGATGTGCGTGGCGTATATTATGTTCACCGTTTTCACTTGGGGGGGATTTCTTCTGTCCCCTGGTGTTCGGCTGTCGGGGCTCTTCATCATCGTCCTCACTTTGTGATCCCTTTTCTTTGTTTTCAGCATTTAACTTGCCAGCCTGCTTGAAGACCCGACAATCCCTATTGGTATGATTGGCTTGCTTATCCGGGGTGCCGTGAATTTGACAGACGGTCGAGTATGCGATCCAGGCTGGAATGTCCTTCGTTGTTTCTTTTGTAGGGCTTCTTCCGTTGGCCGGACTTGGAGCCACTGAATCTGGCGTTGACTGTGGTGTCCTGGGTGTTGTCACCATTGCTTCAGTGTTTGTGTCTATTGCGCCAGAGCTTGCCAATGCTGTTCTTGGCCTCGGTAGGGCCTGCCTTGCTGGTTGTGTTTTTGCTACGAGCCAGCCAGCTGTCCTCGCCTGCGCAAAAGTGGGTCATGAGTGCCGTAAGGGCTGCCATTGACTTTGGTTTTTCTTGTCCGAGGTGGCATGCTAGCCATTCGTCACGGATGCTGTGTTTGAAGGCTGCTAGGGCTTCGGCATCCGGACAGTCAATGATCTGGTTCTTCTTGGTTAGGAACCTAGTCCAGAATTTTCTGGCTAATTCTCCAGGTTGTTGAACTATATGGCTAAGCTCATCGGCGTCTGGTGGCCGGACATAAGTTCCTTGGAAGTTGTCGAGGAAAGCCTCTTCCAAGTCTTCCTAGTTGCCGATGGAGTTCTCAGGAAGGCTATTTAACCAGTGCCGAGCTGGTCCTTTGAGATTTAATGGGAGGTATTTGATGGCGTGGAGGTCATTTCCTCGGGCCATGTGGATGTGGAGGATGAAATAATCAATCCATACTGCAGGGTCGGTTGTGCCATCGTATGATTCGATATTGGCGGGCTTGAACCCCTCGGGGAATTCATGATCCAGTACTTCATCTGTGAAGCAGAGCGGGTGTGCGGCGCCTCTATATCGGGCCGCATCGTGGCGGAGCTTTGAAGGAGTCCGTCTACGGCATTCAGCTCGAGCGTGGTTAGGTTTGTCATGTCCGAATACGTAGTCGTCGGCGCGCCTCGAGGCACGTCCTCGTGATCTGTAGATCGATCATGTGTGTCCTGCTTTACTATCCAGGGTCTGTCGGAGGTCGTACGTATGACTCCGGACTCTTCCGTCCCTATTTTGATGGGGTGGTGGGGCGGTCTGCTGTTCGGCCCGAGTTGCCGCTTTATCTCGACCGCGAGGTGGCCGTTCCGCCGCCCTGTCCCAACCACGTGGTGGTCGGTCCGCATTGTGCGAGGGAGATATATGCTCCAGCGCTTCCTCGTCGAATTGAGGTAGCAATCTGCGTTTCTGGTAGCTCTTGGCTGGGCGGTTGAGGCCATATTCCTCGGCTGTTAAGACGTCAGTCCATCTGTCGACGAGCAGGTCTTGTTCAGCTTGAAGCTGTTGTTGTTTCTTTTTCAAGCCCCTTGAAGTGGCTATGAGCTGAAGCTTAAAGCGCTCCTGCTCAAGAGGATCCTCTGGCACGATGATGTCTTCGTTGCAGAGGCTTCTATCCTCCTCGGAGGGCGGATGGTAACTATCATCCGGCGGGTCATCTTCTATGGCCTGTTCGTCAGTGTTGTCTTGCCTGCTCTCGTGTTCCTATTCGGATGTAGCCCCAGCGGGGTCTTCGCTGTTTTCGGTGTCGCCCGGAGTAATATTTTCTCTGTTGCCAGTGGTGTCGTCCTTTGAGCGATGGGGCTTAGGGAGGCGTTTGGGCCGTCGGCGCTTGGACTGTGTCTCGGAGGTTTTGTTCATATCCGGCTCTTCTTTGTCGTCGCCGGATCCCTTAGGTGTATCAACCATGTACACATCGTATGAAGAGGTGGCCGCGGGTCTTGGCCTTAGTCCTTGTCGGCATCGTCGTCCATACCGTCGATGTCTTCGGAGCCATAGTCAAGCACGTCGGTTAAGTCATCGACGGTGGCTATGAAGTGGGTGGCGGGTGGGAAGCGAAATTCCTCATCATCTGTCTCTAGCTCGAACCGGACATAGTTCGGCTGTGAGTCCTTTTCCAAGGACAAGTTCTTTAAAGATCTTAGCACGTCACCCAAAGGCGAGTGTTGGAACACATCACCGGCGCTGAACTCGAGGATCAATAACTGATCTAGCTCGGTGTCCACAGGTGTACACAGTCCGGAACTTGTAGCCGGAGACGAGTCCGAAGTTCCATTAAAGCGAATATCACAGGGCATCGAATCCACGTGCGGCTCCAACGCCGCGGACTCTGAGGCTTCATATGGCTCGGTCCGCTTTGGCTCTAAGGTCGTTGCGGCCGCAGGAACCATCTCCTGGGTGCGATCTGATGACAGATTTAAGTCACGTTCATCGGGATGAGGGGGATCAATCGCCGCAGGCTCAAATCCCTTGAAGATCAAGTCTCCACGGGTATCCGGCACGTAGTTCAAGCTTCCGAATCCGACCTGATGGCCGGGGGCGTAGCTGTCGATCTGCTCCAGATGGCCAAGTCAGTTGGCCCGCAGTACGAAGCCGCCGAATACGAAGATCTGCCTAGGGCAGAAGGTTCCTCTTTGGACAGCATCATTATTAATGATTGAAGGGGTCATCGAGCCTCTTGTTGATGGCACAGTGGAACTCTCAATGAAAGCACCAATGTCGGTGTCAAAACCAGCGGATCTCGGGTTGGGGGTCCCGAACTGTGCGTCTAGGATCGATGGTAACAGGAGACAGGGGACACGATGTTTACCCAGGTTCGGGCCCTCTCTATGGAGGTAATACCCTACTTCCTGCTTGATTGATCTTGATGAATATGAGTGTTACAAGAGTTGATCTACCACGAGATCGTAATGGCTAAACCCTAGAAATCTAGCATATGAATATGGTAATGAGTATATGCGTTGTCCTTTCTGGACAATCCCCTTCGGTTTATATAGACACCGAGGGGATCTAGGGTTTACATGGAGTCGGTTACATAAGAAGGAATCTTCGATCGCCAAGCTTGCCTTCCACGCCAAGTAGAGTCCAATCCAACGGTGTAGTCTTCGGTCTTCATGTCTTCATAGCCCATCAGAACGGCCCACGGATAACAGGCCAGACGTCCGAGGACCCCTTAGTCCAGGACTCCCTCAGCAGGTACTAGGCGACTTGCGTGTAGTCTCCTACTGGACTGATACCTTGGTTCTCATAAACTGAGGGGAATACTTACGCTACTTTGTTGCATCACCCTTTCCTCTTCAAGGGAAAACCAACGCATGCTCAAGAGGTAGCAAGAAGGATTTCTGGCGCCTTTGCCGGGGAGATCTACGCACAAGTCAAGACATACCAACTACCCATCACAAACTCGTATCCCTCGCATTACATTATTTTCCATCTGTCTCTCGTTTTCCTCTCCCCCACTTCACCCTTACCATTTTATTCGCCCTCTTTTTCGTTCGCCCTTTTCCGTTCGTCTTTTTTCCCGCTTGCCTCTTGTGTGCCTATTTGCCCTGATGGCCTTGCCTAAAAAAGTTGATCCTTACCTCAGAAGGTTGGAAGAAATTGAAAACAACATTAGAAGCTTTATGTCTTTGCAATTTGAGCATAATAATTTCTTTAGAAACAAGCTTAATGAACAAAAAGGCTTTATGGAGTACATGAATAAAGAGCTTGATGATTTGTCTAAGGAACTTTATGGTTTGAAATCTCAGTTTGCCCATATTGAAAATTTAGTAGGCCAGATTTCGGATATGCAAGCCACCTTAGTTAATAAGATGGCCGCTAAACCGGAAGATCTAGAGGATAATAAAGATGAAGATATAAAAGTGATTGGTGTGTCTCCTATTAAATCTTTGTTTGCCAATATGAATCTTGATAAAGATGGGACTGGAGATGAGTCAACTTCAGTTGGAAGGCGTCCCAATGATTCGGAGTTTTTAGATCTTGATGCAAAAATTGGTAAAAGTGGGATTGAAGAGGTCAAAACTTTACATAGCAATGAACCCACTATTTTGGATTTCAAGGAATTTAATTATGATAATTGCTCTTTGATAGATTGTATTTCCCTGTTGCGATCCGTGCTAAATTCTCCTCATGCTTATGATCAAAACAAAGCTTTCACTAAACATATCGTTGATGCTTTAATGCAATCCTATGAAGAAAAGCTTGAATTGGAAGTTTCTATTCCTAGAAAACTTTATGATGAGTGGGAACCTACTATTAAAATTAAAATTAGAGATCATGAATGCTATGCTTTATGTGATTTGGGTGCTAGTGTTTCCAGGATTCCCAAACCTTTGTGTTATGTGCTAGGTTTCCGTGAATTTGATGATTGTTCTTTAAATTTGCATCTTGCGAATTCCACCATTAAGAAAACTATGGGAAGGATTAATGATGTTCTTATTGTTGCAAATAGGAATTATGTGCCGGTAGATTTCATTGTTCTTGATATAGATTGCAATCCTACTTGTCCGATTATTCTTGGTAGACCTTTCCTTAGAACGATTGGTGCAATTATTGATATGAAAGAAGAAAATATTAGATTCCAATTTCCATTAAGGAAAGGTATGGAACACTTTCCTAGGAAGAAAATTAAATTACCTTACAAATCTATTATGAGGGCCACTTATGGATTGCATACCAAAGATGACAATACCTAGATCTATTCTCGTGTTTATGCCTAGCTAGGGGCGTTAAACGATAGCGCTTGTTGGGAGGCAACCCAATTTTATTTTTGTTCCTTGATTTTTGTTCCTGTTTAGTAATAAATAAATCATCTATCCTATTTTATGATTGTGTTTTTTATGTTTTAATTAGTGTTTGTGCCAAGTAAAGCCTTTAGGATCTTCTTGGATGATTGTTGTTTGATCTTGCTAAAAAAACAAAAAGTATGCGCTCAGAAGAATAATTTGCATTTTTAACCAGAGAGCGATAAAATACCAATTCCAACTGCAGTAGATCAATATACGAATTATTTAGGACTTCCTAATTTGGTAGAATATTTGGAGTTACATAAGTATTCGAAACCTACAGATTACTATAGACTATTCTGTTTTTGACAGATTCTGTTTTTCGTGTGTTGTTTGCTTATTTTGATGAATCTATGGCTAGTATCGGGGGGGTATGAACCATATAGAAGTTGGAATACAGTAGGTTTAACACCAATATAAATAAATAATGAGTTAATTACAGTATCTTAAGTGGTGATTTGTTTTCTTATACTAAAGGAGCTCATGAGATTTTCTGTTGAGTTTTGTGTTGCGAAGTTTTCAAGTTTTTGGCTAAAGATTTGCTGGATTTTGGAACAAGGAGTGGAAAGAGCCTAAGATTGTGGATTACCAAGGCACACCAAGGTAAAATCCAAGGACAACCAAAAGCCTAAGCTTGGGGATTCCCCGGAAGGCATCCCCTCTTTCGTCTTTGTCTATCGGTAACTTTACTTGAGGCTATATTTGTATTCACCACATGATATGTGTTTTGCTTGGAGAATCTTGTATGATTTGAGTCTTTGCTTTTTAGTTTACCACAATCATCCTTGCTGTACACACCTTTTGGGAGATACACACACGAATTGGAATTTGTTAGAATACTCTATGTGCTTCACTTATATCCTTTGAGCTAGATAATTTTGCTCTAGTGCTTCACTTATATTTTCTTTTTAGAGCACGGTGGTGGTTTTATTTTGTAGAAATTATTGATCTGTCATGCTTCACTTATATTATTTTGAGAGTCTTTTAGACCATCATGGTAATTTCTTTGGTTATGAGATTAGTCCTAATATGATAGGCATTCAATATGGGTATGATAAAACACTTCCATAAAAAGTGCATTGAATACTATGAGAAGTTTGATTCTTTATGATTGTTTTGAGATATGAATATGGTGATATTAGAGTCATGCTACTTGAGTAGTTGTGAATTTGAGAGATACTTGTGTTAAAGTTTGTGATTCCCGTAGCATGCACGTATGGTGAACTGTTATGTGATGAAGTCGGAGCATGGTTTATTTTTTTGATTGTCTTCCTTATGAGTGGCGGTCGGGGACGAGCGATGGTATTTTCCTACCAATCTATCCCCCTAGGAGAATGCGTGTAATACTTTGTTTCGATAACTAATAGATTTTTGCAATAAGTATGTGAGTTCTTTATGACTAATGTTGAGTCCATGGATTATACGCACTCTCATCCTTCCACCATTGCTAGCCTCTCTAGTACCGTGCAACTTTTGCCGGTACCATAAATCCACTATTTACCTTCCTCAAAACATCCACCATACCTACCTATTATGGCATTTCCATAGCCATTCCGAGATATATTGCCATGCAACTTTCCACCGTTTCATTTATTATGACATGCTCCATCATTGTCATATTTCTTTGCTTGATCATGTAGTTGACATCGTATTTGTGGCAAAGCCACCATTCATAGTTTTCCATACATGTCACTCTTGATTCATTGCACATCCCGGTACACCGCCGGAGGCATTCACGTAGAGTCATATTTTGTTCTAAGTATCGAGTTGTAATTCTTGAGTTGTAAGTAAATAAAAGTGTGATGATCATCATTATTAGAGCATTGTCCCAGTGAGGAAAGGATGATCGAGACTATGATTCCCCCACAAGTCGGGATGAGACTCCGGACAAAAAATAAAAAAAATAAAAAGAGGCCATAAAAAAGAAGATGCCCAAATAAAAAAATTAGAGCAAAAGAGAGAAGGGGCAATGCTACTATCCTTTTTCCACACTTGTGCTTCAAAGTAGCACCATGATCTTCATGATAGAGTCTCTTATGTTGTCACTTTCATATACTAGTGGGAATTTTTCATTATAGAACTTGGCTTGTATATTCCAATGATGGGCTTCCTCAAAATGCCCTAGGTCTTCCTGAGCAAGAAAGTTGGATGCACACCCACTTAGTTTCTTTTGTTGAGCTTTCATACATTTATAGCTCTAGTGCATCCGTTGCATGGCAATCCCTACTCACTCACATTAATATCTATTGATGGGCATCTCCATTGCCCATTGATACGCCTAGTTGATGTGAGACTATCTTCTCCATTTTGTCTTCTCCACAACCACCATTCTATTCCACCTATAGTGCTATATCCATGGCTCACGCTCATGTATTGCGTGAAGATTGAAAAAGTTTGAGAACATCAAAAGTATGAAACGATTGCTTGGCTTGTCATCGGGGTTGTGCATGATTTAAATATTTTGTGTGATGAAGATAGAGCATAGCCAGACTATATGATTTTGTAGGGATAACTTTCTTTGGCCATGTTATTTTGAGAAGACATAATTGCTTAGTTAGTATGCTTTAAGTATTATTATTTTTATGTCAATATTAAACTTTTATCTTGAATCTTTCGGATCTGAATATCCATGCCACAATAAAGAGAATTACATTGAAAATTATGTTTGGGAGCATTCCACATCAAAAATTCTGTTTCTATCATTTACCTACTCGAGGACGAGCAGGAATTAAGCTTGGGGATGCTTGATACGTCTCCAACGTATCTATAATTCTTTATTGTTCCATGCTATTATATTATCTGTTTTGGATGTTTAATGGCCTTTAATATACCTTTTTATATTATTTTTTGGACGAAACTATTAACCGAAAGCCTAGTGCAAATTGTTGTTTTTTGCCTATTTCAGTGCTTCGCAGAAAAGGAATATCAAACGGAATCCAAACGGAATGAATCCTTCGCGAGGATCTTTTTTGGAACAAACGTGATCCAGGAGACTTGGAGTGGACGTCAAGGAAGTAGCGAGGGAGCCACGAGGCAGGAGAGCGCAGCCCCCACCCTTGTGGGTCCCTCGCACCTCCACAGACCTATTTCTTTCGCCTATATATACTCTTATACCCTAAAACCTTCCAGGAGACCAACGAAACACCTTTTCCACCACCGCAACCTTCTGTACCCGTGAGATCCCATCTTGGGGCCTTTTCCGGCGCTCCACCAGAGGGGGATTCGATCACGGAGGGCTTCTACATCAACACCATAGCCTCTCCGATGATGTTTCAGTAGTTTACCACAGACCTTCGGGTCCATAGTTATTAGCTAGATGGCTTCTTCTCTCTCTTTGGATCTCAATACAAATTTCTCCTCGATCTTCTTGGAGATCTATTCGATGTTACTCTTTTTGCGGTGTGTTTGCCGAGATCCAATGAATTGTGGGTTTATGACTTGATTATCTATGAATATTATTTGATTCTTCCCTGAATTCTTATATGCATGATTTGATATCTTTGCAAGTCTCTTCGAATTATCGGTTTAGTTTGGCCTACTAGATTGATCTTTATTGCAATGGGAGAAGTGCTTAGCTTTGGGTTCAATCTTGCGGTGTCCTTTCCCAGTGACAGCAGGGGCAGCAAGGCACGTATTGTATTGTTGCCATCGAGGATAAAAAGATGGGGTTTATATCATATTGCTTGAGTTTATCCCTCTACATCATGTCATCTTGCCTAAAGCATTACTCCGTTCTTATGAACTTAATACTCTAGATGCATGCTGGATAGCGGTCGATGTGTGGAGTAATACTAGTAGATGTAGAATCGTTCCGGTCTACTTGTCATGGACGTGGTGCCTATATTCATGATCATTGCCTTAGATATCATCATAACTATGCGCTTTTCTATCAATTGCTCGGAAGTAATTTGTTCTCCCACCGTAATACTTGCTATCTTGAGAGAAGCCACTAGTGAAATCTATGGCCCCCGGGTCTACTTTACATCATATTAGTTTCCCGTCAACTAGCCATTTATGTCGCCGTTTATATTGAAATCTTTATTTTCCAATCTATATCACAAAAATACCAAAACTATTTACCTTATTATCTCTATCAGATCTCACTCTCGTAAGTGACCGTAAAGGGATTGGCAACCCCTTTATCGTGTTGGTTGCGAGGTTCTTGTTTGTTTGTGCAGGTACTATGCTACTTGCGTGTAGTCTCCTACTGCATTGATAACTTGGTTCTCAAAAACTGAAGTAAATACTTACGCTACTTTGCTGCATCACCCTTTCCACTTCAAGGGAAAACCAACGCATGCTCAAGAGGTAGCAATGATCATTGCCTGGATATCGTCATGAGTATTTGAAGTTCTATCAATTGCCCAACAGTAATTTGTTCACCCACCGCTTTGCTATTTTTCTCGAGAGAAGCCACTAGTGAAACCTACGGCCCCGGGTCCCTTTCTCATATTATTTGCCTTGCGATCTACTTTTATTTGCATTTATTTTCAGATCTATTAATCCAAAAACCCCAAAAATACTTTGCTGCACTTTATTTTATTTGTGATCTATTTATCCAATCTATTACAACTTTTTCCCGTCATGCACCAATTTCTGGCACAGTACCCGAAAGGGATTGACAACCCCCTTAACACATCGAGTTGCGGGGATTTGTCATATGTGTGCAGGGGCTGTTTAGGTTCTGTTGCTTGGTTCTCCTAATGGTTCGATAACCTTGGTTTCATATATGAGGGAAATACCTACCGCCGATGTGCTGCATCATCCCTTCCTCTTTGGGGAAATACCGATGTAGCTTCAAGCGACATCACGTCTCAACGGATTTAGACAGTGCCCTATTTAATGTGAATGCAGCTATTTCTAATGCATAACCCCAAAATGATAGTGGTAAATCGTTAAGAGACATCATAGATTGCACCAATCAAATAAAGTACGGTTACGATGTTTGGACACACCATTACGATGTGGTGTTCCAGGTGGTGTGAGTTGTGAAACTATTCCACATTGTTTTAAATGAAGGACAAACTTGTAACTCAAATATTCGCTCCCGCAATCAGATCATAGAAACTTTATTTTCTTGTTATGATGATTCTCCACTTTACTCTGAAATTCTTTGAACTTTTCAAATGTTTCAGACTTGTGTTTCATTAAGTAGATATACCCATATCTGCTCAAATCATTTGTGAAGGTCAGAAAATAATGATACCCGCCGCGTGCCTCAATACTCATCGGACCGCATACATCGGTATGTATTATTCAATAGGTCATTGGCTTGCTCCATTGTTTCATAGAACAGAGTTTTAGTCATCTTGCCCATGAGGCATGGTTCACAAGTATCAAATGATTCATGATCAAGTGATTCTGAAAGTCCATCTGCATGGAGTTTCTTCAGGCGATTTACACCAATATGACCTAAACGGTAGTGCCACAAATATGTTGCACTATCATTATCAAACTTTGTATCTTTTGGTATCAATATTATGAATATGTGTATTACTACGATCGAAATTCAATAAACCATTTACATTGGGTGTATGACCATAGAAGGTTTTATTCATCTAAACAGAACAACAATCTGACTTAAATGAATAATCGTATTACAATAAACATGACCCAATCATATTCATGCTCAACGCAAACACCAAATAACATTTATTGAGGTTCAACACTAATCCCGAAGGTAGAGGGAGTATGTGATGGTGATCTTATCAACCTTGGAATCACTTCTAACACACATCGTCACCTCGCCCTTAACTAGTCTCTTTTCATTTTGCACCTCATGTTTCGAGTTACTAATCTTAGCAACTGAACTGGTATCAAATACCCATGGTCTACTATGAACACTAGTAAAGTACACATCAATAACATGTATATCAAATATACCTTTGTTCACTTTGCCATCCTTCTTATCCGCCAAGTATTTGGGGCAGATCTGTTTCCAGTGACCATTCCCTTTGTAGTAGTCGCACTCAGTTTAAGGGTTAGGTCCATCTTTGGGCTTCTTCACGGGAATGGAACTTGATTGCCATTCTTCTTGAAGTTCCCTTTTTTCCCTTGTCCCATATCTTGAAACTAGTGGTCTTGTTAACCATCAACACTTGATGCCCTTTCTTGATTTCTACCTTCGCTGATTTTAGCGTCGCGAAGAGCTCGAGAATCATTTTTGTCATCCCTTGCATATTATAGTTCATCACGAAGTTCTAGTAACTTGGTGGTAGTGACTAGAGAACTCTGTCAATCACTATCTTATCTGGAAGATTAACACCCACTTGATTCACGTGATTGTAGTACCCAAACATTCTGAGCACATGCTCACGGGCTGAGTTATTCTCCTCCATCTTGTAGGCAAAGTACTTGTTAGAGGTGCCATACCTCTCGACACGCGCATGAGTCTGAAATACCAATTCAGCTCTTGGAGCATCTCATATGCTCTGTGGCGTTCAAAACGTCTTTGCAGCCCCGATTCTAAGCCGTAAGGCATGGCGCACTAAACTATCAAGTAGTCATCATACCGAGCTTGCCAAACATTCATAACGTCTGCATCCACTCCTGCAATAGGTCTGTCATCTAGCGGTGCATCAAGGACATAATTCTTCTATGCAGCAATGAGGATAATCCTCACATTACGGACCCAGTCCGCATCATTGTTACTATCATCTTTCAACCTAGTTTTCTCTAGGAACATATCAAAAACATAGGGGAGCTATAACGCGAGCTATTGATCTACAACATAATTTTCAAATACTATTAGGACTAAGTTCATGATAAATTAATTTCAATTAATCAAATTACTTAAGAACTCCCACTTAGATAGACATCTATCAAGTCATCTAAATGATATGTGATCCAAATCAACTAATCCATGTCTGATCATCACGTGAGATGGAGTAGTCATCAATGGTGAACATCTCTATGTTGATCATATCTACTATATAATTCATGTTCGACCTTTCGGTCTTCCGTATTCCGAGGCCATGTTTGTACATGCTAGGCTCGTCAAGTTGAAAGTGCAACTAATCCCTGGGTGGTTTTGGTAATTCTTAACAACATATAGCTCATTGGACTAATATTCTTTCAAGATAATCATTTTAGAAAGTTCAATGAATGGCATGGCATGGACTAGAAATGTGGACCCCTCAAAATGCTATGGACACATATTGGCACAAGCTCAAGACTCTACATTTTCATTTTAGTGATCCAAGATCACATTGAGTCCATAGGAAAATCCAATACTGTTAAAAGGGGATGAGGTGTTTCTTAATGGCTTGCTTTCTCAAAATGCTTAGTGATATGCTCCAAAAGCCCTCAACCACTTTCTCATATCCTCATATGTCCCAAACCAAAAGTCAAACTCATTCCCACCAATTTGATCTTTCCGATGCCACCGAGTTCATTTGACATAGCCATAGCCATAAACCCTAATCAGTTCGGTCTCACCGATAGGGATCTCGATCTCACCAAATGGGATTGCAAACTCTCTGTTTCCCTTTGTAATGTTCGGTCTAACTGAGATAAGCGATCGGTCCCACCGAGTTCGCAATGCAAACTCTCTATTTTCTTTTTGTAACGTTTCGGTCCCACCGAGTTTGCCTGACCAACTCATTGTTTGCCTATTACAGAAATCGGTCTCACCGAGTTCATGTGATTGGTCTCACCAAGTTCATGTGATCGGTCTCACCGAGATTACGTTATGCCCTAACCCTAACACAATCGGTCCCATCGAGTTGACATGTCAGTCCCACCGAAAAGCCTAACGTTCACATTTTGACCTAAATCGGTCTGACCGAGTTTCACTATTCGGTCCTACCGAGTTTGGTAAATTGTGTGTAATGGTTAGATTTTGTGTGGAGGCTATATATACCCCTCCACCCATCTTCCATTCATGGAGACAGCCATCAGAATGTGCCTACACTTCCAGCATTCATTTTCTGAGAGAGAACCACCTACTTAGGGACCGATTGTGTTAGGGTTAGGACACTGTCTATCACACCCGATCATCACGTGGTGTCTCAACACCACGAACTGTAGAAACGGTGCATACTCAGGGAGAACACTTATACCTTGAAATTTAGTGAAGGATCATCTTATAATGCTACAGTCGTACTAAGAAAAATAAGATGCATAAAAGATAAACATCACATGCAACCAAAATATGTGACATGATATGGCCATCATCGTGTGCTTTTGATATCCATATCCAAAGCATCATCATGATCTCAATCGTCACCGGCTCGACACCTTGATCTCCATCGTAGCATCATGGCCATCTCGCCAACTATTGCTTTTACAACTATTGCTAACTCATAGCGATGAAGTAAAGAAATTACATGGCATATGCATTTCATACAATAAAGAGAACCATACGGCTCCTGCTGGTTGCCAGATATCTTACAAAACATGATCATCTCATACAATAATGTATATCTCATCATGTCTTGACCATATCACATCACAACATACCCTACAAAAACAAGTTAGACGTCCTCTACTTTGTTGTTGCAAGTTTTACGTGGCTGCTACGGGCTTCTAGCAAGAACCGTTCTTACCTACCCATAAAACCACAATGGTGTTCCATCAAGTTTGCTGTTTTAACCTTCTTCAAGGACCAGCCTTAGTCAAATTCGATTCAACTAAAGTAGGAGAAACAGACACCCCCAACCACCTTTATGCAAAACTAGTTGCATGTCTGTCGGTGGAACTGGTCTCATGTACGTGGACATGTAAGGTTGGTTTTGGCCGCTTCATCCCACAATACCGCCAAATCAAAATAAGACGTTGGTGGTAAGCACTATGACTATCACCGCCCACCACTCTTTGTATTCTACTCGTGCATATCATCTACGCATACACCTGGCTCTGATATCACTATTGGAAATTGTTGCATGGAAAAAAAATATGCACGTACAATGATCTATCCATGGAGATGCATAGCAACGAGGGGAGAGTGTGTCTGTGTACCCTCGTAGACCATAAGTGGAAGCGTTTCATAATGCGGTTGATGTAGTCAAACTCCTTCGCGCTTCAACCGATCAAGTACCGAACGCATGACACCTCCGCGTTCTGCACACGTTCAGCTCAGTGACGTCCCTCGCCTTCTTGATCCAGCAAGACGTCGAGGTAGTAGATGATTTTCGTCAGCAAGACGGCGTGGTAGCGGTGATAGTGAAGTGATCTCCGTAGGGCTTTGCATAAGCACTACGAAAATATGACCCGGGGTGTAAACAGTGGAGGGGGGCGCACACGGCTAGGCAATTGTCTGGGTGTGCTAGGCGCCCCCCCCTCCCACATATATATAGGTGGGGGAGGAGGGAGAAGCCGGGAGGGCGCCCCAAGTAGTTCGAGTCCTACTTGGGCTCCTCCCAAGTGGCGCCCCCTCCCTTCCATATTAGTCGGAGGGGGAAGGAAAGAGGGGGAAGGGAGAAGGAACGGGGAATCCTATTCCCTTTCTTTACTTTCCTCCTTCCCCTTTCCTTCTCCTCCATTTCTGGCCCATATGGGGGTGCACCAGCCCCTTGTGGCAGGTGCATTTCCCCTCTTGTCCCATAACGCCCATATCTTTTGCCGGGGGTGCCCGGAACCCCTTCCGGTGACCCGATATGTACCTGGTACCCTCTGGAACACTTCCGATGTCCGAATATCATCGTCCTATATATCAATCTTTACCTCTCGACCATTTTGATACTCCTCATCATGTCCGTGATCTCATCCGGGACTCCAAACAACATTCAGTCACCAAATCACATAACTCATATAATACTATATCATCATCGAACGTTAAGCGTGCGGACCCTACGGGTTCGAGAACTATGTAGACATGACCGAGACACCTCTCCGGTCAATAACCAATAGTGGAACCTGGATGCTCATATTGGCTCCTACATATTCTATGAAGATCTTTATCGGTCGAACCGTTATGACAACATATGTAATTCCCTTTGTCCATCGGTATGTTACTTGCCCGAGATTCGATCATCGGCATCTTTATACCTAGTTCAATCTTGTTACCGGCAAGTTTCTTTACTCGCTCCGTAATACATCACCTCGTGACTAACTCCTTAGTCATTTTCTTGCAAGCTTATGATGTGTATTACCAAGAGGGCCTAGAGATACCTCTCTGATACTCGGAGTGACAAATCCTAATCTCGATCTATGCCAACTCAACAAACACCTTCGGAGATACTTGTAGAGCATCTTTGTAATCACCCAGTTATGTTGTGACGTTTGATAGCACACAAGGCATTCCTCCGGTATCCGGGAGTTGCATAATCTCATAGTCGTAGGAATATGTATTTGTCATGAAGAAAGCAATAGCAATAAAACTGAATGATCATTATGCTAAGCTAACAGATGGGTCTTTTCCATCACATAATTCTCTCAAATGATAACTCATGTCTATGGTTAGGAAACCTTAACCATCTTTGATCAACGAGCTAGTCTAGTAGAGGCTTACTAGGGACACGATGTTTGTTTATGTATTCACACATGTATTAAGGTTTCCGATCAATACAATTCTAGCATGAATAATAAACCTTTATCATGAATAAGGAAATAACAACTTTATTATTGCCTCTAGGGCATATTTCCTTCAACCTCAACACCGTGTCACCGAGGAAGAGGCCGTGGTTTGATAAGATGCAGGCCGACATGCTCAAGTTCGACGACGAGTGATCCATGGCGGCGACCGCCATCCCTTTTTTGTATGTCGGGAAAGTCTGCTGGCATGACCGCAACCGAGATGGCATGGTTGAATTTCTGGCCCCTTTTTGTGTTCTGGCATGTGTGTCGGCCGCTGGCAAGTGCGCTCGCATGAACTATGTGGTGTTTTTTTGGAGCTGGCATTGTATGTCGACCGCTAGCATGGTGTCGACATGAACTTTGGGCAACGACATGGCCGCTGGCATGATCTATGGTTGCGGTCCTTTTCAAATTTGTGCGCGAACATGAAATGGATCGCGGGTGTTGGGCGCACTATCGACCCAAATGATAAACACGGTGGACGCCGAGCGGGCGGCCGACCCAAACGACAAAAGGCGTACAAAATCGTGGTTCGTTTAGTCGGCGCGTTGGAGTTGCTCTTATGGGACGCGGATATGACAACTCTACCACACTTTGAGTTTCTTATTTTTCAAGATTTATTAAATATGCTTCACTTGAGAGTTACGCTGCATAATGACATCTCCAAGAGACCTGCAAAACTTCGATATATGTTCGATCGGACACATTTTTCACTTTTGCAATCCAATGAGGACCAGTATCGGTCCGCGAAGCAGTCCGCAGGTTCGTGTTTCGGTAAATTGAAGACGAAAGTAGGGCAGATATACCGAAGTCTGGACATTCACTTGACCAACCAAAAACTTCTGTGTGATCCTCCTCTCTTTTCTCTCTCTTCACATGCATGGCCCCATTCTCCTCTCTCTCCTCCCAACAAGACACCACACCACAATAGCCATCACATGCATGGTCCCCACCTACTTTTTTTCTCCCATATGGATACTTTGTAATTAGGGTTGGATGGCCCCCTCCCGTATCATGTCCGCGGACCACGTCCAGACACAAAAATGGACATATACCGAAGGAATTTGCGGGTCGACGTTGGTGATGCCCTAAGCAAATAAAATCAAGCAAGCAAAAAGGAATACTTTGATGTCAACAGAGTTTCCCATGAGGCCCGGACTAGAGGACTATACTACTACAATGCATAACGAAAATAGGGCATCATGATCAAAGTTTCACTTGCCTTGCCTTGTATTAACGAAGTTCCTTCATTCTCACAATCTTGGTAGTGCTACTCTACGCTCTTCGAATAATCTATCGTACCAAAAGAGAATAGTTCATGTAAACAAACATTCAATACAAGAAATGAAACAAACAACATAACTAAGTTGGGTGTATGGTTTAGGTGTTGATAGTGTTGTGAGATTATGCGTGAAGGTATTAACTCAAAAGAATTGATGGAATTTGAGAAACAACATATAAGTTGTTCATTGGATTGCATGACATAAGGGTTCATATGCAGGTGGAATCATTTTGAATAGGAATACTAATTCAAGTTGTAGTGGATTGAGGTTTCAATTCAAGTTCAAATGAATCAAGGAAATTTGATATTCAGCATTTGAATATGAATTATGTGATGCGAGGGTTCATTGCTCAATATGCAAAAGGACTCACTACAACTGGATTAATGATTTATGAAATATGATCAAACAAGTTCGTATTCATATTTGAATGACCTCAATTGAATTCAAAAGTTTTAGGTAAATATGAATCCATCATTTGCATCAATGCACACAAAGATTAATGTTTGAAATTCCAATGAAGTTGAGTTCATAATTCAAACTTACGTGTGAGTTCAAATTTGAAATAATTCGAACTTGGCAAAACAAATTCAGTCCGAACATGGTTCAAACATTATGATCATCATTTAAATCAATTCACAAAATGATTCATTTGATCTAGACTTGTGATTCCAGTTATATGTTCAATAGTCTTTGAATTTAAGTTCAAATAGTTTGAATTCACAATGATTCAAACTTGGGCAAGACATGTTCCAAAAGTGTGGTTTGAACTTTCTGAACAAAAAGCAAAAGGAGTTTTCAAATTTGGAGCCATAGATCAAAAGTTATGAGAAATTTAAATGACAATTTGAATTGGTCACATGGCAATGAAATTGGCTACCATGGCAACATTTCTGAAACCTCTGACATGGCAGCGAAAATGGTTGCCATGGGAACAAATTTTGCTATTTACTAAATTTTATTAGTTCAATTGAATTTGTGCAAATTTGAATTTTAGTGGACCTAATTGAATATTCATTACATAAGGGTCAATCTACAAAAATATCCACTCAAATTGAAATTATCTTTGCATTTTAGCCCCTAAAAAGATTCATATTCAAATTTGAAATTGAAGTGTGCAAAGTGAAAATTATTTGCTTATCATAAATAAAGAATTTCATGAGGTCACTATGCAAAGAGAATCACCTCATTTGGAGTTGTGTTTAAAATGTTATAAGAGTTTGAAGTTGCAGAGGCCTTCCTTCAAAAGTTACAGATATTAAATCGGCAGAAAAGAAATTAAAAGAAAAATTAAGGACACATATCGTGCCTTGATTGGTAGATACCCATTCGGCATGTGGTATAATACAACCGTTGGATTTAGATGAATCTAGATGCTCCAAATCAACCGATACCCCTTCGAGTCAAAAATGACATGGCGTCTTCTGATTGGTTCATATCGGTTATAAGATCTAATCTCATGCGTGTGTGCATGATCAAATGGCTGAGAGAGATAGAGATCTCACCATGGTGGCTAGGATGCCAGAGATGGCTATGACGACGACTTGTGCTCTTTCACATTTTTTGGAAGCGCACCTGTGCTTTTTCTTTTTTGATAAGCACGGTTGTGCTTCTCGTGGAAATATAGACTATACTTTTCCATTTTTGGGAAGCACAGTTGTGCTTTATGATAATCACATCATTGTGCTTCTCGTGGAAACATATCTGTGTTTCTTCCTTTTTTAAAAAGCATAGTTGTGCTTCTCCAACACAGGTTGTGCTTTTCATAGAAAAGTACCGCTTTGTAAAAAAATCCTCCAAAAACCAGGGATAGCAGGCGAAAACTAAAAATTCATAAAAACCCAAAAATCGACCTAAACCCCAAAAGCATACATAAAAGTAAAATAAAATGATATTTATAGAGAGCGTCCAACACACGACACGTAGCGACAGATGGACGCACCACTTGACGTGTTCCCTCATAAAAAAAATGACCCTTGCGGAATCCTCCAAAGGGGTAACTGTTAGTTAGTTGCTCCAAAGAAATCAGGATCGATCCCTCCCAGGAAAGCTGCCCACATGCGCAGGATTTAGATCGAAGGGGCCACGAGTCGTTTGGTAGTTCCCCTAAGACCAGAACATTCTCCAATTAAATTTTCCATTTTGTATATTACAAATAGGGCATGTCTATGTCACATCTAGATGTGGGATAATATCTCACATCTAATGTGACATCATCTTAATAGTTTTTTAGCACTTGTTTGCTGCTTTTTATTTGTTTGTTGTTTTTCATTTTTGTTGTTGTCCAGCCCAGTGTAATTTTTGTTTTTAGAGAATCATCCAGCATGACTAAAAAAGAGAGCCACCCAGAGCATACTCGCATGTGCCAGGCTTACCGCTGCCGCTGCTCCTTGCTAATGCTGCTAGTCGTCGTCTCGTACAAACGACAGCTCGCGTCGAGAAAAGCATATCTACCATGCATGGGACCCATGCATGGTACAACCGTTCATCTAGTTGGAAATTTGATTACATGCACATGCGTCCCCACTTCCTCCATTAATGCTGACAATTTTTCCAATAGTTAGCTTTGTGGCAGAGATTAATTACCCAGTACCCGCCCATGTCTTTTCATATGGTTTTCAGTTTGCATCCATTTTATCTTTTCAACTTTTCCGATAGTCTAGTTTATAAACATTTTAAATATTTGTGTAAAAATCTATGTAACAAAGTGATGTAGTCTAGAACACGAAGAAACCTACTATAACTTGATAAGAACACATGTTAAATATAAACTCGTAATATTATGTTTGAAACAAATTTACCAAGTGCTACCAAGTTGCATGTGCATCAATTTGAAATCTCCATGTATTTCAATACATTATATACAATCTACTAGGCAAATGTCTATGATTTTTGGTTGTTTCATTAAGTTAAATCATGTTTGAAAATTCAAATTTTATTATAATATATTCGACATTAGTCTCGTTTCATATCTCTCATCCCTAGGAACACAAATATACAAAGAGATCGGAAAACGTACTTTTGAATCAAAGATATACAAACATGAAAATCAAATGAAAAAGAATGAAGTGGATAAGTAGAAACAGAGAGAAGCCGAATTGATTGTACTGTGTACAGTATACAACCACAGTGCATGTGTTAGCATGCATTTACGGGATATCCCGTGCATGGTAGAAAATCCATTCTCAGCTCGCGTCCCTTCATGTTGTTGCTACTAGTTGTATTACTACTACACAGCAACTCGTGTCCCATTCTTTTGTTGTTGCTAGTCCCACTACAACGCTACACTTCGCGCGTCCTTCTCTTCTTACGACGGAGATAATCTCACTAGTATATTAGTTTTCTTTCCAATAAACATGCGAGAGATGAGCACATTTTGAATTTTTTTTCAAATTAATAAACACAAACAATTTTAGAACAATGAACAAATTTACAAATTTTGGAACATTTATTGGATCTTGTGAATTTACGAAAACGATAAAATAATCAGAAAAAAAATGAAAAAATGAGATCAAGTTTTGAAAACAAAAAATTAAAAGTAGAGAAAAACCAATAAAGAAACATGATAAAATAACAGAAAAAAAATTATGGAAAAACAAAAAAACATATGGTAGCATGTTTTCCATTTAGAATTTTGTATAGATTGGTTTAGTTTTCCTGCTAACTAAACTTTGTTTTTCATTATTCTAGAAAGATAATCCTTCTGACTTCCAGCTAGTAGCACCGAAAACTAGTTTTTCTGCAAACTCTGTTTTGTCATCCTGGTTAGAACTAGGGTGTCCTGGTTAGAATATAGCAGTACGCAATACAACCAGCTGCAACTTTTTTCAGTAGCCTAAAAGCTGAGTTCAAATCAAAGAACATGTGCTCTTGCTATTGACAGCAAACATTATAAGTGCTAAATTTTAAGAGTATATAAGTATATATCTTTACAAAATGCAAAGTTCTATTGACATCCAGTGACTTGGTGAAATTAACGTGTTAATCTAGCAGAATATTGCGTAGGTACTTTAGTGTCTCAAAAACATAGTGCTGCAAATATTTAGTGGGTATGAAAATGACATGGACATAAAGTACACATAAGATTTTCCAACTTTTATAATTAGATCATATTCATATGATGCCAGGATTAATTACTATGGATCTTACAAAATGCAACTTTCTGTGACAGAAGCTCATTTATATCATGTTAGTCACTTAGATGCACGAAATGAACATGTTAAAGATGATTAGCATGGCAAGGACAGGCATGGCGTGAAAGTGCACATTATGTAGTGCAAAACTCATGTAGGATGCAAATATATAAGAGCTATAGGTCAATGGATATCATCATGCCAAGTTTGTAAGTTTTAACAGATTCCGTTAGTTATATTATGATGCACTTTTGCCATAGATTTTCCATCAATCAAATTGATCCTAACATAAATGAAAATGCCACAATTGCGTAGAACACAGAAAAATGCACAACATTCATGTAAGGCACATTTTCATCGGATACACGAATTAAAAGTTACAACAGTTTTAAAATAAGATAGTGCAACTCCTTTCAGCTAGGCGTTGCACTACACTATGCAGCTCCTTTCAGCTAGGCGCTGCACAACCACGAGTGAGGCCGGGGGTGCCACGCTAGACAGACGTGCAACGCCTGAGAGCTAGGCGCTGCACCGTAAAATGTGGCGCCTTCGTGTCGGTCACCACTCAAAACGGTTAATTGGGTGCATTTTTTTAAAGCAGTTCATTTTGTAAAATGTTTTCGTTCATAGATCAAAATTGTCTAATTTGCCTACCAGAGAAACACGACAACGGCCCGACCTGGCACTAGCAACAACGTGGACATGAGCTATGCGTGAGACAAGGCTCAACGAGCGAGCGCAGCAGCCACACCATCACGTTTTGCACAAATATTAAAAACAGGTGATCCAAAGACTCTGCTTTTAGATGTGAGATGGTTATTTCATATCTAGATGTAAAATAGCAAATCTGTTACAAATAATGTTTTGATCCAAATTAATTGGCGCTGCTTTTGTATAAATTTAGTTCAATGTTGTATTAAATCTATGCCAATTAATTTGGATTAGAGGGAGTAGCAGCATTATTTTTTAGATACAATATGCATTGGAATATTACAATATCTAGTTCTCAAAAACCATACAAATTTGTATTTCTAGACTAGACAAAGTGGAAATTTCAGGACACTGTGGGAACATATAATGGTTTTATGGGAGTGCATTAAAGGTTGGTTCTACTTAATTTGAGAAGTTGAAAACTCATCATATCCAGTGGCGTCTTGGTGAAAACTGTAGTACTCTATATGCATCACGGGGTCCAGCTTGAGCTGCTGTACACTTGTATCCTTGCCTTGAGCCATGAATCCATGATGATGCTTGGCAATGTATTTTTGTGAGCCTGCAAGATGAGCATGTGATTTCAGAATTCAGATCCTAGTTGCACATTTCTTTGGAGATCATCGTCGGGAAGTTATTAGATGTATTAGACGTACCCTAGCGGTGGGTGGGGTGGGTCAGTCGTGTGCAGATTGTGCATGGGGCTGCGAGGGCGAGAGCGGGGACTCCTCGCTGCTGCGTGAGTCATCCTGCACCTGGGCCGCAAACTGCAGGTTCCAGAGCACGTCCTCCACTGAGGGCCTCTGCGTTGGCTCCTTGGCCAGGCAGCGGAGGCAGATCTCCATGACGGTCCTCATGGAGTCGTCGGAGCAGGCCTTGCTGACCGCCGGGTCCACCAAGTTGCTCCTCTTGCTGGGTCCTTGTGCTGTCAGCGCCGATTGCAACTTTTTCGATCCACAAACTTTTTCCGATTACAACAAGCCCTACTATATACTGTATATAATATACTCCCTCTCTCCCATAATATAAGACCGTTTTTGATACTACTATACAAAACGCTCTTATATTTTGGGACGGATGAAGTACTTAGCAACAAGACAAGGAAAGGAAAGGAAACGAACCTGTTCTTTCATCATCTCCACCTCGTATATGGAACTGATGGGCCTGCCGGAGATAACCTCCAGCAGTATCACACCAAAATCGTACATGTCAATCTTATCACCATTCGGAACCCTGCAAATTCTAGCTAGTTTTCAGCAACACCGGCCCAACTGAAATTGAGATAAATAAGACTAGTCCATGTATTTAAGTAGCTACCTATCTGGTGGATACTTGCTTCCAGCTCCTCCCTGCATCTCCAAAGCAACAACATAGTTAGTTAATAATTAGTCTTTTTTTCTTTTTTTGAGAACTAGTACAAGTTAGTTAATTACTAGTCTAGTGGAGTACCTCTGATTTCATGGTCTCTGAGAGAATGGGGATGTTGTAGCTGCCGATTTTGGGGACCTGATTCTGGTCCATAAGAATGTTGGTGATCTTGAGGTTATTCGCAAACAGGCCTGGTATGATCCCTCCATGCAGGAACTGAATGCCCTTGGCCACACCAATGGCGGTCGATATTCTTTGGCCCCACGACAGCTTCCGGCCTTCCGTTCCTTCTGAAGATGAAGCCCCACTTCCGATTATACATATGACAAAAACACTAGCTAGGTAACAATGGAGGTGAGTGGGATTGAGAAGAAAAAAAGAACTTGCGTGAAATCCTGCCCCTGAGGTTGCCATTGTGCACATATTCGAAGACGAGGTAGAGGTGCGTAACGGTGGACTCGTCGAGGTTGTACTGGAAGCAGTGCCCCAGCGCGCTCACCAGGTGCCGATGCCTCAGCTTGGATATCATCTCGATGTGGCGGGTGAAGCTCTGGCTCTTGTTCACCTTGAGGGACCTGATTGTCACCGGGGTCCCATTGCTTAGCCGTCCACGGTACATCTGACCATCAACAACAATAATAACCTCCTCATGAGTTGAGCACTATAAGATAGTAGATGTCTAAAAAACAGAGACCTACCTGGCCATGAGCATCTTGCCCCATGAGGCTAGACACCTGGAAGTTATCGGTGGCCGCCTCCAGCTCCACCAAGGAGAATGATCTGTATGCCGGAATGCCAAGAGCCCCCAGCTTCACCGTCTGAGATATGTAACCTGTTTGTTTGTTTGTTTGTTTGTTTGTTTGTTCAAACACTACAAGTTAGCAGCAGCATTCCTTCCATTTTTGCCTCCCAACCCAACCCAACCCAAAGACCAAAGATTCTTACGCGCGTCGGCCAGCAAATTCGAAGGGTAAGCGCTCGACGCGTGCTCCACCAGTCTCCGTGCAGGCCTCGCCTTGGGCAACCTCGCCTTCCTCACCACAAACACCACCGCCGCGCTCACGACCAATGCTCCCACAAGGACAATGCCGGCCACCACACCGGCCTTGGCGCCACTCTTCTCGCGTCCCTGCTCAGGCACGATCCCGACGGCCAATGCCTGGTTCCGGCAGAAAGGCGACGGGTGCTGGGACTGGGAGTCGTCGCCGGTGGAAAGGCAGTTGGCCGAGAAGAGTACCGTCTTCCCGGGGGCCGCCAGCAGGCAGCCGGGGAGGCTCCCCGTCAGGAGGTTCGACGAGAGGTCCACGAACCGGAGGTTCTCGCCGCAGGAGGCGTTGCCCGAGAGCCGCCCGGTGAACCTGTTCCCGGCGATGCTCAGGTACTCCATGGACGGCAGCGACAGCAGCGCCGCCGGGAAAGGCCCCACGAACCTGTTCCCCGACACGTCCAGCCGCTCCAGGAGGTAGCACGAGGCGAGCATGTCGGCGGGGAGGCCGTCGCTGAACTTGTTGCCGGCGAGCACCACGCTGGCCACCTTCCGCCCCAGCCGCGGGAACTTGGGCCCTAGCGCGTTGTTGGCCATGTCAATCACCTGGAGGTTGCTCAGCTCCGGCAGGTTCCCGGAGAGGTTGTTGGACGCCAGCACCAGCGACCTCAGCGACGGCATGTCCTTGAGCGACTCCGGCAGCGTCCCCTGCAGCGTGTTGTTCCGGAGGCTGAGGACCGCCAGCAGCGGCATGTCCTTGAGCCACCCCGGCAGCTTACCTCCCAGCATGTTGTGGTCCGCGACCAGCGTCTGGAGGCTGCCGAGCTGGGACAGCCCCCGCGGGAGCTCGCCGTAGAGGTAGTTGGAGCTGACGTTGACGATCTCCAGCTTCTGGAGGCGGGAGATCTTCCCCCCCGGCAGTGGCCCCCAGAGGCCGAGGTTGGTGAGCGTGAGCACCTTGAGGTCCGGCAGCCTGGACAGCGTGGTGAAGAAGGCGTCGATGGAGAAGGTGGTGGGGAGCGGGCGCGCGCCGGGCTCGCCCATGATGTGGAGCTGCGTGACGCTGTCCTCGTAGCACTCGACGAAGGCGGAGGCGGTCTTGTAGTCGCCGCCGTAGCAGAAGTCGGTGTAGTTACGCCAGGTGCCGAGCACCGGCGGGTCGCCCAGGAGCTGCCGGAGCTTGAAGAGGGACCAGGCCTGTGAGGGCTGCAACGGCATGGCTCCCGGCAGCAATGACAGGGACGCCACCGACAGCAAGATGAGCAGAGCATGGCCACCCATTTTTTACAAGATTTCTTTCAGCTTCTTCCTGGATCAAGAAGCTGAGGAACCAAGAATAGTGATTGTGGGATTCTAGCGCAGGAGCAGAAGCGATTAGCAAATGAAGTTGTTGGACACTGGGACTGGGAGGAAAAGTCGAGTTTGAGAGCTCAGAAAAGTTAATGTGAGAGGAGCTTGTACAGTTAATGGAGATAGATACTGGTCACCAGAAAAACATTGTGCAGTCCGCACAGCGATCTGGCCGACTGATGGATAACCAGTGGTCCGTCCTTGACACCGCAAAGCAAGCAAGAACAAGATGCTCTCCCTCAAGAAACATCACCAGATTTGCATTCCTTTATTGAAGAACTGGCAAGAGGAATTAACCACACTATGTCAGCATGAAGAACTGGCAATAGAAATTAACCATATTATTACTATAGCCTAGAGAAAGTGCAAGAGATTAAACGGAACCTCACCTCACCTCACCACACCTCACCTTTGAATGATGATAATGAGATGAGTGCATGCAAGTGAAGTGAATGGAACAGCTTGAAAAAGCTTTTTTAGTTTTGGGGGTTTGTGAAGGGAGGGAATCATATGCTTAGTGTCGTCTAGTACTCTACTCTGCTCAGTAGAGTAGAGTAGTATACTCCACTGTGGCAGAGCAGAGGTAGGCGGGGCATCACGGGATGGCACAACCGCGGGGCAAAGGGACAAGACGGATTCTTTGCTCTCAGAATGATTGAGCTGGAGAGAAACGGAGGCTGGCAAAGGGACAAGGGGGTGTGAGCCCGGTGCTGCCTTTTTTTCTCTCTCCCTTTCCACTATCTATCATCAATGCAGCTTCGTCAAAATAAAATCAGCACTTCCCGGCGGGAAAAAGGGCTCGGCAGGCAAATGGTTGCTTTCTTTACTGCTTGTGCCTTTTCTCTGGGATCTCTCTCAATATTTTCATTCGTAAGTTTCTGCTAAAGCACAAAGCAGCAGGATATCTCTCTTGTTTCCTGGTTGGTTGCTTGGTTGACGTTGCTGAGATTTACTAAAGCTCGAGTGTAAGTAAGCAATCTGTTGTTTTCTGGCATCAATGTTTCGTGTGCAATTGATAGGGATATGATGACAATTCAGCTGATGGAGAAGCAAGCAACACCCAATCACAGTGTGATTTACTGCTGCTTTTGGGACACTACGCTTTGATGCCTGGTTTCTTGTTTCACAGCTTAAATCACAAGAAAGAATTATACTAGTGACAACACTGCTTAGCGTGAACTTCTTCTGCACACAGAGATTCTTTTCTTAAAAGAATCTAGAATCATCTCGGCCTGGCAGCAAAAATGGATGAGTGAAGTAGTAAAAGAATTTGAGATGGAGTGAACTAGTAAATTCAGAGTGTATTTTTTTTTATTGTTTTAGCGAGAAAATGTTTCTTTTGTGTAACAACTTCATATGTTGTGATTATTTACGAAACATTGCCCGGGATCTGTGTTTTTTTTGGAAAAGGGGTGATTCCCCGGCCTCTGCATCAGAAAAATGCATACGGCCATCTTATTAACCAAATAAAGTAGTGTCAACATGGTTCCGAAGGTCTTCACAACTAATAAAAAAGCACAGACAGCTCACACGGAGCCAAAAGGGGCTAGAAACACCAACTAGCCGAGGAAAGACGCCACAACCGGCTGGCCTGTGTACCTCCTATAATTTCTATCTGTTCACTACTGTTTTTGCCACAAAATTCCTTTGCTTTACTCAAAGGAGAAAAGACAACGGAGGCATCACTTTCTCTCTAGGTGGCAAACATGCACCAACCCTCCTCACTTCAGGCTACACAGCACATGAATTTTTTTGTACAGTGTAACATTGGGCAACAAACACGGAGAGAGAAAGTTGGAATCCTGGGTGCATGTGAGCGGTGGCCGGTGAGCCACACCCCCATTGTTTTTTAAATTTTCAGGCTAGGGGAGTTTTCACCACCTGATTTTTCGTTGAAAGTGGAGGATCATTAGAGCATCTCGAGCCGTTGGTCCCAGGAGGCGCATAAATTCGCCTCTGGGGTGAGCCAGCGCAAAAAATCGGCCTAGGGCCGAGTTGGTCCCCAGCCGCCGGTCCTAGGGCCGTCCCCAGGCGCGTTAAAAAAATTAAAAAATATAGCAAAGTTCAAAGTTCGGCGAAGTTCGGCATATATTACATTAAAAAAGCGGGTTTTTTTAAAAGAACTGGCTAAAAGCGGAGCTGTCGCCGTCGTCATTGTCGTCGTCCGGCTTCTCCTTGACGCGGCCGTCCCTAGTGGACCCCTGACCGGCGTCGCCTATGCGGGCTGGTGCCGGCGGCGCGGCGTCGTCGTCGTTGTTCTCGATGACGACGATTCCTCCTTCGTCGCGGCCCCGGCGGCGCTGCGCGAATCGCCGCAGGGTGGCGCACTGGCTCTCCCTCGCCATCTTCAGGGAGTTCGTGTGCGCCCATTCTAGGGCCGCGTCGTCGTCGAGCTCGACGTCGCCGCCGTGCTCCGTCTTCACCGCGGGGAGGCCCGGCTCCGTCTTCACTGGCGCCAGGCCCGGCTCCGTCTTGGGCTTGACGAAGCGCGGAGGAGCCGACGAGGGGGCACGCCGGCCGCCCTCATTGATGACGATGCCGGCGCTGCGAGTGCGCCGGCCGAGCGGCTTCTTCGCCGCGGGCTCGGCCTTGACGCCGAGCAGCGCCGGAGCGCCGGACTAGTGCGAGGAAGAGCGGGAGGAGGAGGAAGAAGAGGCGCCGAACCTCCTGGGCAACCATTGCCCGTCGCGTCGGCGGTGAGCCGTGGCCGTGGCGGCCGCCCTCGCCGGGGGTTATGCCAACGGCGGGTTGTTGCCGCCCTCGAGGTACGTCAGAACACCCTCGAGGGTGCGGCCGGGGACACCCCACCACAGGTGGCGTCCGTCGCTGTTCTTCGGTCCGGCCACCGCCGGCGCGTCGTTGGTGGACGCCATCCTCTGCTGCTGCCGGCGCTGGAAGTACGCCATCCACGCCGCTATGTTGTCGGCGGCGTACTCGGGGAGGGCGAGCTGGGCGTCGGTGAGGGAGGCGCGCATGACGTCGACCTCGTCTGCGAAGTAGCCCGGTTTCGCCACGGCGTCGTGCAACTGTGGAATGGGCACTCCCCCGTTGCTGTGTCTCCACCCCGTTGGCCCGGCGTGCATGTCCGGCGGTGCCGGGATGTTCGCCTGGAACAGGAGCCAAGACTCCTGTTTCCGGAGGGAGCGGCGGCCGAAGCCGTTGGCCGCGGCCTCATCTCCGGGGAATCGCTCGGCCATCGAGAGAGGGAGGGAGGGAGAGGGAGGGCTCGGCGGCGGCGCTCGGGAAAGGGAGGGCTCGGCGGCGCTCGGGAGAGGTAGAGGGCGGGCTAAGGCTGGTGTGGCTGGTGTGGCCAGAGGCGAGGGAGGCCGCCGGCTTATATAGCGGCGCCGCACCGTGTGTACGCATGCGAGGGAGGGGAGGCGTCGGCGCACCGCCCCGTGACGCGTCGCCCGTGAGGAATCAATGGTAAGGCTGACCGACGACAGCCTTGCCATTGATTCCCCGTGGGAAACGAGGCGTTCGGGGAAGAAGACGTGCGGTGTCGCTGACACGGCGGGCCTGCGGCTCTTTCGCGCCAAAACCGCTCGCCCCGGCGCCCCCGAGCACCCCCTCCCAGCGCGCCGGGTTCGGCCTGGGTCCGCCGACTTTAAATTCGGCCCAGGCCGGCGAAAATCGGGCTCCTGGGGACGCGATTGGGCCGTTTTATCTGCGTCGGCGCGAAAAAAAGGCCTGGGGAGGCCTTTCTGAGGGCGCGGCTGGAGATGCTCTTGCATGTACATCAATCGCAACATGCATGCTCGGAGCATCGAGCAAGAGGGTGCTCAGTGGGTGTGGGCGACACTGTCGGAGCAAGTCAGCCAACCATCATCAACACAACGAAGTTCAACAAGAAGGCTGACGCGCCAGAGAACCGTCTCATCGCGATAGAGCTTCAGGGTGCGGAGTAGCGAGGGCTCCATGCCTTGGAACACAACCCAGTTGTAGGATCGAAAGTATGTCTAGAGGGGGGGTGATTAGACTACTTGACCAAATAAAAACTTAACCTTTTCCCAATTTTAGTTCTTGGCAGATTTTAGCTATTTTAGGACAAGTCAAGCAATCATCACATAATTCAAGTAAGCATGCAAAGAGTATATTGGCAGCGGAAAGTAAAGCATGCAATTTGCAAGAATATAAAGGGAAGGGTTTGGAGATTTCAAACGCAATTGGAGACACGGATGTTTTTCCCGTGGTTCGGATAGGTGGTGCTATCCTACATCCACGTTGATGGAGACTTCAACCCACGAAGGGTAACGGTTGCGCGAGTCCACACAGGGCTCCACCCAAGGGCAACGGTTGCGCGAGTCCACGGAGGGCTCCACCCATGAAGAAGCAACCACCCACAAAGGGTCCACGAAGAAGCAACCTTGTCTATCCCACCATGGCCATCGCCCACGAAGGACTTGCCTCACTAGCGGTAGATCTTCACGAAGTAGGCGATCTCCTTGCCCTTACAAACTCCTTGGTTCAACTCCACAATCTTGTCGGAGGCTCCCAAGTGACACCTAGCCAATCTAGGAGACACCACTCTCCAAGAAGTAACAAATGGTGTGTAGGTAATGAACTCCTTGCTCTTGTGCTTCAAATGATAGTCTCCCCAACACTCAACTCTCTCTCATAGGATTTGGATTTGGTGGAAAGAAGATTTGAGTGGAAAGCAACTTGGGAAGGCTAGAGATCAAGATTTATATGGTAGGAATGGGATGTCTTGATCTCAACACATGAGTAGGTGGTTCTCTCTTAGAACAAATGAGTTGGAATGATGTGTGTGTTCTGATGGCTCTCTCACTTAGTGAGAAAGAGGTGGAGGGGTATATATAGCTTCCACACAAAATCCAACCGTTACACAGTTTTCCAATCTCGGTGGGACCGAATCATAAAACTCGGTCGGACCGAAAATGTAAACCTAGTGACCGTTAGGAATTTCGGTGGGACTGACATGCAACTCGGTAGGACCGATTCGGTTAGGGTTTGGGCATAACATAATCTCGGTGAGACCGATTACACAAACTCGGTGAGACCGAGTTTGGTAATAAGCTAACTAGAGAGTTGGTCAGGCAAACTCGGTGGGACCGATTTGCTCTTTCGGTGGGACCGAGTGGAACTCGGTGAGACCGAAAAGTTACAAAGGGGAAACACTGAGTTTACATTGCAATCTCGGTGGGACCGAAAAGTTACGAAAGGGAAACAGAGAGTTTGCAACCCCATCTCGGTGAGACCGAGATCCCTATCGGTAGGACCGAATTGCTAGGGTTTGGCAGTGGCTAATGACAAGTGAAACTCGGTGGCGCCGGATAGGAAGAATCGGTAGGACCGAGTTTGGCTTAGAGTTTAGGTCATATGTGGATATGGGAAAGTAGTTGAGGATTTTGGAGCATATCATTAAGCACATGAAGCAAGAGGCTCATTAAGCAACACCTCATCCCTCCTTAATAGTATTGGCTTTTCCTATGGACTCAATGTGATCTTGGATCACTAAAATATAAAATGAAGAGTCTTGAGCTTTTGAGCTTGAGCCAATCCATTGTCCTTAGCATTTTGAGGGTTCCACTTTCATATCCATGCCATGCCAATCATTGAGCTTTCCTGAAATAATCATCTTGGAATAGCATTAGCTCAATGAGCTATATGTTATTATGAATTACCAAAACCACCTAGGGATAGTTGCACTTTCAATCTCTCCCTTTTTGGTAATTGATGACAACATATAGATCAAAGCTTCGACAAAAGATAATAAGCATGAAATATATCGTCGCTTTGAGAAGTATGTGATAAGTAAGAGCTCCCCCTAAATTTGTGCATATTTAAAAAATTTGCTTTGGACTGCAAATGCACAAAGAGTTAGAGTCATGGGTTACTCTTCCATGTCACATACATCTTGGTGGAGCGCTCAAAATGATAAGATTGAAATACATGCACTCATCATCAAGAATAGTGAATGATCACAAACGATAGATAGAATGATAATATTTAAGCAAGCATTAAGCAAACATTAAGTGTAGCTTATGATCAAACACATGATCATCGATGTCTCACAAACATAAGGACGTAGTATCTCACACACAAAAGCAAACAAAGTTCGAAGAAACCACCAAATAAAACAAGAGAGAAAAGCAACACTCTCTCTCTCGAAGCCTATGATCTATACATCTTCTCCCCCTTTGGCAACAAGTTACCAAAAAGTTCCTAGAAAAATCATAGTGCTAAGTCGTCGCTCAGGCTTGATCTTCAGGTGGTGGTGGAGTCCGAATCACGCCAAGGACGAAGGCTTCTGTAGATGTTGAAGTAGTCGCAGGAGTTGGAGCTGAAGTTGACGCTGGAGCTGAGGCTGTAGCTGGTGCTGAAGTTGTAGCTCTGGTGTCAGCAACTGGTACGGCAGACGACCTCGGGCCTCGTGGCACTCTAGAAAAAGCATGAGTGGTAGACCTTCCTCTCCTCTCATTCATGTCCTCCTGGAGCTGCTCCACTGCAGACTGGACTTCTGTTACCTTCACATCCAAGTCATAGAACTTCTGTTCCATGATCCTCTCTAGGCTCTGCTGATTTTTAGTGAGGTTGGCTAGATTTTGCTCAATTCTCAGTGAGGATGCAATCAAGTAACTGAGCCGCTCTTGTTTGGTCTTCAAGAAGTACTCAGATGCCTCCTCTTGAGTAGGCATCCTGGCAGCTTTCTCCTTCTTCGCCTTCTCCTTCTTTGCAAATGCTTGTGCAGACGATGGCTCATTTTCTGTCATCACAACTTCATTGTTCTCAAAATCTGGACGGATGGGCAGGTGTTCCTTATCCAACAAATATATGCGCGTGCCCATCTTGGAGTTGATGAGCTCCTGAATCTGAGGGGCATATCCACAGCTCCTCTTTTGATCTGCAGCTGTCCTCTTAATGGTTTCCACAATGAGACTCATGACCTTGAATTTCTGAGGCACGTCAAAGACATGAAGCAGGTTGATCGCATGACCTCTGATCATCTTGTGATCTTCAGACTTAGGCAACAGAGTGTGCCTTAGTATCCAATTGATAGTAGGCAATCCTGAGAGCAGATAGTGCACTGAGCCAAACTTGAATGTGTCAAGAGCTTCATTGGGAATTTCCTTGTACATGTTAGACATGGAGTTATGGTCCATTTTCTTCTTGGCATAGATGTCCAAGTCCCCATCTTGCTCTTCTGGGGCATTGATGATCTGTGCCCACTCAGCCACTGTAGATTGGTACCTTGTACCCTCAGACATCCAAGTAATCCTTCCATCCGGATAAAAGTGAGCTGTGGAGTAGAACTGCATGATGAGTTCCTCGTTCCACTTTGTGAGCTTCTGCCCAACAAAGTCCTCTACTCCACACGCTCTGAAGCTGTCCTGAACTCCTGGGTAGTGCTCTTCATTCTCCTTGATATAGGTCCAGTCGACCCATCTCATGTCACAAACGATTGGCTTCTTGTCAAGCAAAACAGTCTCATAAAAGTCTTGTTGCTCCTTTGTATGAAACCTGTAATCCACGGCAGTCCTTCTTCTAGAAGCATACGGGTCTGCTTCTCTCCATTTCCTTAGCCCTGAGTCTCTCCTGAGCTTCATGTCCTCAGCCACGAGATGACCATCATTGTGGTCTGGGATCTTGGGCTTGAGCTTCCGGAGGACACTTTCTTCCTCTTCTTCAGTAGCTTCAGGCACTGGGGCCTTGTTCTTTTCTGCAGCTGGGATGCTTCGTGTGTTTCTCTTTGGTGCATTCTTAGGCTTAGGTGCAGCCTTAGGTGTTTCCTTGGGCTTGGATGCAGCTGTTCCTGACCTTATAGCATCTCCCATGAGTTTGGCTGCCTTGGGCGCTGGTGCAGCCGCCTCTTCTTCCTCCTCCTCTTCTACCATGATGGAGGCTCTCCCAAGCACTTTGGCTACAGTCTTTTTCACCCTCTCTTTCCTCTTTTTGCTCTCAGCAGCCATGGGCTCAATGGGAGCAGGTGCAGGCTTCTCAGTTGATACTCTAGCCTTTGACATTGGCTGCCTGCCTGCTGGCCTCTTGACTTTCAGCCCTGGCTTTGAGCCTTGAGCTGGCTCAACTCTTTTGGAGGTGGCCTCTTCCTCTGTCACATAGTCTTCATCCTCAGAATCAGACGTTCTCTTCTTCCTTTGACGTGTGGCAGCCTTAGGAAGATTGCTGGGTGTGCTCCTGCTGCCATCATCAGAAGAACTTGAGGGGCTAGTGCCCTCACTCATCACAACTTCCTGCTCTGAGAGGTTTTGACTGTCACTTTGATCAGACATGTTGCACACTGACTGCTGACCCTGTGAATATATTATGGATAAGATAGAGTGGATGAGCATCACAAAAATAAGAGATTTTTGCAAAAGAATAATCCAAAAACTTAGTTTTAGTTTTCCACAGAAAGCATCTCGGATCTACCGATTTTCAAACTCGGTGACACCGAAGCAGTTTTGGCACCAGAACTGGTGAACTCGGTCAGACCGAGTCACAGTTCGGTGGCACCGAGACTGCTAGGGTTTCACAGAATTTCAAAATCGGTCGCACCGATAAGTTATTCTCGGTCAGACCGAGTTTCACTTGTGCAATGGCAAAAGCCAGATCGGTGGGACCGAGTTTTTCAATTCGGTGGGTCCGAGATGGTTTCGGCGGAAACCTAAACCTAGAATTTTCGAATTAAACCTAATCTATGAGCGTTTTGACTGGATAGGGGTGTTTCAAACGTGGCAAGAATCATGATGATCACAATGTGCTAGGAATCAGATTGAGGAATAGCACAGAGATCAAGTCCATACCCTAGTTCGGCGTGGACTTGCTACGGCGGCAACGGCGGGGCAGAAATCCGTTGACGGCGGCGGAGACCAGCGACTGGAGGCTGCTGGCGGCGAGGAGACGATCCGGAGACCTCGGGGGCAGAGCAGGCTATCGCGCGGGCGAGGAGGTTTCGGAGAAATTTCCAAAATTCTGCCCGTCACTATATATAGCCCGACCCCGTCGGTGTGACCGAGTGGAACAACTCGGTGGCACCGAGATGCAAAACTGTGTGCAGTTATTGCAACTCGGTGTGACCGAAAAGTTCAAATCGGTTGCACCGAGATCGAAAACCTAGATCAACTTAATGAACTCGGTAGGACCGAAATGGAGTATCGGTCAGACCGAGATTCATAAAGAGGTTTTGGAAGTTTAAGTCTATGACGAATCGGGGACTCCGAGCGCTCCTCACACAGAGTGGTTCGAATCTGACTTGATCAAATTTTGTGATGCAGCATGAATAGAGTTTGAGACGAGAAAAGCATAGATAGCTAGAGGAGGTTCTTAGGCATTCTTGTCCATCCACTTGGCAAAAGAAGATAAAGCCAAACAATCAAAGCAACAAGTGGATGTCCTTGAATGAGTAAAATATGCAATCAGCATGCTCACACAATAAGATAGCAAATGAAATATGTGGCAAAGCATGCACAACCAATTCTAGCATCTATCAAGCAATTTGCGATGACTAGGTCATCTATATATGAGTATATTGACTTAGGAGTCAAGTGAGAACACTTGATCGTAGGTCATACTCATCGTTTAAGCTCAAGTGGGGTTACCACTTTTACATAAAGCATTGTTTTGTTCACATCTTTAGAGTTGCTTTAGCTCAAGTCTTAGAGTAAAGCTCCCCCTAGATGTGATATCCCCCCTAAGAGGGATGAACTAACCTTGGGTTTTGTCGATGATGACTTCATGTAGATATTGAAGATGTGGATGCTCAATGTTGATGTAGATCTCTTGGAGCTATCCATTTGAGTGAATTTCACTTTCAATACCTACATGGGTTAGTCCCACAAGGAACAAACAAGGATATCCATAGACATAGAGTGATGCACACACAAGATGATGTCCATGAAAACTTTAGGTTACCTTGTCCCTTGTCTTACCAACAAGAGGGTTTGTGACTCCTTGAACTAGTGCAAGATGTGGAAGTTGATTGCACTTGTTCTTGCCAAAATGATAAGAGTGAAGTATGTTGGCGGAGTCACCCTCAAGAACTCTTTAGTTCTTCTTCTTTTGGATCCACATCATCTTGATGGGAATCCTTGGAGTTGTAGTCGTACTTGATGAAGTAGAGCTTGAAGTAGTCTTGGGAATCCACTTGACTAAGGTCTTTGGAGCTTCTTCAAATGCATCAATTTCCTCTTGAAGCTTGTCCTTGCCTTTTTGCTCGTAGTCTTGTGGTGGAAGATCATCTTGAGCTTGTGTCCCCTTGAAAGAAGTATACTTATCTTGTTGAGGGACAAACTTTGTCTTGGGGTATTGATCTTCTTCCCACTCAACTCCATTGGCATTGAACTTTCGTTCAAAACCAACACCTTGATTCTTCCGGTGCATTCCTTGCTTGCGCACAATTTCCTCGAATTGCTTACACCCGGCAAGGCTTTTGTACACTCCTTTCTCTATAATTCCCTTCAATAAGCTATTTTCTTGCTCAAGTATAACTTGGCTAAGAGGATCATTAGTGGAATCAAGAGAACTACTAGAAGCAACAATATTGGATTTAGCATGATCATTGTTACTACTAGAGGAAGAATCTTTCTTGTTAGACTTGACTTGAGGCATGTAAGTGGATAAGAGTAAACGCTTGGCAATGTAAGAAGAACTTTTCTTGCGGAGATCATCATTGATTGCCTTTAAGAACTCATGCTCTTGCTCAAGATTGAGCTTTTCAAAGCATAGCTTCTCATGAGCCCTTAAAAGTTCTCGATGATCTTCGAAGATAGTGTCATGAGCTAACTTAAGAGTTTTTAGTTCTTTAGTTAGAGCCTCAATCTTCTCCTTATCATTGTCATTCGTTTTATCTTGATTAGCATGATTAATTGGCCTTTCATCATAGTATTCATCACTAGAGTTATCACCAATTAAATCATCACCCAACAAGTCATCTTCATCACTATTGAAATCAACATACTCGGGGTGTGTTACCTTAGGACCTTTGGCCATGAAGCATCTTCCAATTCCTTCATTTGGTGAGTCAAATATGTCATAGGAGTTGGTTGACACAAGTGCTAGACCGGCAACACCTTCATCTTGAGTATCTTCGGAGTCGGAGTGATAACTTCTCTCGGAGTGGCTGTCGGAGTCGGAGCCGGATACCCATTCACCAACATGAGCTTGATGTCTTCGTCTTGTGTAGCTCCTTGATGATTTTTCCTTCCTTTCCGAATCCTTACTTCTCCGTGAGTATCTTCGTTCATAATGATCATCTCTACTCCTTCTCTCTCTTTGTGGTGATCTTTGCTTCTTCTTCTTGGAGAATCTTCTCTTCTTTTGTAGGGAGCCGTACACTCATTGGAATAGTGTCCGGGTCTTCCACAATTGTAACAGTTTCGCTCTCGACTAGAAGATCTTTTGTCATTGTAGGACCTTGATTTGGAGTTTCTATCTTTGCTTCTATTCTTGTAGAACTTGTTGAAGTTCTTCACCATTAAGCTCAATTCTTCATTGAAGTCTTGTTTCTCACTTGATGATGTAGGGGCTTCACATGAGGCTTTGTAGGCACCACTTGATTTGTTGTGAAGTTCCTCTTTATTCTTAAGTGACATCTCATGAGCAACAATTCTTCCAATCACTTCTGTTGGCTTGAGATCTTTGTAATTGGGCATCATTTGGATCAATGTGCACACGGTATCATATTTTCCATCCAAGGCTTTTAGGATATTCTTGATGATGAATTTATCGGTCATCTCTTCACTTCCTAAGCCGGCAATCTCATTTGTGATGAGAGCAAGCCTAGAGTACATTTCAGCGACACCTTCACCATCCTTCATCTTGAACTTGTCAAGTTGGCTTTGGAGCACATCCAACTTGGATTCCTTGACGGAGTCGGTACCTTCGTGCATATCAATCAAAGTGTCCCAAATTTCCTTTGCATTCTCAAGGCGGCTGATTTTGTTGAATTCTTCGGGGCACAATCCGTTGAAGAGAATATCACAAGCTTGAGCATTGTATTGCAACATCTTCAACTCATCCGCGGTAGCTTCACGGTTTGGTTCTCTCCCGTCAAAGAAGTCACCTTGCAAACCAACACACACAATAGCCCAAACACCGGGGTTATGTCCAAGAATATGCATTTTCATTTTATGCTTCCAACTAGCAAAATTAGTACCATCAAAGTAAGGACCTCTACGGTGATAATTTCCCTCGCTAGACGCCATACTCTCCTAGGTTGTGAAACCAAGGCTATGACCACCAAAAGCTATGGAGATCAAGCAAATGGAGACCAAAGCTCTGATACCACTTGTAGGATCGAAAGTATGTCTAGAGGGGGGGTGATTAGACTACTTGACCAAATAAAAACTTAACCTTTTCCCAATTTTAGTTCTTGGCAGATTTTAGCTATTTTAGGACAAGTCAAGCAATCATCACATAATTCAAGCAAGCATGCAAAGAGTATATTGGCAGCGGAAAGTAAAGCATGCAACTTGCAAGAATATAAAGGGAAGGGTTTGGAGATTTCAAACGCAATTGGAGACACGGATGTTTTTCCCGTGGTTCGGATAGGTGGTGCTATCCTACATCCACGTTGATGGAGACTTCAACCCACGAAGGGTAACAGTTGCGCGAGTCCACACAGGGCTCCACCCAAGGGCAACGGTTGCGCGAGTCCACGGAGGGCTCCACCCACGAAGGGTCCACGAAGAAGCAACCACCCACAAAGGGTCCACGAAGAAGCAACCACCCACAAAGGGTCCACGAAGAAGCAACCTCGTCTATCCCACCATGGCCATCGCCCACGAAGGACTTGCCTCACTAGCGGTAGATCTTCACGAAGTAGGCGATCTCCTTGCCCTTACAAACTCCTTGGTTCAACTCCACAATCTTGTCGGAGGCTCCCAAGTGACACCTAGCCAATCTAGGAGACACCACTCTCCAAGAAGTAACAAATGGTGTGTAGGTAATGAACTCCTTGCTCTTGTGCTTCAAATGATAGTCTCCCCAACACTCAACTCTCTCTCATAGGATTTGGATTTGGTGGAAAGAAGATTTGAGTGGAAAGCAACTTGGGAAGGCTAGAGATCAAGATTCATATGGTAGGAATGGGATGTCTTGATCTCAACACATGAGTAGGTGGTTCTCTCTCAGAACAAATGAGTTGGAATGATGTGTGTGTTCTGATGGCTCTCTCACTTAGTGAGAAAGAGGTGGAGGGGTATATATAGCCTCCACACAAAATCCAACCGTTACACAGTTTTCCAATCTCGGTGGGACCGAATCATAAAACTCGGTCGGACCGAAAATGTAAACCTAGTGACCGTTAGGAATTTCGGTGGGACTGACATGCAACTCGGTAGGACCGATTCGGTTAGGGTTTGGGCATAACGTAATCTCGGTGAGACCGATTACACAAACTCGGTGAGACCGAGTTTGGTAATAAGCTAACTAGAGAGTTGGTCAGGCAAACTCGGTGGGACCGATTTGCTCTTTCGGTGGGACCGAGTGGAACTCGGTGAGACCGAAAAGTTACAAAGGGGAAACACTGAGTTTACATTGCAATCTCGGTGGGACCGATTCGCTCTTTCGGTGGGACCGAAAAGTTACGAAAGGGAAACAGAGAGTTTGCAACCCCATCTCGGTGAGACCGAGATCCCTATCGGTAGGACCGAATTGCTAGGGTTTGGCAGTGGCTAATGACAAGTGAAACTCGGTGGCGCCGGATAGGAAGAATCGGTAGGACCGAGTTTGGCTTAGAGTTTAGGTCATATGTGGATATGGGAAAGTAGTTGAGGATTTTGGAGCATATCATTAAGCACATGAAGCAAGAGGCTCATTAAGCAACACCTCATCCCTCCTTAATAGTATTGGCTTTTCCTATGGACTCAATGTGATCTTGGATCACTAAAATATAAAATGAAGAGTCTTGAGCTTTTGAGCTTGAGCCAATCCATTGTCCTTAGCATTTTGAGGGCTCCACTTTCATATCCATGCCATGCCAATCATTGAGCTTTCCTGAAATAATCATCTTGGAATAGCATTAGCTCAATGAGCTATATGTTGTTATGAATTACCAAAACCACCTAGGGATAGTTGCACTTTCACTAGTTCTAATGCTTACATAGGAGCCAGCAGCACAGTAGGAGGAAGGAGGGGCGGGCTGCCAAGGCAACCACACATTACATTAACCAATTAGCCCTCCCCCCTTTGGTAGCACGGGGGGAACCCTAGCCGCCACACCTAGCGGTCACCTCCGGCGCCCTCCCTCGCATTGTCGCCGTCGTGCCCCAGGAAGGTGGTAGCGGGGCGGATCTAGCCTCTCTCACTCCCCACCACCGTCCCACTCTGCATCGCGCCCCTTCCTCCCAGACGATGCCTGCCCCCTCCGGTGAGGCTGCGGTGTCCCAGGTTGTGCTGCGCGGTCAGATCCGGTCTCCCGCTGCTCTGAGTTGGTCACGCCCCCTGTCCCGAGCTCCATCAGCCGTCGTGGGTGCCCCGCCCTCGACCTCGGGATCCCCCTCCCCCCGATGCTTCTTGGGCGGCCTCTCCTATTATTGCCTGAGCCTGCCAGTCCGGAGGTGGATCTGGCGTTCCTGGCCATGGAATGGATGCCATCCACTGCAGCCTTCCCCACCCCTCGCGGTGGCACGGTCCAGCCTCTGTTATTGTTGCTGTCGGCCATGGGTGGGGTGTGGGACCTATGGCTGGTTGCGAGGGTGTTCGCAGCCTGCTGCCTTCCCTGCGCAGGCGGCCCCCCTCGTCTCCGGCGGCACTCCCTCTCCCCGAGCCACGGTGATGGCTGTCGGATGAAGGCGACAATGCTTATGTGGTTATGGTTGACACGAGACATCTTGCGGTGGGTCCTTGCTGGCGATGTCCCGGCCCCGGCGGTCTCGGGCCCGCGTCTCTTCAGTTTCCCTGCCGTCTGCTCTGCCGGGCAGCTCCGGCCTCAGTGACCAAGTGGTTGCGTCCCTTCCAGATTACTTGGCTTGCCGACGTCCCGATGGCTAAGGCCACGACAGCTTGGATCTGCGTCCCTCCAGTTCTAGCTTGTTGACGTTGCTGGACGCCATCGCCCCCCCCCCCGCATGGTGCACCTCGCTGCCTGCCCTACCCAGTACGCCTCAAAGCCTTCTCCTTTTGCCAAATCTGTTGCTCATGGGTCCGAAGGCGGTGCCACCCTCCGACGGTAGGTGCAGCCCTACCACCCCCCTTCCGCCATGGTGCTGCCAACCATTGTCGGCCCCCTCATCTTCGATTCGAGGTCCAACGGCTAAGGGATTGCTTAGCTTCAGGCCTAGGAGAGATCTCTGCTCGGCTTGCCGGTGCTGGCAATAGAGGCGCCCGCGGGTGTTGTTTCCTCATAGAGGCGTCGCCAAGGCCTTAAGATGCGCCCCTGTTTGTGCTTAGGGGAAACCCTAGGTATGGTTTCTCCAGACCAGATCGCGACGGCGTCTCGACATCGTTTTCCTTCTTGAAGGCGCTATCTTGCTTGCTCGCGGTGTCCGTTGCATTAGCTCGGGTGATGTTGGAGTTCGTGCTGGTTCGGCATGGCCGCTCTTGGTTTGGGTTTGGTAGGTTTAGTTGTGTTGTATCTTCTATTTGAGCCGAGCATCCCTTGTCTCTCTACTCCGGACACCATGTTCGCGTTCGCCTACTGATGTCTACTACACAACCTTGTTCTTGTAGACGTTGTTGGGCCTCCAAGTGTAGAGGTTTGTAGGACAGTAGCAAATTTCTCTCAAGTGGATGACCTAAGGTTTATCAATCCGTGGGAGGCGTAGGATGAAGATGGTCTCTCTCAAACAACCCTGCAACCAAATAGCAAAGAGCCTCTTGTGTCCCCAACACACCCAATACAATGGTAAATTGTATAGGTGCACTAGTTCGGCGAAGAGATGGTGATACAGGTGCAATATGGATGGTAGATATAGGTTTTTATAATCTGAAAATATAAAAACAGCAAGGTAGAAAGTGGTAAAAGTGAGCGTAAACGGTATTGCAATGCTAAGAAACAAGGCCTAGCGTTCATACTTTCACTAGTGTAAGTTCTCTCAACAATAATAACATAATTGGATCATATAACTATCCCTCAACATGCAACAAAGAGTCACTCCAAAGTCACTAATAGCGGAGAACAAACGAAGAGATTATTGTAGGGTATGAAACCACCTCAAAGCTACCCTTTCCGATCGATCTATTCAAGAGTCCGTAGTAAAATAACACGAAGCTATTCTTTCCGTTCAATCTATCATAGAGTTCGTACTAGAATAACACCTTAAGACACAAATCAACCAAAACCCTAATGTCACCTAGATACTCCAATGTCACCTCAAGTATCTGTGGGTATGATTATATGATATACATAACACAATCTCAGATTCATCTATCAATCAATACAAAGAACTTCAAAGAGTGCCCCAAAATTTCTACCGGAGAGTCAAGATGAAAACGTGTGCCAACCCCTATGCATAAGTTCACGAGGTCACGGAACTCGCAAGTTGATCACCAAAACATACATCAAGTGGATCACGTGATATCCCATTGTCACCACAGATAAGCACATGCAAGACATACATCAAGTGTTCTCAAATCCTTAAAGACTCAATCCGATAAGATAACTTCAAAGGGAGAACTCAATCCATTACAAGAGAGTAGAGGGGGAGAAATATCATAAGATCCAACTATAATAGCAAAGCTTGTGATACATCAAGATCGTGCCAAATCAAGAACACGAGAGAGAGAAAGATCAAACACATAGCTACTGGTACATACCCTCAGCCCCGAGGGTGAACTACTCCCTCCTCGTCATGGAGAGCGCCGGGATGATGAAGATGGCCACCGGAGAGGGATTCCCCCTCCGGCAGGCTGCCGGAACAGGTCTAGATTGGTTTTGGTGGCTACAGAGGCTTGCGGCAGCAAAAATCCCGATCTAGGTTATTTTCTGGAGGTTTCTGTATATATAAGAGGTGCTGGCGTCAGGGACAAGTCAGGGGGGGGGTCTCCAAAGCGACAACAAGGTAGGGCGCGCGCCCAGGGGGTAGGGCACGCCCCCACCCTCGTGGTGGCCTCGGGACTCTTCTAGCCCATCTCCGGTACTCCGTGGGCTTCTTCTGGTCCAAAGATGATCTCCGTGAAATTTCAGGTCAATTGGACTCCGTTTGGTTTTCCTTTTCTGCGATACCCAAAAACAAGGAAAAAACAGAAACTGGCACTGGGCTCTAGGTTAATAGGTTAGTCCCAAAAATCATATAAAATAGCATATAAATGCATATAAAACATCCTAGATTGATAATATAATAGCATGGAACAATCAAAAATTATAGATACATTGGAGACATATCAAGCACCCCCAAGCTTAATTCCTGCTCGTCCTCGAGTAGGTAAATGATAAAAAATAGAATTTTTGATGTGGAATGTTGCCTAACATATTTATCCATGTAATCCTCTTTATTGTGGCATGAATGTTCAGATCCGAAAGATTCAAGATAAAAGTTTAATATTAACATAAAAATAATAATACTTCAAGCATACTAACTAAGCAATTATGTATTCTCAAAATAACATGGCCAAAGAAAGCTTATCCCTACAAAATCATATAGTTTGGCTATGCTTCATTTTCATCACACAAAAATGCTCTCATCATGCACAACCCTGATGGCAAGCCAAGCAATTGTTTCATAATTTAGTAATCTCAAACTTTTTTCAACTTTCACGCAATACATGAGCGTGAGCCATTGGACATGGCACTATCGGTGGAATAGAATATAATGATGGGGGTTGTGTGGAGAAGACAAAAAAAGTCTCACATTGACGCGGCTAATCAATGGGCTATGGATATGCCCATCAATTGATGTCAATGCGAGGAGTAGGGATTTCCATGCAACGGATGCACTAGAGCTATAAATGTATGAAAGCTCAACAAAAGAAACTAAGTGGGTGTGCATCCAACTTGCTTACTCATGAAGACCTAGGGAATTTGAGGAAGCCCATTGTTGGAATATACAAGCCAAGTTCTATAATGAAAAATTCCCACTAGTATATGAAAGTGACAGAATAAGAGACTCTCCATGAAGACCATGGTGCTACTTTGAAGCACAAGTGTGGAAAAAGGATAGTAGCATTGTCCCTTCTGAAGGAAATATGCCCTAGTGGCAATAATAAAGTTTTTGTTTATTTCCTCGTATCATGATAAATGTTTATTATTAATGCTAGAATTGTATTAACCGGAAACATAATACATGTGTGAATACATAGACAAACATAGTGTCACTAGTATGCCTCTACTTGACTAGCTCGTTGATCAAAGATGGTTGAGTTTCCTAGCCATAGACATGAGTTGTCATTTGATTAACGGGATCACATCATTAGTAGAATGATGTGATTGACTTGACTCATTTTGTTAGCTTAACACTTGATCGTTTTAGTTTACTGCTATTGCTTTCTTCATGACTTATACATGTTCCTATGACTATGAGATTATGCAACTCCCGATTACCGTAGGAACACTTTGTGTGCTACCAAACATCACAACATAAATGGGTGATTATAAAGGTGCTCTACAGGTGTCTCCGATGGTAATTGTTGAGTTGGCATAGATCAAGAATAGGATTTGTCACTCCGATTGTCGGAGAGGTATCTCTGGGCCCTCTCGGTAATGCACATCACTATAAGCCTTGCAAGCAATGCAACTAATGAGCTAGTTGAGGAATGATGCATTCCAGAACGAGTAAAGAGACTTGCTGGTAACGAGATTGAGCTAGGTATTGAGATACCAACGATCGAATCTCGGGCAAGTAACATACTGATGACAAAGGGAACAACGTATGTTTTTATGCGGTTTGACCGATAAAGATCTTGGTAGAATATGTAGGAACCAATATGAGCATCTAGGTTCCGCTGTTGGTTATTGACTGGAGACATGTCTCGGTCATGTCTACATAGTTCTCGAACCCGTAGGGTCCGCATGCTTAAAGTTCTGTGACGATCGGTATTATGAGTTTATATGTTTTGATGTACCAAAGGTAGTTCGGAGTGCCGGATATGATCACGGACATGACAAGGAGTCTCAAAATGGTGGAGACATAAAGATTGATATATTGGAAGCCTATATTTGGACATCGGAAGAGTTCCGGGTGAAATCAGGATTTTACCGGAGTGCCGGAGGGGTTATCGAAAACCCCCTGGGGCTAATGGGCCTTGTTGGGCCCTAGTGGAGAGAGAGAGGGGCCGGCCAGGGCAGGTCGCGTGTCCCCTCCCCCTCTGGTCTGAATTGGACTTGGAAGGGGGCGGCGCCCCCCTTTCCTTCTCCTTCTCCCCCTTCCTCTCCCCCTCCTAGTAGGAGTAGGAAAGAGGAGAGTCCTACTCCTATTAGGAGGAGGACTCCTCCTCCTGGCACGCCCTACAGGGCCGGCCGGCCTCCCCCTTTCTCCTTTATATACGGGGGCAGGGGGCACCCTAGAACACACGAGTTGATCATTGATCTCTCCCAGCCGTGTGCGGTGCCCCCCTCCACCATAATCCACCTCGGCCATATCGTAGCGGTGCTTAGGCGAAGCCCTGCAACGGTAGCTTCATCAACATCTTCACCACGCCATCGTGCTGACGAAACTCTCCCTCGAGCTCTACTGCTGTAACGCCCCGAGACCGATGTGCCAGGTGTCGTGCAGTTATTCGCTGTTGTTGCGTTGTCATTGCTTGCGTGTCATGCATTGCATATCATGTCATCATGTGCATTTCATTTGCATACGTGTTCATCTCATGCATCCGAGCATTTTCCCCGTTGTCCATTTTGCATTCCGGCGCTCCGTTCTCCTCCGGTGGTCATTTCTGTCTTCTTCTCGTGTGTGGGGATTAAACATTTCCGGATTGGACCGAGACTTGCCAAGCGTCCTTGGTTTACTACCGGTAGACCGCCTGTCAAGTTTCGTACCATTTGGACTTCGTTTGATGCTCCAACGGTTAACCGAGGGACCGAAAAGGCCTCGTGTGTGTTAGAGCCCAACACCCCTCCAATTTGGCCCAAAACCCACCTAAACATATTCTATCTTCTAGAGCGTTCAATCACGATTGCGTGGCCGAAAACCGCACCTCATTTGGACTCTCCTAGCTCCCTCTACCTATATATATGTGGCCATCCCCGATATTTTCGCGGATGAACCCTAGCCCCGCTCCTCTCGCATCGCCGGACATGTCCATCCGGTCGCCGGACATGTCCACCCCGGGCCGGCCACGTCGCCCGACCAATGGCGCGCCGCCATGTCACCGTCGCTGCCGCCCTCGGCCTATCCCCTTGCGCCACCTGGCCCCTGCCTCTTCTCCGCCGCCGCGCCTCACCCACTGGCCCGCCAGGGCCCGCGCGGGGCCCTCCGGGCCCGGTCGCCGTCGCCTGTCGCTCGGCTCGTGAGAGCCCGAGCCTCGCCTCCCGCTCCCCGGCCGAGCTCCTCCGCCGCCTTGCTCGTCGCCCGCTGCGCCGGCGGCTCGCCACCTCGTTGCCGGCCGCCGCCCCGCCGCGCCAGCTCCGCCGGAGGCCGCCGCCTGCCGCCCTTCGCTCCGGCGCCACACCGCCGTGCTGCTTCCGCCGGTGGCCGCCGCAGCTCCGGCGCCGCCCGCTGCACCTCGCCTCGCCTCTTTCAAGCTCCGGCCACCACAGACATGAATTCCGGCGAGAGCGCCACCGCCTCGAAATCCGCGCTGGATCTGGATCTGAAACCCTCCTCGGTTGACTTTCTCGTCCCTAACCCTATTTATCTTGCATACTTTGACTTGTTGTATCTCCGCATCCGTAGCTCCGATTCATGCATATAGCATATCAAAATGTTCGTCTCAGAGAGTACATCATTTCATCTCATTGCATCATTTTCATTTCAGTTCATCTTGATGCCCGAAATGCTGTTAGAAGAGTGCTACTTGAGATAATTGTCAGATCTGCTGCTCCATTTAGTTATTTGTCATTTTTGCCATGATTAATGTGTGCATGATATGTCCATGAGCCCTACATATGTTTTGTTAAGGGTTTTGCCATCTTTCCAGAGGTGCAACCCATGTATTTTTGTGATGTGTGTGGTGACTAGCACAAGCTTGCCAAGTGAGGCACTTGGTAATGCTGATTTCAGGGACTTAGCATCTCCACTAAGTCCTTGGCCTGTTTATCTCATATGGCCATATGTTCATGTTGTTTCCTAGTGATCCGTGCCTCTTTTGAGGATGATCAGTAAGGATGTTTTGTTAATCTTGTAGTGCTCTATCCATCCATGTCTTTGTTTATAATTATGGAGCACCCTAGCTTGAGTCAATCGAGCTCTACTTTTGCTACTTCGTGAATCTGGGCAGATTGTCTACTTGTTAGCGATTTTGCCGATGATGTTGTAGTTGATCCGTCATGCTATGCTATTGTTCTTGCCATGTGTAGCTTGAATTTTGTGTATTCTTGTTGGGTGTATGCTTAGCTTGTCATGACTTACTTTGTAGTGAGTGCATCGAGCTCGTAAACATGCCTACTTGATATCTGTTTCAACATGCTCCAGTTTTCACTAAGTCTGAGAACTGATTATGTTTTTGCCATGTTCACATGCTTTCAATTGTATTTTTCGATCCCTTTTGGCTCAAGGTCACTAAGGGACTTTTGTTAAGATCTTTGAGTAGCTCCATGACATGCTTTCCTTTGCCATGTTCAGGTCCTGTAGCATGTAGTTTTCATGCTCGGAAGAGTGCTATCTGATCTGAAATTCCAGACAAGTGTTGATTTCACTAAATCTGTTTGTCAAATGCATTTTTGCGATGCTTGTTTGAACCTGTTAATGGATGAATTGGCCGTAGCTCAGTGCTAGAATTTTGTTAAGCATCATGAATGGATTCCAGACATGTATTGTGTTGCCATGTTTGGGTGCTGTAGCATGTTCATCTCATTGAATTTCGATGGCTACTTGCTGTAAATCGCATACCGGTGCCATATTTGAATTGCTTGCCATTTCCAAATCGTAACTCCAATTCTGGTGATCTTTATATTGTTTTCAAGCGATTTCATCTCATCTTTCCAGTGGCACACTTGGATTTCCATGTTGAGGCCAGGTTCATGCATTCCCTTGCAAATCATGCATATGCATTGCATACCGCATCTCGCATATCATACCGTGTTCATGTGTTGGTTGTTTACTATGTTGTGTGCTTCTTTCCAGTGTTTTCTTCTTCGGGTTGGTTCCGGTTACGTCGCGTTTGTGAGGACCCGTTCGTCTACGTCCGTTTGTCTTCTTCATGGACTCGTTCTTCTTCCTTGCGGGATTTCAGGCAAGATGACCATACCCTCGAAATCACTTCTATCTTTGCTTGCTTAGTTGCTCGCTCTTTTGCTATGCCTATGCCGCGATACCTACCACTTGATTATCATGCCTCCTATATTGTTGAACCAAGCCTCTAACCCACCTTGTCCTAGAAAACCGTTGTTTGGCTATGTTACCGCTTTGCTCAGCCCCTCTTATAGCGTTGTTAGTTGCAGGTGAAGATTGAAGTCTGTTCCTTGTTGGAACATGGAGATGTTGTTCCTTGTTGGAACATGTTTACTTGTTGGGATATCACATTATATCTTATTTAATTAATGCATCTATATACTTGGTAAAGGGTGGAAGGCTCGGCCTTATGCCTGGTGTTTTGTTCCACTCTTGCCGCCCTAGCTTCCGTCATATCGGTGTTATGTTCCCGGATTTTGCATTCCTTACGCGGTTGGGTAATAATGGGAACCCCTTGACAGTTCGCCTTGAATAAAATCTTCCAGCAATGCCCAACATTGGTTTTACCATTTGCCACCTAGCCTTTTCTTTTCCCTTGGGAGTCGCGCTCCTGAGGGTCATCATTATTTTACCCCCCCCCCCCCCAGGCCAGTGCTCCTCTGAGTGTTGGTCCAACTTGTCAGCCGCCGGTGGCCACCAGGGGCAACTCTGGGCTGGCCTACCGGATGATAAAGGCAAAGGTGTCCCGATGTTTCGATGAGATGGTGGCTATCGTTTTCTGTGGGAGTCGACCTTGACGATCCGACTACGAACGTGCGAGACGTCGCGCCTTAGCAATCGCTAAACCAACTTCTGAGGGGTTATTGACCACGCCGGAGCACGATCAACTTGACCACGAGGGCCTGTTTCCTGCGAGCAAACGAAGAACAAGCAAGAAACTGAGATTGCAATCGGGATATTGCGAATATAAGATGAAAGCTTTATTGATCAAGGTGGGGTTCTGTGACGTCTTGGTCTGGTCGTTGGACACAAACGAAGTACGAGAAGTTGCAGCTATGGCGAACTTTTAATCTAAACAAAACCCAAAGTCTAAACGACGCCCTAAGGGCTGTATATATGGAGGAAGAGAGGGGAATTTCGTGGCCCTTGAGGGCGGGGTCCGAAACCAACCCTAACTCTTGTTTCCCCACACATACGGACTCTAAAAATAGCCTATACTTAAGTATTTCGAAATTACATGGGCCTGGCCCATTAATAAGGTGACGCAGCACCTAGAATAGCCTAGGGACGAATATTATGAAGTGGCATCTTGTATATTACGTCCATGGCTTCATGCACTCCTTATGGTGGCTTCAAAGTCCTGAAATCATCACTTGTAACTCCGTTCTTGATCCCCTTGCGCATGCCATCAACTCCATGCGTGTTCTTGCTCCAATGTTCATCCTTCCCCAAGCTAGGCCCTTCATTTGAAAGCAAAACAAATGTATCCAATTTAGGCAGCATCATAATCTCATGAACATTAGAATCATTACCAAGAAACGAAAGTACCTGGTAATTTAATTGGCGTGCGCGAGCTCTAGTAATTGGTCCAGTATATGTAACAGTAGGGGCTGTGGGTGTAACAATGGTATTGATGTCCTCATCATCCTCCCCTTCTTGAAATGAAGTCGTCCTCGACGGAAGCTCATCTTCCTCACCCAAATAAGGCTTCAAATCTGCAATGTTAAAAGTGGGACTAACCCCAAAATCTGCAGGTAGCTCAAGTTTATATGCATTATCATTTATTTTCTCTAAAACCTTAAAAGGACCATCAGCACGTGGCATTAGCTTTGATTTGCGCAGATTAGGAAATCTATCTTTACGCAAATGTAACCAAACAAGATCTCCAGGTGCAAACACAACATGTTTTCTACCCTTATCTCCAGCAAGTTTATATTTAGCATTCATACGCTCAATGTTTTCCTTAGTTAACTCATGCATTTTTAAAATCAATTCAGAACGTTCTTTAGCATCAAAATTAACCTTCTCCGAAGATGGAAGAGGCAACAAATCAATAGGTGCACGAGGTAGGAAACCATACACAATTTCAAAAGGGCACATCTTAGTAGTAGAATGCAATGAACGATTATAAGCAAATTCAATATGAGGCAAGCATTCTTCCCACATTTTCTTGTTATTCTTCAAAACAGCCCTAAGCATAGTAGACAATGTTCTATTGACTACTTCAGTTTGTCCATCAGTTTGGGGGTGACAAGTAGTACTAAAAAGCAGCTTAGTCCCCAACTTAGCCCATAAACATCTCCAAAAGTGGCTAAGAAATTTAGTATCATGATCTGAAACAATAGTATTTGGCACACCATGTAAGCGAATAATTTCACGAAAGAACAAATCAGCAACATTAACAACATCATCGCTTTTATGACATGGTATAAAGTGTGCCATTTTCGAGAACCTATCCACGACAACAAATATGCTATCCCTCCCCTTCTTTGTTCTAGGTAAACCTAAAACAAAGTCCATAGATATATCCTCCCAAGGAACACTAGGTACAGGCAAAGGCATATATAAACCATGAGGATTGAGTCGTGACTTAGCTCTTTGACATGTAGTGCAGCGAGCAACAAAACGCTCAACATCCCGTCTCATCTTTGGCCAAAAGAAATGTGTAGCAAGTATATCCTCCGTCTTCTTGACGCCAAAGTGTCCCATTAATCCTCCTCCATGCGCCTCCTGCAACAACAAAAGACGAACGGAGCTAGCTGGAATGCATAGCTTGTTAGCACGAAACACAAATCCATCGTTAAGAACGAACTTGTTCCAAGTTCTCCCTTCCTTACAATTCTGCAATACATCTTTAAATTCAGCATCATTAACATATTGATCCTTGATGGTCTCCAAACCAAATATTTTAAAGTCAAGTTGTGAAAGCATAGTATAACGACGAGACAAGGCATCAGCAATAACATTTTCTTTACCCTTCTTGTGTTTAATCACATAAGGGAAAGTCTCAATGAATTCAACCCATTTAGCATGTCGACGGTTCAGTTTTGCTTGACTTTTAATGTGTTTCGAAGATTCATGATCAGAATGTATAACAAATTCCTTGGGCCATAAATAATGTTGCCATGTTTCTAAGGTCCGAACAAGAGCATATAATTCTTTATCATAAGTAGAATAGTTCAGACTAGGCCCACTCAATTTTTCAGAAAAGTATGCAACAGGTTTTCCATCTTGTAATAACACACCTCCTAATCCAATTCCACTAGCATCACATTCAAGCTCAAAAGTCTTATTGAAATTAGGAAGTTGGAGTAAAGGAGCATGTGTCAACTTATCTTTCAATACCGTGAAGGCTTCTTCCTGTGCGGTACCCCAAACAAAAGGTACATCCTTCTTTGTAAGCTCGTTGAGAGGTGCAGCAATGGTGCTGAAATCTCTCACAAAACGCCTATAGAAACCAGCGAGGCCAAGGAAACTCCTCACTTGTGTGACCGTTTTGGGCTGCGGCCAACTCTCAATAGCTTCAATCTTGGCTTTATCAACTTCAATTCCCTGTGGAGTAACAACATAGCCAAGAAAAGATACTCGGTCGGTGAAAAAGGTGCACTTTCCAAGGTTACCAAACAAACGTGCATCACGTAGAGCAATAAAAACAGCACGTAAATGTTCCAAATGTTCCTCCAAAGATTTGCTATAAATCAATATGTCATCAAAGTAAACTACCACAAATCGTCCAATGAAAGCACGTAAAACTTCGTTCATTAACCTCATGAAAGTACTAGGTGCATTAGTTAACCCAAAAGGCATGACTAACCACTCATATAATCCAAACTTAGTTTTAAATGCTGTTTTCTATTCATCTCCCAATTTCATACGAATTTGATGGTAACCACTACGCAAATCAACTTTGGAGAATATTGTAGAGCCACTCAATTCATCAAGCATATCATCTAGCCTAGGAATAGGATGACGATAACGAATAGTAATATTATTAATGCCTCTACAATCAACGCACATACGCGACGTACCATCCTTTTTCGGCACTAAAATGATAGGAACAGCACAAGGACTAAGGGATTCGCGTATATAACCTTTGTCGAGCAGTTCTTGTACTTGACGCATAATCTCCTTCGTCTCCTCTGGATTGGTACGGTATGGTGCCCGGTTGGGTAATGATGCACCGGGAATTAAGTCAATTTGATGCTCAATCCCGCGAATAGGTGGTAATCCCGGTGGCACGTCTTGTGGAAAGACGTCGGCGAACTCCTGCAAAATGTTAGTGACAGCAGGAGGCAAAGAGGAAGGCACGTCCTCGAATGAAAATAATGCCTCTTTGCACACAAAAGCATAGCAAACAGATTTGCTAAAATCTAGATCATCAATATCAGATTTGGTGGCAAGTAAACATGCACTTTTCAATTTAATTTCAGAAACAACACTAGATTGTTTATTATTATTAGGCTGCATTTGTTGCTCAAATTCTTTTGCCACAATCTGATTTTCACTCTTAGTTTTCTCCTGTTTTGCTTTATGAGCTCTATTAATATCATCTTTCAAAATGGAATCAGGAGTCATAGGAAGCAAAGTAATATTTTTATCCTTATGAACAAGAGTATACTGATTGTTTCTACCATGGTGAATAGAATTTTTATCAAATTGCCATGGTCTACCAAGTAATAAGGAACATGCTTGCATCGGTACCACATCACAATCAACATAATCAACATATGTAGAGATACTAAAATGCACACGAACAGTACGTGTTACCTTAACCTTGCCGCTGTTGTTGAACCATTGGATGTAGTAAGGATGTGGATGTGGTCTGGTGGTGAGAGATAGCTTCTCCACCATCTCGATGCTAGCCAAGTTGTTGCAACTCCCTCCATCTATGATCACGCGAACAGAACGTTCCTTCACAACTCCCTTTGTATGGAACAAATTATGCCTCTGATTTTGCTCAGCTTGTGTAACCTGCACACTCAAAACACGTTGAGCAACTAAACATTCATACCTGTCAGCATCTTCAGGAGCCATGTATTGCGTCTCATGATCAGAATCGTCTCCACCGTGTTCGTCACGTGTAATAAGAGCCAAAGTCTCCTCATCATAGTCACTAGCGGACTCATACCCACCATCCTCAGTAACAATCATCACACGCTTAGATGGGCATTCTCTCGCATAATGACCTCCACCCTTGCAACGTCGACAAATAATATCATGTGTTTGCCCTGTTGATGCCATGGATGAAGAAGAGCTCTTTGCAGGCCCAGAAGGTGTGTTCTTGGCAGATAGTGGTGATTGTACCTGCTTTATTGTATCACGGTTGGAGGTGGCAGCCGACGGAGGCGCCGGTGTAGCAGAACGTGTGGAAGTAGATGATGCACGTGGTGTCCATGAAGAAGGTCGACCTGCAGAAAAGTTAGTCCGCGCCAATGCCTGTCGATCCTGCACTTCACGTTCAGCTTTACAAGCAAGATGGAATAAACGAGTGATATTAGTATACTCCTTATACTCTAGAATCGTTTGAATCTCTCTATTTAATCCACCCATAAAACGTGCAAGCATAGCTTCATTCTCCTCAACAATACCACATCTAATCATGCCAGTTTGTAATTCCTGATAATATTCTTCTACAGAATTTTTTCCTTGTCTTAAGCGCTGCAATTTTTGAAGTAATTCACGTTGATAATATGGTGGAACCCAACGAGTACGCATAGCAGTTTTCAAAGCAGCCCAAGTAGCAGGAATGGGATATAATCTACAATGCTCAGACCACCAAACACATGCAAAACTAGTGAATGCACAAACAGCGGCAGGAACACGTCTCTCCTCGGGATATTGTAAACATGTAAATCGTTGTTCAGTTTCTAACTCCCAAGTAAGATATATATCAGGAACATATCTACCCTCAAATGGTGGAATATTCAATTTTAGTTTAGGGAGATGGTCATGATCTCGTACCTGAGGGTGAGCCCTACCATTGCCATTATTTGCATGTGGACGACCTGATGGTTGCTGTGCTGGTGGTGGCACGTAGTTCTGATTTTGATCAACCTCATCCTCGTAATCGCCAGCAAAATCATCCTCCTCCGCATCAGCAGCAGGAGCCACAGAAGTAGCAATAGCAGCACCAACAGTTTGGCCAGGTGCAAGAGGGAGACGGCTCGCTCGGCGGAGGGCTGTTTCACGATGTGTAGGTAGTCGTCGTTGTTGTTGTTGTAGAGGTGCGTTAGGTGCAGCCGGTGGTGGTGGTGGAAGACGCGCGAGCAATTCATTAAACCTGTTATCGAGCTTTGTTTCGAACGTCTTCTCCATGTCATCTATCTTCTCCATGGCCTCTTCAAATCTGTTTAGCACATCCTGCACCTGTCCATTCATCATTTGCTGAAATTTATCATGCAACTCCTGATTCGTCATGTTCTCCCAGTCAGTCTCGTCGGCTTGTGATCCTGCCATGGTTAGCAACAATAGAAAACACACAAGAATATGATCCTACAGAATACTAACAAGAGGTGGTGGTGGCGGGTGTCACAAATCCGTCAAGCAAATCTCAAATTCTTACCAGTTCTTACCCAGGAGCAGGCGGTGATCGGCAACCGTTGTAGTCAAAACTCTCAAAAGCTTGGATAGAGCGATTGCCAGGGAGAGTCAAACGCACGACGTAGAGGTATGTGGAGCTGGGAAGGCTTATAGTATGGTAGCAAAAAGGGTCAGCAATAATCAATTCAGAGATGCAAAGTTGAATAAACGCTCAACGACGGTACTGTGCTGGTCCTAGGCTAGACCGTGCTAGAGACGCGAGCCTAGAACACTAACAAAATCACGGCGCTGCACGTAAATAAGGGAAAAGCACACTCTGGAACTTTTTTTTTTCGCTTTTTTTTGCGCTCCTCTTTTTTTTTGCGCTCCTCTTTTTTTTTGCGAAAAATTACTATAATGGCGAGTGTCTCAAAACTCTTCCCTCGTCAAACTGATAGGATGGGCACGAAATATTTTTTTTTCACTTTTTTTTCGGAAATCAGGGCAGCGACGACGAAAAAGTGCGACAAAAAATCACTATGATGGCACATGGCTCCAAAGACTCAGAAAAACCTAAAAATAGGATAGGGAAAAAATATTTTTTCCCGTGAAAATTTTGGCCTAAAAACTGCCCGGGGGTCTCCAGACTCTTTTTTTTTCGAGACCTACGCAGGCAAGGAAACACGAATCGGAATTGAGATTGATCTCAAGAACATGAGAAGAACTCGGATTGGTGGTGGATATATGGTTACAGATTGGTGGTGGTATATGGATACAGATTGGTGGTGGTATATGGATACGGATTGGTGGTGGTATATGGATACGGATTCAGAACGGTGGCGGATAAGCAATGGTGGTAGATGGGCGATGATGATGGTGCGGCGGCGGCGTGACAACTTATGACCAAAACTCGAAACTCTAAAAGACTAGACTCTAAGACCAGCAACTTGACACGACGATGCAACCGCAAATTCAACAAAGCAAAAACCCTAAAAAGATTATGCAAAGGCTCAGATTGGTTCGGATATGATGAACTAACCCTAATTTTTTTGTGGCTTTTTCGTGGACTGTAGGTATGAAGAACAGACTCGATCTAATCTACGAAAAACTGTAAAAATCTCACCGAGCAACCTGGAAATCTGATACCACTTGATAAAGGCAAAGGTGTCCCGATGTTTCATGAGATGGTGGCTATCGTTTTCTGTGGGAGTCGACCTTGACGATCCGACTACGAACGTGCGAGACGTCGCGCCTTAGCAATCGCTAAACCAACTTCCGAGGGGTTATTGACCACGCCAGAGCACGATCAACCTGACCACGAGGGCCTGTTTCCTGCGAGCAAACGAAGAACAAGCAAGAAACTGAGATTGCAATCGGGATATTGCGAATATAAGATGAAAGCTTTATTGATCAAGGTGGGGTTCTGTGACGTCTTGGTCTGGTCGTTGGACACAAACGAAGTACGAGAAGTTGCAGCTATGGCGAACTTTTAATCTAAACAAAACCCAAAGTCTAAACGACGCCCTAAGGGCTGTATATATGGAGGAAGAGAGGGGAATTTCGTGGCCCTTGAGGGTGGGGTCCGAAACCAACCCTAACTCTTGTTTCCCCACACATACGGACTCTAAAAATAGCCTATACTTAAGTATTTCGAAATTACATGGGCCTGGCCCATTAATAAGGTGACGCAGCACCTAGAATAGCCTATGGACGAATATTATGAAGTGGCATCTTGTATATTTCGTCCATGGCTTCATGCACTCCTTATGGCGGCTTCAAAGTCCTGAAATCATCACTTGTAACTCCGTTCTTGATCCCCTTGCGCATGCCATCAACTCCATGCGTGTTCTTGCTCCAATGTTCATCCTTCTCCAAGCTAGGCCCTTCATTTGAAAGCAAAACAAATGTATCCAATTTAGGCAGCATCATAATCTCATGAACATTAGAATCATTACCAAGAAACGAAAGTACCTGGTAATTTAATTGGCATGCGCGAGCTCTAGTAATTGGTCCAGTATATGTAACAGTAGGGGCTGTGGGTGTAACAATGGTATTGATGTCCTCATCACCGGAAGTTTGGACGATCCGGTGTGCCCTGAGAAAGAGATATGTGCAGCTCCTATCGGGATTTGTCGGCACATTCGGGCGGTGTTGCTGGATTTGTTTTAAGCTGTCGAAGTGTCTTGAAGAACCGAGATACCGAGTCTGATCGGAACGTCTCGGGAGGAGGTCTATTCCTTCGTTGACCGTGAGAGCTTGTGATGGGCTAAGTTGGGACACCCCTGCAGGGATTTGAACTTTCGAAAGCCGTGCCCGCGGTTATGGGTAGATGGGAATTTGTTAATGTCCGGTTGTAGATAACTTGAACCTTAACTTATTTAAAATGAGTCAACTGCGTGTGTAACCGTGATGGTCTCTTTCCGGCGGAGTCCGGGAAGTGAACACGGTGTTGGAGTTATGCTTGACGTAGGTTGTTTTAGGATCACTTCTTGATCATGCCTTATCGAACGTGCTTTGCCTTCTCTTCTCGCTCTCATTTGCGTATGTTAGCCACCATATATGCTAGTCGCTTGCTGCAGCTCCTCATACCTTTACCTTACCCATAAGCTTAAATAGTCTTGATCGCAAGGGTGCGAGATTGCTGAGTCCCCGTGGCTCACAGATACTTCCAAAACCAGCTTGCAGGTGCCGATGAGACCGTGCAGATGACGCAACCAAGCTCAGGAGGAGCTCGATGAAGATCTTGTCCTTTGTGTTGCTTCGTTCTAGTTGGTCAGTAGTGGAGCCCAGTTGGGGTCGATCGGGGACCTTTGTTGCATTTGGGGTTCTTCTTTTATTTTGGTTCCGTAGTTGGACCTTGTTTGTATTTGGATGTTGTAATGCTTTATTCATGTAATTGTGTGAAGTGGCGATTGTAAGCCAACTATGTATCTCTTTCCCTTATGTATTACATGGGTTGTGTGAAGATTACCTCTCTTGCGACATTGCTTTCAATGCGGTTATGCCTCCAAGTCATGCTTCGACACGTGGGAGATATAGCCGCATCGAGGGCGTTACAACTGGGTCGTGAGTTTGTGGGACGTCACCGAGCTGAACGTGTGCTGAACGCGGAGGTGCCGTACGTTCGGTGCTGAGGATCGGTCGATCGTGAAGACGTACGACTACATCAACCGCGTTGTCATAACACTTCCACTAAACAGTCTACGAGGGTACATGGATGACACTATCCCCTCTCATTGCTATGCATCACCATGATCTTGCGTGTGTGTAGGAATTTTTTTGAAATTACTACGTTCCCCAACAATGGCATCCGAGCCAGGTTTATGCGTAGATTTATATGCACGAGTAGAACACAAGTGAGTTGTGGGCGATACAAGTCATACTACTTACCAGCATGTCATACTTTGGTTCGGCGGTATTGTTGGATGAAGCGGCCCGGACCTACATTATGCATACGCTTACGCAAGACTGGTTCTATCGATGTGCTTTGCACACAGGTGGCTGGCGGGTGTCAGTTTCTCCAACTTTAGTTGAACCGAGTGTGGCTACGCCCGGTCCTTGTGAAGGTTAAAACAGCACTAACTTGACGAACTATCATTGTGGTTTTGATGCGTAGTTAAGAACGGTTCTTGCTCAGCCCGTAGCAACCACGTAGAACTTGCAACAACAAAGTAGAGGACGTCTAACTTGTTTTTGCAGGGCATGTTGTGATTAGATATGGTCAAGACATGATGCTATATTTATTGTATGAGATGATCATGTTTTGTAACGGAGTTATCGGCAACTGGCAGGAGCCATATGGTTGTCGCTTTATTGTATACAATGCAATCGCCCTGTAATTGCTTTACTTTATCACTAAGCGGTAGCGATAGTCATAGAAGCAATAGATGGCGAGACGACAACGATGCTACGGTGGAGATCAAGGTGTCGCGCCGGTGACGATGGTGATCATGACGGTGCTTTGGAGATGGAGATCAAAGGCACAAGATGATGATGGCCATATCATATAACTTATATAGATTGCATATGATGTTTATCCTTTTTGCATCTTATTTTGCTTTATTTCACGGTAGCATTATAAGATGATCTCTCATAAAATTTCAAGGTAAAAGTGTTCTCCCTGAGTATGCACCATTGCCAAAGTTCGTCGTGCCAAGACACCACGTGATGATTGGGTGTGATAAGCTCAACTTCATCTACAATAGGTGTAAGATTGTTTTGCACACGCAGAATACTCGGGTTAAACTTGACGAGCCTTGCATATGCAGATATGGCCTCAGAAACTGAGACCGAAAGGTCGAGCGTGAGTCATATAGTAGATATGATCAACATAGAGATGTTCACCATTGAGAACTACTCCATCTCACGCGATGATCGGTTATGGTTTAGTTGATATGGATCACGTGATCACTTAGATTATTAGAGGGATGTCTATCTAAGTGGGAGTTCTTAAGTAATATGATTAATTGAACTTAAATTTATCATGAACTTAGTACCTGATAGTATTTTTCTTGTCTATGTTATTGTAGATAGATGGCCCATGCTTTGTTCCGTTGAATTTTAATGCATTCCTCGAGAAAGCAAAATTGAAAGATGATGGTAGCAATTACAAAGACTGGGTCCGTAACTTGAGGATTATCCCCATTGCTACACAGAAGAATTATGTCCTGGAAGCACCACTAGGTGCCAGGCCTGCTGCAGATGCTGATGATGACGTTAAGAACGTCTGGCAGAGTAAAGCTGATGACTACTTGATAGTTCAGTGTGCCATGCTTTACGGCTTAGAACCGGGACTTCAACGACGTTTTGAGCGTCATGGTGCATATGAGATGTTCCAGGAGTTGAAGTTAATATATCAAGAAAATGCCCGGATTGAGAGATATGAAGTCTCCAATAAGTTCTACAGCTGCCAGATGGAGGAGAATAGTTCTGTCAGTGAACATATACTCAGAATGTCTGGGTACCATAACCACTTGACTCAACTGGGAGTTAATCTTCTAGTTGATAGTGTCATTGACAGAGTTCTTCAATCACTGCCACCAAGCTACAAGAGCTTCGTTATGAACTATAATATGCAAGGGATGGATAAGACGATTCCCGAGCTCTTCGCAATGCTAAAAGCTGCGGAGGTAGAAATCAAGAAGGAGCATAAAGTGTTGATGGTCAACAAGACCACCAGTTTCAAGAAAAAGGGTAAAGGGAAGAAGAAAGGGAACTTCAAGAAGAATGGAAAACAAGTTGCTGCTCAAGAGAAGAAACCCAAGTCTGGACCTAAGCCTGAGACTGAGTGCTTCTACTGCAAAGGGACTGGTCACTGGAAGCGGAACTGCCCCAAGTATTTGGCGGATAAGAAGGATGGCAAGGTGAACAAAGGTATATGTGATATACATGTTATTGATGTGTACCTTACTAGAGCTCGTAGTAGCACCTAGGTATTTGATACTGGTTCTGTTGCTAATATTCGCAACTCGAAACTGGGACTACAGATTAAGTGAAGACTGGCTAAGGACGAGGTGATGATGCGCGTGGGAAGTGGTTCCAAAGTCGATGTGATCGCCGTCGGCACGCTACCTCTACATCTACCTTCGGGATTAGTTCTGGACATGAATAATTGTTATTTGGTGCCAGCGTTAAGCATGAACATTATATCTGGATCTTGTTTGATGTGAGACGGTTATTCATTTAAATCTGAGAATAATGGTTGTTCTATTTATATGAGTAATATCTTTTATGGTCATGCACCCTTGAAGAGTGGTCTATTTGTGTTGAATCTTGATAGTAGTGATACACATATTCATAATGTTGAAGCCAAAAGATGCAGAGTTGATAATGATAGTGCAACTTATTTGTGGCATTGCCGTTTGGGTCATATTGGTGTAAAGCGCATGAAGAAACTCCATACCGATGGACTTCTGGAATCACTTGATTATGAATCACTTGGTACTTGCGAACCATGCCTCATGGGCAAGATGACTAAAACGCTATTCTCCGGAACAATGGAGCGAGCAACTGATTTATTGGAAATCATACATACTGATGTATGTGGTCCGATGAATATTGAGGCTCGCGGCGGGTATCGTTATTTTCTCACCTTCATAGATGATTTGAGCAAATATGGGTATATCTACTTAATGAAGCATAAATCTGAAACATTTGAAAAGTTCAAAGAATTTCAGAGTGAAGTGGAAAATCATCGTAACAAGAAAATAAATTTTCTACGATCTGATCGTGGAGGAGAATATTTGAGTTACGAGTTTGGTCTACATTTGAAACAATGTGGAATAGTTTCACAACTCACACCACCCGGAACACCACAGCGTAATGGTGTATCTGAACGTCGTAATCGTGCTTTACTGGATATGGTGCGATCTATGATGTATCTTACTGATTTACCGCTATCATTTTGGGGTTATGCTTTAGAGACAGCTGCATTCACGTTAAATAGGGCACCATCAAAATCCGTTGAGACGACGCCTTAGGAACTGTGGTTTGGCAAGAAACCCAAGTTGTCGTTTCTTAAAATTTGGGCCTGCGATGCTTATGTGAAAAAGCTTCAACCTGATAAGCTCGAACCCAAATTGGAGAAATGTGTCTTCATAGGATACCCAAAGGAGACTGTTGGGTACACCTTCTATCACAGATACGAAGGCAAGACATTCGTTGCTAAGAATGGATCCTTTCTAGAGAAGGAGTTTCTCTCGAAAGAAGTGAGTGGGAGGAAAGTAGAACTTAATGAGGTAACTGTACCTGCTCCCTTATTGGAAAGTAGTTCATCACAGAAACCAGTTCCTATGACACCTACACCAATTAGTGAGGAAGCTAATGATAATGATCATGAAACATCAGATCAAGTTACTACCGAACCTCATAGGTCAACCAGAGTAAGATCCGCACCAGAGTGGTACGGTAATCCTGTTCTGGAAGTCATGTTACTTGACCATGATGACCCTACGAACTATGAAGAAGCGATGGTGAGCCCAGATTCCGTAAAATGGCTTGAGGCCATGAAATCTGAGATGGGATCCATGTATGAGAACAAAGTATGGACTTTGGTTGACTTGACCGATGATCGGCAAGCCATCGAGAATAAATGGATCTTCAAGAAGAAGACTGGCGCTGACGGTAATGTTACTGTCTACAAAGCTTGACTTGTTGCGAAAGGTTTTCGACAAGTTCAAGGAGTTGACTATGATGAGACTTTCTCACCCGTAGCGATGCTTAAGTCTGTCCGAATCATGTTAGCAATTGCCGCATATTATGATTATGAAATTTGGCAAATGGATGTCAAAACTGCATTCCTGAATGGATTTTTGGAAGAAGAGTTGTATATGATGCAACCAGAAGGTTTTGTCGATCCAAAGGGAGCTAACAAAGTGTGCAAGCTCCAACGATCCATTTATGGACTGGTGCAAGCCTCTCGGAGTTGGAATAAACGTTTTAACAGTGTGATCAAAGCATATGGTTTTATACAGACTTTTGGAGAAGCCTGTATTTACAAGAAAGTGAGTGAGAGCTCTATAGCATTTCTAATATTATATGTGGATGACATATTGCTGATTGGAAATGACATAGAATTTCTGGATAGCATAATAAGAGTTTTTCAATGAAAGACCTCAGAGAAGCTGCTTATATATTGGGCATCAAGATCTATAGAGATAGATCAAGACGCTTAGTTGGACTTTCACAAAGCACATACCTTGATAAAGTTTTGAAAAAGTTCAAAATGGATCAAGCAAAGAAAGGGTTCTTGCCTGTGTTACAAGGTGTGAAGTTGAGTAAGACTCAATGCCCGACCAGTGCAGAAGATAGAGATAAAATGAAAAGTGTTCCCTATGCTTCAGCCATAGGCTCTATCATGTATGCAATGCTGTGTAGCAGACATGATGTGTGCCTTGCTATTAGTTTAGTAGGGAGGTACCAAAGTAATCCAGGAGTGGATCACTGGACAGCGGTCAAGAACATCCTTAAATACCCGAAAAGTACTAAGGATATGTTTCTCGTTTATGGAGGTGACAAAGAGCTCATCGTAAATGGTTACGTCGATGCAAGCTTTGACACTGATCCGGATGATTCTAAATCGCAAACCGGATACGTGTTTATATTGAACGGTGGAGCTGTCAGTTGGTGCAGTTCTAAACAAAGCGTCGTGGCGGGATCTACGTGTGAAGCGGAGTACATAGCTGCTTCAGAAGCAGCAAATGAAGGAGTCTGGATGAAGGAGTTCATATCCGATCTAGGTGTCATACCTAGTGCATCGGGTCCAATGAAAATATTTTGTGACAATAATGGTGCAATTGCCTTGGCAAAGGAATCCATATTTCACAAGAGAACCAAGCACATCAAGAGACGCTTCAATTCCATCCGGGATCAAGTCCAGGTGGGAGACATAGAGATATGAAAGATACATACGGATCTGAATGTTGCAGACCCGTTAACTAATCCTCTTCCACGAGCAAAACATGATCAGCACCAAGACTCCATGGGTGTTAGAATCATTACTGTGTAATCTAGATTATTGACTCTAGTGCAAGTGGGAGACTGAAGGAAATATGCCCTAGAGGCAATAATAAAGTTATTATTTATTTCCTCATATCATGATAAATGTTTATTATTCATGCTAGAATTGTATTAACTGGAAACATAATACATGTGTGAATACATAGACAAACATAGTGTCACTAGTATGCCTCTACTTGACTAGCTCGTTGATCAAAGATGGTTGAGTTTCCTAGCCATAGACATGAGTTGTCATTTGATTAATGGGATCACATCATTAGTAGAATGATGTGATTGACTTGACCCATTTTGTTAGCTTAGCACTTGATCGTTTTAGTTTACTGCTATTGCTTTCTTCATGAGTTATACATGTTCCTATGACTATGAGATTATGCAACTCCCGATTACCGTAGGAACACTTTGTGTGCTACCAAATGTCACAACGTAACTGGGTGATTATAAAGGTGCTCTATAGGTGTCTCCGATGGTAATTGTTGAGTTGGCATAGATCAAGAATATGATTTCTCACTCCGATTGTCAGAGAGGTATCTCTGGGCCCTCTCGGTAATGCACATCACTATAAGCCTTGCAAGCAATGCAAGTAATGAGCTAGTTGCGGAATGATGCATTCCAGAACAAGTAAAGAGACTTGCCGGTAATGAGATTGAGCTAGGTATTGAGATACCGACGATCGAATCTCGGGCAAGTAACATATCGATGACAAAGGGAACAACATATGTTGTTATGCGGTTTGACCGATAAAGATCTTGGTAGAATATGTAGGAACCAATATGAGCATCCAGGTTCCGCTATTGGTTACTGACCGGAGACATGTCTCGGTCATGTCTACATAGTTCTCGAACCCGTAGGGTCCGCACACGTAAAGTTCTGTGACGATCGGTATTATGAGTTTATATGTTTTGATGTACCGAAGGTAGTTCGGAGTCCCGGATATGATCACGGACATGACGAGGAGTCTCAAAATGGTCGAGACATAAAGATTGATATATTAGAATCCTATATTTGGACATCGGAAGAGTTCCGGGTGAAATCAGGATTTTACCGGAGTGCCGGAGGGGTTACCGGAACCCCCCGGGGGCTAATGGGCCTTGTTGGGCCCTAGTGGAGAGAGAGAGGGGCCGGCCAGGGCAGGCCGTGCGCCCCTCCCCCTCTGGTCTGAATTGGACTAGGAAGGGGGGCCGCCCCCCTTTCCTTCTCCTTCTCCCCCTTCCTTTCCCCCTCCTAGTAGGAGTAGGAAAGAGGGGAGTCCTAATCCTACTAGGAGGAGGACTCCTCCTCCTGGCGCACCCTACAGTGTCGGCCGGCCTCCCCCCTTGCTCCTTTATATACGAGGGCAGGGGGCACCCTATAACACACAAGTTGATCATCGATCTCTCCCAGCCGTGTGCGGTGCCCCCTCCACCATAATCCACCTCGGTCATATCGTAACGGTGCTTAGGCGAAGCCCTGCGACAGTAGCTTCATCAACATCGTCACCACGCCGGCGTGCTGACGAAACTCTCCCTCGAGCTCTACTGGGTCGTGAGTTCGCGGGACGTCACCAGCTGAATGTGTGTTGAACGCAGAGGTGCCGTACGTTTGAGGATCGGTCGATCGTGAAGACGTACGACTACATCAAATGCGTTGTAATAACGCTTCCGCTTAACGGTCTACGAGGGTACGTGGACAACACTCTCCCCTCTCGTTGCTATGCATCACCATGATCTTGCGTGTGCGTAGGAATTTTTTTGAAATTACTACGTTCCCCAACACCTTCTTATTTTATTATTTTTTTTCTTTTTTATTTGGTCTTTCTTTTTATTTGGCCTTTCCTTTTTTCCTTTTAGTTGGGACAATGCTCTATTAATAATGATCATCACACTTCTATTTATTTACAACTCAATGATTACAACATGATACTAGAACAATGTATGACTCTAGATGAATGCTTCTGGCGGTGTACCGGATGGGCAATGAATCAAGAGTGACATGTATGAAATTATGCATGGTGTCTTTGCCACAACTACGATGTCAACTACATGATCATGCAAAGCAATATGACAATGATGAAGTGTGTCATAATAGACGGAACGGTGGAAAGTTGCATGACAATATATCTCGGAATGGCTATGGAAATGCCATAGTAGGTAGGTATGGTGGCTGTTTCGAGGAAGATATAAGGAGTTTTATGTGTGACAGAGCGTATCATATCTTGGGGTTTGGATGCACCGACGAAGTTTGCACCAACTCTCGAGGTGAGAAAGGGCAATGCACGGTACCGAAGAGGCTAGCAATGATGGAAGGGTGAGAGTGCGTATAATCCATGGACTCAACATTAGTCATAAAGAACTCACATACTTATTGCAAAAATCTACAAGTCATCAAAAACCAAGCACTACGTGCATGCTCCTAGGGGGATAGATTGGTAGGAAAAGATCATCGCTCGTCCCCGACCGCCACTCATAAGGAAGGCAATCAAAGAAACACATCATGCTTCAAATTTGTCACACAACGGTTACCATACGTGCATGCTACGGGACTTGCAAACCTCAACACAAGTATTTCTAAAATTCACAATTACTCAACTAGCACGACTCTAATATTACCATCTTCATATCTCAAAACAATTATCAAGTATCAAACTTCTCATAGTATTCAATGCACTTTTATGAAAGTTTTTATTATACCAATCTTGGATGCCTATCATATTAGGACTAATTTCATAACCAAAGCAAATTACCATGATGTTTAGGACTCTCAAAATAATATAAGTGAAGCATGAGAGATCAATAATTTCTTCAAAATAAAACCACCGTCGTGCTCTAAAAAGATATAAGTGAAGCACTAGAGCAAATGACAAACTACTCCGAAAGATATAATTGAAGATCAATGAGTAGTCGAATAATTATGCAACTATGTGAAGACTCTCTAAAATTTAATAATTTCAGATCTTGGTATTTTATTCAAACAAAAAGCAAAAAAAAGAAAATAAAATGACGCTCGAAGCAAAACACATATCATGTGGTGAATAAAAATATATCTCCAAGTAAAGTTACCGATGAACGAAAACGAAAGAGGGGATGCCACCCGGGGCATCCCCAAGCTTAGGCTCTTGGTTGTCCTTGAATGTTACCTTGGGGTGCCTTAGGCATCCCCAATCTTAGGCTCTTGCCACTCCTTATTCCATAGTCCATCGAATCTTTACCCAAAATTTGAAAACTTCACAACACAAAACTCAACAGAAAACTCGTAAGCTCCGTTAGTATAAGAAAATAAATCACCACTTTTGATACTGTTGTGAACTCATTTTAAATTCATATTGATGTAATATCTACTGTATTCCAACTTATCTATGTTCATACCCTCCAATATTACTCATAGATTCATCAAAATAAGCAAACAACACATAGAAAATATAATCTGTCAAAAACAGAACAGTCTGTAGTAATCTGTAGGTTTCGAATACTTCTGTCACCCCAAAAATTCTGAAATAAATTGTTAGACCTGAGGAATTTGTCTATTAATCATCTGCAAAAATAATCAACCTAAACGCACTCTCCAGTAAAAAATGGCAGCAAATCTCGTGAGCGCAAAAGTTTCTGTTTTTTACAGCAAGATCGCAAAGACTTCACCCAAGTCTTCTCAAAGGTTCTACTTGACACAAACACTAATTAAAACATAAAACCACATCTAAACAGAGGCTATATGAATTATTTATTACTAAACAGGAGCAAAAATCAAAGAATTAAAATAAAATTGGGTTACCTCCCAACAAGCGCTATCGTTTAACGCCCCTAGCTAGGCATGACGATTTCAATGATGCTCACATAAAAGATAAGAATTGTAACATAAAGAGAACATCATGAAGAATATGACTAGCACATTTAAGTCTAACCCACTTCCTATGCATAGGTATTTTGTGAGCAAACAACTTGTGGGAACAAGAATCAACTTGCATAGGAAGGTAAAACAAGCAAATCTTCAAGATTTTCAACACATAGAGAGGAAACTTGATATTGTTGCAATTCCTACAGGCATATGTTCCTCCCTCGTAATAATTACATGTAGGATCATAAGCAAATTCAACAATATAGCTATCGCAAAACATATTCTTAACACGATCCACATGTATGCAAAGTTGACACTCTTCCAAAATAGTGGGGTTAACATGAACTAAAGTCGTGACCTCTCCAAACCCACTTTCATAATTATCACAATAAGATTCAACACCCTCCAAAATAGTGGGATCATTACTTCCTAAAGTTAACACTCTTTCAAACCCACTTTTTTTGACAGAAAGACTGTAAGGGAACCCCCTATAGTATAATTGGTGCAACAAATCCAAATTGCAAGTACCATGTCTTGAACCTGGGTGGGTGGGAAGGCATCAGCCCCTTCCCACCACTAGGCTATGCCTTAGACTGAAAAATAAATTCCATCAATATAATCATCATAAATAGGAGGCATGCTATCATCAAAATAATTTTTCTCATCAAAACTTGGGGGACAAAAAATATCATCTTCATCAAACATAGCATCCTCAAGCTTGTGGCTTTGCATATCATTAGCATCATGGATATTCAAAGAATTCATACTAACAACATTGCAATCATGCTCATCATCCAAAGATTTAGTGCCAAACATTTTAATACATTCTTCTTCTAGCATTTTGGCACAATTATCGGAATCCTTATTTTCATGAAAGATATTAAAAAGATGAAGCATGTGAGTTACCCTCAATTCCATTTTTTTGTAGTTTTCTTTTATAGACTAAACTAGTGATAAAACAAGAAACTAAAAGATTCGATTGCTAGATCTAAAGATATACCTTCAAGCGCTATGTAACACCCACAATGCGGCTATATCTCCCACGTGTCGGGGCACAACTTAGACGCATAGTCGCATGGTAGTTTTGTCGCAAGAGGGGTAATCTTCACACAATCCCATGTACTGAATAAGAAAGGGATAAAGAGTTGGCTTACAACCGCCACTTCACACAATACATAAATAAATCATACATCATCCAAATACACTCAAAGACCGACTACGGCCAAATCCAACAGAAAAGGAAGATAAACCCCAAATGCTAGATCCCCGATCGTCCCAACTGGGCTCCACTACTGATCATCAGGAAACGAAACGTAGTAACGACCCAGATCCCCGTCGAACTCCCACTTGAGTTCGGTAGCATCACCTGCACTGGTATCCTCGGCACCTGCAACTGTTTGGAAGTATCCGTGAGTCACGAGGACTCGGCAATCTCACACCCGCGAGATCAAGACTATTTAAGCTTATGGGTAGGAGAAGGTAGTGAGGTGGAGCTGCAGCAAGCACTAAGCATATATGGTGGCTAACATACGCAAATAAGAGCGAGAAGAGAAGCAACGCATGGTTGAGAAGCTAGAAGTGATCAAGAAGTGACCCCGAAGCTACTTACGTTCAAGCATAACACAAGACCGTGTTCACTTCCCGGACTCCGCCGAAAAGAGACCATCACGGCTACACACGCGGTTGATTCATTTTAATTAAGTCAAGTGTCAAGTTCTCTACAACCGGATATTAACAAATTCCCATATGCCACATAACCGCGGGCACGGCTCTCGAAAGTTTATACCCTTCAAGGGTGTCCCAACTTAGCCCATCACAAGCTCTCACGGTCAACGATGGATATTCCTTCTCCCAGAAAGACCCGATAAGTCTGGGAATCCCAGTTACAAGACATTTCAACAATGGTAAAACAAGACTAGCAAGACCACCCGACTGTGCCGACAAATCCTGATAGGAGCTGCACATATCTTGTTCTCAGGGCACATCGGATGAGCAATCCATACAACTAAAACCAGCCCTCAAGTTTCCCCGAGGTGGCGCTGCGAAGGGCTCTAGTTTGGACCAACACTCAGAGGAGCACTGGCCCGGGGTTTTTTTAAAATAAAGATGACCCTCGGGCTCACGAAAACCTGAGGGAAAAGGCTTAGGTGGCACATGTTAAAACCAAGGTTGGGTCTTGCTGGAGGAGTTCTATTCAAAGCGAACTGTCAAGGGGCTCCCATAACCCCAACCGCGTATGGAACGCAAAATCAAGGAACATAACACCGGTATGACGGAAACTAGGGCGGCAAGAGTGGAACAAAACACCAGGCAGAAGGCCGAGCCTTCCACCCTTTACCAAGTATATAGATGCGTTAAATTAAATAAGAGATATTGTGATATCCCAACATATCCATGTTCCAACATGGAACAAACTTCAACTTCTCCTGCAACTAGCAACACTATAAGAGGGGCTGAGCAAAGCGGTAACATAGCCAAACAACGGTTTGCTAGGACAAGGTGGGTTAGAGGCTTGGCTAAACAATATGGGAGGCATGATAAGCAAGTGGTAGGTATCGCAGCATAGGCGTAGCAAAAGAGCGAGCAACTAGCAAGCAAAGATAGAAGTGATTTCGAGGGTATGGTCATCTTGCCTGAAATCCCGCAAGGAAGAAGAAACGAGTCCATGAAGAAGACAAACGGACGTAGTCAAACGGGTCCTCACAAACGCGACGTTACCGGAACCAACCCGAAGAAGCAACACTGGAAAAGAAGCATACAACATAGCAAATGACATGCTAGAGCACTCCATAATTGCAACCAGGGGCATGAATGGATATATCATAGCCACATGTTCAAAACATCCTTACTGAGCATGGATCTCTTGGTAGGATAAAGTTTACGTGGCATCAAAATAATAGCAGGAAAAGGACTTAGCAAAAACCCAAGTCCCTAAAAACAGCAACATCACAGAGCCTAGTTTGCATGCTTGTGCTAGTCACCACACAAATCACAAAAATACAAGACTTGCACCTCTGTAAAGAAGGCATGTTTTAGTTCAAACACATGTAGACCTCATGCTCATATAATGCACACATCAAATGCAACAAAAATGACAAATCACCCTGATCTGATAAGTACCAAAAGTTAACATTTTATAGCACACTTGCAACAATGAAAATGGCATCATAATGGACAGTAACATGCGCGGAAATGGTGCTACATGAAGAGCTCAACGAGATGAACATTTTGACATATCATATGCATGATTTTGAGCCACAGTCGTGGAGATATGATGCGTTGAACAGGGGCATAAAACATTGCAGAGAAAAGACTTAAGAGGAAATTCAGGGTCAACCGTTAGATTTATGGTTTGGGCGCGTTCTTCGATGTTCGTCGGCTTTCGCCGTAGATGGAGGTCGCGGTGGCTGGAGAGGGTCGGGGAAGAGGCAGATCCGGTGCGGCCCGACCGGATCCGGCCGGCGACAAGGACGGGAAGGCGCGGCGACGCCGGGGCAGCGCGGCCAGGCGGCGACGAGGGCGGCGACGCGCAGGCGGCAGTGAAGGGCGGCGGCGCGAGGCGGCGAAGGCGGCGACCGGCGACGAGCGGGCGCGGGGCGGCGCGACGGATGGGCCCGCGAGGGCCGGCCTTGGGCCCGGCGGGCTTCGGCGGTAGGCGGTGGCGGCGCCATGTGGCGGCCTCTGATTGGCTGGGCGCGGTGGCGAGGGCGTGTCCGGTGGGTGCGGACACGTCCGACGGACGAGAGGAGCGGTTTCTAGGGTTTGGACCCGGATTTCGGGGGAGATGCACATATTTATAGGTTGACGGAGATAGGAGTGTCCAAATGAGGTGCGGTTTTCGCCCACATGATCGTGATCCAATGGAGGAGAATATCGAGATGTTTTAGATGGGTTATTGAGCTGTTTTGGAGGGTTGTTGGGCTGCAACACACAAGGGGCTTTTCCGGTTACCCGGTTAACCATTGGGGCATCAAACGGCCTCCAAATTTGACAGGTGGTCTACCGGTGGTGTACCAAGGCCACTTGACAAATCTCGGCCCATTCCGAGAACGTTTAACTCCCGCTCACGAATAGATACAAGAGAGTTGCGCCGGGTGCATGTGGGAGTGTCGGATTGCGAAACAGACAACGGGAAAAACGCTCGGATGCATGAGACGAACACGAATGCAAATGCGATGGAGATGATGACATGATATGAAATGCATGACATGAACAAAATGCAAAACGAAAGACAAAACCCCAACCATGAAGGGAATCTCATAACATAAAGCCGAAAATGGCAAGAGTGAGAGTTACAAATATGGCAAGTTACATCCAGGGTGTTACAACACTCCACCACTACAAGAGGATCTTGTCCCGAGATCTAGGACCGAAAGAACTCCGGATATTCGGAACGGAGGTGGTCCTCGCGTTCCCAGGTGGCTTCTCGGTCGGAATGGTGTGACCACTTCACTTTCAGGAATTTGATTGACTTGTTGCGAGTCTTGTGCTCGGGTTCTTCAAGAATGGCAATGGGATGCTCATGATAAGACAGATCTTCTTGAAGATCAATCCCTTTGAAGTTGATAGTGCACTCAGGAGTCTTGAAGCACTTGCGAAGCTGTGACATGTGAAACACATCGTGCATGTTTGCGAAGTTGGACGGAAGCTCAAGTTGATAGGCGAGGTCGCCTTTTTGCCAATGATCTTGAAAGGACCCACATATCTCGGGGCAAGCTTCCTTTTGATACCTAAGCAACGAGTACCTTTCATTGGAGAGACGCGGAGGTAGACATGGTCTCTGATCTCGAAAGCCAAGTCACGGTGCTTGCTATCATAGTAACTCTTCTGGCGCGATTGCGCGGCATTGAGATTTTTACGGATGACTTTACACATTTCTTCAGCTTCTGTGATCAAGTCGTTGCCAAGAAGTTGGCGTTCACCAGTCCCTGACCAATTGAGAGGAGTACCACACTTCCTGCCATAGAGAATTTTGAACGGGGCCTTGCCCGAACTCGCTTGGAAGCCGTTGTCGTAAGAAAACCCGGCATATGGAAGACAATCCTCCCACTTCATACTGAAGGATATGACACAAGCCCTGAGCATATCTTCAAGGATTTGATTGACTCGCTCACCTTGGCCTCTAGTTTGAGGATGGAAAGTTGTGCTGAAGCGAATGTTGGTGCCCATGGCCTTCTGGAAGGAGTCCCAGAACTTGGAGGTGAAAATGCTTCCACCATCTGAAGAGATCCATTGTGGAATACCATGCAAGGAGACAATCCTGGAGGTGTATAGCTCTGCCAGCTGAGCTACTGTGATAGATTCTTTGATTGAAAGGAAATGAGCCACTTTTGTAAGCTTGTCGATGACAACGAAGATAGCATCATTCCCATGATTGGACTTAGGAAAACCAGTTACGAAGTCTATCTCGATATGGTCAAACTTCCATTCTGGAATAGCAAGAGGTTGGAGGAGACCAGTTGGTCGTTGGTGTTCTGCTGTCACCCTTCTGCAGACATCACATTCATTCACGAATTGAGCAATCTCTCGCTTCATTCGATTCCACCAATACGACTGCTTGAGGTCATGGTACATCTTCGTACTTACGGGATGAATGGATAGAAGGGAATTGTGCGCCTCGTTCATAATGACTATCCTTAGATCACCTTTAGGAACCACAATCTGGTCCTCGAAGAATAGAGTGTGTTTGTCATCAATGCGATAGCACTTGTATTTGGGTTGGCTCTTGGCAATCCCATGTTTCACCTTCTTCACCATGGTATCCAGGAGTTGTGCCTCACGAATTTGATCTTCCAAAGTAGGAGAGACTTGGAGGTTGGCAAGAAAGCCTTGAGGAACAACTTGGAGATTCAGTTTGCGGAAAGCTTCACAAAGGTCCGGTTGGAAGGGCTTGAGAATTAAGTTGTTGCAATAAGCCTTCCTGCTCAAAGCATCTGCAATGACATTGGCCTTGCCTTGAGTATATTCAGTAATCGTATTGTATTCTTGAATCATTTTGGCCCATCGAGTCTGTGTGAGGTTGAGGTTGGGTTGAGTGAATATGTACTTGAGGCTCTTATGATCTGTGAAAATGTCCACTTTCCTTCCCAACAAGAGATGTCTCCACGTTAATAATGCATGGACAACTGCCGCCAACTCAAGATCATGAGTGGGGTAGTTCCTTTCATTGGGCTTCAACTGACGAGAGGTATAAGCCACAAATTTCTTCTCTTGCATTAACACAGGACTGAGACCTTGCAAGGAGGCATCACAGAAAACTTCGAATGGCTTCGATTCATCAGGAGGAGTCAAGACAGGAGCTGTGACTAGCTTCTTTTTGAGGGTGTTGAAAGCAACGTCACATTCAGGCGTCCAGACATACTTGACATGCTTATGGAGGAGGTTGGAAAGAGGCTTTGCAATCTTAGAGAAATTCTCAAAGAATCTTTGAAAATAGCTTGCAAGCCTAAGAAAACGGTTGAGCTGCTTGACATTCTGAGGAGGTTCCCAATTCACAATTGCAGACACCTTCTTAGGATTAATAGCGATGCCCTTGGCGGAGATGATATGACCAAGGTAAAGAACTTCATCAAGCTAGAACTCACACTTGGAAAACTTCGCATCGAATTGATGCTCTCTGAGTTTGTCGAGCACCAACTCAAATGCTTGGCATGATCCTCATTCTTGGAGAAGACCAAGATATCATTGAGACACACCAGGACGAAATCATTTGTGTAAGGGTTGAAGATGAAGTTCATCACGCGAGAGAACGTTGGAGGAGCATTGACAAGGCCGAAAGACATGACAGTATATTCATAAGAACCATAGCTTGTTCTGAATGCTGTCTTGGGGATATCTTCTTCATGAATGTGAATCTGATTATAACCCATACGGAGGTCAAGCTTGGAGAATACTTTAGCACCTTTAAGTTGATCGAATTGCTCACTGATGTTGGGAAGTGGATACTTGTTATTTATTGTCTTCTTGTTCAATGGACGGTAGTCGACACAAAGTCAGTCTGTTCCATCCTTCTTCCGGGCAAAAAGAACACCACAACCCCATGGAGATGAACTCGGTCTGATCAGACCCATACGCTCTTGTTCATCAAGCTGTTTCTTCAATTCCTTCAACTCCTCTGGTCCAAGCTTGTAAGGACGCTTGCAAACGGGTTCCGTACCAGGCTCAAGATCGATAACGAATTCAACTGGCCGATGAGGAGGCATTCCCAGAAGCTCTTCTGGAAAGACGTCTTGATATTCACAAACGACTGGAATCTGAGAGATGGCATTCAACTCGCCCTTCTCATTGAGAGAAAACAGTCGAATGGTTTCACCCCGAGCGGCATAGATGATCACATCCTTAGAAGAGTGTGCCAATTGAATCTCTCTGGCAGCACAATCAAGCTAAGCCTTGTGCTTAGAAAGCCAGTCCATCCTGTCGTGGAATTGTCACGGTAGATGTCCTAGCAAAAGGACATAGTCGTAGGGCCATCGCAACTAGGAAGCTTAAGGGGGTTAATCGGGACAAAGGACACGAGAGGTTTTATACTAGTTCGGCCCCTTACAATGAAGGTAAAAGCCTATGTCTAGTTGTGTTGGAATTGCTGGGATTTCGATGACCAGGGAGCCAATACGCTTTGCCTGGCTCCGAGTTGTTGTTTCTTTCCCTAAGCCGCCACCGGGTCGTCCCCTTATATACATGGGTTGACACCTGGCGGCCTACAGAGTCCCGGCCGGTTCATAAAACGTGTCTGGCTCGGTGACTTCTTTATATGCCTTTCTTTACAAGTCTTTCTTTACATATGGCGGTTTACAATATTGGGCCTTAAGCCGCCTCTGGGCTTAGGCCTTCTACAAGTCTTAATAAACTATCACCTTGAATATTACTGGGCTCCTTTTGTAACCCGTCATTGGGGTTGACCCGGCCCCTCCTAGGCGGTTCTTACCTGGTAGCTATATTCCCAACATTAGGCCCGAGGTTGACTTTGAACTTTGTTCTTTGTCAATCTTCAATACTTAAATGAGATCCATCTTCCTCTCTTTGTAGAAATTCTATAACCCGCCAGACGTCATCTTCTGAAAACACGAAAAACTGCTCTGACATCATCCTCAACGGATCTGTATCTTTTAATGTCTTCCGAGAATCAAGGCATCCATTTAGTTGGATAATCATTATTTGGGTCTTCCTCGATTTTCGCACCCGCCTGTTTGCTTATCCCCTTATAAATAGGCACGCCCCGGTCTTTCTATTTCTTATCTCTCTTCATCTTCTTCCTCTCGCAACCCTACCAATGCTCGAGCCTCGCCGCCGTCGCAGAGAACCTCGACTTCGTCGACCTTGGCCGCTGCGTCAACCTGAATCGGTCCAGAGAACGACGGCGACCTCCACAGAAGATCCATGGTTGTAAGTGTTCACCTTCCTGCTCCTCAGATCCGCATTAGAGTTTCTAGGTTTCTGCATGTTCTTCATAGTTCATCACGGTTTCTTTGTAGTTCTTCCACTGCGGCTTCTTCTTGATCCAAAAAGAACATATATTCATGCGGTAGTTGTTTTGTGCCCATTCTCGATGCCAACATATCCCTTTATCAGGTTCAAAGGCCTCATTAGAACTCATGAACTCATGTGTGCTAGATTTTTAGGTCTAGAATATTTTCCATTTTGAACGACCATTTGATCTAGAATAATATCAAGAAATTAGGAAACTTGTTTGCCTCAACACTTAGCCAATTCTGTTTCTGGTTTCCTTCAAATGTCTTTAGTCATGGCGGCTTATGACGCCGGCTTACTTTTCCCTTATATGACATTAGCCCTTACTTAAGCTGCCATTACTCATTTGCACCATCATCATTTAACTTCACCATCACCATTGAATTGAACTAGCACATTACTTTATTTTCAGTTCTTATTTTGATCATCATGCTGTCAAAAGCACCGACTGTCTGCAATTGGGTCCCCTCCACAGTGACTGAGGATAACTTGAAGGAATTCTTCACCATAGGATTTTTGCCAGGGAAGAATGTTATGTCTTACCGTGCACCTGACCCGGACGAGGAACGGCCTAACCCAAAAGACGGTGAAGTTATTGTCTTCTCTGACCACATGAATCGGGGTTTTTCACCACCTGGCTCAAAGTTCTTTAGAGACGTTCTTCATTTTTTCAAACTCCACCCTCAAGATCTTGGTCCCAATTCCATATCCAATATCTGCAATTTCCAAGTTCTCTGTGAGGTGTATCTTCAAGAAGAGCCGACTTTGGAACTCTTCAGGGAGTACTTTTATCTGAACCGCCAAAATGAGTGTACCAATGGCCCTAGATTGGAACTCAGTGGAATCTCAATTCAGTGTCGACAGGGCACCGTCTTTCCCCTAATAGTCTTACCGAGTCATCCCAAGGATTGGAACCAGACCTGGTTCTATTGCCAAGACACATCTCCAGCCAATGAAAAACCACTGTCGGGTTACCGCGCGGAGCATCTGGATTCCAAGTTGGTGCTCCCTGATAAGTTTACTGCCACTGAACGCAAGGAGCTTATCCCATTTATTAAGAGGATTAATGCCTTATTGGGGAATGGCTTAACCGGAGTTGACCTGACTAGTTGCTGGGTCTCGTGGCGGGTCATCCCCCTAAGCCGCCGATCCAAATTGATGTATGACTATGGCGGAGGCCCAGATGACTCTCTTCGTCACAGCTCCGTTCAACTAACTGAAGAAGATATTGTTTCAATGTGAACCCTTCTGGTGAACGGCAAATATGAAGACTGCAGTAAAGTCGGGTTAAACCCCTTCTGCAAACTTAACCCGGCGCCAGAGGTAAAAAAACCCCTGAACCCTTTCTCTTTGTATTTTCCTCAACAGTTTTAAATACCTGCATGACCTTTTATCTTGTTTACTTGTTTACAGGCCAAATCTGACTTCTGGAAAGCCAAGTATGACCATGAAGCCGCCAAGAAGGCTAGAGCCGCCGCCATAGCCGCCAAGAAGACGACCCGGAGGTCCAAGAAGAAAAAGAGCACCACTGAGGACCTGTTAAAGCTTGATGATGATTCTGAGTCGGAGGTAGCCCTTGACTCCCTTGGCCAGTTTTTTAATAACCTTATTGACACTGACTATTGCCAGGACGACATGGGGGCTAGTCAGGCCATAGAAGAAGAGGTAACTATTTCCTCCGACTCAGCCCATTTGCCAAGACAGAAACTTCGAGTGGTAACCCGGAAAGTAAGGTTTTCGCACCCTTTAGCTTATTTGACCCTCATTTTATTTTGAAAAAGCAGCAACATGAGAGCCGCCGTCAGGCCCGGAATGATGATGAACCGCCTTCCATTGTACAACAAACTCCTTGAAAACGCCAGAATGAGATCTCTTTTATCTTCATCTTCTGCTTTTACTAATGAGTCTATTCTCTTGCATTACTAACTTTATTTTAACTTCGCGGGAAGTTTCTCGCTCTTCTGGCGACTCATCTCAGACGCAATTTCCGGCCTTCAAGACTGCCCCTGGGTAAGGAAAAATCATCTTTCCTCTTTGTCTTTGAAAACTGCATCATTGCACTAATTGTCTCATAAAATCTTTCTTAGTGGTCAAGCCAAGTCCAAGAAGGCCAAAGTGGTTAAACCGACGGAAGACCCGTCAGTTCTTGCACCTGAACCGGCCATGCCAACTTCTCCCCCTCAAACTGAAGCACCAGAAGACCCAGCTGTTGATACTCAATTAGACCCTCCTGAGCCGTTAGCTGATGATACCGTTGTTAACCCCTCTACTGCCAGGCCATCCAGATCAGCTAACCCGCCATCATCTTCTGATTACGACGTTCTGATCACTGGTAGCTATTTTGTTGAACCGGGAACTCCCACTGTGTTAGCTCGGCACACTGCTAAACAAGAAGCCTTGGAGAGACAGAAAGTGTGTTTTGATATCTCTCACTACACTCATCTGAATGCTAGTGACATATTGTCCGGCTATCTTAGCCATGATCACTCCAGCCGTGAGTCAGAAATTGAGATGGTCAAGCAACTGCAGCTGAAATATGAGGTATGTTCTCCGGTTTACTTATACTCTGCCAGCCCCCAAGTCTTCAGATGATGAACCTGAATGATCTGGAGACTTTATGATATAGATTGATACTTTCTCTCTAAGTTTTCAAAAGTCCAACAAAATAGTGTAAACTTCACCTATAGTCCCCAAGGGCCAGCTCAATTTATCATAAATGAACCGGTACTTAACTTCATAGCTGTCTTTTGCCAATCCCAATAAATATTGTAATCCGGTTTAATCTTGAGAAACTTTTTGAATATCATGCATTAGCCCCCAAGTGCTAAGTGTTGTTACTTTGTAAGGCACTTGGGACTTGAAATATATAAGAGTCATAAGAAATTGCTTTGGCAGACATTAGCCCCCAAGTGTCAAGTGTTATTACTTTGTAAAACACCTGGGACTTGAAACATATAAGAGTCATAAAAGATTGTTTTGGCAGACATTAGCTCCCAAGTGTCAAGTGGTATTGCGGTGCAAAGTACTTGAGACTTGAATCTTTATAACTTTTAGTTTAAGCCTTGACACACCTGTGTATGTTTTGTAGAACGCCCTATCTGAATTGGGCTCCCAATTAACTGATGCAAAGACCCGGCTGGCGGATCAAGAGGCAGAAATCAAGTCTGCTGATTCTAAACTTCAATTGAGTCTTTTTGAGACAGAAAAATTGAAAACCAGCTTGATTGCCAAAAAGAAACCCTAGGCCGAAGAAAAGACGCTGCTGATACAACACGCTGAAAAAGGTGAAGCGGCTCTTGAGGACGTTACCACGGAGCTTACCGGCTTAAAGAACCGGGTGTCTCAAATGGTTTTTGCCATCTTTGGTAAGCCATCTGTACTAATCTTTTATACCATCTTTTGACCCAGAATATAAACCGCGTGCTGACCCCTTGTTTAAAAAATATGTGCACATCCGCAAAGCAAAAATCTGAGCCAAGATAATGTGACCAAACTAAAGGCGGTTTACACCTCAGTGGAGCAGTTGTAGGCGCTCAACGAGCACTTGCTGCTATCTCTCCTGCCAACCAAGGACCCAATCGGCTAAGCGATGTCTTGAAGAAATTGTCAATCTTACCCACGAGTTTTCAAGAGGTCAAACGATCATGTGCCAGAGCCAGAGCCTTGACTGCCCTGAGCCGCTCCAAAGCCTGGGTGCCAGATCTAGACCCGGTGGATGTAGCTAGGGGGTACCCTACCGTGAAGGAAGACAGGTCTCTATTTGAGCAGGATGACTTCATTGCCTGCGTGAGGGGAGTTCGACCTCAAGCCACCGTTCTTGGAGATGAGACCAATGTTGATAAATATCAGTCAGGTTTTGATTTGGAGAATAAGAAGATGGCGACTCCCTCTTATAAAGTGACGGATCTTATCCCACCAGTTCGCCAACATACATTTGCCCGAGATATTGACCTGGCCGGCTTAATTGATGATGAGGCTGAGTTTATTGCTCTGGACGGCTTTGACTGGTCTAATTCCGGCTTTCAACCAGTGGAGGGAGATGAACCGGCCAAGGGGGAGTCGTAATCATCTGAACAATCCTGTTTTTGGCTTAGGACCTGTCTTAAGAGAGAAAACAGTAACCTTTTGGGCTCTTAATGCCTTGTAATAATTTTAGCTTGAAACAACTGCATATTTTTCCTATGCCATCATGCATAAGATGCCGTGTGTGACTCTTTGCTTCCTGATGTCAATATATGTGTCCCATCTATGGTTATCTCTGTAATATTTCAACTCTGTTCCTGTAGAAAAGGAAAATACTGGCTTGGCGGTTTAGCACCGAACGGGTCAGAACACCCGGTATATGACCAACGGTTTTATCATAGTAGAAAAAATAGAAACAGACGTGAAAATAAACAAGGTTTAAACAACATTTGATTAACGAAAAAACACAAAAAGAATTGTTCATAAATAACAGTCATACATGTATCCTTTGCATCTGGACACCGGTTTATATGACCCGGGTGATGAGGTTGATGAACCGGACCTTTTTTAGAAGTCAATGCTTCTGTATGCCTGATGACTATCATGCCTTGCGGCTTATTGTCAAATAATAAAGCCGGTGAAAAAACCATGATGATCGTTTAAATTTGAGACAACAAAGACCAGTAAGACAAATAGCAGATTTCAAACAATATAAATTAACTTTGTAACTGAAAGTTGGGGGTTTCTGATTCGAATACGATCAGTAAACCGGACCAAAGGGGTTAAGCTAAAATTCAAATATGATCATATAGCCCCCAGTGGCTTTGGCGTTGCGCCGATCAAGAGGGTAACGACAGCTATGTTCTCTTTGGTTCGAATACAACCTATGTTTGAACAGGAAGCCCCCAAATGACCTTGAGAGGTTTTTGACGACCCTGATTCAAATACAATCCAAGTCGGACCCAAAAGGGGTTAATCTATGATTCGGATAGGATTAAGAAGCCCCCTAGTGAGTTTGGCTTTGAGCCGATCAAGAGGGTTACGACAGCTATGTTCTCTTTGGTTCGAATACGACCTATGTTTGAACAGGAAGCCTCCAAGTGATCATGAGGTTTACAACTATATTCGAATACGATCGTAAGCCGGACCAGAAAGGTTAAGCCAAATTTAGATATGACCAGCTCCTTAATAGTCATGAAAATAGTAAAGATATATGACCTTTGAAGAGGAAAAGGATATATGTCAAAGTATGTACATGACGAGAGCCGGTGGCTCAGGTGTAGTATGGCCTAAGTTGAGCAATGTTCCACGGCCGACGGGTCTCCTCCTCCGACTTACATGAGTCTTTCTGTTCTCGAACGTCGATGAAGTAATATGACCCGTTGTTTAAATTCTTGCTGACCACAAAGGGTCCTTCCCAAGGCGGGGATAGCTTGTGTGCATCTGACAGATCCTAGATGAGCCGGAGCACTAGGTCACCTTCTTGAAAAGTCCTGGACTTAACCCGGCGACTATGATAATGGCACATGTCTTATTGATAAATTGCTGATCGAGCCGCTGCTAAGTCTCTCTCCTCATCTTACAAGTCAAGTGCATCCTGTCGGGCTTGTTCCTTATTAGCTTCAACGTAAGCTGCCACACGAGGCGAGTCATGACGGATGTCACTAGGTAGCACCGCTTCCGCTCCATAAACCATGAAGAAAGGTGTATAACCTGTAGACCTGTTAGGAGTGGTGTTGATACTCCACAGCACCGAGGGTAACTCCTCTACCCAACAACCCGGCGTCCGTTGTAAGGGAACCATGAGCCGGGGCTTGATACCTTTTAAGATTCCTGATTTGCTCTCTCAGCCTGCCCATTAGATTGAGGGTGAGCTATAGAAGAAACATCTAGCCAGATGTGCTCTCTTTGACAAAACTCCTCCATAGCACCTTGGGACAAATTAGTGCCATTGTCAGTGATAATGTTGTGTGGAAAACCAAAGCGAAAAAGCACCTTTTTCATGAACTCAACCGCCGTGGCTGCATCACACTTACTCACTAGCTCTGCCTCAACCCACTTTGTGAATTTGTCAACTGCCACTAAAAGATGTGTCTTTTTATCCTTGGACCTTTTGAAAGGTCCAACCATGTCAAGCCCCCAGATTGCAAACAGCCAAGTGATTGGAATCATCCACAATTCTTGAGCCGGCACATGTGCTCGTCGTGCAAATTTTTGACATCCATCACATCTACTGACCAGATCCTCTGCATCAACGTGAGTCGTTAACCAATAAAAATGACGAAAAGCTTTGGCCACAAGAGACTTTGACCCGGCGTGATGACCACAATCCCCTTCATGGATCTCACGAAGTATTTCTTGGCCTTCTTCAGGAGAAACACAACGATGAAACGCTCCCGTGACGCTGCAATGGTATAACTCTCCGTCAGAAATCGTCATTGACTTGGACCGCCGGGTTATCTGTTGGGCCAGGGTATCATCCTCTGGCAACTCGCCCCGGGTCATGTAAGCCAAGAATGGTACTATCCAATCTGGAATGACGTGAAGAGCCGCCACCAACTGTGCCTCCGGGTCAGAAACGGCCAAATCTTCTTATGTAGGTAACTTAACAGACGGGTTATGCAAAACATCTAAAAAGGTGTTAGGTGGCACTGGCTTACGCTGAGATCCCAACCGGCTTAAAGCATTGGCCGCTTCGTTCTTCCTACAGTCAATGTGTTCCACCTGATAACCCTTAAAATGTCCTGCAACAGCGTCGACTTCACGGTGATAAGCCGCCATGAGAGGATCCTTGGAATCCCACTTGCCTGACACCTATTGGGCCACCAAATCTGAATCGCCAAGACACCGGACCCAGCTCAGGCTCATCTCTTTAGCCATTCGAAGACCATGGAGCAGGGCTTCATACTCTGCTGTGTTGTTAGTACAAGGAAACATTAATCGCAACACATAACAAAACTTGTCCCCTCGAGGAGAAGTTAAAACAACTCCAGCCCCCGAGCCTTCCAACTGTCTGGACCCATCAAAATGAATCGTCCAATATGTGTTGTCTGGTTTCTCCTCTGGCATCTGCAACTTTGTCCAGTCGTTAATGAAGTCAACCAGCGCTTGAGATTTGATCACAGTACGTGGGATATACTTTAAACCATGAGACCCAAGTTCAATAGCCCACTTGGCGACTCGTCCCGTGGCTTCTCTATTTTGAATGATTTCTCCTAAAGGAGCAGAGCTAACCATAGTGATTGCGTGACCCTGAAAGTAATGTTTGAGCTTCCGGCTTGACATGAACACCCCATAAACGAGCTTCTGCCAATGCGGATATCTTTCTTTAGATTCAATCAGCACCTCACTGACGTAGTAAACCGGTCGTTGGACCGGATGTTCCTTGCCAGCCTCCTTGCGCTCCACCATAATGGCCACACTAACAGCACGTGAGTTAGCAGCTACATATAACAATAACTGCTCTTTCTCAACCGGAGCAGCAAGAACCGGTGGCTCAGCAAGCTATTTCTTCAGATCCTCAAAAGCAGAGTTTGCAGCATCACTCCAAACAAAGTCATCCGTCTTTTTCATCATCTGATACAAAGGCATCGCCTTCTCCCCTAACCGGCTTATAAACCGGCTCAAAGCAGCAACGCGACCCACCAGCCGTTGAACGTCATTGATGCACACCGGTTTGGCCAGGGATGTGATTGCCTTAATTTTCTCTGGGTTAGCTTCAATACCTCTGTTAGACACCAAAAAACCCAAGAGTTTGCCAGCCGGGACTCCAAAAACACACTTGGCCGGGTTAAGCATCATCTTGTAGACCCGGAGGTTATCAAAGGTCCCCTTCAGATCCGTTACCAAGGTTTCCTCTTCTCTGGATTTCACCACTATATCATCCACATAAGCATGAACATTACGCCCAATCTGATTGTGAAGGCAATTCTACACACACCGTTGATAAGTCGCCTGGGCACTTTTAAGCCCAAAAGGCATAGACACATAGCAGAAGGCTCCAAACAGAGTGATGAAAGCTGTTTTCTCCTGGTCCTTAACTGCCATCTTGATCTGATGATAACCTGAGTATGCATCCAAAAAACTCAAACGCTCGCAACCAGCCGTAGCATCAATGATCTAATCAATATGAGGGAGAGCAAAAGGGTCGGCCGGAAAAGCCTTGTTCAAATCGGTGTAATCCACACACATACGCCAGGTGTCGTTCTTCTTAAGTACAAGCACTGGGTTAGCCAACCACTCTGGGTGAAAAACTTCAACAATGAACCCGGCCGCCAAGAGCCGGGCCACCTCTTCTCCAATGGCCTTGCGCCTTTCCTCGTTAAACCATCGAAGAAACTGCCTGACCGGCTTAAACTTCGGATCAATATTAAGAGTGTGCTCAGCGAGTTCTCTCGGGACACCCGGCATGTCAGAAGGTTTCCATGAAAAGATGTCCCGGTTCTCACGGATGAACTCGATGAGCGTGCTTTCCTATTTTGGATCCAAGTTGGCACTGATGATGAACTGTTTGGATGAGTCACCAGGCACAAAATCAACCATCTTGGTGTCATCAGTTGACTTGAATTTCAACACTGATTCATGCTTCGTAGTTGGCTTCTTCAAAGACGTCATGTCTGCTGGGTCAACATTATCTTTATAAAACTTTAACTCCTCCGTTGCACAAACAGACTCAGCATAAGCGACATCTCCTTCTTCACACTTCAGGGCTATTTTCCGGCTTCCATGTACCGTGATGGTGCCTTTATAACCCGGCATCTTGAGCTATAGATACACATAGCACGGCCGAGCCATGAATTTGGCATAAGCGGGCCGTCCAAACAGTGCATGATATGGGCTTTTGATCTTAACCACCTCAAAAGTTAACTTCTCAGCCCTGGAATCATATTCATCCCCAAAGGCTACTTCCAGTTCAATCTTACCTACTGGGTATGCCGACTTGCCAGGCACAACACCGTGAAAATAGTGTTGGATTGCTTAAGACTCTTATCAGTCAACCCCATCCGACGGAACGTCTCATAATAGAGGATGTTGATGCTACTGCCTCCATCCATGAGCACTTTAGTGAATTTATATCCACCAACCTGAGGTGCCACTACCAAGGCTAAGTGACCCGGATTATCAACCCGGGGAGGATGATCTTCTCTGCTCCACACAATAGGCTGTTCTGACCACCTCAAATAACGTGGAATCGCCGGCTCAACGACATTGATAGCCCTCTTATGAAGTTTCTGGTCCCTCTTGCATAAACCGGTGGTAAATACATGGTACTGCCCACTATTCAACTGTTTTGGGTTGCCCTGATATCCGGACTGTTGCTGCTAATTACCTTGGCCGGGTTGTGGATTATAACCTCCCTGGTTACCCGGATGGCCCTGACCGTGAAAACCGCCTTCGCCTGAACCGGCGCCCGGGCCATGAAAGCCGCCTCCGCCTGAACCGCCGCCAGGCCCGTCACTACCATCAAATGTGTTGGAATTTTTAAATGCCTTCATGATCGTACAATCCTTCCACAGATGGGTGGCTGGCTTCTCCCGGGTGCCGTGTCTTGGACAAGGTTCATTCAATAGTTGCTCGAGGGTGGGACCTGACCCGCCTGACCAAGGGGGTTGCCTACCCTTGCGCCGTTGGTCGTTGCCCTTTGCATTGGTGTTAGCCACAAATTCATCAGCCTTACATTTATTACCTCCTTGATTTCCCGGGTTATGCTGGTAACCCTTGCCGTTGTCGTTCTTCTTTCCCTTCCCTGTTTTTTCTTCATCAGACACGGGATCCTTGGTACTGTCAGAATCAGCATACTTGACCAGGGCCACCATCAACTGGCCCATGTCATTGCAGTCACGCTTGAGCCGCCCCAGCTTCTGCTTCAGAGGTTCAAAACGGCAATTTTTCTCCAACATTAAGACTGCCGAGTCGGCATCCATCTTATCAGATGAATGTATTATCTCCTTGACCCAGCGCACCCAATGGGTTGTGGACTCACCTTCCTCTTGCTTACAATTAGTCAGGTCCACGATTGACATAGGTTGTTTGCATGTGTCCTTGAAGTTCTGAATGAACCAGGCTTTTAATTCCGCCCATGAGCCGATAGAATTGGGGGGCAATCCCTTCAACCAAGTGTGAGCCGTTCCATCCAACATCATAGTGAAATACTTAGCCATTGCTGCATCGCTGACTTCCAACAGCACCATCGCCATCTCATAACTTTCAATCTAGGCCCCAGGCTGCAAGTCGGCCATGTAATTAGGCACCTTACGAGGCCCCTTGAAGTCTTTTGGCAAGCGCTCATTACATATAGCCAGCACCAGGCAAGGGACACCTCCTGTACTTGTGGCTACTCCTGCCTCAACAGAGGTTGTCGGATAAGCCGGAAAAGCCTGATGAGCCTCCTGGTCAACTGCCAGTTGAACCGCCCGCTCAGCCTCTTGACGGATCCTCTCCTGATCTGCCAAGTTAAGGGCTCCACCCTGTGCCGGCTCATGCCTGCGCGGTTGGTTACGGCGTTGAGCGTTGCTTTACATAGCGGCTGAGTCCATATGCCTGTTATAGCTCGGGCTCTAGCTTGGGCGAGGGGTTGAATGGATTCTGTCTCGACTGTAAGAGTACGCATCCTGCTACGCCAGAGCCGTCTGAAAGTTCTCTCACCCTTCGTGTTTCGATTGATGTCGGAGAGTCACCTTCCATCAGGAGAGCCGCCAAACGAGCCGACGCGGTAATGAGATTCTCCAGAGGATTGGAAAAGTGACCCAGTGGTGTTGGTGTATAATGAGGCGGAGCGGTATTCATACGAGGCGGTTCCATGGCCCGTGGCTGAACCGGCGCTCCGGGTGTCGTGGTCCGATTTGCCTCCGGCGGGTTACTTGGACCGGCCCCGGGTGTGTGGAAAAGGTTCCTAGGATCGAACATCAGAGGTAGACGTGACTGAGTTTTCTGGTGCCTTCTCCTCGTGACCTCGTTTGACGCGTTCAAATCCACCGAGAGCCGGAAAGTCTCTGCCTGAAGCTGCTGTGCATGAGCATCCAAAGCCGCCCGCTCCGCGGCCATCCTCACCTCTTCTGCTGCTAAATTTGCCTTGGCATGTGCCATCTCTTTGCGTACCCATGCCACCTCTGCGTCATGCCGAGCCTTATCCGCCGGCTCCACCATAGCAATCAACAGAGCCGTCAACTTATCCATGAGGTCCATTAGCATCTGAGCCGGGGGCGCGCGGGGTCTCCTGACCCGGTTGCTGCCGACCCGGTGGTTACTGCTGCCGCAACCGTACAGTTCTGCCCGGGTTGAGTGCCAGCCATGAAAACTCCAGCTCGATTCGGCGGCTCAGAGAGGTCCGGAATACTTCTGCCATTGGAACAACCCCCAAGCACGCCATCTTGTAGCTGCATGGATGCAACCCACGAAGGCACGCCTTACAGCGGGTTGGGCCCGGGTGGATCTCGCACGCCGAGCCGTCTCGATAATGTTGGTGCGGACGTTCGGCTCAGGGCCTGATTTGCCGATCCAGCCGATGAAGACATGAATTCCACCGAACGGGACCCAGTACCCGTACTCAATTGAGCCGGCCTCGGGGGCCCAGCCTTTGTCGTCGATGTAGAGTTTGCCGCAAGGACTCTTGGTCATCCGGCCCACAGCGTATCCCTTGATCCCTTCGAAGTTGCCCTTCAAGAACTCAAATCCACCGTGCGCTGGCTCCACAGTGGGTACCAACTCTCGTGGAATTGTCACGACAGATGTCCTAGCAAAAGGACTTAGTCGTAGGGCCATCGCAACTAGGAAGCTTAAAGGGTTTAATCGGGACAAAGGACACGAGAGGTTTTATACTAGTTCCGCCCCTTACGATGAAGGTAAAAGCCTATGTCTAGTTGTGTTGGAATTGCTGGGATTTCGATGACCAGGGAGCGAATACGCTTTGCCTGGCTTCGAGTTGTTGTTTCTTTCCCTAAGCCACCGTCGGGTCGTCCCCTTATATACACGAGTTGACGCCTGGCGGCCTACAGAGTCCCGGCCGGTTCATAAAACGTTTCCGGCTCGGTGACTTCTTTATATGTCTTTCTTTACAAGTCTTTCTTTACATATGGCAGTTTACAATATTGGGCCTTAAGCCGCCTCTGGGCTTAGGCCTTCTACAAGTCTTAATAAACTATCACCTTGAATATTACTGGGCTCATTTTGTAACCCGCCGTTGGGGTTGACCCGGCCCCTCCTGGGCGGGTCTTACCTGGTAGCTATATTCCCAACACATCCCGAGAATTAGATCAATATCCGAGTCACCAAGAACAATTGGAGAAGACAGAAATTTATAGTTGCACATCTTGATAACGGAATCCCGAAGGAATACTCGAGAAGTTATTTGTCGAGCCGGAGAAACAATAGACAAAGGTCTCGTTAATACTTGAGTAACCAAATCATGCATAACCACAAAAGGTCTTGAAATGAAAGAATGCGATGCACCAGAATCGAGTAAGACTTTTGCAGGAAAGTCATTAACAGGAAGATTACCCATGATCACTTCTGAAGAATCCTCTACCTGAGCTGCATTCATCATGTTCACCTTTGCAGACTTGGAATTATGCTTGACCACTGCATTGCTTGAAGATCTCACAGTAGGAGGAGGCAGAAGGCGCCTTTGGTTGAAGCACTTGTTTTCATAGTGCCCTTTTTGCTGACATTTATTGCAAGTCAGCTCCGAGAGCAGACGATGATAAGGAGCACTTAACCTTGGAGCTTGAGACTGAGCTTTGTTCTAATAGCCTGAGTTGGGTGGGTGGGAAGATCCATTGCCACCTTTGCTCTTCTGCTGGTAGGGCTGATGAAACGGAGGAGGAGGTGGAAGCCAGAACTTCTGTTGCTTAGCTGCCACTTGTGAGGAAGAAGAAGACTGAACTGCATCCCTGACTCTCTTCTTAGAAGCCACACACTTGAGCTAAGAAACTTCTTGCTTTAGTGCCATGTTATAGAATTGATCGAACTTAGTCGGCTCAAGAAGCACGAGAGCTAACTGCAGATCTTCTCTGAGGCCACCTCAAATTGATAGATCATACTCTTTTCGTCAGGAACGTCTTGTTTAGCGAATTGAACAAGTTTCTGAAACTGGATATTGTATTGCTACATGGACATGCCACCTTGCTTGAGATTGCGGAACTCCTCACGCTTGCTCTCAGCAACACTTGGTGGAATGTGATGAGCTTTGAAGTCTCGGCGGAAATCGTCCCATGTAATCACACGACCTCCTATGGAATCTCTGTATTGTTGAAACCACTCAGTAGCTTGGTCCTTGAGTTGAAATGTAGCAAACTTGACAAAGTCCTCAGGCCTGACATTGCTACATTCAAAATGCTTGCAGATGTCCTCGAGCCAATCGTCGACATCTGTGGCCTCGACACAGTTGCTGAAAGACTTTAGCTGGTTTGCGAGGAACTGGTTGAGGGTAGCAAACTGAGGCTGATTGTTGGAATTCCCTTGGCCTTGATTTCCTTGGTTGCCTTGACCTTGGTTGCGCTCTTGCAAGAGTTGCAAAAGCATCTGAGTGTTGGCGTTGAAGCCTGCCATGACAGCTTGCCATGCCTCCAGAGGTGGAGGTGATGGTGGAGGGTTCGACTGATCCCCATCATTGCGGTCCGGATTCTGACGCGTTGGAGGAGCCATCCCGAAGAGGGTGACATCCGTTAGAATCTTGATAGACAGATAGACAAGCTGAATCAGTGGGTAGAAATAGCAATATATATAGTCTTCACAATAGACATTCTAACAAGGATGAACGAATGAATTCCAAAGTAAATCATCACACATCCATTAGGTTGAGAAGCCACTTAGATAAAGGTAGATGAATAAAGAAACAAGGTACGGATAAGAAAAAATAAGTGGTACGGATTACCCAATCACAAACCAAATATCTGCGGGAAGAAATACTAGAGCTACTTGAATTCCCACCTATAAAACTCCTGAAACTTTCTGGTTATGCAATCAGGTGTTGGGAATACCGGGGAAGCATAATATGTCACCCAAACTAACGATTCCTACATCCAGCTGTATCCATCCTTCAACACATAACCAAGAAACTTCAGAAATCATGTACCTCAATCTTCGAAAAGCATCCATTATATGAGTCATGGCAATACTCCCGAACTCCCGCCCCTGTACTGGGTGGCGTCGAGATTATCTCACCAACAACTGCATAAAAGAGATTTTCGATGTCGGCGAACTCAGGTATCCCAGAACTGCAACGATAAAATTGTGACAACAACACCTCGGAGCTCAACTCCCCGGGACACTGCCACAACCCCTAAATGTCAGGAGGCACCAAGAACAATGTTCTTATCACAAGACTATCGGAACGATTCCAAGATACCCGCATGATACTAAAAAAATTATCGTGAAATTTGAGGAGAGGGAAGTCAAAACTTCTACGTCTGGAGGCCTCACCAGAGCGACGAAGGGACTGAGGAGTAAAAAGAATCCTACTCTCTGATATATATATTCCAAAGACTCAAAACTTTTTGTTCTAGACTCAACAACGTCAGCGATTCAATCAAGCAGGGGGCTCCTAAGTCGGGGATGGCTCTGATTACCAACTTGTAACACCCACAATGCGGCTATATCTCCCACGTGTCGGGGCATGACTTAGAGGCATAGCCGCATGGTAGTTTTGTCGCAGGAGGGGTAATCTTCACACAATCCCATGTACTGAATAAGAAAGGGATAAAGAGTTGGCTTACAATCGCCACTTCACACAATACATAAATAAATCATACATCATCCAAATACACTCAAAGACCGACTACGGCCAAATCCAACAGAAAAGGAAGATAAACCCATAATGCTAGATCCCCGATCGTCCCAACTGGGCTCCACTATTGATCATCAGGAAACAAAACATAGTAACGCCCCAGATCCTTGTCGAACTCCCACTTGAGTTCGGTAGCATCACCTGCACTGGTATCCTCGGCACCTGCAACTGTTTGGAAGTATCCGTGAGTCACGAGGACTCAGCGATCTCACACCCGCAAGATTAAGACTATTTAAGCTTATGGGTAGGAGAAGGTAGTGAGGTGGAGCTGCACCAAGTACTAAGCATATATGGTGGCTAACATACGCAAATAAGAGCGAGAAGAGAAGCAACGCACGGTCGAGAAGCTAGAAGTGATCAAGAAGTGATCCTGAAGCTACTTACATTCAAGCATAACACAATACCGTGTTCACTTCCCAGACTCCACCGAAAAGAGACCATCACGGCTACACACGCGGTTGATTCATTTTAATTAAGTCAAGTGTCAAGTTCTCTACAACCGAATATTAATAAATTCCCATCTGCCACATAACCGCGGGCACGGCTCTCGAAAGTTTATACCCTGCAGGGGTGTCCCAACTTAGCCCATCACAAGCTCTCACAGTCAACGAAGGATATTCCTTCTCTCGGAAAGACCCGATCGGTCTCGGAATCTCGGTTAGAAGACATTTCGACAATGGTAAAACAAGACCAGCAAGACCACCCGACTATGCCGACAAATCTCGATAGGAGCTGCACATATCTCATTCTCAGGGCACACCGGATGAGCAATCCGTACAACTAAAACCATCCCTCAAGTTTCCCCGAGGTGGCGCTGCAAAGGGCTCTAGTTTGGACCAACACTCAGAGGAGCACTGGCCCGGGGAGGTTAAAATAAAGATGACCCTCGGGCTCGCGAAAACCTAGCCAAAAGGCCTAGGTGGAAAATGTTAAAACCAAGGTTGGGCCTTGCTGGAGGGGTTTTATTCAAAGCGAACTGTCAAGGGGGTCCCATAACCACAACCGCATAAGGAATGCAAAATCAAGGAACATAACACTGGTATGACAGAAACTAGGGCGATAAGAGTGGAACAAAGCCCCAGGAAAAAGTCCAAGCCTTCCACCCTTTACCAAGTATATAGATGCGTTAAATTAAATAAGAGATATTGTGCTATCCCAACATATCCATGTTCCAACATGGAACAAACTTCAACTTCACCTGCAACTAGCAACGCTATAAGAGGGGCTGAGCAAAAGCGGTAATATAGCCAAACAATGGTTTGCTAGGAAAGTGGGTTAGAGGCTTGACATGGCAATATGGGAGGCATGATATAGCAAGTGGTAGGTAGCGCGACATAGCGATAGAACGAACAACTAGCAAGCAAATATAGAAGTGATTTCGAGGGTATGGTCATCTTGCCAGCAAAGTTCTCAGAGTTGTCGAAAGCTTGATCCTCGGTAGCGTACTCAACAGGTTCCTCGTACATGCACTCATCTCTCGGCTCTACCCAAAGCAAGAACACAAGCAATGGAACAACAATCAATCACGGTGCAATGCACAAGCAACATGATGCAATACATGACATGACATGCAAAATATGATATGCAATGCATATGCGTGCTCCGGAAGGGAAAGAATGATCAAGGCATCAACTTGGCAAACCAAGTATGCCGCTGGAAAGATGAGATGATTTCGGTTGAAATCGATATAAAGATCACTGGAAACGGATGCACGGTTTGCAAATGGCAAGCAAAACAAGAATGACGCAAATCTGTGATTAACAGCATGATGCCACTTAGAATGCAAGAAGAAACTAAGCTATCACACTCCAACATAGCAACAAAGCATATGGCAGTGATGTACCAGAGATGCTTGACAAAACATGAACACTGTGCTACGGCTAACTCACACTAGAAAAGGTACAAACAAGCATGGCAAAAGTGCAAAAGATATCAGCTTCACAGACTTAGTGAAAATACTAACATGTCAAAAACAACATCACGAAGCAATATTTAGAGTAAGCAAACAACATGCTACAGGAACATATCATGGCATGATTCTACTAAATGCATAGAACAAAAGTCCCTTACTAAACATGAGCCGAAAAGGCATAGAAGATATGATGGCACCCATGTAAACATAGCAAGTTTTATTAACAGTTTTAGACAGAAGAAAAACAGAGCATGGCATAAACAGATTTATGATAGCAACTTTACAAGCTCATGCCACTCACCACAAAGCATTACATGACAACATAAGCATACCAACAGTAAGAAGACATGTTCATGAAGCTAAGCATGGCAAAAGCAAGATCATAGGGTACATGCATCACTAGCAACAACCATGGAAATATCGATTAACATGTTAACAATCTACCAGGAATAACTTATAGCAAAAGTAGAGCAAGCAAATGACATGATAGAGCACTCCATAATTGCAACAAGGGGCATGAATGGACAGATCATAACCACATGTTCGAAACATCCTTACTGAGCATGGATCTCATGGTAGGATCAAGTTTACATGGCATCAAAATAACAGCAGGAAAAGGACTTAGCAAAAACCTAAGTCCCTGAAAACAGCAACGTCACGGAGCCTAGTTTGCATGTTTGTGCTAGTCACCACACAGATTACAAAAATACAAGACTTGCACCTCTGTAAAGATGGCATGTTGTAGTTGAAAACACATGTATACCTCATGCTCATAGAATGCACACATCAAATGCAACAAAAATAACAAATCACCATGATCTGATAAGTACCAGCAGTTAACATTTTATAGCACTCTTGCAACAATGAAAGCGACATCATAATGGACAGTAACGTGCATGGAAATGCTGCTAACACGAATAACAAGACGAACATTTTGACATATCATATGCATGATTTGGAGCCACGGTCATGGACATATGATGCGTTGAACAGGGACATAAAACATTGCAGAGAAAAGACTTAGAGGAAATTCTGCGTCAACCGTTGGATCTAAGGTTTGGGCGCGTTCTTCGAGGTTCGTCGGGGTTCGCCGAAGATGGAGGTCGCGGTGGCCGGAGAGGGTCGGGGAAGAGGCAGATCCGGTCCGGCCGACCGAATCCGGAAGGTGACGCGGGCGGCGGCGAGGGCGGCGACACGTGGGCGGCAGCGAGGGCGGTGGCGCGAGGCGGCGAAGGCGGCGACCGGCGACGAGCGGGCGCGGGGCGGCTTGGCGGATGGGCCCACGGGGCCGGCCTCGGGCCCGGTGAGCTTCGGTGGTGGGCGGAGGCATCGCCACATGGCGGCCTCCGATTGGCTCGGTGCGGCAGTGCGGGCGTGTCCGGCGGGTGCGGACACGTCCGCGGACGAGAGGAGCGGTTTGTAGGGTTTGGACCCGGATTTCGGGGGACATGCACATATTTATAGGTAGATGGAGATAGGAGTGTCCAAATGAGGTGCAGTTTTCGCCCACACGATCGTGATCCAACGGCGGAGAACATGGATATGGTTTATATGGGTTATTGGGTTGTTTTCGAGGGTTGTTGGGCTGCAACACACAAGGGGCTTTTGCGGTTACCTGGTTAACCGTTGGGGCATCAAACGGCCTCCAAATGGAACGAAATTTGACAGGCGGTCTACCGGTGGTGTACCAAGGACACTTGATAAATCTCAGCCCATTTCGAGAACGTTTAACTCCCACTCACGAAAAGAGACACGAGAGTTGCGCCGGGTGCATGTGGGAGTGTCGGATTGCGAAACGGACAACGGGGAAATGCTCGGATGCATGAGACGAACACGAATGCAAATACGATGCACATGATAACATGATATGAAATGCATGACATGAACGAAATGCAAAACGAAAGACAAAAACCCAACCACGAAGGGAATCTCATAACATAAAGCCGAAAATGGCAAGAGTTGGAGTTACAAATATGGCAAGTTACATCCGGGGTGTTACAACACTCCACCACTACAAGAGTATCTCGTCCCAAGATCTAGGACTGAAAGAACTTCAGATATTCGAAACTTAGGTGGTCCTCGCATTCCCAGGTGGTTTCTCGATCGGAATGGTGTGACCACTTCACTTTTAGGAATTTGATTGACTTGTTGCGAGTCTTGCACTCGGTTTCTTCAAGAATAGCAACGGGATGCTCATGATAAGACAGATCTTCTTGAAGATCAATCTCTTTGAAGTTGATAGTGCGCTCGGGAGTCTTGGAGCACTTGCGAAGCTGTGACACGTGAAACACATCGTGCATGTTTGCGAAGTTGGACGGAAGCTCAAGTTGATAGGCGAGGTCGCCTCTTTTGCCAATGATCTTGGAAGGACTCGCATATCTCGGGGCAAGCTTCCCTTTGATACCGAAGCGGCGAGTACCTTTCATTGGAGAGACGCGGAGGTAGACATGGTCTCCGATCTCGAAAGCCATGTCACGGTGCTTGCTATCATGGTAACTCTTCTGGCGCGATTGCGCGGCTTTGAGATTTTTCACGGATGACTTTACACATTTCTTCAGCTTCTGTGATCAAGTCGTTGCCAAGAACTTGGCGTTCACCAGTCTCTGACCAATTGAGAGGAGTATGGCACCTCCTGCCATAGAGAATTTCGAACGGGGCCTTGCCCGAACTCGCTTGGAAGCTGTTGTTGTAAGAGAACTCGACATATGGAAGACAATCCTCCCACTTCATACCGAAGGAGATGACACAAGCCCTGAGCATATCTTCAAGGATTTGATTGACTCTCTCAACTTGGCCACTAGTTTGAGGATGGAAAGCTGTGCTGAAGCGAATGTTGGTGCCCATGGCCTTCTGGAAGGAGTCCCAGAACTTGGAGGTGAAAATGCTTCCACCATCTGAAGAGATCAATTGCGGAATACCGTGCAAGGAGACAATCCTGGAGGTGTATAGCTCTACCAGCTGAGCTGCTGTGATAGATTCTTTGATTGGAAGGAAATGAGCCACTTTTGTAAGCTTGTCGATGACAACGAAGATAGCATCATTCCCATGCTTGGACTTAGGAAAACCAGTAACGAAGTCCATCTCGATATGGTCAAACTTCCATTCTGGAATAGTAAGAGGTTGGATGAGACTAGCTGGTCGTTGGTGTTCTGCCTTCACCCTTCTGCACACATCACATTCATTCATGAATTGAGCAATCTCTCACTTCATTCGAGTCCACCAATACGACTGCTTGAGGTCATGGTACATCTTCGTACTTCCAGGATGAATGGATAGAAGGGAATTGTGCGCCTCGTTCATAATGACTTTCCTTAGATCACCTTTAGGAACCATAATCCGGTCCTCGAAGAATAGAGTGTCTTTGTCATCAATGCTATAGCACTTGTATTTGGGTTGGCTCTTGGCAATCCCATGTTTCACCTTCTTCACCATGGTATCTAGGAGTTGTGCCTCACGAATTTGATCTTCCAAAGTAGGAGAGACTTGGAGGTTGGAAAGAAAGCCTTAAGGAACAACTTGGAGATTCAGTTTGCGGAAAGCTTCACAAAGGTCCGGTTGGAAGGGCTTGAGAATTAAGCTGTTGCAATAAGCCTTCCTGCTCAAAGCATCTGCAATGGCATTGGCCTTGCCTGGAGTATATTCAATACTCGGATTGTTTTCTTGAATCATTTCGACCCATCGAGTCTGTCTGAGGTTGAGGATGGGTTGAGTGAATATGTACTCGAGGCTCTTATGATCTGTGAAAATGTCCACTTTCCTTCCCAACAAGAGATGTCTCCACGTTAATAATGCATGGACAACTGCCGCCAACTCAAGATCATGAGTGGGGTAGTTCCTTTCGTTTGGCTTCAGCGGATAAGAGGTATAAGCCACAACTTTCTTCTATTGCATTAACACAGCGCCGAGACCTTGCAAGGAGGCATCACAGAAAACTTCGAATGGCTTGGATTCATCAGGAGGAGTCAAGACATGAGTTGTGACTAGCTTCTCTTTGAGGGTGTTCAAAGCAACGTCACATTCAGGCATCCAGACATACTTGACGTGCTTATGGAGGAGGTTGGAAAGAGGCTTTGCAATCTTAGAAAAATTCTCAAAGAATCTTCCACAATAGCTTGCAAGCCCAAGAAAACTGCGGAGCTGCTTGACATTCTGAGGAGGTTCCCAATTCACAATTGCAGACACCTTCTCGGGATTAATAGTGATGCCCTTGGCGGAGATGATATGACCAAGGTAAAGAACTTCATCAAGCCAGAACTCACACTTGGAAAACGTCGCATTGAATTGATGCGCTTTGAGTTTGTCGAGCACCAATCTCAAATGCTAGGCATGATCCTACTTATTCTTGGAGAAGACCAAGATATCATCAAGATACACCAGTACGAAATCATTTGTGTAAGGGTTGAAGATGAAGTTCATCATGCAAGAGAACGTTGGAGGAGCATTGACAAGGCCGAAAGACATGACAGTATATTCATAAGAACCATAGCTTGTTCTGAATGATGTCTTGGGGATATCTTCTTCATGAATGTGAATCTGATTATAACCCATACGGAGGTCAAGCTTGGATAATACTTTAGCACCTTTAAGTTGCTCGAATAGCTCATTGATGTTGGGAAGTGGATACTTGTTCTTTATTGTCTTGTTGTTCAATGCACGGTAGTCGACACAAAGTCGGTCCGTTCCATCCTTCTTCCGCACAAAAAGAACACCACAACCGCATGGAGATGAACTCAGTCTGATCAAACCCATACACTCTTGTTTATCGAGTTGTTTCTTCAATTCCTTCAACTCCTCTGGTCCAAGCTTGTAAGGACGCTTGCAAACGGGTTTCGTACCAGGCTCAAGATCGATAACGAATTCAACTAGCCGGTGAGGAGGCATTCCCAGAAGCTCTTCTAGAAGGGCGTCTTGATATTCACAAACGTCTGGAATCTGAGAGATGGCATTCAACTCGCCCTTCTCATTGAGAGAAAACAGTCGAATAGTTTCATCCCGAGCGGCATAGATGGTCACATCCTCAGAAGAGTGTGTCAATTGAATCTATCTGGCAGCACAATCAAGCTGAGCCTTGTGCTTAGAAAGCCAGTCCATCCCGAGAATAAGATCAATATCCGAGTCACCAAGAACAATTGGAGAAGACAGAAATTTATAGTTGCCCATCTTGATAACGGAATCCCGAACAAATACTCGAGGAGTTATTTGTCGAGCCAGAGAAACAATAGACAAAGGTCTCGGAAATACTTGAGTAACCAAATCATGCATATCCAGAAAAGGTCTTGAAATGAAAGAGTGCGATGCACTAGAATCGAATAGGACTTTTGCAGGAAAGTCTTTAACAAGAAGATTACCCATGATCACTTCTGAAGAATCCTCTACCTGAGCTGCATTCATCATGTTCACCTTTGCAGACTTGGAATTATGCTTGACCACTTCATTGCTTGAAGATCTCACAGGAGGAGGAGGCAGAAGGTGCCTCTGGTTGAAGCACTTGTTTTCATAGTGCCCTTTCTGCTGACACTTATTGCAAGTCACCTCCGAGAGCAGACGGTGATAAGGAGCACTTGACCTTGGAGCTTGAGACTGAGCTTTGTTCTAATAGCCTGGGTTGGGTGGGTGGGAAGATCCATTGCCACCTTTGCTCTTCTACTGGTAGGGCTGATGAAACGGAGCAGGAGGCGGAAGCCAGAACTTCTGTTGCTTAGCTGCCACTTGTGAGGAAGAAGAAGACTGAACTGCATCCCTGACTCTCTTCTTAGAAGCCACACACTTGAGCTGAGTAGCTTCTTGATTTAGTGCCATGTTATAGAATTGATTGAACTTAGTCGGCTCAAGAAGCACGAGAGCTAACTTCAGATCTTCTCTGAGGCCACCTTGAAATTGATAGATCATACTCTTTTCGTCAGGAACGTCTTCTTTAGCGAATCGAGCAAGTTTCTAAAACTGGATATTGTATTGGTACATGGACATGCCACCTTGCTTGAGATTGCGGAACTCCTCACGCTTGCTCTCAGCAACACTTGGTGGAATGTGATGAGCTTTGAAGTCTCGGCGGAAATCGTCCCATGTAATCACACGACCTCCTATGGAAACTCTGTATTGTTGAAACCACTCAGCACCTTGGTCCTTGAGTTGAAATGAAGCAAACTTGATAAAGTCCTCAGGCCTGACATTGCTACATTCAAAATGCTTGCAGATGTCCTCGAGCCAATCGTCGGCGTCTGTGGCCTCGACACAGTTGCTGAAACACTTCAGCTGGTTTGCGAGGAACTGGTTGAGGGTAGCAAACTGAGGTTGATTGTTGGAATTCCCTTGGCCGTGATTTCCTTGGTTGCCTTGACCTTGGTTGCGCTCTTGCAAGAGTTGCAAAAGCATCTGAGTGTTGGCGTTGGTGCCTGCCATGACAGCTTGCCATGCCTCCGGAGGTGGAGGTGGTGGTGGAGGGTTCGACTGATCCCCATCATTGTGGTCCGGATTCTGACGCGTTGGAGGAGCCATCCTGAAGAGGGTGACATCTGTTAGAATCTTGATAGACAGATAGACAAGCTGAATCAATGGGTAGAAATAGCAATATATATAGTCTTCACAATAGACATTCTAACAAGGATGAATGAATGAATTCCAAAGTAAATCATCATACGTCCATTAGGTTGAGAAGCCACTTAGATGAAGGTAGATGAATAAAGCAACAAGGTACGGATAAGAACAAATAAGTGGTACGGATTACCCAATCACAAACCAAATATCTGCGGGAAGAAGTACTAGAGCTACTTGAATTCCCACCTATAAAACTCCTGAAACTTTTTGGTTATGCAATCAGGTGTTGGGGATACAGGGGAAGCATACTATCTCACCCAAACTAACAATTCCTACATCCAGATATATCCATCCTTCAACACATAACCAAGAAACCTTCGGAAATCATGTACCTCAATCTTCGAAAAGCATCCGTTATACGAGTCATGGAAATACTTCCGAACTCCCGCCCCAGTACTGGGTGGCGTCGAGATTATCTCACCAACAACTGCATAAAAGAGATTTTCGATGTCGGCGAACTCAGGTATTCCAGAACTACAACGATAAAATTGTGATGACAACACCTCGAAGCTCAACTCCCCGGGACACTGCCACAACCCCTAAATGTCAAGAGGCAGCAAGAACAATGTTCTTGTCACAAGACTATCGGAATGATTCCAAGATACCCGCATGATACTAAAAAAATTCTCATGAAATTTGAGGAGAGGGAAGTCAAAACTTATACGTCTGGAGGCCTCACCAGAGCGACGAAGGGATTGAGGAGTAAAAAGAATCCTACTCTCTGATATATATATTCCTAAGACTCAAAACATTTTGTTCTAGACTCAACAACGTCAGCGATTCGATCAAGCGGGGGGCTCCTAAGTCGGGGATGGCTCTGATTACCAACTTGTAACACCCACAATGCGGCTATATCTCCCACATGTCGGGGCACGACTTAGAGGCATAGCCGCATGGTACTTTTGTCGCAAGAGGGGTAATCTTCACACAATCCCATGTACTGAATAAGAAAGGGATAAAGAGTTGGCTTACAATCGCCACTTCACACAATACATAAGTAAATCATACATCATCCAAATACACTCAAAGACCGACTACGGCCAAATCCAACAAAAAAGGAAGATAAATCCCAAATTCTAGATCCCCGATCGTCCCAACTGGGCTCCACTATTGATCATCAGGAAATGAAACGTAGTAATGACCCAGATCCTCGTCGAACTCCCACTTGAGTTCGGTAGCATCACCTGCACTGGTATCCTCGGCACCTGCAACTGTTTGGAAGTATCCGTGAGTCACGAGGACTCAGTAATCTCACACCCGCGAGATCAAGACTATTTAAGCTTATGGGTAGGAGAAGGTAGTGAGGTGGAGCTGCAGCAAGCACTAAGCATATATGGTGTCTAACATACGCAAATAAGAGCGAGAAGAGAAGCAACGCATGGTCGAGAAGCTAGAAGTGATCAAGAAGAGATCCTGAAGCTACTTACGTTCTAGCATAACACAAGACCGTGTTCACTTCCCGGACTCCGTCGAAAAGTGACCATCACGGCTACACACGCGGTTGATTCATTTTAATTAAGTCAAGTGTCAAGTTCTCTACAACTGGATATTAACAAATTCCCATCTGCTACATAACCGTGGGCACAACTCTCGAAAGTTTATACCCTGCAGGGGTGTCCCAACTTAGCCCATCACAAGCTCTCACGGTCAATGAAGGATATTCCTTCTCCCGAAAAGACCTGATCAGTCTCGAAATCCCGGTTACAAGACATTTCGACAATGGTAAAACAAGACCAGCAAGACCACCCGACTGTGCCGACAAATCCCGGTACGAGCTGCACATATCTCGTTCATAGGGCACACTGGATGAGAAATCCGTACAGCTAAAAGCATCCCTCAAGTTTCCCCAAGGTGGCACTGCAAAGGGCTCTAGTTTGGACCAACACTCAGAGGAGCACTTGCCGGGGGGGTGTTAAAATAAACATGACCCTCAGGCTCGCAAAAACCCGAGCCAAAAGGCTTAGGTGGCAAATGTTAAAACCAAGGTTGGGCCTTGCTAGAGGATTTTTATTCAAAGCGAACTGTCAAGGGGGTCCCGTAACCCCAACCGCGTAAGGAACGCAAAATCAAGGAACATAACACCGGTATGACGGAAACTATGGCGGCAAGAGTGGAACAAAACACTAGGAAAAAGGTCGAGCCTTCCACCCTTTACCAAGTATATAGATGCGTTAAATTAAATAAGAGATATTGCGATATCCCAACATATCCATGTTCCAACATGGAACAAACTTCAACTTCACCTGCAACTAGCAACGCTATAAGAGGGGCTGAGCAAAAGCGGTAACATAGCCAAACAACGGTTTGCTAGGAAGGTGGGTAAGAGGCTTGACATGGCAATATGGGAGGCATGATATAGCAAGTGGTAGGTAGCGCGACATAGCGATAGAGCGAACAACTAGCAAGCAAAGATAGAAGTGATTTCGAGGGTATGGTCATCTTGCCTGCAAAGTTCTTAGAGTTGTCAAAAGCTTGATCCTTGATAGCGTACTCAACAGGTTCCTCATTCATGTACTCGTATTCCGGCTCTACCTAAATCAAGAACACAAGCAATGGAACAACAATCAATCACGGTGCAATGCACAAGCAACATGATGCAATACATGGCATGATATGCAAGATATGATATGCAATGCATATGCGTGCTCCGGAAGGGAAAGAATGATCAAGGCATCAAATTGGCAAACCAAGTATGCCGTTGGAAAGATGAGATGATTTCGGTTGAAATCGATATAAAGATCACCGGAAACGGATGCACGGTTTGCAAATGGCAAGCAAAATAAGAATGACGCAAATCTGCGATTAACAGCATGATGCCACTTAGAATGCAACAAGAAACTAAGCTACTGCACTATAATATAGCAACAAAGCATATGAAAGTGATGTACAAGAGATGATTGACAAAACATGAACACTGAGCTACGGCTAACTCACACTAGAACGGGTTCAAACAAGCATGTCAAAAAGTGCAAAAGATATCAGCTTCACAGACTTTGTGAAAATACTAACATGTCAAAAACAACATCAGGAAGCAATGTTTAGAGGAAGCAAACAACATGCTACAGGAACATATCATGGCACATAAAGGCATGGCATGATTCTACTAAATTCATAGAACAAAAGTCCCCTACTGAACATGAGCCAAAAAGGCACATAAGATATGATGGCACCCATGTAAACATAGAAAGTTTTATTAACAATTTCAGACTTAGAAGAAAAACAGAGCATGGCATAAATAGATTTATGATAGCAACTTTCCAAGCTCATGCCACTCACCACAAAGCATTACATGACAATATAAGCATACCAAAAGTAATAAGAAATGTTCATGAAGCTAAGCATGGCAATATCAAGATCATAGGGTACATGCATCACTAGCAACAACCATGGCAATATGGATTAACATGTTAACAATCTGTCAGGAATAATTTATAGCAAAAGTAGAGCAAGCAAATGACATGCTAGAGCACTCCATAATTGCAACCAGGGGCATGAGTGGATACACCATAACCACATGTTCAAAACATCCTTACTGAAGTATCTTAAAATAATCATGGATCTCATGGTAGCATCAAGTTTACATGGCATCCAAATAACAGCAGGAAAAGGACTTAGCAAAAACCAAAGTCCCTGAAAACAGCAACATCACGGGCCTAGTTTGCATGCTTGTGCTAGTCATCACATAGATCAAAAAATATAAAGGACTTGCACCTCTCTAAAGATGGCATGTTGTAATTCAAAACACATGTAGACCTTATGCTCATAGAATGCACACATCAAATGCAACAAAAATGACAAATCACCATGATCTGATAAGTACCAGCAGTTAACATTTTATAGCACTCTTGCAACAATTAAAATGGCATCATAATGGACAGTAACATGCATGGAAGTGCTGCTAACATTAAGAGCTCAACGATACGAACATTTTGACATATCATATGCATGGTTTGGAGCCAAGGTCATGGAGATATGGTGCGTTGAACAGGGGCATAAAACATTGCAAAGAAAAGACTTGGAGGAAATTCAGGGTCAACCGTTGGATCTAGGGTTTGGGTGCGTTCTTCGAGGTTTGTCGGGGTTCGTGGGAGATGGAGGTCGCGGTGGCCGGAGAGGGTCGGGGAAGAGGCAGATCCGGTCCGGCTCGACCGGATCCGGCCGGCGACGAGGCCGGGAGGCGCGGCGACATCGGGGTGGCGCGGCCGGGCGGCGGCACGTGGCGTGGTAGCGGGCGGCGGCGAGGGCGGCAACGCGCAGGCGGCGGCGAAGGGCGGCGGCAACGCGCAGGCGGCGGCGAAGGGCGGCGGCGCGAGGCGGCGAAGGCAGCAACCGGCAACGAGCGGGCGCGGGGCGGCGGCGGATGGGCCCGTCAGGCTTCGGCGGTGGGCGGCGGTGCCGCCACATGGCAGCCTCCGATTGGCTAGGCGCGGTGCTGCGGACACGTCCGGCGGACGAGAGGAGCGGTTTCTAGGGTTTTGACCTAGATTTCAGGGGAGATGCACATATTTATAGGTAGATGGAGATAGGAGTGTCCAAATGAGGTGCGGTTTTCGCCCACACGATCGTGATCCAATAACGGAGAACATGAAGATGGTTTAGATGGGTTATTGGGATGTTTTCGAGGGGTGTTGGGCTGCAACACACAAGGGGCTTTTGCGGTTACCCGGTTAACCGTTGGGGCATCAAACAGCCTCCAAATGGAACGAAATTTGACAGGCGGTCTACCGGTGGTGTACCAAGGCCACTTGACAAATCTCGGCCCATTCCGATAACGTTTAACTCTCACTCACGAAAAGAGACAAGAGAGGTGCGCCGGGTGCATGTGGGAGTGTCGGGTTGCGAAACAAACAATGGGGAAAATGCTCGGATGCATGAGACGAACACGAATGCAAACGCGATGCACATGATGACATGATATGAAATGCATTACATGAACAAAATGCAAAACAAAAGACAAAAGGCCAACCACGAAGGGAATCTCATAACATAAAGCCGAAAATGGCGAGAGTCGGAGTTACAAATATGGCAAGTTACATCCGGGGTGTTACACGCTAAGCTCCCCGATAACGGCGCCAGAAAAGAGCTTGATGTCTACTACACTACACAACCTTGTTCTTGTAGACGTTGTTGGGCCTCCAAGTGCAGAGGTTTGTAGGACAGTAGCAAATTTCCCTCAAGTGGATGACCTAAGGTTTATCATTCCGTGGGAGGCGTAGGATGAAGATGGTCTCTCTTAAACAACCCTGCAACCAAATAGCAAAGAGTCTCTTGTGTCCCCAACACACCCAATACAATGGTAAATTGTACAGGTGCACTAGTTCGGTGAAGAGATGGTGATACAAGTGCAATATGAATGGTAGATATAGGTTTTTGTAATCTGACTGAAAATATAAAAACAGCAAGGTAGCAAGTGGTAAAATTGAGCGTAAATGGTATTGCAATGCTACGAAACAAGGCCCAGGGTTCATACTTTCACTAGTGCAAGTACTCTCAACAATAATAACATAATTGGATCATATAACTATCCCTCAACATGCAACAAAGAGTCCCTCCAAAGTAACTAATAGTGGAGAACAAACGAAGAGATTATTGTAGGGTACGAAACCACCTCAAAGTTATCCTTTCTAATCGATCTATTCAAGAGTCCGTAGTAAAATAACATGTAGCTATTCTTTCCGTTCAATCTATCATAGAGTTCTTACTAGAATAACACCTTACGACACAAATCAACCAAAACCCTAATGTCACCTAGATACTCCAATATCACCTCAAGTATCCGTGGGTATGATTATACGATATGCATCACATAATCTCAGATTCATCTATTCAACCAACACAAAGAACTTCAAAGAGTGCCCCAAAGTTTCTACCAGAGAGTCAAGACGAAAACGTGTGCCAACCCCTATGCATAAGTTCACGAGGTCACGGAACTCGCAAGTTGATCACCAAAACATACATCAAATGGATCACGTGATATCCCATTGTCGCCACAGATAAGCACATGCAAGAGATACATCAAGTGTTCTCAAATCCTTAAAGACTCAATCCGATAAGATAACTTCAAAGGGAAAACTCAATACATTACAAGAGAGTAGAGGGGGAGAAACATCATAAGATTGTAACACCCCGGATGTAACTTTCCCAATTTGTACTCCACTCTTGCCGTTTCGGCGTTAAGTTATATTTATTTTCTCGGGTTCGGGTCCTTGTCTCCGTGTATTGTTGTCGTTGTCATGCATCTCATATCATGTCATCATGTGCATTGCATTTGCATATGTGTTCGTCTCATGCATTCGAGCATTTTCCCCGTTGTCCGTTTTGCATTCCGGCGCTTCGTTCTCCTCCGGTGGTCATTTCTAGCTTTCTTTCGTGTGTGTGGATTAAACATTTCCGGATTGGACCGAGACTTGCCAACGGCCTTGGTTTACTACCGGTAGACCGCCTGTCAAGTTTCGTATCATTTGGACTTCGTTTGATACTCCAACGGTTAACCGAGGGACCGAAAAGGCCTCGTGTGTGTTGCAGCCCAACACCCCTCCAATTTGGCTCAAAACCCACCTAACTCTGCTCCATCATCTAGAGCGTTTTATCACGATCGCGTGGCCGAAAACGACACCTCATTTGGACTCTCCTAGCTCCCTCTATGCCTATTTAAAGACCCCCCCGAAATTCGGATCTCCGTCTCCCCCGTAACCCTAAAACCTGCTCACGCCGCCGCCGGACATGTCCGCCTCCTAGCGGACACATCGCCGCCGCCAATCAACTGCCGCCACCTGTCGCGCCCGCGCCCACTTCCCCGCCTCCCGCGCTGGCCCGCGAGGGCCCGAGGCCGGCCCTCCCCGCCGATCGCTCGGGCCAGAGCGCCGCGCCGCCGCCCGCCTCGTCTTCCCCACGCCCGGCCGTCGCTCCGCGCCTGGCGCCGCCCGCGCCCTTCTCCGGCCGCCCGCCGCCCCCTTGCTCGCCGCCCGACGCCGCACCGACGCCGCGGCCGCGCCGCCACACCCCGGCGGGCTCCCCTCGTCGCCGGCCCTCTCCAGCCGCCCGCCGCCTCCTCCACGCCCAAGCCCGGCCGGCCTCCTCCTTCCTCCGGCCACCGCAGCTCCCTACTCCGGCGAGAGCTCCGTCTAACCTCGTTTTGCGTGCAGATCTAGATCCGGTGAACAGTAAACCCTAGAGGTTGATTTTTTCTACCAAGTCCCGAAATTCTCAGTCCAAGTGCTCCTGTTCACGGCTCCGTAACTTTGCATCCGTAGCTCCGATTCATGCATATAACATATCAAAATGTTCAACTCAGAGAGTACATCATTTCATTCCATTGCATCATTTTCATTTGAGCTCATCTTGATGCCCGAAATGCCGTTAGAAGAGGACTACTTGAGATAATTGTCAGATCTGCTAATCCGTTTAGGTTTTTGTCATTTTGCCATGATTAATGTGTGCATGATATGCCCTGTTGCTCTACATGTGTTTTGTTAAGGGTTTTGTCATCTTTCCAGAGGTGCAACCCATGTATTTTTTTGATGTGTGTGGTGACTTGTGCAAGCTTGCAAAGTGGTGCACTTGCTAATTCTGTTTTCAGGGACTTAGCAATTTCACTAAGTCCTGGAGTTGTTTATCTCATGATGCCATATGTTCATGTTGTTTCCTAGTGATCCGTGCCTATTTGAGGATGATCAGTAAGGATGTTTTGTTAATCTTGTAGTGCTCTATCCATCCATGTCTTTGTTTGCAATTATGGAGCACCCTAGCTTGAGTCAATCGAGCTCTACTTTTGCTACTTTGTGAATCTGGGTAGATTGTCAACTTGTTTGCGATTTTGCCGATGATGTTGTAGTTGATCCGTGCATGCTATGCTATTGTTCTTGCCATGTATAGCTTGCATTTTGTGCCTTCTTGATGGGTGTATGCTTGTCTTACCATGACTTGCACCATAGTGAGTGCATCGAGCTTGTAAACATGCCTACTTGAGTTTCAGCATGTGTCAGTTTTCACTAAGTCTGTGATCTGATTATGTTTTTGCTATGTTCACATGCTTGCAATTGTATTTTTTTATCCCTTTTGGCTCAAGGTCACTAAGGGACTTTTGTTAAGCTCTTTGAGTAGCTCCATGCCATGCTTTACTTTTCCATATTCAGTTCCTGTAGTATATAGTTTTGTTGCTCCGAAGAGTGCTACCTGATCTGAAATTCCAGACAAGTGTTAATTTCACTAAGTCTGAAATCTGTTTGCCATATGCATTTTTGCCATGCTTGTTTGAACCTGTTAATGGATGAATTGGCCGTAGCTCAGTGCTAGACTTTTGCTAAGCATCTTGAATGCATCCCTGCCATGTATTTTGTTGTCATGTTTGGTTGCTGTAGCATGTTCATTTCATTGCATTTAGATGCCTACTTGCTGTAAATCGCAGACCGGTGTCATTTTTAAATCGCTTGCCATTTCCAAACCGTAACTCTGATTCCGGCGTTCTTTATATTGTTTTCAAGCAATTTCATCTCAACTTTCCAGTGGCACACTTGGATTTCCATGTTGAGACCAGGTTGATGCATTTCCTGTCATATCTTGCATTTTGCATCCCGCATCGCATCCCGCATAGCATATCATCATCGCATCGTCTTGTTTGGATTCTTGCACGTGGTTGATTGTGTCCTTGTTGCTTGTTTGTCTTGTTTGGGTAGAGCCGGGAGACGAGTTCGCTAACGAGGAGCCCGTTGAGTTTGCTTTCGAGGATCCAGTCAACTCTGACAACTGTGCAGGCAAGATGATCATACCCTCGAAATCACTACTATCTTTGCTATGCTAGTTTGCTCGCTCTTTTGCTATGCCAATGCTACGATGCCTAACATTTGCCTGCAAGCCTCCCAAATTTCCATGTCAAACCTCTAACCCACCTTGTCCTAGCAAACCGTTGATTGGCTATGTTACCGCTTTGCTCAGCCCCTCTTATAGCGTTGCTAGTTGCAGGTGAAGATTGGAGGCCGTTCCTTGTTGGAACATTTATTTACTTGTTGGGATATCATTATACTGCTATGTTATCTTAATGCATCTATATACTTGGTAAAGGGTGGAAGGCTCGGCCTCTCGCCTAGTGTTTTGTTCCACTCTTGCCACCCTAGTTTCCGTCATATCGGTGTTATGTTCCCGGATTTTGCGTTCCTTACGCGGTTGGGTTATAATGGGAACCCCTTGATTGCTGGAAAAGCTTTAATCAAGGCGAACTATCAAGGGGTTCCCATTATAACCCAACCGCGTAAGGAACGCAAAATCCGGGAACATAACACCGATATGACGGAAACTAGGGTGGCAAGAGTGGAACAAAACACTAGGCGAGAGGCCGAGCCTTCCACCCTTTACCAAGTATATAGATGCATTAAGATAACATAGCAGTATAATGATATCCCAACAAGTAAATAAATGTTCCAACAAGGAACGGCCTCCAATCTTCACCTGCAACTAGCAACGCTATAAGAGGGGCTGAGCAAAGCGGTAACATAGCCAATCAACGGTTTGCTAGGACAAGGTGGGTTAGAGGTTTGACATGGAAATTTGGGAGGCTTGCAGGCAAATGTTAGGCATCGTAGCATTGGCATAGCAAAAGAGCGAGCAAACTAGCATAGCAAAGATAGTAGTGATTTCGAGGGTATGATCATCTTGCCTGCAAAGACCGAGATACTGAGTCTGATCGGAACGTCTTGGGAGGAGGTCTATTCCTTCGTTGACCGTGAGAGCTTGTCATGGGCTAAGTTGGGACTCCCCTGCAAGGATTTGAACTTTCGAAAGTCGTGCCCGCACTTATGGGCAGATGGGAATTTGTTAATGTCCAGTTGTAGATAACTTGAACCTTAACTTAATTAAAATGAATCAACTGAGTGTGTTACCGTGATGGCCTCTTCTCGGCGGAGTCCGGGAAGTGGACACGGTGTTGGAGTAATGTTTGCCCAGGTGGTTCTCTAGTTTCTCGCTCGCGCTTTGCCTCCTCTTCTCGCTCTCTTTTGCGAATAAGTTAGCCACCATACTTGCTAGTCGCTTGCTGCAGCTCCACATATATTTACCTTGCCTTACCTATAAGCTTAAATAGTCTTGATCGCGAGGGTGCGAGATTGCTGAGTCCCTGTGGCTCACAGATTACTATTACACCAGATGCAGGGCCTGATGATTCCGCTCCAGGAGACGTGTATGAGCTCAAGTGGGAGTTCAATGAGGACTCTCAACGTTACTATGTTTCCTTTCCCGATGATCAGTAGTGGTGCCCAGTTGGGGGTGAACGGGGCCGTTGTCGCATGTTGGGTTCTCTTTTATTTTGGCGCCGTAGTCGGGCCATGAGTGTTTGGATGATGTAATGTTATTTATGTACTTGATTGACGTGGCGAGTGTAAGCCAACTATGTTATCTCCCCTTTATTATTTATATTACATGGGATGTTGTGAAGATTGCCTAACTTGCGACATATGCCTTCAATGCGATTATGTCTCTAAGTCGTGCCTCGACACGTGGGAGCTATAGTCGCATCGAGGGTGTGACAAGTTGGTAATCAGAGCCTTCCCCGACCTTAGGAGCCCCATTGCTTGATCGTTTTAGCGGCCGAGTTGTGTCTAGAAAAATGTTTTGAGTCATTTAGGAATTATATATCGGAGAGTTTAGGACTTCTTTTTACTTCCCAGTCTCCTCATCGCTCTGGTAAGGCATCCTGACGTAGAGTTTTGACTCTTCTCTCCTCAAATTTCACTAAAAAAAATTTAGGATCACGCGGGTATCTTGGAATCGTTTCGATAGTTTTATGATGAGAACATTGTCTTGGTGCCTCCTGTCAGGGGTTTAGTGGAAGTGTCCCGGGGAGTTGAGCTCTGAGGTGTTATCATCATAATTTTATCGTTGCAGTTCTGGAATACCTGAGTTTAGTATGCCGACATCGAAAATCTCTTTTATGTAGTTTGTTGGTGAGATAACCTCGACGCCACCCAGTACTGGGGCGGGAGTTCGGGAGTATCGCCATAACTTCTATAATGGATGCTTTTCGAAGGTTGAGGTAGATGGTTTCCGAAGGTTTCTTGGTTGTGTGTTGAAGGATGGATACAGCTGGATGTAGGATTTGCTAGTTTGGGATGGCTCCTCCAACGTGCACGACTCTGAATCCTGATCCGCCACCACCTCCCCCTCCTCCGGAGGCATGGCAAGTTGTGATGGCCACAACCAATGCAAACACACAGTTGATCATGCAAATTCTTCAAGAGCGCAATCAAGGCAACCAAGGGAATCAAGGCAGCAATCAGAATCACTTTGCTACACTCAACCAGTTCCTTGCTAACGGGCCAAAGACTTTCAGCAATTGTGTTGAGGCAACCGATGCTGACGATTGGCTTGTGGATCTGTGCAAGCATTTCGAGTGCAGTAACGTCAGGCCTGAGGACTTTGTTAAGTTCACTTCCTTCCAACTCAAAGATCAAGCTGCAGAATGGTTCCAGTAGTACAAGGATTCCAGAGGTGGACGTGTTATCACTTGGGATGATTTCCGTCGAGATTTCCAAGCTCATCATATTCCGCAGAGCGTGGTTGAAAGTAAGCGTGAGGAATTCTGCAATCTGAAGCAAGGCTCTTTGTCTGTCTATGACTACAACAAGTTGTTCCAGAAGCTCGCCCGCTTTGCCAAGCAGGACGTCCCTGATGAGAAGAGCATGATATAACAGTTCAGGGGTGGTCTCAGAGAAGAAATTCAGCTAGCTCTTGTTCTCTTCGAACCCTTGAGATACGATGAGTTCTACAACATGGCACTGAAGCAAGAGGCTGCTCAGTTGAGGTGTGATGCTTCCAAGAAGTGAGTCAGAGACGTTACTCCTTCCTCTACTCAAGTGGCCAAGTAGCAGAAGTATTGGCTTCCTCCTCCTCCGTTCCGTTAGCCGTATCAGCAGAAGAGCAAAGGTGGCAGTGGTTCTTCCCACCCACCCAACCCTGGCTTTCAGAACAAGACTTCGTCTCAAGCTCCAAGATCGAGTGCTCCGTACCACCGTCCGCTTTCAGAGGTCACGTGCAACAAGTGCCAACAGAAGGGTCACTATGCCAACAAGTGTTTCAACCAGAGGCGTCTTCCTCCTCCTCCTGTCAGATCGGCAAGTACAGTTGTGGTCAAGCATAACCCCAAGCATGCCAAGGTCAACTTGATGAACGCAGCCCAGGCAGAGGACTTGTCAGATGTGATTATGGGTAACCTTCCTGTTAACGATGTTCCTGCAAAAGTTCTTTTTGACACTAGTGCATCGCATTGCTTCATCTCGAAACCTTTTGCATCTAAGCATGAGTTGACTTCCCAAGTTATGCATAAACCGTTAGCAGTTGTCTCTCCGGGTAAATGTTTGCTCGCTAATCACGAGATTCCGGATGTTTCTATCATGATGGGTGATTTCAAGTTTCTGGCTTCTCCGATGGTTCTTGGTAACTCGGATATTGATCTTATCCTCGGGATGGATTGGCTTTCTAAGCACAAGGCTCAGCTTGATTGTGCAGCCAGGAAAATTCAATTGACTCATTCGTCTGAGGATGTAATTGTCTTTGCCGCTCGGGATAATACCATCCGTCTGTTTTCTCTCAATGAGAAGGGTGAACTCGATGCCATCTCGCAAATTCCAGTCGTTTGCAAATATCAAGACGTCTTTCCAGAAGAGCTTCCAGGAATGCCTCCGCACCGGCCAGTTGAATTCGTTATTGATCTTGAGCCTGGCACGGAACCTGTGTGCAAACGTCCTTACAAGCTCGGACCTGAAGAGTTGAAGGAGCTGAAGAAGCAACTCGATATTCAAGAGAAAATGGGTCTCATCCGGCCTAGTTCTTCTCTGTGGGGTTGTGGTGTTCTTTTTGTGAAGAAGAAGGATGGAACGGACCGACTTTGTGTTGATTACCGTCCAGTGAACAAGAAGACCATCAAGAACAAATACCCACTTCCCAACATCAATGAGCTGTTCGAACAACTCAAAGGTGCCCAAGTATTCTCAAAGCTTGATCTCCGTATGGGTTATCATCAGATTCGTATCCGTGAGCAAGATATTTCCAAGACGGCTTTGAGGACAAGATTTGGTTCATATGAATACACTGTCATGTCTTTTGGCCTCGTCAACGCTCCTCCGACGTTCTCTCGCATGATGAACTTCATCTTCAACGCCTACACCAATGACTTCGTTTTGGTCTATCTCGACGACATTCTGGTTTTCTCCAAGAACAAGGAAGATCATGCCAAGCACTTGCATTTGGTTCTTGATAAGCTCAGAGAACACAAGTTCTACGCCAAGTTCTCCAAGTGTGAATTTTGGCTTGATGAGGTTCTTTATCTTGGTCATATCATCTCTGCCAAGGGCATTGCTGTGAATCCTGAGAAGGTGTCTGCAATTGTGAATTGGGAACCTCCTCAGAATGTGAAGCAACTCCGTAGCTTCCTCGGTCTCGCAAGCTACTGCCGAAGATTCGTTGAAAACTTTTCTAAGATCGCGAAGCCTCTCTCAAATCTTCTTCAGAAGCACGTCAAGTACGTTTGGTCTCCGGAGTGTGACATTGCTTTCAACACTTTGAAAGAGAAATTGATCACTGCTCCAGTTCTGACTCTGCCTGATGAATCCAAGCCGTATGAGGTCTTTTGTGATGCCTCTCTCCAAGGTCTTGGCGCAGTATTGATGCAAGAGAAGAAAGTTGTTGCTTATACCTCTCGCCAGTTGAAGCCTAATGAGAAGAACTACCCCACTCATGATCTCGAGTTGGCGGCAGTTGTGCATGCTCTTTTGACTTGGAGACATCTTCTATTGGGAAGAAAAATGGACATTTTCACTGATCACAAGAGTCTCAAGTACATCTTCACTCAGCCTAATCTCAACCTCAGGCAAACTCGATGGGTCGAAATGATTCAAGAGTATAATCCGAGTATTGAGTATACTCCAGGCAAGGCCAATGTGATTGCTGACGCATTGAGCAGGAAAGCTTACTGCAACAGTCTGATTCTCAAGCCTTATCAACCCAAGCTTTGTGAAGCTTTCCGCAAACTTAATCTGCAAATTGTTCCTCAAGATTTCCTCACCAACCTTCAAGTCTCTCCTACCTTGGAAGACCAGATTCGCCAAGCCCAGCTTCTTGATGCTATGGTGAAAAAGGTGAAGATTGGGATTGCCAAGAGTCAGCCCAAGTACAAGTGCTACCGCCTTGATGACAAGGACAATCTCTTCTTCGAGGATTGTATTGTTGTACCCAAAGGTGACCTCCGTAAAGTGATCATGAACGAGGCTCACAATTCTCTCCCCTCCATCCACCCTGGGAGCACGAAGATGTATCAGGACCTCAAGCAAGCTTATTGGTGGACTCGAATGAAGCGCGAGATTGCTCAATTCGTGAATGAATGTGATGTCTGTAGAAGAGTGAAGGCAGAACACCAAAGGCCAGCTGGTCTCCTCCAACCTCTTGCCATTCCAGAATGGAAATTTGACCACATTGAAATGGACTTCGTGACTGGGTTTCCAAAGTCCAAGCGTGGCAATGATGCTATATTCGTTGTCATCGACAAACTCACCAAAGTGGCTCATTTTCTGCCTATCAAAGAGTCGATCACTGCAGCTCAATTGGCGGAACTCTATACCTCTCGAATTGTCTCTCTGCACGGTATTCCTCAAGTGGTCTCTTCAGACCGTGGCAGCATCTTTACATCCAAGTTTTGGGATTCTTTTCAGAAGGCCATGGGCACGAACATCCGCTTTAGCACAGCTTTCCATCCTCAAACTAGCGGTCAAGTCGAGCGTGTCAACCAGATTCTTGAAGATATGCTCAGGGCTTGTGTGATCTCCTTCGGCATGAAGTGGGAGGATTGTCTTCCTTATGCTGAATTCTCCTACAACAACAGTTTTCAAGCAAGTTCGGGCAAGGCCCCATTTGAAATTCTGTATGGCAGGAAGTGCCGTACCCCTCTCAACTGGTCTGAAACCGGTGAACGTCAGCTTTTGGGAAATGACTTAATCACAGAAGCAGAAGAAATGTGCAAAGTCATTTGTGATAACCTCAAAGCAGCCCAATCCCGTCAGAAGAGCTACTGTGATAGTAAGCACCGTGATTTGGCTTTCGAGATCGGAGATCATGTTTACCTCCGCGTCTCTCCTATGAAAGGTAATCGTCGCTTCGGTATCAAAGGGAAGCTTGCCCCTAGATACGTGGGACCTTTCAAGATTATCAGCAAGAGAGGCGACCTCGCCTATCAACTCGAGCTTCCTTCAAACTTTGCAAATGTTCATGATGTTTTCCATGTCTCTCAGCTTCGAAAGTGCTTCAAGACTCCTGACCGCACCGTCAACTTCGAGGACATTGAGCTCCAAGAAGATCTCTTTTATCGTGAGCACCCAGTTGCCATTCTTGAAGAGACTAAACGCAAGACTCGCAACAAGTCAATCAAATTTCTCAAAGTCAAGTGGTCACACCATTCCGACCGTGAAGCTACCTGGGAACGTGAGGATCACCTCCGTTCTGAGTACCTGGCGTTCTTTCAGTCCTAGATCTCGGGACGAGATCCTTTCGTCGTGGTGGAGTGTTGTAACACCCCGGATGTAACTTTCCCAATTTGTACTCCACTCTTGCCGTTTCGGCGTTAAGTTATATTTATTTTCTCGGGTTCGGGTCCTTGTCTCCGTGTGTTGTTGTCGTTGTCATGCATCTCATATCATGTCATCATGTGCATTGCATTTGCATATGTGTTCATCTCATGCATTCGAGCATTTTCCCCGTTGTCCGTTTTGCATTCCGGCGCTTCGTTCTCCTCCGGTGGTCATTTCTAGCTTTCTTTAGTGTGGGGGGATTAAACATTTCCAGATTGGACCGAGACTTGCCAAGCGGCCTTGGTTTACTACCGGTAGACCGCCTGTCAAGTTTCGTATCATTTGGACTTCGTTTGATACTCCAACGGTTAACTAAGGGACCGAAAAGGCCTCGTGTGTGTTGCAGCCCAACACCCCTCCAATTTGGCCCAAAACCCACCTAACTCTGCTCCATCATCTAGAGCGTTTGATCACGATCGCGTGGCCGAAAATCGCACCTCATTTGGACTCTCCTAGCTCCCTCTATGCCTATTTAAAGACCCCCCCCCCGAAATTCGGATCTCCGTCTCCCCTGTAACCCTAAAACCTACTCACGCCGCCGCCGGACATGTCCGCCTCCTAGCGGACACATCGCCGCCACCAATCAACCGCCGCCACCTGTCGCGCCCGCGCCCACTTCCCCGCCTCCCGCGCTGGCCCGCGAGGGCCCGAGGCCGGCCCTCCCCGCCGACCGCTCGGGCCAGAGCGCCGCGCCGCCGCCCGCCTCGTCTTCCCCACGCCCGGCCGCCACTCCGCGCCTCGCGCCGCCCGCGCCCTTCTCCGGCCGCCCGCCGCCCCCTTGCTCGCCGCCCGACGCCGCACCGACGCCGCGGCCGCGCCGCCACACCCCGGCGGGCTCCCCTCCTCGCCGGCCCTCTCCGGCCGCCCGCCGCCTCCTCCACGCCCAAGCCCGGCCGGCCTCCTCCTTCCTCCGGCCACCGCAGCTCCCTACTCCGGCGAGAGCTCCGTCTAACCTCGTTTTGCGTGCAGATTTAGATCCGGTGAACAGTAAACCCTAGAGGTTGATTTTTTCTACTAAGTCCCGAAATTCTCAGTCCAAGTGCTCCCGTTCACGGCTCCGTAACTTTACATACGTAGCTCCGATTCATGCATATAGCATATCAAAATGTTCAACTCAGAGAGTACATCATTTCATTCCATTGCATCATTTTCATTTGAGCTCATCTTGATGCCCGAAATGCCGTTAGAAGAGGGCTACTTGAGATAATTGTCAGATCTGCAAATCCGTTTAGGTTTTTGTCATTTTTGGCATGATTAATGTGTGCATGATATGCCCTGTTGCTCTACATATGTTTTGTTAAGGGTTTTGTCATCTTTCCAGAGGTGCAACCCATGTATTTTTGTGATGTGTGTGGTGACTTGTGCAAGCTTGCAAAGTGGTGCACCTGCTAATTCTGTTTTCAGAGACTTAGCAATTTCACTAAGTCATGGAGTTGTTTATCTCATGATGCCATATGTTCATGTTGTTTCCTAGTGATCCGTGCCTATTTTGAGGATGATCAGTAAGGATGTTTTGTTAATCTTGTAGTGCTCTATCCACCCATGTCTTTGTTTGCAATTATGGAGCAACCTAGCTTGAGTCAATCGAGCTCTACTTTTGGTACTTTGTGAATCTGGGTAGATTGTCAACTTGTTTGCGATTTTGCCGATGATGTTGTAGTTGATCCGTGCATGCTATGCTATTGTTCTTGCCATGTCTAGCTTGCATTTTGTGCCTTCTTGATGAGTGTATGCTTGTCTTGCCATGACATGCACCGTAGTGAGTGCATCGAGCTCGTAAACATGCATACTTGAGTTATATTTTAGCATGTGTCAGTTTTCACTAAGTCTGTGATCTGATTATGTTTTTGCTATGTTCACATGCTTGCAATTGTATTTTCTGATCCCTTTTGTCAAGGTCACTAAGGGACTTTTGTTAAGCTCTTTGAGTAGCTCCATGCCATGCTTTACTTTGCCATGTTCAGTTCTTGTAGCATATAGTTTTGTTGCTCCGAAGAGTGCTACCTGATCTGAAATTCCAGACAAGTGTTAATTTCACTAAGTCTGAAATCTGTTTGCCATATGCATTTTTGCCATGCTTGTTTGAACCTGTTAATGGATGAATTGGCCGTAGCTCAGTGCTAGACTTTTGCTAAGCATCTTGAATTCATCCCTGCCATGTATTTTGTTGTCATGTTTGGTTGCTGTAGCATGTTCATTTCATTGCATTTAGATGCCTACTTGCTGTAAATCGCAGACCGGTGTCATTTTTAAATCGCTTGCCATTTCCAAACCGTAACTCTGATTCCGGCGTTCTTTATATTGTTTTCAAGCAATTTCATCTCAACTTTCCAGTGGCACACTTGGATTTCCATGTTGAGACCAGGTTGATGCATTTCCTGTCATATCTTGCATTTTGCATCCCGCATCGCATCCCGCATAGCATATCATCATCGCATCGTCTTGTTTGGATTCTTGCACGTGGTTGATTGTGTCCTTGTTGCTTGTTTGTCTTGTTTGGGTAGAGCCGGGAGACGAGTTCGCTAACGAGGAGCCCGTTGAGTTTGCTTTCGAGGATCCAGTCAACTCTGACAACTGTGCAGGCAAGATGATCATACCCTCGAAATCACTACTATCTTTGCTATGCTAGTTTGCTCGCTCTTTTGCTATGCCAATGCTATGATGCCTACCATTTGCCTGCAAGCCTCCCAAATTTCCATGTCAAACCTCTAACCCACCTTGTCCTAGCAAACCGTTGATTGGCTATGTTACCGCTTTGCTCAGCCCCTCTTATAGCGTTGCTAGTTGCAGGTGAAGATTGGAGGCCGTTCCTTGTTGGAACATTTATTTACTTGTTGGGATATCATTATACTGCTATGTTATCTTAATGCATCTATATACTTGGTAAAGGGTGGAAGGCTCGGCCTCTCGCCTAGTGTTTTGTTCCACTCTTGCCACCCTAGTTTCCGTCATATCGGTGTTATGTTCCCGGATTTTGCGTTCCTTACGCGGTTGGGTTATAATGGGAACCCCTTGATAGTTCGCCTTGATTAAAGCTTTTCCAGCAATGCCCAACCTTGGTTTTACCATTTTCCACCTAGCCTTTTCTTTTCCTTGGGTTCTACAGACTCAAGAGTCATCTTTATTTTAACCCCCCCCCCCCCGGGCCAGTGCTCCTCTGAGTGTTGGTCCAAACCGTCAGCCGCCGGTGGCTACCAGGGGCAACTCTGGGCTGGCCTACCGGAAGTTTGGACAATCTGAGTGTGCCCTGAGAAAGAGATATGTGCAGCTCCTATCGGGATTTGTCGGCACATTCGGGCGGTGTTGCTGGTCTTGTTTTAACCTGTCGAATTGTCTTGAATTACCGAGATACCGAATCTAATAGGAATGTCTTGTGAGGAGGTCTATTCCTTCGTTGACCGTGAGAGCTTGTCATGGGCTAAGTTGGGATTCCCCTGCAGGGATTTGAACTTTCGAAAGCCGTGCCCACGGTTATGGGCAGATGGGAATTTGTTAATGTCCGGTTGTAGATAACTTGAACCTTAACTTAATTAAAATGAATCAACTGAGTGTGTTACCGTGATGGCCTCTTCTCGGCGGAGTCCGGGAAGTGGACACGGTGTTGGAGTAATGTTTGCGCGGGTGGTTCTCTAGTTTCTCGCTCGCGCTTTGCCTCCTCTTCTCTCTCTCTTTTGCGAATAAGTTAGCCACCATACTTGCTAGTTGCTTGCTGCAGCTCCACATATATTTACCTTGCCTTACCTATAAGCTTAAATAGTCTTGATCACGAGGGTGCGAGATTGCTGAGTCCCTGTGGCTCACAGATTACTATTACACCAGATGCAGGGCCTGATGATTCCGCTCCAGGAGACGCGTATGAGCTCAAGTGGGAGTTCGATGAGGACTCTCAATGTTACTATGTTTCCTTTCCCGATGATCAGTAGTGGTGCCCAGTTGGGGGTGAACGGGGCCGTTGTCGCATGTTGGGTTCTCTTTTATTTTGGCGCCGTAGTCGGGCCATGAGTGTTTGGATGATGTAATGTTATTTATGTACTTGATTGACGTGGCGATGTAAGCCAACTATGTTATCTCCCTTTTATTATTTATATTACATGGGATGTTGTGAAGATTGCCTAACTTGCGACATATGCCTTCAATGCAATTATGTCTCTAAGTCGTGCCTCGACACGTGGTAGCTATGCATCGAGGGTGTGACAAAGATCCAACTATAATAGCAAAGCTTGTGATACATGAAGGTCATGCCAAATCAAGAACACGAAAGAGAGAGAGATCAAACACATAGCTACTGGTACATACCCTCAGCCCCGAGGGTGAACTACTCCCTCCTCGTCATGGAGAGCGCCGGGATGATGAAGATGGCCAGCGGAGAGGGATTCCCCTCCCCAGCAGGGTGCCGGAACGGGTCTAGATTGGTTTTCGGTGGCTATAGAGGCTTGCGGCGGCGGAACTCCCAGTCTAGGTTATTTTCTGTAGGTTTCTGTATATATAAGAGGTGTTGGCGTTTGGGATAAGTCAGGGGGATCCCCGAGGCGGCCACGAGGTAGGGGGCGCACCCCCCCACCCTCGTGATGGCCTCGTGACTCTTCTGGCCCATCTCCGATACTCCGTGGGCTTCTTCTGGTCCAAAAATGATCTCCGTGAAATTTCAGGTCAATTGGACTCCGTTTGATTTTCCTTTTCTGCGATACCCAAAAACAAGAAAAAAAACAGAAACTGGCACTGGGCTCTAGGTTAATAGGTTAGTCCCAAAAATCATATAAAATAGAATATAAATGCATATAAAACAACCTAGATTGATAATATAATAGCATGAAACAATCAAAAATTATAGATACGTTGGAGACGTATCACCTGTGTTCGTGTCATGTGTTGTATCCCTCGTTGTACTCATTCTATTCCTTCTATTAATGGAAAGATACGCAAGCTTTGCGTATTCACGAAAAAAATGACGGTTGCCGGGAGACAATTGGAGTAGGCGATCCTCAGCTATGTCATGATCAGACATCCCCACCATCGCCCAAAATCCCCGAGCGAAGGGGCACCGTAGGATGAGGCAGTCAGCTGTCTTGAGAGGCCCGGAACAGGGGGCATCATGTCGTGGCCCTGTCAACGATTTTTTTGCACATGAGAACATCTCTCATGTCACTTTGCACTGAAACTAGTAGCCAGATGGAGAAATGCACCCGACCGAAAGCATGGATCGACCAAACTACACAATCGATGCAATCAAACCGCAGAAGCGGCAAAGTCCATAAAACTTGGCAAAGGATAATCAGCTATTCTTAGCGGCGACGTGTCTTAAGTTCTCTGATCCGGATGCAAGGGGCATAGATGTTGGAGACAGTGAAGGAAAGGTCAGTGATGGTGAAGGTGAGGGTGGTGATGAGTGGAAAAAACCCTAGGCTTAGCATGGACAGAGGGAGAAAATGGATGTTTCATGTTTGTCAGATTTGTGACCACTCGCTTGACTTGATGTTTTTTTGTCAAGTACATCAATAAATAGTGACATGTTTTCGCACCCACCTCATGGGCCTAGGACTAAGATCGACTATGCAATTATCGGAAATTCGGAATGGTGCTTCATTCACGTGAGACAAAATGAAGTCAACACACAATAGTAGACTTTTTTCTGGCTGATTAGCCGATCTAATTTTCTTGTGTGTGACACAAATCTGTGTCGAATGGCTTTTGTATGGGTGCTGCTACGCGTTCGACGGATCTTTTTGCATCGCCTTGCGAGACGCCCGATCTAGCGGATTAAGCGGCTGAGCGCTAGTCTCTACAATTGCAACACGGGTCGCGTTGCGGAAATTTTCTGCAACACATCCCATGTTGCAGAAATTTTTGCAACATAGGTCAAGTTGCAGATTGTTTTTTGCAATAGAGGTCTTGTCGCAGAATTTTTTCATGACAAAGGTCCTTTTGCGGAAAGTTTATAGAAGTTAGAAATATTTCAGAAAATTTCATAACAAAGGTCATGTTGCGAAATTATTCTGCAACAGAGGTATTGTTACAGAAATTTTTTAGAGATATTTTCACAACAGAAAGTTGAGAGAATGAGGGTGAAACACAAAAGGAAGGGGAACGAGTCGTCCTGGATATTTATAAAACGGTAGGTGCTTTGTATGTGGGGCACACATGGAATCGTGGCAACCAATGAAGGTGTCGATGCGAGCGATGAAAATCCCCTCGGTGATTTGGAACGTTTCCCCTTCTCTATTCTTTTTTTTCTAGACAGTGAAACAGTTAACTAAGTTTTCAGTTTCAGTTATGTTTTCATACAAAGCTGGGGATGAAATTTTTCACAAGGACACATCGGTAGATGTATAAGAGCATCTCTAGCCGCGTCCCCAACAGACCCCCAAGGCCATTTTTTAGCGCCGGCGCCGAAAATTCGGCCCAATCGCGTCCCCGGGAGCCCATTTTAAGCCAGTTAGGCCTGAAACTGGCGCTGACGGACCCAGACAGAACTCGGCGCACTTGGGGCGTCCGGGGGCGCCGGGGCAATCAATTTTGGCACGAAAAAATGGCGGGTCCGCCTAGTCAGCAACCCCCCGCGCCTCGTTGTCCTCGTCGCCTCGGTTTCCCGCGGGGAATCAATGCCAAGGCTATCGTCGGTCAGCCTTCCATTGATTCCGCGGGGAATCAGTGATTCGTACACGCGTTGCTGCCACCCGACCGCTATAAAAGACGTACCCCTCCCTCGCCATTGGACGCACCCGCCCGCAGACCCCCCCCATCTCTCGCTGCTGACGCCCTCTCTTTCCCTCTCTCCCTCGTCTAGCCACTGATGGGTGAACGGTTCCCCAGTGACGTGGCGGCGGCCAACGACTTTGGCCGCCGCTCTCTGCACGAGTGGGAAGCCCACCTCCTCCACAAGGCGAACTACCCGGCGCCCCCAACATGCGCGTGCCAGGGGCGTCCCAGCCCCCCCGCTGCCCGATGTCGAACACCCCGGCTACTTCCACGCCGAGATCGAGCGTGTGCGGGCCTCTCTGTCGGACAAGGAGCGGGCCCTCTCGGAGTATGACACCGGCAACCACGAGGCTTGGGCGGCGTACTTAAAACGCCGGCAGGCGGAGCGGCTCGCCTCCATCAACAGTGCGACGGTGCTTCGGGGGCGCAACAACAGCGATGGCCGCCGCCTGTGGTGGGGCGCCCCCGGCGGCACGCTCCACGCCGTCCTCGAGTACCTTGAGGGCGGCAATGATCCGCCGCTCAAGTACCCGGCGGCCCCGGTTCCCCGCCAGAGTGGCGGCCCGTGGCTGCCGAGGCGAATGTTGGGCGGGTCGTCCTCCTCCTTCTCCTCGTCCCACTCCTCCAGGGCGCCGACGCTCGTCAGTGTCAAGGTCGAGCCTGTGGAGACGCTGCTCGGCCGGCGCACCCACGACGCCGTCCTCGTCATCAACGAGGTCGGTCGTGCCTCCTCCTCAGCTCCCCCCCGCCTCGTCAAGCCAAAGACGGAGCCGGGGCTCGCCACCGTGAAGAACGAACACGATGGAGCGCTCGACGACGAGGCCGCCATGAAGTAGGCTTGGGAGGATTGGGCCCGGCTGGAGATGGAGTGCCAGCGCCACGCCCTGGAGGAGATCGCCGCGCGCCGCCGTGGCCGCGACGAGGGAGGCATCATCGTGCTCGAGGACAGCGACGACGACGCGCCGCCACCGGCCAAACCAGTTCTCCAGGGCGACCCCATGCAGGGGTCCAGCAGGGACGGTCGTGCGAAGAAGAAGGAGGACGACGACGGCGACTACGCAGCGTTCAGCAAGTTCTTCGACCTGTAGGCGCGGCAGCAGCCCTTTGTTTTCTTTTCTTAGTAGATTTTATGTTTTCTATAATGTAAAAAAACCGTGGAACGTCTACATATTGCCGAATCTATGTCGTGTTTGCCGAATTTTAGCCGAAGTCTTTTTTAAAAAATGTTTATGGAAAAGGCATTTGGGGGCGACCTGGGGCGACAGATGGGAACCCGATTGTCCCCACACCGAAAATATCGTTGGTTCATCCCCAAACGACGCTTTTTCTAGCCTCTTAGGGAGCGAACAGCTGGAGATGCTCTGACGTCACCTAGGCATGTAACATCGTCTAGTACTGATCTTGTGGTAAGGCAGAAGCACCTACCACATCTTCACCATAGAAAAGTTGCTTTCATAGAGAAACGTAGAAATTACAAAAAGAGAAAACAACTCTTAGCCTGACACAGTGGTACGTCATTTGTGACGAAAAGGGTCGTAGTGGTGGGAGGTAGCAGAAAAAGCCAAACATATTGAATTCTGCAGGTGCCAGAATCACATTGCTTCCTGCGACCCTCCCTGCTCTCTATGTGTTAGACTAGTCACAGCGGAGAGTAACTTAGAGTAGTAACATGCATATGTTACTAGTCTATATTACTACATCCATAGTGGGTAGTAACATATATGTTATGTCATGCATCACTTCATTTATTAAGTTGTACACTCATCTTTTCTTGATATGTGTGATGTTATTGTAACTAGCTATGTTACCACATGCTTCTTTTTTTTCATTATTTACATGCTACATCATCTATTTTGTCTAGATAAGTGTGATGTTACCATCTATATTACTCCCACTGTGGGTAGTATTATGGTTGGTTCCCGTCACCATTTTCTTCATGAAGGGTGGATTTTATCTCTATACTTCTACTCACAAGAAAAACATTATCTCTGTATAACTACACTAATTGAAAAGAAATTAAAGTTTCATCGTATGTTAATTTTTATTTTACCTGCTCGAAGGTAAAAGTAGAGAGACAGAGACAATCAAATAGAATGACTGAGTTGTCTTTATTGATAGTTTTGGATCCCTTATATACAACATGTACGGACGTTCGCTCCATGAATAAACCGTTCTGACGTTTCCAACATCATGGGATTACACGCACGGGGAGAGTGGGAATTATCCCCTAATTAACACTGAGTTAAATTATTCTTAACATTACCATCTCTTCGTTCGTCCTTCTAACATCCATTGATTTTTTCACGATTTTCCTTCCCCTCCAGATCAAATAAAGAGGTAACCTAATAAACCAGATCAATTTATAATATAGCAATAAATTTGCGGTCGGTAGACAAATGGCTTCTTATGGTAAAATCTGGTTAGACATCTTTGATAACCCAATAAATAATCATAAATTCACTGCATGTAAACAAATATAAGTAATTAAAGCCAATAAAGTAGATCAGACACGAGCATATACTTATTTTGTCAGCTTAAGCAATGGCATAAAATATATGCTCTATAACCAAAATATAATTTTATTTTGCCTATTGTTTTGCATTAAGATTTGTCTAATATGATCCTCTTTTGCGTTAAAAGAAGATATTTGGCCTCGTGTCAATGCACGGGTGCATACCTAATATACTACTTCCTTCGTAAAGAGATATATAAGCGTTTAGGTCACTATTTTAGTTATCTAAACGCTTTTATATTTTTTTAGGAGTGAGTACTTAAAAAGAAAGTTAGGTTCCATCTGACAAAAAAAAAATCTTCCCACCACCTATCGTCTATCCTCCCACACAAAACCATTTTTTCCAGGTTTTCCATCCACTTGTGGTTTCATCAAACCAATCTTTGATAACCAAAAACCAGATCAATATATGGTATAGCAATAAATTCACGGTATGTAAAAATTTTATTTCTTGTGACAAACCTGATACTTATCACACATCTTGGTACCCCAATAAATAGTAATAAACTCACGGTCTATAAGCAAATAAATATCAATCACTCCTTTATTTTGATAACTCAATAAAGCAGATCAATCACAGACACATACGTATTTTATCAGTTTAACAAATGAAAAAAAACTGCTATAACTAAAAATAATCTTATTTTGCCTATTTTTCTGCATCAAGATTTGTCCCCTATTGTCGTTTTTATTGTGCTAAAAAATATTTCGCCCCCGTGACAATGGACAAACACATACCTGGTCAACTAAAAATAAAACATCAATGAGATACAAACATAATCATATGCTTGACCTCTGCGTGATTAAAAAACACACAACCAACACTAACGCACACACACAAAATCACACCGGCAAATATCAAAGTGAAAGGGCATTTCTTCCCTAAGTGTTTTGGTGTTGATGGCAACACAATTTTTGCGGACTAACCGTGTGCTTGAGCTACACATGCATATTTAAATGAAACATGGCATTTTCGACGCTTTTATTTCTTTGGTCCGTACTATTAAGAGGATTTGCTCCGGCGCAAATTTCTGTCAATGATGGAACATAAGTTATTTTGCCTATCTATAATACCTAAATAGTTCATCTCCACTAACCTATTTCCCTTGACATGCAGGCTATCCACATCAGCACCATTGCCCCGTCAGCGTTTAACTAGAGGCTTACAAGCAGGACCCATCATACCAAAAAACGAACACGTTGGCTTCAGTTACTACACACGTCGGCTTCAGTTACTGTTCATAGGCCCAGCCAGAGAAGCTCACGATGGACGTAATCGCAGCCCAGCCCGGCCATCGGCTTCCACTTCCTCTTTTTTCCTGCGAGAATGCCCCCGTCTCCACCGCTTTCCTCCGTGACTCCCTCGCCTGTTTTCCGGTCCCTCGTCTCCATCGGTTTCCCCTGTCCACCGCGGTGCGCCGCCAGCACGGGATCCCGATGGACCGGCTCTCCCCCCGCGCACGGCACACTCTGCCTCGCCGCCTACCCAAGATCCACGCTGCTCTCTCCCTCTCCGCCACGCCTCACTCCCAAGCCAGCACCTCCCTTCCTCCCGATGCACAACAGTCCTTCCGTGGCGGCCACCTCCTTCCTCCTCTCCCCTTTAACCTCCTCCATACTTACGGTGTCTGTCACGGCTACTTCACAATGTAGCAGCGGCCGGTGGTGTCGTCGTTGGGGATCGATGTCGAGCTGCTCAGCCATGGACTCGCTGCTGCCCATCCCAACTTAGCGCCGGCGTCAGCAAGCACCTCCTCCCTTGGATGCCGTCCCGGCTAATTCAGCCCAGATGTATGCACTTTCCTCTTGGTTACTGATTTGCTGACAACGACATCGAGCTCCCGACTACGGCCACGCTATATGTCGACTTGAAGCTATTGTACTCTGTTCGTAAGATGAATATTTCTCTTTTCTTATAATCCTACATATATTCTTATGAAAAGGGCCATAGCAACCTTACACAGCCTACTGCTGCATCCTCTCTACAGCCCATTGCTTCCACCGGCCCACCCTGTGTATCTTCCCTGGTCACAATGGATAGCGAACAGCCAGCAGACTAATTGATGTCGGACGCTCCCTCTCCTAATACTAATGTTCTAGCCGCTCCACTTCCCCTCCCCACCATCTCCAGAAGAAACTGATGGATTGCTCTTTAAAGTCTGCCTGGCCTCACCTCATTTCCTTCCCATCGGGTCTGTACCACATCACTCATACCACCTCCGGTGAGCAACTCCCTACCATTTCCTCCATGTTCTCTATGTATGATATATTGGTGATTGCATCACAAATTTGCAACTTCTCAGATACTGTGTGCTCAACGATGCCCAAGTAGTCATCTTCATTGGGTTTCCCTCACTGCAAACACAGTCACATTTGGTTTCTGCCTCCTAAAGGTACATAATATTCCCAAATTCTCCTCGGTTGCTACTTCTGTAAATTTCTTTGCTCAATATCAATCTCATATAATTTTGCTAAGTTCAATATATAATGGTGCACTCTAATTCTCTATACGAAACAGTTGAGCACACACAACACATTGCATTGCGCTCGTATTCTGTTGGTACGTTTTACATTCTTGGCCCCTTCATCCAATTCCACTTCCTTGGGGTTATTAGGCATCCTGACATGGATAATGCAGAAAGTTCTTCACGTTATCCAACTGGGCATGGGGTTGGTCATCCACAAGAAGTTTCACGTGGACGTGGACTGCCACGTCGTACGTCATTACCCGATCCTTCTCCTCGAGCAAGTCCATATGTTGCTGCCGATAACCGTCGCACACGTATGGCTAGAAACAGGAACAGAGGTTTGTAAGGCACAAATGTTCTTTCAAATGAGTTTTCTTCTGCACAATATATCTTGACATTCATTCTATCATCTACTTCTTGGCATCGATCAAGCAATAGCATCTCGAGAGCAACGTTTATCAGACTTATAACACTGATTAATCTCCCTTCTAATTAGGTCTGGAGCAAAAAGAAGAATAGACTTTACCAAGGATGATGCCACCAAATCTATCAGGTATGGCAATACTCACATGCCTATGATACACCAGGTTTATACATGCTCTCTTTTTATCGATCGATTCACTTACCCCTTGAGAGATCTATCTTATCTAAGTGCAGATCAAAGAAACATGAACATAGTCCTTCCAAAGAATACAAGAAAGAGTATGTATTACTTCTCACAACCTATATAAAATAATTCTCACAAAATTTAATTATTTCCCTTAAAATAATTACAATGCCAGATGGTTCTCCTTATGCAGCAAAACAGACAACAAATATCAAACAACCAATGATGGACAGCAGGAGTAAGCCAAACATGCATACCAAATAGGTACTTCAATTTTTAATTCCAACCTTTAGATCGTCCTATTTGTTACTTCCAACTTTAACAATGCTATGCTTCGCAATACACGCATGGGAACTTCCACTGTCCTATACCTACGACCAGCAAAAAAATCATTTCTTCATTTCATACCCATTTTGCTGAGCTTCCATGGCAACCCGGAAACCTTTTGTTTCATGCATCATGCCCTTGCTTGCTGCTCTGTCCTTGAGTGCTTATAAATTTTAGATTTGCCATCCATGAAACACCTAGACTGAAATCTTATACTATTCTTCATGACAGATGTTAACATATGGACGAGACAATCAAACACGAAGGGTCTTACTATTCATGGTAGATGTTAACATGTGGAGGAGACAATCATACATGAAGGATCTTCATTATTGGATAATGCTTGAATGCACCGAGTTTCTCTTTGTCTTTTCTCCTTTCGCCCTTTGGAATCACCAGAGTACCCATTCCTCGACGTGTATGAGTGTACGAGGGTACTTTTAGTCATAAATCTATAAATACCAAACTGGGTTCGTATTACATTTTGAATGTTAACATGAGGATATCTATTATAATGTCATCTCTGTTTTTTCTTGCTAGAGTATGTATCTCCTCAAAACTCTCATAAACTGCAGAAAATGCCGCCCATGCTAGCCTTCACCGCTTAGAAAGTTTTATATTTTATATACCAACCCCCAATTATTTTCTTTGCTAGGAATCCAACCAACAATCACCATGCCCAAATCTTACATGCGTGTGCGATATTAATACGTACATTAACCTGCTAATTAAAACCCCAATATAAATACCATCTATAACTTTCTGTTATATTTGTTGTGTATTAACTATTTTAAAAGCAATATCTTTCTATTACACGTTTTTATGACTGCCACACATCTCTATATAAGAACAACTATACCATTGTCCATTGTGTCCCTACAACTAAATATTGGCTTTTGCAAGTACATGGACAACCAGCAGGAAGCTAACTGGTACGATTGTTACGTGCATAGTTGTTTTCTAAGTTCCTGCGTACTATTTTGCTACAGTATGTGATCTGATGCACCAAGAAAAGTTCTGCCACCTTCAGCAACACATCCAACAAGAGAAGCACACAAAAGGTACATAGAGGCTATTACAAACATGAAGAATGCTACGAAACTGACAATAACCAGCGCCTCTTTTCAAGACGACACGACAAAGAATCATTCATTGAAGGCTGGCACATACATCTTCGACTACATCAAGAAAGGAATCCCACATGTACATTTTGTTCACAAGGAAGAAGGCACCAGCGTTGACAACTCCAAGGAAATTTAGCCACATATTATGATATTTATCTTATGAAACTGTTATGCAACTATCAAAAAATCAAGTCAAATAAATTCATTACTTCTATTTTGCTCAACCGAATTTCAGCAAAATAATTTCAAAATAATCCCGCAGCAAAGCGCGGGGGAATTATCTAGTTTTTGCATATGCTTTTGTCTTTCTAAAATCCAACAATTGAACCGACTATTCGACCGATGAAAACCAGAACTGGTAGTCCAGTTTTAAAACTACGATCCAGGGGTGTGCAAATGAGTGGCAGGTGATATATTTGTCGTGTGACCATGAACACTATGATTATGAAATATGCATGATTAAGGAGTATGGTGAAACTTCTGGCGTGCAAGAAGGTGGCGAGAAGAATTGGGGTTGAGAAGCTCCATCTCGAGTGTGACTCGTCAAGAGTGGTGTCCATGCTCAATAATCAGGAGAAGAATCTCTCTGCCGCTGGACCAACTGTCAAAGACATCAAGTCGAAGCTGAAGGATTTGGATGATTTTAAAGTATCTTGGGTTAGCCGTAGTGCAAACGCCGTCGCGGATAGACTAGCTAAGGTGGGAATGGGAGATGAACTGAAGTTTGTGTGGCTCTCATCACCACCCAGCATTCTGTAGATTGTTTCGGATGAGATTCCGGTACTTGTTTAATTCATAAAGCGGCGGAAGTTTTACCTAAAAAAGGCGCCCGGAGTTGAAATTTTAAGATTTATCAAAAACTTTGTGATTGAGAAGTGCATTAACAACTTATCAATAATCTAGTTAGAGCACTAGTGTGTGCATCATGGAAACTAGTAGGAGCATATGTCCTCCGAATAAAATTGAATTTGAACTTGAACTTTGTAATATTTTGAAAACATTGTTTGCTTTGTAGTAATATTTATCTTTGACTTGTTTATAATAGAAAATATATCTAGAAGTAGTGGGAAAATAAAGTTTTGAATCGACCGGAACAGATAGATTTGGAAGAAATATGAGCGCAGCTGGGTAGGGTTTGAAGAAAAATAGGGGGGTGACATTTGATGAAGCCCCCTGCAGTTGCCCTCATGGAGGGCAATACTGGCAACGAGTGTGCGGAAGAAAGCTTCCACATACTGCCTTTTTGTGCGCAATCCAATAAACACAATAAGTTGACCAAATAAAATTTCAGACGAAGCAAATTTTGGAACACAATAACTGGTGTAATCCTTTGTATTTCTGGATGCAACGGAAGTATTTTTATGGATGTGGGAATATAAAAATATAGGATTGGAATGTCATGCTTATCCGATCCAACAAGATTTTGAATCACAGGGAAAAAGGAAAATGTTTTCCGCCGGACGACCGGCTAAATCTTGCGCCGGTCGCACCATGCGCTGGCATATCCCCACGCATCCACGTACACAGCTATAGCTCACCTCACTGCCCCGCTCTTATCCTCTACGCGTTTTCTTTCACAGCCTCGTCTTCCACCTCCCGCAAGCCCAATTCACTATTTTCTCTCCTTTCAGCCCTCATCCCTACACGAGAGGACCCCATATTTTTGTTGCCGCGCGCATCTCGTCCCAGATTGGCGGCAAGGTCGTCGGCATCGCGCTCCTTTCCTGCAACGTAGCCGGACGTCCGCACGCGACGAGCTTTTCCATGGCGAACGAGAGCTTCGCCCAAAGATTTCTGCGATGACTGCGTCCGAAGGATGCTGGAACCGCCCAGTCTCGGGCCTGCGACCGGTGCTGCAACTGGCGGCGTCAGGCGCTAGACCCGGCAAGGGGTTGTGCTGGGTCTGCCCCTTTTTTGAGCACATGCAGCACCAATGTTACCACCGGTCACTTGTTTTGCTGGAATCGGTGACATTTTTTGGTGGGATCCGTAATTTTGTGTGATTTTTGCTGCATCCGGCATTCGATTTTGTTACGATCGGCGTTGAATTTTGTTGGAATCAGCGAGTGTTTCTTTGCTCGGATGTGCAAATGTGATGTTTTTTTCTGGTCGAGTTTTTTGCTACAACCATGTTTTGATTTTGCTAGAACCGGAGACAATTTTTGCTACATCCATGTTTTAATTTTGCATATTTTGCTGGAACTGATGCATATTTGCTGGAACCTCTGCATTTTTTTGCTAGAACCAAGATTAATTTTTGCTTCATCCACTTTTTGTGTTCTCAGATACTCAAGTCATTTTTGCTGGAACCGGATTTTGTTTTTGCTGGAACGAGCTTTTGTTTTTTGCTTCAACGGACAAGCGGGAGTTCTTAGGTGCGGGATTTGTGTGTGTTTTCGCCAGATCACAGTGTGCAGGTCAGCGGTGGAGGCGAGCAGTGCTACGATAGAACGAGATCCTCTGACGTAGGAAGTTCTACTGCCGAGGGACGTCGTTCACGCTGCACCGTTCATTAGGCATCTAACGATACTCGCAGGAAATACAGCCTGCGCCAGCTTTCTCGCTCGGGTGGAAACAGAAGCAAGCGGCCCATCGGCCCAGTCCGACGCTGCCCATCGCTCTCGCCTCACTCTCGATCGCCATCATGTCGTTCAAAAAAAAACTCAATCTCCATCATCGTCGGTCAGTCACTCTTGTCTCTCCCTAGGGTTCGCTACGCCGGCGGTGAAGAGCAGCCGCTGCACTATCAGGGCGCGAGCAGCGTAGCTGTGGAGCGGCAGAGCCAGCCGTTGCCCCGTCCATGGCATGACGATGCCTATCCGTCGAGGTGGCGGAGCCAGCGGCGGCCGCGTACAGGGTGCGACGCCCCCGGTGCCGTCGAGACCGTTGAGCCGCGGACCAAGCATCGTCGATGCCGCCGATTCTTCTCGGAGGGTTCCTCTGCTGCTTGCCTCGCGTTGCATTGGTTTGCTGCTTGCTTTGCCTTGCTGTGTCTTCAGTTTCAGTTGTGCAGGAACTGTAATTTTAGTTGTGCAGACAGCAGAGAAGCAGCAACAACAGAGAAACAACAACAACGGAGAAGCAACAACAGTAGGAGAAATGCCAGATTGAGCTAGTAACTGATGTGAACTGGTTGTACACTTCAGTGAATAGTGTGACTGAATGTTGTATCCAGATTGTAATCATGTAATTTGAGAGTGGAGTTGAGTGAATTTGAGTGTGATTATTGTTACAAAATATTGAATGTGAATCACTGACGTTCTTTGTACCGTAACTATTGTTCTGTTGGGATCTAAGACTGTCAATTTGAGAGCATAATACTGGTGCTGTTAATTAAAGAGGATAGCACGTGTTGACAATTTGAGAGCATGTCCTTCCAGGAATACAAAGTCATAATGCTTGCTTTGGTTGCCGAATGTACAATGAGCATGCATACATAAATTGGAGTATTATCTTTGAAATGCATGGCAAAAGGGTTTGAGATACATAAATTGGAGTATTATCTCAGAACCTAGAACTGAACTGAATGGCCAAAAGGGATTGAGCAACTGTAACCTAGAACTGAACTGAATGCCCAAATCTGCCAAAACCATGCTTGCTTGTGCTCTAATTCAAGTACAGAGCACATGATTGCCCAAAAACAGTAGTGCTTCACCACGACCCAGTAAATAGATCATCTGTGATTGGTCCCTAGAAATTAAATATAAGTAAGTTGTTATTGAAATACAAAATCATATTCGGACTAATAGTACTCGAAAAAGATTTCTGTAAGAGAATAAGCAAAGAGTAGCGGTAATTGGGATAAGAATAAAATCAAGTAAAATCAGTATACTTGAGATAAGAAAAATACTTGTTAGAATTGAAATCATGATGCACTGTATCAGCCTCTTCTCTTTCTGTTGCATCTTCCATTAGAAGAAGGAATGCTTGATCAGAGTTCAGCAGGTTGCTTTTTTCATCAGAAAAAGGGATGCCTGATCCGAGTTCAGCAGGCTACTTCTTCGATGAGAAAAAGGGAAATTTGATCAAGTTCTAAATCAATCTGATGGTGAAAGTTTAATCAATTCCAGTGTTTTATTCACGCAGGCTACTTCTTCCATCACAAAGGACTAGGAGCAGAGCAGTCGTCCCTGCTGAGCGCCGGGGATCTCCTTCCGATCAATTTTGGCACCGTTTCTGTGGCCTCTCGCGCCTTTTTCCCTCGCTTCCTTCGCCTCTCTCTCTAGCTAGCGTTGGACTGGGCCGATGGGCCGCTTATGTTTGTTTCCACCCGAGCGAGAAAGCTAGCGAAGGCTGTAATTGTTGGATGCCTGATGAACGGTGCAGCGTCAACGACGTCCCTCGGCAGTAGAACATCCTACGTCAGAGGATCTCGTTCCTACGATAGCCGGTGCGAGTTTGATGCTGAGCTGGATTCGGCTATGAGTGGAGCAGCATCCAACAGGTGGTGGTGCTAAAACGACAGCGACATGGGCAGGGCGTGTTACAACATCGACGACGAGCTGCAGATAGAGAGGTGGCGAGCTGCAATCCACGGTCATGGCGGCGGCCGTGGAGGACGCAGGGGCCCGGGGGACAGCGACCACGCATGCGGGTGTGTGAGCGGTGTTTTGCGCTTACGTCACTAGTCATTTAGGGGGGAATTAAGAACTAATCCCACGGCTGTCAGCTCCCAGATCCGACGGACGCGCGGTGACCGGCCGAATTTGGGCCGGTCGACCGGCCCCTATCGCTGCCCAAAAAACAAAGGAGGTTTGAGTGTATGCCTCAAATCCTATTAGTACAAAAAAATATTTAGAAAAAATTCCGACAGGATTAAATCCTAAGTATGAATCAAACAACCAATATAGGGAAAAATCCTAAGATTTCTAATCATACAAAAATCCTTTGAATCAAAGGAGCCCTAAATTTGATTCCATGACACAGCACCGCACACTGGAGTAGATCACATGAGTAACAGCATAATTCAAAGAAAAGTATGAACAATTGAAACAGACACACATGCAAGCAAAGCAATTTATGATCTGAAGTTAATAGTGCGAAATAAGATCTCAATACAAGTGCAAGCACATCCAGCAACAAGGTACTGACAACGAAACAGTCTATCCATGTCCCTAGCTTAACAACCAACAGTTAAACAAGCTTCAGCCTCTTTTACGTACATTGCGTTGGAAAACAGTCCGTCTCCTCCCATCAAAAGCAAGAGTGCTGCACCGACAAGGCTTTTCTCTCTTCCGAAGATGAATCTTCCACAGGTGGGACTGCAAGGAACAAACCTGCAGAGGAGATCGAAATTCAGTACAACATACATCGAAGAATGATGTGCAAGGAGAAACCGCAATCAATATAAAGGTGAGCGTAATACAGATTCAAGCTGAATTACCTAGCTTACAACTGTGCTAACAATGTTTAGTAGCTACAGCAAGAACATCACATGAAAAGAGTCTAAATGGAAAAATATAACCACATATTTCATTCAATTGTCAACAATGAACAATCCCTACATCTTTCTCCATGCTTAAACACGTCCCTAAAGTTGAATAAGCATGTGATTCAACCCCATTCTCTGCCCTATCCCTATAGGATGATCTAGGTTTCTCCATAAAAATACCTCAACGCAAGATACACCAGGATTCACAAGGGAAAAACTAAACGTACAAAGACAAGCAAAACCAGAACAATGGGCACATGTGCCACACTCTATGACAGAATCATAAGGAATCATAGGGGTGAGCTCAACACAAATAGTACCTACCAACTAAGGCATCATCATTGCCGTTAGACAGAACATGGGTATCTAATAAAAAGTTTATAGATTAATCATGGCTTGGGGTTATGACGAACTCGAGCACCATTTGGATGCATCCAAAAAGGCACACGCCAATAATCAAATATGCACAACACAGCACGTATTAAATGCTTATGCATACAACACCTCCAGGAGTACATAATGATGTACTTTTGTGATAACACAGAAGACTCTTAAAAAACACTACAAAAGAAGAGTTCTCTGGCATTTACATTATCTTGTATCTTCTATATTTGAAAAAAATAATACTGCCAAATAAGAAATCAAATTTCCAACTTTACTTCAAGTGTCATACTTATGACTCAAGACAACGATCTAATACTACTTGAACTCCCAAGTATAAATGATCATAATAAAAGACCAAAGGATTCGACGTTGCCTGCCGCCTGCTTCCTGCTTCATACAAACGCATCTAACAATCTTCCTCAATACCTATGTATACGACGACAATCCAACATGACATCATTCACTAGAATTTTTGGGCGAATATTACTACACATATTAAACTTACATTACTCCCTCCGTTCCTAAATATAAGTCTTTTTAAAGATTCCAATATGGACTACATACGGAGCAAAATGAGTGAATCTACACTCTAAAATATGTCTATATACATCCGTATGTAGTTCATATTGAAATCACTAAAAAGACTTGTATTTAGGAACGGAGGGAGTACTGAATTTTACTTTGTGGTGCAGCAATTTTGTATGTTACACAGCTCCCATAGACCGTCCACTTGACAAAGATTCGATGGATAATTCATGGTATACAAGTTAGCCTTTTGACTTGTGGTATGTCATAGGTAATTCATGACTACATAACATGTGAACCGCAGATGCACTTCCATCTCATAATAGACTAGAGGAGGAAATGGAACTGATTTAGAATGAAGAGAACTTTTGTACATACATAGGTAGAACAAATCTCCACTCCTATAAAAGACCCGGATGGTGATGATGGTGTGTGTTTGCCATCCATCATTTCTGACCATCCGATCAACATTTAATGCATGCAAGTTAAGACATGGCAAAAAGACCCCCCCCCCCCCAAATCTGCTCGATATTTGCAGAAAACCCCTTGGTCTCCTTTGGACCAGCCCCATCCATCCCCCAACCCATCCAAAAAGATAAGAGGAATAGACTTTGGGTGAAAACTAACATATTTTTAGTGATATATACCAAACTAGGGTGATTTTTTCAAGCTTGTGAACATGTATCTCTTTTGGATCGGTTGCAGTGCAAGGACACTTTGCTAGTTTAAGTATTAAACTACATATGACTGCTGAGTGCAATATTCAGGAAATCATTAACTGGTAGCTGCTTGGTTGGCCAATCGGCAGATTAATCAGTTAACTGCTTACTCGGTGACTCTCTGAGCAGCTATTAATCAGACAGTAAACTGATTAATCAGCAGATTTTTTGAACAGTGGCTAGGTGTCTAGATCTGAGGAGAGCCACGAGTTATGGCATGTTCTAGGCTTCCAGCATGGAAAACAGAGAGCAAGGAACTTAGTAAGATACACTATTCAGTTATAGATACACAAGATGGGTCTCATCAGCTAAACATTGTACATAACACTAGACCTAGGATCAGGTAGCAAGCCACCACAACACTAATTTGAAAATATGATCAGGCTATAAACATCACTGCAAATATTACAGATCATGATACGATTCTTCAAACTAAAAAGTATGAACAATATAACAGTGCATCATCACAACTAGCCAGAGTATTTAACAGCATTAGAATGCAAATCGAAGAATTCTAGTACTGATACTTACCAGAAAGGTTTTTCTACTGCTGGGGGTTCTGTCCAGGCTGCTGTGGACCAGGCGGTGGTGGCGGCATTCCATGCCTGGGTGGTTGTCCAAACTGCAGTGGTGGCATCGGCCTCATCCCTGGCGGTGGTGGCATGCCTGGCATCCCCGGCCTCCCTGGTGGAGGCCCCATCGGTGGCGGTCCCCTCATGAACTGCTGAGGCGGGCCCCCAGGGTATGGCGCAGGCGGAGGACCGGGCGGGCGCTGAAACTGCATCTGCATCGGTGGCGGGCCACCAGGTCGCATGGGCGGCATACCCATCGGTGGCGGGCGGACGACCTGTGGGTACGCCACCGGTGGCGCTGAGAGGTTCGGCATTGGGGGACGCGAGATCTGGGGCTGCATCATGCCGGGGGCCGGACCGCCCACGCCCCGAACAGGGCCGGAGAGGCCGGGCTGCGCCTGGAGCAGCGGGCCGGTGGCCACCCCACGTCCGGCAGCGCGACCGACGCCAGTGCCGGAAAGCGCGCCACCGCCACCGGAGGCCTTGGCCCGGGACTCGTCGGGCGGTGGCGGGCCCTCAACGGTCATGGAGACGACCTCCTCGCCACGAAGAAGGAGCAGGCCGAGCGTCCTCCGCTCCTCGCGCTCGCCTGTTGTCTTGGAAGATTTTGAGGGCGGGAGCTTGCGGAACTCCTCGCAGTCGCCGAGGACGAGGTTCATGTGGCGATCGAAGGCCATGAACTTCCCCACGAGTTGGCGGCCGTCCTGGATCGTCACGCGCATCCGGTAGTTGACGAACTGGAGCATCTTCGACCCCTTGGGGTTCGACATGGCGACTGGTGCGCCGGCGGCGGCGGCGACGCGCGGCTAGGTTAGGGTTTCGGCGGCCAGGGAGAAGCGGAGAGGAGAGAGGGGTTTTCCTGGGGGTTTGAGTTTGTATGGGTTGGGTCGAAGGGAGCGAACGGGGTGTAGGATAGACGGTGTCGCAATAATAGTCGGTTCGCGCTGGACTCGGCACAGGCCTGGGCCTTCCTGATGGGCCTGGGCGGAGTTCAACCTTCCCAAAAACAACTTTCCCACGACTATATATAAAACTAGCAGGCGGAGGCACGGTTGTGTCGTTTAGAAAGAAAGGCCAATTTAAGTTAGGTACATACCGACAGGTACGAAAAAATAGTTCACCCAGGGTTACAAACACTTGTCTATATAACTTAAATGTTTCAGCCAAAGTTGTTCTTTTTTTTTTTGCAAATGAGCCAAAGTTGTTCATATCATGATAGTCAAGTTCAAAAATCGTCTGGTTCAACCAAAAGTTGTACAATGGAGCTTCCTTCGAACCAAAGGAAAATTGTTCTAGTGTACAGTTTAAAGATCTCATTTTACAGATAATATCTTATCCTACAACAGATGAAAATTTGTGTTAGTGAATGAAGCAAGATACAGAAGAAGAAAAAACACCAGAAAAATGAATTAGGAAATATAAAGGATTAACTTTTATAGAAAGGTCCACACTTTTAGGCTCGGTGTTGGCAGGCCTGTCAAAAAACCAACAATATCAACTTTTAATACAAACAAATTTTAGTTCACAAAACAGCAAAAAATGAATGAAAATACTCTAATAAAAAGATAGTACCTTCGGCATTACAGTGCATTGATGATTTCTTTGTACATTATATTTTGGTAATATTTGTTGCGTCCCATAACCCTAAGTTGTGAGAAATGGTACGCATGAGCAACGCAATTAGAGATGCATTATCAATCAAAATCAAGCATAATTCTTACACTGTAAATGATAGTAACTTGGATACTCTAAGGCACATAATTTTCTTTGATTTGTTTATTCTATGGTGTCCTGCGGAAAAAGGTTGCTAGGTATCACATCATAATTAACCTAACTTTATATAGAAGGTAGAATGAGCAAAAAATGCTACACCTTGTACTGCTCATAACGTTATATGTGTAGGGTGTAACTGTGTGCCGTTCAGGGGGGAGGGTCAGCATTGGTGTTGTATAGTGTTGACACTTGTGCTTGCATTTTTCTAGATTAATTTCAAGCTCTCCGAATAGCATTACAGGGATAGGGTGTGCGTGCATGCACTCATTGAGGTGAGTGTATGTGACCATCTGCGTTGTACTGTGTTGAAAACAGTAGCAGACACAAAATAGAAACAACCCGGTAGTAACCAAACAAAAAATTAGCACGCGTCAGCTAGGAAAGCACTCACGCCGAAGTACTTCAAATGCATGCCATCAGCACTAACTTAGTAGCTGGTAGGGGTGGAAACGGATCGAATGCGGCTTGGATAGTGCTCTTGCCACTTCCGCTTTCATATTTTCAAAACTGATAAAGGCAAAGGTGTCCCGATGTTTCGATGAGATGGTGGCTATCGTTTTCTGTGGGAGTCGACCTTGACGATCCGACTACGAACGTGCGAGACGTCGCGCCTTAGCAATCGCTAAACCAACTTCCGAGGGGTTATTGACCACGCCGGAGCACGATCAACCTGACCACGAGGGCCTGTTTCCTGCGAGCAAACGAAGAACAAGCAAGAAACTGAGATTGCAATCGGGATATTGCGAATATAAGATGAAAGCTTTATTGATCAAGGTGGGGTTCTGTGACGTCTTGGTCTGGTCGTTGGACACAAACGAAGTACGAGAAGTTGCAGCTATGGCGAACTTTTAATCTAAACAAAACCCAAAGTCTAAACGACGCCCTAAGGGCTGTATATATGGAGGAAGAGAGGGGAATTTCGTGGCCCTTGAGGGTGGGGTCCGAAACCAACCCTAACTCTTGTTTCCCCACACATACGGACTCTAAAAATAGCCTATACTTAAGTATTTCGAAATTACATGGGCCTGGCCCATTAATAAGGTGACGCAGCACCTAGAATAGCCTATGGACGAATATTATGAAGTGGCATCTTGTATATTTCGTCCATGGCTTCATGCACTCCTTATGGCGGGTTCAAAGTCCTGAAATCATCACTTGTAACTCCGTTCTTGATCCCCTTGCGCATGCCATCAACTTCATGCGTGTTCTTACTCCAATGTTCATCCTTCTCCAAGCTAGGCCCTTCATTTGAAAGCAAAACAAATGTATCCAATTTAGGCAGCATCATAATCTCATGAACATTAGAATCATTACCAAGAAACGAAAGTACCTGGTAATTTAATTGGCGTGCGCGAGCTCTAATAATTGGTCCAGTATATGTAACAGTAGGGGCTGTGGGTGTAACAATGGTATTGATGTCCTCATCATCCTCCCCTTCTTGAAATGAAGTCGTCCTCAACGGAAGCTCATCTTCCTCACCCAAATAAGGCTTCAAATCTGCAATATTAAAAGTGGGACTAACCCCAAAATCTGCAGGTAGCTCAAGTTTATATGCATTATCATTTATTTTCTCTAAAACCTTAAAAGGACCATCAGCACGTGGCATTAGCTTTGATTTGCGCAGATTAGGAAATCTATCTTTACGCAAATGTAACCAAACAAGATCTCCAGGTGCAAACACAACATGTTTTCTACCCTTATCTCCAGCAAGTTTATATTTAGCATTCATACGCTCAATGTTTTCCTTAGTTAACTCATGCATTTTTAAAATCAATTCAGAACGTTCTTTAGCATTAAAATTAACCTTCTCCGAAGATGGAAGAGGCAACAAATCAATAGGTGCACGAGGTAGGAAACCATACACAATTTCAAAAGGGCACATCTTAGTAGTAGAATGCAATGAACGATTATAAGCAAATTCAATATGAGGCAAGCATTCTTCCCACATTTTCTTGTTATTCTTCAAAACAGCCCTAAGCATAGTAGACAATGTTCTATTGACTACTTCAGTTTGTCCATCAGTTTGGGGGTGACAAGTAGTACTAAAAAGCAGCTTAGTCCCCAACTTAGCCCATAAACATCTCCAAAAGTGGCTAAGAAATTTAGTATCACGATCTGAAACAATAGTATTTGGCACACCATGTAAGCGAATAATTTCACGAAAGAACAAATCAGCAACATTAACAGCATCATCGCTTTTATGACATGGTATAAAGTGTGCCATTTTCGAGAACCTATCCACGACAACAAATATGCTATCCCTCCCCTTCTTTGTTCGAGGTAAACCTAAAACAAAGTCCATAGATATATCCTCCCAAGGAACACTAGGTACAGGCAAAGGCATATATAAACCATGAGGATTGAGTCGTGACTTAGCTCTTTGACATGTAGTGCAGCGAGCAACAAAACGCTCAACATCCCGTCTCATCTTTGGCCAAAAGAAATGTGTAGCAAGTATATCCTCCGTCTTCTTGACGCCAAAGTGTCCCATTAATCCTCCTCCATGCGCCTCCTGCAACAACAAAAGACGAACGGAGCTAGCTGGAATGCATAGCTTGTTAGCACGAAACACAAATCCATCGTTAAGAACGAACTTGTTCCAAGTTCTCCCTTCCTTACAATTCTGCAATAAATCTTTAAATTCAGCATCATTAACATATTGATCCTTGATGGTCTCCAAACCAAATATTTTAAAGTCAAGTTGTGAAAGCATAGTATAACGACGAGACAAGGCATCAGCAATAACATTTTCTTTACCCTTCTTGTGTTTAATCACATAAGGGAAAGTCTCAATGAATTCAACCCATTTAGCATGTCGACGGTTCAGTTTTGCTTGACTTTTACTGTGTTTCAAAGATTCATGATCAGAATGTATAACAAATTCCTTGGGCCATAAATAATGTTGCCGTGTTTCTAAGGTCCGAACAAGAGCATATAATTCTTTATCATAAGTAGAATAGTTCAGACTAGGCCCACTCAATTTTTCAGAAAAGTATGCAACAGGTTTTCCATCTTGTAATAACACACCTCCTAATCCAATTCCACTAGCATCACATTCAAGCTCAAAAGTCTTATTGAAATTAGGAAGTTGGAGTAAAGGAGCATGTGCCAACTTATCTTTCAATACCGTGAAGGCTTCTTCCTGTGCGGTACCCCAAACAAAAGGTACATCCTTCTTTGTAAGCTCGTTGAGAGGTGCAGCAATGGTGCTGAAATCTCTCACAAAACGCCTATAAAAACCAGCGAGGCCAAGGAAACTCCTCTCTTGTGTGACCGTTTTGGGCTGCGGCCAACTCTCAATAGCTTCAATCTTGGCTTTATCAACTTCAATTCCCTATGGAGTAACAACATAGCCAAGAAAAGATACTCGGTCGGTGCAAAAGGTGCACTTTCCAAGGTTACCAAACAAACGTGCATCACGTAGAGCAATAAAAACAACACGTAAATGTTCCAAATGTTCCTCCAAAGATTTGCTATAAATCAATATGTCATCAAAGTAAACTACCACAAATCGTCCAATGAAAGCACGTAAAACTTCGTTCATTAACCTCATGAAAGTACTAGGTGCATTAGTTAACCCAAAAGGCATGACTAACAACTCATATAATCCAAACTTAGTTTTAAATGCTGTTTTCCATTCATCTCCCAATTTCATACGAATTTGATGGTAACCACTACGCAAATCAACTTTGGAGAATATTGTAGAGCCACTCAATTCATCAAGCATATCATCTAGCCTAGGAATAGGATGACGATAACGAATAGTAATATTATTAATGCCTCTACAATCAACGCACATACGCGACGTACCATCCTTTTTCGGCACTAAAATGATAGGAACAGCACAAGGACTAAGGGATTCGCGTATATAACCTTTGTCGAGCAGTTCTTGTACTTGACGCATAATCTCCTTCGTCTCCTCTGGATTGGTACGGTATGGTTCCCGGTTGGGTAATGATGCACCGGGAATTAAGTCAATTTGATGCTCAATCCCGCGAATAGGTGGTAATCCCGGTGGCACATCTTGTGGAAAGACGTCGGTGAACTCCTGCAAAATGTTAGTGACAGCAGGAGGCAAAGAGGAAGGCACGTCCTCGTATGAAAATAATGCCTCTTTGCACACAAAAGCATAGCAAACAGATTTGCTAAAATCTAGATCATCAATATCAGATTTGGTGGCAAGTAAACATGCACTTTTCAATTTAATTTCAGAAGCAACACTAGATTGTTTATTATTATTAGGCTGCATTTGTTGCTCAAATTCTTTTGCCACAATCTGATTTTCACTCTTAGTTTTCTCCTATTTTGCTTTATTAGCTCTATTAATATCATCTTTCAAAATGGAATCAGGAGTCATAGGAAGCAAAGTAATATTTTTATCCTTATGAACAAGAGTATACTGATTGTTTCTACCATGGTGAATAGAATTTTTATCAAATTGCCATGGTCTACCAAGTAATAAGGAACATGCTTGCATCGGTACCACATCACAATCAACATAATCAGCATATGTAGAGATACTAAAATGCACACGAACAGTACGTGTTACCTTAAGCTTGCCGCTGTTGTTGAACCATTGGATGTAGTAAGGATGTGGATGTGGTCTTGTGGTGAGAGATAGCTTCTCCACCATCTCGATGCTAGCCAAGTTGTTGCAACTCCCTCCATCTATGATCATGCGAACAGAACGTTCCTTCACAACTCCCTTTGTATGGAACAAATTATGCCTCTGATTTTGCTCAGCTTGTGTAACCTGCACACTCAAAACACGTTGAGCAACTAAACATTCATACCTGTCAGCATCTTCAGGAGCCATGTATTGCGTCTCATGATCAGAATCGTCTCCACCGTGTTCGTCACGTGTAATAAGAGCCAAAGTCTCCTCATCATAGTCACTAGCGGACTCATACCCACCATCCTCAGTAACAATCATCACACGCTTAGATGGGCATTCTCTCGCATAATGACCTCCACCCTTGCAACGTCGACAAATAATATCATGTGTTTGCCTTGTTGATGCCATGGATGAAGAAGAGCTCTTTGCAGGCCCAGAAGGTGTGCTCTTGGCAGATAGTGGTGATTGTGCCTGCTTTATTGTATCACGGTTGGAGGTGGCAGCCGACGGAGGCGCCGGTGAAGCAGAACGTGTGGAAGTAGATGATGCACGTGGTGTCCATGAAGAAGGTCGACCTGCAGAAAAGTTAGTCCGCGCCAATGCCTGTCGATCCTGCACTTCACGTTCAGCTTTACAAGCAAGATGGAATAAACGAGTGATATTAGTATACTCCTTATACTCTAGAATCGTCTGAATATCTCTATTTAATCCACCCATAAAACGTGCAAGCATAGCTTCATTCTCCTCAACAATACCACATCTAATCATGCCAGTTTGTAATTCCTGATAATATTCTTCTACAGAATTTTTCCCCTGTCTTAAGCGCTGCAATTTTTGAAGTAATTCATGTTGATAATATGGTGGAACCCAACGAGTACGCATAGCAGTTTTCAAAGCAGCCCAAGTAGCAGAAATGGGATATAATCTACAATGCTCAGACCACCAAACACATGCAAAACTTGTGAATGCACAAACAGCAGCAGGAACACGTCTCTCCTGGGGATATTGTAAACATGTAAATCGTTGTTCAGTTTCTAACTCCCAAGTAAGATATATATTAGGAACATATCTACCCTCAAATGGTGGAATATTCAATTTTAGTTTAGGGAGATGGTCATGATCTCGTACCTGAGGGTGAGCCCTACCATTGCCATTATTTGCATGTGGACGACCTGATGGTTGCTGTGCTGGTGGTGGCACGTAGTTCTGATTTTGATCAACCTCATCCTCGTAATCGCCAGCAAAATCATCCTCCTCCGCATCAGCAGCAGGAGCCACAGAAGTAGCAACAGCAGCACCAACAGTTTGGCCAGGTGCAAGAGGGAGACGGCTCGCTCGACGGAGGGCTGTTTCACGATGTGTAGGTAGTCGTCGTTGTTGTTGTTGTAGAGGTGCGTTAGGTGCAGCCGGTGATGGTGGTGGAAGACGCGCGAGCAATTCATTAAACCTGTCATCGAGCTTTGTTTCGAATGTCTTCTCCATGTCATCTATCTTCTCCATGGCCTCTTCAAATCTGTTTAGCACATCCTGCACCTGTCCATTCATTATTTGCTGAAATTTATCATGCAACTCCTGATTCGTCATGTTCTCCCAGTCAGTCTCGTCGGCTTGTGATCCTGCCATGGTTAGCAACAATAGAAAACACACAAGAATATGATCCTACAGAATACTAACAAGAGGTGGTGGTGGCGGGTGTCACAAATCCGTCAAGCAAATGTCAAATTCTTACCAGTTCTTACCCAGCAGCAGGCGGTGATCGGCAACCGTTGTAGTCAAAACTCGCAAAAGCTTGGATAGAGCGATTGCCAGGGAGAGTCAAACGCACGACGTAGAGGTATGTGGAGCTGGGAAGGCTTATAGTATGGTAGCAAAAAGGGTCAGCAATAATTAATTCAGAGATGCAAAGTTGAATAAACGCTCAACGACGGTACTGTGCTGGTCCTAGGCTAGACCGTGCTAGAGACGCGAGCCTAGAACACTAACAAAATCACGACGCTGCACGTAAATAAGGGAAAAGCACATTCTGGAACTTTTTTTTTCGCTTTTTTTGCGCTCCTCTTTTTTTTGCGCTCTTTTTTTTTGCGAAAAATTACTATAATGGCGAGTGTCTCAAAACTCTTCCCTCGTCAAACTGATAGGATGGGCACGGAAATTTTTTTTCCACTTTTTTTTCGGAAATCAGGGCAGCGACGACGAAAAAGTGCGACAAAAAATCACTATGATGGCACGTGGCTCAAAAGACTCAGAAAAGCCTAAAAATAGGATAGGGAAAAATATTTTTGCCCGTGAAAATTTTGGCCTAAAAACTGCCCGGGGGTCTCCAGACTCTTTTTTTTGCGCTCCTCTTTTTTTTTGCGAAAAATTACTATAATGGCGAGTGTCTCAAAACTCTTCCTCGTCAAACTGATAGGATGGGCACGAAAAAAAAATTTCCACTTTTTTTTTCGGAAATCAGGGCAGCGACGACGAAAAAGTGCGACAAAAAATCACTATGATGGCACGTGGCTCAAAAGACTCAGAAAAGCCTAAAAATAGGATAGGGAAAAAATATTTTTGCCCGTGAAAATTTTGGCCTAAAAACTGCCCGGGGGTCTCCAGACTCTTTTTTTTGCGCTCCTCTTTTTTTTTGCGAAAAATTACTATAATGGCGAGTGTCTCAAAACTCTTCCCTCGTCAAACTGATAGGATGAACTCCTCGCAGTCGCCGAGGATGAGGTTCATGTGGCGATCGAAGGCCATGAACTTCCCCACGAGTTGGCGGCCGTCCTGGATCGTCACGCGCATCCGGTAGTTGACGAACTGGAGCATCTTCGACCCCTTGGGGTTCGACATGGCGACTGGTGCGCCAGCGGCGGCGGCGACGCGCGACTAGGTTAGGGTTTCGGCGGCCAGGGAGAAGCGGAGAGGAGAGAGGGGTTTTCCTGGGGGTTTGAGTTTGTATGGGTTGGGTCGAAGGGAGCGAACGGGGTGTAGGATAGACGGTGTCGCAATAATAGTCGGTTCGCGCTGGACTCGGCACAGGCCTGGGCCTTCCTGATGGGCCTGGGCGGAGTTCAACCTTCCCAAAAACAACTTTCCCACGACTATATATAAAACTAGCAGGCGGAGGCACGGTTGTGTCGTTTAGAAAGAAAGGCCAATTTAAGTTAGGTACATACCGACAGGTACGAAAAAATAGTTCACCCAGGGTTACAAACACTTGTCTATATAACTTAAATGTTTCAGCCAAAGTTGTTCTTTTTTTTTTGCAAATGAGCCAAAGTTGTTCATATCATGATAGTCAAGTTCAAAAATCGTCTGGTTCAACCAAAAGTTGTACAATGGAGCTTCCTTCGAACCAAAGGAAAATTGTTCTAGTGTACAGTTTAAAGATCTCATTTTACAGATAATATCTTATCCTACAACAGATGAAAATTTGTGTTAGTGAATGAAGCAAGATACAGAAGAAGAAAAAACACCAGAAAAATGAATTAGGAAATATAAAGGATTAACTTTTATAGAAAGGTCCACACTTTTAGGCTCGGTGTTGGCAGGCCTGTCAAAAAACCAACAATCTCAACTTTTAATACAAACAAATTTTAGTTCACAAAACAGCAAAAAATGAATGAAAATACTCTAATAAAAAGATAGTACCTTCGGCATTACAGTGCATTGATGATTTCTTTGTACATTATATTTTGGTAATATTTGTTGCGTCCCATAACCCTAAGTTGTGAGAAATGGTACGCATGAGCAACGCAATTAGAGATGCATTATCAATCAAAATCAAGCATAATTCTTACACTGTAAATGATAGTAACTTGGATACTCTAAGGCACATAATTTTCTTTGATTTGTTTATTCTATGGTGTCCTGCGGAAAAAGGTTGCTAGGTATCGCATCATAATTAACCTAACTTTATATAGAAGGTAGAATGAGCAAAAAATGCTACACCTTGTACTGCTCATAACGTTATATGTGTAGGGTGTAACTGTGTGCCGTTCAGGGGGGGGGGTCAGCATTGGTGTTGTATAGTGTTGACACTTGTGCTTGCATTTTTCTAGATTAATTTCAAGCTCTCCGAATAGCATTACAGGGATAGGGTGTGCGTGCATGCACTCATTGAGGTGAGTGTATGTGACCATCTGCGTTGTACTGTGTTGAAAACAGTAGCAGACACAAAATAGAAACAACCCGGTAGTAACCAAACAAAAAATTAGCACGCGTCAGCTAGGAAAGCACTCACGCCGAAGTACTTCAAATGCATGCCATCAGCACTAACTTAGTAGCTGGTAGGGGTGGAAACGGATCGAATGCGGCTTGGATAGTGCTCTTGCCACTTCCGCTTTCATATTTTCAAAACTGATAAAGGCAAAGGTGTCCCGATGTTTCGATGAGATGGTGGCTATCGTTTTCTGTGGGAGTCGACCTTGACGATCCGACTACGAACGTGCGAGACGTCGCGCCTTAGCAATCGCTAAACCAACTTCCGAGGGGTTATTGACCACGCCGGAGCACGATCAACCTGACCACGAGGGCCTGTTTCCTGCGAGCAAACGAAGAACAAGCAAGAAACTGAGATTGCAATCGGGATATTGCGAATATAAGATGAAAGCTTTATTGATCAAGGTGGGGTTCTGTGACGTCTTGGTCTGGTCGTTGGACACAAACGAAGTACAAGAAGTTGCAGCTATGGCGAACTTTTAATCTAAACAAAACCCAAAGTCTAAACGACGCCCTAAGGGCTGTATATATGGAGGAAGAGAGGGGAATTTCGTGGCCCTTGAGGGTGGGGTCCGAAACCAACCCTAACTCTTGTTTCCCCACACATACGGACTCTAAAAATAGCCTATACTTAAGTATTTCGAAATTACATGGGCCTGGCCCATTAATAAGGTGACGCAGCACCTAGAATAGCCTATGGACGAATATTATGAAGTGGCATCTTGTATATTTCGTCCATGGCTTCATGCACTCCTTATGGCGGGTTCAAAGTCCTGAAATCATCACTTGTAACTCCGTTCTTGATCCCCTTGCGCATGCCATCAACTTCATGCGTGTTCTTGCTCCAATGTTCATCCTTCTCCAAGCTAGGCCCTTCATTTGAAAGCAAAACAAATGTATCCAATTTAGGCAGCATCATAATCTCATGAACATTAGAATCATTACCAAGAAACGAAAGTACCTGGTAATTTAATTGGCGTGCGCGAGCTCTAGTAATTGGTCCAGTATATGTAACAGTAGGGGCTGTGGGTGTAACAATGGTATTGATGTCCTCATCAAAAACGAATACATATGTTATCGGATACGGATGCGGCTCAGATGTTATTCGAATATGGATACATATCGGATGTTTACACGGTTTCGGATGTTTGCTCGATTCGAAACGGATACATATAATAGCGACATATTGTTTAAGTAAATTAGTCAATAGCTATGTGACATGAAATAATCAATTTGTGACATACAATAAGTCAATGATAAACAGGTTTATAAATAAATACTATTGTAATGCATAATAATTTCTAAGTTTAACCATTGAAAGAGTAAAATTTGACCACCCATGTGGCTTTTATGTCGGATATTTGGTATTTTGGGCTAGAATTTTGAAAAATAGCTTACATAATCTTATTCAGATACGGATATATCCACTTCCATATCCATATTTGTGTCAAAATCTCATACCATATTTATTTATTTATTTGTTAAATAATTTGTCATATACGGATAATTTCCATTTCCATTTTGGTTCGGATGTGGATGTTTCGGATACCAATAGGCACTTTTTCGAATATGAATATTGGATATTTTCGATTATCCAGTACCAATTTCCATCCCTAGTAGCTGGCTGATACGTGTTAGGTAACGTAGTAATTTCAAAAATTTCCTACGCACACGCAAGATCATGGTGATGCATAGCAACGAGAGGGGAGAGTGTGATCTACGTACCCTTGTAGACCGACAGCGGAAGCGTTAGCACAACGCGGTTGATGTAGTTGTACGTCTTCACGGCCCGACCGATCAAGCACCAAAACTATGGCACCTCCGAGTTCTAGCACACGTTCAGCTCGATGACGATCCCCGGACTCCGATACAGCAAAGTGTCGGGGAAGAGTTCAGTCAGCACGACGGCGTGGTGACGATCTTGATGTTCTACCGTCGCAGGGCTTCGCCTAAGCACCGCTACAATATTATCGAGGATTATGGTGGAAGGGGGCACCGCACACGGCTAAGAATATGATCACGTGGATCAACTTGTGTGTCTATGGGGTGCCCCTGCCCCCGTATATAAAGGAGTGGAGGAGGGGAGGGTCGGCCCTCTCTATGGCGCGCCCTAGGGGAGTCCTACTCCCACCGGGAGTAGGATTCCCCCTTTCCTAGTCCAACTAGGAGTCCTTCCATGTAGTAGGAGTAGGAAACAAGGAAGGGGCACAGCCCCTCCCCCTAGTCCAATTCGGACTAGGCCTTGGGGGGCGCGCGGCCTGCCCTAGGCAGCCCCTCTCTCTTTTCCGTATGGCCCAATAAGGCCCAATACTTCTCCCGGCGAATTCCCGTAACTCTCCGGTACTCCGAAAAATACTCGAATCACTTGGAACTTTTCCGATGTCCGAATATAGTCGTCCAATATATCGATTTTTATGTCTCGACCATTTCGAGACTCCTCGTCATGTCCCCGATCTCATCTGGGACTCCGAACTCCTTCGGTACATCAAAACACATAAACTCATAATATAACTATCATCGAAACCTTAAGCGTGCGGACCCTACGGGTTCGAGAACAATGTAGACATGACCGAGACACGTCTCCGGTCAATAACCAATAGCGGAACCTGGATGCTCATATTGGCTTCTACATATTCTACGAAGATCTTTTATCGGTCAGACCGCATAACAACATACGTTGTTCCCTTTGTCATCGGTATGTTACTTGCCCGAGATTCGATCGTCGGTATCCAATACCTAGTTCAATCTCGTTACCGGCAAGTCTCTTTACTCGTTCCGTAATACATCATCTCGCAACTAACTCATTAGCTGCAATGCTTGCAAGGCTTAAGTGATGTGCATTACCGAGAGGGCCCAGAGATACCTCTCCGACAATCGGAGTGACAAATCCTAATCTCGAAATACGCCAACCCAACATGTACCTTTAGAGACACCTGTAGAGCTCCTTTATAATCATCCAGTTACGTTGTGACGTTTGGTAGCACACAAAGTGTTCCTCCGGCAAACTGGAGTTGCATAATCTCATAGTCATAGGAACATGTATAAGTCAGGAAGAAAGCAATAGCAACATACTAAACGATCGGGTGCTAAGCTAATGGAATGGATCATGTCAATCAGATCATTCATCTAATGATGTGATCCCGTTAATCAAATAACAACTCTTTGTCCATGGTTAGGAAACATAACCATCTTTGATTAACGAGCTAGTCAAGTAGAGGCATACTAGTGACACTCTGTTTGTCTATGTATTCACACATGTATTATGTTTCCGGTTAATACAATTCTAGCATGAATAATAAACATTTATCATGAAATAAGGAAATAAACAATAACTTTATTATTGCCTCTAGGGCATATTTCCTTCAGTCTCCCACTTGCACTAGAGTCAATAATCTAGTTCACATCGCTATGTGATTAACACCAATAGTTCACATCTTTATGTGATTGGTTCACATCTCCATGTGACTAACACCCAAAGGGTTTACTAGATTCAATAATCTAGTTCACATCGCTATGTGATTAACACCCAAAGAGTGATCATGTTTTGCTTGTGAGAGAAATTTAGTCAACGGGCCTGCCATATTCAGATCCGTATGTATTTTGCAAAATTCTATGTCTACAATGCTCTGCACGGAGCTACTCTAGCTAATTGCTCCCACTTTCAATATGTATCCAGATTGAGACTTAGAATCATCTGGATCAGTGTCAAAAACTTGCATCGACGTAACCCTTTACGACGAACCTTTTTATCACGTCCATAATCGAGAAACATATCCTTATTTCACTAAGGATAATTCTGACCGATGTCCAGTGATCTACTCCTAGATCACTATTGTACTCCCTTGCCAAATCAGTGCAGGGTATACAATAGATCTGGTACACAGCATGACATACTTTATAGAACCTATGGCCAAGGCATAGGGAATGACTTTCATTCTCTTTCTATCTTCTGCCGTGGTCGGGCTTTGAGTCTTACTCAACTTCACACCTTGTAATACAGGCAAGAACTCTTTCTTTGACTGCTCCATTTTGAACTACTTCAAAATCTTGTCAAGGTATGTACTCATTGAAAAAACTTATCAAGCGTCTTGATCTATCTCTATAGATCTTGAAGCTCAATATGTAAGCAGCTTTACCGAAGTCTTTCTTTGAAAAACTCCTTTCAAACACTCCTTTATGCTTTACAGAATAATTCTACATTATTTCCGATCAACAATATGTCATTCACATATACTTATCAGAAATGCTGTAGTGCTCCCACTCACTTTCTTGTAAATACAGGCTTCACCGCAAGTCTGTATAAAACTATATGCTTTGATCAACTCATCAAAGCGTATATTCCAACTCTGAGATGCTTGCACCAGTCCACAGATGGATCGCTGGAGCTTGCACATTTTGTTAGCACCTTTCGGATTGACAAAACCTTCTGGTTGCATCATATACAACTCTTCTTTAATAAATCCATTAAGGAATGCAGTTTTGTTCATCCATTTGCCAGATTTCATAAAATGCGGCAATTACTAACATGATTCGGACAGACTCTAGCATAGATACGAGTGAGAAACTCTCATCGTAGTCAACACCTTGAACTTGTCGAAAACCTTTTGCGACAATTCTAGCTTTGTAGATAGTAACACTACTATCAGCGTCCGTCTTCCTCTTGAAGATCCATTTATTCTCAATTGCTTGCTGATCATCGGGCAAGTCAACCAAAGTCCAAACTTTGTTCTCATACATGGATCATATCTCAGATTTCATGGCCTCAAACCATTTCGCGGAATCTGGGTTCATCATCGCTTCCTCATAGTTTGCAAGTTCGTCATGGTCTAGTAACATGACTTCCAGAACAGGATTACTGTACCACTCTGGTGCGGATCTCACTCTGGTTTACCTACGAGATTCGGTAGTAACTTGATCTGAAGTTACATGATCATCATCATTAGCTTCTTCACTAATTGGTGTAGTAGTCACAAGAACAGATTTTTGTGATGAACTACTTTCCAATAAGGGAGAAGGTACAATTACCTTATCAAGTTTTCTACTTTCCTCCCACTCACTTCTTTCGAGAGAAACTCCTTCTCTGGAAAGGATCCATTCTTAGCAACAAATGTCTTGCCTTCGGATCTGTGATAGAAGGTGTACCCAACAGTTTCCTTTGGGTATCCTATGAAGACGCACTTCTCCGATTTGGGTTTGAGCTTATCAGGTTGAAACTTTTTCACATAAGCATTGCAACCTCAAACTTTTAAGAAACGACAGCTTAGGGTTTCTTGCCAAACCATAGTTCACACGGTGTCGTCTCAACGGATTTAGATGGTGCCCTATTTAACGTGAATGCAATTGTCTCTAATGCATAACCCCAAAACGATAGTGGTAGATCGGTAAGAGACATCATAGATCGCACTATATCTAATAAAATATGGTTATGACGTTCGGACACACCATTACACTATGGTGTTCCAGGTGGCGTGAGTAGTGAAACTATTTCACATTGTTTTAATTGAAGGCCAAACTCGTAACTCAAATACTCTTCTCTACGATCAGATCGTAGAAACTTTATTTTCTTTTTACGATGATTTTTCACTTCACTCTAAAATTCTTTGAACTTTTCAAATGTTTCAGACTTATGTTTCATCAAGTAGATATACTCATATCTGCTCAAATCATCTGTGAAGATCAGAAAATAATGATACCTGTCGCGAGCCTCAATATTCATCGGACCACATACATCAGTATGTATGATTTCCAACAAATCTGTTGCTCGCTCCATTGTTCCGAAGAACAGAGTCTTAGTCATCTTTGCCCATGAGGCATGGTTCGCAAGCATCAACTGATTCATAATCAAGTGATTCCAAAAGTCCATCAGCATGGAGTTTCTTCATGCACTTTACACCAATATGACCTAAACGGTAGTGCCACAAATAAGTTGCACTATCATTATTAACTTTGCATCTTTTGGTTTCAATATTATGATTATGTGTATCACTATGATCGAGATCCAATGAACTATTTTCATTGGGTGTGTAACCATATAAGGTTTTATTCATGTAAACAGAACAACAATTTATTCTCTTACTTAAATGAATAACCGTATTACAATAAACATGATCAAATCATATTAATGCTCAACGCAAACACTAAATAACACTTATTTAGGTTCAACACTAATCCCGAAATTATAGGGAGTGTGCGATGATGATCATATCAATCTTGGAACCACTTCCAACACACATCGTCACTTCACCCTTAACTAGTCTCTGTTTATTCTGCAACTCCCGTTTTGAGTTACTAATCTTAGCAACTGAACTAGTATCAAATACTGAGGGGTTGCTATAAACACTAGTAAAGTACACATCAATAACATGTATATCAAATATACTTTTGTTCACTTTGCCATCTTATCCGCCAAATACTTGGGTCAGTTCCGCTTCCAGTGACCAGTCCCTTTGCAGTAGAAGCACTTAGTCTCAGGCTTAGGACCAGACTTGGGCTTCTTCACTTGAGCAGCAACTTGCTTGCCGTTCTTCTTGAAGTTCCCCTTCTTCCCTTTGCCCTTTTATTGAAACTAGTGGTCTTGTCTACCATCAACACTTGATGCTCTTTCTTGATTTCTACCTTCATCGATTTCATCATCATGAAAAGCTCGGGATTCGTTTTCGTCATCCCTTGCATACTATAGTTCATCACGAAGTTCTACTAACTTGGTGATGGTGACTAGAGAATTCTGTCAATCACTATCTTATCTGGAAGATTAACTCCCACTTGATTCAAGTGATTGTAGTACCCAGACAATCTGAGCACATGCTCACTAGTTGAGCGATTCTCCTCCATCTTTTGGCTATAGAACTTGTTGGAGACTTCATATCTCTCAACTCGGGTATTTGCTTGAAATATTAACTTCAACTCCTGAAACATCTCATATGGTCCATGACGTTCAAAACGTCTTTGAAGTCCCGATTCTAAGCCGTTAAGCATGGTGCACTAAACTATCAAGTAGTCATCATATTGAGCTAGCCAAACGTTCATAACGTCTGCATCTGCTCCTGCAATAGGTCTATCACCTAGCGGTGCATCAAGGACATAATTCTTCTGTGCAGCAATGAGGATAAACCTCAGATCACGGATCCAATCCGCATCATTGCTACTAACATCTTTCAACACAATTTTTCTCTAGGAACATATCAAATTAAACATATGAAAGCAACAACGCGAGCTATTGATCTACAACATAGATATGCTAATACTACCAGGACTAAGTTCATGATAAATTAAAGTTCAATTAATCATATTACTTAAGAACTCCCACTTAGATAGATATCCCTCTAATCCTCTAAGTGATCATGTGATCCAAATCAACTAAACCATAACCGATCATCATGTGAAATGGAGTAGTTTCATTGGTGAACATCATTATGTTGATCATATCTACTATATGATTCACGCTCGACCTTTCGGTCTCCGTGTTCCGAGGCCATATCTGTATATGCTTGGCTCGTCAAGTATAACCTGAGTATTCCGCGTGTGCAACTGTTTTGCACCCGTTGTATTTGAACGTAGAGCCTATCACACCCGATCATCACGTGGTGTCTCAGCACGAAGAACTTTCGCAACGGTGCATACTCAGGGAGAACACTTCTTGATAATTTAGTGAGAGATCATCTTATAATGCTACCGTCAATCAAAGCAAGATAAGATGCATAAAAGATAAACATCACATGCAATCAATATAAGTGATATGATATGGCCATTATCATCTTGTGCCTGTGATCTCCATCTCCGAAGCACCGTCATGATCACCATCGTCACCGGCGTGACACCTTGATCTCCATCGTAGCATCGTTGTCGTCTTGCCAATCTTATGCTTCCACGACTATCGCTACCGCTTAGTGATAAAGTAAAGCATTACAGCGCGATTGCATTGCATACAATAAAGCGACAACCATATGGCTCCTGCCAGTTGCCGATAACTCGGTTACAAAACATGATCATCTCATACAATAAAATTCAGCATCATGTCTTGACCATATCACATCAGAACATGCCCTACAAAAACAAGTTAGACGTCCTCTACTTTGTTGTTGCAAGTTTTACGTGGCTGCTACGGGCTTAAGCAAGAACCAATCTAACCTAAGCATCAAAACCACAACGATAGTTTGTCAAGTTGGTGCTGTTTTAACCTTCGCAAGGACCGGGTGTAGCCACACTCGGTTCAACTAAAGTTGGAGAAACTGTCACCCGCAAGCCACCTATGTGCAAAGCACGTCAGGAGAACCGGTCTCGCGTAAGCGTACGCGTAATGTCTGATAGAGGCTAAGGTGTCCCGATGTTTCGATGAGATGGTGGCTATCATTTTCTGTGGGAGTCAACCTTGACGATCCGACTACGAACGTGCGAGACGTCGTGCCTTAGCAATCGCTAAACTAACTTCCGAGGGTTATTGACCACGCCAGAGCACGATCAACCTGACCACGAGGGTCTGTTTCCTGCGAGCAAATGAAGAACAAGCAAGAAACTGAGATTGCAATCGGGATATTACGAATATAAGATGAAAGCTTTATTGATCAAGGTGGGGTTCTGTGACGTCTTGGTCTGGTCGTTGGACACAAACGAAGTACGCGAAGTTGCAGCTATGGCGAACTTTTAATCTAAACAAAACCCAAAGTCTAAACGACGCCCTAAGGGCTGTATATATGGAGGAAGAGGGGGGAATTTCGTGGCCCTTGAGGGTGGGGTCCGAAACCAACCCTAACTCTTGTTTCCCCACACATACGGACTCTAAAAATAGCCTATACTTAAGTATTTCGAAATTACATGGGCCTGGCCCATTAATAAGGTGACGCAGCACCTAGAATAGCCTATGGACTAATATTATGAAGTGGCATCTTGTATATTTCGTCCAAGGCTTCATGCACTCCTTATGGCGGCTTCAAAGTCCTGGAATCATCACTTGTAACTCCGTTCTTGATCCCCTTGCGCATGCCATCAACTCCATGCGTGTTCTTGCTCCAATGTTCATCCTTCTCCAAGCTAGGCCCTTCATTTGTAAGCAAAACAAATGTATCCAATTTAGGCAGCATCATAATCTCATGAACATTAGAATCATTACCAAGAAACTAAAGTACCTAGTAATTTAATTGGCGTGCGCGAGCTCTAGTAATTGGTCCAGTATATGTAACAGTAGGGGCTGTGGGTGTAACAATGGTATTGATGTCCTCATCATCCTCCCCTTCTTGAAATAAAGTCGTCCTCGACGGAAGCGCATCTTCCTCACCCAAATAAGGCTTCAAATCTGCAATGTTAAAAGTGGGACTAACCCCAAAATCTACAGGTAGCTCAAGTTTATATGCATTATCATTTATTTTCTCTAACACCTTAAAAGGACCATCAGCACGTGGCATTAGCTTTGATTTGCGCAGATTAGGAAATCTATCTTTACGCAAATGTAACCAAACAAGATCTCCAGGCGCAAACACAACATGTTTTCTACCCTTATCTCCAGCAAGTTTATATTTAGCATTCATACGCTCAATGTTTTCCTTAGTTAACTCATGCATTTTTAAAATCAATTCAGAACGTTCTTTAGCATTAAAATTAACCTTCTCCGAAGATGGAAGAGGCAACAAATCAATAGGTGCACGAGGTAGGAAACCATACACAATTTCAAAAGGGCACATCTTAGTAGTAGAATGCAATGAACGATTATAAGCAAATTCAATATGAGGCAAGCATTCTTCCCAAATTTTCTTGTTATTCTTCAAAACAGCCCTAAGCATAGTAGACAATGTTCTATTGACTACTTCAGTTTGTCCATCAGTTTGGGGGTGACAAGTAGTACTAAAAAGCAGCTTAGTCCCCAACTTAGCCCATAAACATCTCCAAAAGTGGCTAAGAAATTTAGTATCACGATCTGAAACAATAGTATTTGGCACACCATGTAAGCGAATAATTTCACGAAAGAACAAATCAGCAACATTAACAGCATCATCGCTTTTATGACATGGTATAAAGTGTGCCATTTTCGAGAACCTATCCACGACAACAAATATGCTATCCCTCCCCTTCTTTGTTCGAGGTAAACCTAAAACAAAGTCCATAGATATATCCTCCCAAGGAACACTAGGTACAGGCAAAGGCATATATAAACCATGAGGATTGAGTCGTGACTTAGCTCTTTGACATGTAGTGCAGCGAGCAACAAAACGCTCAACATCCCGTCTCATCTTTGGCCAAAAGAAATGTGTAGCAAGTATATCCTCCGTCTTCTTGACGCCAAAGTGTCCCATTAATCCTCCTCCATGCGCCTCCTGCAACAACAAAAGACGAACGGAGCTAGCTGGAATGCATAGCTTGTTAGCACGAAACACAAATCCATCGTTAAGAACGAACTTGTTCCAAGTTCTCCCTTCCTTACAATTCTGCAATAAATCTTTAAATTCAGCATCATTAACATATTGATCCTTGATGGTCTCCAAACCAAATATTTTAAAGTCAAGTTGTGAAAGCATAGTATAACGACGAGACAAGGCATCAGCAATAACATTTTCTTTACCCTTATTGTGTTTAATGACATAAGGGAAAGTCTCAATGAATTCAACCCATTTAGCATGTCTACAGTTCAGTTTTGCTTGACTTTTAATGTGTTTCAAAGATTCATGATCAGAATGTATAACAAATTCCTTGGACCATAAATAATGTGGCCATGTTTCTAAGGTCCGAACAAGAGCATATAATTCTTTATCATAAGTAGAATAGTTTAGACTAGGCCCACTCAATTTTTCAGAAAAGTATGCAATAGCTTTTCCATCTTGTAATAACACACCTCCTAATCCAATTCCACTAGCATCACATTCAAGCTCAAAAGTCTTATTGAAATTAGGAAGTTGGAGTAAAGGAGCATGTGTCAACTTATCTTTCAATACCGTGAAGGCTTCTTCCTGTGCGGTACCCCAAACAAAAGGCACATCCTTCTTTGTAAGCTCGTTGAGAGGTGCAGTGCTGAAATCTCTCACAAAACGCCTATAGAAACCAGCGAGGCCAAGGAAACTCCTCACTTGTGTGACCGTTTTGGGCTGCGGCCAACTCTCAATAGCTTCAATCTTGGCTTTATCAACTTCAATTCCCTGTGGAGTAACAACATAGCCAAGAAAAGATACTCGGTCGGTGCAAAAGGTGCACTTTCCAAGGTTTCCAAACAAACGTGCAACACGTAGAGCAATAAAAACAGCACGTAAATGTTCCAAATGTTCCTCCAAAGATTTGCTATAAATCAATATGTCATCAAAGTAAACTACCACAAATCGTCCAATGAAAGCACGTAAAACTTCGTTCATTAACCTCATGAAAGTACTAGGTGCATTAGTTAACCCAAAAGGCATGACTAACCACTCATATAATCCAAACTTAGTTTTAAATGTTGTTTTCCATTCATCACCCAATTTCATACGAATTTGATGGTATCCACTACGCAAATTAACTTTGGAGAATATTGTAGAGCCACTCAATTCATCAAGCATATCATCTAGCCTAGGAATAGGATGACGATAACGAATAGTAATATTATTAATGCCTCTACAATCAACGCACATACGCGACGTACCATCCTTTTTCGGCACTAAAATGATAGGAACAGCACAAGGACTAAGGGATTCGCGTATATAACCTTTGTCGAGCAGTTCTTGTACTTGACGCATAATCTCCTTCGTCTCCTCTGGATTGGTACGGTATGGTGCACGGTTGGGTAGCGAAGCACCGGGAATTAAGTCAATTTGATGCTCAATCCCTCGAATAGGTGGTAATCCCGGTGGCACGTCTTGTGGAAAGACGTCAGCGAACTCCTGCAAAATGTTAGTGACAGCAGGGGGCAAAGAGGAAGGCACGTCCTTGAATGAAAATAATGCCTCTTTGCACACAAAAGCATAGCAAACAGATTTGCTAAAATCTAGCTCATCAATATCAGATTTGGTGGCAAGTAAACATGCACTTTTCAATTTAATTTCAGAAACAATAGTAGATGGTTTATTATTAGGCTTCATTTGGTGCTCAAATTCTTTTGCCACAATCTGATTTTCACTCTTATTTGTCTCCTGTTTTGCTTTATTAGCTCTATTAATATCATCTTTCAAAATGGAATCAGGAGTCATAGGAAGCAAAGTAATATTTTTATCGTTATGAACAAGAGTATACTGATTGTTTCTACCATGGTGTACAGAATTTTTATCAAATTGCCATGGTCTACCAAGTAATAAGGAACATGCTTGCATAGGTACCACATCACAATCAACATAATCAGCATATGTAGAGATACTAAAATGCACACGAACAGTACGTGTTACCTTAACCTTGCTGCTGTTGTTGAACCATTGGATGTAGTAAGGATGTGGATGTGGTCTTGTGGTGAGAGATAGCTTCTCCACCATCTCCATGCTAGCCAAGTTATTGCAGCTCCCTCCATCTATGATCACGCGAACAGAACGTTCCTTCACAACTCCCTTTGTATGGAACAAATTGTGCCTCTGATTTTGCTCAGCTTGTGTAACCTGCACACTCAAAACACGTTGATCAACTAAACATTCATACCTGTCAGCATCTTCAGGAGCCATGTATTGCGTCTCATGATCAGAATCGTCTCCACCGTGTTCTTCACGTGTAATAAGTGCCAAAGTCTCCTCATCATAGTCACTAGCGGACTCATACCCACCATCCTCAGTAACAATCATCACACGCTTAGATGGGCATTCTCTCGCATAATGACCTCCACCCTTGCAACGTCGACAAATAATATCATGTGTTTGCCTTGTTGATGCCATGGATGAAGAAGAGCTCTTTGCAGGCCCAGAAGGTGTGCTCTTGGCAGATAGTGGTGATTGTGCCTGCTTTATTGTATCACGGTTGGAGGTGGCAGCCGACGGAGGCGCCGGTGTAGCAGAACGTGTGGAAGTAGATGATGCACGTGGTGTCCATGATGAAGGTCGACCTGCAGAAAAGTTAGTCTGCGCCAATGCCTGTCGATCCTGCACTTCACGTTCAGCTTTACAAGCAAGATGGAATAAACGAGTGATATTAGTATACTCCTTATACTCTAGAATCGTCTGAATCTCTCTATTTAATCCACCCATAAAACGTGCAAGCATAGCTTCATTCTCCTCAACAATACCACATCTAATCATGCCAGTTTGTAATTCCTGATAATATTCTTCCACAGAATTTTTTCCCTGTCTTAAGCGCTGTAATTTTTGAAGTAATTCACGTTGATAATATGGTGGAACCCAACGAGTACGCATAGCAGCTTTCAAAGCAGCCCAAGTAGCCGGAATAGGATATAATCTACAATGCTCAGACCACCAAACACATGCAAAACTAGTGAATGCACAAACAGCAGCAGGAACACGTCTCTCCTCGGGATATTGTAAACATGTAAATCGTTGTTCAGTTTCTAACTCCCAAGTAAGATATATATTAGGAACATATCTACCCTCAAATGGTGGAATATTCAATTTTAGTTTAGGGAGATGGTCATGATCTCGTACCTGAGGGTGAGCCCTACCATTGCCATTATTTGCATGTGGACGACCTGGTGGTTGCTGTGCTGGTGGTGGCACGTAGTTCTGATTTTGATCAACCTCATCCTCATAATCTCCCACATAATCATCCTCCCCCACATCAGCAGTAGGAGCCACAGAAGTATCAACAGCAGCACCAGCAGTTTGGCCCGACTGAAGAGGGACACGGCTCGCTCGGCGGAGGGATGTTTCCCGACGTGGAGGTAGTCGATGTTGTTGCTGTTGTTGCAGAGGTGCGGCAGGAGCAGCCAGTGGTGGTGGTGGAAAACGCGAAAGCAATTCAGCAAACTTGTTATCGAGCTTTGTTTCAAACGTCTTCTCCATGCCATCTATCTTCTCCATGGCCTCTTCAAATCTGTTTATCACATCTTGCACCTGTCCACTCATCATTTGCTGAAACGTATCATGAAGCTCCTTGTTCGTCAAGTTCTCCCAGTCAGTCTCGTCGGCTTGTGATCCTGGCATGGTTAGCAGCAATAGAAACACACAAGAATATGATCCTACAGACTACTAACAAGTGGTGGTGGTGGCGGGTGTCACAAATCCGTCAAGCAAATCTCAAATTCTTACCAGTTCTTACCCAGCAGCAGGCGGTGATCGGCAACCGTTGTAGTCAAAACTCTCAAAAGCTTGGATAGAGCGATTGCCAGGGAGAGTCAAACGCACGACGTAGATGTATGTGGAGCTGGGAAGGCTTATAGTATGGTAGCAAAAAGGGTCAGCAATAATCAATTCAGAGATGCAAAGTTGAATAAACGCTCAACGACGGTACTGTGCTGGTCCTAGGCTAGACTGTGCTAGAGACGTGAGCCTAGAACACTAACAAAATCACGGCGCTGCACGTAAATAAGAGAAAAGCACACTCTGGAACTCTTTTTTTTTCGCTCTTTTTTTTGCGCTCCTTTTTTTGCGCTCTTTTTTTTTGCAAAAAATCACTATAATGGCGAGTGTCTCAAAACTCTTCCCTCGTCAAACTAATAGGATGGGCACGGATTTTTTTTCACTTTTTTTTTGAAAATCAGGGCAGCGACGACGAAAAAGTGCGACAAAAAATCACTATGATGGCACGTGGCTCAAAAGACTCAGAAAAGCCTAAAAATAGGATAGGGAAAAAAATTTGCCCGTGAAAATTTTGGCCTAAAAACTGCCCGGGGGTCTCCAGACTTTTTTTTCGAGACCTACGCAGGCAAGGAAACACGAATCGGAATTTAGATTGATCTCAAGAACAAACCTAATATGAGAAGAACTCAGATTGATGGTGGATATATGGTTGTGGTATATGGCAACGGTGGTGGTATATGGTAGCGGTGGTGGTATATGGATACAGATTGGTGGTGGTATATGGATATGGATTCAGAGCGGTGGAGGATAAGCAAAAGTGGTAGATGGGCGATGATGATGGTGCGGCGGCGGCGTGACAACTTATGACCAGAACTCGAAACTCTAAAAGACTAGACTCTAAGACCAGCAACTTGACACGACGATGCAACCGCAAATTCAACAAAGCAAAAACCCTAAAAAGATTATGCAAAGGCTCAGATTGGTTCGGATATTATGAACTAACCCTAATTTTTTTTCTGGCTTTTTCGTGGACTGTAGGTATGAAGAACAGACTCGATCTAATCTACGAAAAACTGTAAAATCTCACCGAGCAACCTGGAAATCTGATACCACTTGATAGAGGCTAAGGTGTCCCGATGTTTCGATGAGATGGTGGCTATCGTTTTCTGTGGGAGTCGACCTTGACGATCCGACTACGAACGTGCGAGACGTCGTGCCTTAGCAATCGCTAAACCAACTTCCGATGGGTTATTGACCACGCCGGAGCACGATCAACCTGACCACGAGGGTCTGTTTCCTGCGAGCAAACGAAGAACAAGCAAGAAACTGAGATTGCAATCGGGATATTGCGAATATAAGATGAAAGCTTTATTGATCAAGGTGGGGTTCTGTGACGTCTTGGTCTGGTCGTTGGACACAAATGAAGTACGCGAAGTTGCAGCTATGGCGAACTTTTAATCTAAACAAAACCCAAAGTCTAAACGACGCCCTAAGGGCTGTATATATGGAGGAAGAGGGGGGAATTTCGTGGCCCTTGAGGGTGGGGTCCGAAACCAACCCTAACTCTTGTTTCCCCACACATACAGACTCTAAAAATAGCCTATACTTAAGTATTTCGAAATTACATGGGCCTGGCCCATTAATAAGGTGACGCAGCACCTAGAATAGCCTATGGACTAATATTATGAAGTGGCATCTTGTATATTTCGTCCAAGGCTTCATGCACTCCTTATGGCGGCTTCAAAGTCTTGAAATCATCACTTGTAACTCCATTCTTGATCCCCTTGCGCATGCCATCAACTCCATGCGTGTTCTTGCTCCAATGTTCATCCTTCTCCAAGCTAGGCCCTTCATTTGTAAGCAAAACAAATGTATCCAATTTAGGCAGCATCATAATCTCATGAACATTAGAATCATTACCAAGAAACGAAAGTACCTGGTAATTTAATTGGCGTGCGCGAGCTCTAGTAATTGGTCCAGTATATGTAAAAGTAGGGGCTGTGGGTGTAACAATGGTATTGATGTCCTCATCAATGTCGGTCTGGGCCGCTTCATCCAACAATACCGCTGAACCAAAGTATGACATGCTGGTAAGCAGTATGACTTATATCGCCCACAACTCACTTGTGTTCTACTCGTGCATATAACATCAACACATAAAACCTAGGCTCGGATGCCACTGTTAGGTAACGTAGTAATTTTAAAAATTTCCTATGCACACGCAAGATCATGGTGATGCATAGCAACGAGAGGGGAGAGTGTGATCTACGTACCCTTGTAGACCGACAGCGGAAGCGTTAGCACAACGCGGTTGATGTAGTCGTACGTCTTCACGGCCCGACCGATCAAGCACCGAAACTATGGCACCTCCGAGTTCTAGCACACGTTCAGCTTGATGACGATCCCCGGACTCCGATCCAGCAAAGTGTCGGGAAAGAGTTCCGTTAGCACGACGGCGTGGTGACGATCTTGATGTTCTACCGTCGCAGGGCTTCGCCTAAGCACCGCTATAATATTATCGAGGATTATGGTGGAAGGGGGCACCGCACACGGCTAAGAATATGATCACGTGGATCAACTTGTGTGTCTATGGGGTGCTCCCTGCCCCCGTATATAAAGGAGTGGAGGAGGGGAGGGTCGGCCCTCTCTATGGCGCGCCCTAGGGGAGTCCTACTCCCACCGGGAGTAGGATTCCCCCTTTCCTAGTCCAACTAGGAGTCCTTCCATGTAGTAGGAGTAGGAAACAAGGAAGGGCCGCAGCCCCTCCCCCTAGTCCAATTCGGACTAGGCCTTGGGGGGGCGCGCGGCCTGCCCTAGGCAGCCCCTCTCTCTTTCCCGTATGGCCCAATAAGGCCCAATACTTCTCCCGGCGAATTCCCGTAACTCTCCAGTACTCCAAAAAATACTCGAATCACTCGGAACCTTTCCGATGTCCGAATATAGTCGTCCAATATATCGATTTTTACGTCTCGACCATTTCGAGACTCCTCGTCATGTCCCCGATCTCATCCGGGACTCCGAACTCCTTCGGTACATCAAAACTCATAAACTCATAATATAACTGTCATCGAAACCTTAAGCGTGCGGACCCTACGGGTTCGAGAACAATGTAGACATGACCGAGACACGTCTCCGGTCAATAACCAATAGCGGAACCTGGATGCTCATATTGGCTCCTACATATTCTACGAAGATCTTCTATCGGTCAGACCGCATAACAACATACGTTGTTCCCTTTGTCATCGGTATGTTACTTGCCCGAGATTCGATCGTCGGTATCCAATACCTAGTTCAATCTCGTTACCGACAAGTCTCTTTACTCGTTCCGTAATACATCATCTCGCAACTAACTCATTAGCTGCAATTCTTGCAAGGCTTAAGTGATGTGCATTACCGAGAGGGCCCAGAGATACCTCTCCGACAATCGAAGTGACAAATCCTAATCTCGAAATACGCCAACCCAACATGTACCTTTGGAGACACCTGTAGAGCTCCTTTATAATCACCCAGTTACGTTGTGACGTTTGGTAGCACACAAAGTGTTCCTCCGGCAAACTGGAGTTGCATAATCTCATAGTCATAGGAACATGTATAAGTTATGAAGAAAGCAATAGCAACATACTAAACGATCGGGTGCTAAGCTAATGGAATGGGTCATGTCAATCAGATCATTCATCTAATGATGTGATCCCGTTAATCAAATAACAACTCTTTGTCCATGGTTAGGAAACATAACCATCTTTGATTAACGAGCTAGTCAAGTAGAGGCATACTAGTGACACTCTGTTTGTCTATGTATTCACACATGTATTATGTTTCCGGTTAATACAATTCTAGCATGAATAATAAACATTTATCATGAAATAAGGAAATAAACAATAACTTTATTATTGCCTCTAGGGCATATTTCCTTCAATACGAGCACACCAATCATTAGCAATATTAATCCAGTTACCGATCCAGCCGTTAATGATGTTTTAGATATGCTGAATCTGAAGATTAATGAGAAGCAGTGCAAAGTTGAGGATGAGCCTATTACTGTAACCTATATGTCTGCATATCTGCAAGAATTGAGTGCTAGCTATTTAGCGTGGAGATCGGAAGAAGTTGGAGTCCCCGACTATGCGATGGTCCAAAATGATTTAAAGATGGAATTGTTTTCATGGAACCTAATACGCATGCATGCAATCCATGCACTCCAATGTACTATACGTATACACAAGGGAAGAGAAGATTTTCAACCAGAACGTACATGTGCTAGTGCTCGTAGAAGAGTAAAAGTGCGTTATTTTTTTATGTTGCCACGTCCACCAGAAAATAGAAGGAAGGCCAGGAATCTGTCGTGGGATATTATGTCCTTGTGTTCACTTGGACGGGGACCACCAGCAGGGGATCAAATAAAAATGTGCACCGGAAAAATAGGAGTCCAAGTTAGGAATACTTTTATCAGTTTTGTATCGGTCGGTTGTTTGCTAAAATATAAAGCATGCAATCCATTAGATAAGGAAAGGGTCGCTTGTTGTTTTAAACGTGAGAAAGAGTCTAGATTAGAGAGCATTGCTTCTCAACCAAGTAAATAGGTCATCTATAAAACTAAGGTGCACGCATTGTAAAGGGGAGGTTATTTTTATATGAATTAGACACGGTGTGTTTTTCAGGGTAGACACCCGTATCAAGTTTTGGAGGGATTTTTAGAAAAACTTCTATGTTGCGATTTCTCTTTGTGGAAATTATTTTGCGCGTGAGTACCTTCGTCGCGATTGGTTTTCTCGTGCTGGGCCGCAAGGTTCAAACCCTCTACTTCGTGTACATGGCTTGCGCGGGCGAGAGGTTGCTACTGCTGGTGGTGGAGTGTCGTGGAAGATTGGGCCGCAACAACAGATCGGATCTCACCACGAGGTTCGGTTTACATCAGGTGGTATTCAGAGCAAGGTTGTTCACGGCACTGTGCAAAAGATGACTGGTTTATCATGAAAGCTAAGCTATGGATTTCAATTGGAGGAGGAAGGCCGATGGAATGAACTTTTTCATACTCGTGCTATGGTAAAAGAGAGATCATGTGCTATGACAATCGGCCACATGAGTTTGATCAACGCAGCAACCATCGAGATGATGGAGAAGTTGAAACTACCGATGACGCCATGCCCACAACCATACTCGTTCCGTTGGGTTTATGAAGAAATCAGTGTCACAAATCAAACCAAGGTACCGTTTTTGTTGGGAATTTTTTTTGCATTGTTTTGTGTGACGTGATTCCAGCACCGATGGTTTCATGTCACTTATTGTTGGGAAAGCCATGGTACAAAGAACACGATGTTGCGTATGATTGTCAAACACACACATATACCGTCAAGAAGGGTAAGAAGTACGACCTAGCGCCCATGGGTCAAGAGCGTTTTAATTCTTGGAGGAAAGAACATCTTGCGAAGATAAAAGAGCAGAAAGAAAATGAAAGGAAGAAAGTCGAAGGTGCTAGAAATTTGACGGTCATCGTTCAGTCTACAAATAACAGTACTATTGGAGAGATCAACTCAAAACCGAGGATGGTTCGTTTCAAGGAGGAGAGGATGATACAAGCACACCAATCATTAGCAATATTAATCCAGTTACTGATCCAGCCGTTAATGATGTTTTAGGTATGCCGAATCTGAAGATTAATGAGAAGCAGTGCAAAGTTGAGGATGAGCCTATTATTGTAACCTGTACGTCTGCATATCTGCAAGAATTGAGTGCTAGTTATTTAGCGTGGAGATCGGAAGAAGTTGGAGTCCCTGACTATGCGATGGTCCAAAATGATTTAAAGATGGAATTGTTTTCATGGAACCTAGTACGCATGCATGCAATCCATGCACTCCAATGTAGTATACGTATACACTAGGGAAGAGAAGATTTTCAACCAGATCGTCTATGTGCTAGTGCTCATAGAAGAGTTAAAGTGCGTTATTTTTTTATGTTGCCACGTCCACCAGAAAATAGAAGAAAGGCCAGGAATCTGTCGTGGGATATTATGTCCTTGTGTTCACTTTGATAGAGACCACCAGCAGGGGATCAAATAAAGATGTGCACCAGAAAAATAAGAGTCCAAGTTAGGAATACTTTTATCAGTTTTGTATCGGTCGGTTGTTTGCTAAAATATAAAGCATGCAATCCATTAGATAAGGAAAGGGTCGCTTGTTGTTTTAAACGTGAGAAAGAGTCTTGATTAGAAAGCGTTGCTTATCAACCAAGTAGATAGGTGAGCTATAAAACTAAGGTGCACACATTATAAAGGAGAGGTTATTTTTACATGAATTAGTCACGATGTGTTTTCAGGGTAAACACCCGTATCAAGTTTTGGAGGGATCTTTAGAAAACCTCTATGTTGCGATTTCTCTTCGCGAAAATTGTTTTGCGCGTGAGTACCTTCGTCGAGATTGGTTTTCTCGTGTTGGGCCGCAAGGTTCAAACCCTCTACTTTGTGTACATCGCGTGCGCGGGCGAGAGGTTGCTACTACTGGCGGTGGAGTGTCGTGGAAGATTGGGCCGCAACAACAGATCGGATCTCACCACAAGGTTCGGTTTACATCACTGGCGATATTCGTTCAATGGAAGGAGACGTTCCCGTCAGCTACGAAAGACACCCGCAATGGCTTCATCAAACTCAAGATGTTGTATCGTCTTAGTATCTCAAAGGTTCTCATAATTATAGGATATTTGTACATGTGTTCATGGGGGAGTGTATATGCGTATATGTGAGCATCTGTGTTGTACGGTGTGAAAAAGGTAGCAAACACAAAATAAAAAACCCAATAATGAACAAAATAAAAAACCAATGTGAATATCTAAGTTGACATTAGTACTCGTATTTTCATGAATTTATTTCAGGCTCTCTGACGATATTTGTTCAAGGAAGGAAACATTTCCGTTAACTACAAAGGCGCTTGTGATAATTTTACAAATCTCAAAATATTGTGCTGGCTCAGTATCTCAAAGATTATCATAAATATAGAGTGTGCGTGTGTGCGTTCATATGATGAATGTTTGTATTGTGTTAAAAAATAATAGCAATCATGATAAAAATCCCAGTAGTGCACAAAATATAAAACGAACACGTGTCAATTAGTAAAACATGTAAATCTCTATGAGCCATACTTCTTCAAGGCCAGCCACGTAGCTTCCCACATGGCAATAATAACAAAGTAAAGAAACGAAAGGTTAAGGAAAAACCGGCAGTGGACCAGAAAAAAAAAACAGGAACATGTATCAAGAGAGAGCGCGCTCACTAACACTAAGAACTCATGGGAAGAGGCCCTCCTTAGCCACTTTAATTATCTTGCATATTACCAAGGACGAGTGCACTTCCCTAAAAAAAGGGACAAGTGCAAAATCAATCAGTTGAGAACTTGCAAGCTTGCTTCGTGGGACTGAATCTTCCTGGTGAAGAGGAGGTAGATCTGGACTTCTCCGAAGAGCTGGATGATTTGTGATGTAGGATGGAACCCTAGGGGCCGATCTTTCACGAAATGGAGGGGATCCTATGAAGAACACGACGAACACGTGAGGGGAACACTCAAATCAACGAGAACAATCACATATGTGCTAGATCAATGAACACAAAGAGTGATACAAGATTCAAACGCAACAAAGGACGATACAAGAGGTGGTAGTTCTTCCCGATCCGGAGACGGGGTCTTGAATCCACGAGGGGATCTTCCCTTGCGGGGTCTCAAATCCACTTGGGATCTTCTCCGCGGAGGCCTCGGTCTTCAATGGAGTATATGTCAAGTGGACGAGCAATGCTCTCTCTCTCTCTCAAATGAGCTAAACTATTGCTAACCCTAGAAAAGTGAAGGAGGAGTCATATATATAGGCTAAGGGGGTGAAGGGGTACATGGGCCTCGGCCCAACATCATGCATGCAGGCACTGTCCGGATGATCCAGAAGTTTGTCCGGATGATCAGGGCTTCAGGGGTCCGGGTGATCCGGGGCGGCGTCCGGATGGTCCAGACGTGTCATGGAGGTTGTTGGCTGTCCGGATGTCCGGGTCCGTCCGGATAATCCGAGCTGGGGTCCGGATGATCCGGCTTCACAAGGAGGCTTGTTGTGGCCTTCGAGCGTTGTAGCTGGATTGTCCGGGCCAGGGGCCGGATTGTCCGGATGGGGATCCGGATCATCCAGGCAAGTCTGGACTTGGCTGTTTCTCTCCTTCGACCCGCCTTGATCCTTAGCTTCTCCATGGCTAACTCCTAGGTACCTAAGTATGCAAAGTGTCTCCGTTTGAGGTAGTAGCCGTGTCTCATGTGATTCAAAAGGGAGTTGCAAGAGGAGTGATGTCACCTTGGTTTCGAGAGCACTTGCACGTGCTCGTGTCATGGGTCCACTTGGCACTTGGTGAGACGATGATAGGTCCATGATGCTCCGCATCATCCCCCCCAGGAAAGATCCGACCTCGGATTGAAATCTTCATCACTATTTTAGGGAGAAAGATCCTTTACATTGAATGTTTTTCTCTTGGGATGTTGATCTTGTAGGCGTTGTTGTTGTAGCGTTCGAGCACCTTGAAGGGTCCATCGGCTCGAGGTAGAAGCTTGGACTTGTGTTCGTTGGCGAAGTGGTCCTTGCGAAGGTGTAGCCACACAAGATCTCCAATGGGGAATATCATGGGTTGCTTGTTGATGTTGAGCTTGGTCGTGAGTCGTTGTACTTGGCGTTCGATTGTTTGTCTTGTATCTTCATGCACCTTCTTGAGATAGCTAGCGTGTGCACTCGCATCCATGTTGATGCGTTCTTGTAGTGGTAGAGGTAGAATGTCCAATGGGGACAAAGGATTGAAACCGTAGACGACCTCGAAGGGGGGCTTGTCGGTAGAATGTATTGCGCGGTTGTAGGCCTACTCGGCGATGGGTAGACACTCCTCCCACTGCTTGATGTTCCTCTTGATCAACATGTGTAGGAGAGTAGATAGCATCTGGTTCGTGACCTCCGTTTGGCCGTCGGCTTGTGGATGGTATGCCGAAGAGAACAAAAGCTTGATTCCGAGCTTGGCGCATAACATCTTCTAAAAGTAGCTTAGGAACTTGACGTCGCAGTCCGACATGATAGTCTTGGGCACTCCATGTAGATGCAAGATTTCCGTACAAAAGAGATTAGCAACATGTGAAGCATCATCTATCTTGTTGATGGAATAAAATATGCCATCTTAGAGAAACGGTCCACAACAACAAACATGGAATCCTTTCCATTTTGAGTTTGAGGCAAACCAAGTACAAAGTCCATACTAATATCTTCCCATGGGTGATATGAAATAGGAAGTGGCATATAGAGACCATGGGATTGAGCTTTAGACTTAGCTTTGTGACATGTAGAGCATCGGTTGGTGTAGCGGGAGACGTCACGAAACATCTTGGGCCAAAAGTAGTTCTTGGAGAGTGTAGCAAATGTCTTGTCGCGTCCAAAGTGACCCATAAGTCCTCCTCCATGAGCCTCTTGCAGAAGTAACAAACGAAGAGAAGAATCGGGGATACATAGTTTGTTAGCTCTCATAAGATAATCATCCTTGATGTAGTATCGTTCCCAAGATGTATGCGTCAAGCATTTGGCATATGGAATAGAAAAAGTAGAATCATGCGCATACAAGTCTTTTATGTGCTCAAAGCCAATAACATTCAATTCAAGTTTAGTGACAAGCATGCATTTGCGGGAAAGAGCATCCACCACAACGTTCTCTTTACCTTTAATGTACTTGATGACATAAGGAAAAGACTCAATAAAGTCACTCCATTTCGCATGTCGCTTATTCAATTTCGTTTGACCCTTAAGATATTTTAGCGTTTCATGATCCGTATGGATGACAAATTCTTGAGGGCGAAGATAATGTTCCCACTCACGCAAAACTTGCACTAAAGCATATAGCTCTTTGTCATAGATGGGATAATTGAGTTGCACTCCGGAAAGTTTTTCACTAAATTAAGCAATTGGGTGCTTCTCTTGCATTAACACACCTCCTATACCATTGCCACTAGCATCGCAATGAACTTCAAAAGTTTTATCAAAATTGGGCAAAGCAAGCAAAGGAGCATGTGTAAGCAAATTCTTAAGCTCATGAAATGCGATATCTTGGGATGGTCCCCAAAGAAATGGTGCACTCTTTTTACTAAAAGCATGTAAAGGGGATGCAATAGAGCTAAAGTCCTTAAAGAATCTATGATAGAAACCAGCTAGGCCAAGGAAACTATGCACTTGTTGCAATTTAGTTGGTTGTGGCCAATTTTTAATAGCATCAATTTTAGCTTCATCGACATGAACACCCTTATATGACACAACAAAACCCAAGAAAACAAGCTTATTAACACCAAAAAGGCATTTGTCCATATTAGCATAAAGGCGCTCTTTTCTTAGAGTTTGCAAAATGTTTCTAAGATGGGTGACATGATCTTCTAGAGACATGCTAAACACAAGAATATCATGAAAGTAGACCATAACAAATACACCAATGTATGGACGAAGAACATAATGCATCACACGCATAAAAGTGTCGGGTGCTTCGGATAAACCCATAGGCATGACCAACCATTCATACAAGCCAAACTTGGTTTTGAAGCGGTTTTCCATTCATCACCTTCTTGAATGCGGATTTGGTAATAGCCACTTTTAAGATCAATTTTAGAGAAAATGGTAGCTCCGCTAAGCTCATCAAGCATATCGTCAAGGCAAGGAATAGAATACCGATAACAAATGGTGATAGCATTGATGGGCCGGCAATTGGAACACATACGAAAATTACCGTCTTTCTTAGGCACAAGATGACCGGTATGACACAAGGACTTAAGCTTTCACGCACATGCCCATTGTCAATGAGTTGTTGTACTTGCCTTTGTATTTCCTTAGTTTCTTCGGGGTTGACGCGGTAGGGTGCCTTGTTTGGTAGGGGTGCGCCGAGAATGAGGTCGATGTGGTGTTCGATGCCTCGTAGTGGAGGTAGTCCCGGAGGTAGCTCATCGGGAAAAACGTCCTTGAATTCCTGCCATAGAGAAGACAACACTAAAGGTAGATTGTGAGAGGTGTTAGTTCTTGCCACTTCATCTTTGCACACTAGGACATAGTGCATACCACTTGATGGGTTCTCACACACTTCTCTCATCTCACTTTTGGTAGCGAATAACACTAAGTTTTTCTTGTCGCTCATCGTGGAGGCACTTGATTTTGGTTTGTGGTGCTCACTCTCTTTTTGGTGGTTCACTCTCTCACTATTCTCTCCATGATGGGTGGTTGCTTACTTGTCGGTGATCACTTGGCTTGGTGACATAGGTCATAGCACGTACTCCTTCCCTTTAATCTTGAAGCTATGGTTCTTCGATTGTGGATGACACCGCGGTCAAATTGCCAAGGTCGTCCAAGTAGGAGGTGGCAAACGGACATAGGAACCACATCACATTCCAAAGTGTCTCCGTATGCACCAATCTTGAAGGATACTTGAACGGTGTACTCCACTTGGATGGTGCCGGAGTCGCTAAGCCATTGGATCTTGTAAGGGCGAGGGTGCTTCATCTTGACCAATTGTATCTTGGAACATAGCTCTTCACTTGCCAAGTTGTGGTAACTTCCTCCATCGATGATGACCTTCATGGAACGACCGTTGATGCCCGCTTGGGTGTGGAAGATATGGCATCGTTGGTCTTCGTCTTGTTGGTGCTGAAGTGTCAAGACCTTGGAAACAACGAGAGCGGGGCTCGAATCATTGTCACAAAAGAGTTGGTCATCTTCATCTTCATTCACTTGTCGGTCCATTGCCACATGCTCAAGGGCTTCCATTTCCTCTTCGCTCATGGAGTCGTAAGTGCCATCGTCGTTGGCGATCATGGTGTGCCAGTTGGTGCACTCGAAAGTCTTGTGGCCTCGGCCTCCACATGTGAAGCATTTGATGGAACTCATCTTGACGGGCTCATCGATTGGAGTAGATGATGATGAGGTTCTTGGCTTGAAGTTTCTTATAGTAGGAGGACGATTTGAATATGTCGAAGTTTTCTTGTAGCCTGACTTGTCGCCGTTGCTTGTAGAAGGTTTTGTTGCGGAAGGAGGCATCGTAGTTGTTGAAGCTTGATTGTAGGAGGAGCCGTAGGACTTGGAAGAGAACTTGGCATACTTCTAGTCATGTTGCACTTGTCGCTCCTCCTTGGTAGCTTGATGCACTAGCTCAATGAGGTTTGAGTAAGGTTGGAAGTCGGTGATCTTCTTGATAGGATGATTGAGTCCATTCAAGAAACATCCATAGTTTGCTCATCATCTTCTGTGACATTAGCTCGAATCATGGCAATCTCCATTTCCATGTAATACTCTTCAATGGTCTTTGTGCCTTGCTTGAGGAGTTGTAACTTATTGAAGAGGTCGCAGTTATAGTATGTTGGCACAAAGCGTGGCCTCATGACATCCTTCATTTGATTCCATGTTGTGATGGGTGGTTCACTGTAACGCCCCATATGTAACTTGCCATATTTGTATTCCAACTCTTGCCATTTTTGGCACTAAGTTATGATATTCCTCGTGGTTTGGTTTTGTCTTCGTGTTGTTTTTGTCCTTGTCTTGCATCTCATATCATGTCATCATGTGCATCGTATTTGCATACATGTTCGTCTCATGCATCCGAGCATTTTCCCCGTTGTCCGTTTTGCATTCCGGCACTCCTACATCCTCCGGCATCCCCTTTTGCCTCTTTTCGTGTGCGGGTGTTAAACGTTCTCGGATTGGACCGAGACTTTCCATGCGGCCTGGGTTCACTACCGGTAGACCACCTATCAAGTTCCGTGCCATTTGGACTTCGTTTGATACTCCAACGGTTAACCGAGAAACCGTAAAGGCCTCGTGTGTGTTGCAGCCCAACACCTCTTCAAAGTGGCCCAAAGCCCAGCTAAACATCCTCCATCCTCTCGGTCATTCGATCACGATCGCGTGGCCGAAAACCACACCTCATTTGGAGTCTCCTAGCTCCCTCTATCTATAAATAGGTGCATCCCCCCGAAATTTGCGGATGAAACCCTAACCTACTTCCCCTCGCACTGCCGGACATTTCCTCTCCACCGGCCGGACGTGTCCGCCCCGCTCCCCCCGTCCACTCGCGAGCCGCCAGGTGTCGCCGCCGCCATCCCCGCGCCGCCACCCGCGCGCCGGCCCGCCGGGCCCAGGCGGGGCCCTCCCGGCTCGCGCGCCGCCGCCTACCCGGCTCGACCGTGCCGCCCGCCTCCTCGCACCCGCCTCCTTGCGCCGGCGTTGACTTCGCTGCCGCGCCGCCACAGCCGACATTGCTGGTCACCGTCGACGCCGGCGACCTCGCGCCACCCGCTCCGGTCCCGCGCCGCCTCACCGACTCCGGCGCCGCCCTCCGATGATCCGGATCCGGCAAGTACGCTACGCCGGCGAGCTCATCCGACTCCGGCCACCGTCCCGCTACTCCACGAGCTGTTCCGGCCAACCTCGGGAAACGTGGTACCCCGATCCAGATCTGAGAGAAACCCTAGAGGTTGACTCCGTTTTCTGCCTAAGTCCCCAACATTTTTAGGCATCTTCATCATGTCATATCTTTGCATCTGTAGCTCCATTTTGGGCGTGTAGCATATCAAATTGTTCGTCTGGATGTGCACTACATTTCATTCCATTGCACCATGTTGATTTGAGTTCATCTTGATGCCCTAAATGCTGTTGCAAGAGTGCTATGTAATTTAGGTTTTGATTCTTAACAAATTATGGACATTTGTCATTTTTGCCATGTTTAATGTGTGCCTCCTATGAACTTGAACTCTACATGTGTTTTGGGCTATGCCATGCCATCTTTACAGGGGTGTATGCCATGTATTTTTGTGATCAATGTGGTGACTAGCACAAGCATGTAAAGTAGCTCTCGTGATGTTGCTGATTTCAGGGACTTAGAATTCTTCTAAGTCATTTCCCTGATGATATTTTTATGCCATGTATTCTTGTTGCTACAGAGTGGTCCATGCCTCTTTTGAGCATGTTCAGTAAGGATGATTTTGAGATATTGTTATGCTCTATCCATCCATGTCTTTGTTTGCAATTATGGAGTACCCTAGCATGACTCAATCTTGCTCTACTTTTGCTATAAAATGTTCCTGGCAGATTATTTACATGTTAATCAATTTTGCCGAGGTTGTTGTAGTTGATCCATGCATGCTATGAGGTTGTTCTTGCCATGTTTAGCTTATTGATCATGTCTTCTTGCCGGGTGTATGCTTAGTTTGTCTTGCAATGCCTTGTGATGAGTGCATCGAGCTCGTTAACATGCGTACATAACTCTGTTTTTGCCATATCCAGTTTTCTGCTAAGTCTGAATCTGTTAACGAAACTTGCTATGTTTACTTGGGTGCCATTACATTTTCCGATCCCTTTTGTCTTATGGTCAGTAAGGGACTTTTGTTATATGCTTTGATTAGTTTCATGCCATGCCTTGCTTTGCCATGTTATGTTCCTGTAGCATGTTGTTATCTTATTCTAAACATTGCTTCCTGATGTTAAATCCTGACATGTTATTTTCACCAAGTCTGTGAACCTGATATCTTTTGCACTTTTGCCATGCTTGTTTGAACCTGCTATTGTGTGAATTAGCCATAGCTCAGTGTTCATATTTTGTCAAGCATCTTGAGTGGATCACTGCCATGTGCTTTGTTGCTATGTTAGAGTGCAGTAGCTTATTTTCTTGATGCATTCTAGATGGCATTGTGCTGTTAATCGCAGCTTTGTGCCATTATTGTTTTGCTTACCATTTGCAAACCGTGCATCCGATTCCGGTGATCTTTATATCGATTTCGAACGAAATCAAATCATATTTCCAGCGGCACTCTTAGTTTTCCAAGTTGAGGCCTGGTTCAATCTTTTCCTTCCGGAGCACGCATATGCATTGCATATCACATCCCACATATCATGCCATGTTTTGCATCATGTTGCTTGCGCATTGCACCGTGGTTGATTGTGTTTCCCTTTGCTTGTGTTCTTTCTTTGGGTAGTGCCGGGAGACGAGTACGTGATCGAGGAACCCGTTGAGTACACTTACGAGGATCAAGCTTACGTCAACTCGGAGAACTTTGCAGGCAAGATGACCATACCCTCGAAATCACTTCTATCTTTGCTTGCTAGTTGCTCGCTCTATTGCTATGCCTATGCCGTGATACCTACCACTTGCTTATCATGCCTCCCATATTGCCATGTCAAACCTTTAACCCACCTTGTCCTAGCAAACCATTGTTTGGCTATGTTACCGCTTTGCTCAGCCCCTCTTATAGCGTTGTTAGTTACAGGTGAAGATTGGAGTTTGTTCCTTGTTCGAACATGATTATTGTTGGGATATCACTATTATATCTTGTTTACTTTAATGCACCTATATACTTGGTAAAGGGTGGAAGACTCGGCCTTATTCCTAGTGTTTTGTTCCACTCTTGCCGCCCTAGTTTCCGTCATACCGGTGTTACGTTCCTTGATTTTGCGTTACTTACGCGGTTGGGTTATAATGGGAACCCCTTGACAGTTCGCCTTGAATAAAACTCCTCCAGCAAGGCCCAACCTTGGTTTTACCATTTGCCACCTAGCCTTTTTCCCTTGGGTTCCGCGGACTCAAGGGTCATCTTTATTTTAAACCCCCCTGGGCCAGTGCTCCTCTGAGCGTTGGTCCAAACTAGAGCCCTTTGCAGCGCCCCCTTGGGGCAACTCGAGGTTTGGTTTTAGTTGTACGGAGTGCTCATCCGGTGTGCCCTGAGAATGAGATATGTGCAGCTCCTATCGGGATTTGTCAGCACATTCTGGCGGCTTTGCTGGTCTTGTTTTACCATTGTCGAGATGTCTTGTAACCGGGATTCCGAGTCTGATCGGGCCGTCCTGGGAGAAGGAATATCCTTCGTTGACCATGAGAGCTTGTGATGGGCTAAGTTGGGACACCCCTGCAGGGATTTGAACTTTTGAAAGACGTGCCCGCGGTTATGGGCAGATGGGAATTTGTTAATGTCCGGTTGTAGAGAACCTGAAACTTAACTTAATTAAAATGAATCAACAGCGTGTGTAGCCGTGATGGTCTCTTTTCGGCGGAGTCCGGGAAGAGAACACGGTGTCGAGTTATGCTTGAACGTAAGTAGTTCTAGGATCACTTCCTGATAATAGATTCTCGAACATGCTTTGCCTTTCTCTTCTCACTCTCATTTTCGTATGTTAGCCACCATATATGATAGTGCTTGCTGCAGCTCCACCTCATACCTTTTACCTACCCATAAGCTTAAATAGTCTTGATCGCGAGGGTGTGAGATTGCTGAGTCCCCGTGGCTCACAGATTACTTCAAAAACCAGAGGCAGGTGCCAATGATACCGTTCTAGGGGATGCGACTTAGCTCAAGTGGGAGTTCGATGAGGACTCAGGACGATACTACGTTTCCTTTCCAGACGATCAGTAGTGGAGCCCAGTTGGGGCGATCGGGGATCATATGCATTTGGGGTTGTCTTTATTTTGGTTTCGTAGTCGGACCTTGATTGTATCTGGATGATTGTAATGTTATATTTATGAATTGTGTGAAGTGGCGATTGTAAGCCAACTATGTACCTCTTTCTTATTCAGTACATGGGATGTGTAAAGATTAACCCTCTTGCGACATTGCCTACAATGCGGTTATGCCTCTAAGTCGTACTCCGACACGTGGGAGATATAGCCGCATCATGGGTGTTACAAGTTGGTAATCAGAGCCTTCCCCGACTTAGGAGCCCCCTACTTTATCGAATCGCCGGCGTTGTTGAGTCTAGAAAAATGTTTCGAGTCTTATAGGATTATATATATCAGAGAGTAGGATTCTTTTTACTCCTCAGTCCCTTCGTCGCTCTGGTGAGGCATCCTGACGTAGAGTTTTGACTCTTCTCTTCTCAAATTTCACTAAATTTTTTTAGGATCACGCGGGTATCTTGGAATCGTTCCGATGGTTTTGTGACGAGAACATTGTTCTTGATTTCTCCTGACATTTAGGGGTTGTGGCAGTGTCCCGGGGAGTTGAGCTCTGAGGTGTTGTCGTCACAATTTTATCGTTGCAGTTCTGGAATACCTGAGTTTCGCCGACATTGAAAATCTCTTTTATGCAGTTGTTGGTGAGATAACCTCGACGCCACCCAGTACTGGGGCCGGAGTTCGGGAGTATTGCCATAACTTGTATAACAGATGCTTTTCAAAGGTTGAGGTAAATGATTTCCGAAGGTTTCTTGGTTATGTGTTGATGGATGGATACAGCTGGATGTAGGATTTGCTAGTTTTGGGTGAGATATTATGCTTCCCCTGTATCCCCAACACCTGATTGCATTACCGAAAAATTTCGGGAGTTTCATAGGTGGGAATTCATGTAGCTCTAGTATTTCTTCCACGGATATTTGGTTTGTGATTGGGTAATCCTTACCAAGTATTTGTTCATGTCCGTACCTTGTTGTTTTATTATTCATCTACCTCTATCTTAGTGGCTTCTCAATTTATGGAAGTGTGACCATTTAATTTGGAATTCATTCGTTCATTCTTGTTCGAATGTTAAGACTATATGTTGCAATTTCGACCTATTTGATTCAGCTTGAATATATGTCTTTCAAGATGCTAACGGACGTCACCCTCTTCAGGATGGCTCCTCCAACACGTTAGAATCCGGAACCACCGCCACCACCTCCATCGCCGGAGGCATGGCAAGCTGTGATGGCCGCTACCAACGCCAACACGCAGCTGATCATGCAACTCTTGCAAGAGCGCAACCAAGGAAATTAAGGCAATGACAACAATCAAAATCAGTTTGCTACACTCAACCAGTTCCTCGCAAACCAGCCAAAGACCTTCAGTAACTGTGTCGAGGCCACATACACTGATGATTGGCTCGTGGATATCTGCAAACATTTCGAGTGCAGCAACATTAGGCCTGAGGACTTTGTCAAGTTTGCTTCGTTCCAACTCAAAGACCAAGCTGCAGAGTGGTATCAGAAATACAAAGATTCCAGAGGAGGTCGTGTGATTACCTGGGATGATTTCGGCCAAGACTTCAAAGCTCACCACATTCCTCAGAGTGTTGTTGAGAGCAAGCGTGAGGAGTTCCGCAATCTGAAGCAAGGCAGCTTGTTTGTTTACCAATACAACATCATGTTCCAGAAGCTCGCTCGTGCTAAGTAAGACGTCCCTGACGAGAAGAGCATGATTTATTAGTTCAGAGGTGGCCTCAGAGAAGATCTGCAACTAGCTCTTGTGCTTTTTGAGCCGAAGAAGTACGATGAGTTCTACAATATGGCACTAAAGCAAGATACTGCTCAGCTCAAGTGCGATGCTTCCAAGAAGAGAGTCAGGGATGCAACTCCTTCTTCCTCAACTCAAGTGTCAACTAAGCAGCAAAAGTATTGGTTGCCTCCTCCTCCTCCGTTCCGTCAGCCTTATCAGCAGAAGAGCAAAGGTGGCAATGGATCTTCCCACCCACCCAACCTAGGCTTTCAGAACAAGACTTCGTCTCATGCTCCAAGGTCAAGTGCTCCGTATCACCGTCCACTCTCAGAGGTCACGTGCAACAAGTGTCAGCAGAAGGGTCACTATGCAAACAAATGCTTCATCCAGAGGCGTCTTTCGCCTCCCCCTCCTGTGAGATCTGCCAGCACCGCAGTGGTCAAGCATAATCCCAAGCATGCCAAGGTCAACATGATGAACGCAACTCAGGCAGAGGACTCTTCAGAAGTGATCATGGGTAACCTTCCAGTTAACGATATTCCTGCTAAAGTTCTTTTTGATACTGGTGCATCGCATTGTTTCATTTCTAAACTTTTTGCATCAAAGTATGAGTGTGATTATCAACATTTGCCAAGATCTTTATCAATTGTGTCCCCGGGCAAGCAAATGACAGCTAATATCTGTGTCCCGGATGTTTCTATCATGATGGGCGACTACAAATTTCTAGCTTCTCCTATTGTTCTTGGTGACTTGGATATTGATCTAATTCTCGGCATGGACTGGCTTTCTAAGCACAAGGATCAGCTTGATTGTGCTGCCAGGCAGATTCAACTGACACATTCGTCTGAGGATGTAATCGTATTTGCCGCTCGTGATGATACCATTCGACTGTTTTCTCTCAATGAGAAGGGCAAGTTGGATGCCATTTCTCAGATTCCAGTCGTTTGTGAATATCAAGACGTCTTTCCAGAAGAGCTTCCAGGAATGCCTCCTCACCGACTAGTTGAATTCGTCATTGATCTTGAGCCTGGCACAGAACCTATTTGCAAACGTCCTTACAAGCTTCGACCTGAAGAGTTGAAGGAGCTGAAGAAACAACTCGATATTCAAGAGCGTATGGGTCTCATCCGACCAAGTTCTTCTCCATGGGGTTGTGGTGTTCTTTTTGTCAAGAAGGATGGAACGGACCAACTTTGTGTCGACTACCGTCCATTGAACAAGAAGACCATAAAGAACAAGTACCCACTTCCCAACATCAATGAGCTTTTCGAACAACTCAAAGGTGCTCAAGTATTCTCCAAGCTTGATCTCCGTATGGGCTATCATCAGATTCGCATTCGTGAACAAGACATCCCCAAGTCAGCATTCAGAACAAGCTATGGTTCATATGAATACACCGTCATGTCTTTCGGCCTTGTCAATGCTCCTCCAACATTCTCTCGCATGATGAACTTCATCTTCAACCCCTACACAAATGACTTCGTTTTGGTCTATCTCGACGACATTTTGGTCTTTTCCAAGAACAAGGAGGATCATGCCAAGCACTTGAGATTGGTGCTGGACAAACTCAGAGAACATCAGTTCTATGCGAAATTTTCAAAGTGTGAGTTTTGGCTCGATGAGGTTCTCTACCTTGGGCATATCATATCCGCCAAGGGCATAATTGTTAATCCTGAGAAGGTGTCTGCAATTGTGAATCAGGAACCGCCTCAGAATGTGAAGCAACTCCGCAGCTTCCTTGGGCTCGCAAGCTATTGCCGAAGGTTCGTTGAGAATTTCTCTAAGATCGCGAAGCCTCTTTCCAACCTCCTCCAGAAGCATGTGAAGTATGTCTGGATGCCTGAATGTGACATCGCTTTCAACACCCTCAAAGAGCAGTTAGTCACAACTCCAGTTCTGACTCCTCCTGATGAATCCAAACCATTTGAGGTTTTCTGTGATGCTTCCCTTCAAGGTCTCGGTGCTGTGTTAATGCAAGAGAAGAAAGTTGTGGCCTATACCTCTCGCCAGTTGAAGCCCAACGAAAAGAACTACCCCACTCATGACCTCGAGTTGGTGGCAGTTGTCCATGCTCTTTTAACATGGAGACATCTCTTGTTGGGAAGAAAAGTGGACATCTTCACTAGTCATAAGAGTCTCAAGTATATCTTCACTCAGCCCAACCTCAACCTCAGGAAGACTCGTTGGGTCGAAATGATTCAAGAGTATAATCCGAGTATTGAATACACTCCAGGCAAGGCCAATGTCATTGCTGACGCATTGAGCAGGAAGGCTTACTGCAACAGTTTGATTCTCAAGCCATACAAACCAGAGCTTTGTGAAGCTTTCCGCAAACTTAATATCCAAGTTGTTCCTCAAGGATTCCTTGCCAACCTCCAAGTCTCTCCTATTTTGGAAGATCAGATTCGTGAGGCTCAACTTCTTGATGCTATGGTGAAGAAGGTGAAGATTGGGATTGCCAAGAGTTAACCCAAGTACAAGTGCTATCGCCTTGATGACAAGGATACTCTATTCTTCGAGGATCGAATTGTTGTTCCTAAGAGTGACCTTCGTAAAGTCATTATGAACAAGGCTCACAATTCACTCCTGTCTATTCACCCTGGAAGTACAAAGATGTACCATGACCTTAAGCAGTCGTATTGGTGGACTCGAATGAAGCGCGAGATTGCTTAGTTCGTGAATGAATGTGATGTGTGCAGAAGGGTGAAAGCAGAACACCAACAGCTAGCTGGTCTCCTCCAACCTCTTGCCATTCCAGAATGGAAGTTTGACCATATTGAGATGGACTTCGTGACTGGATTTCCAAAGTCCAAGCGTGGCAATGATGCTATCTTCGTTGTCATAGACAAGCTCACTAAAGTGGCTCATTTTCTGCCTATCAAAGAATCTATCACAGCAGCTCAGTTGGCAGAGCTATATACCTCCAGGATTGTCTCCTTGCACGGCATTCCGCAGTTGATATCTTCAGATCGTGGAAGCATCTTTACCTCAAAGTTCTAGGATTCTTTTCAAAAGGCCATGGGTACCAACATTCGCTTCAGCACATCCTTTCATCCCCAAACTAGTGGCCAAGTTGAGCGAGTCAATCAAATTCTTGAAGATATGCTCAGGGCATGTGTCATTTCTTTCGGTATGAAGTGGGAAGATTGTCTTCCATATGCCGAGTTCTCCTACAACAACAGCTTCCAAGCGAGTTCGGGCAAGGCCCCATTCGAGATTCTCTATGGAAGGAAGTGCCGTACTCCTCTTAACTGGTCAGAGACTGGTGAACGCCAACTTCTTGGCAATGATTTGATCACAGAGACTGAAGAAATGTGCAAAGTCATTCGTGAAATCTCAAAGCCGCGCAATCGTGCCAGAAGAGTTACTATGATAGCAAGCATCTTCACTTGGCTTTCGAGATCGGAGACCATGTCTACCTCCGCGTCTCTCCAATGAAAGGTATTCGTCGCTTCGGTATCAAAGGGAAGCTTGCCCCAAGATACGTGGGTCCTTTCAAGATCATTGGAAAAAGAGGCGATCTCGCCTATCAACTTGAGCTTCCATCCAACTTTGCAAATGTGCACGACGTGTTTCACGTGTCTCAGCTTCGCAAGTGTTTCAAGACTCCTGACCGCACCATAAACTTTGAAGAGATTGATCTCCAAGAATACCTATCTTATCATGAGCATCCCGTTGCTATTCTTGAAGAAACTGAGCGCAAGACGCGCAACAAGTCTATCAAATTCTTGAAAGTGAAGTGGTCACATCATTCCGACCGTGAAGCCTCCATTCCGAATATCCGGAGTTTTTCTAGTCCTAGATCTCGGGACGAGATCCTTTCGTAGTGGTGGAGTATTGTAACGCCCCATATGTAACTTGCCATATTTGTATTCCAACTCTTGCCATTTTCGGCACTAAGCTATGATATTCCTCGTGGTTGGGTTTTGTATTCGTGTTGTTTTTGTGCTTGTCTTGCATCTCATATCATGTCATCATGTGCATCGCATTTGCATACGTGTTCGTCTCATGCATCCGAGCATTTTCCCCGTTGTCCGTTTTGCATTCCGACACTCCTACGTCCTCCGGCATCCCCTTTTGCCTCTTTTCGTGTGTAGGTGTTAAACGTTCTCGGATTGGACCGAGACTTTCCATGCGGCATGAGTTCACTACCGGTAGACCACCTATCAAGTTCCGTGCCATTTGGACATCGTTTGATACTCCAACGGTTAACCGAGAAACCGTAAAGGCCTCGTGTGTGTTGCAGCCCAACACCTCTCCAAAGTGGCCCAAAGCCCAGCTAAACATCCTCCATCTGCTCGGTCGTCCGATCACGATCGCGTGGCCGAAAACCGCACCTCATTTGGAGTCTCGTAGCTCCCTCTATCTATAAATAGGTGCTTCCCCCCGAAATTTGCGGATGAAACCCTAACCTACTTCCCCTCGCGCCGCAGGACATTTCCTCTCCACCGGCCGGACGTGTCCGCCCCGCTCCCCCCGTCCAATCGCGAGCCGCCAGGTGTCGCCGACGCCATCCCCGCACCGCCACCCGCGCGCCGGTCCACCGGGCCCAGGCGGGGCCGTCCCGGCCCGCGCGCCGCCGCCGCCTACCCGGCTCGACCGCGCCGCCCGCCTCCTCGCGCCGGCATTGACTTTGCTGCCGCGCTGCCGCAACCGACATCGCCGGTCGCCGTCGACGCCGGCGACCCCGCGCCGACCGCTCCGGTCCCGCGCCCCCTCACCGACTCCGGCGCCGCCCTCCGATGATCCGGATCCGGCAAGTACGCTACGCCGGCGAGCTCATCCGACTCCGGCCACCGTCCTGCTACTCCGGCGAGCTGTTCCGGCCAACCTTGGGAAATGTGCCGCCCCGATCCAGATCTGAGAGAAACCCTAGAGGTTGACTCCGTGTTCTGCCTAAGTCCCCAACATTTTTAGGCATCTTCATCATGTCATATCTTTGCATCTATAGCTCCGTTTTGGGCGTGTAGCAGATCAAATTGTTCGTCTGGATGTGCACTACATTTCATTCCATTGCACCATGTTCATTTGAGTTCATCTTGATGCCCTAAATGCTGTTGCAATAGTGCTATGTAATGTTAGATTTTGATTCTTAACAGATTATGGACATTTGTCATTTTTGCCATGTTTAATGTGTGCCTCCTATGAACTTGAACCCTACATGTGTTTTGGGCTATGCCATGCCATCTTTACAGGGGTGTATGCCATGTATTTTTGTGATCAATGTGGTGACTAGCACAAGCATGCAAAGTAGCTCTCGTGATGTTGCTGATTTCAGGGACTTAGAATTCTTCTAAGTCATTTCCTGATGATATTTTTATGCCATGTATTCTTGTTGCTACAGAGTGGTCCATGCCTCTTTTGAGCATGTTCAGTAAGGATGATTTTGAGATATTGTTATGCTCTATCCATCCATGTCTTTGTTTGCAATTATGGAGTACCCTAGCATGACTCAATCTTGCTCTACTTTTACTAGAAATGTTCCTGGCAGATTGTTTACACGTTAATCAATTTTGCCGGGGTTGTTGTAGTTGATCCATGCATTCTATGAGGTTGTTATTGCCATGGTTAGCTTATTGATCATGTCTTCTTGCTGGGTGTATGCTTAGTTTGTCTTGCAATGCCATGCTTGTTTGAACCTGTTATTGTGTGAATTAGCCGTAGCTCAGTGTTCATATTTTGTCAAGCATCTTGAGTGGATCACTTCCATGTGCTTTGTTGCTATGTTAGAGTGCAGTAGCTTATTTTCTTGATGCATTCTAGATGGCATCGTGTTGTTAATCGCAGCTTTGTGCCATTATTGTTTTGCTTGACATTTGCAAACCATGCATCCGATTCTGGTGATCTTTTTATCGATTTCGACCGAAATCAACTCATCTTTCCAGCGGAACTCTTAGTTTTCCAAGTTGAGGCCCGGCTCAATCTTTTCCTTCCGGAGCACGCATATGCATTGCATATCACATCCCACATATCATGCCATGTTTTGCATCATGTTGCTTGCGCATTGCACCGTGGTTGATTGTGTTTCCCTTTACTTGTGTTCTTGCTTTGGGTAGAGCCAGGAGACGAGTACGTGATCGAGGAACCCGTTGAGTACGCTTACAAGGATCAAGCTTATGTCAACTTGGAGAACTTTGCAGGCAAGATGACCATACCCTCGAAATCACTTCTATCTTTGCTTGCTAGTTGCTCGCTCTATTGCTATGCCTATGCCGCGATACCTACCACTTGCTTGTCATGCCTCCCATATTGCCATGTCAAACCTTTAACCCACCTTGTCCTAGCAAACCGTTGTTTGGCTATGTTACCGCTTTGCTCAGCCCCTCTTATAGCGTTGTTAGTTGCAGGTGAAGATTGGAGTTTGTTCCTTGTTGGAACATGATTATTGTTGGGATATCACTATTATATCTTGTTACTTTAATGCACCTATATACTTGTTAAAGGGTGGAAGACTCGGCCTTATGCCTAGTGTTTTGTTCCACTCTTGCCGCCCTAGTTTCCATCATACCGGTGTTATGTTCCTTGATTTTGCGTTCCATACGCGGTTGGGTTATAATGGGAACCCCTTGACAGTTCGCCTTGAATAAAACTCCTTGTCGGTGTCAAAATCGGTGGATCTCGGGTAGGGGGTCCCGAACTATGCGTCTAAGGCGGATGGTAACAGGAGGTAGGGGACACGATGTTTTACCCAGGTTCGGGCCCTCTTGATGGAGGTAAAACCCTACGTCCTGCTTGATTATTCTTGATAATATGAGTAGTACAAGAGTTGATCTACCACGAGATTGGAGAGGCTAAACCCTAGAAGCTAGCCTATGGTATGATTGTATGTTGTCCTATGGACTAAAACCCTCCGGTTTATATAGACACCGGAGGGGGCTAGGGTTACACAAGGTCGGTTACAAAGGAGGAGGTATGTATATCCGTATTGCCTAGCTTGCCTTCCACGCCAAATAGAGTCCCATCCGGACACGGGATGAAGTCTTCAATCTTGTATCTTCATAGTCCAATAGTCCGGCCAAAGGATATAATCCGGCTGTCCGGATACCCCCTAATCTAGGACTCCCTCAGTAGCCCCTGAACCAGGCTTCAATGACGATGAGTCTGGCACGCAGTGTTGTCTTCGGCATTGCAAGGCGGGTTCCTCCTCCGAATACACCACGGAGGAGTTTGAATACAAGGATAGTGTCCGAGCCTGCAAAATAAGTTCCACATACCACCGTAGAGAGAATAATATTTCCACAAATCTAATCTGCTGACACGCTTTGGCAGCATGACATCACGCCATGCCCGGTAATTATTCGAACCGTTTTTTATAACCAGCCCCGCACGTAACGCGAGGCGGTTTGTTGACACGTCTTGTCAAAGTAGAGATCGTGTTCCCCTTATTGCGGGATTCTCATCAATACGGGCATGGGTAACCCAACCGCGCCACCAATTACGATGCTTGGGGGGTAAGCGAGTTTTACCAGGCTAGTGAGGGGCGCATAGTTTCGACCGTCCTTATAAAGGGATAAGGTCTCACCTTTTTCTACCCACGCCTTCTTCCTCCTTTGCTCATCCATTCTTGCGCACTCGAGCTCCAACGCCCAAGTCCACATACTTCTCCTCAACTCTCTCCAAACATGTCCGGAGCGGGAGGCAAGTGGATGGCCTCCTCCGTCACGGAGGGACACATCAAAAAGCTACGTGGAGCCGGATACTTAGCCGTGGATATCGCGCACCAGCTGCCAGCCGCGGGGCAGGTCGTCCCTACCCCGAAACCTCACGAAAGGGTGGTTTTCCTCCCCCACTTCGTCCGCGGACTGGGGTTTCCCCTCCATCCATTCGTCTGCGGCCTCATGTTCTATTATGGGATGGACTTTCATGATCTGGCCCCGAATTTCATCCTCAACATCTCGGTGTTCATCGTCGTGTGCGAGGCTTTTCTCTGCATCCGGCCCCACTTCGGCCTGTGGCTGAAGACCTTCAATATCAAGCTGAAGGTGGTGGGCGGCCAGCAAGCGGAATGCGGCGGAGCCATGGTGGGCAAAATGCCCAACGTTATATGGCTTGAGGGCTCCTTCGTGGAGACCATAAAGGGGTGGAAATCGGGGTGGTTCTACATCACCGAGCTGCGCGACACCAACTGGGTGGCGGCCCCCGAGTTTCGATCCGGAATCCCCACGCGGCTCACTTCCTGGAAGGAGAAGGGCCTGTCCTGGGGTTTATCGGTGGAGCTAGACAGACTCCAGAAGTGTATCCGGAACATGATAAGCAAGAAACTTAAGCTTGTCAACATAGTCTAGGTCATGCTCTTCCGCCGGATCCTCCCGTGTCAACAACGGGATTTCAACTTATGGGAGTTCAACCAGGCCCAGCACCAGACTCTACACGAGCTCTTCGACACGACGCATAAGGACGTCTGGAGGGTGCTGTTCAAGGGCGCCGAGGTCCCTCCTTCTCTTACCGAGGATCGCGGGCTAAGCGCGAAGCGCCCTGCGAATTCGGTAAGTGCTGTACATCTGGTAGGATATTTATTTCCCATAGCTTAACCATGTGCGGGGTCTGAGCTCCCATGCCTTTGACAGGACTGGGTGGAGACATCGGAGATGATTAACTGTCTGGCCCCTCTGCCCGAAGACACTGCGGACGCTCTCCTGACGGAGATGCGGATTCCGGCTCCTTATGAGGTGCCGGAGAAGACCAAGAAGAAGGCCAAGGGAACCCAAAAGAGTTCCCGACGCGGTGGTATCGAACTCATCGTCCGATAACACCGAGACGCACTCCTCCCATGAAAACGAGGAGAAGGAAGACAAAGATTCTCCCCCTCCAGCCGGGGGAGACAAGAAAAGGAAGGCCGCCCCAACCGGGGAGGCCGAAGGGTCCAAGAAGGGAAGGACTCTCCTTCCGGACTGCTCCACCACCGTCGCCGACGACGAAGACGAGTGGCTGCTCAGGGCCAAGCCCCTGGCGAAGTCGTAAGTGTTCGGATACCAGAGTAACTCATAGCATACCTTTGTCGCACTGCTTCTCCTAACGTCGAATATGATTATGCAGTCCGCCCTAAGCCCATATCGATGTATCATCGTCGGACGGTTCCTTGGACTCATCGGACATGAATAGTGATACACTTCCAACCGCCTCCTCTCCTTGCCCTATGGACAATGCTGAGGTAGTGTCTCAAGGGGCAGCAAGCTGGGGGGAGACAGTCCCGGAGGCGCCTCAAGGCGACCTTCCGGACTCCAGGAGCAAAGGGAGCAAGGCTCCCCGGGGCTCCAAGTTCGGCTCTCAGCTGAACACCGCGCCGGAACCTCTAGTGGTTCCGGACTCGGGCAGGTGGCCCCCTTCCAAAAGGGGCAAGCCGCCCGTGTCGGTGACCTCTGTCCATCCAGAGGCACCGGATAACCTGCTGGGAGCGCTTCACAGCGCTTCCATCGACGAAGAGCACCGCACTATTATGAGTGCGGTGATCAAGAAGGTTCAGTCCGCCAAGAGCAGACTGACTGAAGCCTGTGCCAGCCTTCTAACAGGATTTGAGGTAGGTATTTAAAATATAGGAAAAATATTACTGCATAGACAGTAGCCCCTGATGCTCTGTTTGGTGTTCACAAAGAAAAGCCAAATAGAGGATCAAATAATATCTGCAGGAGTCTAATATAAGTATGTCTGTATGCGTATGCAGGCTTCGCTGCTGACCTCTGCCGCACTGACTGCGGAGGTCGCCGCACTGAAGGACCTCGAGGGGTCCGAGAAAGAGCTCGGCCTTGCCAAGAGGTAGCTCGAGGAGAACAAAGGTAAGTAATACCTTGTCTATATATAAAAGAAAATGTGGTTGCGAAATGACAGGATCATCATGAATGTGCCAGGGGCCACGACCGAAGTGGCGACCCTGAAGCAAGCACTGTCCGAGGCGGAAAACAAAGCGGCCAAGGAGCCCACCGAGCGGGAAAAGCAAGAGGCACGGGTGGGCGAGGTGCAGCAATAGCTCCAGGCTCTCGTGAAGAAGCACGAGCCTTTGGAGCTTGACTCGAAGACGCGAGAGTCCGAGCTTGCCGCGGCCCTCGAGAGCACAAAGAATGCCAAGGCTGAAGCCCAAAAGGCCCTCTAGGAGATTGAGGCGATGAGGAATATAGCGGCGGGTAAGGCATTCAATATGCAAAGCAAGCATGTGAAAGTAAATTACTTGTTACTTACCCGAGTCCGGAGCTCTCCAAGAGCATTCGCAGATTTACCCCGCAGCATGTCGGATGCCGCGAAATATTACCAGGCCGAGGAGGGAAGCTCGACGGAGAAGTTGTTCTGGTCTCAGTATACTGGGACTGAACACCCGATGCCTATGAGCGACCAGCTGAAGCAACTGGCTCGAGCTACACAAGGCGGCCGAACAGGCCATGAGGGGCTTTATAGTCCGGATGTGGCCTGGCGACTCCCTTCCCAACAACTACTTCGGCCTGGTGAGGCGGCTTGTGGATGCCTGCCCACAACTGGAAGTCATCAAGCGGTCCGTCTGTATCGAAGGTGCCCGCCGGGCTTTTGCCCGTGCAAAGGTGCACTGGGCCAAGATGGACGCTGAGAAGCTGGTGAAGGAGGGGCCGCCGCAGGGCAAGGAGCATCGCCACCCTGAGATGTATTATGAGGGTGTCCTGAAGGGTGCCCATCTTGTGGCGGACGAGTGTGCGAAGGATGTAATTTTTGAATGAATTTGCTCGTGTGATCCTGTATTATGAAAACTTGTTCATATGCGCTATGCAACGCTTGTTTGAATTGAAAATATTACCTTTTGTGCGGCTGTTTATCAAATCTGAGAGATGGCCAGTTGTCGGCTTCTGCCCCCATGCCATAAGTGTTGGGGTGTTCGGGATAAACCTGAGCACTCTTTTTCCCATTTTTGGGTCCTTCGAGGGAGGTGCTCAGCACAACGAACAAGGCAATCGGACTATAATGCTTTATCACTTTCACTTAGCCATAGAAGTCTACAATTTTCAATTTTGGCGAAGCCCCTAGTATTCGGAAGGCCGAATTCGGGGCGCTATACACGCCTTAAGCCGGACAAAGCCGACTCCTCGCTCTAAGCGGCATAAGTCTTTAGGGACTCAAGACCTCTCGAACAGCGACCAGCTCTCGCCTTATCATGACAGTCAGTTTTAGCTTTCTCTACTGAGGTGCTTAGCCCAGATGAACCGGGGCACAATCTTAGTAGTTCTCCCAGTGCTACCTTAGCCGATATAGCGGAACGTAAGGTACCAAAACATGGGAGCCGGGCAAACCCAACTATTGACCCAAGACATGATTCGGAGCTGATGCATATAATGCTATAAATTCGGGGTGCCGCACTGTTGAAAGTGTTCGGACTTCTCACGCCGTATTATGGGGTATGCTTAAGCCCCTGGCTTATTGGCCGTACTGGATGTCATGAATGAACATATATATATATATATATATATAAGAAGAATAGAGAATGCGATAATAGTCTAGTGCTATGCATTGTTTATTCAAAAAGGTGCGTTGAAGCAGAATGATACAAGTAGTGCGATAAGCAAAAAGTAGGACTATTTGACATGTCCCCTCCAAGGGCAAGCTGAGGAATGGTATTTAAAGCAAGTATTTCACTCATTATCAAAGGCCACCTCGGAGTTCCGTGGTGCGACGTAGCTTTCTGCCTGCTTGGTTGTTGCATCATGTGTCCGGCAATCATACTGCCGGACAAGGTTTCCAGAGATTAAAGTCCTGAAAGAGAGAAAAATAACAAAGCGGGAAGCCCCTAGTGCAGTTGAGCCGCGTCTTGGGGCGTGCCATAGTCGTGCCCCCCTCCCCACCTGTGCCCATGGTATTTTCAATGCGTAATTATGTACGCGTGGCACGGATTTCGCCATTTGGCTGGGACTGGGGTGGGGGCCGCATCGCTATGCGAGCTCGGAATGTGCCAGGCGGTCTTTTTGCCGATTACTTCGGGCGTGCTTGAAGGTGTCCGGGTCCTTAATCGCCGAACTGGTGGATTGCCTTAAGAGGCTGCTTTGCGCTTCTGCTGTGAGGGCCGCAGTGTGCTCCTCCATACGGAGAGAGCGCTCTGTGTTTCCATTGACTGTGATGACCCCCCGAGGTCCTGGCATCTTGAGCTTGAGGTATGCATAATGCGGTACCACATTGAATCTCGCAAATGCGGTTCGCCCGAGCAGTGCATGATAGCCACTGCGGAACAGGACTATATCGAAGATTAACTCCTCGCTTCGGAAGTTATCCGGGGATCCGAAGACCACTTCCAGTGTGACTGAGCATGTGCAATGGGCCTCTACACCTGGTATGACGCCTTTGAAGGCCGTTTTTGTGGGTTTGATCCTTGAGGGGTCTATACCCATTTTGCACAGTGTGTCCTGATAAAGCAGGCTCAGGCTGCTGCCGCCGTCCATAAGGACTCGAGTGAGGTGAAATCCGTCGATGATTGGTTCTAGGACCAGTGCGGCGAATCCGCCATGACGGATACTAGTGGGGTGGTCCCTGCGATCGAAGGTGATCGGACATGAGGACCATGGGTTGAACTTTGGGGTGACTGGCTCCAACGCATATACGTCCCTTAGCGCACGCTTCCGCTCCCTCTTGGGGATGTGGGTTGCATATACCATGTTCACCGTCCGCACTTGTGGGGGGAACCTCTTCTGTCCTCTGGTGTTCGGCGGCCGGGGCTCCTCCTCGTCATCGCTATGTAACCCCTTATCTTTGTTTTCGGCATTTAACTTGCCAGCCTGCTTGAACACCCAACAATCCCTGTTGGTGTGGTTTGCTGGCTTGTCGGGGGTTCCGTGTATTTGACACGAGCGATCGAGTATACGGTCCAAACTGGACGGGCCCGGAGTGCTTCTTTTGAATGGCTTTTTCCGCTAACCGGGTTTAGAGCCTTTGAATCCGGCATTGACTGCCATATCCTCAATATTGTCGCTGTTGATGCGGCGCTTGTGTTTGTTGCGACGTGACCTGCCATTGCTATCCTTGGTATCCAAAGTACCATGGTTCTTTGATATGTTATTGCTGCGAGCCAGCCAGCTGTCCTCTCCCGCACAAAAGTGGGTCATGAGTGTCGTGAGGGCTGCCATATATATCGGCTTTTCCTGGCCAAGGTGCCGGGCGATCCACTCGTCGCGGATGTTGTGCTTAAAAGCTGCTAGGGCCTCTGCATCCCGACAGTCGACGATTTGATTTTTCTTTGTTAGGAACCGTGTCCAGAATTGCCTGGACGATTCCTCTGGCTGCTGAATTATGTGGCTCAAGTCACCGACATCTGGTGGTCGCACATAAGTGCCCTGGAAGTTGTCGAGGAATGCGGCTTCCAGATCTTCCCAACAACCAATGGATTCTGCTGGCAGGCTGTTGAGCCAATGCCGAGCTGATCCTTTAAGTTTGAGCGGGAGGTATTTGATGGCATGTAGATCATCACCGCGGGCCATGTGGATGTGTAAGAGGAAGTCCTCGATCCATACCGCAGGATCTGTTGTGCCATCGTATGATTCGATATTTACGGGTTTGAAACCCTCTAGGATTTGGTGATCCATTACTTCGTCTGTGAAGCATAGGGGGTGTGCAGCACCTCTGTACTGGGCTATATCGCGACGCAGCTCGAATGAGTCTTGTCCGCTGTGTCCGGCCTGACCGGATTTACTTTTACTGTATCCGGCGTGACGGTTATCGTCTCGCATAGTGGCGCGCCCTCGTGATCCGTAGATCGATCTTGCGTGTTTTGCTTTGTCCTCCAATATGTCTTGCAGGTCTGGCGTATTTCCCCATGCCTTGACATTTTTATTTGAGTGGCGTCGGGGTGCGGGCTAAGCTTTTGGCTGAAATGCCTCTCTGTCGCAGCCACGAGGTGGCCGGTCAGCCGCGTCATATGCTGGAGATGTAGGTTTTGGTGCTTCCTCCTCCAGTCGGGGTAGCAACCTGCGCTTTGGGTAACTCTTGGAGGGACGTTCGAGTTTATATTCCTCGGCCGCAAGGACATCAGTCCATCTGTCAGCTAGCAAATCTTGATCAGCTTGAAGCTGTTGCTGTTTTTCTTAAGGCTATTTGCCGTGGCTATAAGCCGGCGCTTGAAGCGCTCTTGCTCGACGGGATCCTCAGGCACGACAAATTCGTCATCGTCGTGGCTTGCCTCGTCTTCGGAGGGAGGCATGTAATTATCATCCTCCGCCTCTCCATCTGCCGCTCTCCCGAGAGGGCTGGCTTCTCCATCCTCCTGCTCTAAATCTTGCGGGAGGGGATTGTTGTCGTCTTCGGCACTATCCGGAGTGCTATTATCTCTTGTGCCGGTGTCACCGCTTTTGCTTTGGCGAGACTTAGAGCGGCGCCGCTGATGTCGGCGCTTGGGTTGTTTCTTGGAGGGGTCATCCTCCGCTGTCTCATTGCCATTGCCTTCTTTGGGTGTGTCCACCATGTATATATCATATGATGAGGTGGCTGTCCAGTGCCCTGTGGCCAGTGGTTCCTCTTCGTCTCCCGCATCGTCGTCCATACCGTCGATGTCTTCGGAGTCGAAGTCGAACATGTCGGTCAAATTGTCATTAGTGGCTACTAAGTGGCTGGTGGGTGGGCGGTGAATTTCTTCATCATCCGCATCCCAATCCTGCCGAACATAGTTCGGCCAGGACCTCCTGACGGGGAGAGAGACCTTAATGAGTTCAGTATGTCGCCGAAGGGCGAGTGCTGAAAGATATCCGCGGAGGTGAACTCCATGATCGGCGCCCAGTCGGATTCGATAGGCACGGGCGATTGCGGTTCGGAGTCCGCGGCCGGGGAAGAATCCGGTAGTTCGTCACGGCTCTCGTGATGGGTAAGGTCGATATTTGGCTCGATCGCCGCTGAGAATACGGCCTCCGTGGAGGGGTCTATCCACCTGTCCATGGATGGCGCAATTGGCTCCGAATTGAGGGTCAGAGCAGTTGCCGGTTCGATCTCCTGAACACTGTCCGATGGTAGAGCTAAATCATGCTCATCGTGACCGTGTGGCGCACGAGGCAGGGGCTCGAATCCGTCGAAGATCAAGTCTCCGTGGATATCGGCCGTGTAGTTTAAGCTTCTGAACCTGACCTGGTGGCCAGGGGCGTAACTCTTGATCTGCTCCAGATGGCCAAGCGAGTTGGCCCGCAGTGCGAAGCCGCCGAATACAAAGATCTGTCCGGGGAGAAAAGTCTCACCCTGGACTGCATCGCTATTGATGATTGAAGGAGCCATCAAGCCTAATGATGACGACACAGAGGAACTCTCAATGAAAGCACCAGTGTCGGTGTCAAAACCGGCGGATCTCGGGTAGGGGGTCCCGAACTGTGCGTCTAAGGCGGATGGTAACATGAGGCAGGGGACACGATGTTTTACGCAGGTTCGGGCCCTCTTGATGGAGGTAAAACCCTATGTCCTGCTTGATTATTCTTGATAATATGAGTAGTACAAGAGTTGATCTACCACGAGATCGGAGAGGCTAAACCCTAGAAGCTAGCCTATGGTATGATTGTATGTTGTCCTACGGACTAAAACCCTCCGGTTTATATAGACACCGGAGGGGGCTAGGGTTACACAAGGTCGGTTCTACGGCCTGTAGTAGGGTCAAGGCTACCGCGGTCCGTATATGGCCCATGGTTGTTGTGGCCACTAGAAAACTAGGGAAAAAGAAGATTAGGTAATAAATAAGCCCGAAATAATGCTAGGCTATTAAGGCGATTGCACAGATTACATCCACTGGGCATCAAAGTTCGCCACCAGTGCAAATATAGGGAACACCCTACATTATACAAAAATGGCTTGTTGTTTTCTTCAGCCGGTGGCTGCACATTAAGAACAAATTTTGTATTGCAAAAAAACAAATTACAACCATAAAACAAAAGGAAGGTTGGCATAAAATTTAACAGTCTGGCAAATAAATGCACCACCAGAAGTTCAGTTCATTTGACCTGACTGTTACATTATGATGTTGTATTGTCCGATGGAGTACCATAACCTTGGCCTTCATTTATCCTAGGCTCCTGAACAACATAGGAAATGTCTGATAGTCTAGTTTCAAAACCATGCATATCTTGACAACATCGAACTATGGTTGTCCTTGTTTCACAAAGGGTCTCTGTTAGGGAATGGACTTGTGTCTGGAGCGCAGATATAACATTGTTTTGAGCTTGCATATCTTGATCATGAGGCAGTTTTGACGAGATTGCCTTAACAACCAATTCAGCATTACGCAGGAATGTGCTTTGGCACTGTTAGTGGACAGGTACTGACCCACTACAGCAAGATGTGATATTGTGGTTATAGTTGCCTCCTCACCTTCAGAAGGTGGCAGTTCCACCATTTTTTCCATAGCTTGCTGAAAAGTTGAGTTTTTACATTAGTAGTACCAGAACAAAAGATATTAAGGAGGCGGCAAAACCAAACAAAATAGCTTTGGTCTATATACATAACTTATTCCGGTGAACCCGTGTAAAATATTAGTTGTATTTTACTGCAAAGTAAATAATAAAACCAGGTTCCAAACATATGACCATGTAACATGGCTAATGTATTGCCCATTTCTTCACATTGTATTGACAACTAAGAATAAAGAGACAAAGTTTATAATACGGTAAGCATAGTATGACATCATTCATATCACAAAACAACTGAGAATAGACAAACAAGAAATTGTAATGTTGTGTGGGAAAGTCCAGCACGAAACTAGATTACAGATCGAGATCAAAGGAACATCACTTCTCTATTTTATAGCTTGTAAGGTGCAATGATACACTAATACAATTGTGTATAAATTGAAAAGAGTAATAGGCATTGGCTGCAAACCATGCAGATCAATGCACGAGTCAGAGTAAGTAGTATTTAAAAGGCATGAGGATTAAGGACTTACAACAGCGGCTTTGACTGGTGTAGTCATGCCCTTCGTCTTGCAGGTGTGACAGTCCTTGAAGATTTCCACAACATTTGGTTTAGGTACTTTTTGGTCCTTGCGGGCTTTCCTATGCATTTGGAACAAGTCAATATAGATCTGATAATATGGCACAACGAAAAGAGTGAAACAGCAACTAATTACAAGAGCTTCAGAGTGTGCAATATAGCTACGAGATCTTGTCGTTTGTTGGAATTTCACTTTCAAATGCTTGTCCTTGTTCTTTGAACAATTCAGCAACAAGAAGATAGATTTGTGAGGCACATGCGTAAATAGGAGTTCAACATGTGATCTGATCACATACATATAATGTACCCGATACTTTGTATCAGACCAGTGTTTAACGAGGCCTCTCTAGTCTTCATCTGATATATTTTCCACTGGAGATGTTTGGGCAAGTTCATTGTTAGCCTTGCCTTCAAAGTGAGTTTTCCTCAAGTTATACCAATATTGTCGCATAGCAGACATGAAAACATGGGTGCAAGCTTGTCTGGTTGCATCATCTTGGCTATCCAACTTGAACCTCATCTGTGGAAAAGTATGGGAGTCTCATTATCAGCAACCTAGAAACTATGGGACAGAGAAAGACGATATTACTAGTTTCCATACATAACCATACATATAGATAAATGGTCGAGGAAGGTGTTGAACTGGGTTTTGTCTTTGTCATTCATGTACTGAATCCGTGTTGGGAGGATACGTGCATGACACCTAACAGCAACTGTTGCCTCTGATACTAACTTGGGTGACTCTGTAGCATCACGTGGCCTTTTTAAACCTGCCTAAAAATGGATCTCCATTCTTCCTCCTCTAGATTTAGTTAACCTATCAAGCATTATCCCTGATGTTTGTTTCCTCTTGCACCTAGGTGCTAGTCCAACAACGAACATAGGAGGTGTTAGTGTACATCAAACTGTGAGACTACATATAAAAAAGCATGCAACTGTAACTTGACTCCAGCAACTACCTTCTTGCTGTTGAAGCTCACAGGTTTCATCTGATCTTGCCAACTCGTCTTGTGTCAAGAGTGCTTCGGAAGTAGTATCAGGTGGCAAGGGAGCTTGGGAATGTGCTGCTAGCTGAGTTGACAAATGAGTAACTCATGCAGCTGGTGGTACTGTGGAAGGTGTTGCAACAACTAGGGATGTCTCTGCTTGTTTGGTGGCAGCTATTAGTTTCTGTTTAGCTTGTTTTGCAGCTCGTGTAGCACGGGATACCGTGTTTGTACAATTTTCCGCTGGACTTTGACCTTCTATTGCACCATCAGTACCAGCAGAATCTGCATAATTCTTCCACCTCCGTTTCCATGTGTCCTTAGTACTAACACCATCCCCTGTCATTATGTGTTCCTTCCTCTTTCTCTATGCCATGTTAAGTCAAGCCGACAAGAAAAAGGAATAAAAATTTAGTTCTTTAGAACAAATTGATGCGTGATACAGATGAACTGAACTTTGATGTTAGACAACCACATGATAGGAGGATGTAATATGTACGAAAAACAAGATGGCATGAGATAATCAGAACTATGATGTGTAAACTAAGCAGAAGGCATTTCAATAAATTAGAAGCAATGCAATGGAAGGTAGACACCATATGAAAGATGCTACAAATATCGCTCTGCCAAGTTAACAGTGTCTCGTCATAACTGGTGTTTAAACAAATGTGAAGCAATACAAGAAATAAATCATATGCAAGATGCAAACAACATCACACTACCAAGTTAAAATCCTCTGGTCATTAGTGCCATTGCATATTCACCGCGTATGATGTGTAAACTAAGCCAAAGGCATTTCAACAAATTAGAAGCAATGAAATCTAGACAACATATGTTAGACGCAACAAATATCACTCTACCAAGTTAAAACTATCTCGTCATTAGTGCCATTTCAACAAATTAGTAGTAAAAGCTACAAAATAATGCGAGATGTAAACTATATCAGACTCCCAAGTTAAACGTGTCTTGTGAGAAGTGATTGCTGCAGGTTACACTTACACAACAGTAGTACTTTGATGTAAGAACATGGTGTGATCAACAGATATTATATGTTCTAGAAACAGGAACGCATGTCTTATTCACAAGTATAATGTGTAAAGTAAGCAGATGTAATTCAACAAAATTAGAAGCAATACAAGCTAGACATCATACATAACATGCAACCACATATAGCAGTGCCATGTTAGACAGAGCACCTGTGATGGTGGACAAGGGTGGACATGCTCATCATCAGCAGAACTACTTTGAGTGTCTATGCATGTGTTGTCTTCCAAATCTTGTTGGGGGGATGGCCGAGTAAAATGTGGAGAGGCCCTCCGTTTGGAAGAAGCACCTTTATCCACTGCCTTGCTAATTTTCTTCTGCTTTATTGATTTTGCATTATCAAGTAAAACCGGTAAAATTCACTCTTCAGAACTCATTCATGCATGATACTGACAATCACTACCTTGATGTCAGGCAAACATATGATACGAGGATGGAATATGTACAAAAAAAGGACGACATGGCATATTCGCAACTATTTGTGTAAACTAAGTAGAAGTAATTTAATCAAATTACAAGCAATACAAGTGAGACACCGTATGCAACATGCAAGAAAATATCACACTACCAAGCTAGAGAAAGCACCTGGGATGCCGGTTTCGCCGGAAGACCACCATTAGTCCCTGCCTTATTTTTTCCTTCCTATTTCTTAATTGTATTGCCTTGTCAAGTCAAACCCACATGAAAAATGAATAAAAATTCGCTTTTCAGAACTCATTGATGTAGGATGCTAATGAGCACTACTTTAATGTAAGGAGACCGCATGATAGGATGATTGAATGTGTAAGAAAAAAGGACAGCCTTGCATATTCACAGTTATGTCGGTGGGAACAACACCTATGGGATCACAAAAATCCCTACTACGGTTAGCGGGGCGCGGGGTCGTGAGAAGAGCGGATCAAACAGATAGTACACAGTTTGTTTATCCAGGTTCGGGCCGCGAGGATGCGTAAAACCCTACTCCTGCTTTGGTGGATGTATATTCCTGTTCTTGAGCTAGCTCTGGGGCATTAGGAGCTCCAAAAAGCCGAATCCTCCTCCTGGTCGCCTCGGGCCTCCTTTTATAGAAAAAGGGGTTGCCACAGTGGCACGCAGGAGGTGGAAAGGGTACAGTGATGCGAGGTTATCCCTCGCATTACATGACAAGGTGCATTTAATGCGTCTTGCTTAGGTGTCCTTGCTTTATCGGGGACGGGGGAGAAACCTATCTCGTCCGTCGCTGCTCCTTCTTGTGTCGACACGCGCCCTGGCCAGCGATGCCTGTGATGCCATGTAGGTAGGCAGGCAGCTGAGGTGGCGCAGTGGTGGGTCTTCACGAAGATCTGCATGCCGCCACGCAGGTGCCTGCCCAGCTGGTTCGGTCGGCAGCTGCATGCGTACGGTGGTGGAGGTTTAGTCGGCGTGGGCCTGATGGTGGCCCTGCGGATGTCCTTGGCAAGGGCCTTGCCAGGGCCCCGGCAAGGGTCTTGCCGAGGCGCCTGCTGTCATCCCCGGCAAGGCGCTTGCCGGGGGTCTCGTGGTCTTCCCTGGCTGGTATCTAGCCAAAGGTCGTCATCTTCTTAGTGCGTATCTGATCTTGAATGTCTTCACAAAGATCTGCATGCCACCACGGGGATGTCTCCCGAATCCTTGCCCCTTGGGGGCAGTGGACTCAAGGGTAATTTGCTCCATAGGCGTGGGGTGAGTCGCCGCGGCAAGGGTCTTGCCGGGGTTGCCAAAGCTGTCTCCCGGCAAGGATCTTGCCAGGGGAGTCCGCTTCGTCCCTTTTGCTCTTCGTGGTCTAGGCCTTGGCGTCGTCCTAGTTCCCTTGAGCTTCGGTCTTACCCTGGCTCACCTCCCTTGCCTTGCTTGGTGTGGTGGTGCCCGTGGCTCAGACTGTCCGTGCACAGTTATAGGGGTACAAAAAAGTGTACCCCTCTTTTTGTACACCAACAAGTTATGATGTGTAAACTAAGCAGAGGGCATTTCAACACATTAGAAGCAATGAAAGCTAGACACCATATGAAAGATACAACGTATATCACTCTACCAAGTTAAAAATGTCTGGTCGTAAGTGCCATTTCAACAAATTAGAAGTAGTACAAGCTAGAAAATAATGCAAGATGTAACCTATGTCACACTCCCAAGTCAAACGTGTCTTATGATAAGTGATTGTTGCAGGTTACACAACAGTAGTACTTTGATGTAAGAACATGGTGTGATAGACAGATATTGTATGTTCCAGAAATAGGAACACGTGTCTTATTCACAAGTATAATGTGTAAAGTAAGCAGATGGAATTCAACAAAATTAGAAGCAATACAAGCTAGACATCATACATAACATGCAACCACATATAACAGTGCCAAGTTAGAGGGAGCACCTGTGATGGTGCACTAGGGGAGACGTGCTCATCATCAACACAACTACATTGAGTGTCTATGGATGTGTTGTCTTGCAAATCTTCTTTGGGGTGGCGGAGTAGAATCTGTAGAGGCCCTCTGTTTGGAAGGAGCACCTTTATCCATTTCCTTGCTAATTTCCTTTTGCTTTATTCATTTTGAATTGTCAAGTAAAATCGAGAAGAAAAAGCAATAAAATTAACTCTTCAGAACTCATTCATGCATGATACTGACAATCACTACTTTGATGTAAGGCAAACACATGATACCAGGATGGAATATGTACAAAAAAATAGGATGGGGCATATTCACAACTGTTTGTGTAAACTAAGCAGAAGCCATTTCAACAAATAAGAAGCAATGGAAGATAGACACCACATGAAAGATGCAACCAATATGACTCTGCCAAGTTAAAAGCGTTCCATCATAAATGGCGTTTCAACAAATTAGAAGCATCGCATGCTATAAATCATATGAAAGATGCAACTAATATCACACTGCATATACTAAAGGTGTCTCATCATATTGATTGATGCGAGATACAAAAAACAATAGTTTTATGTAAGGACATGGTTAATAGACAGATGTACTATGTACTAAAAACAGGAAGGAATGTCACATTAATAGGTATAATGTATAAACTAAGCAGAATAACACATGCAATTTAACCAGATTGGAAGAATTCCAATCTAGACACCATATGAAACATGCAACCACATATCACGCTGCCAAGTTAGAGCAAGCACCTGCAATGCTGGTGTAGGGGAAATGCGGTCATCAACTACAGAGCTACGTTCACTATCTTCATCTAGCCTCACTGTTTCTTGAGAATCATGTGGGAAGGCTGACACTGCATTCTTTAAAAGAGCATATTTTTTTTCACAGTAATCCCCTGGCGTGACTGTCTCATCATAAGTGATTGATGAGGGATACACAAGAACATTAGTTTGATGTAAGAACATGGTTAATAGACAGATGTACTAGTATGTACCAAAAACAGGAAGGCATGTCATATTCAAAGGTATAATGTGTAAGCTAAGAAAATGCAACTTAACCAAATTGGAAGCAAAAGAAGCTAACATCCGGCTGGAGTGGTGAGCATGATCATCGGGGACCTGAGAGCCTGGTGGGACGCGGGCTGTTTCGTCACCATCATGGCTTTTTAGTTGGCTTCCAGGTGATGCCTGTCTATGCTAGGCTTGTCACTGGCTCGGCCAGTGCCCTGACGAGCTATTTGTCTTCTGGTGCTCCCGGGATGGTGGTTCATGTAAAAAAAAAATCTTTCCTTATCTTAATAAAGTCCAACTTCGACCTTTCGAATACAAGCTAGACACCATATGCACCATGCAACCACATATGACACCGCTAAGTTAAAGCAAGCAACTGGGATGGTGGTTCATGGCGAGCGAGATCATCAACTCCAGAGCTACGTTTACCATCTCCATCTATTGAACATCCAACCTTTAAAGCGCCAACACATGTCTTGCTTGCGCGCGAAGAAAGCAGGAACAACTTCTCTCTTTTATTGCGTGCTTCTGTCAAGGCAGAGTCTGAAATACCCATGCATAAAAATACAATAGTGAGAATATGGGTGAAGTGTGTGCAGAACTAGTGCACTGTAAAAGTAATAGATAGATGGTGGCTGAAAAATAAATGACAGGAGACATATGATAGCTCTACAACATTGCATGGCAAACAAAATTAGATTCTACTCTGTATGATTTTGTAATAGATGAGCACAGGGATGGCTGGGAAGTACAGGTACTCCTCCAGCACACCACCACATGTGGTCCTATCAAAATAACAGTCGACTGAAAATAAATAGGTCAGTTGATTTTTTATGAACCGTCTGATCTATAAGGAATGGGAAGATGGCCTTCGTCTACCTCCCGCCAGTCACTGTTGACGATCTTTCTTGAACCGCCAGCGACCACCGACCCAGACCCTTGCCTCCGCCGCCCCACCCTCCCCTCGACCTCACACCACTGTCGTGCTTGGCAGCGCCCCTCGGCCATCCCTTTAATCCCGGCCGACCTCCAGATCAGGCACCAGCAGCTCCTAGGCCCCACACACCCCTAAGATAAACATCGAGGCACTGCTTCCCCGGCGTAATAGGTGGACTAGCGCCTGTTATGCCGGGGAATGCTTCCTTTAATTGGGAATCAACTGACCAGGAATTGAAATCCAGGGGGCGATGGACCTCTAGCTAAGGTTAAATACCATATGAGGAGAAACCTTGTGCATCGCGAGTTACTAGGAACATCTAGTATCAGGAAGAAGCGGTCAACTAGTGTCTTCTGTGGGATGAATACTGTCCGAGCAGACACGTAAGATTTGCACGAATAAGGGAACATGAGTACCATTTGCGGTTGCTAGTGTTGTGTCCTCCAGATGTCGCGGCGATTTTCTTATTTTTACCGAGGGAACTGATGTTTTGGAGGAGGGTGGAGCCTTGGACGAACTGATGGCCAAATTGTTGACTGTGTTGCGTGATACGTCCATTTTGCATCATGTTTTCCTACTGTTATTTATGATGTTTTTATCCATAATAATGTTTTTTGGAGTAATTCTAATGCCTTTTCTCTCATAATATGCAAGGTATACACAAAGAAGGAGAATTCTGGCAGCTGGAAATCTGGATCTAGGAAAGCTACGTTATGCTACCTGTTTTGCACGACTCCAAACAAGCTGGAACTTCACGGAGAATTTTCATCGAATATATGAGGAATATTGGATAAAATAAGTACCAGAGGGGGCCCACCAGGTGGGCACAACCCACCTGGGCGCCAGGGAGCCCAAGCGTGCCCTGGTGGGTTGTGCTCACCCAGGCCCACCTCCGGTGCCCATCTTCTGGTATATAAGTCATTTTGACCTAGAAAAAATAAGGAGAGAACTTTTGGGATAGAGCGCCGCCGTCTCAGGGCGGAGCCTGGGCAGGAGCACTTTTGCCCTCCGGCGGGGCAGTTCTGCCGGGGGAACTTCCCTCCCGCAGGGGGAAATCATCGTCATCGTCATCACTAACAACTCTCCCATCTTGGGGAGGGCAATCTCCCTCAACATCTTCAACAACACCATCTCATCTCAAACCCTAGTTCATCTCTTGTGTTCAATCTTGTTTTTGGAACTATAGATTGGTGCTTGTGGGTGACTAGTAGTGTTGATTACATCATGTAGTTGATTACTATATGGTTTATTTGGTGGAAGATTATATGTTCAGATCTAATATGCTATTTAATACCCCTCTGATCTTGAGCATGATTATCATTTATGAGTAGTAACTTTTGTTCTTGAGTTCATGGGAGAAATCATGTTGCAAGTAATCATGTGAACTTGATATGTCTTCGATATTTTGATAGTATGTATGTTGTGATTCCCTTAGTGGTGTCATGTGAACGTCGACTACATGACACTTCACCATATTTGGGCCTAAGGGAATGCATTGTGGAGTGCCAATTAGATTATGGGTTGTCAGAGTGACAGAAGTTTAAACCCCAGTTTATGCGCTATCCCGTAAGGGACTGATGGGATCCAAAAGTTTAATGCTATGGTTAGGATTTATTCTTAATACTTTTCTCGTAGTTGTGGATGCTTGCGGGAGGGTTAATCATAAGTAGGAGGTTTGTTCAAGTAAGAACAGCACCTAAGCACCGGTCCACCCACATATCAAATTATCAAAGTAGCTAACACAAATTAAGCCAACATGGTGAAAGTGACTAGATGAAAATCCCGTGTACCCTCAAGAACGCTTTGCTTGTCATCAGAAACTGTTTTGGCCTGCCTTTGCCTCAAAAGGATTGGGCTACCTTGCTACATTTCTGCTACTATTATCGTTACTTGCTCTTTACAAATTATCTTGCTATCAAACTACTTTGTTACTTACAATTTCAGCACTTGTAGACATTACCTTGCTGAAAACCACTTGTCATTTCCTTCTGCTCCTCATTGAGTTTGACACTCTTACTTGTCGAAAAGAGCTACAATTGATACCCTGTAATTGTCGGCCATCAATGCTATTTTCTGGCTCCGTTGCTGGGGAGTGAAGCACCTTTGGTAAGTGGAATTTGGTAAGGAAACATTTATATAGTGTGCTGAAATTTATTGTCACTTGTTTCTATGGAAAACAATCCTTTGAGGGGTTTGTTCATGGTATCTTCACCTCGACTGGAACCACAATTAGCTACCCCTGAACCTACTGCACCTACTAAAAATATTGAATATGAAATTCCTTCGGGTATGATAGAACAACTGCTAGCTAATCCTTATGCAAGAGACGAAACCGAACATCCTGATATGCACTTGATATATGTAGAACAAATTTGTGGATTGTTCAAGCTTGCAGGTTTACCTAGAGATGACGTTATGAAGAAGGTTTTCCCTTTATCTTTGAAGGGAAAAGCATTGGCATGATATAGGCTATGGATGATATTGGATCTTGGAATTGGAATGAATTGAAATTGGAGTTCCATCAAAAAAATTATCCTATGCATCTAGTTCATCGTGATCGGAATTATATATATAATTTTTGGTCTCCTGATGGAGAAAGTATCGCTCCAGCTTGGGGGAGGCTGAAGTCAGTGTTACACTCATGCCCCAATCATGAGATCTCAAGAGAAATTATTATCTAGAATTTTTATGCTCGGCTTTCTCGTAATGATCAAACCATGCTTGATACTTCTTGTGTTGGTTCTTTTATGAAGAAAACTATTGAATTCCGATGGGATCTTTTCGAAAGAATTAAACCCAACTCTGAAGATTGGAATTTGACAAAGGTAAAGAGTCTGGTATTATACTTAAGTATGATTGTGTTAAATCTTTTTATGAATAGCAATGCTTTTCAAAAATTCAGCACTAAATATGGACTTGACTCTGAGATAGTAGCCTCCTTTTGTGAATCATTTGCTACTCATGTCGATCTCCCTAAAGAGATGTGGTTTAAATATCACCCACCTATTAAAGAAAAATTAAAGAACTGATACCAGTTAAAGAAGAAACTATAATTTATAATTGTTGGTCTAGTTGTTCCTACTACTTATATTGAGAAACCACCTTTCCCTGTTAGAATAAAGGAACATGCTAAATTTTCAACTGTGGTCAACAAAAGATATATTAGAACACCTAAAGCTGATGAAAAAAATTAAAGTAGAACCTAGTATTGCTATGGTTAAGGATCTATTGGAAGAAAATCTAGATGGGCATGTTATTTACTTTTGTGAAGAAGCTACTAGAATTGCCAAACCTGGTAAAAAGAATAAACACAGACCTGTTGTTGGCATGCCCGTTGTCTCAGTTAAAATAGGAGATCACTATTATCATAATTTATGTGACATAGGTGCTAGCGTGAGTGCTATTACTTATTCCTTATATAAAGAAATTATGAATGACATAGCACCCGCAGAGAAAGAAGACATAGATGTCACTATCAAACTTGCTAATAGAGACACTATATCACCAATTGGGATTGTTAGAGATGTTGAAGTCTTGTGTGGGAAAATAAAATACCCTACTGATTTTCTAGTTCTTGGTTCCCCACAGGATGACTTCTGTCCCATTATCTTCGGTAGACCTTTCTTGAACACCGTTAATGCTAGACTAGACTGTGAGAAACAAAATGTCGGTGTTAGTTTTGGTGATGAGTCTCATGAGTTTAATTTTTCCAAGTTTAGTAGAAAACTTCATGACAAAGATTTGCCTAATAAAGATGAATTAATTGGTCTTGCTTCTATTGCTATGCCTCCTACTAATCCACTAGAACAATATTTGCTAGACCATGAAAATGATTTACATATGCATGAAAGAAATGAAAAAGATAAGATTTTCTTTGAACAATGTCCTCTGCTTAAACACAGTTTGCCTACTGAAACTCTAGGAGGTCCTCCTCCACCTAAAGGTGATCCTGTGTTTGAATTAAAACAATTGCCAGACACTTTGAAATATGCTTATCTTGATGAAGATACATCATGTTATTATTAGTGCTACCCTTTCAGAACATGAAGAAGAAAGATTATTGAAAGTTCTAAGGAAGCACCGAGCTGCTATTGGATATACTATTGATGATTTAAAGGGAATTAGTCCCACTCTATGTCAGCACAAAATTAATATGGAACCTGATGCTAAACCTGTTGATGATCACCAACGTCGGTTAAATACGAAGATGAAAGAAGTGGTAAGAACGGAAATATTAAAACTTCTGGAAGCAGGTATAATCTATCCTATAGCTGATAGTAGATGGTAAGTCCTGTTCATTGTGTCCCTAAAAAGGGAGGTATTACTGTTGTTCCTAATGATAAGAATGAACTTATTCCACAAAGAATTGTTACAGGTTATAGAATGGTAATTAATTTTAGAAAATTAAACAAAGCAACTAGAAAATATCATTACTCTCTACCTTTTATTGATCAAATGCTAGAAAGATTATTTAAGCACACACATTTTTTGCTTCCTTGACGGATATTCTGGTTTTTCACAAATACTTGTTTATCAACGTGATTAAGAAAAGACCACTTTCACTTGTCCCTTTGGAACTTATGCTTATAGACATATACCTTTTGGTTTATGCAATGCACGTGCTACCTTTCAAAGATGTATGACTGCTATATTCTCTGACTTTCGTGAAAAGATTGTTCAGGTTTTCATGGGTGATTTCTCTATTTATGGGAAGTCTTCTGATGAAATTTTAAGCAATCTTGATCGAGTTTTGCAGAGATGTGAATAAAGAAGTCTTGTCTTGAATTGGTAAAGTGCCACTTTATGGTTAATGAAGGCATTGTCTTGGGTCATAAAATTTCTGAAAGAGGTATTGAAGTGGACAAAGCTAAGTTTGATGCAACTGAGAAAATGCCATGCCCTAAAGATATCAAAGGTATTCATAATTTCCTAGGCCATGCAGGTTTTTATAGGAGATTTATCAAAGACTTTTCTAAAATTTCTAGGTCTCTTATGAAACTTTTGCAAAAGGATATTCCTTTTGTTTTTGATGATGATTATTTAGAAGCCTTTGAAACACTCAAGAAAGCCTTAATTTCTGCACCTATTGTTCAACCACCTGATTGGAACTTGCATTTTGAAATTATGTGTGATGCTAGTGATTATGCTGTTGGTGCTATTCTAGAACAAAGAGTTGATAAGAAACTGAATGTTACTCATTATGCTAGTAAAGCTCTAAACAGTTCTCAACGAAATTATGCTACTACTGAAAAAGAATTCTTAGCAGTGGTGTTTGCTTGTGATAAATTTAGACCTTACATTGTTGATTCGGATGTAATTGTTCACACCGATCATGCTGCTATTAAATATCTTATGGAAAAGAAAGATGCTAAACCTAGACTTATTCGATGGGTTCTCTTGCTACAAGAATTTGATTCACATATCACTGATAGAAAAGGAGTTGAGAACCCCATAGCTGATAACTTCTCAAGGCGTGAAAATGTGCTTGATGACCCACTACCTATTGATGATAGTTTTCTTGATGAACTGTTAGCTGCAATAAATGTTGCTCACAACACTCCTTGGTATGATGACTATGCTAATTACATTGTGGCTAAATATTTACCACCTAGCTTTACATATCAACAAAAGAAAAAAAATCTTCTATGAGTTAAGACATTACTTTTGGGATGACCCACATCTTTATAAAGAAGGAGTAGATGTTATTATTAGACGTTGTGTACCTGAGCATGAACAAGGACAAATCCTATGGAAATGTCACTCTGAAGCTTATGGAGGGCATCATGCTAGAGATAGAACTGCTCACAACGTATTGCAATTTGGATTTTATTGGCCTACTCTCTTCAAGGATGCCCGTAAGTTCGTCTTATCATGTGATGAATGCCAAACAATAGGTAATATCGGTGAGCATCAAGAAATGCATATGAATTATTCACTTGTTGTTGATTACATGGGACCTTTTCCTTCCTCTAATGGGTATACACATATCTTGGTTGCCGTTGATTATGTTACTAAATGGGTAGAAGCTATTCCAACCAGTAGTGATGATCACAACACCTCTATTAAAATGCTTAAGGACGTTATTTTCCCAAGGTTTGGAGTCCATGACTGATGATGGTTCACACTTTATTCATGGTGCTTTCCGTAAAATGCTTGCCAAGTATGATGTTAACCATAGAATTGCATCACCTTATCATCATTCATCTTGCAAAAGACTGTCAATAGGTCCAGGAAGAATTGGTCTAAGAAATTAGATGATGCACTTTGGGCTTATAGAACAGCATATAAAAATCCTATGGGTATGTCTCCTTATAAAATGGTTTATGGAAAAGCTTGTCATTTGCCTCTTGAGTTAGAACATAAAGCATATTGGGCAATCAAAGAACTCAACTATGATTTCAAACTTGCACGTGAAAAGAGGTTATTTGATATTAGCTCACTAGATGAATGGAGAACCCAAGCTTATGAAAATGCCAAGTTGTTTAAAGAAGAAGTCAAAAGATGGCATGATAAGAGAATCCAAAAGCGTGAGTTTAAAGTAGGAGGATATGTTCTTTTGTACAACTCCCGTTTCAGATTCTTTGCAGGAAAACTCCACTAAAAATGGGAAGGCCCCTATGTCATCGAGGAGGTTTATTGTTCTGGAGCCATCAAAATAAATAATGCCGAAGGTACTAACCCGAAGGTTGTTAATGGGCAATGAATAAAACATTATATCTTAGGTACGCCCATTAATGTTGAAAGTAATATTATCCAAACTATGACATGCGAAGAACACATAAAAGAGTCCTTCCGGAACACTCCAGAATCGTGAAAATAAGGAGGTACATGATACGGTAAGTAAACGGACTCCGAAAAATCCGCAAAAATATTTTTTATCAGTTTTGGAATATTTAGAAAAATAGGAAAGTAAGAAACTTCCAGGAAGCGTACCCTGGTGGGCATAAGACACTAGGGCACGCCTGGCAGCCAAGCGCGCCCAGGTGGGTGGGGTACCTTCCGGACTCCGTTTTTCTACAGCTTGCTTGTTTCCCAAGATAAAAAAATTATATACCCCCTGAACCTATTGACCACCGTATCACGGAGAAATCTTCTGTTTTCTTTTCTTGCTGCTTTCCTGTCAGATCTGAAAATATGTCGTCCCAAGACTCCGAGGGCGAGAGCTATGCTGCTGATTTCGTCACAAACCCCAAGTCCTATGGGGATGTGGAGCACTATGGCTAGACCACGGAGGAAGAGGTGAACTACTATCCTAGGGAGAAGCATGAGACGAGCTCAGGTGAAGATGAACCTCCACTACCTCAACCTGGGGGCATGCATGTGGAATTCAAGAAGTCAAGCCTCCCCAATAAAGCAAAGAGGCCTAAGGTTCAGTTTGTACCTTTTTCGCCTTTTGCAGGAATGCAAGCAGGAACTATGTAAGAGGGTACTGGATCTTGAGCAAGAGGTCGGTGAGTTGAAGGAGGAAAATTCCATACTCAAACGTAAGCTAAGTAAGAAAGGCAGACCCTCTACATCATCACCACCACCACCTTCTTCTTGATCACCAAAAGAGAACTGAGTATCGGGTATGGGCACTCCCCTTGGCTTCCTCCAAGCTTGGGGGAGGTGCCCCATTATCGTATCATCCCCACTATCTTTTTCTTTTACTTATTTTAGTTTGATCTTTTGCTTTAGATGAATAAAAGTTTAGTTTGATCCTTTATTTTCAAGAGTTTCCTTAGTCAACTATCCTTGTAATCGTGTGCGAGATATATAATAAAGTTTAGTTTGAGTTTTTGCTTTCTTTGTTTTCATGTTGCAATTAAAAGAAATGAAACAAATAAAAAGAAAGGAAATAAATGAAAGAAAGGAAATAAATGAAAAAGATCATATGCTAATCTTATGGTAGGTGATGACACCACATAAGGAAAAGTATAAGTAGAAAATTTTATTATAGATTTATAGACATAACATTAGTTAATGATGCAACTCATGAAAGAATTAATAAGGGAAGATTCACATATAAATATAATATCCTAGAAATCTTTTGTGATTGTGAGCCCTCATCAAAATATTATATGCCAAAATTGTTGACGTTGGACAAGGAAGACAACCTAATGATTCATGTTTGTTTATATTCACATAGAAGTGATATTGTCATAGATCCTTTAACATGTGGTGCTTGCCCCTGTCTTTGCTAGTGAAAAATTCCGCACTTAGTAGAGATACTACTTGTGCATCCGAAAACCCTCAAACCCAAATCTTATTTTCAAGAGTCCACCATACCTACCTATGGATTGTAGCGATCAGACCTCAAACAGTCTGATCTCTGTGCATCAGTGTCATCCCTGGATCAGTAATGCTAACACGCACAATACTCGAGGATTTATAACAAAGTAGCAATCACACACTTATTACATCGAATGTCTCAAAAGAAACTTATTACAATAAATATGGCTTAAGGCCATCTAATACGATAACAGCGGAAGGCTTGGAAGATAAAGTGAGTCCATCAACTCCAATGGAATCACTGAGTGAAAGACAACGACCTATGGCTCCTTACTCGTCATCTGAAAAGTCTACAACATGAACGTTGCAGCCCGAAATGGGTCAGCACATGGAATATGCTGGCAAGGTAACACAAGAGTAATGAATAGGATAAATGCTATCACTACATGCATATTTGGCTGGTGGTAAGCTCTAAGGTTACAGATTTGCAAAAAGCCAATTTTTTCCTACAACAAAGGAATAAATTTTATTTAACTATCATGGTAGTTGTTAAACATTGAGAAGGTTCCTCCAACTCAATCCTAATTAAACATCATCATTAAACCCAATCAAATTATATTAAGAGTGATGAGATCAACATGATAATCCAGGAACCAGATACTCAAGATGTCCATAACCGGGGACATGACTAACCATGATTAGTTTATACACTCTGCAGAGGTTTGCACACTTTTCCCCACAAGACTCGAATACATCCATGGTCGGAGATTCGAGACACAGTCTTTCTGAAGCATTAACTCTCTACTCTAGATAGACAGTACGACCTACAACCCACTACACCTGCTAGTCTACCTCTTCGAGAGCTTCACGCAACTTACTCAACTATGCCAGAGCCCATATTGGCTTGTGGTTGCACACGGAAGTTTCTAGCATGAATAATCTTATGATCCCTTTGAGCCTGGGTGGCGGGCCGTAGGATGATCGCACGGGTCCTCCGGGATATCCTAGGACAACACTGGATTCTCTAGGTGCCCACAAGCAATCCATCCAGATGTGTATTTAAGTCGCCACCTTAAGTTGAACCATTAATTAATAACTCACATCTGTCATGAATACACTCAAACCCAATCCACGTCTACGAGCATAGCATAGCAATATAAGCAACGTAGAAGTAACTCCCAGGGGTTTGAGAAATAAACAAGTGTATAGGTACTACCTCATCTACTTCCCAAAACCCACAATTTATTCAGATCCTAAACCATGCAATTGTTTGAGGATTGATCTAATGTAGTAAAACTGGGTAGTAAAAAGGGTATGATCAAAGTGTTACTTGCCTTGCTGATGATCCGTGAAACCTAGAGACTCATAGTAGCACGCTTCACACCCTGGGTACTCTATCGCAAATAAACAAGCATACAATAAGCACTCAACTAGAATCATGGGTAAAACTCAAATACGAAATCTAACCAGAAAGTTCAACTTAAGAATTCCGGTTTGCAAAAAGAATCAAACCAAACGAAGCAACGAAACTCAAACTGTGGAAAAAACAAGATCCGTTTACTAATCTGGACTTTAGTCAAATTTTACAGTGGCAAAAACTTGTTCAAGTTGGTTAAACAGAAAGAGGGCTTTGAAACGAAGATCTAGGTGCTTGAATCTCCTGATTCCGGTAAACGAGCGAAAAGTTATACTAGAACGAAGATTAGGGCAGGAATCACGATCGAAAATAATCGCGGAAAAACCCTGGAAAAAGAAAAACTGACGAATAGACTAACGAACGAACGTTCGTTGTCTGTGGCTAACGGGTGAAAACCGTTCGTTAAAACAAACATACGAATGGGTGTTCACTAAATAAGCTAAATCAAAAAAACCGAACCGATCTAGATCTAGGGTTTCGAAAAAAAAACCGATCGGTTTTCCGAAGAAAACCGGCGGCTACCTCGGCCTTTGTGACGACGGCGGCGGCGGGAACTCCGGCGGGCGGCATGGTGGCGGCGCTGCTCAGCGGCGGGCTCCGGCGGCGAGCAGCGGCTGTGCGTGGCAGCGGCGGCGGCGAGCGGCAGCGGCAGCGGCGGCTCGCGGCGGCGTCGGGCTAGGGTTTTGGGCGAGCTCTGGCGGCTCGGGCCTCCGCGGCTTTAAAGGCCGGCCGGGCTGGTGTCCCAGGCGGACACGTCCCGGTTAGGTCGGTTGACAGTTTTTTTAAAAAATAATTGCGCTTCGAAAAACAAAGAAAAGAAATACTAAACGGACTCCAAAAATCCTAAAATAAATTTTCCCCATCCTCTAAAAATCTAGCGGACAATGTGAACATTTATTTGGGCCTCTAATGCAATTTTGAAAAACGTAATTTTTTCATAATTCAAATAAAATAGCGAAAAAAACTCTGAATAAAATCTTATTTGATTTTAATATTAAATCTCCAATGTTTCTTTATTTTGGGGAAGTCATTTTATCCCCTCTCTTTTATTTTCATAAAATAAATATTCGAAGAGAAAATAATTAAAATCAAACGATCCTCTTTTCAAAATTTGAGAAAACTCAAATATGAAAATAACGAAATCCCCAACTCTCTCCGTGGGTCCTTGAGTTGCGTAGAATTTCTAGGATCAAACCAAAATGCAATAAAATATGATATGCAATGATGATCTAATGTATAACATTCCAAATTGAAAATTTGGGATGTTACAAACCTACCCCCCTTAAGATGAATCTCGCCCTCGAGATTCAGGTTGGCTAGAAAATAGGTGAGGGTGATCTTTCCGTAGGTCTTCCTCTCATTCCTAGGTGGCTTCATCCTCGGTATGGTGGCTCCACTGAACTTTGCAGAACTTGATAACCTTACTTCGTGTGACACGGCTGGCAAACTCAAGAATCTCGACTGGTTTCTCCTAGTAGGTCAAATCGGTATCCAACTGAATTGCTTCCAGTGGCACTGTATCTCTCAGAGGAATATCAGCCATCTCTGTGTGGCACTTCATCAACTGAGAAACGTGGAACACATCGTGAACTCCTGACAATCCTTCGGGCAATTCCAACTTGTAAGCAACTTCTCCCATACGTTCCAAAAGTTTGTATGGTCGCACAAAACGTGGCGCTAACTTTCCCTTAACTCCAAAACACTTCACTCCTCGAAGTGGTGATACACGAAGATACACTCTATCTCCAACTTCGTAAGCTGTCTCCTTGCGTTTTGAATCCGCATAGCTCTTCTGCCTGGACTGGGCTACCTTGAGTCTGTCGTGTATCAGTTTAACCTTCTCTTTAGATTCTTTGATCAAATCTGGTCCAAACAACTGACGGTCTCCAACTTCATCCCAAAACAACGGTGTCCCGCACCTCCTTCCGTACAATGCTTCGAAAGGGGCCATCTTCAAACTACCTTGATAGCTGTTGTTGTAAGAGAACTCTGCATAAGGCAAGTTGTCGTCCCAACTAGATCCATAGTCTAGCGCACAAGCTCTCAACATGTCTTCTAGAATCTGATTGACTCTCTCAGTCTGTCCATCCGTCTGTGGGTGAAAGGCTGTACTGAACTCTAGCCTGGTTCCCAAAGTCTCATGCAACTTTTGATCAAATCTGGTCCAAACAACTGACGGTCACCAACTTCATCCCACAACAACAGTGTCCTGCACCTCCTTCCGTACAATGCTTAGAAAGGGGCCATCTTCAAACTGGCTTGATAGCTGTTGTTGTAAGAGACTCTGCATAAGGCAAGTTGTCGTCCCAACTAGATCCATAGTCTAGCTCACAAGATCTCAACATGTCTTCCAAAATCTGATTGACTCTCTCAGTCTGTACATCCATCTGTGGGTGAAAGGCTATACTGAACTCTAGCCTGGTTCCCAAAGTCTCATGCAACTGATTCCAAAACTTTGAGGTAAACTGGGTTCCCCTATCTGATACAATGGTCCTCGGAACTCCATGCAGACATACGATCCTGGTCATGTATATCTTCGCCAACTTAGCACTGGTGTAGGTGGTCTTCACTGGGATGAAATGAGCTACCTTCGTCAAACGATCGACTACAACCCATATCGAGTCATAGCCTGAACGAGTCCTAGGTAATCCCGTGATAAATTCCATGCCTAGTTTATCCCACTTCCATTCTGGTATGAACAATGGCTGTAACAATCCCGCTGGCTTCTGATGTTCTGCCTTCACTCTCTGACATACATCACAAACTGCTACATACTCCGCAATATCCTTCTTCATTCCGGTCCACCAAAAGCTATCTTTCAAATCTAGATACATCTTGGTATTTCCCGCGTGAATCAAATACGGCGGATCGTGGGCCTCTTGCAGAATCAACTTCCTGATCTCCGGATCATTTGGCACATATACGCGGTCCTCAAACCATAGGGTATCATGCTCGTCCTCACGAAATCCCTTAGCTTTTCCTTTGCTCATCCTCTCTTTTATCTCGGCAATCTCCTTGTCCGTCTTCTGAGCTTCCCTAATCTTATCCATCAAAGTAGACTAAATCTCCAATGCTGCTACATAACCCCTCGGAACTATTTCCAAAGATAGCTCATGAAGATCCTCTGCTAACTCCTTGGGTAACTCTCCGGTCATGAGTGTATTGACATGACTCTTGCGGCTCAACGCATCGGCTAATACATTAGCCTTTCCGGGATGATAATGCAACTTCATATCATAATCCTTGATGAGCTCCAACCATCTCCTTTGCCTGAGATTCAACTCCTTCTACGTGAAGATATACTTCAAACTCTTGTGATCCGTGTACACCTCACAATGGTTTCCGATGAGAAAATGTCTCCATGTCTTCAACGCATGCACTACGGCTGCTAACTCCAAATCATGGGTAGCATAATTCAACTCATGGGGTTTAAGTTGCCGTGAGGCATAAGAAACAACTCTTCCTTCCTGCATAAGCACTGCTCCAAGTCCTCGATGAGAAGCGTCGCAATACACCTGATAATCCTTGCGTTGATCTGGGAGAATCAACACTGGAGCTATAACCAAGCATTTCTTCAACTCTTGAAAACAGGCCTCACATTCCTCAGTCCATTTAAACTTAGTGTCCTTCTTCAATAACTCCGTCATGGGCTTTGCAATCTTCGAGAAATTCTCAATGAACCTTCTGTAGTATCCTGCGAGTCCAAGAAAACTCTAGATCTCTCCAACTGACATGGGTGCTTCCCAATTTGTCACAGTGATGACCTTGGTAGGGTCTACGGCTATTCCTTCTCTGGATATAACATGTCCGAGGAATCCAACTTCCTTCAACCAAAACTCACACTTGCTGAACTTGACGTATAGCTGATGCTCTCTGAGCTTCCCAAGTACCAAATGCAAATGCTAATTATGCTCCTCTTCATTCTTCGAGTAGACCAGAATATCATTGATGAACACCACGACGAACTTATCCAAAAACTCCATAAACACCTTGTTCATCATGTTCATAAAGTAGGCAGGCGTGTTAGTCAAACCAAATGACACAACGGTATACTCATATAGCCCGTACCTTGTGGTAAAAGCTATCTTAGGTATATCCTGCTCTCGAATCTTCAGCTGGTGGTACCCTGATTGCAGATCGATCTTGGAAAACACCTTAGCTCCTTGTAGCTGGTCAAACAAATCATTTATCATCGGTAGTGGGTACTTGTTCTTGATCGTCACTTTATTCAATCCACGATAATCAACAACCATCCTCAACGATCCATCCTTCTTCTCCACTAGAAGCACTGGCGATCCCCAAGGTGACGAGCTTGGGCGAATATAGCCTTTATCCAGTAACTCCTTCATCTGCTTCTTAATTTCCTCTAAATCCTTAGTGGGCATCCTATATGGTCTCTTAGATATTGGCCCTGTGCCTGACAAAAGCTCGATCAAAAACTCAATGTCTCTATCCGGTGGCATGCCTAGCAACTCTTCTGGAAATACATCCGGGAAATCCTTCACCACTGGTACTTCCTCCTGTACAACTCCTGATAAGGAATTCACTTGAGTCCTATTAGGCACATGCCGGGATACATACTTGATCGTTCTTCCTTCTAGGGTGGTAAGCAAAATCGACTTACTGACGCAGTCAATGTTCCCTCCATACATCGATAACCAATCCATGCCTAATATCACATCCAGTCCTTGTGACTTGTAAGTGCATCTAGTGCCACCCCTAGTTGGTTTTGGAGTATTGACGACAAACCTAGTTGAGGGACTAATGTGTTTGTGAGAATTGCAGGATAACACAGGTAGAAGTCCCTCATTGATTCGGTTTTCCTACCAAAGATGACCCCTAAAAATGTAAGAAGACATTGAAGACAAAGGTGGTATGTGAAGACATTCACATTGAAGACTATGACAAGAGAAGACATCGCATGAAGACTATGGAGCGCAAAGACTTAGTTCTTTCGTCGTTCTTTTTCTTCTTTGTTGAGTCATAGGAACCACCGTACTGTTAAGTGGGGTCCAAGAGAACCAGTCAGAATGACTGAAGTGATGCTTAACCAAAATCCTATGTCTTCGAGTGAAGACTATGAGAGCAAATCTTGTCCAGAGTTGGATAAGTCAGCTTTGCTTGTAGCCCAAGTAAAGTTGCCGTGTGTGTTTGAAATCTGACCGTTGGAACACGTGTCAGTTCCTTAGTGACCGAGGGTCATTTCGGACAAATCAGGTCGGGTTGCCTAGTGGCTATAAATAGCCCACCCCCTACAACCATAAACGGTTGGCTGCTCAGAGTTAGAGTACGGCTTTTGTCGTTTGAGAGCAACCCACCTCGAAGCCTTTGAGAGAGAATTCCTTGCGAGGATAAAGCCCTAAACACCCAGAGCCAAAGAGTGTTAGGCATCACTTAAGTCTTCCTGTCTGTGTGATCTGAAGACTTATTACACTTGAGGACTGCGAATCCTCCAGCCGGTTAGGCGTCGCGTTCTGAGCATCCAAGAGTCATTGTGGATCGCCGGTGAACGAAGTCTGTGAAGGTTTGGAAGTCTACCTTAAAGACTTACCAGAGTGATTGGGCAAGGACTGGGTGTCCTTAGCTCAAGGGGAATAAGGTGAAGACGAGGTCTTCTGAGTTGAATCTCAGCCTCCCCAACCAGACATACAGTTGTTACAGCAACTGGAACTGGTCCAACAAATCATTGTCTTCAACGAGTCACTGGTTTCATCCTTCCCTTCCCTTTACTTACTGTTGGTCCTTGTGAAGTCATTGTATGATTGCATTATCTTTTGTCTTCACTGAGTGACTGCTTGTTCTGACTGGCTTCACAATATCTTCCTACCTGATCCTTACTGCCTAGCTGCTATTAGTCATTGTGCTTTCACTTCATTGAATACTTGACTATGGTTTGCCTAGTGTAGTCTACCTTCTGCTGCATGGTAATAGGTTTATTTCTATCGTTTGTCTTTGAAACTTCCATGTTTTGAAGACTTTCATAAAAATCGCCTATTCACCCCCCTCTAGTCGATCACTAGCACTTTCAATTGGTATCAGAGCAAGGTACTCCCTTGTTCTGTGTGATTCGGTTTAACCACCTGGAGTTTTAGCTATCTCGACTGCAGGGATAATTAAAGTCTCCGCTGCATGCCCCGTCTTCGATGGAACTGAATATCCCTACTGGAAGAATAAGATGCGCATGCATCTTGAAGCCATTGATGTCAACCTATAGTATGTCGTCAAGAAGGGCGTTCCCAAGGTTGGTGAAGGTGTCACCGCTGCTGATGTCAAGAAGTTTGTTCAACTAGACTCCACTGCCAAGAACATCATCTGTGGTCATCTGACCAAAGGACAGTATGGCCGCGTGAGTGCTTTGGAAACATCTAAGCTAGTCTGGGACTGGCTCTCCAAGGTCAATGAAGGCGTCTCAACCCAGAGAGATCAGAGAATCGGTGTCCTTCGCAACCTCTTCAACCGCTTCAAGAGAAATGACAATGAGAATGTCCAGCTCACGTTTGATCGACTCACTGACATCACAAGTGAACTTCAAGCTCTCGGCGCCACTGAGATCACCAAGCATGAAGTCGTCAAGACACTCCTGAGATCACTTGACAGCTTGTTTGACACCCTAGCCCTGATGATTCAAGAACGTCCTGACTTCAAGACACTCGATCCGTCTGACATACTTGAGAGGCTCAACACACACGAGTTTCAGCTTTCTGAGAAAAGAGACATCTACGGTCCCAACTATGGGCGAACTCGTGCCTTGAAGGCAAAAGCTGTCTCCTCATCTGAAGAAGAATCTGACAACAGTTCTGATGATCCTGAAGACATTGGAAAGGAGCTTGCTATGCTTGTGAAGAAGTTCCAAAAATTCACCAAGAAGAAAGGCTTCAGAAAGTCTTCACGATCAAGCTCAAGGAATGATGAAGCTTCTACTCATGACTATAAGAAGAGAACATGCCACAAGTGCAAGAAACCTGGCCACTACATCTCTGAGTGTCCGCAGTGGGACAATGAGAACAACAAGAAGAAGAAGAGCAAGGAGTATGACTCTGACGACAAGAAGAAGAAGAAATATTCAAAGTCTTCTTCCAAGTCTTCCTCAAAGTCTCCATCACACAAGAAGAGCTCATCTGGCAAGGCACGTGTGTTTGTTGGCAAGGAAATGGATTCAGAGGAGGAGTCCGCTTCTGAGGAGGCGGAGGTGGAGTCTGAGGAGGAGTCCGATTCTGGCGTTGCGAGTCTGGCTACAGCATACGTTGCCAAGTCCATCTTCAACACTGAAGACAATGACTTCATCACCGACACCGATGCAAATGACAAGGACTACTCCGCTCCTACCTACTGCTTCATGGCACGCGGTGCCAAGGTAAACACACGCACTACTCACTATCAAACATCTAGTGAAGATGACTCTGATTGTGGTTCCAAACCCAGCTACAAAACACTTGCTAAAATTGCAACTGAACAACAGAAAGCCATGAAACATATTCAAAAACTGTTAGACAGAAGCGATGATCTGTTAGACGCTGAAATGACTCGATCTCAGTCCTTAATTGAAGACATAAAAAATCTTCATGTTAAGTATGAGGAACTTGAAAGTCTTCATGAAACGCTCTCAACAACTCATGAAAAGCTTTCCTATGATTATCTTCGAAGGAAGCAAGATCTTGAGAAATTGAGAGCGGCTCATGAAGATCTTCAAAAGGAAAATGAGTCACTTCGCGCCGAACAGATCAGTTTAGCTCAGGAAGGATTTGAACCACCATGTCTTAAATGCATCAAGCGTGACAACGCTACTTCTGTTGCTGGTTGTTCTACTGCTGCTACTATTGCAATATCTTCAACTATTGATGTGGTAACTAACCCCTCTGCTGAGGATACCACTGCTATTGCTGATGAGAATGCTAGGTTGAAGACATTGCTTGAAACAGGGATGTACAAAAGTCTCAAAGGGCATCAGACACTATGTGATGTCCTCAAAATGCAGATCCTGAACCGAAACCCTAGGAAAGAGGGTGTTGGGTTCGAAAGGAAAATGAATGCTGATGGCTCTTACTGGAAACCTGAGCAGTACCCCAAAACCACATGGGTTGCTGCAAAGGAACCTTCAGTGGATCCATCCACCCTATCTGGCTTCACTTGTGCTAATCCCATTGTTATTGATGAATCCTTTGATGCAAACTATAAACTGTTTAAGAATCAGAATGGTGAAGTGTTTGCCAGGTATATTGGTACTAACTAGAGGAATGGGCCACCTATGAAGAAAGTCTGGGTGCCGAAAAGATGTTTGGAGAATCTTCCTGTGAATGTCGTCATGACACCACAAGTGAATAAGACAAATCCCAGACCACAGGCTTCATATGGCCCAAAGGCTTCATACAGACAGAGGACTCACCTGAGTCGCACTAACGCAAATGTTTTGCAGGGAAACCTTACTCAGGCCTATGAATATGAGCGCGTTTCATCAAACCGCCATGTTCATAAGACCAAAAACTATTCTGCTTATCCTTATGAGTACTATTGTCCACCTGGAAGAGGGCTAGGGCATCGGCATCGGAGGCTAGGGCATGCTGGCATGAGGAACCTCCACACCCTTGCAAGGAAGAAGCATGTCATAGGCATCGAGGGCGTCAAGTTCAAAAAGGATCACTTATGCGGTGCCTGTGAAGCAGGAAAGATGACGAGGGCCAAGCATCCCTCGAAGACAATCATGACAACAACTCAACCCTTTGAACTTCTCCACATGGATCTTTTCGGTCCCACTAATTACTCAACTCTTACTACTACTGCTTGTCTCTATGGCTTTGTCATTGTTGATGATTATTCAATATATACTTGGGTGCATATAATCCTCTACAAGACTGAAGTGCAGGATGTCTTCAGACACTTCGCCAATCGAGCAATGAACAACTATGGCGCCAAGATAAAGCACATCAGAAGTGACAATGGCACTGAATTCAAGAACACTGGGCTAGATACATATATTGATACTTTGGGCATCACACATGAATTCTCAGCTCCGTACACGCCACAGTAGAATGGCGTCGTCGAACGCAAGAACAGAACACTTATTGAGATGGCCCGGACGATGCTTGATGAATACAAGACTCCAAGAAAATTCTGGCTTGAAGCCATTGATACTGCATGCCATATCATCAACCGTGTTTATCTTCACAAGCTTCTAAACAAGGCATCCTATGAGCTCCTTACTGGCAAGAAGCCAAATGTCAGTTACTTCAGAGTATTTGGCGCCAGGTGCTGGATCAAGGATCCACATCACACGTCAAAATTTGCACCAAAAGCACATGAGGGTTTTATGCTTGGATATGGAAAGGATTCACACTCCTACAGAGTCTTCAACCTTTTTCACTATAAAGTGGTTGAAACAATGGATGTGCAGTTCGATGAGACTAACGGCTCACAAAGAGAGCACCTGCCAAATGTGCTAGATGAAGTTGCATCCAGTGAATCAATCAAACTTATGGGAACTGGAGAAATCATACCATCTAAATCTCAGCCTGAAGAGGAACTTATCATCTCCGCACCTGATCAAACTGAAGACAATGCTCAGCCTGAAGACAATCCTTCTAACGATGACAATGATCAACAAGAGCAAAATCTTCGTCCTATATATCCTCGTGTTGCAAATGAAGTACAGATTGAGAGAATAATTGATAGCATCAATGCACCAGGTCCACTCACTCATTCAAGTTCAACACAGCTAGCAAATTTCTGTGGGCACTTCGCATTCATCTCAATATCTGAACCCAAGAAAGTTGAAGAAGCCTTCATGGAACCTGAATGGATTCAAGCTATGCAAGAAGAGCTTCAACAGTTTGAGCTGAATAATGTATGGGAACTGGTTAAGCGTCCTGATCCTCGCAAGCACAATATAATAGGCACCAAATGGATATATCGCAACAAGCAAGATGAGCAGGGTCAAGTAGTCATAAACAAAGCTCGTCTCGTTGCTCAAGGGTACACTCAAGTTGAAGGGATTGACTTTGATGAAACATTTGCTCCTGTGGCTAGACTTGAAGCCATACGCATACTGCTGGCCTATGCAAATCATCATAACATTCTTCTGTATGAAATGGATGTGAAGAGCGCTTTTCTTAATGGCAAGATTGACGAAGAAGTATATGTTGCACAACCGCCTGGCTTTGAAGATCCAAAACATCCTGACATGGTGTACAAGCTCAACAAGGCACTGTATGGCCTCAAACAAGCCCCTCGGGCTTGGTATGACACACTCAAATACTTCCTGAAGAGCAAAGGCTTCAAACCTGGTTCCCTCGACCCCACTCTCTTCACGAAGACATATGATGGTGAACTATTCATGTGCCAAATATATGTGGATGACATTATCTTCAGCTGCACCAATCAGAAATACACATACAAGTTTGGATATATGATGCAAGAGCAATATCAGATGTCCATGATGGGTGAGCTGAAGTTCTTCCTTGGTCTTCAAATACGTCAGCAACGCAACGGCATCTTCATATTTCAAGATAAGTACCTCAAAGATTGCCTGAATAAATTTGGGATGCAAGACTGCAAAGGCTTCACGACTCCAATGCCAGCCAAACATCATCTGGGTCCCGACGACAATGGTAAAGAGTTCGATCAAAAGGTATACCGCTCCATGATTGGTTCTTTACTTTATCTATGTGCATCTAGGCCAGATATTATACTTAGTGTTTGCATGTGTGCTCGATTCCAAGCGGCACCAAAGGAATCGCTTCACTTAGCTGTGAAGCGAATTCTTCGATATTTGGCTCACACCCCAACATTAGGATTATGGTATCCAAAGGGCTCAGAGTTTGATCTGGTTGGATTCTCGGATGCTGATTATGCTGGTGACAAGGTGGATCGCAAGTCTACATCAGGCACATGTCATTTTCTGGGACAATCACTTGTATGTTGGTCTTCAAAGAAGCAGAACTGTGTATCTCTCTCCACTTCTGAATCTGAGTACATTGCTGCTGGATCTTACTGCGCTCAGCTTCTATGGATGAAGCAAACACTCAAAGATTATGGCATTCATCTGAAGCAAGTGCCACTCTACTGCGACAACAAAAGCGCCATCAAGATTGTCAACAACCCAGTTCAGCACTCAAAGACAAAGCACATTGAAATTCATCATCACTTTCTCAGAGATCATGTTGTGAAGGAAGATATTGATATCATACACGTCAACACTGAAGAGCAATTGGCAGATATCTTCACCAAGCCCTTGGATGAGAAGAGGTTTTGTAAGTTACGGTGTGAGCTGAATATCTTGGAATCCTCAAATGTCCTTAGATGTGCAACACACGAAGTAAAGTATGTCTTCAATCAATGAAGACATACATTCTAAGTGTGAAAACATTAATGTGGAATTTCACTTCGGAGCGCCACGATAATTGTGCGCCGTGTCTGGGTCTAATACTTCCTATACAGTGGGTAACGCCACCCCCAAATTTTTCTGTTTGAAGTGCTTCACTCATGGCGTTACGTTTGGTATGTCTTCACATTTGGTTTGGCTTCAATCTCAACTTGTCTTCATGATTATCTTCACTATGTTGATTTGACTGTCTTTCTCATATATATATATATACTAGTGTTCTGTCCTCTACAACATTCACTTATAGCTACGTCTTCCTTGTTGAATCTTTTGAACTAAGTGAATGTGATCGGACCCTAATCTCTCTATGCTTTCTATCTCGAACTCTATCCGTCCAAATCATATGCATTCTATTGAAACTGTTGAATGTCTTCTCCACGTCCTAGTCAGCAGAAGATACATAGACAAACATTAAGTCCGTTTTCAATGCTAATTCCTTCACCTGAAACCCGGAGAAGTGGGAACGACCACCCGACAATCCAGGCGTGCGTGGGAACGTGGGACAACTCCAAGTATGTTGCATGTTTGCCACGTGTTCCTCAGATGTGAACCGCCAGGGGCACCTGCATAATTGCGCTGTGCCACACACTTCCTTATAAATACATGTCCCCTGCGGTCAAGAAAACCTTCTTCCACCTCTCCACCTCGTCAAAACCCTAGCGCCACCGCTAGCTCTCGACGACGCCAACGACGAAGCGCTTAGCTGCCGCGACTTCTCCGACGCCGTCCTCACGCCGGCCGCGGACATCGTCCTCTTCGCTGCCGCAGTAGGTGTCCTCCGTCGCCAAGTTAGGGCACGATGGATTGAACTGCTCGGTCTCCTACTCTTCCCATCTAGCAGTTCTTCGCATGGTAAATACAACTCTATTTTACCATCTTTTTGATCCTCAAAGATTCATCCTGTTTGCCAAAATAGGTTTCCGCCTACACAATGTTGGATCTATCCTGTCTACATCTCATACTGCCTAGTATATTCACTTAAGCTTCATATCTAGTTAGATTCCTCACTTGTACTTATTCGCGGATTCGTACAAATCTGGAACCAACTCTCAACATATAAGTGAATTTCTTCGCACGATGAGGTCAATGTCTTCTAAACTGATTTATCTTCAAAATCTTCTGAGAATGCATATGACCTCTTCCCCTTCCCTCGCACCTTAATGCTGTCATAGGTACATGTCCGTGGGAGAATCCCTTGGTTCTCATAGTCTGCATTCATTTGCAGAATTCTTACAGCATCACATTAACTCTCCCGAAGCCAGTTCCTGTTTGTCCAGCAAGCAAAAGCCTTTGAAGACTTTGAACATGTTGAAGCCATTCAGTTTGAAGTTCATGGCTACAGAGAAATCAGTAAGGAAGGGTGGCAAACAGCGTCGTGGGGGAACGTCAAGAGATTTGCCTGATGACCTCTCAGAGCTTTACAAGACAGATCCAGAAGAGGATTACAATCAGCGCAAGACCCGAATCCAATGGATTTGAAGATATTGGGCAGAACAGTGGTTCAAGTACAGGTTTGTGACCCAGGAATATGCAGAGAAGAATGCCATCAAGCGACCATGGGGAGACATCCTATATAGAAATCTTAAACCCAGGTCCAGAGATGAAGCCATTGAACAAGGCTTCTATCCCTACATGGTCCGTGGACCACAGCCTGTGGATGCACACCCATCGTCATTGCTATGGTGTCGTGACGACAATCTGTTCAAGCGCAACTTCTAGTTTGCCAAGAATTTGGCTAAGCAAAACAAGAAGTCATGGGGACTAGACTTCAACCCTGGTCCTTCTGCTCCCCGTGCCGATGGCACCCGCGAAGCTAAACCCAATCTTGTTGGGCCCTTCTACAACCTGGAAGGTCTCATCACTCATATCAAGGTTCAAGGGACAGCCGTGGATGAGCCTGCAGATGACGGTGAATCTGATGAAGCGCCTGCACCGCCGAAGCCAAAGAAACTGAAGAAGCCTAGAGCTTCAAAGCCTGCCTCAACACCAAAAATCTCACGGGCGAAGCCACTGGCTACTGCACCTCCTAAAGACAGTGTGCAGTCTGAAGATTTGTCACGCATCTCCAAGCCCTCAAGAGTAAAGATGCCTTTGCAACACACCAGCCAAGAACTGACTGCTGCTGCTATTCTGCGCAACGATGCCATTGATCTGTCCAGCGATGAAGATCTTGCAGATGACGCTTTTGAGCAACTGATCAAGAGCAAGGAAGAAGCAGAGATCTTCAATGATTTGCCTCTCTTTGATGTGGCAATCATCCATAACTTCATTGATGAGTGATTTGACACGCCCAACCTCAGCTTTGAAGATCTGCAACTTCCAATTGGCCTCAGTGTCGCCTTCACTGGCGCCATTGCTTCTGAGCTAACTCTAGCTCAGCGCATCGTTGAACTGAAGCAAAAGATCGACTATGAGAAAGCTCAGTTCAAGAAGCACATGGCCAAGCTCAACATGCAAGATGTGAAAAACTTCAAGATCATGCTGCACGAGCTCAAAGAAGCCTTTCTCAAGAAGTGTGAAGAAACTAAAGGTTCTCGTGAGCGCATGAAGAGCCTGGCTGACAAGTGTGTGCAAGCCTACAATGAGGCTGAGAAGCGCAAGGCTCTTGGTCGTCCTGGCATCGATCCCAGGATGGCTGCAAAGAAGAAGAAGAAGCCAGTTGTGGCCGAATCCGAAGCACCAAGGCAGGAAGCACATCCCATTGTCTTCCCAGCCAGCATGAATGGCTCGAAGCCAAAGGTCAGGTCAACCTCTTCAGAACTGAAGAAGACGAGGACTGCTGAGGTTGAAGCCAGAAAGAGGAAACATCCTGAAGCCTCTGATGTTGCTCCCTCCAAGAAGAAGCGCAAAACCAAGAAGGATCGGGCTGCTCCCACAGAGCCCTTAGTTGTTGAACCTATCTCAATGGTTCGCCCTGCATCTACACACCAAGAGCGCCAACTGATTGTCCATGAGCCTGCTTCCGCAGAGGCTCATGAAGCTAAAGACATTCCAGCAGTTGATCCCACCGCTGTTGAAGACATTGGTCACCATGACAATGTTGAAGATGATGTAGTTCTTCCTCAGATCGATCACAACCTGATATCATCACCTGTTCTCACGAACAGCGAACTCATCAGCATTGGTCGTCCTCTGACACCAATTGCTCAGGATGCATCATGGGCTGATCACCCACAACAACAGGACACCCCGAGTACTCCCCAACAACAAGTCACACCACCCCGGCAAGAAGAAGAAGATGACTTTGAGGCCCAGCCAACTCCATCTCCAAAGGCGTCGCCAGCGTTGCGCAGGCTTCGCAAAGGACCAAGGCCTCAAGTCCCTCTATCGAGCATTCTAGAAGGAGAAGTGCACCACCAATCTGTTGCACGTCAAGTGTTTCCAGATGCCACTCCTACTGTGACTGTCTCTGAATCCGAAGCCAAACTGGCTGAAGATGTTCCGGCTGCATCAGCCGATGAAGAAGAAGCCCCAAGAGTTGCTACACCCCGTCTCACCAAGATGTTGTTCTCGAGGAGAATGTGACCGACCCTCCAGCTTATGAAGTGGAGGTTGAGAATCCTGAGGCTGCCACCACCAACACCAATGAAGCCAATGACGTAGTCATGGCTGAAGCAAATGTGGAGCCTGCACCTGAAATCAATGTGGCCCCTGAAGCCCATGAAGACAATGCCAATGCCCCTGTTCCCCCTCCAAGACCTCACACAATGGAGCTGGCATTTGATCGTGGTTAGCAAGTTATGGTTCGATGGCCCATTCTGACTCCTCCGCCTGCTGCTGGTCCACAATTTGAGTACCACGTCGAGCACAGGCCTCAAGTCCAAAAGCCCAAGCCAAGACTTCCACGTTTCCCAGGCACTACCACTTCACCTGGGGTCTTCAATGCGAATGGCTTCGTGGCACATAATACCTTCTTCAACAGCTCCAAGAACCCTTATACCAAACCGCGCATTTCCTCAGATCGGTTCTGGAGCTATCAGCAGCGCATCTACTATTCCTGTGTCCTATACAATCAAGGGCGCATATTTCCACATATGCGCCTCGACTCTGAAGCTATGGCTGGTCTGCCCTACCTCGAAGAAGCACTGGACTGTTTCAGAGATGCTGGTCTGCTGCAGTTCATCACTGACAAGGAGCACTGGAATGAAGAATTGTTGCTTCAATTCTATGCCACTCTTCATATTCGAGGCTACAACAGGGATCCGAAGACTTGGGTCCTTGAGTGGATGACAAGCAATGTCCATCATGAAGCTAAAGCTCTTGATATCATTGAGCTCACAGGCCTGCACACTCCTGGTGAATACTATGAACCAGGTTGTCAACAACATCAAAATGCCTTGGAAAGCATCTTTCAGAAGCCAGAACCCAACATGAGTCAAATGCTGAGCATGATGAAGCCTTTGCCTCCAGATGCTGAATATCCTAAGGAGTTCTTTGTTGAAGACCTAGAGTCCTGCCTCGCACCATCTACCACATCATCAGGAAGACTCTATGGCCTGTCAAAGGACACTCATCTGCAGCGAAGCTTGAAGGAGCAATGAAGACTTTGGTTTTCTATATCTTCAATGGCATCAACTTCAATGCTCAAGACTTCTTCATCAGGCAGTTGGCTGCGTTTGGCTCCGACATCTTTGGGTTGAAATTCTATGCTCCATTGGTCATGTGTCTGATCAAGCATCACTCAGCCTTCAACTATCAGCCGTCTGCGCGCAATCATCTCATATTCTTGCCCAAGGTTGATCTGTCAATTGAAGCCATTTACCCAGAGCCTGCTAAGGATCCCATTTATCTTCACAATGCTGATCACCAAAGCTTCACCCAGCCCATTGAAGGAATTCTAGCAGTGTCTCATGTTTATCCCCTTGCTGGAAACACACGTGCCCCGCGTGCTCAAACTGACGCCACTGGTAGCACTATTGCGCAAAGGCCTCAAAGACGATCTCGTGTCCTCAATGACCGAGAGCTTCTCATCGCGCTGCATCAGAAACAGGATAAGCATCATGACTAGCTTAAGCGTCAGATGCAAAGCCTCTTGGTGGATGTCAACCGCATTCGCAATCTTGCCACCAAGAATGCCTTTGTTGCCCATGAAACCTGTCGGCGTACATGGAAAGGGCTGACGCTTATGTGTTCTGAAGATGATCTTCAAGAGGATGGCTTCTCTGAACGCTTCAAGTTTGACTCCACACCTCCAAGAAGGACTGTGCTGCGATGAACTCCATCTCTTGAAGACTCTGAGTTCTCTTCCTCCGCGGCAACTGTGAATGCCAGAGTGATCGATGACGAAGACGATGCTACTTCACCGCCCCCTACTTCTGCACGCATCGACACTGCCCCGAGTTCGTCTGCATCGCCTAACAACACCGACGACCTTGCTGCTTCACCTACTCCTCATGGGAACGAGTAGACGCTCTATGTCTTCAAACCTTTTTGGTCCTTACTGACAAAAGGGGGAGAAGCATATGAGTTTGATAGTCTTCAAGCGGGTCCATATGGGAGGTTGCTTTATATTTTGCCTAGTGTTTACAACTCTCATTTTGATACATTTGGTTCTTTGAGTTGTAACACTTAAACTCGATGGTCGTCTGCTACTTATTTGCTATTCTGTGATGCGATGATAAATTCCGCATGTGTGACGATAAATTCCGCACTTAGATCATTTAGCAGACGTCCATTTTTCATTATGCATGTCATTATCTTCACATACTTTTCATGCATGATGAATTGTCATCATAAGTTGAAGAGGATCTCCACAAGTACAACCTGCCATGTGCATTTGCATTCCAAAAGCAAATTACTTATATGCACATCTTCAGGGGGAGCCCTTGCAACTTATGAAGACAATCCCCTATCCTTTACAATTTCACATATTATATTCCCCGTTGAAAACTTCAACTAGTTTGTCATCAATCACCAAAACGGGGAAATTGTAAGTGCATCTGGTGTCACCCCTAGTTGGTTTTGGAGTATTGACGATAAACCTAGTTGAGGGACTAATGTGTTTGTGAGAATTGCAGGATAACACAGGTAGAAGTCCCTCATTGATTCGGTTTTCCTACCAGAGATGACCCCTAAAAATGTAAGAAGACATTGAAGACAAAGGTGGTATGTGAAGACATTCACATTGAAGACTATGACAAGAGAAGACATCGCATGAAGACTATGGAGCGCAAAGACTTAGTTCTTTCGTCATTCTGTTTCTTCTTTGTTGAGTCATAGGAACCACCGTACTGTTAAGTGAGGTCCAAGAGAACCAGTCAGAATGACTGAAGTGATGCTTAACCAAAATCCTATGTCTTTGAGTGAAGACTATGAGAGCAAATCTTGTCCAGAGTTGGATAAGTCAGCTTTGCTTGTAGCCCAAGTAAAGTTACCGTGTGTGTTTGAAATCTGACCGTTGGAACACGTGTCAGTTCCTTAGTGACCGAGGGTCATTTCGGACAAATTAGGTCGGGTTGCCTAGTGGCTATAAATAGCCCACCCCCTACAACCATAAATGGTTGGCTGCTCAGAGTTAGAGAACGGCTTTTGTCGTTTGAGAGCAACCCACCTCGAAGCCTTTGAGAGAGAATTCCTTGCGAGGATAAAGCCCTAAACACCCAGAGCCAAAGAGTGTTAGGCATCACTTAAGTCTTCCTGTCTGTGTGATCTGAAGAATTATTACACTTGAGGACTGTGAATCCTCTAGCCGGTTAGGCGTCGCGTTCTGAGCATCCAAGAGTCATTGTGGATCGCCGGTGAACGAAGTCTGTGAAGGTTTGGAAGTCTACCTTGAAGACTTACCAGAGTGATTGGGCGAGGACTGGGTGTCCTTAGCTCTAGGGGAATAAGGTGAATACGAGGTCTTCTGAGTTGAATCTCAGCCTCCCCAACCAGACATACAGTTGTCACAGCAACTGGAACTGGTCCAACAAATCATTGTCTTCAACGAGTCACTGGTTTCATCCTTCCCTTCCCTTTACTTACTGTTGGTCCTTGTGAAGTCATTGTATGATTGCATTATCTTCTGTCTTCACTGAGTGACTGCTTGTTCTGATTAGCTTCACAATATCTTCCTACCTATTCCTTACTGCCTAGCTGCTATTAGTCATTGTGCTTTCACTTCATTGAATACTTGACTATGGTTTGCCTAGTGTAGTCTACCTTCCGCTGCATGGTAATAGGCTTATTTCTATCGTTTGTCTTCGAAACTTCCATGTTTTGAAGACTTTCATAAAAATCGCCTATTCACCCCCCTCTAGTCGATCACTAGCACTTTCATGACTCCAATACTATTAGGTCCGAGGGGAACACATAGCTACCAATCCTTAATGGTAACCGATCACACCATAGGCTAGCCATATAATCTGCTCCTGGCAAGGTTGCTAGCATGGGTGTCCTAAGGGCTTGGGTTGGCACTTTAAACTTTTCCACAAATCCCCTTGATATGTATGAATGTGATGCATGTGATGCCCCGAGACTGTTGCGCCAGGTGTCTTCCGGTGTTTCGTTGTTGTTGCCTTGTCATTTGCTTGCGTGTTGCATCTTGCCATGTCATCATCCGCATTGCATCATCATGTTTTCAAAACTTGCATCCGTCCCGGTCTCCTCGTTCCGTCCGTTGTCCGTTCTGAGCCCAGACACACTTGCACGCGCCCACGGCATGTCCGAAATATTATTTTATAAGTGGCCGGAAAATGTTCTCGGAATGGGCTGAAAGTTGGCGTGCGGTCTTATTTTAGTGTAGGTAGGCCGCCTGCCAAATTTCATCGCATTCGGAGTCTGTTTGATGCCCCAACAGATAACTATAGCGGCACCGCTACCGGTCTAACGTCAGACGTTTTCGGTCTCCGAAAACTGCTGCCGGGACCTCTCTCTCTTCTCTTCTCTTAGCTCGAGACCGTCTATGCAATCTACCTCTCACCGCCAGGCCCTACCTAACCTCTCTCGTCAGTCCGTGGACCTCCTCCCGCGCGCATCCGAAATCTGTCCCAGACCCGACCCGGACAGTCGTTACCACTGTGTCCGGATCATCCTCCAACATCTACAAAATGTCACTGTTTTATTATTTGGACTCCCTAGCCTATTCTTTCTGAACCGTCCGATTTCTATCAGAGGATCCAAACTCCTTTTTTCCTTATATTTATAGACCACCACCTACCAAATCTAGCCTAACCCTAAAACCTAGGAGGCTTGTCCCTAGCGCCGCCGCCACTCTCTCGGGATCCCTCCTGATCCAAACCCACCAATCACCAGCCCCTCTTGATCCCCTCCTCGTTTTCTGCTCCTGCCAGATCGAACCCGGCCCGACCAACTTCCGTGATTTCCGCCGCCGCCCAACCACAGCAAGCCGCAGCCTCCTCCCGCAGTCCCGTGCCTGTGCCCCTGGCCTCCTCCTCCCGAGAGCCCCGACCAGAGCACCACCACCCGACGACGGCTTCGCTGGAGCAGCGCCGCTGCGTCAGGCCAGGGCCCTCGCCGCCTCCCCTTATTCCTCCTTCCTCCTTCTGCTTTCTCCCTCTCACGCAGTTCTCTCCTCTCCTTTTTGCCTCGCCGTAGTCATCCTCTGCTGCCACGAGCACCGCCGCGCCAAGATGCGGTCTCCTGCCCCGCCATCGGTCTCGCCGCGCCCGCCTTGCCTCGCTCACCGTTGTCGCCGGAGCCCCTCGACCTCGACCACCTGCCACCATGGACCAGCGCCATCGCCGGAGATGCCCCGTCCGCCGTCCAGACCTGCCAAAACGAGCTCCAGCAGGCCCGCCCTTTCCTTCCCCGCGCTCTCCTCGCGTCCTTCTTCTCCCTTCTCTCCTTCCTACTCACCCGAGCCTCTCTCTCTCTCTCTCTCTCTCTCTCTCTATCTCTCTCTCTCTCTCTCTCTCTCTCTCTCTCTGTCCGCAGGAGCATGCCGCTGCCGCCGGGATCTTCTCGTCGTCCCTGTTGGTCGGATCCAGCCGCCCCTGTTTCCAGCCGCGCCTCTCCATGCCTGAGAACGCCGACCATCTCCCTCGACGCACTCCCACCGTTCCTTGCGCCCACGTCGCCGAAGTCCATCGTGCCCACCATCAGCGCTTGAAGCTGCTGCTGTTTCTGTCTTCAGAAATGAGCAATAGCAGCTCGCTCGCCTCGTCCCTGCGTTGACCCGCACGCTGCCTCGCTGGACCGCGCCTCCCCTTCTCGCTCGGTCCAGATGCGCGCCTAGCAGCCCAACCGGCCTCCTCCAGCCTCTGCATCAACTGGGCCTTGGCCCATGGTGAGCGCCCAGTGCACTTTTCAGATTCGGCCCATTTGTTTTTTTTCAGATCTGTGATTTTAGCATTTTTCCAGAGAGTGCCAGTTTTACAAAAAAGACCCTCATGTTCATACATTTAATATCTCACAAACTAAGGATCACATGTAAAAACTTTATATATGAAAAATGCTTAGAATCTTGTCTAGTTTCATAATATGCAACTTTCATCTATGTTTAAAATGTTTAAAATGTTGTTTGTTTAAATTTGCTTAAATAACTTGATAAAACGGTTTAATTCATAACTAAATAACCGTAGCTCGGTTTTAAATAAACTTTATATGTAAATGGGGTAGAAAAATGCCTAGTTTAACATGGTGTACTCACTTTTCATGTTTAATAACTCTAAAATTGTGTTTAGGGCAGAACAGTACCAAACCTAAAATATTGCACATGAGGTTTTCCGAAATTGTTGCTTGTTGCTTCCGGCCTCATTTAAACTTGACTAGATAGGTAGTTTTACTTTGCTTCACCCTCTTGCCATGTTTAACAACATTTAATATTGTTGGGTACATAAACAAGATCGAACTAAATAAGTCACGGGGTGTTTCATCAATATGCAACGGAGTTGCATATTGAGATCCACTTAATTTGTAGGGTTGCTTGTGCACTTTGCCATGCCATGCTTCATTAAACCGGACATGCATCATACTTGTTCGCGCATCGTGCCATGCTTATGTGATGTTTGTTTACTATGTTGTTTACTTTCTTTCCGGTGTACTTCTTCTCAGTAATCCGGTAACGTTGCGTTTGTGAGGATCTGTTGGCTACGTCCGTTTGTCTTCTTCATGGACTCGTTCTTCTTCCTTGCAGGATTTAAGGCAAGATGACCATACCCTCGAAATCACTTCTATCTTTGCTTGCTAGATGCTCGCTCGTTTGCTATGCCTATGCTGCGATACTTACCACTTGCTTATCATGCCTCCCATATTGTTAAGCCAAGCCTCTAACCCACCTTATCCTAGCAAACCGTTGTTTGGCAATGTTACCGCTTTGCTCAGCCCCTCTTATAGCGTTGTTAGTTGCAGGTGAAGATTGAAGTTTGTTCCTTGTTGGAACATGGAGATGTTTTTCCTTGTTGGAACATGTTTACTTGTTGGGATATCACAATATCTCTTATCTAATTAATGCATCTATATACTTGGTAAAGGGTGGAAGGCTCGGCCTTATGCCTGGTGTTTTGTTCTGCTCTTGCCGCCCTAGTTTCCGTCATATCGATGTTATGTTCCCGTATTTTGCGTTCCTTACGCAGTTGGGTTATAATGGGAACCCCTTGACAGTTTGCCTTGAATAAAACTCCTCCAGCAAGGCCCAACATTGGTTTTACCATTCGCCACCTAGCCTTTTCTTTCCCTTGAGTCGGCCGGCTCAAGGGTCATTTTTGTTTAAACCCCCGGGCCAGTGCTCCTCTGAGTGTTGGTCCAACCTGTTAGCTGCCGGTGGCCACCAAGGGCAACTCTGGGTTGGCCTACCGGACCTTGGACAATCCGGTGTGCCCTGAGAAAGAGATATGTGCAGCTCCTATGGGGATTTGTCGGCACATTCGGGTGGCTTTGCTGGTCTGGTTTTACCATTGTTGAAATGTCTTGTAACCGGGATTCCGAGTCTGATCGGGTCTTCCCACTAGAAGGTATATCCTTCGTTGACCGTGAGAGCTTGTGATGGGCTAAGTTGGGACACCCCTGCAGGGTTTTGAACTTTCGAAAGCCGTGCCCGCGGTTATAGGCAGATGGGAATTTGTTAATGTCCGGTTGTAGAAAACCTGAAGTTGACCTTAATTAAAACACATCAACCGCGTGTGTTAGCGTGATGTTCTCTTCTCGGCGGGGTCCGGGAAGTGAACACGGTGTTGGAGTTATGCTTGACGTAGGTTGTTCTAGGATCACTTCTTGATCATAGTTGTTCGACCATGCTTTTGCCTTCTCTTCTCGCTCTCATTTGCGTATGTTAGCCACCATATATGCTAGTCGCTTGCTGTAGCTCCACCTCATACCTTTTACCCTTCCTATAAGCTTAAATAGTCTTGATCGCGAGGGTGTGAGATTGCTGAGTACCCGTGACTCACAGATACTTCCAAAACCAGTTTGTAGGTGCCGATGAAATCGTGCAGATGACGCAACCAAGCTCAAGGAGGAGCTCGATGAAGATCTTGTCCTTTGTGTTGCTTCGTTCTAGTTGATCAGTAGTGGAGCCCAGTTGGGGTCGATCGGGGATCTGTGTAGCATTTGGGGTAGTCTTCTTTTATTTTGGTTCCGTAGTCGGACCTTGTGTGTATCTGGATGATGTAATGCTTTATTCATGTATTGTGTGAAGTGGCGATTGTAAGCCAACTATGTATCTCTTTCCCTTATGTATTACATGGGTTGTGTGAAGATTACCTCACTTGCAACATTGCTTTCAATGCGGTTATACCTCTAAGTCGTGCTTCGACACGTGGGAGATATAGCCGCATCGAGGGCGTTATAAGTTGCTAATCAGAGCCTTCCCCGACCTTAGGAGACCCCTACTTGATCGAATCGCTGGCGTTGTTGAGTCTAGAAAAATGTTTTGAGTCATTTAGGATTATATATATCGGAGAGTTAGGACTTCTTTTTACTCCTCAGTCCCTTCGTCGCTCTGGTGAGGCATCCCGACGTAGAGTTTTGACTCTTCTCTTCTCGAATTTCACTAATTTTTTTTAGGATCACACGGGTATCTTGGAATCGTTCCGATGGTTTTGTGACGAGAACATTGTTCTTGGTGCCTCCTGACATTTAGGGGTTGTGGCAGTGTCCCGGGGAGTTGAGCTCCGAGGTGTTGTCGTCACAATTTTATCATTGCAGTTCTGGAATACCTGAGTTTAGTTTCGCCGACATCGAAAATCTTTTTTATGCAGTTGTTGGTGAGATAACCTCGACGCCACCCAGTACTGGGGCGGGAGTTCGGGAGTATTGCCATAACTCGTATAACGGATGCTTTTCAAAGGTTGAGGTAGACAATTTCCGAAGGTTTCTTGGTTATGTGTTGAAGGATGGATACAGCTGGATGTAGGATTTGTTAGTTTTGGGTGAGATATTATGCTTCCCTTGTATCCCCAACACCTGATTCCATAACCGGAAAGTTTCGGGAGTTTATAAGTGGGAATTCAAGTAGCTCTTAGGATATCTTTCCGACAGATGTATGATTTGAAATTGGGATTCGACGTCTAGTGGTCCGCCTATTCACGGTTGGTTTTACAGTGGTCTCGTTGTGTCTTAAAGAGTCCTTGGCTATGCCGACTCGGGGACACTTCGTATGTCATGTGCACTGCCTTGTACATGATGGTGCTGTACGATCGAGCCCGTGTAGGCCCCACCACAAAAACTTCGGACGAAATCTCTATCATATGTTTGTTTCGTCTTATTTTGCAAGCCAATCCTTTGTTTTGTTTTGAGTTGTGGTATTCGAGTTGCTTCGAAGTCAAATGTTGATTCCATACCTTCCCCAAATGGTGTTCTCATACTCCAATGTTAATACCAATCCTTCTTGATCATCAAGATTGTTTTGTCAATCCTTTTTAACCGGCGTGCTTCTCTTCAAGTGGATCCGATCATATCAACATCCGCAAGACCAAGTATCAGTTCTTCTCAACGGTGTTTGCTTCATCTGTCTCCAAGTTGCTTTTGTTTTCCCGCCCTCCCTCCCTTGTTTCCTTCAAGGACTCAAAATTCTTAATCATTTATCATGTTATTGATGTGAAGTCTCTCCATTTTTTTCCGTCAATGCTCTTATCTGGTGATTCTCATAAAGATTCTAACGGAGCTTCAAGTTCATCGTTCTTCGTTCTTTTTCTTCTCCGGTGGAACCAATTCAAGCTTTTGGTGTTGATCATATTCCTTTTCCCCTCATTTCTAATGCTTTCTCATGCCGGTGCACCTCGTAATCATCCACTTCTCGCTATTCAATTGTTCCGGAGTCCTCAAGATATCTCGAAGATTCGTGTTTCCACTCTGCTTTCCTTCAAACTCTTTCGAGGATGTTATCTCATTCAAGTCATTTAATTCAACTGGTGCTTTTGAAGGAAATATGCCCTAGAGGCAATAATAAAGTTATTATTTATTTCCTTATATCATGATAAATGTTTATTATTCATGCTAGAATTGTATTATCCGGAAACATAATACTTGTGTGAATACATAGACAAACTAAACGTCACTAGTGTGCCTCTACTTGACTAGCTCGTTAATCAAAGATGGTTATGTTTCCTAACCATAGACATGTGTTGTCATTTGATTAACGGGATCACATCATTAGGAGAATGATGTGATTGACATGACCCATTCCATTAGCTTAGCACCAGATCATTTAGTATGTTGTTATTGCTTTCTTCATGACTTATACATGTTCCTATGACTATGAGATTATGCAACTCCCGTTTGCCAGAGGAACACCTTATGTGCTACCAAACGTCACAACGTAACTGGGTGACTATAAAGGAGCTCTACAGGTGTCTCCAAAGGTACATGTTGGGTTGGCGTATTTCGAGATTAGGATTTGTCACTCCGATTGTCGGAGAGGTATCTCTGGGCCCTCTCGGTAATGCACATCACATAAGCCTTGTAAGCATTGCAACTAATGAGTTAGTTGCGAGATGATGTATTACAGAACGAGTAAAGAGACTTGCCGGTAACGAGATTGAACTAGGTATTAAGATACCGACGGTCGAATCTCGGGCAAGTAACATACCGATGACAAAGGGAACAAAGTATGTTGTTATGCGGTCTGACCGATAAAAGATCTTCGTAGAATATGTGGGAGCCAATATGAGCATCCAGGTTACGCTATTGGTTATTGACCGGACTGTTCTCGAACCCGTAGGATCCGCACGCTTAACGTTATGATGACATTTTCATTATGAGTTTATATATTTTGATGTACCGAAGTTTGTTTGGAGTCCCGGATGTGATCACAAACATGACGAGGAGTCTCGAAATGGTCGAGACATAAAGATTGATATATTGGACGGCTATATTCGGACACCGGAAGTGTTCCGAGTGATTTTGGAGAAAACCGGAGTGCCGGAGGGTTACCGGAACCCCCCCGGGAGAAGTAATGGGCTTTATGGGCCCTAGTGGAGAGAGAGAGGGGCGGCCAGGGTGGGCCGCGCGTCCCCTCCCCCTCTGGTCCGAATTGGACTAGGAGAGGGGGGGCGGTGCCCCCCTTTCCTTCTCCCTCTCCCCCTTCCTTTCCCCCTCCTAGTAGGAGTAGGAAAGAGGGGAGTCCTACTCCTACTAGGAGGAGGACTCCTCCTCCTTGGCGCGCCCCAAGGGCCGGCCGACCTCCCCCCTTGATCCTTTATATACGGGGGTAGGGGGGCACCTCTAGACACACAAGTTGATCTTCAAGATCGTTCTCTTAGCCGTGTGCGGTGCCCCCCTCCACCATAGTCCTCGATAATATTGTAATGGTGCTTAGGCGAAGCCCTGCGACAGTAGAACATCAAGATCGTCACCACGCCATCGTGCTGACGGAACTCTTCCCCGACACTTTGCTCGATCGGAGTCCGGGGATCGTCATCGAGCTGAACGTGTGCTAGAACTCGGAGGTGCCGTAGTTTCGGTGCTTGATCGGTCGGGCCGTGAAGACGTACGACTACATCAACCACGTTGTCATAACGCTTCCGCTGTCGGTCTACGAGGGTACGTAGACTACACTCTCCCCTCTCGTTGCTATGCATCACCATGATCTTGCGTGTGCGTAGGAATTTTTTTGAAATTACTACGTTCCCCAACAGTGGCATCCAAGCCAGGTTTTATGCGTTGATGTTGTGCACGAGTGAGTTAATTGCACAGAAGTACCACAATTCAGGCATCACATGCAGATTGGTACCACGATTGCTAATTTTTACATGTCAGTACCAACATTGGTCCAAGTTTTTGCAAAAAGGTCCAAATCGCGTATAAATACGTATTGACAGTGTATCTGACTGAGGGGGCCCGCCTGTCGGGTGCCTATGTGGCAGTTTTTTTGCAGAAAACCCCCTAGCTTTATATGTAATCACATAAATGCCCATTATTTCACAGGAAAATCGTTATCAAGAGGGATTTTTTTTTTCGTTCGCAAGTTTTCCACGGACTGGTTTGAAAGTTTCCGGCGAACTGAACAAATAATAAATAACCAAAATGAGAAAACGCGCGCGAGGAGGATTCGAACCTGAGACCCGCCACCGGTCGTCGTAGGTCTGCGCGGGCTAGCCACAACGCCACATCTTCGCTGTTGACGAGATCCTGGCGAAATGTTTATTATACTAGTACATACACGCTGGGCCGGGCAGCTGGGCCAAGCAAAGCCTGCAATATTTTTTTTTCATTCAGTTACACACTTGCTGCCTTTTTACTCTTCCTTCTTTTTTCGTTTCTTTTCATTTTCTTCGTTTTTTAGATTCGCAAGCTGCTTTCCAAAATCCGTTAAGTTGTTTTCAAAATCACAAGCATTGTTTCTAAATCGATGAACTTTTTTCAAAATTATGAATTTGTTTCAAAATTAATGAACTTTTTCTCAAATCATTTAACTTCTTCACAATCAGTGAATTTATCAAAATCATTGAAGTTCTTTTGAAAATCGACGAACTTTTTTCAAAATCGATGAACTTTATTAAAACACAATGAAGTTTTCTCACAATAGATAGTATTTTTGAATTTTGATGAACTTTTCTCTTTCTTTTTTTTGATGAACTTTATTAAAAATCGATGAACTTTTCTCTTTCTTTTAAAATTTGATAAACTTTTCTCTTTCTCACAATAGATAGTATTTTTAAAATTTGATGAACTTTATTAGAAATCGATGAAGTTTTCTTTCTTTTTCTTTATTTTTTATTCTTCTTTTTTCACTCACTTGGAACATTTTTTAAGATCGGCTTCAGTAATATTGTGAACATGTTTTCAAATGCGCATGAACAATTTCTAATGTATGCTGAGCACTTTTTTTGCATATAGAGAACATGTTTTAATGCATGATGTATTTTTCTTTCCAAATGGTGAAATTTTTTAAATATAATGTACTTTTGGTAATACATGCTAACATTTTTTTAATATACATTGAACAATTTTCTTAAGATATGATGAATATTTGACATAATGCAAGGTGAAATTTTTGTAATTTTTGGTGAACATTTTCTTAGACATGATGAATTATTTCGACAATGTATATTTCAAAAAATGTTTCAGCACGTATTAAGAACTTAGCGTGTAAAATAATTCTTGCATTTTAAGAAATACGTTGATTTTTTTAATAAAATTTGAACAGTTTTGATGCATTTCAAACATTTATTATGATTACACAATTATTTTTAATACATTTTGTCTACTTTTCAAGTAACTACGCATTGAAATTATAATTTTTGAGAAACAAGTAACTGCGCATTGAAGAAAATACAATTAATACACGAGTAACTAAAAAAACTGTGTATTAGGCCTGAGTGAAGAGACATAAATTTTGGGTGATGCGCAGCTTCGCTAAGACCAACTTTCGGCCCAAGGTCTTAAAGCGCTTATAAAAGGCTACTCGCCTCATATCCGTCGCGGGATCGTCCCTGTCGGCGTGGCTAGCGCGCTCAGTTGCAGACCGATAGGTTGCGGGTTCGAACCCTCCTCGCGCGGCATTTTTTGTTTCTGCTATTATAATGTTCAATTCGCCGGAAAATTTCAAACAAGTTCGTGGAAAACTTGCAAACAAAAAAAATCCCTCTCAATAGCGATTTTCCCGCGAAATACTGGGCATTTATGTGATTACATATAAAGCTAGGGGGTTTTCTGCAAAAAAACTGCCACATAGGCACCCGACAGGCGGGCCCCCTCGGTCAGATACATTGTCAATACGTATTTATATGCGATTTAGACCTTTTTGCAAAAACTTGGACCAATGTTGGTACTGACATGTAAAAATTAGCAATCGAGGTACCAATCTTCATGTGATGCCTGAATTGTGGTACTTCTGTGCAATTAACTCTGCACGAGTAGAACACAAGTGAGTTGTGGGCAATATAAGTCATACTGCTTACCAGCATGTCATACTTTTGGTTTGGCGGTATTGTTGGATGAGGCGGCCCGGACCGACATTATGTGTACGCTTACGCGAGACTGGTTCTACCGACGTGCTTTGCACACAGGTGGCTGGCGGGTGTCAGTTTCTCCAACTTTAGTTGAACCAAGTGTGGCTATGCCCGGTCCTTGCGAAGGTTAAAACAGCACCAACTTGACAAACTATCGTTGTGGTTTTTGATGCGTAGGTAAGATTGGTTCTTGCTTAAGCCCGTAGCAGCCACGTAAAACTTGCAACAAACAAAGTAGAGGACGTCTAACTTGTTTTTGCAGGGCATGTTGTGATGTGATATGGTCAAGACATGATGCTAAATTTTATTGTATGAGATGATCATGTTTTGTAACCGAGTTATCGGCAACTGGCAGGATCCATATGGTTGTCGCTTTATTGTATGCAATGCAATCGCCCTGTAATGCTTTACTTTATCACTAAGCGGTAGCGATAGTTGTAGAAGCATAAGATTGGCGAGACGACAACGATGCTATGATGGAGATCAAGGTATCGCGCTGGTGACGATGGTGATCATGACGGTGCTTCGAAGATGGAGATCGCAAGCACAAGATGATGATGGCCATATCATATCACTTATATTGATTGCATGTGATGTTTATCTTTTATGCATCTTATCTTGCTTTGATTGACGGTAGCATTTTAAGATGATCTCTCACTAATTATCAAGAAGTGTTCTCCCTGAGTATGCACCGTTGTGAAAGTTCTTCGTGCTGAGACACCACGTGATGATCGGGTGTGATAGGCTCTACGTTCAAATACAACGGGTGCAAAACAGTTGCACACGCGGAATACTCAGGTTATACTTGACGAGCCAAGCATATACATATATGGCCTCGGAACACGGAGACCGAAAGGTCGAGCATGAATCATATAGTAGATATGATCAACATAGTGATGTTCACCAATGAAACTACTCCATCTCACGTGATGATTGGACATGGTTTAGGTGATTTGGATCACGTGATCACTTAGAGGATTAGAGGGATGTCTATCTAAGTGGGAGTTCTTTAGTAATATGATTAATTGAACTTAAATTTATCATGAACTTAGTACCTGATAGTATCTTGCTTGTTTATGTTTGATTGTAGATAGATGGCCCATGCTGTTGTTCCGTTGAATTTTAATGCGTTCCTTGAGAAAGCAAAGTTGAAAGATGATGGTAGCAATTACACGGACTGGGTCCGTAACTTGAGGATTATCCTCATTGCTGCACAGAAGAATTACGTCCTGGAAGCACCGCTGGGTGCCAGGCCTGCTGCTGGAGCAACAACAGATGTTATGATCGTCTGGCAGAGCAAAGCTGATGACTACTCAATAGTTCAGTGTGCCATGCTTTACGGCTTAGAATCAGGACTTCAACGACGTTTTGAACGTCATGGAGCATATGAGATGTTCCAGGAGTTGAAGTTAATATTTCAAGCAAATGACCGGATTGAGAGATATGAAGTCTCCAATAAGTTCTATAGCTGCAAGATGGAGGAGAACAGTTCTGTCAGTAAGCATATACTCAAAATGTCTAGGTATAATAATCACTTGATTCAGTTAGGAGTTAATCTTCCAGATGATTGCGTCATTGATAGAATTCTCCAATCACTTCCACCTAGCTACAAGAGCTTCGTGATGAAATATAATATGCAAGGGATGGTTAAGACAATTCCCGAGCTCTTCACAATGCTGAAAGCTGCGGAGGTAGAAATAAAGAAGGAGCATCAAGTATTGATGGTCAACAAGACCACTAGTTTCAAGAAAAAGGGCAAAGGGAAGAAGAAGGGGAACTTCAAAAAGAACAGCAAGCAAGTTGCTGCTCAGGAGAAGAAACCCAAATCTGGACCTAAGCCTGAAACCGAGTGCTTCTACTGCAAGCAGATTGGTCACTGGAAGTGGAACTGCCCCAAGTATTTGGCGGATAAGAAGGATGGCAAGGTGAACAAAGGTATATATGATATACATGTTATTGATGTGTACCTTACTAATGCTCGCAGTAGCACCTGGGTATTTGATACTGGTTCTGTTGCTAATATTTGCAACTCGAAACAGGGACTACGGATTAAGCAAAGATTGGCTAAGGATGAGGTGACGATGCGCGTGGGAAATGGTTCCAAAGTTGATGTGATCGCGGTCGGCACGCTACCTCTACATCTACCTTCGGGATTAGTATTAGACCTAAATAATTGTTATTTGGTGCCAGCGTTGAGCATGAACATTATATCTGGATCTTGTTTGATGCGAGACGGTTATTCATTTAAATCAGAGAATAATGGTTGTTCTATTTATATGAGTAATATCTTTTATGGTCATGCACCCTTGAAGGGTGGTCTATTCTTATTAAATCTCGATAGTAGTGACACACATATTCATAAGGTTGAAGCCAAAAGATGCAGAGTTGATAATGATAGTGCAACTTATTTGTGGCACTGCCGTTTAGGTCATATCGGTGTAAAGTGCATAAAGAAACTCCATACTGATGGACTTTTGGAACCACTTGATTATGAATCACTTGGTACTTGCGAACCATGCCTTATGGGCAAGATGACCAAAACACCGTTCTCCGATACTATGGAGAGAGAAACATATTTGTTGGAAATCATACATACAGATGTATGTGGTCCGATGAATGTTGAGGCTCGTGGCGGATATCGTTATTTTCTCACCTTCACAGATGACTTAAGCTGATATGGGTATATCTACTTAATGAAACACAAGTCTGAAACATTTGAAAAGTTCAAAGAATTTCAGAGTGAAGTTGAAAATCATCGTAACAACAAAATAAAATTCCTACGATCTGATCATGGAGGAGAATATTCGAGTTACGAGTTTGGTGTACATTTGAAACAATGCGGAATAGTTTCGCAACTCACGCCACCGGAACACCACAGCGTAAAGGTGTGTCCGAACGTCGTAATCATACTTTACTAGATATGGTGCGATCTATGATGTCTCTTACTGATTTACCGCTATCGTTTTGGGGTTATGCTTTAGAGACGACCGCATTCACGCTAAATAGGGCACCATCGAAATCCGTTGAGACGACGCCTTATGAACTATGGTTTGGCAAGAAACCAAAGTTGTCATTTCTTAAAGTTTGGGGCTGCGATGCTTATGTGAAAAAAAGCTTCAACCTGATAAGCTCGAACCCATCGAAGAAATGTGTCTTCATAGGATATCCAAAGGAAACTATTGGATACACCTTCTATCACAGATCCGAAGGCAAGACTTTTGTTGCTAAATTCGGAAACTTTCTAGAGAAGGAGTTTCTCTCAAAAGAAGTGAGTGGGAGGAAAGTAGAACTTGATGAGGTAACTGTACCTGCTCCCTTATTGGAAAGTAGTACATCACAGAAACTGGTTCCTGTGACACCTACACCAATTAGCGAGGAAGCTAATGACGATGATCATGAAACTTCAGAACAAGTTTCTATTGAACCTCGTAGATCAACCAGAGTAAGATCCGCACCAGAGTGGTACGGTAATCCTGTTCTGGAAGTCATGCTACTAGATCATGATGAACCTACGAACTATGAAGAAGCGATGGTGAGCCCAGATTCCGCAAAATGGCTTGAAGCCATGAAATCTGAGATGGGATCCATGTATGAGAACAAAGTGTGGACTTTGGTTGACTTGCCCAATGATAGGCAAGCAATTGAGAATAAATGGATCTTCAAGAAGAAGACTGACACTGACGGTAATGTTACTGTCTACAAAGCTCGACTTGTCGCAAAAGGTTTTCGACAAGTTCAAGGGATTGACTACGATGAGACCTTCTCACCCGTAGCGATGCTTAAGTCTGTCCGAATCATGTTAGCAATTGCCGCATTTTATGATTATGAAATTTGGCAGATGGATGTCAAAACTGCATTCCTGAATGGATTTCTGGAAGAAGAGTTGTATATGATGCAGCCGGAAGGTTTTGTCGATCCAAAGGGAGCTAACAAAGTGTGCAAGCTCCAGCGATCCATTTATGGACTGGTGCAAGCCTCTCGGAGTTGGAATAAACGCTTTGATAATGTGATCAAAGCATTTGGTTTTGTACAGACTTTTGGAGAAGCCTGTATTTACAAGAAAGTGAGTGAGAGCTCTGTAGCATTTCTGATATTATATGTAGATGACATACTACTAATCGGAAATGATATAGAATTTTTGGATAGCATAAAGGGATACTTGAATAAGAGTTTTTCAATGAAAGACCTCGGTGAAGCTGCTTACATATTGGGCATTAAGATCTATAGAGATAGATCAAGATGCTTAATTGGACTGTCACAAAGCACATACCTTGACAAAATTTTGAAGAAGTTCAAAATGGATCAAGCAAAGAAAGGATTCGTGCCTGTGTTACAAGGTGTGAAATTGAGTAAGAGTCAATGCCCGACCACTGCAGAAGATAGAGAGAAAATGAAATATGTTCCCTATGCTTCAGCCGTAGGCTCTATCATGTATGCAATGCTGTGCACCAGACCTGATGTATGTCTTGTTATAAGTCTAGCAGGGAGGTACCAAAGTAATCCAGGAGTGGATCACTGGACAACGGTCAAGAACATCCTGAAATACCTGAAAAGGACTAAGGATATGTTTCTCATATATGGAGGTGACAAAGAGCTCATCGTAAATGGTTACGTTGATGCAAGCTTTGACACTGATCCGGACGATTCTAAATCACAAACCGGATACGTGTTTACATTAAACGGTGGAGCTGTCAGTTGGTGTAGTTCTAAACAAAGCATTGTGGCAGGATCTACATGCAAAGCGGAGTACATAGCTGCTTCGGAAGTAGCAAACAAAGGAGTCTGGATGAAGGAGTTCATATCCGATCTAGGTGTCATACCTAGTGCATCGGGTCCAATGAAAATCTTTTGTGACAATACTGGTGCAATTGCCTTGGCAAAGGAATCCAGATTTCACAAGAGAACCAAACACATCAAGAGACGCTTCAATTCCATTCGGGATCTAGTCCAGGTGGGAGACATAGAGATTTGCAAGATACATATGGATCTGAATGTAGCATACCCGTTGACTAAGCCTCTTCCACAAGCAAAACATGATCAGCACCAAAGCTCCATGGGTGTTAGAATCATTACTGTGTAAATCTACATTATTGATTCTAGTGCAAGTGGGAGACTGAAGGAAATATGCCCTAGAGGCAATAATAAAGTTATTATTTATATCCTTATATCATGATAAATGTTTATTATTCATGCTAGAATTGTATTATCCGGAAACATAATACTTGTGTGAATACATAGACAAACTAAACGTCACTAGTGTGCCTCTACTTGACTAGCTCGTTAATCAAAGATGGTTATGTTTCCTAACCATAGACATGTGTTGTCATTTGATTAACGAGATCGCATCATTAGGAGAATGATGTTATTGACATGACCCATTCCATTTGCTTAGCACCCGATCGTTTAGTATGTTGCTATTGCTTTCTTCATGACTTATACATGTTCCTATGACTATGAGATTATGCAACTCCCGTTTGCTGGAGGAACACCTTGTGTGCTACCAAGCGTCACAACGTAACTGGGTGATTATAAAGGAGCTCTACAGGTGTCTCCAAAGGTACATGTTGGGTTGGCGTATTTCGAGATTAGGATTTGTCACTTTGATTGTCGGAGAGGTATCTCTGGGCCCTCTCGGTAATGAACATCACAGAAACCCTGCAAGCATTGCAAGTAATGAGTTAGTTGCGAGATGATGTATTACAGAACGAGTAAAGACACTTGCCGGTAACGAGATTGAACTAGGTATTAAGATACCGACGATCGAATCTCGGGCAAGTAACATACCGATGACAAAGGGAACAAAGTATGTTGTTATGCGGTCTAACCGATAAAAGATCTTCGTAGAATTTCTGGGAGCCAATATGAGTATCTAGGTTCCGCTATTGGTTATTGACCGGAGACATGTCTCGGTCATGTCTACATTGTTCTCGAACCCGTAGGATCCGCACGCTTAACATTACGATGACAGTTTCATTATGAATTTATATATTTTGATGTACCGAAGTTTGTTCGGAGTCCCGGATGTGATTACGGACATGATGAGGAGTCTCAAAGTGGTCTAGACATAAAGATTGATATATTGGACGGCTATATTCGGACACCGGAAGTGTTCCGAGTGATTTTGGAGAAAACAGGAGTGCCGGAGGGTTACCGGAACCCCCCGGGAGAAGTAATGGGCTTTATGGGCCCTAGTGGAGAGAGAGGGGTGGCCAGGGTGGGCCGCACGCCCCCTCCCCCTCTGGTCCGAATTGGACTAGGAGAGGGGGGCGGCGCCCCCTTTCCTTCTCCCTCTCCCCCTTCCTTTCCCCCTCCTAGTAGGACTAGGAAAGAGGGGAGTCCTACTCCTACCAGGAGGAGGACTCCTCCTCCTTGGCGCGCCCCAAGGGCCGGCCGGCCTCCCCCTTGCTCCTTTATATACGGGGGCAGGGGGGCACCTCTAGACACACAAGTTGATCTTCAAGATCGTTCTCTTAGCCGTGTGCGGTGCCCCCCTCCACCATAGTCCTCGATAATATTGTAGTGGTGCTTAGGCGAAGCCCTGCGACAGTAGAACATCAAGATCGTCACCACGCCGTCGTGCTGATGGAACTCTTCCCCAACACTTTGCTGGATCGGAGTCCGGGGATCATCATCGAGCTGAACGTGTGCTAGAACTTGGAGGTGCCGTAGTTTCGGTGCTTGATCGGTCGGGCCGTGAAGACGTACGACTACATCAACCGCGTTGTCATAACGCTTCCGCTGTCGGTCCATGAGGGTATGTAGACTACACTCTCCCCTCTCGTTGCTATGCATCACCATGATCTTGCGTGTGCGTAGGAATTTTTTTGAAATTACTACGTTCCCCAACAGCTTTCTCTCTTTTGAATCATTCTACGATGTTTCTTTTGAGTGGGCCCTACCCCATAGGTCTTTTCCCAGAATCTTACCTGACTCTTCTTATTCTTCTCGGAGTTATTCTCAAATTCTTTTCAAAGTTTGACGTAAAAATGAGTTATCATCAGTCAAATGCCTTTCTCCAAGATATTTCAATTCTTTCATTGTTGGTTCAACCTTTCTAATTTTCATTCCGGAGTGCCTCAACAATTTGGTGGTGTTTCTCGTCGTTTTTCTCGGATTTTGAAGATCAAAGAAGAGTTTCTCTTTAACCTTGCTCCATTCTCTTCAAAGATTCGTGATTCTAGCTTGTTGCCATCCTCTCATAATTCTCTTCGGTTGTGAGATTTCTTTTCACCTATCCGGAGCAATTTAGGAGTCTTTTCAGTTGGATCATCCGGAGTCCATCATCTCAGATTTATTCATTCTCAGCTTTCAGCTCTCTTTCTCTAAATCTTATCGATGCTTCATTCAAGTGTTCTCTAATCATCTCAGAATCTCTTCGTTCACTTGTATCTAAATTCTCTCAAGTATCCTCGTTCATTTCATAATTCTAACCGGTGTTCCTTTATCTTCCTTTCAGCCATTTTAATTCTTACGGTGGTTCGTGCAAGATTCCTCTTCTTTCGTTATCATATCAATTCATTCGTTGTTTCGATTCTACCGGTGGTTCGTTGAGGACCTTCCTCAAGTTTGCGCAATATCTATCTTAATCCTTTCTACGAGAATAAGTAGTATGCCAAACCCGTTGCTTGTCATCAATTTAATTGGTGAAGGTTAAGCATAATGTAATTCTTATTCTTGTTTCATCCATATGTTAATCTTTTCTTCCGGAGTTTGTTCACGATGATTAAATTCTTGGTTTCAAGTGCTCGTCTTTCTTTCCCGGAGTTCCAACCTATTTCAATTATATCACCACGGAGATTCATCTAAATCATTACAAGGATTCACCTTGTGTTTTCAACTTCTCTTTCCTTACGTTTGATCATTCTTTTGTTTACCGGAGTTCTTCATGAAGATTCTGCATCATGGTTCATAAAGGATTTATTCCTTCTCGAAGTGTTCATCAAGATTTCCCTTCATTATGTCATTTTTTGAGGTGGTGTTATGTCATTTTTGATAATTTCCCTTCGTGTTTCATGGATCACAAGTTTTCCAAGAGTGACATATTTAAATCCATCATTTTCTCTTCGCTCTAGTCATCTTTTCAACCCATCAATTTCTTCGAGCATGAGCTCTTCTCAATCCATCAATCTCTTCGATGGAGTTATCTTGGGTTATATTTCACCTAAATCCTTCCCTAAGGATTGTTACTATTACAGTGCTTATATATGACCCAAGTTCTTCTTTTATCCTTCCGGTGAATAAGTTTATCGTCTCCTTGTTGATATCAATCCAATCTATTATTTTTCGTTAGTGGCAGAATTTCACCTCATAGTTTTGAGATGTTTTCCATAAGCCCACAACAAGCTTACTCTTTTCATTGTTGGTTTTCCAAGAACTCCGTTCAACTTTTTCTTCGTAGGCACGCTCTTTCAATTCTATTTGCGAGAGTTGTCATTTCTTTCTCCGATCTCTAATGCTGACGATCTATCTTCTTTTCTTTCATTCCGGAGGCATTGTGACGTTGCTCTCTTCGTCCTATCATCTCGATTGCCAAGATCATGTTTTTTCCTTGCTTATCCATCCAACCGGAGTGTTGTGCCCTTTGCTCAAGTTATTTTCATCTTATCAAGTCTTTCATCTCGTTTCTACCGGAGTGTTTGGATGTACTTCTTGTCCATTGCAACCCTTTTTCTCAGGTCTTTCAACCGACAAGGTTCCGGTAATGTTCCTTCTTCCTCTTTTCTAACGGAGTGGTCTTCAACTTCGTTCATCTCCGTTGTATTATTTTCTCGAGAATGGCTTAACCTTTTCAAGGTTCGTGGTTTCACTCAATGGTCAAAGAAGCAACTTAGTTTTACCTCTTCTCTTTCTTTTCCGTTTTCCCTCCGATGCCATTCTAGATCTCGGGACGAGATCCTCTCGTAGTGTGGAGTGTTGTGACGCCCCGAGACCGTTGCGCCAGGTGTCTTTTGGTGTTTCGTTGTTGTTGCCTTGTCATTTGCTTGCGTGTTGCATCTTGCCATGTCATCATCCGCATTGCATCATCATGTTTTCAAAACTTGCATCCGTCCCGGTCTCCTCGTTCCGTCCGTTGTCCGTTCTGAGCCCGGACACACTTGCACGCGCCCGCGGCATGTCCGAAATATTATTTTATAAGTGGCCGGAAAATGTTCTCGGAATGGATTGAAAGTTGGCGTGCGGTCTTATTTTAGTGTAGGTAGGCCGCCTGCCAAATTTCATTGCATTCGGAGTCCGTTTGCACCCCAACGGATAACTATAGCGGCATCGCTACCGGTCTAACGTCACATGTTTTCGGTCTCCGAAAACTGCTGTCGGGACCTCTCTCTCTTCTCTTCTCTCAGCTCAAGACCGTCTATATAGTCTACCTGTCACCACTAGGCCCTACCTAACCTCTCTCGTCAGTCCGCGGACCTCCTCCTGCGTGCGTCCGAAATCTGTCCCGGACCCGACCTGGACAGTCGTTACCGCTGTGTCCGGATCATCCCCTAACATCTACAAAACGTCACCGTTTTATTATTTGGACTCCCTAGCCTATTCTTTCTGAACCGTACGATTTCGATCGGAGGATCCAAACTCCTTTTTTCCTTATATTTATAGACCACCACCTACCAAATCTAGCCTAACCCTAAAACCTAGGAGGCTTGTCCCTAGCACCGCCGCCACTCTCTCGGGATCCCTCCCGATCCAAACCCACCAATCACCAGCCCCTCTCGATCCCCTCCTCGTTTTCCTCTCCTGCTAGATCCAACCCGGCTCGACCAACTCCCTTGATTTCCGCCGCCGCCCAACCACAACAAGCCGCAGCCTCCTCCCGCAGTCCCGTGGCTGTGCCCCTAGCCTCCTCCTCCCGAGAGCCCCGGCCAGAGCACCACCAGCCGACGACGGCTTCGCCGGAGCAGCGCCGCTGCGTCAGGCCAGGGCCCTTGCCGCCTCCCCCTATTCCTCCTCCCTCCCTCTGCTTTCTCCCTCTCACGCAGTTCTCTCCCTCTCTCTGAACTTTCACAGGATGCCATGCACACCCGCAGCTTCGTCCGCTCCTTTTTGCCTCGCCGTAGTCGTCCTCTGCTGCCACGAGCACCGCCGCGCCAAGATGCGGTCTCCTGCCCCGCCATCAGTCCCGCTGCACCCGCCTTGCCTCGCTCACCGTCGTTGCCGGAGCCCCTCGACCTCGACCACCTGCCGCCATGGACCAGCGCCACCGCCGAAGATGCCCCGTCCGCCGCCCAGACCTGCCAAAATGAACTCCAGCAAGGCTGCCCTTTCCTTCCCCGCGCTCTCCTCGCGTCCTTCTTCTCCCTTCTCTCCTCCCCACTCACCCGAGCCTGTCTCTCTCTCTCTCTCTCTCTCTGTCCGCAGGAGCATGCCGCTGCCGCCGGGATCTTCTCATCGTCACTGTTGGTCGGATCCAGCCGCCCCTGTTTCCAGCCGCGCCTCTCCACGCCTAAGAACGCCGGCCATCTCCCTCGCTGCACTCCCTCCGTTCCTTGGGCCCACGTCGCCGAAGTCCATCGTGCCCACCATCGGCGCTTGAACCTGCTGCTGTTCCCGTCTTCAGAAATGAGCAGCAGCAGCTCGCTCGCCTCGTCCCTGCGTTGACCCGCACGTTGCCTCGCTGGACCATGCCTCCCCTTCTCGCTCGGTCCAGATGCGCGCCTAGCAGCCCAACCGGCCTCCTCCAGCCTTTGCATTGACTGGGCCTTGGCCCTTGGTGAGCGCCCAGTGCACTGTTCAGATTCGGCCCATTTGTTTTTTAGATCTGTGATTTTATCATTTTTCCAGAGAGTGCCAGTTTTACAGAAAAGACCCTCATGTTCATACATTTAATATCTCACAAACTAAGCATCACATGTAAAAACTTTATATATGAAAAATGCTTAGAATCTTGTCTAGTTTCATAATATGCAACTTTCATCTATGTTTAAAATGTTGTTTGTTTAAATTTGCTTAAATAACTTGATAAAACGGTTTAATTCATAACTAAATAACCGTAGCTCGGTTTTAAATAAACTTTATATGTAAATGGGGTAGAAAAATGCCTAGTTTAACATGGTGTACTCACTTTGCATGTTTAATAACTCTAAAATTGTGTTTAGGGAAGAACAGTACCAAACCTAAAATATTGCACATGAGGTTTTCCGGAATTGTTGCTCGTTGCTTCCGGCCTCATTTAAACTTGACTAGATAGGTAGTTTTACTTTGCTTCACCCTCTTGCCATGTTTAACAACATTTAATATTGCTGGGTACATAAACAAGATCGAACTAAATAAGTCACGTGGTGTTTCTTCAATATGCAACGGAGTTGCATATTGAGATCCACTTAATTTGTAGGGTTGCTTGTGCACTTTGCCGTACATGCATCATACTTGTTCGCGCATCATGCCATGCTTATGTGATGTTTGTTTACTATGTTGTTTACTTTCTTTCCGGTGTACTTCTTCTCGGTAATCCGGTAACGTTGCGTTTGTGAGGATCCGTTGGCTACGTCCGTTTGTCTTCTTCATGGACTCGTTCTTCTTCCTTGGAGGATTTCAGGCAAGATGACCATACCCTCGAAATCAATTCTATCTTTGCTTGCTAGATGCTCGCTCTTTTGCTATGCCTATGTTGCGATACCTACCACTTGCTTATCATGCCTCCCATATTGTTAAGCCAAGCCTCTAACCCACCTTATCCTAGCAAACCGTTGTTTGGCTATGTTACCGCTTTGCTCAGCCCCTCTTATAGCGTTGTTAGTTGCAGGTGAATATTGAAGTTTGTTCCTTGTTGGAACATGGAGATGTTGTTCCTTGTTGGAACATGTTTACTTGTTGGGATATCACAATATCTCTTATCTAATTAATGCATCTATATACTTGGTAAAGGGTGGAAGGCTCGGCCTTATGCCTGGTGTTTTGTTCCACTCTTGCCGCCCTAGTTTCCGTCATATCGGTGTTATGTTCCCGGATTTTGCGTTCCTTACGTGGTTGGGTTATAATGGGAACCCCTTGACAGTTCGCCTTGAATAAAACTCCTCCAACAAGGCCCAACGTTGGTTTAACATTCGCCACCTAGCCTTTTCTTTCCCTTGAGTCGGCCGGCTCAAGGGTCATCTTTGTTTAAACCCCCGGGCCAGTGTTCCTCTGAGTGTTGGTCCAACCTGTCAGCTGCCGGTGGCCACCAGGGGCAACTCTGGGTTGGCCTACCGGAACCTTGGACAATCTGGTGTGCCCTGAGAAAGAGATATGTGCAGCTCCTATCGGGATTTGTCGGCACATTCGGGTGGCTTTGCTGGTCTTGTTTTACCATTGTCGAAATGTCTTGTAACCAGGATTCCGAGTCTGATCAGGTCTTCCCGCTAGAAGGAATATCCTTCATTGACCGTGAGAGCTTGTGATGGGCTAAGTTGGGACACCCTTGCAGGGTTTTGAACTTTCGAAAGTCGTGCCCGCGGTTATGGGCAGATGGGAATTTGTTAATGTCTGGTTGTAGAAAACCTGAAGTTGACTGAGGGACTCCTAGATTAGGGGGTGTTCGGATAGCCGGACTATACCTTCAGCCGGACTCCTGGACTATGAAGATACAAGATTGAAGACTTCGTCCCGTGTCCGGAAGGGACTTTCCTTGGCATGGAAGGCAAGCTTGGCGATACGGATATTCAGATCTCCTACCATTGTAACCGACTTTGTGTAACCCTAACCCTCTCCGGTGTCTATATAAACCGGAGGGTTTTAGTCCGTAGGACAACATACACATCAACAATCATACCATAGGCTAGCTTCTAGGGTTTAGCCTCTCTGATCTCGTGGTAGATCTACTCTTGTACTACCCATATCATCAATATTAATCAAGCAGGACGTAGGGTTTTACCTCCATCGAGAGGTCCCGAACCTGGGTAAAACTTCGTGTCCCTTGCCTCCTGTTACCATCCGGCCTAGACGCACAGTTCGGGACCCCCTACCCGAGATCCGCCGGTTTTGACACTGACATTGTTGCTTTCATTGGGAGTTCCTTTGTGTCGTTGCCATCAGGCTCGATGGCTCCTACGATCATCGATAGCAATGCAGTCCAGGGTGAGACCTTCCTCCCCGGACAGATCTTCGTCTTCGGTGGCTTCGCACTGCGGGCCAATTCACTTGGCCATCTGGAGCAGATCGAAAGCTACGCCCCTGGCCGTCAGGTCAGATTTGGAAGCTTAAACTACACGGCTGACATCCGCAGGGACTTGATCTTCGACGGAGTCGAGCCACTGCCGAGCGCGCCGCATTGTCCCGACGAGCATGATCTAGCTCTGCCACCGAACAATGCCCTGGGGGCCGCACCCGCATCAGCTTCGACCCTTAATTCGGAGCCAACTGCGCCGATCGAGGATGGGCGGTTGGACGCCACCTCAGGGGCTGCGACCCCAATGGCGATTGAGCCGAACGCTAGCCCCGTACTCTGCGAGACTCGTGACTCCAAGGATCCGGACTCCTCTCCGGACTCCGAACCCTCCGCGCCCCTGCCAATCGAATCCGATTGGGCACCGATCATGGAGTTCACTGCCGCAGACAGCACTCGCCTTTCGGCGATATTCTGAAGACACTAAAGTCTCTCTCTTTATTAGGAGAGCCCTGGCCGAACTACGATCAGCAAGGTTGGGGCATGGACGATGAAGAAATTCAAAGCCCACCCACCACCCACTTTGTAGCCACTGTCGACGACCTAACCGACATGCTCGACCTCGACTCCGAAGACATCAACGGTATGGACGCCGATGAAGGAGACAACGAAGAACCAGCGCCTATTGGGCCCTGGAATGCCACCTCGTCATATGACGTATACATGGTGGACACACCAAAAGATGACGACGAGGAGCGGAAGGACGCACCGAAGGCTTGCTCCCTCGAAAAGCAGTCAAAACGGCGACGCAAGCGCCGCCCCAAATCCCGCCTCGACAGAAATAGCGATCACACAGACCCAGCGCTGGAGCAGGGTGAACCGCTGCCGGACAACGGCAATCCGGATATTCAAACCGAACAAACAAATCCTATCAAGGATAATGGTCCGGACGACATAACGCCGGACAGGCACCTGGAGCATCAGAATGCCCGCAAAAGGCTCGTTGCCACCGCGAGGAGCCTTAAAAAGCAGAAGCAAAGGCTCAAGGCCGCGCAAAACACACTCCAATTCAGATGGAGTAAAATACTCAATATAGCAGCAATGTACGGCGACGATCGCCCCTCAAAGAGCTACCCAAAGCGGAAGCTGCTACCTGAATTCGATGAGGAGGCCTCCGACCCCCCATAACCAAATATCAAAGCAGCCACCTGGTCGGATAGATGACCCCTCTATCAACACAGAACGACATACAACGCCGCTCACAATACAACACGCGACCCATGCGAGGGCTCGCACCCAAAGGACGGCGCAACAAGATCCATCTATGTACCATGCAAGCGCGCCCCAGCATACAATGCAACACAACAAACATCCGAACAACGCGGCACACCCAGCTACAGGGGTGCCGCACATCCCCTGTTTTCACCGATGAGGTGCTAGACCATGAATTTCCAGAGGGATTCAAGCCTGTAAACATAGAGGCATACGACGGAACAACAGACCCGGGGGTATGGATTGAGGACTACATCCTTCATATCCATATGGCTCGAGGAGATGATCTCCACGCCATCAAGTACGTACCCCTCAAGCTCAAAGGGCTAGGTCGTCACTGGCTCAAAGGCCTCCCCGAAAGCTCCATTGGAAGTTGGGAAGAGCTCGAAGACGCCTTTCGGGCAAATTTTCAAGGGACTTATGTCCGACCTCTGGATGCGGATGATCTGAGTCATACAACTCAACAGCCCGGAGAGTCAGCCCGAAAGCTTTGGAATAGGTTTCTTACTAAAAAGAACAAGATTGTCGACTGTCCGGACGCCGAAGCCTTAGCGGCTTTCAAGCATAGTGTCCGTGACGAATGGCTTGCCAGACACCTCGGCCAAAATAAGCCGAGAACGATGGCTGCATTAACAAACCTCATGACCCGCTTTTGCGCGGGTGAGGACAGCTGACTAGCCAGATGCAGCACCAGCGATCCCAACACATCTGAAGTTAGAGATGGAAACGAGAAATCACGGCGCAACAGCAATAACAAACGCCGGAATAAAGAAGACAACACGAAGGGCACGGCAGTAAATGCCGGATTCAAAGTCTCTCGGCCAGGTCAAAAGCCGCCCCCTAAAAGCACCAGGGATGAACTGTCCAGCCTCAAAAAAATTCTGGACCAAGTATGTCAGATCCATAGTACCCCTGGCAAACCTGCTAATCATACCCACCGAGAATGTTGGGTCTTCAAGCAGTCTGGCAAGCTCAACGCCATACACAAGGGGGAGGATACACCAAGTGAAGACGAGGACGAACCTCCCAAGCGAGACACGGGGGAACAAAAGAAATTTCCACCCGAAGTCAAAACAGTAAACGTGTTACACGTGATCAAGGGAAAAAGCAATGCGGCACTCCCAGAAAAATATACCCAAGTGCCTATCACCGCGAAGTCCTGCCACCGGTCATCTCAACCGATCACTTTCGACCATCGCGATTACTCAGCATGTATCCGACATGCAGGATGGGCTGCCCTGGTGTTAGACCCAGTAATTGGCGGATATCACTTCACACGAGTCTTGATGGACGGCGGCAGCAGCCTAAACCTAATATATGAGGATACAATCCGTGGGATGGGGTTAGACCCAACACAAATTCGCCATAGCAACACTACCTTTAAAGGAGTAACGCCAGGCCCAGGGGCTCGTTGCACGGGCTCCCTCCTACTACAAGTTATATTCGGCTCCCCCGATAACTTCCATCGCGAGCATTTAACTTTCCACATCGCTCCATTTCAAAGTGGCTATCAAGCACTGCTCGGACGCAAAGCTTTCGCTCGCTTTAATGCAATACCACACTACGCCTCCCTCACACTCAAGATGCCCGGTCCACGAGGCATCATTTCAGTGCATGGAAATATCAAGCGATCTCTGCGCGCCGAAGAGAGTGAGGTTGCCTTGGCAGCCGCACACTAAAGGCGCCCGGAACAGCGAAAGCATCCAATAGGTCGTCAAGACCTCAGACACAACTAATCAAGTCTGGCGCCACTACTTATACCGAATAAACGGTCACACCCCTATTTTTCAATACAAGGGGCTCCACACACGTAGACAAGTGGCAATTTCTTCTCATCTTGAATTACACATGGTTTCTTTAGAAAACTATCTTTTTGCACGACAACCTTTTCACCCAAATTCCTCTCTTTTAGAGACGATCATCGTGCTACACCTGTCCAGGATACGGCACAACGGAGACACAGGCGCAGACGTGCAGCAGGGACCCGCCCCAAGGATTCTTTTTAGATTAAGACCTTGCGTAAACCTTTTTTACTGTCTCTTGTTGATACATATCCACCGTTGAGAAGGATGCTGACGTCTTGGCATGTGGCCACGCCAGAACAATGCACGTACCTGGACACAAGGGGCTTCTTACAAAGGCCATTCTTTAGGCCCGATTTATACCACAAAGACCGAATACCTTAGGGAGTGTTCGGCGGCGCGAGTTTGGCCCTATATGCATCAGCTCCGAATCATTGTCTTTGGTCAAATGTTGGGTTTTCCCGGCTCCTGTGTTTTGGTGCCTTACGTTCCGCTTTACCGGCTAAGGTAGCACCAGGAGAACTACTGCGATTGTGCCCTGGTTCATCCAGACAAGCACCTCAGTAGAGAAAGCCGAAAACTGACTGTCATGATATAGCGTGAGACTGGTCAACCACTCGACGACCTATGGGAATGTTAGGATTCCTCCGCCTTAACGAAGGGCCGTTTCCCGGCCAGGCATGTACGCACCCCGGGATCGGGAGAGTGTGGAGCCACCAGGGGCTATCTAGTAGCCCCACTGTCAAACTCCTATGGCTAAGTGAAAGTGTTAAAGCATTATAGTCCGGTTGCCTCGCTCGCTCCGCTATCACCTCCTTTATAGGAACAAGACGTTGGGTTAAGTGTGAACGCATGTCTTTGCGAGCACCTCCGCATTATATGCGTGGGGGTTGAAGCCGACGACTGCAATCTTTCAGGTTATACACATGTATACATAAACGGCCGCCCAGGAGGCCATATTACTTTCAGGCAAAAGTATAAAAGTAGCCTTATGAAAATTTATAAAAGCATTTCGCTTACAATGAGATTACATATCACTCAAACATAATATTTTTTGAGCACTGGGTCTCTATCAAACGAGCACCCTCAAGAACTTCCTCAAAGTAGTGCTCAGCAGCCCTTCGACCTATGGCCGAATCCTGCGCTGCAACAGTGGTAGCATCCATCTCTGCCCAGTATGCTTTAACACGGGCAAAGGCCATTCGTGCGCCTTCTATGCACGCCGACCTCTTCGTCGCATTTATGCGCGTCACCACGTCAAGGAACTGCTGCACCAAGCTGAAATAGCTGTTCGGTTTTGACCTTTCCGGCCATAGCTGATCCACAACAGACCTCATGGAGAGTCCGGACAACCTATTTAGTTCGGCCCATTCGGCTAATTGGTCAGTCAATGAAAGCGGACGCTCGGGAGAATGGAATTGTTTCCAAAATAGCTGGTCTAATTCACGGTTCGTCTGACTCTGGAAGTACTTGGCCGCATCGGCAGCGCTCGTCGCCAAATCCATATACACATCCTCCGAACTCCACAGCCGATCCAGAGGGGCATACCGTGGATTTCCGAACTTCCTCTGCAACATAAAGGATTTCCTAGCTACAATATCCCCGGCTTCCCGCAGCTCCTCCTTCTTTGCCCTCATAGCAGAGCGGAGGTCTTTTCTCGTTGCAGTAGCCTTCTCAAGGTCCGATGCCTTCGCCTGGTTTTCCTTTTCAAGAACCTGGCAACGTTCGACGGCGGCTTTTAATTCTGTGGCCATATTGGCCATCTTATCTCGGCTCTCGCCTTGCGCGACATTCTCGGCTCACAACTCTTCGGCCGCCTTCAAAGCAGCCGCATTACCCAATTTCGCTTGTTCCTTGGCTCGGGCAAGTTCCGCCCTCAAGGCTTCAACAGTGGCAGCTCCATCTGCGGTCATAACATGTTAAATATACTGGCTTCATGCTGCTCTTACTATGCGGCGTTTACTAGATAATAACACTTACCTGTGCCTCGTCAAGCCTTTTGTTAACAAGCTCGATGTTGGCGTCTGCTGCATCCAACTGCCGTCTTAAATGGGCAAACTCGCTAGTACGGCTAGCCACCGGAGCTTCCATCACCTGCTCATAGAGGCAGTATGGTTACTACCTGGGATTATGATCCTCTGATCGTCGTCGTTCCCGACGACAACCAGAGTCTCAGGGGCTACTATCTACACAGGGCACACTTAGCATGTGTAGGATTATCATACATTATTTTACGTACCTCAAAACCTGTCAGTAGACTCATAAAAGCTTTATGCAATCCGCTTTCGGCGGACGAGATTCTCTCCATCACCGTATTCATCAGCACACGGTGTTCATCTGAGATGGCCGCTCACCCCACCAACTCCCTCAGAACATCCGACCGCACACTAGACGGTGCCGGACTCTTTTGTCTGCTCTCTTCGGGAGCCGGACACTGGGAGCTTCGGGGGTCGACGGGATTATCTTCTGGCCTCGCCGGACTCAGAGAGGCCCTCCGCGATGACACTTCAGGGTCGCCCGCTTCCGGAGTGGAGGAGTCCGGAGGAGGCGTTTCGCTCTCCATCATCTCTGGAAGAAGATCCCCCGAAGACGAGCTCATTTCAGAGGGGCTAAGGACCGAACTGCAAAGATATATGCGGTGGTTATTTTCTCAGAAGAAAAGATGGCATACTTGTACTATTAAGGTATTTTGGGTCACTTACGACTTGTGGGAGAATTGATCCCCCCGCGGACTTTGTGCGGCAACCGCACCCCCCGGGGTAGGACCCTCTGTGGGAGACTTCTTCTCCCGTTTGGAAGCTTCGGCTTCCGAATCCCCGGACGCAATCCTTTTCCTCTTCTGGTCGTCTTCCTTCATGGAGACGCTCGCTCCCTCGGATAGAGTGGGCAGCGTTGGGGGCCCGCGACCGCCCGCATTTTCCTTCAAGGGCTCCGGGCAAGGTGCGACCTGGAGCATCTTTTCCAATACCGGATTTTCCAAACCCTCAGGGAGGGGGGCCGAGCACCGAATCAACTTCGCCTTCGTTAGCAAGTCCTGGTCAAAAAGCGAACTCTCAGAAATAACTTCGTATCAAAGGAGAGGTAGTACGTTCGGTCGGAAGGTGCCTTACCTGTTCGGCGGCGCGGCTACTACTCAGGCCCACGTCCTCGGTGATTTCCGGACACTCCACTTGAGGTCCGAAGAACGACTTGTACATCTCCTCGTGCGTCAGGCCGAGGAAATTTTGAATGGCGCGCGGTCCCTTGGGATTGAACTCCCACAAGCGAAGGGGCCGGCATTTGCAAGGCTGGACTTGACGAACCAGCATAACTTGTGTTACCGCAACCAAACTGAAATCTCCATTGAAGAGATCTTGAATGCGGCTTTGCAGTATAGGCACGTCCTTGGCTGGACCCCAGCTCAATCCTCTGCTAATCCATGACATCAGTTGTGGTGGAGGGCCCGGGCGGAAAACAGGGGCCGCCGCCCACTTGGCACTTCTAGGAGCCGTGATGTAGAACCACTCCTGTTGCCACAATTCAGACACCTCCGGAATGGAACCTTTGGGCCATGAAGCTCCCGTTATCTTGCGTATTGAGGCAACTCCACACGCTGCATGTTGCCCCTCGATCATCTTCGGCTTTACTTCAAAAGTCTTGAGCCATAGGCCAAAGTGAGAGGTAACCCGGAGGAAGGCCTCGCACACAACAATAAATGTCGTGATATGAAGAAAGGAGTCCAGAGCTAGATCATGGAAATCTAGCCTGTAGTAAAACATCAAGCCCCTGACAAAAGGATCCAAAGCAAGGCCTAGACCTCAGAGGAAGTGGGAGACGAACACGACACTCTCGTTGGGTTCGGGGGAGGGGACGGCCTGCTCCCGGGGAGGCAGCCGATGAAGAATCTCGGCGGTCAGATATCTGGCCTCCCTCAACTTTTTGATGTCTTCTTCCGTGATGGAGGAAGGCACCCATCGGCCTTGAAGGCTAGATCCGGACATGACTGAAGGTTCGGAGCACCTGACCTGAACTTTGGGCATTTGATCTTCAGGTGGGGGAAGGATTCGATTGAGCATGGGAGGGAAAAATAAAAGCCTCGTCCCTTTATAAAGAGGGTGAATATCAAGCGTCCTCTCCGTGTCCGTTTGGACTTGCCTATAATCTAGGAGTCCTAGAAGCGGTTGGGTTATCCACGCCCGTATTGATGAGAATCCCGGAATAAGGGGACACGATCTCTTCTTTAACAAGATGTGCCAAGGAAACCGCCTCGCATGACGCACTGAGGCGGGGTAATAAAACGACTCGGATAAAGGCTTGGCCGTGGTGTGTCACACTACGGAATACGTCAGCAGATTAGATTTGTGTAAATATTATTCTCTCTATGGCAATATGTGGAAAACTTATTTTGCAGAGCCGGACACTATCTTTGTGTTTAAAATCTTCTATGAAGTACTTGGAGGAGGAACTCGCCTTTTAATGCCGAAGACAATCTGTGCGCCGGACTCGTCGTCATTGAAGCCTGGTTCAGGGGCTACTGAGGGAGTCCTGGATTAGGGGGTGTTCGGATAGCCGGACTATACCTTCAGCCGGACTCCTGGACTATGAAGATACAAGATTGAAGACTTCGTCCCGTGTCCGGAAGGGACTTTCCTTGGCGTGGAAGGCAAGCTTGGCGATACGGATATTCAGATCTCCTACCATTGTAACCGACTTTGTGTAACCCTAACCCTCTTCGGTGTCTATATAAACCGGAGGGTTTTAGTCCGTAGGACAACATACACATCAACAATCATACCATAGGCTACCTTCTAGGGTTTAGCCTCTCTGATCTCGTGGTAGATCTACTCTTGTACTACCCATATCATCAATATTAATCAAGCAGGACGTAGGGTTTTACCTGCATCGAGAGGGCCCGAACCTGGGTAAAACTTCGTGTCCCTTGTCTCCTGTTACCATCCGGCCTAGACGCACAGTACGGGACCCCCTACCCGAGATCCGCCAGTTTTGACACCGACATTGACCTTAATTAAAACACATCAACCGCGTGTGTTACCGTGATGGTCTCTTCTCGGCGGGGTCCGGGAAGTGAACACGGTGTTGGAGTTATGCTTGACGTAGGTTGTTCTAGGATCACTTCTTGATCATAGTTGTTCGACCGTGCTTTTGCCTTCTCTTCTCGCTCTCATTTGCGTATGTTAGCCACCATATATGCTAGTCGCTTGCTGCAGCTCCACCTCATACCTTTTACCCTTCCTATAAGCTTAAATAGTCTTGATCGCGAGGGTGTGAGATTGCTGAGTACCCGTGACTCATAGATACTTCCAAAACCAGTTTTTAGGTGCCGATGAAATCGTGCAGATGGCGCAACCAAGCTCAAGGACGAGCTCGATGAAGATCTTGTCCTTTGTGTTGCTTCGTTCTAGTTGATCAGTAGTGGAGCCCAGTTGGGGTCGATTGGGGATCTGTGTAGCATTTGGGGTAGTCTTCTTTTATTTTGGTTCCGTAGTCGGACCTTGTGTGTATCTGGATGATGTAATGCTTTATTCATGTATTGTGTGAAGTGGCGATTGTAAGCCAACTATGTATCTCTTTCCCTTATGTATTACATGGGTTGTGTGAAGATTACCTCACTTGCGACATTTCTTTCAATGCGGTTATGCCTCTAAGTCGTGCTTCGACACGTGGGAGATATAGCCGCATCGAGGGCGTTATAATGCACCAGTATCAAAAAGAACGATTACAGTAAATGACTTAATCATAAACTTACCTATTACAGCATCCGGTTGCGTTTCAACCTCCTCCACGTTCACATGATTCACTTGTCCCCTATTGAAACTTGAAAGGGTTGGGCTTCTTCCCAGAGCTTCCATTGCCATTGCCATTCTTTGCTTCAGAACATTTCATGGAATAATGTCCATTCTTCCCGCACTTGAAGCAAGTAATGTGACTTAGATCCTTCTTGGCGGGCTTTGCCGGGTTGGTACGGTTTTGGCCGTTACCTCCTCCATTACCATTCCCATTCCTGGGGCCACTATGGTTGTGCGGAATCCCTCCATTATGGTTGTGACCTCCATGGTTATGCAGAAGAGGTCCTCCCAAGTTCGGGGTAAAATGGTGTCTCTGCTGAGATCCAAAATTGTATTTCCCTTGTCCATACTTCCTCTTGCGGTTATCAATCTGTTGCTGCTTCCCTTAAATCATGAGAGCTCTATCTACCAACTCCTGGTAGTTGGTGAAAGTTACTACCATCAACTGCATGCTCAGCTCACCATTCAGTCCTTCCAGAAACTTCTCCAGCTTCGCGGCATCTGTGGCAACGTCATCTGGGGCATAACGTGCTAGCTTACTAAAGTCATCCACATACTAATCAACGGTGCGTCCTTCTTGGCATAAGTTGCGAAACTCGTGCTTCTTCATGGCCATAGCTCCTGCTGATACATGGGCGGTACGGAATGCTTGCTGAAACTGCTCCCAAGTGACATTGGCTATAGGAAAAGTGGCTGTGTAATTCTCCCACCATGAGGTTGCTGGTCCATCCAATTGGTGCGCGGCAAAACGCACCTTCTCAGCATATGTGCATCCTGCAGTGGTCAACTCCCTTCCAATCTGAAATAATCACGGAAAAACCCTGGAAAAAGAAGAACTGACGAACAGACTAACGAACGAACGTTCGTTGTCTGTGGCTAATGGCTGAAAACCGTTTGTTAAAATGAACGTACGAATGTGCGTTCGCTAAATAAGCTAAACCAAAAAAACGAACCGATCTAGATCTAGGGTTTCAAAAAAACCGATCGGTTTTCCGAAGAAAACCGGTGGCTACCTTGGCGTTCGTTACGACGGCGGCGGCGAGAACTCCGCCGGGCGGCAGGGCGGCGACGCGGCTCGGCGGCGGGCTCCGACGGCGAGCAGCGGCGGCGGCGGCGGCTGGCGGCGGCCTCGGGCTAGGGTTTCGGGCGAGGCTCTAGCGGCTCGGGCCTCCGCGGCTTTAAAGGACGGCCGGGCTAGTGTCCCAGGCGGACATGGCCCGGTTAGGTCGGTTGACTTTTTTTAATAATTCCGCTCAGAAAAACAAAGAAAAGAAATACTAAACGGACTCCAAAAATCCTAAAATAATTTTTCCCCGTCCTCTAAAAATCTAACGGACAAGGTGAGCATTTATTTGGGCCTCTAATGCAATTTTCAAAAACGTAATTTTTTCCTAATTCAAATAAAATAGCGAAAAAAACTCCGAATAAAATCTTATTTGATTTTAATATTAAATCTCCAATATTTATTTATTTTGGGGAAGTCATTTTATCCCCACTCTTTTATTTTCATAAAAGAAATATTCGAAGAGAAAATAATTAAAATCAAACGATCCTCTTTTCAAAATTTGAGAAAACTCAATATGAAAATAACGAAATCCCCAACTCTCTCCGTGGGTCCTTGAGTTGCGTAGAATTTCTAGGATCGAACCAAAATGCAATAAAATATGACTTAGATCCTTCTTGGCGGGCTTTGTCGGGTTTGTACGGTTTTGGCCGTTACCTCCTCCATTACCATTCCCATTCCTGGGGCCACTATGGTTGTGCGGAATCCCTCCATTCTGGTTGTGACCTCCATGGTTATGTTGAAGAGGTCCTCCCGAGTTCGGGGTAAAATGGTGTCTCTGCTGAGCTCCAGAATTGTATTTCCCTTGTCCATACTTCCTCTTGCGGTTGTCAATCTGCTGCTGCTTCCCTTCAATCATGAGAGCTCTATCTACCAACTCCTGGTAGTTGGTGAAAGTTGCTACCATCAACTGCATGCTCAGCTCACCATTCAGTCCTTCCAGAAACTTCTCCTGCTTCGCGGCATCTGTGGCAACGTCATCTGGGGCATAACGTGCTAGCTTACTAAAGTCATCCACATACTAATCAACGGTGCGTCCTTCTTGGCGTAAGTTGCGAAACTCGTGCTTCTTCATGGCCATAGCTCCTGTTGATACATGGGCGGTACGGAATGCTTGCTGAAACTGCTCCCAAGTGACATTGGCTATAGGAAAAGTGGCTGTGTAATTCTCCCACCATGAGGTTGCTGGTCCATCCAATTGGTGCGCGGCAAAACGCACCTTCTCAGCATATGTGCATCCTGCAGTGGTCAACTCCCTTCCAATCTGAAATAATCGCGGAAAAACCCTGGAAAAAGAAGAACTGACGAACAGACTAACGAACGAACGTTCGTTGTCTGTGGCTAATGGCTGAAAACCGTTTGTTAAAATGAACGTACGAATGTGCGTTCGCTAAATAAGCTAAACCAAAAAAACCGAACCGATCTAGATCTAGGGTTTCAAAAAAAACCGATCGGTTTTCCGAAGAAAACCGGTGGCTACCTTGGCGTTTGTTACGACGGCGGCGGCGAGAACTCCACCGGGCAGCAGGGCGGCGACGCGGCTTGGCGGCGGGCTCCGACGGCGAGCAGCGGCGGTTGGCGGCGGCGTCGGGCTAGGGTTTCGGGCGAGGCTCTAGCGGCTCGGGCCTCCGCGGCTTTAAAGGACGGCCGGGCTAGTGTCCCAGGCGGACATGGCCCGGTTAGGTCGGTTGACTTTTTTTAATAATTCCGCTCAGAAAAACAAAGAAAAGAAATACTAAACGGACTCCAAAAATCCTAAAATAATTTTTCCCCGTCCTCTAAAAATCTAACGGACAAGGTGAGCATTTATTTGGGCCTCTAATGCAATTTTCAAAAACGTAATTTTTTCCTAATTCAAATAAAATAGCGAAAAAACTCCGAATAAAATCTTATTTGATTTTAATATTAAATCTCCAATATTTATTTATTTTGGGGAAGTCATTTTATCCCCACTCTTTTATTTTCATAAAAGAAATATTCGAAGAGAAAATAATTAAAATCAAACGATCCTCTTTTCAAAATTTGAGAAAACTCAATATGAAAATAACGAAATCCCCAACTCTCTCCGTGGGTCCTTGAGTTGCGTAGAATTTCTAGGATCGAACCAAAATGCAATAAAATATGACTTAGATCCTTCTTGGCGGGCTTTGCCGGGTTTGTACGGTTTTGGCCGTTACCTCCTCCATTACCATTCCCATTCCTGGGGCCACTATGGTTGTGCGGAATCCCTCCATTCTGGTTGTGACCTCCATGGTTATGTTGAAGAGGTCCTCCCGAGTTCGGGGTAAAATGGTGTCTCTGCTGAGCTCCAGAATTGTATTTCCCTTGTCCATACTTCCTCTTGCGGTTGTCAATCTGCTGCTGCTTCCCTTCAATCATGAGAGCTCTATCTACCAACTCCTGGTAGTTGGTGAAAGTTGCTACCATCAACTGCATGCTCAGCTCACCATTCAGTCCTTCCAGAAACTTCTCCTGCTTCGCGGCATCTGTGGCAACGTCATCTGGGGCATAACGTGCTAGCTTACTAAAGTCATCCACATACTAATCAACGGTGCGTCCTTCTTGGCGTAAGTTGCGAAACTCGTGCTTCTTCATGGCCATAGCTCCTGTTGATACATGGGCGGTACGGAATGCTTGCTGAAACTGCTCCCAAGTGACATTGGCTATAGGAAAAGTGGCTGTGTAATTCTCCCACCATGAGGTTGCTGGTCCATCCAATTGGTGCGCGGCAAAACGCACCTTCTCAGCATATGTGCATCCTGCAGTGGTCAACTCCCTTCCAATCTGAAATAATCGCGGAAAAACCCTGGAAAAAGAAGAACTGACGAACAGACTAACGAACGAACGTTCGTTGTCTGTGGCTAATGGCTGAAAACCGTTTGTTAAAATGAACGTACGAATGTGCGTTCGCTAAATAAGCTAAACCAAAAAAACCGAACCGATCTAGATCTAGGGTTTCAAAAAAAACCGATCGGTTTTCCGAAGAAAACCGGTGGCTACCTTGGCGTTTGTTACGACGGCGGCGGCGAGAACTCCACCGGGCAGCAGGGCGGCGACGCGGCTTGGCGGCGGGCTCCGACGGCGAGCAGCGGCGGTTGGCGGCGGCGTCGGGCTAGGGTTTCGGGCGAGGCTCTAGCGGCTCGGGCCTCCGCGGCTTTAAAGGACGGCCGGGCTAGTGTCCCAGGCGGACATGGCCCGGTTAGGTCGGTTGACTTTTTTTAATAATTCCGCTCAGAAAAACAAAGAAAAGAAATACTAAACGGACTCCAAAAATCCTAAAATAATTTTTCCCCGTCCTCTAAAAATCTAACGGACAAGGTGAGCATTTATTTGGGCCTCTAATGCAATTTTCAATAACGTAATTTTTTCCTAATTCAAATAAAATAGCGAAAAAACTCCGAATAAAATCTTATTTGATTTTAATATTAAATCTCCAATATTTATTTATTTTGGGGAAGTCATTTTATCCCCACTCTTTTATTTTCATAAAAGAAATATTCGAAGAGAAAATAATTAAAAGCAAACGATCCTCTTTTCAAAATTTGAGAAAACTCAATATGAAAATAACGAAATCCCCAACTCTCTCCATGGGTCCTTGAGTTGCGTAGAATTTCTAGGATCGAACCAAAATGCAATAAAATATGACTTAGATCCTTCTTGGCGGGCTTTGCCGGGTTTGTACGGTTTTGGCCGTTACCTCCTCCATTACCATTCCCATTCCTGGGGCCACTATGGTTGTGCGGAATCCCTCCATTCTGGTTGTGACCTCCATGGTTATGTTGAAGAGGTCCTCCCGAGTTCGGGGTAAAATGGTGTCTCTGCTGAGCTCCAGAATTGTATTTCCCTTGTCCATACTTCCTCTTGCGGTTGTCAATCTGCTGCTGCTTCCCTTCAATCATGAGAGCTCTATCTACCAACTCCTGGTAGTTGGTGAAAGTTGCTACCATCAACTGCATGCTCAGCTCACCATTCAGTCCTTCCAGAAACTTCTCCTGCTTCGCGGCATCTGTGGCAACGTCATCTGGGGCATAACGTGCTAGCTTACTAAAGTCATCCACATACTAATCAACGGTGCGTCCTTCTTGGCGTAAGTTGCGAAACTCGTGCTTCTTCATGGCCATAGCTCCTGTTGATACATGGGCGGTACGGAATGCTTGCTGAAACTGCTCCCAAGTGACATTGGCTATAGGAAAAGTGGCTGTGTAATTCTCCCACCATGAGGTTGCTGGTCCATCCAATTGGTGCGCGGCAAAACGCACCTTCTCAGCATATGTGCATCCTGCAGTGGTCAACTCCCTTCCAATCTGAAATAATCGCGGAAAAACCCTGGAAAAAGAAGAACTGACGAACAGACTAACGAACGAACGTTCGTTGTCTGTGGCTAATGGCTGAAAACCGTTTGTTAAAATGAACGTACGAATGTGCGTTCGCTAAATAAGCTAAACCAAAAAAACCGAACCGATCTAGATCTAGGGTTTCAAAAAAAACCGATCGGTTTTCCGAAGAAAACCGGTGGCTACCTTGGCGTTTGTTACGACGGCGGCGGCGAGAACTCCACCGGGCAGCAGGGCAGCGACGCGGCTTGGCGGCGGGCTCCGACGGCGAGCAGCGGCGGTTGGCGGCGGCGTCGGGCTAGGGTTTCGGGCGAGGCTCTAGCGGCTCGGGCCTCCGCGGCTTTAAAGGACGGCCGGGCTAGTGTCCCAGGCGGACATGGCCCGGTTAGGTCGGTTGACTTTTTTTAATAATTCCGCTCAGAAAAACAAAGAAAAGAAATACTAAACGGACTCCAAAAATCCTAAAATAATTTTTCCCCGTCCTCTAAAAATCTAACGGACAAGGTGAGCATTTATTTGGGCCTCTAATGCAATTTTCAAAAACGTAATTTTTTCCTAATTCAAATAAAATAGCGAAAAAACTCCGAATAAAATCTTATTTGATTTTAATATTAAATCTCCAATATTTATTTATTTTGGGGAAGTCATTTTATCCCCACTCTTTTATTTTCATAAAAGAAATATTCGAAGAGAAAATAATTAAAATCAAACGATCCTCTTTTCAAAATTTGAGAAAACTCAATATGAAAATAACGAAATCCCCAACTCTCTCCGTGGGTCCTTGAGTTGCGTAGAATTTCTAGGATCGAACCAAAATGCAATAAAATATGACTTAGATCCTTCTTGGCGGGCTTTGTCGGGTTTGTACGGTTTTGGCCGTTACCTCCTCCATTACCATTCCCATTCCTGGGGCCACTATGGTTGTGCGGAATCCCTCCATTCTGGTTGTGACCTCCATGGTTATGTTGAAGAGGTCCTCCCGAGTTCGGGGTAAAATGGTGTCTCTGCTGAGCTCCAGAATTGTATTTCCCTTGTCCATACTTCCTCTTGCGGTTGTCAATCTGCTGCTGCTTCCCTTCAATCATGAGAGCTCTATCTACCAACTCCTGGTAGTTGGTGAAAGTTGCTACCATCAACTGCATGCTCAGCTCACCATTCAGTCCTTCCAGAAACTTCTCCTGCTTCGCGGCATCTGTGGCAACGTCATCTGGGGCATAACGTGCTAGCTTACTAAAGTCATCCACATACTAATCAATGATGCGTCCTTCTTGGCGTAAGTTGCGAAACTCGTGCTTCTTCATGGCCATAGCTCCTGTTGATACATGGGCGGTATGGAATGCTTGCTGAAACTGCTCCCAAGTGACATTGGCTATAGGAAAAGTGGCTGTGTAATTCTCCCACCATGAGGTTGCTGGTCCATCCAATTGGTGCGCGGCAAAACGCACCTTCTCAGCATATGTGCATCCTGTAGTGGTCAACTCCCTTCCAATCTAAAATAATCGCGGAAAAACCCTGGAAAAAGAAGAACTGACGAATAGACTAACGAACGAACGTTCGTTGTCTGTGGCTAATGGCTGAAAACCGTTCGTTAAAATGAACGTACGAATGTGCGTTCGCTAAATAAGCTAAACCAAAAAAACCGAACCGATCTAGATCTAGGGTTTCAAAAAAACCGATCGGTTTTCCGAAGAAAATCGGCGGCTACCTTGGCGTTCGTGACGACGGCGGCGGCGGGAACTCCGCCGGGCGGCACGGCGGCGACGCGGCTCGGCGGCGGGCTCCGACGGCGAGCAGCGGCGGCGGCGGCGGCTGGCGGCGGCGTCGGGCTAGGGTTTCGGGCGAGGCTCTAGCGGCTGGGCCTCCGCGGCTTTAAAGGACGGCCGGGCTAGTGTCCCAGGCGGACATGGCCCGGTTAGGTCGGTTGACTTTTTTTAATAATTCCGCTCAGAAAAACAAAGAAAAGAAATACTAAACGGACTCCAAAAATCCTAAAATAATTTTTCCCCGTCCTCTAAAAATCTAACGGACAAGGTGAGCATTTATTTGGGCCTCTAATGCAATTTTCAAAAACGTATTTTTTTCCTAATTCAAATAAAATAGCGAAAAAAACTCCGAATAAAATCTTATTTGATTTTAATATTAAATCTCCAATATTTATTTATTTTGGGGAAGTCATTTTATCCCCACTCTTTTATTTTCATAAAAGAAATATTCGAAGAGAAAATAATTAAAATCAAACGATCCTCTTTTCAAAATTTGAGAAAACTCAAATGTGAAAATAACGAAATCCCCAACTCTCTCCGTGGGTCCTTGAGTTGCGTAGAATTTCTAGGATCGAACCAAAATGCAATAAAATATGACTTAGATCCTTCTTGGCGGGCTTTGCCGGGTTTGTACGGTTTTGGCCGTTACCTCCTCCATTACCATTCCCATTCCTGGGGCCACTATGGTTGTGCGGAATCCCTCCATTGTGGTTGTGACCTCCATGGTTATGTTTAAGAGGTCCTCCCGAGTTCGGGGTAAAATGGTGTCTCTGCTGAGCTCCAGAATTGTATTTCCCTTGTCCATACTTCCTCTTGCGGTTGTCAATCTGCTGCTGCTTCCCTTCAATCATGAGAGCTCTATCTACCAACTCCTGGTAGTTGGTGAAAGTTGCTACCATCAACTGCATGCTCCGCTCACCATTCAGTCCTTCTAGAAACTTCTCCTGCTTCGCGGCATCTGTGGCAACGTCATCTGGGGCATAACATGCTAGCTTACTAAAGTCATCCACATACTGACCAACGGTGCGTCCTCCTTGGCGTATGTTGCGAAACTCGCACTTCTTCATGGCTCCTGCTGATACATGGGCGGTACAGAATGCTTGCTGAAACTGCTCCCAAGTGACATTGGCTATAGGAAAAGTGGCTGTGTAACTCTCCCACCATGAGGCTGCTGGTCCATCCAATTGGTGTGCGGCAAACCACACCTTCTCAGCATATGTGCATCCTGTAGTGGTCAACTCCCTTCCAATCTTGCGTAGCCAATCATCTGCAACTATCGGCTCAGTGCTACTCGAGAACACCGATGGCTGCAACCTCAGAAAACGAACTAAGTTGTCAACTGGAGGAGGTGGTGGTGGGTTGTTGTTGTTGTTGCCTTGGTTCTGAACTAACAATTGCATCAAGGAATTCTGCTGCTGGATCAACTAAGTGAGCTCCGGTGGGAAAGTAAATCCGTGGTCATGTCTCGGAGGCATCAGAGGGTTCAGAGGGACGAGAATAGAATAGAATGAGGTCTACTGAGAAAGCACTACCCATATGCTCATGAGACAAAGAAAATCATATCACTTCAATCAATTCAAACAAGGGCATACAATTGGTGTAACTATCGTTACAAAAGTGCTCGGTCTAATCTATATACATGGGGGAATACTACTACTGATATGGTGGTCGGCTAGAAAAATTGATCGGTGGAAGACTCCATAATATCTGCTCCATCTTCATCAACAAAGTCATCGTCGCTATCGTCGGGGTCCGAGTCGGTGTCGTCAATGATGATGTAGTTCTCCGGGCAAGTGGAATCGTCGTCTTCTCCTCCTGGCGCGGGGTCTCCCATGAATACTCCTAGCTTCCTTGTTAGATTGTCATTCATCTCCACTAGTATCGTCATTTCCTCCTCGTATCCATCACGTGTAGACTTGAGTTCTTCCTCCAGCTCCGTGATCCTGGTTATTGCCTTCTTCAGATGTATCATGCCTGCGCACATCTGGTTCTCCTGGCGACGAATGTACTAGTTTAACTCCTGGATGAAAGCGGCAATAGATCTATCCTTGCTAGTGCTGATCATCTCCCATTGCTCATCTCGGCGCCCACAAATCTGGTAGATAGTATCCTTGAGATCCTTGTGGTAAACTTCTCCAATGCATCCCATGGTGATGTGGGCTGCCATGCTCTTGCCTAGACTCCAGGTTGGTGCATCAAAGGAGAACTCTATGGGCTCAGTGACTGGCACGAACATCCTTCCTAGAACTTGAAATCGAATCATCCAGCGCTCCTCTTCTCGTAAAGTGGCGTTGTAGGTCCCGGTGAAGCTTGGTATTCCGTTGTTTAGGTACCTAGTAACTTCCTTCAAGTGTCGTCCAAAAGGCGTATCTTCATCCGGTTGAGTGAACTTGTTCCTTCCATCCACCATCCTAAAGAGTAGAAAAGGGAGAGGAGTCAGAAATGAGAAGAGAGTAGTGATCTAGGGTTTTAGCTTAGTGGTCGTGTCCTACAGTCAGCGTGTGCTCTGATACCATCTTGTAGCGACCAGACCTCAAATAGTCTGATCTCTGTGCATCAGTGTCATCCCTGGATCGGTAATGCTGACACACACAATACTCGAGGATTTATAACAGAGTAGCAATCACACACTTATTACATCGAATGTCTCAAAAGAGAACTTATTACAATAAATATGGCTTAATGCCATCTAATACGATAACAGCAGAAGGCTTGGAAGATAAAGTGAGTCCATCAACTCTAACGACATCACTGAGTGAAAGACAACGACCTATGGCTCCTTACTCGTCGTGTGAAAAGTCTGCAACATGAATTTTGCAGCCTGAAATGGGTCAGCACATGGAATATGCTGGCAAGGTAACACAAGAGTAATGAACATGATAAATGCTATCACTACATGCATATTTGGCTGGTGGTAAGCTCTAGGGTTACAGTTTTTCAAAAAGCCAAATTTTCCTACAACAAAGGAATAAATTTTATTTAACTATCATGGTAGTTGTTAAACATTGAGAAGGTTCCTCCAACTCAATCCCAGTTAAACATCATCATTAAACCCAATCAAATTATATTAAGAGTGATGAGATCAACATGATAATCGAGGAACCAGATACTCAAGATATCCATAACCGAGGACACGGCTAACCATGATTAGTTTATACACTCTGCAGAGGTTTGCGCGCGTTTCCCCACAAGACTCAAATACATCCATGGCCGGAGATTCGAGACACGGTCTTTCTGAAGCATTAACACTCTACTCTGGATAGACAGTACCACCTACAACCCACTACATCTGCTAGTCTACCTCTTCGAGAGCTTCATGCAACTTACTCAATTATGCCAGAGCCCATATTGGCTTGTGGCTGCACACAGAAGTTTCTAGCATGAATAATCTTATGATCCCTTTGAGCTTGGGTGGAAGGTCGTAGGATGATCGCACGGGTCCTCCGGGATATCCTAGGACAACGCTCGATTCTCTAGGTGCCCACAAGCAATCCACCCAGATGTGTATTTAAGTTGCCACCATAAGTTGAACCATTAATTAATAACTCACATATGTCATGAATACACTCAAACCCAATCCACGTCTACGAGCATAGCATAGCAATATAAGCAACGAAGAAGTAACTCCCAGGGGTTTGATAAATAAACAGGTGAATAGGTACTACCTCATCTACTTCCCAAAACCCACAATTTATTCAGATCCTAAACCATGAAATTGTTTGAGGATTGATCTAATGCAGTAAAACTGGGTAGTAAAAAGGGTATGATCAAAGTGTTACTTCCCTTGGTGATGATCCGTGGAACCTAGAGACTCGTAGTAGCACGCTTCGCACTCCGGGTACTCTATCACAAACAAACAAGCATACAATAAGCACTCAACTAGAAGCACGGGTAAAACTCAAACATGAAATCTAACCAGAAAGTTCAACTTAAGAACTCCGGTTTGCAAAAAGAATCAAACCAAACGAGGCAACGAAACTCAAACTGCGAAAGAAACAAGATCCGTTTACTAATCTAGACTTAAGTCAAATTTTACAGTAGCAAAAACTTGTTCAAGTTGGTTAAACAGAAAGAGGGCTTCGAAACGAAGATCTAGGCGCTTGAATCGCCTGATTCCGGTAAATGAGCGAAAAGTTATACCAAAACGAAGATTAGGGCAGGAATCGTGATCGAAAATAATCGTGGAAAAACCCTGCAAAAAGAAAAACTGACGAACAGACTAACAAACGAATGTTCGTTGTCTGTGGCTAACAGGTGAAAACCATTCGTTAAAATGAATGTACGAATGGGCTTTCGCTAAATAAGCTAAACCAAAAAAACCGAACCGATCTATATCTAGGGTTTCGAAAAAAACCGATCGGTTTTTTGAAGAAAACCGGCGGCTACCTCGGTGTTCATGATGACGGCGGTGGCAGGAACTCCAGCGGGCGGCAGGGCAGCGACGCGGCTCTGCGGCGGGCTCCGGCGGCGAGGAGCGCCGGCGGTGGCGGCGCGTGGCAGGGATTGAGCAAAATGCAATGAAATATGATATGCAATGGTGATCTAATGTATAAGATTCCAAATTCAAAATTTGGGATGTTATAGGGATTGAGAAAGATCCCTCAAGTAAGTTGTCATCGGTGCAAAAAGGCAATAAAAATTTCTTCTAAAAGTGTGAGATCATTTAGTGTAAGAGAAAATTGAGCGTTGCATGAACTTGTGATGGTGAAGAATAAAAGCGACAAACTGCATAATAAAGGTCGCTATCACAAGGGGCAATGCAACGTGACGTTCTTTTGCACTAAGGGGTTGAGCATACAAACAAATAAGCGCATGGCAACCTCTGCTTCCCTCTGCGAATGGCCTATCTTTTACTTTTATGTATTTACTTTTATGCAAAGACTCAAAGTTTTCCCTCTATTCCTTTTTATTTTTCTCCTTTGGCAAGCATCATCTGGTGTGGAAAGATCTAGGCACATATGTCCAGTTGAATATAGCTAGCATGAGTTATTATTGTTGACATCACCCTTGAGGTGAATACGTTGGGACGCGAAACTACAAGCCCTTATATTTCTATGTGTCTGGTTGAAACATTTTGATCATGTGTACGCGGTGAGTGTTAGCAATCATGGAAGACTATATGATGGTTGAGTATGTGGACTTGCCTAAAGGCTCTGACACGTGACCCTTCCTGAAAAGATGATGAATTGTAGTTGCAAAGCTGACTGAGAACATAGTTTGTTGGTTTGTCATAAAGATTTTTCTTTATAATTCAATAGTGTGATGAATTATCACTTATTCATGAGAAGTCTCTGATAAGAGTTCTACGATAAGAGTCTTATGTTTAAGTTTGTTGCTGCTATAATAATGAACATGATGCTTCTATGTCCGTAATTTGTTTTTATCGACACCTCTCTCTCTAAGCATGTGGACATGTTTCTCGATTTTGGTTTTCTCTTGAGGACAAGTGAGGTCTAAGCTTGGGGGAGTTGATACGTCCATTTTGCATCATGTTTTCTTACTGTTATTTATGACGTTTTTATCCATAATAATGCTTTTTGGAGTAATTCTAATGCCTTTTCTCTCATAATATGCAAGGTATACACAAAGAGGGAGAATTCTGGCGGCTGGAAATCTATACCTGGAAAAGCTACAACAGGCTACCCATTCTACACAACTCCAAACAAGCAGAAACTGCACGGAGAATTTTTATGGAATATATGAAGAATATTGGAGCAAATAAGTACCAGAGGGGGCCCACCAGGTGGGCACAACACACCTGGGCGTGCCAGGGAGCCCGGGCGCACCCTAGTGGGTTGTGCTCACCCAGGCCCACCTCCGGTGCCCATATTCTGGCATATAAGTCATTTTGACCTAGAAAAAATAAGGAGAGGACTTTCGGGATGTAGCGCCGCCGTCTCGAGGTGGAACTTGGGCAGGAGCACTTTTGCCCTCCGGCGGAGAGATTCCGCCGGGAAATCATTGTCATCATCATCACCAACAACTCTCTCATCTTGGGGAGGGCAATCTCCATCAACATCTTCAATAGCACAATCTCCTCTCAAACCCTAGTTCATCTCTTGTGTTCATTCTTGTTACCGGAACTATAGATTGGTGCTTGTGGGTGACTAGTAGTGTTGATTACATCTTGTAGTTGAGTGCTATTGGTTTATTTGGTGGAACATTATATGTTCATATCCAATATGCTATTTAATACCCCTCTGATCTTGAGCATGATTATCATTTGTGAGTAGTTACTTTTGTTCTTGAGGTCACGGGAGAAATCATGTTGCAAGTAATCATGTGAACTTGATATGTGTTCGATATTTTGATAGTATGTATGTTGTGATTCCCTTAGTGGTGTCATGTGAACGTCGACTACATGACACTTCACCATATTTGGGCCTAAGGGAATGCATTGTGGAGTACCAATTAGATGTTGGGTTGCGAGACTGACAGAAGCTTAAACCCCAGTTTATGCGCTATTCCGTGAGGGACCGATTGGATCCAAAAGTTTAATGCTACGGTTAGAATTTATTCTTAATACTTTTCTCGTAGTTGCGGATGCTTGCAGGAGGGTTAAGCATAAGTAGGAGGTTTGTTCAAGTAAGAACAGCACCTAAGCACCGGTCCACCCACATATCAAATTATCAAAGTAGCGAACACAAATCAAGCCAAAATGGTGAAAGTGACTAGATGAAAATCCCGTGTACCCTCAATAACGGTTTGCTTATCATAAGAAACCGTTTTGGCATGTCCTTTGCCTCAAAAGGATTGGGCTACCTTGCTGCACTTTTGCTACTATTATCGTTACTTGCTCGTTACAAATTATCTTGCTATAAAACTACTCTGTTACTTACAATTTCAGCACTTGCAGACATTACCTTGCTAGAAACCACTTGTCATTTCCTTCTGCTCCTCTTACTTATCGAAAAGAGATACAATTGATCCCCTATACTTGTGGGCCATCATTGCGGTAGTCGTCTGTCGGCGGAGGGGAAGCAGATCCGAGGTGGCGAAGGCCGGCGTAGCGGGAACAGCTCCGGTCCGTTGGCGAAGTTGGAGCGGCAGCGGTGAGGCGCATGACAGCGTGGTTGAACTGGCTCGGGTACGGAGCACGTCAGCGTCCTGGAGGCAGCTCGGCCTCAGCTTCAATTACTAGCCGTGGAGGGCATTGCGGTTGCGGTGGATGACGCCATCAGGGTATCGGCTCTGGCATGATGGAGGAGGGCGGCAGTTGATGGGTGGGATGGGGTGGCGGACGGAGGACGCCGGAGTTTCGCGGCTAGTGGAGAGGTAGTTTTGGCGCCCACGGAGTACGAATGGGGAATCGGATGGGTGGGGGGTGGGGGGCCTAAGGGAGAACCATGTTTCGGTCTGGGATGCGCTTGTTTTCGGTTTTTTCTAACAGATGGGACACGCTTGTTTGAAATTTGGGGAAAGTACAAACTTTGCCCCCCTCTTAAATTTCGGACCTACTTATGGTCGGGGGTAGGATGGTAAACCCAGGTGCCCCAAATAGTGGGCGGGAGCGATTTCGGCCGCGTGCATGTGTGCTTAGGCGGCCATTGTGTATGTATGTTTTTCGGAGGCGGTTGCATGCCGTCGAGGTGAAGCTACAAACCTACCCCAGTTTAGACCTTTGGACGTCGGGCCGGTAGGCTTCACGGCTTGGAGTTAGAAAAGTAATTTCCTTCTACCAAACATTGGTGTCACGTGGTTTCGTGTGAGTAGAGGCTCTTTTAGCGCTTTGTTTGAAATTTTGTTTATAGAAGCATTCACGTTTAGAATACTCTTGAACTTTGAGGATTGACCTAAATAGACAACGTTAAATTTGACCTTGTATGTTTGAAAACCTCATTAAATTATGCGCTTATTTTTTAAATTTTGACACTTGAAAATCCTATAACTACGATTATTTTGGAACAGAGGAGGTAAATTTGAATCTATTTTGTACACGACTATATATGCTAATACAAAAGCAGAACAAAGATTGGCGCCCCCATAATTTAGGCATGATTTACAAATGCCATGATATCGAATTCAAATAATTGAATGGACTTCATGTTGAATTTGAATTTTTTAAACCACCTTAAGTTGTATTCAAATGTATGCTAGTTCATAGCTAGCTATTTATAATGTTCATTATGTAACTTTTGTATGTATAATGTGCTTTACACACATAACATGAACTATATATACTCACGTTTATATTCGATTCCTAAAGCGATGCATTGTCTGGAGTTCAAAATACAAACTCTGTGGATCAAGTATGTCGAATAATAACATAGACATGCTCAAATTCGATAGAATATAGATGTCTGATGGATCAATGACCGTTCCTTACGCGAATTGCAAATATCATGATCCCATCCTAATATTTGGATACAATTTTATATTTTTAATCAATGTGTACATCAGTGTTTTATGTGTAGTTTCAATCTCCATCGGTGGTCTCTCACACATGCTCCGACACTCTCTCCCGAGGTGTGTTTCTCATAGACATGCTCTCGATATAACCCTCCCTCCCTCTCATAACCATTTACGACTGTTTTCACTAACCTTTATCACAAGCACTCTTCCTCTCACAAGCATACACACGCACAATCCCCATCGACCCTTTCTATATACATAGACCTGGCTACATGTCTCCTGCACGCACATTATCTTTAGGCCTATCTCTCATGCATGTCTCCACCTCTCTTCCTACTTGACGAGTATGATTCTAGAATAGCATTCTGTAGGATGCCCCGTTAAGTTAAGTTGGATGAATAATATTATCAAAGATAAGGGGATACCTTAGTCCGAGGACCTAGGGTTACAAGTCCTAGCCGGCTTTGTCAGTGGACACAGAGTCCTTCACGACTCTGCTATCTTTGTCTTGTATGACTAGTCCTCCATGGGTCTCCCTAAATGCGTCACGGGCCGACCAATGTGGCGCAGGATGGAACCGAACCAAGGGTGTAACGCCCCGAGACCGATGTGCCAGGTGTCTTCCAGTTATTCGCTGTTGTTGCCTTGTCATTGCTTGTGTGTCATGCATTGCATATCATGTCATCATGTGCATTTCATTTCATTCTTGTTCGTCTCATGCATCCGAGCATTTTCCCCGTTGTCCGTTTTGCATTCCGGCGCTTCTATCTCCTTCGGTGGTCCTTTCTACCTTCTTCTCGTGTGTGGGCGTTAAACATTTCCGTATTGGACCGAGACTTGCCAAGCGGCCTTGGTTTACTACCGGTAGACCGCCTGTCAAGTTTCGTACCATTTGGACTTCGTTTGATGCTCCAACGGTTAACCGAGGGACCGAAAAGGCCTCGTGTGTGTTGCAGCCCAACACCCTTCCATTTTGTCCCAAAACCCACCTAAGCCTCCTCCATCATCTCGGTCGTTCGATCATGATCGCGTGGCCGAAAACCGCACCTCATTTGGACTCTCCTAGCTCCCTCTACCTATATATATGTGCTCTCCTCCGAAATTCTCGCGCAGACGAAACCCTAACTCCTCCCCTCGCGCCACCGGACACTTCTCCACCGCACCGGACATGTCCGCACTGCCCCTCAGCGAATCCGGGATCGCCATGTGGCCGTCGCCGTCCTGCCACCGCCGCGGCCCGCCAGGCCCAAGTAGCTCTTAGGATATCTTTCCGTCAGATGTATGATATGAAATTGGGGTTCGACGTCTAGTGGTCCGCCTATTCACGGTTGGTTTTACAGTGGTCTCGTTGTGTCTTAAAGAGTCCTTGGCTATGCCGACTCGGGTACGCTTCGTATGTCATGTGCACTGCCTTGTACATGATGGTGCTGTACGATCGAGCCCGTGTAGGCCCCACCACGAAAACTTCGGACGAAATCTCTATCATATGTTTGTTCTGGCTTATTCTGCAAGCCAATCCTTTGTTTTGTTTTGAGTTGTGGTGTTCGAGTTGCTTCGAAGTCAAATATTGATTCCATACCTTTTCCAGGTGGTGTTCTCATGTTCCTATGTGAATATCAATCCTTCTTGATCATCGAGTTTGTCGTGTTTATCCTTTTTCACCGGCGTGTTTCTCTTCAAGTGGATCCGATCACTTCAACACCAGCAAGATCAATTATCATTTCTTATCAACGTGTTTGTTTCATTCTCAATGGTGTTTTCCCACCCTCCCACCCTTTTTCTTCAAGGACTCAGATTTCTTAATCAACTATCCATTGATCGACGGAAGTCTCTCCATTCTTATCCGGTGTTTCTCATGAAGATTCTAACGGAGTTTCTAGTTCATAATTCTTCACTCTTTTCTTCTCCGGTGGAACCAATTCAAGCTTTCGGTGTTGATCTCATATCCCTTTTTCCTCGTTTCAAATACCTTCTCATGCGGGTGCACCTCATAATCATTCACCTCTCGCTGTTCAATTGTTCCGGAGTGGTGAAGATATCTCAGAGGGATCGTCTTGTCATTCAAGATCCGTTAATCCTATTTTGAGGATGTTTATCTCATTCAAGCCTTTTAATTCAACCATTGCATTCTCTCTTTTAAATCGTTCTACGGTGTTTCTTTTGAGTGGGCCCTAACCCACAGGTCTTTTCCCAGGATCTTACCTGACTCTTCTTATTTTCCCGGAGCTATCCTCAAATTTCTTTTCGAAGTTTGACGTAAGAATGATTTATCATCAGTCAAATGCCTTCTCCTAGATCTTTCACAATTCTTTTCATCGTTGGCTCAACCTCTCCTCTTTTAATCATCCCGGAGTGTCTCAATAATTCATGGTGGCGTCTCTCATCGTCATTCTCTGTATTTGAAGACCGAAGAAGATTTTTCTCTCAATCTTGCTCCTTTCTCTTCAAGATTCGTGATGCTAGCTTACTGCCATCCTCTCATAATTGTTTTGGTTGTGAGTATTCTTTTCACCTATCCGGAGCAATTGATTATCCGGAGTCCATCATTTCAGGTTTTTCATTCTTAGCTTCCAGTTATCATTCTCCTTACCGGTGCATCATTCAATATTCTCTAATCAGTTTGTGATCCCTTCATTCACTTGTATCTAAATTCTCTCAAGTATCCTCGTTCATTTCATAATTCTTTCTGGTGTTCCTTTATCTTTCCTTCGGTCATTTTAATTCTACCGGTGGTTCGTGCAAGAGTTCCCGTCATTCGTTATCATATCAATTCATTCGTTGTTCCAATCCTACCAGTGGTTCGTTGAAGACGTTCTCAAGTTTTGATATATCTCTTTTAATCCTTTCTATGAGAATAAGTAGTATGCCAAATCCATTGATTGTCATCAATTTAATTGGTGAAGGATAAGCATAATGTAATTCTTATTCTTGTTTCATCCAAGTGTGATTAATTCCTTATTCCGGAGGTGCATCATGTCACATTCTGGGTTCGAGATGCTTTATCTTTTCTTTTCCCGGAGTTCCTAGCTCACGCAATTACATCACCACGGAGATTCATTTAAATCATTGCAAGGCTTCAACCTTATTCTTTTCATCCTCCATTTCGATTGATCATTTCTTTTATTTCCGGAGTTCTCATGAAGGTTCTACATGATGGTTCATCAAGGATTTAATTCCTTCTCGAAGTGTTCATAGATATTCTTTTCTAAGGAGCTCAAGCGTTCTTCATCTTGCATCTAGAGTGCAATTCTTTCTTCCGTATTATTGGAGGTGGTATTATGCCATTCTTGATAATTTGAGTTCATGTTTCATGATTCACATGTTGTCAAGGATGACATATTTTAAATCCATCATTTTCTTCATTGGAATTATCTTGGGTTATATTTCACCCAAAGTTTTCCTTTAAGGATTGTCGCTCTCATGGTGTTTATGAATGATCCAATTTCTTCATTTATCCTTTCCGGTGCGATATACTTCTCGCCTCCTTGTTCATATCAATACAATTATTTTCCCATGAGTGGCAGGTTGTCACCTCATAATTGGAGATGTATTCCATAAGACCATATCAAGCTTATTCTTTTCGTTGTTGGTTTTCCAACAACTCCGTTCTAGCTTTTGTTGTAAGCGTGCTACCTCGAGATCTTGTTTTCCTTCGCTCATCCCATTCCATTCTTACTTTTATTCCGGAGGCATTGCGATGTTGCTTTCTTCAACCATCATCTCGTTTCATCTAAGATCATGTTCTTTCCTGTGCTTATCCATCTAACCGGAGTGTTGTGTCATCTCTTCTAGTTCTTTTCATCTTATCAACTCTTTCATCTCTTTTCAACCGAAGTGCTGCCCGAATTTGTAATTCCTTGTTCCTCTTCCCTACCGGAGTGCTTTGAACTTTGTTCTACTTCGTTGCATTCTTACTTTCAAGTGGTTTAAACTCTTCAAGGTTCTTTGGTCTCACTCGTTTGTCAAAGAAGCAACTTAGTTTTACCTCTTCTCTTTCTCTTCCGTTGTCCCTCCGGTGCCATTCTAGATCTCGGGACGAGATCCTCTCGTAGTGGTGGAGTGTTGTAACGCCCCAAGACCGATGTGCCAGGTGTCTTCCAGTTATTCGTTGTTGTTGCCTTGTCATTGCTTGTGTGTCATGCATTGCATATCATGTCATCATGTGCATTTCATTTGCATTCATGTTCGTCTCATGCATCCGAGCATTTTCCCCGTTGTCCGTTTTGCATTCCGGCGCTTCTATCTCCTCCGGTGGTCCTTTCTACCTTCTTCTCGTGTGTGGGGGTCAAACATTTCCGGATTGGACCGAGACTTGCCAAGCGCCCTTGGTTTACTACCGGTAGACCGCCTGTCAAGTTTCGTACCATTTGGACTTCGTTTGATGCTCCAATGGTTAACCGAGGGACCGAAAAGGCCTCGTGTGTGTTGCAGCCCAACACCCTTCCATTTTGGCCCAAAACCCACCTAAGCCTCCTCCATCATCTCGGTCGTTCGATCACGATCGCGTGCCCGAAAACCGCACCTCATTTGGACTCTCCTAGCTCCCTCTACCTATATATATGTGCTCTCCTCCGAAATTCTCGCGCAAACGAAACCCTAACTCCTCCCCTCGCGCCACCGGACACTTCTCCACCGCACCGGACATGTCCGCACCGCCTCTCAGCGAATCCGGGATCGCCACGTGGCCGTCGCCGTCCCGCCGCCGCCGCGGCCCGCCAGGCCCATCATGGACCCGCGCGAGCCCGATTCCGCCCGCCCGCCGCCTGAGAGCGCCACCGCCTGCGCCCGGCTCGCCGGAGTGCTCCGCCAGCCGTGCTCTGCCGCCACCCTCGCCGGCGTTGGCTGCCGCCACCACATCCCGCCGGTCGCCGGCCTCGGTTCCCGTGCGCAACGGCCGGACTGACCAGCGCCTCGTCCTCCACCGCGCCCGCGCGGCCTCACCTTCCTCCGCCCCGCGCCCAAGGTCACCGGCCGCCGCAGCCGCCGGCCATGACGACCCGCGCCGGCGCTGCCTCACCTCGTCGCTCGCCGCCGCGCCATGGCCGCTGCCGGCCCCGCAGCTCACCCCAGGCCCCGCCTCCGGCTAGATCCGGGCAGGAGCGCCCGGATCCGCTCCTCGCTGACCCCCTCCACGTCCGTCCTCGCTGGAGAAGACCCCTCCCTCGCCGGAGTTGACCTCGGGATGTGTGCCTTCGTTGACCTAGATCCAGATCTGGAGGGTATAAATTTCACTAAGTCCCCGAGATTACCAGATTCATATGCCCATGTTCATCATGTCGTAACTTTGCATCCGTAGCTCCGTTTTGCGCGTGTAGCATATCAAAATGTTCATCTCAGAGAGTACATAATTTCACCCCATTGCATCATTTTCATTTGAGCTCATCTTGATGCCCGAAATGCTGTTGGAAGAGTGCTATTTGAGTTAATTGTCAGATCGGCTGCACCAAATAGCTATTTGTCATTTTTGCCATGATTTTTGTGTGCATGGTATGCCCCTGAGCTCTACATGAGTTTTTTTATATGCCATGCTATCTTTCCAGAGGTGCTATCCATGTATTTTTGTGATATGTGTGGTGACTAGCACAAGCTTGCTAAGTAGTGCATTCGTTAATGCTGATTTCAGGGACTTAGAATTTCACTAAGTCCTTGATCTGTTTTTATCAATATGCCATATGTTCATGTTGTTTCCTAGTGATCCGTGCCTCTTTTGAGGATGATCAGTAAGGATGATTTGCTAATATTGTTGTGCTCTATCCATCCATGTCTTTCTTTGCATTTATGGAGCACCCTAGCTTGAGTCAATCGAGCTCTACTTTTGCTATTTCGTAATTCCTGGCAGATTGTCTACTTGTTAGCGAATTTGCCGAGGATGTTGTTGTTGATCCGTGCATGCTATGTTGTTGTTCTTGCCATGTCTAGCTTGTATAATATGTAGTCCTGATGGGTGTATGCTTAGATTGTCATGCCTTGCTCTGTAGTGAGTGCATCGAGCTCGTAAACGTGCCTACTTGTTAACAGATTTGCATGCTCCAGTTTTTCACTAAGTCTGTAATCTAATTATGTTTTTGCCATGTTCACATGCTTTCAATTGTATTTTCTGATCCCTTTTGGCTCAAGGTCACTAAGGGACTTTTGTTAATCTCTTTGAGTACCTCCATGCCATGCTTTACTTTGCCATGTTAAGTTCCTGTAGCATCTAGTTTTCATGCTCCAAAGTGTGCTACCTGATCTGAAATTCCAGACTAGTGTTAATTTCACCAAGTCTGAAATCTGTTTACCATTTGCATTTTTGCCATGCTTGTTTGAGCCTGTTAATGGATGAATTGTCCATAGCTCAGTGTTCATCTTTTGTCAAGCATCATGAGTGGATCCTTTCCATGTATTTTGCTGCCATGTTTGAGTACTGTAGCATAATAATCTTGATGCATTTAGATGACTACTTGCTGTTTATCGCAGACCGGTGCCATATTTGTTTTGCTTGCCATTTCCAAACCGTGCAACCGATTCCGGTGTTCTTTATATTGATTTCAACCGAAATCACCTCACCTTTCCAGTGGCACACTTGTATTTCCAAGTTGAGGCCAGGTTCATTCATTCCCTTGCAAATCATGCATATGCATCGCATACCACATCCCGCATATCATACCATGTTCATGTGTTGGTTGTTTACTATGTTGTGTGCTTCTTTCCGGTGTTTGCTTCTTTGGTTTGGTTCCGGTAACGTCGCGTTTTTGAGGAACCGTTCATCTACGTCCGTTTGTCTTCTTCATGGACTCGTTATTCTTCTTTGCGGGATCTCAGGCAAGATGACCATACCCTCGAAATCACTTCTATCTTTGCTTGCTAGTTGCTCGCTCTTTTGCTATGCCTATGCTGCGATACCTACCACTTGCTAATCATGCCTCCCATATTGTTGAGCCAAGCCTCTAACCCACCTTGTCCTAGCAAACCGTTGTTTGGCTATGTTACCGCTTTGCTCAGCCCCTCTTATAGCGTTGTTAGTTGCAGGTGAAGTTTGAAGTTTGTTCCTTGTTGGAACATGGAGATCGTTCCTTGTTGGAACATTGTTTACTTGTTGGGATATCACAATATCTCTTATTTAATTAATGCATCTATATACTTGGTAAAGGGTGGAAGGCTCGGCCTTATGCCTGGTGTTTTGTTCCACTCTTGCCGCCCTAGTTTCCGTCATATCGGTGTTATGTTCCCGGATTTTTGCGTTCCTTACGCGGTTGGGCTATTATGGGAACCCCTTGACAGTTCGCCTTGAATAAAACTCCTCCAGCAATGCCCAACATTGGTTTTACCATTTACCACCTAGCCTTTTCTTTTCCCTTGGGAGTCACGCTCCTGAGGGTCATCATTATTTTACCCCCCCCCCCCGGGCCAGTGCTCCTCTGAGTGTTGGTCCAAACTAGAGTCCTGTGCAGCGCCCCCTCGGGGAAACTCGAGGTTTGGTTTTAGTTGTATGGAGCGCTCATCTGAGTGTGCCCTGAGAACGAGATATGTGCAGCTCCTATCGGGATTTGTCGGCACATTCGGGCGTTGTTGCTGGATTTATTTTAACTTGTCGAAGTTGTCTTGTAGAACCGGGATACCGAGTCTGATCGGAATGTCTCGGGAGAAGGTATATCCTTCGTTGATCGTGAGAGCTTGTCATGGGCTAAGTTGGGACACCCTTGCAGGGATTTGAACTTTCGAAAGCCGTGCCCGCGGTTATGGGCAGATGGGAATTTGTTAACGTCCGGTTGTAGAAAACCTGAAGTTGACCTTAATTAAAAAACATCAACCACGTGTGTTACCGTGATGGTCTCTTTCTGGCGGAGTCCGGGAAGTGAACACGGTGTTGGAGTTATGCTTGACATAGGTTGCTCTAGGATCACTTCTTGATCATAGTTTCTCGATCGTGCTTTGCCTTCTCTTCTCGCTCTCTTTTGCGTATATGTTAGCCACCAAATATGCTAGTCGCTTGCTGCAGCTCCACCTCATACCTTTACATTACCCATAAGCTTAAATAGTCTTGATCGCGAGGGTGCGAGATTGCTGAGTCCCCGTGGCTCACAGACACTTCCAAAACCAGTTTGCAGGTGCCGTTGAACCGTGCAGATGACGCAACCAATCTCAAGGAGGAGCTCGATGAAGATCTTGTCCTTTGTGTTGTTTCGTTCTAGTTGATCAGTAGTGGAGCCCAGTTGGGGTCGATCGGGGACCTTGTCGCATTTGGGGTTCTTCTTTTATTTTGGTTCCGTAGCCGGACCTTGATTGTAACTGGATGATGTAATGCTTTATTCATGTATTGTGTGAAGTGGCGATTGTAAGCCAACTATGTATCTTTTCCCTTATTGTATTACATGGGTTGTTTGCGAAGATTACCTCACTTGCGACATTGCTTTCAATGCGGTTATGCCTCTAAGTCGTGCTTCGACACGTGGGAGATATAGCCGCATTGAGGGCGTTACAAAGGGCCTCACCTCGGCGCTCTGGACCTCACGTGGTGACACACCCTCTACCCCCAGGTCTCGTTATCTTCTCACACCCAGACATACCAACACAGACACCACACAAAATGTTTCTCCTCGTGCCTCTATCCCCTCCCCCCTTGCATATACACACTCAAGGGCATCTCTCGCCATGACATCATATTCGTCTCTCTCTCTCTAGACGTCTCTGATTTCTCGTGCTACCTCTCCCATGTCCCCCCCTCCCGCCGGCCCCTCTATCCATGCCTCTCTCGGGTATGTAATACACACACATAGCTCTCCAGGCCTTGCCAAATACATCAACTACACATTCACACATGTTACATCACGTACTCCATTGATCTAAAAAGCCCTCTCTTCACGTTACAAAGTTATATGGAGGAGTATGAATGTTAATTTGCATTGCATGGTGCCCACAATGATATTTATTTCGCACTGTGAATTTTTATATTTTTATACTATATATAAAGTTAGTCACAATAAAGAGAAACGAAGAACATCTCTCTCTCTCTCTCTCCATCGCATACACGCCCTCTACGCCCCTTTCACGTACGCGCACAAACTATCTCCAGGTCCTCTAAAAGTACGCCCCCAACACATTCACGCATGTTTCATCTTTCTCTCACGATATATACAGTGACGATCATTGTATTTGAAGCGAAAGCATGATACGTACATTGGACTTCAGAATACACTCATTAGGGTCACCATTTATGTTTTGTGGTTATTATACAGTCATGAGCTCACCATACAGCTCTGTATTTTGTTAATACACGACTAGTTGACTAGTTAAATGCTCCATGTGGCACCTCTAGTGTTGCATCACATTATCTCACTACCATTGGGCCCACTTGTCGGCAAGTATAAGAATGAAAGCAAACGATAAAAAATATTGGACAGTGGTTCGAAGTCATGACTAAGGGAGTCCTGGACTAAGGGGTCGTCGGGCATCCAACCGATTGGATATGGGCCGGACTGATGGGTTGTGAAGATACGAATACCGAAGACTCTACCCGTGTCTGGATGGGACTCTCCTTGGCATGGGAGGCAAGCCTGGCGACCAACTATGAAGATTCCTTTCTCTGTAACCGACCTTGTGCAACCCTAGATCCCTCCCGTGTCTATATAAACTGGAGGGCTTGGTCCATAGATACCCCTGAATAATCATAGCCAGGTTAGAATCTTAGGGTTTAGCCATTATGATCTCGTGGTAGATAAACTCTTGTAATAATCATATTCATCAAGATCAATCAAGCAGGACGTAGGGTATTACCACCATAGAAAGGGCCCGAACCTGGGTAAAACATTGTGTCCCCCCTCTCCTATTACCATCAATCCTAAATGCACAGTTCAGGACCCCCTACCCGAGATCTGCCGGTTTTGACACGGACATTGGTGCTTTCATTGAGAGTTCCACTGTGACATTGACGACAGGATCGATGGATCGCCTTGTTCTTAAGGACAATATCACCACCGGAGGAGCACTGGCCCTTGGCCAAACCCTCCGGCTGGGCGGCTTTACCATGACCGCCCGTTCGGTTGCTAAGCCGACGATGACCTCTAGGGTCATCTAAAACCCCCTTCGTATCGAATCCGAACACTCCAAGCAGATGGATCCAGTGGAGCTTTCGTCTTTAAACGAGCTCCTAGATCGCATCGCCGCCCTGGGGGTCGCCACAGACTACGATCGAATTGGGCTTAAACCCCATCAAAGAGAAATCAAATCTCCACTGATCACCAACCAGATAGCGATAGTCGAGGAGCGAGACGACAACTATTCCTCCATACTAAAGACGGACTATGTCCGGATCTCCGGCTTTGAAGAGCCGGACACCCACCTGCGAGGAGATGCATCCTGCCCTCCGAACATTGAATCGAACAACGTGCCGAAGAAATTAGTGGATATCCCAGAGCCCGATCTGTTAAGTTTGGAAGTCCTTCAGACTCCGGATCCAAAATTGGGTCAGGGTTCGGATTTAAAACCACCCACCCACCCAAATATAAGAGCTCTCATGAGCATACAACAACAGTCTCAGGAAACGGTCCACCACTTCTGGGCCAGATTCCTTCTTGTCAAGGACAAGATTAAAGATTGCCGCAACGAGGAAGCGATCTCAGCGTTTCGCACCAATTGCATGGATGAAGGAATCCTCAGCGCCATCAACCGCCGTCGCATACTATAGTTCGTTGACTTGGAAACTATCGTACAGAAGTACAGCACAATGGAAAGCACCTAGGAAACTCAGGCAGCTCATTGGGAACCATCGGTCCCCACTCAATCCCTCATTCAGGCGAAAAGGGCACACCCTTGCAACACGCCCAGTCCAGTAGTAAAGAAATACAAATCCAGTACGAGGTGCAGAATCATTCTGGAAGGATGGCTCGATGGGCCATGCAAAATACACGCAACACCGGATAACATACCAACACATAGCCTTAGAGCATGTTGGATACTCCGGCAAGTGGCCAAGAGGGGCGAGGATATCCTCACCAAGAATACCCCAGAACAACACCCCGTGGTAGACGACGACCCCGAAGTGCTGACGGTCTTCGAGACATTCGCCTCAAACAATAGGCGCAAAATGGCACTCCGCGGACTCACCGAAGTATGTCAAATAGCAACAATAAACACTTGGAACGACACGGCTATAACTTTCAATGCCGGTGACGAACCAAAATACAGGACAGTCCGAGTACCAGCCGCCTTGGTCCTCGGTCCAATCATGAACGACTTTCGGCTCACCAAGGTTCTCATGGACGGAGGCAGCAGAGTAAACCTCATCTATGAAGATACACTCAACAAAATGGAAATAGACAGGAGCCGCATCAAGCAAAGCAGCAGGACCTTTTGAGGAATCATTCCTAGTTGGGAGGCACGGTGTGTGGGAAAAATAACACTCGACGTAGTATTCGGCACGCTGAAGAATTACTGGTCAGAAGAAATAACCTTCCAAGTGGCCCCTTTTAATAGCGGATATCACGCCCTCTTCGGGCGAGATGCATTTACACACTTCTAATTTGTACCTCATTACAGGTACATGAAGCTTAAGATGCCCGGGCCCAACGGCATAATCACTCTCGCCAATGATCCTGACATAGCACTCCGCACCGAAAATAAAACCACATCCCTGGCCCTTGAGGCATTATCTGAAGCCCTCACGGCCGAAGAATTAACCGCACTGCGCTCCACGGTGGACAGAGACGATGTAATTTTAGACAAATGCCCCAAATCCACCTCCTTCAAGCCAGCGGAAGAAATAGTCAAATTCCAAGTCCATCCAACGGACCTCAAGAAGACAACATCTATTCGGGCACAGCTAGACCCAACGGTCGACGCCGCGCTACGGGATTTTCTTTGTGAAAATTGGGATATATTCGCCTGGCACCCTTCTGACATGCCAGGAATCCCATGTGAGCTGGCCGAACACAACCTCAGCATATTAAAGGGATACAAACCAGTCAAACAAACACTACAGCGCTTTTCTGAACCCAAACGCCAAGCCATGGGAGAGGAGCTAGCCAAGCTAATCGAGGCCGGATTCATTAGAGAAATAAAACATCCGGACTGGCTGGCAAACCTGGTGATGGTACCAAAGAAGGATAAATCTTGGCGCCTGTGTGTCGATTTTAAAGACCTCAGTAAGGCTTGCCGTAAGGATCCCTTGCCCCTCCCCCGCATCGATCAAATCATTGATGCTACCGCAGGAAATGACTCACTGTGTTTCCTCGACGTATATTCCGGATACCATCAAATTAAAATGAAGGAGTCTGATCAAGCTGCAACAACATTCATCACCCCATATGGGCCATTCTGCTTCAACACCATGCCCTTCGGGCTCAAGAATGCCGACGCCACCTACCAACGCATGATCCAAACATGCCTGGAGAAACAGATCGGAAGGACAGTTGAAGCCTATGTGGACGACATCGTAATCAAGACAAGGCACGTCAAAACACTAATAGATGACATTTGACAACCTCCACGATATGACATTAAGCTCAATCCGGAAAAGTGTGCTTTTGGCGTCCCTGCAGGAAAGCTGCTGGGCTTCATCGTTTCCAATAGAGGAATTGAAGCAAATCCAGCCAAAATCCGAGCTCTGTCACAATTGGCTACGCCAACAGACCTTAAGCAAGTCCAAAAACTCGGGTGTTACATGGCAGCTTTAACCCGCTTTATCTCCAGACTGGGAGAAAAGGCACTGGCACTCTATCGCCTTCTACGGCGAACCGATCACTTTGAGTGGACGAACGCGGCAACAACCGGACTGGAAGAAATAAAAACCCTTCTAATGAGCAACCCAATCCTGGCCGCGCGAAACATCGGTGAACCCATGTTACTATACATATCGGCAACACATCAAGTGGTGAGTGCCGTGCTCGTCGTTGAACGAGAACAGGACGGACACAAATTCCCGCTTCAGAAGCCAGTATACTACATATCCACTGTCCTTACACCATGCAAATCCCGGTACCCCATTATCAAAAAATAGCATACATAGTCATCATGGCATCCTGAAAGCTACGACACTACTTCCAGGAGTATTCAATCACGGTGTCTTCTAAAGTACCACTCAACGACATAATAAACAACCGCGATGCCACGGGCCGGAATGCCAAATGGGCCATTGAGCTCCTTCTATTTGATATTACATACAAACCACGTTGAGCTATTAAATCCCAAGTACTGGCTGACTTCATCACCGAACGAACAGAGGCCGAACTCCCTAAAGAGTACGACACATATTCCAGTTGGGTTATGTATTTCGACGGCTCCAAAATGCTGGCAGGGCTAGGAGCGGGCGTCGTTTTAACGTCCCCCACCGGAGACGTTGTTTAGTACGTACTCCAAATACTTTACACAGACTCCAACCATGCAGTAGAATACGAGGCCTTATTGCATGGTCTCCGAATGGCTGTCTCCATGGGCATTGATACGTCCATTTTGCATCATGCTTTTATATCGATATTTATTGCATTATGAGCTATTATTACACATTATGTCACAATACTTATGCCTATTCTCTCTTATTTTATAAGGTTTACATAAAGAGGGAGAATGACGGCAGCTGGGATTCTAGGCTGGAAAAGGAGCAAATATTAGAGACCTATTCTGCACAGCTCCAAAAGTCCTGAAACTTCACGGCAGTCATTTTCAGAATATATAAAAAGTACCGAGCGCAAGAAGTTCACCAGGGGGCCACACCCTGCCCACGAGGGTGGGGGGCGCGCCCTACCCCCCTGGGCGCGCCCCCTACCTCGTGGGCCCCCTGGTGGCCGTCCGATGGCCATCTTCTGCTATATGGAGTCTTTCGATGAGGAAAAAATCATAAGCCATCTTTCCGGACGAGACTCCGCCGCCACGAGGTGGAACCAATCTAGGGCTCTGGCGGAGCTGTTCTGTCGGGGAAACTGCCCTCTGGGAGGGGAAATCATCGCCATCGTCATCACCAATGCTCCTCTCATCGGGAGAGGGCAATCTCCATCAACATCTTCACCAGCAGCATCTCCTCTCAAAACTCTAGTTCATCTCTTGTATCCAATTCTTGTCTCCAAGTCTGGGATTGGTACCTGTGGGTTGCTAGTAGTGTTAATTATTCCTTGTAGTTGATGCTAGTTGGTTTATTTGGTGGAAGATCATATGTTCAGATCCTATATGCACATTAATACCCCTCTGTTTATGAACATGAATATGCTTTGTGAGTAGTTACGTTTGTTCCTAAGGACATGGGAGAAGTCTTGCTATTAGTAGTCATGTGAATTTGGTATTCATTCGATATTTTGATGAGATGTATGTTGTCTCTCCTCTAGTGGTGTTATGTGAACGTCGACTACATGACACTTCACCATTATTTGGGCCTAGAGGAAGGCATTGGGAAGTAATAAGTAGATGATGGGTTGCTAGAGTGATAGAAGCTTAAACCCTAGTTTATGCATTGCTTCGTAAGGGGCTGATTTGGATCCATATGTTTCATTATATGGTTAGGTTTACCTTAATACTTTTGTTGTAGTTGCGGATGCTTGCAATAGAGGTTAATCATAAGTGGGATGCTTGTCCAAGTAAGGTCAGTACCCAAGCACCGGTCCACCCACATACCAAATTATCAAAGTGCCGAACGCGAATCATATGAACGTGATGAAAACTAGCTTGACGATATTCCCATGTGTCCTCGGGAGCGCTTTTCTCTATATAAGAGTTTGTCCAGGCTTGTCCTTTGATACAAAAAGGATTGGGCCACCTTTCTGCACTTTATTTACTCTTGTTACTTGTTACTCGTTACAAATTATCCTATCACAAAACTATCTGTTACCTATTATTTCAGTGCTTGCAGAGAATACCTTGCTGAAAACCGCTTGTCATTTCCTTCTGCTCCTCGTTGGGTTTGACACTCTTACTTATCGAAAGGACTACGATAGATCCCCTATACTTGTAGGTCATCAAGACTCTTTTCTGGCGCCGTTGCCGGGGAGTGAAGCGCCTTTGGTAGGTGGAATTTGGTAAGGAAAAATTTATATAGTGTGCTGAAATTTACTGTCACTTGTTACTATGAAAAGTAATCCTCTGAGGGGCTTATTCGGGGTATCTTCACCCCGAGCAGTAGAGCAAAGAGTTGCTCCTCAACCTACTGAACCTACTGAAAATGAAAATGTCTGCTTCGAAATTCTTTCGGGTATGATAGAAAAACTGCTAGCCAATCCTTTTGCAGGAGATGGAACAAAGCATCCTGATGAGCACCTAATCTATGTGGATGAAGTTTGTGGATTATTTAAGCTTGCAGGTGTGCCCGGAGATGTTATTAAGAAGAAGGTCTTCCCTTTATCTTTGAAGGAAGATGCATTGACATGGTACACGCTATGTGATGATACGGGATCATGGAACTACAAACGATTGAAATTGGAATTTCATCACAAGTTTTATCCTATGCATCTTGTTCATCGTGATCGCAATTATATATATAATTTCTGGCCTCGCGAAGGAGAAAGCATTGCTCAAAATTGGGGAAGGCTTAAATCAATGTTATATTCATGCCCCAATCATGAGCTCTCAAGAGAAATGATTATTCAAAAATTTTATGCTCGGCTTTTTGATAACAATCGCACCATGCTCGATACTTTTTGTGCTGGCTCTTTTATGATGAAGACTATTGAATTCAAATGGGATTTATTGGAAAGAATTAAGCGCAACACTGAAGATTGGGACCTCGACAAAGGTAAGGAGTCAGGCATGACACCTAAGTTTGATTGTGATAAATCTTTTATGGATACCAATGTTTTCCGTAAATTTAGCACTAAATATGGACTTGACTCTGAGATAGTAGCTTCTGTCTGTGAATCTTTTGCTACTCATGTTGATCTCCCTAGGGAGAAGTGGTTTAAATATCATCCTCCCATCGAAGTAAAAGTAGCTGCACCTATTAAAGTTGAAGAAAAGACTATCACTTATAATGATCCTATTGTTCCTACTTCTTATGTTGAGAACCCACCTTTACCTGTTAGGATAAAGGATCATGCTAAAGCTTAAACTGTGGTTCGTAAAAGCAATATTAGAACTTATACACCTCCTGAGCAAATTAAAGTTGAACCTAATATTGCTATTGTTAAAGATCTCTTGTCTGATAATATTGATGGGCATGTTATTTATTTTTGTGATGAAACTGCTAGAATTGCTAAACCTTGTGCTAAAGATAAACCTAGACCTGTGGTAGGCATGCCTATCATTTCTGTTAAAATAGGAGATCATTGTTATCATGGCTTATGTGATATGGGTGCTAGTGCTAGTGCAATACCTATTGACTTATACAAAGAAATTATGCATGATATTGCACCTGCTGAGTTAGAAGATATTGATGTCATAATTAAACTTGCCAATAGAGATACTATTTCAACAATGGGAATTGTTAGAGATGTTGAAGTCTTGTGTGGGAAAACTAAATATCCTACCGATTTTCTTGTTCTTGGATCCCCACAAGATAGCTTTTTTCCCATTATTTTTGGTAGACCCTTCTTGAACACTGTTAATGCTAAGATAGATTGCAAAAAGGATGTTGTTACTATTGGTTTAGGTGATATGTCTCATGAATTTAATTTCTCTAAATTTCGTAGACAACACCGTGAAGAGGAATTGCCTAGTAAAGATGAAATTATTGGTCTAGCTTCTATTGCCGTACCTCCTAGTGATCCTTTAGAACAATATTTGCTAGACCATGAAAATGATATGTTTATGAATGAAAAAGGGAAATAGATGAAGTATTCTTTAAATAGGAACCCATCCTGAAACACAATTTGCCTGTTGAAATCCTAGGGGATCCTCCTCCACCCAAGGGTGATCCCGTGTTTGAGATCAAACAGTTACCTGATACCCTTAAATATGCTTATCTTGATGAGAAAAAGATATATCCTGTTATTATTAGTGCTAACCTTTCGGAGCATGAAGAAGAGAGAAAACTCTGAAGAAGCACCGTGCGGCTATTGGATATACTCTTGATGATCTTAAGGGCATTAGTCCCACTCTGTGTCAACAAAAAATAAATTTGGAGGAAGATGCCAAGCCAGTTTGTGATCATCAACGACGGATGAATCCTAAGATGAAGGAAGTTGTAAGAAAGGAAATACTAAAGCTTCTTGAGGAAGGTATAATTTATCCCGTTGCAGATAGTCAGTGGGTAAGTCCTGTCCATTGTGTCCCTAAGAACGGAGGTATTACTATCGTTCCTAATGATAAAGATGAGTTGATCCCGCAAAGAATTATTACAGGTTATAGGATGGTAATTGATTTCCGCAAATTAAATAAAGCTACTAAAAAAGATCATTACCCCTTACCTTTTATCGATCAAATGCTACAAAGATTATCCAAACATACTCATTTTTGCTTTCTAGATGGTTATTCTGGTTTCTCTAAAATACCTGTGTCAGCCAATGATCAATCAAAGACTACTTTTACTTGCCCTTTTGGTACTTTTTCTTATAGACGTATGCCTTTTGGTTTATGTAATGCACCTTCTACCTTTCAAAGATGCATGATGGCTATAGTCTAACTTTTGTGAAAAGATTTGTGAGGTTTTCATGGACGATTTCTCCATTTATGGATCCTCTTTTGATGATTGCTTAAGCAACCTTGATCGAGTTTTGCAGAGATGTGAAGAAACTAACCTTGTCTTGAATTGGGAGAAGTGCCACTTTATAGTTAATGAAGGTATTGTCTTGGGGCATAAAGTTTCTGAAGGAGGTATTGAAGTTGATAAAGCCAAGGTTGATGCTATTGAAAAGATGCCATGTCCCAAGGACATCAAAGGTATAAGAAGTTTCCTTGGTCATGCCGGTTTTTATAGGAGGTTCATTAAGGACTTCTCTAAAATTTCTCGGCCTCTGACTAATTTATTACAAAAAGATATACCATTTGTCTTTCACGATGATTGTGTAGAAGCATTTGAAATACTAAAGAAAGCATTGATCTCTGCACCTATTGTTCAGCCACCTGATTGGAATTTACCCTTTGAAATTATGTGTGATGCTAGTGATTATGTTGTAGGTGTTGTTCTAGGGCAAAGAGTTGATAAGAAATTAAATGTTATTCAATATGCTAGTAAAACTCTAGACAATGCTCAGAGAAATTATGCTACTACTGAAAAAGAATTCTTAGCAATCGTATTTTCTTGTGATAAGTTCCAGCCTTATATTGTTGATTCTAAAGTAACTATTCACACTGATCATGCTACTATTAAATATCTTATGGAAAATAAAGATGCTAAACCTAGACTTATTAGATGGGTTCTCCTGCTACAAGAATTTGATTTGCATATTGTTGATAGAAAGGGAGCTGAGAACCCCGTTGCAGACAACTTGTCTAGGTTAGAAAATGTTTTTGATGACCCACTACCTATTGATGATAGCTTTCCCGATGAGCAATTAAATGTCATAAATGCTTCTCACACTGCTCCATGGTATGCTGATTATGCTAATTACATTGTTGCTAAATATATTCCACCTAGTTTCACATACCAGCAAAAGAAAAAATTCTTCTATGATTTGAGACATTACTTTTGGGATGACCCACATCTTTATAAAGAAGGAGTAGATGGTGTTATTAGATGTTGTGTACCTGAGCATGAACAGGAACAGATCCTACGCAAGTGTCACTTCGAGGCTTATGGAGGACACCATGCTGGAGATAGAACTGCACATAAGGTATTGCAATCCGGTTTTTATTGGCCTACTCTCTTCAAGGATGCACGTAAGTTTGTCTTGTCTTGTTATGAATGTCAAAGAATTGGTAATATTAGTAGACGTCAAGAAATACCTATGAATTATTCACTTGTTATTGAACCATTTGATGTTTGGGGCTTTGATTATATGGGACCTTTTCCTGCCTCCAATGGATATACACATATTTTAGTTGCTATTGATTACGTTACTAAGTGGGTAGAAGCTATTCCAACTAGTAGTGCTGATCATAACACCTCTATTAAGATGCTTAAAGAAGTTATTTTTCCAAGGTTTGGAGTCCCTAGATATTTAATGACTGATGGTGGTTCACATTTTATTCATGGTGCCTTCTGTAAAATGCTTGCTAAATATGATGTTAATCATAGGATTGCATCTCCTTATCACCCACAGTCTAGCGGTCAAGTAGAATTGAGTAATAGAGAAGTCAAATTAATTTTGCAAAAGACTGTTAATAGATCTAGAAAGAATTGGTCCAAGAAACTTGATGATGCATTATGGGCCTATAGAACTGCATATAAAAATCCTATGGGTATGTCTCCGTATAAAATGGTTTATGGAAAAGCATGTCACTTACCTCTAGAACTAGAACATAAGGCTTATTGGGCTATTAAAGAGCTCAATTATGAGTTTAAGCTTGCCGGTGAGAAGAGGTTATTTGACATTAGCTCTCTTAATGAATGGAGAACCCAAGCCTATGAGAATGCCAAATTATTTAAAGAAAAAGTTAAAAGATGGCATGACAAAAGAATACAAAAGCGTGAGTTTAATGTAGGTGATTATGTATTGCTATACAACTCTCGTTTAAGAATTTTTTCATGAAAACTTCTCTCTAAATGGGAAGGTCCTTACGTTATCGAGGAGGTCTATCGTTTCGGCGCCATAAAAATCAACAATTTCGAAGGCACAAATCCGAAGGTGGTGAACGGTCAGAATTAAACATTATATATTAGGTAATCCTATAAATGTTGAAACCAATGTTATTGAAATCATAACCCCGGAGGAACACACAAGGACACTTTCCGAAACGTTTCAGACTCCGAAAAGGAATAGGTATGTGGTACGGTAAGTAAACCGACTCCAAAACAGTTCTAATGGCAATTTTCTTCCGTTTTGGAATATTTAGAAAAATAGAAAAATAAGAAGCAGTCCGGGAAGAACACGAGTGCTCCACAAGGGTGGAGGGCTCGCCCTACCCCCTGGGCGCGCCCCCTACCTCGTGGGCACCTCATGTGCTCTATGGACTCCATTTTCGTACACGACACGTATTTTGGTCGGTAAAAATTCATTATATAATCTCCCGAAGGTTTTGACCACCGTATCACGCAAATATCTCTTGTCTTTGTTTCGAGCCGTTTTCTGTTAGGGTTGTCAAGGCCAGGCATTATGTCGTCTCCCTCCTCCTCCAACCATGAGGGCAACGATGCTTGGCTAATGAAGATAGAGCTGAAAAGAGAAGAACCCATGGAGATCAACAAGGATGAAGGGATCAAGAAGGCCACAGAGGACCAAGTTCCGGCAACAGAAGAAATCCTTCAACTTGATCACAATCTTCTTACCCCAATTGAGATCGAAGCTTTCAAGATAATTGAGTTAGCTCGTATACAAAATAAGTATCTCACACGTGAAAATATTTTGTTGAAGGAGCATATCATTGCACTCAAAGGCATTATCCGCAAGTTAGAAGACCTCCTACGCTCGATGTGCCACTATCCATCATCAACAACTCCACCTTCTTCATCAACAAAGAAGAACTGAGTATCGGGTATGGGCTCTCCCCTTGGCAACTACCAAGCTTGGGGGAGTGCCCCGGTATCATATCGTATCACCATCACTTTTATATTTACCGTTTTTCTTAGTTCGATCCTTTTGGTAATATTCTGATCTAGTAGTATAAAGCTTTTAGTATGATCTAGTTGTGAGTTTTGCTTTATGATCTTTCTATGTAATCGAGTCCGTGAGCTATATATAATAAAGGTTAGTGTTGAGTCAAGGGCTTGATTATTTTGCCATGATCTTGAGTGAATAAAATAAAAGAGAAAGCATAAAAAGGAAATAAAAGAGATCATATGGATCTTATGGAGAGTAATGAGCTCACATAGAAAAAGTATGATGAATAAAAGCTGTTTAGAGTTGACAAACATAGTTTTGGGCATCGTTGCAATTAATAGGAAGTAATAAAGAAAGAGAGGTATTCACATATAAATATACTATCCTGCACATCTTTTATGATTGTGAGCACTCATTTAAATATGACATGCTAAAGAGTTGATGTTGGACAAGGAAGACAACATAATGGGTTATGTTTTCTTGCATCTGAGATAAATTATATTGTCTTGGATCATCCAACATGATTGAGCTTGCCTTTCCCCCTCATGCTAGCCAAATTCATTGCACCAAGTAGAGATACTACTTGTGCTTCCAAACATCCCTAAACCCAGTTTTTCCATGAGAGTCCACCATACCTACCTATGGATTGAGTAAGATCCTCCAAGTAAGTTGACATCGGTGCAAGCAATAAAAATTGCTCTCTAATTATGTATGACTTATTAGTAGGGATGGTAATTTTATCCACGGATCTGGATATCAATGGATACCCGACCCAGTTGGGCAAGGGTATGGAGCACATTTTCGCCCATGGGTCCATGGATATGGATACCCACGAACAGCCAGGTTGGGCATGGTTATAGTTTGTGCTCCATGGATATCCAATGGATACCCGTATGACATGTGGGGCCATATGCCAGTGATAGTAGAAAGAGCGAATCAATGGGAAATGGCAGGAAATATGCAACTTGTTCCATGAGCTATATGCTGGAGAATCAACCTCTGGTATGTCACACTTAAGGACTCATCGTATTACTTGTTGCCTACTTATGCATGTAGCTTATGTTGTCATTTGTGAGTGAATGATGATGAGTTAATTTGCTCTTTGGGAAGGCTTCATGCTGACTTTTCTATGCCCATGGAGCTCCATGGGTATGTGGGTATCCAGTGGGTTTGGACATGGGCACAAGTTTTGCCCATGGATAATTTGGTGGATGGGCAGAGGGTAGGAAGATGGGTCATGGGTTGGATTTGGACCAGCTCCACCCGCCCCAAACCCGACCCATTGCCATCCCTACTTATTAGTGTGGGAGAAAATAAGCTTTATACGATTGTGTGATATGGAAGAAATAAAAGGGACAGACTGCATAATAAAGGTCCATATCACAAGTGGCAATATAAAGTGACATTCTTTCGCATTAAGATTTTGTGCATCCAACCATAAAAGCGCATGACAACCTCTGCTTCCCTCTTCGAAGGGCCTATCTTTTACCTTTATGTCCTACCTTACATAAGAGTCATGGTGATCTTCATGCTTCCTTTTTACATTTTATCTTTTGGCAAGCACAACATGTTGGAAAGATCCTGGTATATATGGCTAACTGGATGTGAGTTTTCATGAACTGTTATTGTTGACAATACCCTTGAGGTAAAACGTTGGGAGGCAAAATTATAAGCCCCTATCTTTCTCTGTGTCTGATTAAAACTCCATACCCATAAGTATTGCGTGAGTGTTAGCAATTGTGAAAGACTATATGATAGTTGAGTATGTGGACTTGCTGAAAAGCTCTTATATATTGACTCTTTCCTATGTTATGATAAATTGCAATTGCTCCAATGACTGAGATTAAAGTTTGTTAGTTTTCAATGAAGTTTATGATTCATGCTTGAAATTGTGATTGAATTGTTACTCTAGCATACACTACAAAAAAATACACTTCTGTGATGATACGTGTTTGTCACAGTAGGTCACTTTTTTTGTCATGCATGTACATCCATGACAAATTTATGACAGAATCAAGATAGTCATACCTGTGCTGTCGTAGAAGTGTTCCATGACATTACCAAAATTATCATCATGGAAGTGTCCACTTCCATGATGATAAATCGCGCGTCACAGAAGTGCTTTCATCAAGGGTGACCGACACGTGGCATCCACCGTAACGGAACGCCATTAAGCTATCGGGTCGGGTTTTGGATCCGATAACCCGTTAACAGCCCCGACCAATGGGAAATTTCCACATGTAAAATTCTTATTGGCCGGATGAAACACATGTCAGCTCGTCAGTGGGTCAGATAGGCGCCTATGATATGTCAACACGTGGCACGGCCCAACAGTGGCCCATTTAGCTTACAAAGCCGGCCCGTTTGACTTGGTCAAAAGTTAACGGGCTGGCCCATGAAAAGCCTGTTAACGGTCTCTTCGCAAATAGCCCATTTTACGGACCATGAACTCACGGCCCGTTAGGCCCTAAAGGAAATCGGCCCAACAACGTCATGTGGGCCGTCGAATATAATACCAGCCCATTTCACTTTCGGCCCATGTATGGCCCACGACGTCTTTCGGCCCATATGAGGCCTTCGTATCTTTCGGCCCATTACAGGCCCATGGTGAGTCTAGCCCATAATGAACAATAATTTTCTTTATACCCGTTAACGGCCCGTGATTTACATGGGCCGTTTCCAGCCCGTGTTAGCTTTCGGCCTATTGACGGCCCATACGTTCTTGGGCTCCTTTTCGGCCCTCGATTACTTCCGACCCGTTACTGGCCTGTTCCACTAATGGGCCAAATTCGGCCCATGGCAAGAGTTGGCCTGTTACTGGCCTGTTACCCTAATGGGCCAAAATCGGCCCATGGCAAGAGTCGGCCCGTTTCTGGCCTGTTAACCCGTTGCCATGTTTCCAGCCTGTCCTATATTCTGGCCCATTAACGACCCGTTATGCCTGTGATAGAATTAAGCCTTTGCTATCCTACAGCCTGTTAACGGCCTGTTACCGTGCTGGGCCGATACCAATTACGCCCGATTATGGCCCATGTAGACACATTTATCCGACGGCCCGAGGCCCACCGATTACAGGCCCATTTATCGACGGCCCGTAGGTGACCCATGGATCCTACGACCCGTATATGGCCCATGGTAGTTGCGTCCACTAGCAAACCAGGGAAAAAGAAGACTAGGAAATAAATAAGGCCGAAACTAACGCTAGGCTATTAAGGCGATTGCACAGATTACATCCACTCGGCATCAAAGATCGCCACCAGTGCAAATATAGGGAACACCCTACACTATACAAAAATGGCTTGCTGTTTTCTTCAGGTGGTGGCTGCACATTAAGAATACATTTTGTATCGCACCAAAACAAATTACAACTATATAACAAAAGGAAGGTTGGCATAAAACTTAACAGTCTAGCAGATAAATGCACCACCAGAAGTTCAGAAGCTCAGTTCATTTGACCTGACTGTTACGTTTTCATGTTGTATTGTCCGATGGAGCACCATAACCCTCGCCTTCATTTCCCCTAGGCTCCTGAACAACATAGCAAATGTCTGATAGTATGGTTTCAAAACCATGCATATCTTGACGACATTGAGCAATGTTTCTCCTTGTTTCACAAAGGGTCTCTGTTAGGGAATGGACTTGTGTCTGGAGCGCAGATACAACATTGCTTTGAGCTTGCATATCTTGATCATGAGGCAGTTTGGACGATATTGCCTTAACAACCAACCCAGTATTACACAGGAACGTGCTTTTGGCACTGTTAGTGGACAGGTACTGACCCACTGCAGCAAGAGCTGACATTGCGGTTATAGTTGCCTCGCCACCTTCAGAAGGTGGCGATTCCACCATTTTTTCCATAGCTCGCTGAAAAGTTGAGGTTTTACATTAGTAGTACCAGAACATAAGATATTAAGGAGGCAGCAAAACCAAACAAAATAGCTTTGGTCTATATACAGAACTTATTTTGGTGAACCCATGTAAAATATTAGTTGTATTTTATTGCAAAGTACATAATAAAACCAGGTTCCAAACATATGACCATGTACCATCGCTAATGTATTGTCTATTTCTTCACATTGTATTGAGGGCTAAGGATGAATAGACGAAGTTTATAATACGGTAAGCATAGTATGACGTCATTCATATCACAAAACAACTGAGAACAGACAAACAGGCAATTGTAACGTTGTGTGGGCAAGTCCAGCACGGAACTAGATTATGGGTCAAGATCAAAGGAACATCACTCCTCTCTTTTAAGCCTTGTAAGGTGCAATGATACGCTAAGACAATTGTGTATAAAATTGAAAAGAGTAATAGACATTTGCTGCAAACCGTGCAGTTCAAGGCACACGTCAGAGTAAGTAGTAGTTAAAAGGCATGGGGATTAAGGACTTACAACAGCGGCTTTGACTGGTGTAGTCATGCCCTTCTTCTTGCTGGTGTGACAGTCCTTGAAGATTTCAACATCATTTGGTCCAGGTACTTTTTGGTCCTTGCAGGCTTTCCTCTGCATTTGGAACAAGTCAGTGTGCAATATAGCTACGAGATCCTGTCATCTGTTGGAATTTCACTTTCGTACGGTTGGTCTTGTTCTTTGAACAGTTCACCTACAAGAAGATAGATTTGTATGGCACATGCGTAAATAGGACTTTAACATGTGATCTGATGACATATATATAATGTACCTGATACTTCGGATCGGACCAGTGTTTAACGAGGCCTCTCCAGTCTTCATCAGATATATTTTCCACTGGAGATGTTTGGGCAAGTTCACTGTTAGCCTTGCCTTCAAAGTGAGTTTTCCTCAAGTTATATCGATACTGTCGCAGAGCAGACTTGAAAACATGGGTGCAAGCTTGTCTGGTTGCATCATCTTGGCTATCCAACTATAACCTCATCTGTTGAAAATTATGGGAGTCTCATTATCAGCAACCTAGAAAGTATTGGACAGAGCAAGACGATATTACTAGTTTCCATACATAACCATACTTACAAATAAATGGTCGAGGAAGGTGTTGAACTGGGTTTCGTCTTTTTCATTCCTGTACTGAATCCATGTTGGGGGGATACGTACATGACACCTAATAGCAACCGCTGCCTCTGATACTAACTTGGCTGACTCTGTAGCATCACGTGGCCTTTTTAAACCTGCCTCAAAACGGATCTCCATTCTTCCTCCTCTAGATTTAGTTAACCTATCAAGCATTATCCCTGATGTTTGTTTCCTCTTGCGCCTAGGTGCTAGTCCAACAACAAACATAGGAAGTGTTAGTGTACATCAAACTGTGAGACTACATATAAAGAAGCATGCAACTATAACTTGACTCCAACAACTACCTTCTTGCTGTTGAAGCTCACAAGGTTCATCAGATATTGCCAAATAGTCTTGTGTCAAGAGTGCTTGGGAAGTAGTGTCAGGTGGCAAGGGAGCTTCGGAACATGCTGCTAGCTCAGTTGACGCACGAGTATGTCGTGCAGCTAGTAGTACTGTGGTAGGTGTTGCAAGAACTAGGGCTATATCTGCTTGTTTGGTGGCAGCTATTTTTTCTGTTTGTCTTTTTTTGCAACTCGTGTAGCATGGGATGTCGTGTTTGTAGAATTTTCTGCTGGACTTTGACCTTCTATTGCACCATCAGTACTAGCAGAATCTGCAGGATTCATCCGCTTCTCATTCCCTACCATTCTGTGTTTCTTCCTCTTTCTCTGTGCCATGTTAAGTCAAGCCGACAAGAAAAATGAATAACAATTTAGTTCTTCAGAACAAATTGATGCGTGATGCAGACGAACTGAACTTTGATGTTAGACAACCACATGATAGGAGGATGTAATATGTATGAAAAACAAGACGGAAGAGATAACCAGAACTATGATGTGTAAACTAAGAAGAAGACATTTCACCAAATTAGAAGCAATGCAATGGAAGGTAGACACCATATGAAAGATGCTACAAATATCGCTCTGCCAAGTTAACAATGTCTCATCATAAATGGCGTTTAAACAAATGTGAAGCAGTACAAGAAATAAATCATATGCAAGATGCAAACAACATCACATTACCATGTTAGAGGTCTCTCGTCATTAGTGCCATTGCATATTCACAGCTTATGATGTGTAAACTAAGAAGGCATTTCAACAAATTAGAAGTAATGAAAGCTAGACACCATATGAAAGATGCAATGAATATCACTCTACCAAGTTAAAACTGTCTCGTCATAAGTGCCATTTCAACAAATTAGTAGTACAAGCTAGAAAAGAATGTGAGATGTAACCTATATCACACTCCGAAGTCAAACGTGTCTTATGATAAGTGATTGTTGCAGGTTACACAACAGTAGTAATATGATGTAAGAACATGGTGTGATAGACAGATATTGTATGTTCTAGAAACAGGAGCATGTGTCTTACTCAAGTATAATGTGTAAAGTAAGCAGATGGAATTCAACAAAATTAGAAGCAATACAAGCTAGACATCACACATAACATGCAACCACATATAACAGTGCCAAGTTAGAGGGAGCACCGGTGATGCTGCACTAGGGGAGATGTGCTCATCATAAACACAACGTTGTTGAGTGTCTATGCATGTGTTGTCTTGGAAATCATCTTGGGGGTGTGGAGGAGTATAAACTTTAGAGGCCCTCCGTTCGGAAGGAGCACCTTTATCCGCTGCCTTGCTAACTTCCTTCCGCTTTATTGATTTTGAATTGTCAAGTAAAACCGACAAGAAAAAGCAATAAAATTGTCTCTTCAGAACTCATTCATGCATGATACTGACAATCACTATTTTGATGTAAGGCAAACACATGATACCAGGATGGAATATGTACGAAAAATAGGACGGCATGGCATGTTCACAACTGTTTGTGTAAACTAAGCAGAAACCATTCCAGCAAATAAGAAGCAATGCAAGCTAGACACCACATGAAAGATGCAACCAATATGACTCTGCCAAGTTAAAAGCGTCCCATCATAAATGGAATTTCAACAAATTAGAAGCAGCGCATGCTATAAATCATATGAAAATGCGACTAATATCGCACTGCATATACTAAAGGTATCTCGTCATGTTGATTGATGCGGGATACAAAAAAACAATAGTTTTATGTAAGGACATGCTTAATAGACAGATGTACTATGTACTAAATACAGGAAGGCATGTCACGTTAACATGTATAATGTATAAGCTAAGCAGACTAGCACATGCAGTTTAACCGGATTGGAAGAATTACAATCTAGACACCATATGCAACATGCAACCACATATCACGCTGCCAAGTTAGAGCAAGCACCTGCGATGCTAGTGCAGGGGAAATGCTGTAATCAACTACAGAGCTACGTTCACTATCTTCATGTAGCATTTCTGTTTCTTGAGAATCATGTCGGGAGGCTAACGCTGCATTCTTTAAATGAGGAGTAGTCCCCTTGCCTGCCTGCCTCGTCATAAGTGATTGATGAGGGATATACAAGAACATTAGTTTGATGTAAGAACATGGTTAATACACAGATGTACTAGTATGTACCAAAAACAGAAAGGCATTTCATATTCAAAGGTATAATGTGTAAGCTTAGCAGATGCAATTTAACCAAATTGGAAGCAATACAAGCTAGACATCCGGCTGGAGTGGTGAGCATGATCATCTAGGACCTGAGAGCCTGGTGGGAGGCGGGCTGCTTCGCCACCATCGCAGCTTTTTAGTTGGCTTCCAGGTGATGCCTATCTTTGCTGGGCTTGTCACTGGCTCAGCCAGTGCCCTGACTAGCTATTTGTCTTCTAGTGCTCACGGGATGGTGGTTCATGTAAAAAAATATCTTTCGTTATCTTATCGACTTCGGCCTTTCGAATAAAAGCTAGACACCATATGGAACATGCAACCACATATGACACCGCGAAGTTAAAGCAAGCAACTGGGATGGTGGTTCATTGCGAGCGAGGTCATCAACTCCAGATCTACGTTCTCCGTCCCCATCTGCTGACACTGCACCCATTAAATCGTTGAAACGTGTCTTGCCTAGCCGCACAACAAGCTGGAGCGACTTATCTCTTTTCTTTTTGGCTTCTCTCATGGCAGCAGAGTCTGAAATACCCTTGCATAAAAACACAACAGTGAGAGTAAGGGTGAAATGTGTGCAGAACTAGTGCACTATAAAAGTAGCAGATAGCAGGTGGCTGAAAAATAAATGACAGGAGACATATGATAGCTCTACAACATTGCATGGCAAACAAAATTAGATTCTACTCAGTATGATTTTGTAATATATGAGCACAGGAAATGCAGGTACTCCTCCAGCACCAGTATGATTTTGTAATATATGAGCACAGGAAATGCAGGTACTCCTCCAGCACACCACCACATGTGGTCATATCTAAGATAACAGTCGACTGAAAATAAATAGGTCAGTCGATTTTTTAATGAACCATCCGATCTATAAGGAACGGGCAGATGGCCTTCGTCTACCTCCCGCCAGTCACTGTTGACGATCTTTCTTGAACCGCCAGTGACCACCAGCCCAGATCCCTGCCTCCGCCGCCCCGCCCTCCCATCGACCTCACACCACCGCCGTGCTTGGAAGCGCCCCCAGGCCATCCCTTTAATCCCGGCCGACCTCCAGATCGAGCTCCAGTAGCTCTAGGCCGCACATGCCCCTATGACAAACACCAAGGCGCTGCTTCCCCGGCGTAATAGGCGTACTAGCGCCTGTTACGCCGGGGAATGCTTCCGTTAATTGGGAATCAAGTGGCCAGAAATTGAAATTCAGGGGGGCGACGGACCTCTAGCTAAGGTGAAATAGTATATGAGGAGAAACCTTGTGCATCAGAGTTACTAGGAACATCTAGTATCAAGAAGAAGCGGTCAACTAGTGTCTTCTGTGGGATGAATACCTTGCAAGCAGAGACGTAAGATTTGCACGAATAAGGGAAGAGGAGTACCTTTTTCGGTTGCCGGTGTGGTCACCCCCACATGTCGCGCTGATCTTCTTGTTTTTACCGGGAAACCGATGTTCTGGAGGGTGCATGCTTGGACGAACCCATGGCGAAATTGTTGACCGTGCTGCCGTGGCCGTATGTCGGCGGAGGGGAAGCAGATCTGAGGCGGCGAAGGACGGCGTAGCAGGAACAGCTCCGGTGCGGTGGAGGGTGGCGAAGTTGGAGAGGCAGCGGTGAGGCGCAGGACGACGTGGTTGAACTGGCTTGGGTACGGACGGCTCGGCCTCGGCTTCAACCACTAGTCGTGGAGGGCATTGCGGTGGACGACGACGTCGGGGTATCGGCTCCGGCGTGATGGAGGAGGGCGGCGGTTGATGGGTGGGATGGGGTGGCGGAAGGAGGACGCCGGGGTTTCGCGACTAGTGGAGAGGTAGTTTTGGCACCCACGGAGTACGAATGGGGAATCAGACGGGTCTGGGACGCGCTTGTTTTTGGCTTTTTTGAACAGAAGATGGGATGCGCTTGTTTGAAATTTGGGGAAAGTACAAACTTTTCCCCCTCTTAATTTTGGGACCTACTGCGGGTCGGGGGTAGGATGGTAGTCCCAGGTGTCCCAAAAAGTGGGCAGGAGCGATTTCGGCCACGCGCATGTGTGCTTAGGCACCATTGTGTATGAATGTTTTTCGGATGCGGTTGCGTGGCGTCTAGATGAAGCTACAAACCTACCCCGGTTTAGACCTTTGGACATCGGGCCGGTAGGTTTCACGGGTCGGAGTTATTAGAAAAGTAATTTCCTTGTACTACCAAACATTGGTCTCACGTGGGTTCGGGCGAGTAGAGGCTCTTTTGGCGCTTCGTTCGAAATTTTGAAACACAAGCATTCACGTTTAGAGTACTCTTGAACTATGAGGATTGACCTAAATATACAACATTATATTTGACCTTGTATGTTTGAAAACCTCATTAAATTATACGCTTCTTTTTGAAATTTTGACACTTGAAAATACTATAACTACGATTATTTTGGAATGGAGGAGCTAAATTTGAATCTATTTTCTACACGACTACATATACTATTATGTACAAAATCAGAGCAAAGATTGGTGCCCCCATAATTTAGGTATGGTTTACAAATGCCATGATATCAAATTCAAATAATTGAATGGACTTCATATTGAATTCGATTTTTTAAACCACCTTAAGTTGAATTCAAATGTATGCTAGTTCATAGGTAGTAGCTATTTATAATGTCCATTGTGTAACTTTCGTATGTATAATGTGCTTTACACACACAACATGAACTATACTCATGTTTATATTCAATTTCTAAAGCGATGCATTGTCTGGAGTTCAAAATACTAACTATGTGGATCAATTGTGTCGAATAATAACATAGACATGCCCAAATTCGATAGAATCTAGATGTCTGATGGATCAATGACCGCTCCTTACGCGAATTGCAAATATCATGATCCCATCCTAATATTTGGATACAATTTATATCTTTAATCAATGTGTAGAGCAGTCTTTTACGTGTAGTTTCACTCTCCATCGGTGGTCTCTTGCACATGCTCACAGACTCTCTCCCGAGGTGTCTTTCTCGCACACATGCTCTAGATATAACCCTCCCTCTCTCTCGTAACCATTTACAACTGTTTTCACTAACCTTTATCATAAGCACTCTTCCTCTCGCAAACATACACACGCACAATCCTCATCGACCCTTTCTATATACATGGACCTGCCTAGGTGTCTCATGTACGCACATTATCTTTACGCATGTCTCTCACGCATTGTCTCACACCTCTCTTCCTAATCGACGAGTATGATTCTAGCAGAGCATTCTGTAGGATGCCCCTTAAAGTTAGGTTGGATGAATAGTAATATCAGAGATAAAGGGGTTACCTTAGTCCGAGAACCTAGGGTTACAAATCCTAGCCGGCTTTGTCAGTGGACACAGAGTCCTTCACAATTCTGCTATCTTTGTCTTGTATGACTAGTCATCCATGGGTCTTCCTAAATGCGTCACGGGCCAACCAATGTGGCGCAGGACGGAACAGAACGAAGGGCCTCACCTCGACCCACCGGATCTCACGCGGTGACACACCCTCTGCCCCCACGTCTCATTATCTTCTCACACCCACAAATACCAACACAAACACCACACACGTATAAAATTTCTCCTGGTGCCTCTATTCCCTCCCCCCTTGCATATACACACTCAACGGAATGGAATCTCTTGTTGTGACGTCATATTCGTCTCTCTCTCTCTAGACCACTCTCATTTCTCGTGCTATCTCTCCCACGCCCCCCGTCGGCCCCTCTATCCATGCCTCTCTCGAATACGTAATACACACACATACCTCTCTAGGCCCCGCCAAATGCATCAACTACACATTCACACATGTTACATCACGTACCCCATTGATCTAAAAAGCCCTCTCTTCATGTTTATTTCGCATACAACATTCCTTTTGAATAAAGTGTGACCAAAACAATATTTTAGAGTTTCTACATATATACAACATTACAAAGTATATGGAGGAGTACGAACGCTAATTTGCATTGCATGGTGCCCACAATGATATTTATTCTACACTGTGAATTTGTATATTTTTATACTATATACAAAGTTAGTCATAATAAAGAGAAACGAAGAGCATCTCTCTCTCCATTGCATACCCCCCTGTACGCCCTTTCACGTATGCATACAAAACTATCTCCAGGTCCTCTAAAAGTAAGCCCCCCAGAAAATTCAAGCATGTTTCATCTTTCTCTCGCGATATATGCAATGACGATCATTGTATTTGAAGCGAAAGCACGATATGTACATTTGACTTCAGAATCCACTCATTACAGTCACCATTTATGTTTAGTGGTTATTATGCAGTCACGGGCTCACCGTACAACTCTGTATTTTCTCATGACATGACTAGTTGACCAGTTAAACGCTCCACGTGGCACCTCTAGTGTTGCATCACATTATCTCACTACCATCGTGCCCACCTGTCGACTTGTATCTACTCTACATCTACACTCTTATAAAATACATAAAATACACTCTTATAAAAAACAGAGTTGGTGATGATGGTGTGCCTGCCATCCTGCAATATCGGCCGTCCGATTTATATCTGACGGATAGGAAAGAAACTATGGCAATTTTGCAAAAAGGTACCCACACACCTCTCCACATTTGCAAATAAGGCCTTCCCTTGTTCATCCTTTTCTCTCACAAGATAAACAAGTCATACAAATGCATCTTGATGTTACGTGCAACGCACGGGCATCTTGCTAGTAAGAATGAAAACAAACGACAAAAAAATATTTGGACGGTGGTTCGAAGTCATGACTGCGGGCACAGCGGACAAGGTGGCCTTGTATTGGTATGCTGAGCCGTCTGTTTTAACACACATGAGCTGGTGTGGTGATTATACACACACGCACGCATGCACACGAACTGCATCCACGCAACACTCACACACACACATGCACCCACAAACGCATGCAACACTCACACGCACGCACGCAACACTCACACGCACACACGCACGCATGCATGCACACACCAGTGCACCACATGACCAACACACACTCTCATGGTCAAGTGCTCAACCTACATGTGCATGCGCACACATCAGGCCCTGACAGACACATACACAACCAGGTGATTCCCGCGCACGGGTTGGAGCCTTGTCACGCCTGCGTAAATTTGTGTTTATCTGACCTTTTGCCTATGCGAACTGATAGGTGGGACCCACAACGAACGTGGTCAATTTAACTAGTCAACATGGCGCCACGCAGACTATCTGGCCGGTCAACAGAGTGCAATCTGATGCTGAGCTGTGAGCAAGTGACCGTATAATCACCGCAAAACGTATATAGTGACCGTAATCAGCTTATTCTGAAGTTCGGTGACCGTATTACGCTTTTCTCTCTGTAGGCCCTCGAAAACTACATCTCTACACGTTCTCGCATGTTACATCTAACAACTATGCAATACAGCACTACTACTACATTCTAACACAATAAATCATATGTGTTTTAAGTTTTACTAGATATCATATTGTTACTTATAATTATTCAGTTTGCATACATTGAAATTGCCTTTGAAATGTATGGTCAATATCATCTACCGCGCGGGAAAAATCCCGCCCTTTCCGGTTTAATCGGGTTTGTATCGATGGATCATGCGAAACAACAAAACTATACTAGTACTATACAGTACAAGTGACAGTTCACTGGGCCGTCGTGTCGTCTACTCCTCTGTCGTAAGAGTGGAGCGCTCGCTTTCATAAATCTTCTAGTCCCTTTTGCTGACATGTGGGACATCAAGCTACCGGGTCCACGTGCCATACCGGAATACAGTGCAGAGCAGCCGGGGTGAAGCACCCCAGTCATGGCGCCGACGTAGTAATGAGCAATGAGGCGTCAAATCACAAAGCTGCACCTTTCCCGCAGTTAAGTTGGAGGGACGAAGCAACCATCATTTCACTCGTTGCTGAATCCGCTTCTCCCTCATCTTCTTCAACTTAACCACATGTTGCTTCTGCAGTTGTTCTGCCTCATGTGGGACACGGATCCTCTTGGTAAAGCACTGACACGTGGGACCGCATGTTAGCAAACCGCTAGGACAACGTCCTCCGAAAATAAGAAGCCTAATCCTAGACTTACAAAGGGCTATGTAGCTGCTACGTATACTTTCCATCGAATCTATATATGCCCCCCTGATTTTCAGGTGGGGTGGGCCTAATCCTCTCCTTTAATCCAATCAAATAGTCCCACATCACATCAGTTCGTAACTTTACGTAAACCATTACGTGGATGTAGCATTTCTCAAATAAGAAACCTCCCCCGCCATCCACGTGGCAAAATCACCTCCTTTTTACTAATCTCGATTCTATAATTTTTTAGATCAATATAATTTAGATTTGTATAGATAGCACACATGAGCAAAACCAAGTGGTACGGTTACGGGCATCCACAATGTGTAGCGAAATGTGAAAATAGCTTTTGGCATCGTGGCAACCAGTGTGGACGGTGTTGCCAAAGCGAAATAGAAGGAACCGAAGCTCCGTGATTGATTGATTGAAGGAATAGAAAAATTCAACGTCTCTCCTCTTTCTCCCATGCTTGTACGCATGTAGTACTACAGTATAGAGCACAAAGTCTACTCCCCTGTCCCTTGTATCACAAATCACAAAGCAGTGAGGCGTCAAATCACAAAAGTACGGACGAAGCAACCATCATTTCACTCTTCGCTGACTCCACTTCTCCATCGTCTTCTTCGAGAAGCCATCTCACCGCATTAGTTACTCCTAGTAGTACTAGTAAAGGACTTCCTGGATGCAAATGGTGTTCTCCGTCGAACGCACTTCGCCAAACCACCACAAAAAAATATCATCGACGTCACCGCAATGGGGAAGGAAGTCAAATATAGTTACTACCTCCATTTTTTTGTACACAAGGCCAGTATATCAAAATTACAGTTTGGAAAGGGCCACCAATACTAATCGAGGCAAAATTGATGGGGTTAGGAACCAAGGACATTAATATCCCCTTCATGCATGCGGAAGTGAGTAGGTTGGTTTGCATGGCGCTGCATTAATCAAGCGACGAGGAGTGAGATGGTTAGCTCTTTGGTCTTTGGAGAAGAAAATATGCATTAATTGACATGTGAAACGAGGATTTGTATCGATTAAATCCCGCGAAGGAAAACCCGACCTTTCTTTTTTAACACTAGTACTCCTAGTACGTACTAAAAAGAAACGGAGGGAGTACGTACTTATCCTGTTTGGGTCTAGGCCTTGCATTGCCAAACTTCGCCACACATTTTTGCCAAGCTTGCCTAAAGTTTTCAAACTGAGAAGGAGGTACACTTGAGTACGGCTATCGCGGTCGCACTGCACCCACACACGGTCGCTCCTGCACATCGCGGTCGCACCGCACCCTCACACCGTCGCTCGTGCACGCCGCAAACCCAACCAAGGGAACGCACCCTCACTGACACGTGCTGTCGCATGTGAACACACCAAAAACAGCCATCCTATCGCTGACACATAATTTTCGTTCATAGAGTATGTTTATCCAGCTGCATGTTGGGGAGTATCCGTACGGCCCGTGCGGTGGTCTGTTGGGGAAGAAGAAGAGGTGAGGAAGAAGGAAAGAAGGGTTAGGAGACGTAGGATATTCATCCAACCGCCTGAAATGGTAGACTGACCCAAGTCAGGCGACTTGCATAACAAATATATGTTTTTACACAGCAAAAGATCCATGAAAACAACAACATAAAGAAAAACTATCACTGCTTGCGGAAATAGACAGCCTCGTCGTCTTTGGCTGCCGGCGCGAACCAGCCGTCACTGTCGACGTGTGTCTCCGCACCGTGGTTTTCCTCGGCCTCCATCTACTCGTTCAAGCGGAGCGTGCGGGCGCTCTGCACAGATGAGAGCACAGCCCGGTTCAAGTCGAGGACGCCCGGTTCCGCCTGCAGGAGGGCCTCGATGGCAGCGGCATCCGCGTGCTTTGCGTCGAGTCGAGCCTCCGCCACCCGGTTCAAGTCCAGGACGTCCGGTTCCGCCTGCAGGAGGGCGTAGATGAGAGCGGCATCCACGCGCTCTGCGTCGAGTCGAGCCTCTGCCGCCCGGTTCAAGTCCAGGACGTCCAGTTCCGCCTGCAGGAGGGCCTTGATGGCAGCGGCATCCGCACGCTCCACCTCAAGTTGAGCCTCCGCCGCCCGGTTCACATCCACGACATCCGGTTCCACCTGCAGGAGAGCCTCGATGGCAGTGGCATGTGCGCGCTCCGCGTCAAGTTGAGCCTCTGCCTCTCGGTCCTCCTTTAGTATCGCCATGTTGAACCGCTGGTCCGCCTGCACCATGCGGGACTCGGACGCCGGCACGAAGTCGACGTCCATCGTCTCATACCCATCATGGGCCTTCTGCGCCATGACCTCCACCATGAACATTGGATCGGCTTCCTCCTCCTCGTAGCTTGGCTCCAGAGAACTCGGGGATTGGCCCGCCGCAAAGCGAGCTTGGGAACGAAGGTCTGTGGCGCCGACCGCCACCGCGATTTCTGCGCGGCGCTCCCGCGTCAGCATCTTGTAGTAAGTGATCTTGCGGCGCACCATGGCTTTCTGGCGAACTAGGGGACGCTTGATGGGGGCTAGGGGATCGAAAGGTGGGGGAATGTGCTGGAGATTTGGTGTGGTTTTAGGGCAGTGGCTGGCGTAGGCCGAGCAGCGAAGGTTCTGGTGTGAATAGTGGTTCCGGTGACGACCGGTCAATCGGTTTTGACTGTACATCGCTCTTGTCACGTTAGCGTTGCAGCCCGGCATGCTGGACCCTCCATGTCGCCCACCGAATGGAACACGCTTCGTCTTGTGTTTTCGCTCGCTTGTGGGATCACAGTTGAGAGCAAACCGACGTCCCTCCCCCTCCCCCGCCCGCTTCATTTATTATACCACCACTCCCTCCGTTTTATGTGGAGTAAGTAAAAACAGAGGGAGTATTACTATGGATGAGGATCCCCTGACGTGGCCAAACCCATTGAGTAACTGACATGCGGGGCCTAGCAAGCATGGGGTCCGCCAGTAAGTGACCGAAAGGGAGGGTAAGGCAGGGATACCTACGTCAGAGGATCCACTTCCACTATACTACTTTGACCAAATGTTAGAGTAATAATATATGACATGCACCTTACACAAATGTTAGAGTAATAATATATGACATGCAACTTACACAAAGCATACAGGGTCTAATGCATTTTTCGAGGCTAACTTTGACCAAATGTTAGAGTAATAATATATGACATGTAACTTACACAAAGCATACGGTCAAATTCGTATGTGAAAGGAGTTTCCAATGATATAATTTTCACACTATACATCTCATGTACTATTAACCTTGTCAATAGTCAAATTGGAAACCATCTCGAGTACAAATCTAGGAGTACGTACGAATCTAAGAATATTGATTGGGCGTTGTTGAATGTTGATACCTTTTTTTATCAAAGTAGATATACTTTGACTACACATAAAACTTATATGTAAACTACTCCCTCCTTCCATCTGTATACGGCCTAATGCATTTTCGAGGCTAACTTTGACCAAAAGGTAGAGCAATAATATATGACATGCCACTTAAATAAAGCATACCATCAAATTCGTATGTGAAAGGAGCTTCCAATGATATAATTTTCGCATTATACATGTCATGTACTATTAATCTTGTCAATACACTACTAGGAAAAGGGCTATAGATAGGATTGATACTAATGGCGCACCATGGAAGCAGTGCGCCACTACTATATACTAATGGTGCACCGGTCGGTGATGCGCCATTAGTGTGGAAGGCACTAATGGCGCACCAGAAACAGGGTGCACCACTAGTATTAAATTATTTTTTTCCATTTTTCCATACATACTAATGGCGCATCAGGTCGAAGTGCGCCATTACTAGTTCTAAGTAGTAATGGCACACCCAGCAGACAGTGCGCCATTACTGTAAAAAAAATTATTCTTTTTTTGCAAAACTACTAATGCCGCATCGTTTCACAGTGCGTCATTACTAGTTTAAACTAGTAATGGCGCACTATTACCCGGTGCGCCATTAGTATATATTTTTTTACTTTTTTTTGCAAAACTACTAATGGGCAAGAAGATTGTGAACAGATAGCTAGCTAAGATCGATTGTATTTAAATCATAGTCTTCATTTCTCGATTGTATTTCATGGGCACTTTTTGATATCATGAATATTTTTAAATTTCATGGGCACTTTTTGAATTCATGAGGACACTTGATCTCGATCTCCATCTCGATCTCGATTCCCCCCTCCATCTCGATCTCGATCCCCCTCCATCTCGATCCCACCCGCACCCTCCCCCGCTAGCTCCACCGCCGCCGACAACCCACCGCAACCCTCCCCCGCTCCACCGCCGCCCAAACGGGCACCCCCCGCACCCTCCCCCGTTCCACCGCCGCCGATGATGATATTTTCAAGTAACAAATTTGAACATATTTTTAAAAAAATTATTACTGTTTTTATAAAAATATTACTGTTATGATTTAAACAAGTTTGAACATATTTAAACACAAATAAATATCAAACAGCATTTAAAATGCATAAAAAATATTGGGGAGCCTGGGAATCGAACCCAGGACCCGGGTATTTAGGTCCTGCCTAATACTGATGATCATGTGCTAAGAACAATTAAGTAGGGTTGGTTCGAAGACTATCAAGATGATGATCGTATGACTTGTTATGAATAACGAGTAGAAGTTGTATGATGATGATTAGTAGGACTTGTTAGGATTAGTATTACTTCCGACAAACTCGATGCTCGCGGTCTTGAGACTTGTAATGTTTTATCTTTGTTCGGTCTTTTGAATTCGGAGACTAATATGATGAATTGTATTCGGAGACTAATCTTCTATTGTATTCAGTGAATCTGATGTTGCTATGTGCTGCTGTCTATATTCTGTCCAATAATATATTTTGTAACCTGTGCAAAAATCAGAAAAGCAAAAAACCCTAATATTCATACTAATGGCGCACCACACAAGACACTAATGGCGCACTGTGATCATCACACCAATGGCGCATTAACTGCTGGTGCGCCATTAGAATGCCAAAGCACATGGGTACATATGGCCCCCTGAGAGGCATTCTAATGGCACACTGCAGGCTATACTAACGGTGCACTACGTGGTGCGCCATTAGAACACCAGATACTAATGGCGCACCGGTGGTGTGCCATTAGAATTTAATTCTAATGGCGTGATGCCAGTGGCGCACCGGTAGTGCGCCATTAGAAGGCAAATTCGGTGCGCCACTAGCATGCCTTTTCCTAGTAGTGATAGTCAAAGGCGGTCTTGAAAAATGCATTAGGCCCAATATAGATGGAAGGAGGGAGTAGAAAGGATAGGAGGGAGTATATTGTACATTCAAAAACGAAACGAACATTGAATACCCTTTATATATGATTTGCGGATGCTATGATCACCGGTTCAAAATTTTGAATCCGCCTTAGGTATCACGTGCCCCCACTCGTTCCCTCTTGATTTCATCTCGGGGTCCGGAGATCTATTGAAAGAGGACTAGCATGGGTACATGCGCATGGTACTCGGCGGAATGTTCAAATGAGGCATGCGGGAGGATGGACTCGACTGGAGGGCGACATGATCGATGGAGAAGAGGGTTGGAGAGGAATGAGAAATAAGAAAACGCCACATGATTATACTTGAACGGCTCAAATAAACAATAAGTTGTCTCGCTTGGCCTACATAGTGAAAGGCCTAATGCGCAACATGGAGAACTGACGCTCGAATATGGCCGGGAAAACAGGGAAACAAACATGTGGGGCACACTCGTCGGGACGACGTAGCGCAGACTAGTCCAATGGAGAAGCTGGCCCACGACTTCCTCGCCACCGACAACCGTTCATGTGGGTCGTTGGGGTCAACAACGGGGTGCAGCTCCAGCACCGCCTCTGGACACGACGATCGCGGTGAGCGACACACTCATATCATCTCTAGACACGGTCGGTTTCAGTTTGCCGAGGGTGGCGTTAGTGTTGTGGCACAACCAACGGTATGTTTGGTTTGTGCCCAAGGTTGCCCCATCAAAGTATTGGGTAGCCAAAATTTTGGTTGAGGTATTGGTTGCCCATGATTTGGCCGACATTGGCAAGAAAAATGAACTTGAGTTGGCTAGAGTTCATTGGCATGCCAAAGAAATGGCAACCATCCAAACAAAGACTAATCTTTGGGTCATGACCAAAATTTTGGTTGAGGTATTGGTTGCCCATGATTTGGCCGACATTGGCAAGAAAAATGAACTAGAGTTGGCTAGAGTTCATTGGCATGCCAAAAAATGGCAACCATCCAAACAAAGACCAATCTTTTGGTCATGACCAAAATTTTGGCAAGGTGCACTTTGGCCACAATCCAAACACACCCCAACACCCGGCTCGTCGAGGATGCACGGGGCGCCGCGACGCGTCCGCGGAGTGGTGTAGCGCGGCCAACTGCATCCTCTGGACCAGAGACCATGCCGGGTCGTCTTGCTTTTTCAATGACATGCGGGGATCGCATGTGAGCAAAGGGCATCTCCAATGTTGCCACGACCGCAGCTGACTACCCTGGCACACCAAAACCCTCGTCCCTCATGCCGTCGCGCGGTGCGTTCCCAGCCGGCGCCAGCTACCCGCATTCATGTCGTCCATTTGTATGTCGTCATTAAGAGGCTCGGTGCCCGAGGAACAACTCCGGCGACTTAATGACGCACCCAGACGCTTGGCCTCACCGGAATGCGCTACTTAAAGCGGCAATGCCCAGCTAACCTCCACACCATAGCGCATCGTCCTCCTACCTGGAACCACATCCGGCATGACCGCAAGCACGAACGCTCTGCGGGAGAGCTTGTCTTCGGGAATGGAGCTCAAGGTCACCGCCCTCGCTGAAGTCACCACACAAGCGGTGGCCACGCTGGCGGCCGACGACGGGAGCACCGTCAGCTACGCGTCCTACTTGCCGCCGTCCAACGTCCGGCACCGCCGAGGTCGGGGACTCCTCCGAGGATGAGTAGGGCATGGGAGGCGGCAGGGCATAGTGTGCCAACTGGCCGGTCCGTCTCCCGTGTTCTACTTTTCCTCGCCGGAGACCGCACCTTCACTTCACGGGTCTTGAACCCCGCCCCCGTACATGGAGATCACAGATGGAGGACGTCACTCGCTGCCGTAGAATAGGTTTAGGGTCGGGTTTCTTTTATTTTTTTGTCCTATAAAAGTTTGAAATGTAATGAAAATCTGCCGTGTTTGCATTAATCTCGGCCGGTGTATATGAACTTTCACAATACTATACATATGGTAGGAGTACTAGCAAGATGCCCGTGCGTTGCCCGGAAGATCAAGATCTTGTGGGAGAAAAGGATGAACGAGGGAAAGCCTTATCTGCAAATGTGGAGAGGAGTGCGGGTAAATTGTCATAGTTTCCTTCCTATCCGTTAGATATAGATCGGACGGCCTATATTGCAGGAACCTACGAAAGGGTTAACGTAAATTGCCTCTCTCTCCTCCCCTGATTTTCATGGTGGTGGACCCCTCCCTCCCCCCAATCTATAATCAACAGCTCACACGTTTCACATTACGTTAATTACGTAACTGGGATTACGTAGGTGTAGCATTACTCGTCCTAAAAAACCCAACTAAGCCAACCTCCCAGCATATCACGCGGGAAAAGACCCGGCCGCGCCGTTTTAGTTGGGTTACCGGATTACTAGTAGTAGTATCGATGGATCGCGCGAAGCAACATATTTTTTTTGTGGGGGCGAAGCACCTAGTTTAAAAGGAAAAAATGCGGTACACTCACAGCACTCCTGTCGCGGTCGCATTGCACCCCATACACGTTCGGTCCTGCACACGGCTCACGCAAACAGAACGCGCTTCGGCTTGCCTCTTCACTGACACGTGGGACTGCACTTGGAGAAACCGACCATGCGCCAAACTCCCCCCGCCCACCGCGCGAAAATCCTCCCCCCCCACACCCAAAAATTCCCCCCCAAATCCAATTCAACCACCCTTCGGCCAACTAGCCAATAATATTCCCCAAACCCCCCTTCCCCCTGTCCCCCTCCACTCCATTCGCTCCGCCAAAGCCGCCCTCCCCGCCGCGCCGATACGTCGGCGCCACGGTTCGGCGATCCTCTCGCTCCCAAAGTCCGCTCTCGTAGACTGCCGTCCTCTAGCCGTGCCGCCACCTCTGGCTATGTTCTTGTGGAGGCGCACGGCGGTCAGCGCCGCCACCGCTGGCGACGTTCATGTGGAGACGCACGGCAGTCAGCTTCCCCCATGGTACGCGCATTCTAGACTGAGGCCCCATTCATGTCGATGTAGCGCTGAATGTTAGCTGATAGACGCTGTTAATCTCACTATTTGCCGAAGTAGTTTACTGTCAATATGCTCTGCTTAAGAAGCTTCCTTGCCCTATTCTGCACTCAATCTGCTTAGCTAAGATGGCATGCCAAGGCCGATTAGTTGCTAAAATATCCTGCCATATATTTATTGTGACGTAGATTGCCATGGTCTAGTAGCCAATCTGTTAGGTGAAATAGCTCTACACCGTTTTATACTCGATCTTTGTTGCTGCGATGGCCTTCGATAGTTAGATGGCTGTGTGCTCGGCCTCATTGACTGCTGAAACAGCCTGCCATAATTTGGCACTCAAATCTGTTTGCTGAATTAGCTTTACATATATTTCGTTACTTAGATCTGCTCGTCCAAATATCTTGCCATAGCTTTAGACATCGACCTAGGTATTTTTTTTCTGGACTTCATAAAAAAGCATATATGTTTTTCCTGTAATATCTAGTAGAAGAACTAATTTGTATGTCTAACAGATGGACAGGACTTGGATAACTTCTGCTCGAAGATTCTCCGCTGCATATGTCGAGGGGGTTGAAAACTTCATGAACTTTATCAGAGCTGAGTACGGTGGTCCGAAATCAGATGTGCTCTGCCCGTGTAGCAGTTGTATGAATTCAGTTACAAGACCCCAGTCAACTGTGCAAAATCATCTACACTTGTATGGGATGTCGGTCACATATACTAGGTGGGTTCATCATGGTGAAGCTGTGAACGTCAATGTTATTGACTACGTGGAAGCAGCAGATCACCATCTTGATCTGCCTGATGCTCAGGTGGAAGAGGAGGAGGAGGTGGTGGTGGCAGAGCCAGTGAGTTTGACCAACATTGAAACAATGCTACGAAATGCTCGTGCATTCTGTGAACTTTCACCTGCAGAAGAAAAACGGTGGGCCCGCATGTTGGAACAATGCAACGTTGCTGTCACCCCAGGAAATAAGTTGTCAGTATTCTCAGCTATGTTCACCTTTCTTCAGGTGAAGACATCTGAGCGGATGACCAACAAATCATTCGATGCAATGTTGGCTGCTTTCCGCGAATCTTTAACAGATGCGTCTGAGCTGCCACACACCTACAGTAAAATGAAGAATTTCCTTTATGCAGTTGGAATTGGATATGATATGATCCATGTTTGTAAGAATAATTGTGTTCTGTTTCAGAAGGATTATGCCAACTTAAGTGAATGCCCAAAATGGAAATCATCAAGATGGAAAGATGGCGATGCTGTGAAGAGGATTCCTCATAATGTTCTGAGACATTTTCCAATTACACCAAGATTGCAGAGGTTGTTTCATGATGCTGAAATGTAACATCCCAAATTTTCAATTTGGAATGTTATACACTAGATCATATGCATATCATATTTTCTTGCATTTTGGTTGATCCTAGAAATTTCACGCAACTCAAGGACCCTCGGAGAGAGTTGGAGATTTCGTTATTTTCATATTTGAGAGTTTTCTCGAATTTTGAAAATAGGATCATTTGATTTATTTATTTTATCTTCAATAATTTTCCCGGTGTTAAAATATATGAGAGAGGGAATAATATGACTTTCCCAAATTTAGGAAAAAATGAAGATATAATAAATAGATCAATTTTTGTTTTCCGGTGTTTATTTGCAGTTTAATTGGATAGGGAAAAATGCGCGTTTTCGAAAATTGCATTTTAGGTCCGGAGAAAAGTTCATTTTGTTCGGCTCATTTTTAGGAGTCGGGGAAAATTTACTTTAGACTTTTCGGAGTTCGTTTAGATCTCTTTTTGTTTGTTTTTTTTCTCTCTGCGCGAGAACCAGTTAAAAAAAAATCAAAGTCCAGCGCCTTGGGCCAAAGGCCCAGCCGGCCAAGGCTACGGCCAAGGCCCCCGCCCCCAGGGAGCCGCGCGCGCCTAGCGCTGGCGCAGGAGGCCGCCGCCTCGCCTCTTGCTCTAAACCGAATCCTAGTAGGACTTTTGTCCTACTTCCGTATATTCCTTTTCTATTTCTAGATCTTTTCCTTTCTTTTTTTTCTATTCCTATTCCTAGTCTAATTCTTGTCCCCTACCCCAAGTAAACCTCCTCCTCTCCCCAATATAAATACCCAAGCACCCCCCCTCTAAATCATCAAACCCAAAGCCTAGAGCTCCACCACACCCCGCACCGCGCCACCCCTCACCCGCGCGCTGCCCTAAGCTGCCACCCGCGCCCTGCGTCACCGCCGCGCCGCCGCCTCACCCGCGCCGCGCCGCCACCCCACACCCGCGCCGCCGCCGCACCTTGCCGCCGCTGCCCATGCCCACGCCGCCGGAGCCCCTCGCCGGAGACCTCACCGGAGGTAGCCCCGCGCTACATCTATTCTTTTTCTTGGATCGTTTTCTTCAAATCGTTCCGATTCTTTTCTTCTCTAAACCGTTCCGGTTTTCTAGATCGGTTTTTCGTTCGGATTTCTTCTCCGAAACCCTAGATCGGATTCGTTTTCTTCTCCGATTTAGTTGCCTTTGGACCGTTCGCCGGACCGTTCGTCCTAACGAACGTGATCACCGGATTCTTCTAGGTTAACGACGTCCGTTCGTTTAACCGTTCTTCTTTTTCTTTTCGTTGGAATTATTCCGCGATCGCGATCTCAGATCCGATCTTCTTTCTAGTCTTTCTTTTCGCTTGTTTATCGGAATCAGGTGATTCAAGCGCCTGGTGTTTCGTCTCGAAACCGCCGTTCCGTCTAATCAACTTGAACAAGTTTTTGCTACAGTAAAATTTGACCTAGTTTCAACTTGCTAGAACCGAGTTGTTTTCTTTCGCCATTTGTTTTTCGTTCTTTCTTTGCAATCGGAGTTCTTAAGTTGAACTACTTGGTTCGTTCTCTTGTTCGAGTTTTACCTGTGCATTAGATGAGTACTTATTGTGTGCTTGTTGTTTGTCTGCGATAGATTACCCGGATTGCGCCGCTTGTTACTTCGAAACCCTAGGACTCACGGATCATCAGCAAGGCAAGTAACACTTTGATCATACCTTTTCTACAACCCATGTTTTATTGCATTAGATCAATCCTCACACATTGCATGATTAGGATCTAATTAAATTGTGGGATGGGAAGTAGATGAGGTAGTACCTATTACCTGTATTATTATGAAACCTTTGGGAATTACTCTACGTTTGCTTATATTGCCATGCTATGCTAGTAGACGTGGATTGGGTGAGTGATATCCATGACAGATGTGAGATTGATAATTTTAATGGTTTATCTAAGGTGGCAACTTAAACACACATCTGGGTGGATTGAGGCACCTGATGTCTATCAGGACTTGCCTGTTTTTTTTTGTGGACCGCCACCCAGGCTCAAAGGGATCATAAGATCTTTCATGCTAGAAACTTCCGTGTGCAGCCACATGCCACTATGGGCTCTGGCATAGTTGACTAAGTCGTGCGAACTCTTACGGGGTGGACTAGCAGATGTAGGGGATGTAGGTGTACCGGTCTACCCCACATGTAAGGTGCTAGTGCTTCTGAAAGACTATGTCTCGGTCATCCGTTTCTCAAACACCATGTAGTGCGAGAAAACAAACGGAGGCGATCGAGTCATGTGGGGAAAAGTGCGCGAACCTCTGCAGAGTGTACAAACTAATCATGATTAGCCGTGTCCCCGGTTATGGACAACTTGAGTATCTAGTACTTGAATGTCATTGTGAATCTCAACATGTTACTCTAATTAATATTGTTGGGTTTTAATTGTACTTTTAATTGGGATTGAGAATGCTGTCAACCATTCTCAATGTTTAACAACCACCATGATAGTTAAATAAATTTATTCCTTTGCAGTAGGGAAAAACTGGCTTTACGCAAAACTGTAACCATAGAGCTTTCCACCAGCCATATATGCATATAGTATAGCTGTTTCATTCCATTACTCTCTATGTGTTACTTTGCCAGCATATTCCATGTGCTGACCCGTTTTCGGGCTGCAACGTTAATGTTGCAGACTTTTCAGACGACGATTGAGGTGTTTAGGTCGTGGCCCTATACTCAGTGATGCCGCTGGAGTTGATGGACCCATTTATCTTCCGAGTCTTCCGCTGTTATCGATATTAGATGGCCTTCAGCCATATTTATTGTAATAAGTTCTTTTGGAGCCATCGATGTAATAAGTGTGTGATTGCAACTCTGCTATAAAACCTCGATGTACTGTGTGGTGTCAGCATTACTGATCCAGGGATGACACCGTAGCACAGTAGACGTGATCCATTCGGGTCAGGTCGCCACATGGAACAAGAGAGGATGTATTGTGGCATTCTAGGAACCAGGAGTACAGAGATCAGAATGTAATGAGCCATCCATCTCATGGTAGTGAGTGGAAAAGCTTCAAGGATAAACACAAAGAGTTTGCTGCTGACCCGAGAAACATTAGACTTGGCTTAGCTTCAGATGGATTTAACCCATTTGGCCACCAGAGCGCCACATATAGCATGTGGCCAGTGCTTGTTATCCCTTGCAACATGCCTCCAAATGTCTGCACCAAAGAATCAAACTACATGATGGCCTTGCTCATCCCAGGTCCAAAAAGTCCTGGAAAGGATTTTGATTTGTTCATGGAGCCTCTTGTGGAGGAACTTCAACAGTTATGGAAGGGTGTTCTCACTCGAGACCTATATAGCAGCCCACCAGCTGATTTCTTTCTGCATGCTGTTATAATTTGGTGCATCCATGATTATTCGGCTTTGGGCACTATGTTAGGGCGAATGACACATGGTTACAATGCATGTGTTCGCTGTGACAGGAATCCGCTGTCATACGCAATACTTAGCAAGATCTGTTACATTGGACACCGTCGTTTCCTTGCCAAGGACAAGCCGCTTCCTAGAAAATACCGAAGACATGTGTTCAATGCAAAGCATGAAAACCGTCATGCGCCAAAGAGGCTCACCGCCGATGAGTTGCAAGTGGAATTAGAGAAGGTCAGGCATATTACACCAGGAAACCATCCTGATAATGGTGGCGGGAAAAGGAAGCGTAGCAGGGCAGAAGAGAGATTATTGTTTACCCGCAGGTCCACTTTGTGGGACTTGGAGTATTGGAAAGATTTGGATCTGCGGCATAATCTTGATGTGGTGCACAACGAGAAAAATATATGTGATAGCATTATCGGCACACTTCTTAATATTGAAGGCAAGACGAAAGATACCTTAAAATCTAGGGTTGACTTGACACACCTAGGTATCAGACAGGATTTGCAGGTGCAAGATGAAGGTAAACCACGGGATATGGCACCAGCTATGTACATCTTGGACAAGGTAAAAAGAAAAGAATTCTGCGAGGTCCTGTCACGTGTGAGATTCCCACATGGATTTGCTTCCAACCCTGAAAGGATAGTCAGTGAATATGGAAACAAGGTACAAGGGTTGAAAACTCATAACTGCCACGTCCTACTTCAAAGGGTTTTACCTATTATCCTTAGAGGATTGGGCCGCCCTGACTTATACAGAGCAGTTGCATAGTTGGGACAATTCTTCAGGGAACTCCGCAGTAGGAATATCAGGATAGATGCTTTGGAGCGTCTTAGAGACAAGATACCAACTATCCTATGCGACCTTGAGAAGATATATCCTCCGACCTTCTTTGATGTGATGGTGCATTTGGCTATTCATCTACCTGATGAGGCACTACTTAGAGGTCCAGTATAGTATGGCTGGATGTACCCTATTGAAAGGCGGCTAGGCAATTTCAAGGGCTATGTTAGGAATAGAGCTAGACCCGAGGGTTCCATTGCAGAGGCCTACATTGCTACAGAAGCGTTGACATTCTGCTCAAAATACATTGAAACAGCTGATCGGCTTAGCAAAGAGGTGGGTGAAGACAATCCCGGGCTCAATGTTTTCGATTATTCTGTTCGAGTTATAGGGAAGAGTCGACAAGAGGACAAACCTAAAGATTTGGACAAAATGGTTTGGTATGTGTTGAATAACTGTCCTGAGATACAACCTTATATCAAGTAAGTGCAGTACTGCAGCTTATACATCGTAATCTACCAAACTTGCAGCACATTCTTATATATTTAGATGTTTGACGCGATCACTATGTTGTGCAACATCTACAAAGAGGAGTTACTGCCGCAAAATCCAAGAAACATTGACAAACTGGTTATTGCAGGATTTGCAAAATGGTTCAAGAACCATGTAAGCTTTTGAAGTGCACTGTCAGTTTTTTTAATATATTGAGTACATAAGATGATCAGCTTGTCTATTTTCTAACCATAGGTTAAGAAGATGCGGGAGGATGGGCAGGCAGTTGATGATGCCCTTTACTCACTAGCAATGGGTCCTGATACTCGGGTAAGACATTATGAATCTTGCGTTGTTGGAGATGTGCGCTACAACACCCTTGCACGAGACGAAGGCAGGAAGACACAAAACAGTGCCATCATGAGCACGGATACGTATGACAAAGAGACAACTGAAATGTATGCTAACATAACAGACATTGTTCAGTTGCAGTATATCTCCAGTTTCGAGGATCATCGGTGTGTGGTTCTGTTGTGCTGTCGTTGGTATAACCTGTTTTCCAGGATCGCAAAACCTAGAGCTGATGATTATTTCAAATCCATCAATGTCAAGGCGGCGTACTAGACCAACAAGCCTTTTATTTTGGCAAATCAAGCAACACAGATATTTTTCTTGGAAGACACATTTGCACGTAGCGATGAATGGAGAGTATTGCAAAGGTTTGAGCAGAGGAATTCGTTTAATGAAGTTGCATAACAAGATGATGCTTACACTGCTCCTGATGTACTAGATAACACAAATGTTCCTAATATCTTTGAGAACCATCACGTCAATGACGCCGACGAAAAGATTGCCTGTCGTGATGCAGACATACAAGAGTTGATCAAGAAGAAGCCAACGTTCGAGGACGTTGAGGATGAAGAAGAAGATGACACCGTGGGGAATTATGATTCAGACTGATACACATGGCGAAGATGTTGACGCTGCTGCTGCGGATGATGATTAAATTGCTTTTGTCATATTTGCCTGTCAGAAGATGTTTTTGTACCAACTATGTGAAATTGTGTTTGCTATGACAACTGAAACCTGATGAACATGTTGTTTAGTATTTTGCTGTGAGAACATCACTTGTTATGTATGCTGATTTGTGTTTGGTGATTGTATGACAACTAAAACATGATGACATTGTTGTTTAGTTGTACTCATATTTGGCTATGAAACTTGAATTTGATGACATAGTTTGCTGTTGGACTGTAAATTACTCGATGTCTTCGAATGAGAACAAAGCTGACCCGACAGGGCCTCTGCTATTTATTTATTTATATGAGCAAAAGGGGATACCCCCTGATTTCCGTTAATAGAAATCATTAGATGTTCAAAACACTACGCCCAGCCTGCTACACATGTTTCATTCATTACGAATTTCAGCAAAGTGCTCATGTCGTAGCCACTGAATACATCACGAGTGCTACATACACTGCAAATAAAGAGCAAATCATCCTAGAGAGCACATCGATTTTGCCCATTATCTTCACAAGCTCTTTCATCTCCTCATTGCTGTCAAGGCCGTTCAGCGGCTATTGCTTGGCCATGATCAGAGGAACTGCATCTTTAACCTTCTTCTCTGCATCTTCCTCTTCTGCCGTTCCTTCAGTTACTTGTCCAACACCCCAACCTGCTGGTATTGGGATTCCTCAGCTAACCAAATAATCAGCGTAGTTGCATTCCCCCACATCAGCAACTTCCCAGAAATACAAATCACACGAATCTTCCCTTTTCTGCACGAATCAAATTGGTAGATCATCAACCAAACTATTAAAAAAATCAGCAACTGAAAGCAGCAGAACAACACTTAAACATATTATTACCCCATGATTCGGGCATTTGTAGAAGACTCGGCCAGGGTTGCGGATTGTGGTTGAGACGCGACGGATGACTCTGCGTGATTTGCAGCAGTGGCACCACACGAACGGCAGCGGGTTGCGATGAGCAATCGGCTGCGGTGCGCGTGCCGGCGAGGGTGTGATGAGACCCACAGGCGATGGTACGGGTTGCGACTTGGCGCATATCTGGTTGTTGCCTGCTGAAGAGTAGGTGGACGAGCAGCCAGCGAACATGGTTGCTGCGGCCAGAGCTTCTGATGCTAGGCAGAGTAAGTAGAGAAGAGGAGAAGCGAACGTTGGATATGTTAGTTTCATTACTTGCAGAGTAGCATAGCACCATATATAGTCATAGTCTAGGTTTGGATTCGAACCAGCTACAGGAGCACATCTTTCTTTTTTCTAAAACTCGGCAACGTCTCTTTACTGATACACTAGCTTGTTCTGTACGCCTTCCCAAGTCTTTGATTTTATTTCCCTTTTTTTGCGAGGACCTGACAGCTGGGACCCATTGGAAGGGCCTCTCTATTTCGAGAAAAGAACGTTCCCCCAGTGACATGTCGGACCCACCAGCTATATCTTCGCATGCAAGGAAGTGCCTCCTTATTACGCACAAAAAAATGAATACCCCCTGCTAGCTAGGACCCACCATAGTGGGAGGATGACTTGTGGGCCAACAAAGTTGACGGGGACGGAGGGCTTTGTCAACTTAGTCAATATGAACGATTCTAGCTCCAGTGACCGTACGATGTCCATCCAACGGGCGTAGTGCTTCTTCAACCTCTGGTCTTCTTGCTCCAGCCGCCCAAAGCAGTGTCGGTCCTGCCGCATGCTCCTGCCTCCCGTGGCCGGATGTGCTGCCGCGGAGGCCTCACCGCCCCCTACAATTCCCACCGCTGGCCAGGCCCTGCAGCGACGACAGCCTCACACCGCAGCCGAACCAGTGAACCCTTGTACTCCTCTCCACGCACGCTTCCACTGCCGTGTCTTCCCCGGCTCCGCGTCGTCCCCTTCCTAGGCCTCGCCGTCGTCCACCGCCGTGGTGCTCTCCGCGCGGCGTGGTCAACGTGGTCAAGGAACGACTTCCATCGGAAGAGTACTGTACGTGGAGAGGCTGACAGCTGGGTCCACGGCCACAACCCAGTTTTTTTGTGATTTGCCAAGTAAGTCGCTTTGTCAGGCCTGTTGGGCTGCAATTCTTTCAAGACGAGGAGAGCTTTCATTCGGGTGGCCGAGAAAATGGCCCATCAGTAATGAGAAATGGGCTGTACATTTTTAAGACACATCAAACCGACTATTAGTTTCAAATATCTTTTTTTCATTTCAAGATTTTAAATTACATTAATTTTTATGCGTGGAGAATTTGTTGGATTTTATATTGATATACATTTATTTTTAAAATCAGTTTGAATGTGAGTCGAAATTTCAAGATTAAAAACAGTTCGGACCGCACCGAAATATGCAAAATTTCGTATAATTTTTTAACCGTGGACACAATTTGGGGTGTAATGCTAACAAAAAGAATATGGGCTCCAAAAAAACCTTAAGAATTAGCAAATGGGCTAAAAATTATTAGAAATAATGGCAGATGGGCTGTATGCTATTTTCCACAGATTTGAGGCTTTGCTAAAAAAAAAGGTTGACGCACAAGCAGTGACTGTTGGATGTCTATCCAACGGCCGTCGTGCTTCTTCAATCTCTGCTCTTCCTGCTCCAGCCGCTCAAACAGGCACCGGCGGGACTGCCTGCTCCCTCCTCCCCATGGCCGGCTCTGTTGCCGCGCAGGCCTCACCGCCCCACCGTACTCCCATCGCTGGCCTAGCCATCCCTCTACTCACCCACACCTGCTGTTATTCTCCGGCGACGGCAGACGAACCAGTAAACCCTCGTACAGTCGCACTCCCCTCCGCGTGGGAAACAACTGCCGAGTCTTCCCTGCCTCCGTGTCGTTCCCTTCCTAGGCCTCGCCGTCGTCCACCGCCCTGGTGCTCTCGGCGCGGCCTGGTCAACGTGGTCAACGACCGACATGCATCTGAAGTGGACTGTACATGGAGAGGCCGACAGCTGGGTCCACGGCCGCACGCAAGGAAATGCCTCCTTATTACACGCAAAATAATGATTCCTCCACTTGACATCAGGGACCCACCGAAAGGGCCTCTGTATTTCGCAAAAAAAAACGTTACCGCCGCTGACAGCTCGGACCCACCAGCTATATCTTCACACGCAAGGAAGTGCCTCCTTACTACGCATAAAAAAAAATGAATACTCCCCCTGTTAGCTGGGACCCAGTATAGTGGCAGGCTGACTTGTGGGCCTACTAAGTTGACGGGGACGGAGGGCTTTGTCAACTTACTCAATAATGCACGATTCTAGCTCCAGTGACCGTACGATGTCCATCCAACGACCGTAGTGCTTGTTCAACCTCTGGTCTTCTTGCTCCAGCCGCCCAAACCAGCGGCGGTCGTGCCTCGTGCTCCTGCCTCCCGTGGCCGGCTACGATGTGGTGGAGGCCTCACCGCCCCTACTACTCCCACCGCTGGCCAGGCCATCCCTCTACTCACCCACACCCCATGTTACTCTGCAGCGACGGCAGCCTCACACCGCAGCGAACCAGTGCCCTCATACTCCCCTATGGGTGGGCATCCACTGCCGCGTCTTCCCAGGCTCAGCTTCGTCCCCTTCCTAGGCCTCGCTGTCGTCCACCGCCCTGGTGCGCTCGGTGCGGCATGGTCAACGTGGTCAAGGAACGGCTTCCATCGGACGTGGACTGTACGTGGAGAGGCTGATAGCTGGGTCCACGGTCGCAGCAAGGAAGTGCCTCCTTATTACGTGCAAAAAAATTATTCCTCCACCTAACAGCACGGACCCACCAGACGGGCCACCAGTATTTTGCGAAAAAAATCGTTTCCCCCTGACTGCTGGGACCCACCGGACGGGCCACCTTATTTCGTAAAAAAAACTTTCCCCCCGCTGTCAGCTCGGACCCACCGGAAGTGCCTCCTTATTACACACAAAAAAATGAATACTCCCCCGGCTAGCTGGGACCCACCTTGGTGGGAGGTTGACTTGTGGTCTTACTAAGTTGACGGGGACGAAGGGCTTTGTCAACTTAGTCAATATGAACGATTCTAGCTCCATTGACCGTACGATGTCCATCCAATGGCCATAGTGCTTCTTCAACCTCTGGTCTTCTTGCTCCAGCCGCCCAAAGCAGCGCCGATCGTGCTGCATGCTCCTGCCTCCCATGGCCGGCTGTGCTGCCGCGGAGGCCTCACCGCCCCCTACTATTCCCACCGCTGGCCAGGCCCTGCAGCAACGGCAGCCTCACATCGCAGCTGAACCAGTGAACCCTCGTACTCGTCTCCGCGTGCGCGCGGGCTTCCACTACCGCGTCTTCCCCGGCTCCCCGTCGTCCCCTTCCTAGGCCTCGCCGTCGTCCACCGCCCTAGTGCTCTCGGCGCAGCGTGGTCAACGTGGTTAAGGAACGACTTCCATCAGACGTGGACTGTACGTGGAGAGGCTGACAGCTGGGTCCACGGTGGCAGCAAGGAAGTGCCTCCTTATTACGCAAAAAATAATGATCCCTCCACCTGACAGCAGGGACCCACCGGACGGGCCACCGTATTTCGCGAAAAAATGTTTCCCCCTGACTACTGGGACCCACCAGCTACACCTTCGCACGCAAGGAAGTGCCTGACAGTCGGGACCCACTTGGTCGAAGCATACGTAGCGTTGTCATTCTGGTCGCGAACGTGTACGTACATATATACTGGTGGATGTAGAGGCGCGCATGTGTCGTAGTAGAGGCGGCCAGGGTGCAAGAAAGAAAATACGGCCACGTATGTGTACATACGGGCGGGGTCTCAAACGCCTACTCGCGCATACGTACGGCGAGGGCTCGTGTACATGGCTGGGTCGGAACGGAGAAACAGCGTCGTTGTCGTGTTCATGGGTCGGAACGGAATGCGTGGTCGTGTTCATCGGGAGGGCTTGGATGGAAGAGGCGATGGAAACGAGGCCTGGCGTACCGCAAAACGGAGGAAACGGACCTCCTACGGTCGAAACGGGGGTCCTGTTGATCGGGAGGGGTGTGGCGTACCACAAAACGAAGGAAACGGACCTCCTACGGTCGAAACGGGGGTCCTGTTGATCGAGAGGGGTGTGGCGTACCGCAAAACAGAGGAAACGGACTTGTGTTGGAGCGCTACGGTCGAAACGGGGGTCCTGTTCATCGGGAGGGGTGTGGCGTACCGCAAAACGGGACTCCACGGGATACTGTTCATCTCCACCGTCGACCCCCTCCAGCCTCCACAAGCTACTGTTCATCCACCGTCGACCTCCTCCAGCCTCCACGGGCTCCTGTTCATCCAGCCTCCACCGCGCGCTACTCCACCGGCTACTGTTCAACCACCCCTCCATCGTCTACTGTTCATCTAGCCCTCCACACCACAAGGTCCTGTTCAACCACCCTCCACGGGCACCCCTCCACCATCTAGTGTTCATCCTGCCCTCCACACCACGGGGTCCTGTTCATCCACCCCTCCACCATCTACTGTTCATCCAGCCCTCCACCACACCACGGGGTCCTGTTCATCCAGAGGCAACGCCACCACTCACTATTCATCCAAACCCCCCCGCAACGCTCACTGTTCATCCCATCGATCGGCTTCAGTTAGCAGCAGTAGCCAAGGAATCGCTCGATTGGGTTCAGTTAACAGCCATCGATCGATCGCTCTGGTTTAGTAACTCGTAGCATGCAGTGCAATCGCTCGGGTTCAGTTAGAGCCCAACGCCTCGCTCGGGTTCAGTTAGAGCCAACACCTCGCACACACGCGCGTACGTGTATGAGAGAAACGCGCATCGCTCGGCCCCTGACCTCCCACCATAACCGGGAACTCCCCGAAATTTTCCTCCCCCTCGCTTCTACCACGGTTTTTTCCGTCATGGACAGCCCAAAGAATGCCATGCAGCTGCGTCTCCGGCCCGCCCAGGATGAAAAGCCCATTTTCTATCATGATTTTTTGTCATAGAAGTAGGAACCCACCACATCTATGATGATACCGGGTTTTGTCACAATTATCGTCATAGAAGTGTCATATGTATGACATAATTTTTTTTCGTTCGGCCCAAAATGTCACGGATGTGTCTTTTTTTGTAGTGATAACAGATCATATGACAAGAATTATATAAGTTGTTGTTCTAAGAATGATCATGATGCCCTCATGTACGTATTTTATTTTTATCGACACCTCTATCTCTAAACTTGTGGACATATTTTTCGATTTGGGCTTCCCCTTGAGGACAAGCGAGGTCTAAGCTTGGGGGAGTTGATACGTCCATTTTGCATCATGCTTTTATATCGATATTTATTGCATTATGAGCTATTATTACACATTATGTCGCAATACTTATGCCTATTCTCTCTTATTTTATAAGGTTTACATAAAGAGGGAGAATGCCGGCAACTGGGATTCTGGGTTGGAAAAGGAGCAAATATTAGAGACCTATTCTACACAGCTCCAAAAGTCCTGAAACTTCACGAAGTCATTTTCAGAATATATAAAAAATACTGAGCGCAAGAAGTTCACCAGGGGGGCCACACCCTACCCACAAGGGTGGGGGGCGTGCCCTACCCCCCTGGGCGCGCCCCTACCTCATGGGCCCCCTGGTGGTCCTCCGATGGCCATCTTCTGCTATATGGAGTCTTTCGATGAGGAAAAAATCATAAGCCATCGTTCTGGACTAGACTCCGCCGCCACGAGGCGGAACCAATCTAGGGCTGTGGCGGAGCTGTTCTGCCGGGGAAACTTCCCTTCGGGAGGGGGAAATCATCGCCATCATCATCACCAACGCTCGTCTCATCAGGAGAGGACAATCTCCATCAACATCTTCACCAGCACCATCTCCTCTCAAAACCCTAGTTCATCTCTTGTATCCAATTCTTGTCTCCAAGTCTGGGATTGGTACCTATGGGTTGCTAGTAGTGTTAATTACTCCTTGTAGTTGATGCTAGTTGGTTTATTTGGTGGAAGATCATATGTTCAGATCCTAGATGAACATTAATACCCCTCTGATTATGAACATGAATATGCTTTGTGAGTAGTTACGTTTGTTCCTGAGGACATGGGAGAAGTCTTGCTATTAGTAGTCATGTGAATTTGGTATCCGTTCGATATTTTGATGAGATGTATGTTGTCTCTCCTCTAGTGGTGTTATGTGAATGTCATCTACATGACACTTCACCATTATTTGGGCCTAGAGGAAGGCATTGGGAAGTAATAAGTAGATGATGGGTTGCTAGAGTGACAGAAGCTTAAACCCTACTTTATGCATTGCTTCGTAAGCGGCTGGTTTGGGTCCATATGTTTCATGCTATGGTTAGGTTTACCTTAATACTTTTGTTGTAGTTGCTGATGCTTGAAATAGAGGTTAATCATAAGTGGGATGCTTGTCCAAGTAAGGGCAGTACCCAAGCACCGGTCCACCCACATACCAAATTATCAAAGTACCGAACGCGAATCATATGAACGTTCTGAAAACTAGCTTGACGATATTCCCATGTGTCCTCGGGAGTGATTTTCTCTATATAAGAGTTTGTCCAGGCTTGTCCTTTGCTACAAAAAGGATTAGGCCACCTTGCTGCACTTTATTTACTCTTGTTACTTGTTACTCGTTACAAATTATCCTATCACAAAACTATCTGTTACCTATTATTTCAGTGCTTGCAGAGAATACCTTGCTGAAAACCGCTTGTCATTTCCTTCTGCTCCTCGTTGGGTTCGACACTCTTACTTATCGAAAGGACTACGATAGATCCCCTATACTTGTGGGTCATCAGGCATACAGTGCCTGGAAGTGCGCGGGGACTCAAACCTTGCAATATCTCAAATAAATGGAGACTTTGGTGGCAAAGATCCGAAGATGGCAGCTTATCGTAATGCCATCCTAAAAATGTTGGCTCGGTTCGAAGGGCTTGAGTTCCATCACGTGGCCCGAGAAAGTAATCAAGCGGCGGACGTTCTTGCTCGTATCGGCACCAAGCGCGACCCCGTCCCACCTAATATATTTTTGGAAAGGATTCTTAAGCCATCTGTGGTGTGGCAGGGGAAGGCAGCAACGCTAGCCCGGATCTGAACACAACCCCAGATTCCGAGCACACCGATATCATCGGAGGCTCAGCCACCGAAATAACACCGTCGGCCCATCTCATTATGGCAGTCATTGCCCCATGGACCAAACCCTTCCTGGCCACCTTAATAGGAAGGAACTTCCTGAGGATCAGAATGAGGCCCGCCGCATTGTCCGGCGTTCAAAGGCCTACAAGGTTCACGACAGAGAGCTTTATAAGAAAAGCGCCACCGAAGTCCTTCAAAGATGTATCTCCGAGTAGGAGGGGTGATAGCTCTTGGCAGAGATTCATGCCTGTCTCGGCAGGCACCACGCCGCAGCTTCGGGCCCTTGTTATCAAGGCCTTCCGTACAGGGTTTTATTGGTCGACGGCCCAAGCAGATGCACATGACCTTGTCCAACATTGCGTCGGATGCCAACTCTTCACCAACCAAAGCCATATGGCCCCCACCGCCTACAAATAATCACCATCACTTGGCCTTTTGCGGTCTGGGGACTAGATATGGTCGGACCCCTTAAAGGAGGAAGCCATAAGAAAAAATATCTGGTGGTCATGGTGGATAAATTCACTAAGTGGATAGAGGCCAAACCAGTGAAAACAGCTGAGTCCGGGCCGGTGATAGAATTCATATCTAGCAAAGTACACCATTATGGTGTTCCACACAGCATCATCACTGATAACGGCTCCAACATCATCGCCGATGAAGTGAAAACCGGGTGCGCTCATCTGGGCATCAAGCTCGATTATGCCTCTGTCTATCATCCGCAGACAAACAGTCAAGTGGAACGAGCCAATGGTCTTATTATGAGCGGCATCAAGCCTAGACTAGTGCGGTCTCTGAAAGAATCTGACAAGCACTGGGTCGAGGAGCTCAACTCCGTACTCTGGGGGCTGCGGACCACGCCTAATCGCACTACCGGATACACACCATTCTTCATGGTGTACGAAGCAGAGGCAGTGTTACCCTGCGACATTATTCATGACTCACCTCGAGTGCGCATGTACGAAGAGAGAGAGGCTGAGCTGGATCGGCAGGACAGTTTAGATGTCCTGGAGGAAGAGCACGATGTCACAAATGCCCGCTCCGCATTTTATCAACAGCAGGCTCACTGGTATTAAACCAAAGAAGTGCGGGCCAAGACATATAACGTTGGCGAACTTGTTCTACGCCTGCCAGAGAAGAAAAAGGACAAACTCAAGCCCAAGTGGGAGGGTCCCTTCAGCATCGACGAAGTTCTCATCGGAGGAGCGTACTGCCTACGTAATGCGTCAGACAATCGCGTGGAGCCAAACCCCTGGAACGTGGCCAAACTCCGAAGGTTCTACGCCTAGAGCCGAACTCTTTGTTCGTCCCCTTCCCCCTGTTGCCTCCTTCACCTTTTCTTTCTTTTCGTTTTTTTCTTCCTTTTTTCTATTAACCTTAAAACTTTCGTGCGGTTAGACCGCGCAACCCTGACACACATATCTTCAAAAAATGTACGTCTATTTTACCTGGGGGATTCTTATATAGAAGCTTGCTATTATTCTCCGAGCATCAAGCTCATTACATATGCATTTTTCCCAGATGTACCTTTTCTTCGCCATTGTATGCATCGATATGACTTAATTTTTGGCCAAGCTGGGTTTCCTGGCTCCTGTGCTTATGCCTTACGTTCCCGTTAGTTCAGCTAGGGCGTAAAGGGAGCACTTCTGCGATTGTTACTGCCGGGTCATCCGGATGTGTAACTCAGACTGGGTGAAACTGAAAGCTAGTGTTCTTAAGGGAATATTTGGTTGGTCGATTAAAGATGTTTTTTCGCATTCGCTCCATTGTGAACTCCCAAAAGTCACCCATACTACAATTTTTCAATCACAGTCCGGACATGCACATTAACGCATGCACACCCAGGGAAAGGAACCCCTAACAGAACTATTCTCTCTAGACGATGTTTCTTACAACTTTAATGTAATATAACATAACTAGCCCAATACAACTTGTCTGTTCAAGCAACTATGACCCCTACGTCTGGTTTCCATGCATACCCTGGAATATTCGGTCGCATGGGTATTCAGAAACACTCCGCACCTTCGGGTCCCGAGGTTGAAGCGAAAATGTACACCATTACAATTGCTTTACAATTCATCTAGAATTTACATATGTCAAGGAAAGTACATAGTCACTTAGACTCATAAATTTCCTCCTCTATACCATCCAACAGGCTATCTAACTTACAATCCTATTGGGAATATTTGGCAGCTACTGCTACTTGGTCATATACCAAATTAACGGGCACTTCATTCCCATCTGACCATAAAGGTCCGACCCGGGCCATGTGATTCGGAGCAAGCTTGGTATATCGTGTCTTCACCATGGACCAAGCCACTCACGCACCCTCCCGGCAGGCCGATATTTTCCATAATCAGATACGTCGCCGTGCTCCCTTGAATAGCTCTACAAGCTCCTCCATACTTCCTGGAGGGGAGGCGGATGGCCATAAGGCCTTAGCAACACTCCGCATTGCCTGCCGAGCTTGCTCGTGCATTTGCGACAGCCCCTGCAGCAGATCATCCGACAATCCAAACATCTCCTCTTCGAGACGACCTGTCAACATACCTGCAAACATAACTTTGTTAGTACCTTTCATCTCCGAAATATTATAAGGTAAGTTCAGTCACATACTGAATATGCTGCCTCGCAGCATTTTATTCTCCTTCACAGAGTCAGCCAGTTGGGCCCACACATCTTTCATTTCCTCGCCTAGCTGGATGTTGGAATCCTGGAGTTTGTTTTTCTCCTCTCTGACTCGGGTCAGAACATGCTCGCCTACGGCATGTACTCTCTTCGCCTCTTTCTCGCTCGTTTAAGCGGCCTTCAGTTTCTCTTCCAGTTGGTCCGACGACCCTGTTATGAGAAAAGCAACAGTATCAGCATAGCTAGCATATAATCATTGTTTCTTGATGGAGGGATATATTACCAGGAGACGCCTTCTTGGATTTCTCCAATTCGGCACGGGCATCATTTAGCTACGTCTACCACTTTTCTAGCTCTTGGGCTAACAGGTCATTCTTCTCCGTAAGAACCTGGTTATACAATGATACTTTAATCAGTTGTACGAACTGCTTCAAGTCTCGGGGGCTACTAGCATATGGTTATCATATTCGGACAAAGTAAACTTACCCGCACATCTTTTAAATGCTGCTTTGTAGCTCTGTTAAGCCCATCTCGAGCAGCTCGGATGTACGCATCGGCCAAGCTGAAGGCGTTAAAGGCCTCTTCTGAAAAGCCAAGGTCTCGTAAAACGGCCTTTCGGCGCCGATGATTCATGGCGCTCTCCACTTCCGAGTTAGTGACGGATACATCATCTGAATCCTCGGATGGAGGACAGTCTGCCTTTACCCCCGTATCAGCCCCCGTCTTTACGGCAGGATCTGGATCCGAGCGGTGGGATGTATGAACGGCCGGACCCACGCATATAGTTCAGCACACCTTTTTCCTGATACAGGATAAACCGGAAGGTCACAGTTGGATGTGACTGCCAAGGTGGATATGTGCAGATCCATACCTCTTTGATGAAGGCTCGGCCGTATCTTCGTTTGCCTTCCTCTCCGAAGGCTTGCCCAGTGTGGGGGCCGCTCTCTTCAGAGATGCCCCTGGGGCAGCCTGGCGCACCGAACGCCTCCCCTTTCGAGCACAGGACAGTGCGGTGGGTGAGGAAGAATGATAAAACTCTCTTGGACAAGGTATCTCTAGATTACTTACATGCGAAGCGGGAAGGAGACCGGGGTAATCTGTGATGATGGGTACATTCGTACCGTCATAGCTCGTCTGATAGAATATTCCATCCTCGAGCTCCACAAATATGTCCGGATATTCTTCATATCCGGGGTCAAGATCCCGTTTGTGATTCTTCGGCTGAGGGGCAGGGTCATGGATCCCATGTCGCCATTCCTGTTATAAGCGGATAAGATACTGCCTTTCAAGAATGATTCAGGGACAGGAGTAAAATAGTGGAGTTAGAGCTTACCCAGCTAGGAGGATTATACATGGAAAATCCGTCTCGATATTGGAGATGGGTGAACTCCTCCTTCTCCCCTTTATACAGTTCGACAAATATTTTGGCCAAAGCGGCGGGGGTTTTTGGGCCCTTCCAACCATAGCATGAGGTGTCATCTTCCCCGTTATAATGCCACATGGGGATCCCTCTGTATTGGAGTGGATGGACCCCCCGCGCTATGGAGATCGCCATTACCTCGACTATTGACAATCTAGACTAGGCAAGCGTCTTAATCTTGCCCAGCAGTAGGCTGATCTCTCCACTATCCTCTTCCTCAAGGCTCCGAGGACGCCAGCTATGGCGTTTCTTCAACGGAGCACTTGAATACTCGGGGAGGCCCATACGGACGTGGTCGGGAAGAGCGACATCGTCGATATAGAACCATTCGGAAGGCCACTCTTCGGAAGCTTTCTTCGGCGTGCCGGATAGGTATCCGGTCCTGGCGATGCGCCACACTTCGACTCCTCCCACTTCAAAATTGACCCACCTTGATTACGAGGGATGAGGCAGAACAGTCTTCTCCATAAATCAAAATGGGCCTCGCAGCCCAGGAATAGCTCGCATAGAGCGACATAACCCGCGATATGCAGGATAGAGGCGGGGGTGAGACTATGCAGTTGGAGGCCGTAATACTCCAGTAGGCCTCGGAGGAAGGGATGGATAGTAAATTCGACACCTCATAACAAGAAGGGGAGGAAGCATACTCGTTCCACCTGGATGGATTGGGGAAGTTCTCTGCTTGAGCCCCGCCATTGAAGGACGTCATCCCTGCTCGTACAGGGACCAGATCCGCGGGGGAAAGAAAGCCCTGTGTTTGCAGCTTCACCAGCTGACTATGGGAAACTGAGCATCTCTCCCAATTCCCCTTTTCAGACTTGTGGGGATGAGAGGAAGAGCTGGGAGCGCTAGCCATGTTGGGGTGGTTCTGCTCTGCAAGCTCTGAGGATCTCTTCCGTAGATTTGGAGGGGATCTGAGATCTATTCTCTTTAAATAGGCACTTTTCTGGTACAGTCAGGGTGGTATATGTAAGAATACCCCGACCTCTTGTATTCATTCAACATGTGGAAGATGGAGTCAGGAAAGCATGGAAGCCGAGGGGTGCGACATAAAATGGACAGCCGAATACATCACTTTAAAGTCATAAGAGGAAGAACCCGCCTTGCAATGCCAAAGACTATTTGTATGCCGAACACCTCGTCATTGAAGCCTGGTTTGGGGGCTACTGAGGGAGTCCTGGACTAAGGGGTCCTCAGGCGTCCGACCTATTGGATATGGGCCGGACTGATGGGCTGTGAAGATACGAAGACCGAAGACTCTAACTGTGTCCGGATGGGACTCTCCTTGGCGTGGGAGGCCAGCTTGGCGACCAACTATGAAGATTCCTTTCTCTGTAACCGAACTTGTGTAACCCTAGATCCCTCTCGTTTCTATATAAACTGGAGGGCTTGGTCCATAGATACCACTGAATAATCATAGCCAGGTTAGACTCTTAGGGTTTAGCCATTACGATCTCGTGGTAGATCAACTCTTCTAATACTCATATTCATGAAGATCAATCAAGCAGGACGTAGGGTATTACCTCCATAGAGAGGGGCCGAACCTGGGTAAAACATTGTGTCCCCCATCTCCTGTTACCATCGATCCTAGACGCACAGTTCAGGACCCCCTACCTGAGATCTGCCAGTTTTGACACCGATAATGACCGCGGGCACAACGTACAAGGTGGCCTTGTATTGGTATGGTGAGCGTCAGTATTAACACACAGGAGCTGGTGTGGTGATTATACAGAGACGCACACATGCACACAAACTGCATGGACGCAACACTCACATGAACACACGGAGCCACGCACGCACACAACACTCACATGTACATACACAGCCACACACGCACACAACACTCACACGCACGCACGCATGCACACACCACACGACCAACACACACTCTCACGCTCAAGGGCCCAACCTACACGTGCATGCGCACACGTCAGACCCTGGCAGACACATACACAACCAGGTGGTTCTTGCGCACGGGTTGGAGTCTTGTCACGCCTGCATAAATTTGTGTTTATTTGACCTTTTTCCTATGTGAACTGACATGTGGGACCCATAAGGAACGTGGTCAATTTAACTAGTCAACATAGTGCCATGCAGACTATTTGGCCGGTCAACAGAGTGCAATCCGATGCTGAACGGTGAGCAAGTGACCGTATAATCACCACAAAACGTATATAGTGACCGTAATGAGTGTATTCTGCAGTCCGGTGACCGTATTACAGTTTTTGCTTGAAATACACTAACCGCCCATGTATTTATCTCTTCTCTCGCTCTCTTTGTGAAGCTGAGTAGGCCTACATGCCAGTGCCTAAATTGGCACATGCCACCCTATTATTGATGTACTGGTTTCATAAGTGCGAACAAGCATTCATGTCTACTGTATAAACTGTAGATATGAGTTAGAAATGCTATGAAGATGAATACAAATATTTGAATCCACCTTATGCCCAATTTCTCTCTGTAGACCCTCCAAAAGTACATCTCTACTCGTTCTCGCATGTTACATCTAACAACTATGCAATATAGCACTACTACAACACTCTAACTCAATAAATCATATGTGTTGTTAGTTTTACTAGATCTCATATTGTTACTTAATTATTCAGTTTGCATACATTAAAATTGCCTTTGAAATGTATGGCTAGTATCATCTACCGTGCGGGAAAATCCCGTCCTTGCCTATTTAATCGGGTTTGTATCGATGGATCGTGCGAAACAGCAAAACTATAGTAGTACTATAGTACAAGTAACCGTTCACTGATCTGCCGTGTCGTGTACTCCTCCGTCGTAAGAGTGGAGCGCTCATTTTCATAAATGTTCTAGTCCCTTTCGCCGACATGTGGGACATCAAGCATACGGGTCCACAGGCCATACCTAAATAATAGTGCAGAGCAGTAGGGGTGAAGCACCCCAGTCATGGCGCCGGCGTAGTAATGAGCAATGAGGCGTCAAATCACAAAGCTGCACCTTTCCCGCAGTTAAGTTGGAGTTACGAAATAATAATGCTAAAAAAAGAAGTTAGAGGAACAAAGCAACCATCATTTCACTCATTGTTGAATCCGCTTCTCCCTCATCTTCTTCAAGTTAACCATGTGTTGCTTCTGTCGTTGTTCTGCCTCATGTGGGATGCGGATCGGCTTGATAAAGCACTGACGCGTGCGACCGCATGTTAGCAAACCGCCAGGCCAATGTCCTCAAAAAATAGAAACCTCCCCGCCATCTGTGCGGCAAAATCACCTCCTTTTTACTAATCTTGATACTATAATTTTTTAGATCAACATAATCGAAATTTGTATAGATAGCACACAGGAGCAAAACCAAGTGGTATGGTTAAGGGCATCCACAATGTGTAGCCAAATATGAAAATAGCTTTTGGCATCAATGGGTACCATTGTGGACAGTGCTGCCAAAGTCAAAAACATGGAACCGAAGCTCCCTAATTGCTTGATTGAAGGAATAGAAAAATGCAACCTCTCTCCTCTTTCTCCCGTGCTTGGACGCATGTACAGTATAGAGCATAGAGTCTACTCCCCTGTCCCTTCTATCACAAATCACAAAGCATTGAGGCATCAAATCACAAACCACGAACGAAGCAACCATCATTTCACTCATTGCTGACTCCGTTTCTCCATTGTCTTCTTCGAGAAACCACCTTACCGCACTAGGCTGGAAGGACGACGCTATTGTGTAGTACCAGTACATTTACGCGTCCTTTGGTTCAACGGACTTCCTTGATGCAAATAAGGAAGTTGTCTCGGTTTGCAGGCGGCACTTGTGAATGAATTACCGTGGTCTCCCTCAATGGTGTTCTTTGTCGAATGCACTTCGCCAAACCACTACGTTTGAGATATCGTCGACGTCACCGCAATGGGGAAGGAAGTCAAATTGTTACTACCTCCCTTTTTTGTACACAAGGCCAGTATATCAAAATTACAATTTGCAGAAGGCCACTAACACTAATCGAAGCAAAATTGATGGGGGTTTCCTCATAGTAGCAACCAAGGACATTAATATACCCTTGCATGCATGCGGAAGTGAGAAGGTTGGTTTGTATTACGCTGCATTAATCAAGTGATGAGGAGGGAGATGGTTAGCTCTTTGGGCGTTGGAGAAAAAATTCGCATTAATTGACAAGTCAAACGAGGATTTGTATCGATCAATCCCGCGAAGGAAAACCCCGCCTTTCTTTTTTAACACAAGTAGTACTCCTACGTACATACTTGTATCCTGTTTGGGTCTAGGTCGTGCATTGCCATACTTTGCCACACATTTTTGGCAAGCTTGCCTAAAGTTTTCAAATTGAAAAGGAGGTACACTTGCACATGGCTGTCGCGGTCGCACCGCACCCTCACACAGTCGCTCTTGCACGCCACAAACCTATCCAAGGGAACGCACCCTCACTGACACGTGCTATCTCATGTGATCAAACCAAACTCAGCCATCCTACCACTGACACATAATTTTCGTTCATACAGTATGTTTATCCAACCGCATGTTGGGGAAGATCTGTACGGCCCGTGTGGTGGTCTGTTGGGGAAGAAGAAGAGGTGAGGAAGAAGGGTTAGGAGACGTAGGGTATTCATCCAACCACCTGAAATGGCCGACTGACCCAAATGATGAAAGTCAGGCGACTTTCATAAATATATGTTTTTACTTTTTACACAACAAAGGCCCCTAAAAACAACAACATAAAGAAGAACTTTCACTGCTCGCATAATGAGATGGCCTCATCGTCTTTGGCTGTCGGCGCAAACTAGCCATAGCTGCCGACGTGTGTCTCCGCACAATGGTTGTCCTCAACCTCTAGCTACACGTTCACGCGGAGCGAGCGGGCACTCTGCACGGACAAGAGCACCGCCCGGTTCAATTCCAGGACGTGCGATTCCGCTTGCAGGAGGGCCTCGATGGAAGCGGCATCCGCGCGCTCTGTGTCGAGTTGATCCTCTGCAGCCCGGTTCAAGTCCAGGGCGTCCAGTTCCACCTGCAGGAGGAACACGATGGCAGCGCCATCCGCGTGCTCCGTGTCGAGTTGAGCCTCCGCTGCCCGGTTCAAGTCGAGGACGTCCGGTTCCGCCTGCAGGAGGGCCTTGATGGTAGCGGCATTCGCGCACTCTGTGCCAAGTTGAGCCTCTGCCGCCCGGTTCACATTCACTGACATCCGGTTCTGCCTGCAGGAGGGCCTCGATGGCAGCGTCATGCGCGCGCTCCGCATCAAGTTAAGCCTCCGCCTCCCAGTCCTCCTTTACTATCATCAAGTTGAACCGCTGGTCCGCCTCCACCATGGGCGACCCGGACACCGGCACGAAGTCGACGTCCATCATCTCATACACATTGGGGGCCTTTTGCGCCACGACCTCCGCCATGAACATTGGATCGGCTTCCTCCTCCTCGAAGCTTGGCTCCAGAGAACTCAGGGATTGACCCACCGCAAAGCGAGCTTGGGAACAGAGGTCTGTGGTGCCGACCACCACCGTGATTTCTACACGGCGCTCTGGCATCAGCATCTTGTAGTACATGGTCTTGCGGCGCACCATGGCTTTTCGGCAAACTAGGGGGCGCTTGATGCGGGCTAGGGGATCGGAAGGTGGCGAAATGGGCTAGAGAGGAGGTGTGGTTTTGGGGCAATGGCTGGCATAGGCCGAGCAGCGAAGGTTCTTGTGTGAATAGTTGTTCCGATGAAGATTGGTCAATCGATTTTGACTGTACATCGCTCTTGTCGCACCCCGACACGCTGGACCCTCCACGTCACTCACCGAATGGAGCTCGCTTCGTCTTGCATTTTCGATAGCTTGTGAGACAACAGTTGAGAGAAAACCGACGTCCCTCCCCCTCCCCCTCCCGCATCATTTATACTACTACTCCCTCTGTTTTATGCGGAGTAAATAAAAACAGAGGGAGCATACTACTAGTACTATGAGAACTGCACACAATACTGCAGATGTTGTTAGTACTCTACTAGTACTATTGGACAGGGAGCTTAGAAAAAGTTACTATTGGACTGGCTATACGTGGAGAAATCCTAGTAGGTAGAGCATGTATGAGAACAAGCACATTCACGTGTTTGAAAACAAATTGGAAACCATCTCTGTTTGAATACAAATCTAGGAGTACGTACGAATCTAACAATATTGATTGGGCGTTGTTGAATGTCGATACTTTTTCTGTAAGTTTGATCAAAGTAGAGATACTTTGACTACACATAAAACTTATATGTAAACTAGAAAGGACCGGAGGGAGTATATTGTACGTTCAAAAGCGAAACGAACATTGAATACCCTTTATATATGATTTGCTGATGCTATGATCAGCGGTTCAAAATTTTGAATCCGCCTTAGGTATCACACATGCACCCACTCGTTCTCTCTTGGTTTCATCTCGAGGTCTGGAGATCGATTGAAAGAGGACTTGGGTGGGTACAGTACGTTCGTTTCACTTTTGAACGTACAATATACTCCCTCCGATCCCCCACCGACCCCTCTAGGGTCATTTCTATCATAGAAATAGACCAAACCTTTATCTCCTTGCACGACACGCAGTTGATCTCTCAACATCAATCGATATCGTCAAGATGTGTCGGGGCATGGACCGAATGGGATGTCAAAACTAAGATGGGAAGGACATGTAGTGGAGGCAAAGTGAAACTTTAAATGAACCGTTTGTCTATATGCATGTCGGACAAATTACACATTGGAAATACAAGCATGGTCTAGGCCCACATGCGAATGATACTCGGTGGAATGTTCAAATGAGGAATGCAGGAGGATGGATTCGACCGGAGGGCAGCTTGATTGATGGAGTAGAGGGTTGGATAGGAATGAGAAATAAGCAATGCCACATGATTATACTTGAACGACTCAAATAAACAATAAGTTGTCTCGTTTTCCCTTCCGTCTTGGTCACGGAGTAAGATACTCCCTCTGTTTTTATTTACTCTGCATATTAGGTTTGAGTGAAGTCAAACTTCATAAAATTTGACCTAATTTATAGAAAAAATATGAACATTTACAATAGCAAATCTATATGATGTGAAAGTATATTCAATAATGAATATAACGGTATTGATTTGTTATTGTATATGTTATTATTTCTGTCTATAAACTTTGTCAAAGTTTACAAAGTTTGACTTTGAGCAAAGCTAAAATGCGGATAAATATAAAAAGATGGAGTACGCAGGGACTAGTATAGTTACTTCTTTCGGAACATGGTAAGTTGGACCCCTAAATGTGGGCACGGACCTGGCACACGTCAATTATTCCTTCAAACAGTCGGACACCTACGTTAGCACACTGTCCGACTACTTAATCAAGTGTTATGCTTCACTAGTTGAAAAGGAAAAGTGTGGTACCATACCCAAAACTACCACACTTGGGGCTAGGGTAACAACTTGGTACTGTACCACATTTGAACCAGGGCACAAAAACTACCTGTTCTGTACCTAATGCGCAACGCAGAGCACCGACGCTTGAATTTGGCCGGGAAAACAGGAAAACGGACATGTGGGGCACACCTGTCGGGACGACATGGCGTAGACTAGTCCAATGGAGGAGCTGGCCCATGACCTCCTCGCCACCGGCAACCGTTCATGTGGGTCATGGGGGCCAGCAACGTGGCGCAGCTCCTGCACCGTCTCTGGGAACGCCGACCGCGGTGAGCGACACGTTCATCATCGCTGGACACGGTCGGCTTCAGGGTGCCGGGGGTGGCATTAGCGTTGTGGGACGATCAGCAGATCAACACCCGGCTCGTCGAGGATGCATGGGGCGCCTAAGTACGTGCGTGCTGCGACACGTCTGCGGAGTGTTGTAGCACGGCAAACTGCATCCCCAGGACCCGAGACCATGCCAGGTCGTCTTGCTTTTTCAATGACATGCGGGGATCGCATGTGAGCAAAGGGCATCTCCAACATTGCCACGACTGTAGCTGACTACCCTGGCACACCAAAAACCCTCGCCCCTCGCGGCGTCGCGCGGTGTGTTCCCAACCAGTGCCAGCTACCCGCATTCATGTCGTCCATCCGTAAGTCGTCATTAAGAGGCTCAAGGCCCAAGGAACCAACTCCGACGACTTAATTACGCAACCAGACGCTTGGCCTCACCAAAATGCGCTACCTAAAGTGGCAACGCCTAGCTAAACTGCACACCATAGCACATCGTCCTGCTAACTGGCACCACATCCGCCATGACCTCGAGCGCGAACGCTCTGAGGGAGAGCTTGTCTTCGGGGATGAAGCTCGAGGTCACCGCCCTCTCTCAAGTCGCCACTCACAATGCAATAGCGGTGTAGCCGGACGCGGAGGCGACCGCGCAAATGGTGGACACGCTGGCGGCCGATGACGGGAGCACTGTCTGCCACGCGTCCTACTTCCCCCACCATTCGGTGGCGCATGTGGCAGGTGAAGCAACGGACCGTCCACATCCATCATCATCGACCTCGCGTCCACCGGCACCGCCGAGGTCGAGGACTCCTCCGAGGATGAGTAGGGCATGGGAGGCGGCAGGGCATGGTGTGCCAACTGGCTGGTCTGTCTCCCGTGTTCTACTCTTCCTCGCCGGAGACTGCACCTTCACTTCACGGGTGTTGAACCCCGCCCTGTAAGTAGTGGGAAACCACGACCACCTATGGGATCGGAGGGCCACTTGCTAGTTTGGCAGGGGGACATCATGTTTCACAAAGAGCAAACGAGTGTGGGGCAGCACGACAGAGATCACATAGGTAACTTTACCTAGGTTCGGGCCGCCACGAGGCGTAAAACCCTACTCCCTCTTTGGTGGATTTATGGTGGAAGAGTGGTGATGGAGCGTAGTACACTTGCCCGGCAGGCGTGGCAGTGGCTACGCGCGTATGGAGGAGTGAGTTATCCAACCTTCTAACCGTTTCTACGGTTGCCATGCGCCTCCTTTTATAGATCAAGGGGTCACCACAATGGCAAAGTATTCATAATGCATTGATAAGATAGCAAATAGTGCTATCATACCTAACTCTGCAGGTTGACAGGGCACATTGAATGCACCGTTAACGTCACGTCATTGGGTGCCCAGCAAGCCTTGCCGGGCTATCTCACCAGCTCCACGGCTGCTCTCTTGACACGTCGCAGGACAAGTGTCATCTATTGGTATTTCCTGTAGAAAGAGGCCGCCATGTGGCGAATGGCTGCCACTTAGTCCCTTTGTGGCTTGACACTGCACTAATTGACGATGTGGGTCGTGGCGGAGTGGTTGGGTGAGGTGGTTCAGCCTTCGTGAGTCCCGGCAGACCCTGCCGGGACGTCTTGGACGTCTTCTTCCGTGGGCGACCCCGTCCTTGCCGAGCTCGCCTGCCCGGCAAGGGAGGCTCTTCTCCTGGTGGCGTCTTGATTCTCTGGCTTAATCTTATTCCTCTTGATTTTCATGTTGATCCTTCGAAGCTCTTGGTATCTTGTGCTCTAGCTTGGGTTGGTACCTTAATCCTGCTCCAGTGCCTGTGCATAGTCTGCTCAACACACCCAGTATTTGTTGCACCGACAGAAGCCCCCGGGCCTGCCCCGAATGTGCTACCGAGCGTCGTCGGGCAGGGCCTAATAAGTGCACAGATGGGGGTGCTGAAGAGGTTGGCCTCTTGAGGTCTTCTTTGCTTCTTCATTAGTCTTGAGCTTGGGTCAATTTCCGATTTCCCGGCGCGTCGTGTAAAGCCAATAGTGGTGGGGCCGCCCTGGTAATGGCCCATGAATGACTTCAACGCACGGGGTAGAACCTGCCAATTCACTCTTCCCACCACTCCCTTATCCTTAGCCACGCATGCGGCATGCATCACGCGGGGTAGGTAGTGGAGGAGCGTGGTGCGGAAGAGCATCAAGGTGAGGGCCCGATCTTCTTGAATTGGCGGAGGAGGATGGTGGCTGCTCATTGAGGGAGCGGCTCCCCTCCCCGGCCTTCCTATAACAGGAGAGGTGGAGATAGGGCGGAGTCATTCATTCTTCCACCCCCTCCCCTGCTTTCTGCTACTCGTTGGTTATGTCGAAGGGAAGAGCCTGGGGCCAGCCCTCAGTCTCTTGGTTGAGGCCAGTGTCGCCAAATGTTTGTTTTGGTGCTCGGGGTGTGAGCCTGGTCCTCGCTGTGATGAATCTCTTGGCGTCTTCGGGGCTCACCCGGAAGGCAGGGTTGGAGATCATTGGTAATCCCAGCACTGCCCTTCCTGGAGGTCTTGGGGCTGATGTCGACGAGAGGCGCGCCTTCCTGCCCGCCAAGTTGGGAGGCAGCGCGCCTCGTGCTCCCTGGCCACCTTGGCTACTCACCGTTTTTTTGGAGAAGGTGCCGGACAGGAGTCTTGGTGCTTCTTGGGAGCAGCGTTGGTGAGGAGAAAACGAGGGAAGACAGAGATGGCGGGTGACAGGGGGTCAGGTCGGAGTACGATAGCGTGGATGCCTTCGCCTCCAACTGACGACCTGCCGCCTCGACTTTCCGCTCTTCCCCTCCCTCCCTGGCATCATCATCACCAGCCTCCTAGGGTGATAACCGTGGAGGGATGTTCTCTTGGTGCCTTCGCCTCCCCTCTAGCAGTTTTCTGACTGAGCTTTGGTGGATGACTCCACCAATGCTCAAGCCGGGGCTTCTTGCTTCTTCTGGAGGTGGCGACTAGAGGGCATCACCCTGTCCTCCGTGCCCCTCCTTCGTAGCCTTGCCACTCCCGATCTTGTCAGATCGCACCTAGTGGACCGTGACTGGATCGATGTGGGCTTCTTGTTGGGTGCCTTTCTCATCTTTTCCTCGTTCCGCCGCAGTGTCTGGCAGGAGGGAAAACGAAAAGAGGACATTACGGGGCACTTATCTTTTTTCAATCTTAAATATGTAGGCATTTGCCAAATTTTAAATCAAATATTGTAATCTCTCGAGTCCATGTTTGTGTTCTGTAATGCTTGTACTTGCATCAGCATGTTAATGAAAAAGATGAACCTTGTCGGGAACCTGTGCATGTATATGTCCATGCATAGGTGGGATGCCTCCTTAATGAAAATAAACAAGTTTTGCCCGGCAGGCCACCCTGCCGGTACTCTTCTACTCGCCGGAGAACTGTGTCTACCGGGAAAAATACAAAGGGACTAGCCCCCCGCCAACTTCCTTTTACCAGAGGCCACTACGACCATCCTAACTGAAGCAACGTTCAAGTCAAGGATGGGAGCGCCTAAGTCTCAAGAGGGTGGAGAGGTTTCCTCATGCACAAGTTATAGCTTACAGAACACTAATGGACAAGAGGTAGAACTTATCTATTTCGCTTGTCGGGGATTGCAGTGCCGGGGGATTGCAGTGCCGGGTCATCTTCTCAACTCCTCATTGAAGCCAAGTTCACGGTAGGAACCTGTAGCTTCATATAGATGAGGATGAATGCAGGATGCGATCCTATGTGACGCCCTCGATTCAATCGTACATTAATCATACACGCAAACGTGTACGATCAAGATCAGGGACTCATGGGAAGATTTCACAACACAACTCTAAAAATAAAATAAGTCATACAAGCATCATAATACAAGCCAGGTGCCTCGAGGGCTCGAATACAAGTGCTCGATCATAGATGAGTCAGCGGAAGCAACAATATCTGAGTACATACATAAAGTTAAACAAGGTGCCATAAGATCGCTAGCACAAACTGGGATACAGATTGAAAGAGGCGTAGGCCTCCTGCCTAGGATCCTCCTAAACTACTCCTGGTCGTCGTTGACGGCCAGCACATAGTAGTAGGCACCTTCGATGTAGTAGGAGTCGTCGAAGGTGGCGTCTGACTCCTGGGCTCCAGCATCTGGTTGCGACAACCGAGAAGAATGGAATGGGGGAAAAGAGGGAGAAAAGCAACCGTGAGTACTCATCCAAAGTACTCGCAAGCAAGGATCTACACTACATATGCATTGTTATTAATGAAAAGGTAGTATCTGTGGACCGAACTGCAGAATGCTAGAATAAGAGGGGGATAGCTAGTTGATACGTCTCCAACGTATCTATAATTTTTGATTGCTCCATGCTATATTATCTTCTATTTTGGAAATTATTGGGCTTTATTATTCACCTTTATATTATTTTCGGGACTAACCTATTAACCGGAGGCCCAGCCCAGACTTGCAGTTTTTTTCCTATTTCAGAATTTCGCAGAAAAAGAATATCAAACGGAGTCCAAACGGAATGAAACCTTCGGGAACGTGATTTTCGGAACGAACATGATCCAGGAGACTTGGACCCTATGTCAAGCAACCAATAGGGAAGCCACGAGGTAGGGGGCGCGCCTACCCCCAGGCGCGCCCTCCACCCTCGTGGGCCCCCTGTTGCTCCACCGACGTACTCCTTTCTCCTATATATACCTATGTACCCCTAAACGATCAAAAACAGAGCCAAAACCCTAATTCCACCGCCGTAACTTTCTGTATCCACGAGAACCCATCTTGGGGCCTATTGTAGAGCTCCGCCGGAGGGGGCATCGATCACGGAGGGCTTCTACATCAACACCATAGCCTCTCCGATGATGTGTGAGTAGTTTACCTCAGACCTTCGGGTCCATAGTTGGCTTCTTCTCTCTTTTTGGATCTCAATACAATGTTCTCCCCCTCTCTCGTGGAGATCTATTCGATGTAATCTTCTTTTGCGGTGTGTTTGTTGAGACCGATGAATTGTGGGTTTATGATCAAGTTTATCTACGAACAATATTTGAATCTTCTCTGAATTCTTTTATGTATGATTGGTTATCTTTGCAAGTCTCTTCGAATTATCATTTTGGTTTGGCCTACTAGATTGATCTTTCTTGCAATGGGAGAAGTGCTTAGCTTTGGGTTCAATCTTGCGGTGTCCTTTCCCAGTGACAGTAGGGGCAGCAGGGCACATATTGTATTGTTGCCATCAAGGATAACAAGATGGTTTTTTTTATCATATTGCATGAATTTATGCCTCTACATCATGTCATCCTACTTAAAGTGTTACTCTGTTCCTATGAACTGAATACTCTAGATGCATGCTGGATAGCGGTCGATGTGTGGAGTAATAGTAGTAGAAGATTTTCTCTTTGTTGAACAACACTGAGGAATAGAAATTTGCTTGACTAACAGTCCAGAAATGCCTCTTCCTAATGCGAGCAGAGTTATAAGGGTTGTAGTCTTCGAAGAATACATGCTCGCCGAAGAAATCATCAGCCTTGAACTTTTGCTTGCGTGAGAATGGATCCTTTGGCTTGGGCAGAGGAGTGTCAGTGAGTTGCATCATGACCTCAGGAATCGCAATCTCAGGTTCTTCAGGCTGAGGAATTTCTGGTTCCTCTTCAGTGGCAGTCTGTGTCTTCAGATGTTCAGCAGCAGCAGTTTCTTCAGCACTAGTGGCTAAAATTTCCTCATGTACAGATGCAGTGGGGTGAGTTTCTGCAGAGCCCATTTGAACAGTTTGTGCCGGTGACTGAGGTATTTGCTGCAACGGTGTGAACATTGGAGAGTTTGGATGCTGACTTTCCCAGAATTCATCACTTATTACTGGTGTGAATCACCCAACGTTCACATCTTCATCTTCCATTTCTTCAACGCCAGCCTCTTCAGCTGTGAACTGAGGCATGGGCGAGGAGATGACAAGTGTTGAAGGGATCACATCGACTTCAATTTCTTCATCCAACTGCTCAGACAAAGTAGCAGAAGGAGTTTATTCATCAGATCCGCTGGGGATCACATATTCTTCATCAAAAGGAACAAGGTCCTTCGATGGCATGGTTGAGATTGGAACAACATCAATGGGATTAGCAAATGAACTGGTCAAAGGCTTCATCTTCTTCGGAGCTTAAGAATCTGAAGTAGCTGATGCTTTCCTTTTCTTCACTGATGCACGCTCTGCAGCCTTGGTCTTCTTCACATCTGATGCAGATGGAAGGATCGGAGTTGGTGTTGGTGCAGGAGGAGCAGAAGAATCTGGTTGATTTTCTTCAGGCACAACTTATGCAGTTGCCCTAATTTCTTCAGTTTCTTCAGGCGCACCACTAGTGGATGCCCTGGCAATTTCTTCAGCGGCTGGAACACAGTCGTCAGCCCTGGAACTCACATTTTCTTCAGCTGCCCGATTGTCATCAGCGGTGCTAGCATTTTCTTCAGTAGGCTGAGCAGATGCTTCAGCCTGAGGAATTTCTTGTTGCGTTGGGGCTGCAACATTGGAAGTGAACTGTTCAGTTATCTTTACAAATCTGACTTTGGCTCCCAGCCAGTCAGCATAATAGTGATCAAATTCATCACTCAGTTTCTTGATTTCAGATTGGAGAGCAACAAGTTCTTCAGGTGAAAGCTTTAGAACGTTTTGCTTCAGAAAGCGCTCTTTCTTGTACTGCGCTTTCTTCACCCTCCTCCCCTATTCAAATTTCCATTTCTCTTCATCAATGAAGTGAGTCAGTACATGACATTGACCAGGAGTGAGGTTCAGCTCAGGCAGAGGTGTGTTGGGGTCCTTGTGCCACAAGTCAATGAAGTCAAGGATCAACTTCGGATCCAGCATTAATGGCACATTACTTCCTTTGGCACTAGCGGCCATGACCTGCCTGTCTCTGATGATTTCAGCAAGTTCTTCATCATCAGCTTCGTCTTCTTCAGACGACACTTGGAAGGCGACTTGCTTCTTCTGAGGACTAGGGCGAGGACCTCGTCCAGCAGTGGCCTTTGTCTTCAGTAGAGAGGGTTCCGTTGAAGAATTTGGTGCAGCTGAGGAACTAGCTAAGACACCTGAGGCAATGGAGGTGCCTGCAATCCTTTGGCACGTGGCAAGATGCACATGTATAGAGGACTTTGTCAGAGCGGACGAAGACTTTGGCGGAGGAGCTGAGGACTTTTGAGGAACAGGAGCAACATGAGGAATTGGCCGTGAGGGCTTTGAGGATTCTAGCCGTGAGGGCATTGCTGAGGAACTTGGCCTTGAGGGCACTGTTGGTGAAGCACTTGGCTTGCGCGTAGGCTTCTTTGACATAGCCTTCTTTGGCTTGACAACAGAGACCTCAGCAGAGGCAGCAGCAGCAGCAGAGTCTTCATTGAATTTCCTCACTGCTTCTCTGGCTTGCTTAGCCAACTTCGCTTGGCGCTTGGCCCATTCATCAGGATAGTCCTCACTGCGCTTGAGGCTAGTGGGATCAGCTATTTGGCCAGGTGCCAATGGAGGTCTTGGGCATGGAGGATTGAGTGCGAATTTCTTCATGTACTTGGGAGTAACATACCTGTACTCCCTCCACTCTCTTGCCCATCTCCTTTATATCCTCTGTATGCGCACCTTGCGCTGATTTTCATCCTCTTTTCCAAACTTGGCCTCATTAGGAGTGCAGTAATCCTTGTATATGTCAACAGGGATTTCAAACACTGTGTTGACCTCAACCCTCTTTCCTCCTTTCTGTGGCTTCTTACCGTCAGCCATTTTCTTCAGTCGAGGAATTTGAACAATTGAATTCTCTGAAGAAGTATGCAACTTTTCTTCGAGGAACGCTGCAAATGAGTTAAGTTGATGAGAACCTAGTGATTCAGCAGCTGACATGAGTACCTGTGAACAGAGTATAGTTGCGAGGAATTTGGAGAGGTCATATGCATTCTCAGAAGGTTTTATAAAGAACAAGTTTGAGTAATTTGACCAGATGAGTCTTTAAGAATTTCACTAAGCGTTATTTGTCTTAGGTTCCAGAGATGTGTAGATCAAAAATCCACACATTTGAGGAATCTTGAAGAAAAACACAGCTTAGAGAAACGGATCAAGAACAGAGGATATGAGAGGTGTTTTAGTGTGTGAATATATGAAGAAAAACACCTTTGAAGATTTTGTAGATAAACATTCGAATCAACGAGGGCAGTAAAAGTAACTTTTAATTACCCTGGATGAAGAACACGACAAACAGTGAGGTGGAGAGGTGAAGTTCGTCTGTGTAGATCTTCCACGGCCTAACTTGGCGGAGGAAGACGGCTACGGCGGCGGCGGAGTGAAGATTTCCGCGGCCGACGCGAGTACGGCGGTGACGAGGTCGAGGCAGTGAAGCTCTTCCTCACCGGCGATGATGAAGTAGCAGCGGCGCTAGGGTTTGAGAAGCTCGAGCTGGAGAGAGGTCGAGCGGAGTAAAAGAAGTGAGTAAGGGGAAGAGGGGTATTTATAGCCACGGTGAAAAACTGTTCGCCCGAAGAAATTGGAAGAACGTGCCCCTGACCCTTCTCATTCGCTTGACATGTGTCACCCACATACTGAGAGGTGGAGATCATGTGCGATCGTGGGTGAAAGGATAAGTGTAATGTGGGATGCGGAACGGTTTGAGCGGCAAAGCTGAAAATTTAGATAAAATAGGTTTTAAAGTTCCGTTCGCAATTTCTTCAGCTGACAAGGACACAGTGAAGATTTTAAACGAGTTTCAAATAGAACACACATGAAGAATTTGTGAATAGATTGGGTTGAGTATAGAATAAATGGGGAAGAGTCCGATCACATTCACTTAGCAGAAAAACCAACTTGAAGAATTAGCAATAAGTGAATGTTGTAGAGGACATAAACTCATATATATATAGCCAATGAAGAAAAACGACGGAAACAATGAAGACAATGCAAAGTTGAAGAATATGAACAACTGAGGAATTTCAACTTTTGGTTGTGGCGTGACCCACCGTATAAGAATGATGATTTCAGACACCGCATACAATTATCGTAGGGTTCTGAGAATCAAATTCTTCGTTAATTTTTTCACACTAAGAGTGTTATTCTTCATTGATTGAGGAAAAATGTTTCTTCATGTGTTACACATCTAAGTCATCAATTTTGCATAAGTGTTAGGATGAGTGTCCTTTTCAAAGAACATTCGAAGATTCTAGGATATTTAGCTCACACCGCAACTTGCTAAATCTCTTCTCATCCAAGGGCTTTGTGAAGATATCGGCTAGCTATTCTTCAGTCTTCACATGCTCAATAGAAATGTCGCCCTTCAACACATGATCACGAAGAAAATGATGACGAATCTGAATGTGCTTAGTCTTCGAGTGCTGAACTGGGTTGTGAGCAATCTTGATGGCACTCTCATTGTCACAGAAGAGAGGAACATTCTTCATGTTGACGCCGTAGTCCTTGAGAGTTTTCTTCATCCATAGCAATTGAGCACTGCAAGAACCAACGACAATGTACTCAGCTTCAGCAGTAGATAGTGATACGCAGTTCTGTTTCTTCGAGGACCAACAGACCAAAGATTGTCCGAGGAAATGACATGTACCAGATGTTGACTTGCGGTCCACACGATCACCAGCATAGTCAGGGTCAGAATATCCAATGAGATCAAAAGCCGAGCCCTTGGGGTACCATAATCCAAGTGTTGGCGTGTGAGCTAGATATCGAAGAATATGCTTCACAACCTTATGGTGTGATTCCTTCGGTGTAGCTTGAAATCGGGCACACATGCAAACACTAAGCATTATATCTGGCCTAGATGCACATAAGTACAATAAAGAACCAATCATGGAGTGTTATACCTCATGATCGAAGTCAATACCATTTTCATCAGTGCACAGGTGGCCATTTGTGGGCATAGGAATTTTGACGCCTTTGCAATCTTGCATGCCGAATTTCCTCAGTACATCCTTGAGGTATTTCTCCTGAGATATGAATATGCCATTGCGTTGTTGACGAATTTGAAGACCTAAGAAGAATTTCAACTCTCCCATCATAGACATTTGATATTCTTCACTCATCATATAGGCAAATTCATCACTATAACGTTGGTCAGTACAGCCAAAGATAATATCATCAAAATATATTTGGCACACAAACAATTCACCATCATAAGATTTAGTGAAAAGAGTAGGGTCGAGTGAACTGGGTTTGAAGCCTCTCTTCATGAAGAATTCCTTCAAGGTATCATACCACGCCCGAGGGGCCTGCTTGAGGCCATAGAGGGCCTTGTTGAGTCTAAAGACTTTGTCAGGATTCTTTGGATCTTCAAAACCTAGGGGTTGAGCAACATATACTTCTTCCTCAAGCTTACCATTGAGGAATGCACTTTTCACATCCATTTGATATAAAGTGATATCATGATGGTTAGCATAAGCAAGTAATATGCGAATAGCCTCAAGTCTAGCAACAGGTGCAAAAGTTTCATCGAAATCAATTCGTTCAACCTGTGTGTAGCCTTGAGCTACAAGCCGTGCCTTATTCCTCACCACAAGGCCATTTTCATCTTGCTTGTTGCGGTAGATCCACTTTTTGCCAATGATATTGTGCTTGCGATGATCTGGACGTTTGACCATTTCCCAGACATTGTTGAGCTTGAACTGATGTAATTCTTCGTGCATGGCCTGAATCCACTCAGGTTCTAGAAATGCTTCATCTACCTTAGTGGGCTCTGTGATAGAGAAAAAAGCATACTGCCCAGAAAAGTTAGATAAATGTGAAGCTTTTGAGCGTGTGAGAGGACCTGGTGCTTTGATGTCAATGATGATCTTTTCAACTTGCACTTCTTTTGCAATGTGAGGATGAGCTGGTTGTCGTTGAGGAATTTGATCAGCATTCTCTTCAGCTCCATTTTCTTCAGTATTTTCTTCAGGTGCATTAGCTCGACGTTCTTCTTGTTTTGGAATGAATTCTTCAGCAGATTCTTCACTAGGAATGACATCCTCAGTAGCCTTGAACTTGATAGTTTCCTCAGGTGCTGGTTCATCTATCACAGTAGGTAGGTGCTCTCTTTGCGAGCCATTAGTTTCATCGAACCGCACATCTACAGTTTCAACAACCTTGTGAAGAATGTTATTGAAGACTTTGTAGGTGTGCGAGTCCTTTCCGTAACCAAGCATAAAACCTTCATGTGCTTTCGGTGAAAATTTTGAGTTGTGATGAGGATCTCTAATCCAACATTTAGCACCGAAGACTTTGAAATGACTTACATTGGGTTTCTTATCAGTGAGGAGTTCATAGGCAGTCTTCTTGAAGAACTTGTGAAGATATACTCTGTTGATGATGTGGCATGCGGTATCAATTGCCTCAGTCCAGAAATGACGAGGCGTTTTGTATTCGTCAAGCATAAGAACAGATAAATTAGTATGAGGACGTGAGAAATGAAAGTTCATTTCTTCATGATTAGCCTGCGTCCTATCAGGCATACTCAGGTCTCCAGCAAATTCTTCAGACGATTACGTACGTCTGGAGACCTGACCCTGCAGAAGAGATTAGTTCTTTTTCTTCACCACCCACATCTAAAGGGGTGGCAAAGAGTTCATCATTCTGCGAGCTCCAAAAGAGAAAGGTGGCATAGATGCCAGTCCATTTCGTTTCACATAAGAGGGGTTAGAGTAAGCACAAGAGTAAGCAGAGAAATTATTCGAGGACTTATGGACATAATGATTTGAAGAATAGTGCACATATCCATAATCCTTAGATCTTCCCTGCGAAACAGATGGGTTAGCACAATGATGTTCATATGAGGACTTTGATCCTTTTGAGGAATATGATCCATGTGAGGAGTTTGGTCCGTATGAGGACTTGGATCCATATGAAGAATTTGGTCCATATGAAGAATTTGATCTGGGTTTCCTATTCTTCACAGGTGGCGTCATGATGACATTCACCTGAAGATTTTCAAGGCATATTTTGGGAACCCAGATTTTCTTCATAGGAGGACCGTTCCTGCAGTTAGTGCCAACATATCTAGCAAATACTTCACCATTCTGATTTTTGAACAGTTTATAGTCGGAGCCAAATGACTCATCATCATAACGAGGAGATTCACATGAAAATCCAGATAAGTTAGATGGATCAACTGGAGGTCCCTTTGCAGCAACCCATGTAGTTTTGGGGTACTGCTTAGGCTTCCAATATGTACCATCAGCATTGAGTTTCCTCTCAAAAGCAATACCCTCTTTCCTAGGGTTCCTATTGAGGATCTGCTTTTTAAGCACATCATAAAGAGTCTGATGCCCTTTGAGGCTTTTATACATGCCTGTCATGTACAATTCCTTCAGCCCTGCATCGTTAGTGATACTAGCATTGTCCTCAGATGAGGAATTAGTGATATCAGAGGCATGTGAAGAATTTGAAGCATTAACAGCATCTGAACATTCAGGTGAAGAATTAGCAAATTCACGTTCAATGCATTTCAAACAAGGAGGAACAAATTCTTCCTGAGAAGCGCTGATTTGTTGAGCAAGTAATGAATCGTGCTCCTTCTGAAGATCTTCATAACTCACTCTTAGCTTCTCAAGGTCTTGCTTTCTTTGAAGAAATTCATAAGAAAGCTTCTCATAATCAGATAAGAGAGTGTTATGATGACCTTGAAGATTGTCAAACCTAGTCTGAAGTCTCTGAAGATTTTTAGTCAAGGCTTTAGTGTGATCCATTTCTTCACCCAACATATCATCACTTTTGTCTAGCATGTTTTGAACCTTTTCAAGAGCCCTTTGTTGTTTTACAGCAATCTTTGCAAGTTTAGAATAGCTGGGCTTAAGGTTTTCATCAGATTCATTCTCACTTGATTAAGAGGAGGTATATTTGAGTACCTTGGCACCCTTTGCCATGAAGCAATAGGTGGGAGCGTAGTCATCATCGCCTTCATCAGCCTTGTTGGTGAGGTCATTTTCTTCAGTGTTGAAGATAGACTTGCTGACGAATGCAGTAGCGAGAGCTAGGCTCGCCACTCCGGATTCGGACTCCTCAGATGTCTCCTCTTCCTCATTTTCTTCAGATTCATCCTCAGAGTCCATTTCCTTGCCAATGAATGCTCTAGCCTTCTTGGAGCTGCTCTCCTTGTGATATGAAGACTTTGAGGATTTTGATGATGAAGATTTTGTGGATTTCTTCTTTTTCTTCGCATCATCAGAACTGTAATCCTTGTATTTCTTCTTCTTTGATTCCTTTTCCCACTGAGGACAATCTTGAATGTAATGTCCAGGTTTCTTGCACTTGTGACAGAGCCTCCTCTTGTACTCACTAGATGAGGAATCATTGCTCCTTGAGGGTCTTCCAAGGCGACCACATCTTGAGAACTTTTGGAACTTCTTCACGAGCAGAGCCAGATCATGGCTTAGTTCTTCAGGATCACCAAGGCTGCTACCAGAGTCTTCATCTTCGGACTCAGATACTGCCTTGTCCTTCAGTGCGCGTGATCTGCCATAGCTCGAACCATAGAGATCTCTTTTTTAGCAAGTTGGAACTCATGAGTATTTAGCCTCTCGAGAATATCAGCGGGATCAAGTGACTTGTAATCAGCACGTTCTTGTATCATCAATGCCAGAGTGTCAAATGAGGAATCAAGCGATCTCAGCAATTTCTTCACCACCTCATGGTCGGTGATGTCAGTGGCACCAAGTGCTTGAAGCTCATTTGAGATGTCAGTGAGGCGATCGAAGGTTTGTTGAACATTTTCATTGTCGAGTCTTTTGAAGCGGTTGAAGAGATTGCGAAGAACATCAACTCAAGAGTGACGCTGTGTTGAGACTCCTTCATTCACTTTGGACAACCTGTCCCAGATAAGCTTCGCTGTCTCCAAAGCACTCACTCTGCCATACTATCCTTTTCTCAGATGGCCACATATGATATTCTTCGCTTGAGAGTCAAGTTGCTTGAATCTCTTCACATCAGCAGCATTCAAAGAAGGTGTGACTGAGGGAACACCATTTTCCACAACATACCAGAGATCGTTATCAATTGCCTCAAGATGCATTCGCATCTTATTCTTCCAGTAGGGGTAGTCCGTCCCATCGAAGGTAGGACACCCAGCAGAGACCTTGATCATACCTGCAGTCGACATAACTAAACTCCAGGCGGTTAAACCAAAATCACACAGAACAAGGGAGTACCTTGCTCTGATACCAATTGAAAGTGCGCTATATCGACTAGAGGGGGGTGAATAGGCGATTTTTATGAAATTCTTCACCGAGGAATTTGCCGATGAGGAAATTCCTTAGCGAAGAACTACTAGCAGCGGAATAAGTACTCAAGAGTAAACATAACAGAACACAAGCATAGTCATCATGATGAAATGAAGACAGGCACAGAGTACAGGAAGCGTAAGCACAGGATAACACAGGATGAAGACAAACAGACTGAAGAAATTGAACTGAGGAAATTGAGAAAGTCTCCAGTCAAAGTCTTCAAACACAGATATGAACAGACACACAACACAATTATGAGGGAATGAAAGAGTTGAGGGAATAGAACCAGTAAGCTTGGTGAAGACAATGATTTGGTAGACCAGTTCCAACTACTGTCTCAGTTGTATGTCTGGTTGGAGCGGCTGAGTATTTAAACTCTAGACACACAGTCCCAGACACCCAATCCTGAACACGCAGCTCAGGACACCATGTCCTCACCGTATTCTCCTTGAACTAAGGTCACACAGACCTCGTCCAACCACTCATGGTAAGTCTTCAGGTGACTTCCGAACCTTCACAAACTTGGTCACTCGGTGATCCACAATTCCTCTTGGATGCTCTAGACCATGATGCCTAACCGTCTGGAAGAAGCACAATCTTCAAAGGTAACAAGCGTCAGATCCACGCAGGATCAGTCTCTTTAGTGATGCTTAATCACTTGGGGTTTGTAGGTGTTTGGGTTTGGGTTTTTCCTCACTTGATGGTTTTCTCTCAAAGTCCTCGGAGGATGGGTTGCTCTCAAATGACAAGTGTCAGTTTCTCTCGGAGCAGCCAACCAGCTAGTGGTTGTAGGGGGCGGCTATTTATAGCCTAGGGAGCAGCCCGACATGATAAGACATAAATGCCCTTCAATGATATGACCGTTAGGTGGATAGATATTTTGGGACAGCTGGCGCATAGCATAGCAATAGTCGGAATTTTGAGTAGCAAAATCCTCAGGGCTATCATGTTCCTCACTGTGTAGGAAATCCGCACTGGCGAATTCCTAACTCCTTAGTCAGAACAAATTTCTGAAAGACCAGAAGAACTTCGTCTCTGTCACTGAAGAATATGACTGGACTGTATGAGATTTCCAAAGGCTTCACTCGAAGGGATTGGTAGGTGTAGGATTTTGAGTTGAGCATCACATGGAAATTTTTCCTTCGTATTTCCTCGACCCCCTTTAACAGTACGGTGTTTCCTATGACTCAAGAAAGAGAAAATGAAACTACGAAAACAAAAGTATTCACGCTTCATGTTCCTCGAACGAATACCAAGTCTTCAAGGTCACACCAATTTCTTCACTTTCAAAGTCTTCAGAAAGCCAAAGTCTTCAGTCGAAGAAATTCATTTTTAGGGTCGACTTTCTCTGTAAATATCAAACTCCTCATAGACTTATAGACCTGTGTACACTCACAAACACATTAGTCCCTTAACCTATAAGTCTTCAATACACCAAAAGCACTAAGGGGCACTAGATGCACTTACAATTCCATGGATTATACGCACTCTCACCTTTCCATCATTGCTAGCCTATTCGGTACCGTGCATTGCCCTTTCTCACATTGAGAGTTGGTGCAAACTTCGCCGGTGCATCCAAACCCCATGATATGATACGCTCTTTCACACATAAACCTCCTTATATCTTCCTCAAAATAGACACCATACCTACCTATTATGGCATTTCCATTGCGATTCTGAGATATATTGCCATGCAACTTTCCACCATCCCGTTTATCATGACACGTTCATCATTGTCATATTGTTTAGCATGATCATGTAGTTGACATAGTATTTGTGGCAAAGCCACCATTCATAATTCTTTCATACATGTCACTCTTGGTTCATTGCATATCCCGGTACACCGCCGGAGCCATTCATATAGAGTCATACCTTGTTCTAGTATCGAGTTGTAATCATTGAGTTGTAAATAAATAGAAGTGTGATGCTCATCATTTAATAGAGCATTGTCCCAATAAAAAAGGGAGAAAGGCCAAATTAAAAAAAGGCCCAAAAAAGGGAAATGAAAAGGGACAATGCAACTATTTTTTCCACACTTGTGCTTCAAAGTAGCACCATGATCTTCATGACAGAGAGTGTCTTGTTTTTTCACTTTCATATACTAGTGGGAATTTTTCATTATAGAACTTGGCTTGTATATTCCAACAATGGGCCTCCTCAAGTGCCCTAGGTATTCGTGAGCAAGCAATTTGGATGCACACCCACTAGTTTCTTTTGTTGAGCTTTCATACATTTATAGCTCTAGTGCATCCGTTGCATGGCAATCCCTACTCCTTGCATTAACATCAATCGATGGGCATCTCCATAGCTCATTGATTAGCCTCGTTGATGTGAGACTTTCTCCTTTTTTGTCTTCTCCACATAACCCCCATCATTATACTCTATTCCACCCATAGTGTTATATCCATGGCTCACGCTCATGTATTGCGTGAAGGTTTATAAAGTTTCAGATTACTAAAGTACGAAACAATTGCTTGGCTTGTCATCGGGGTTGTGCATGATGAGAGCATTCTCATGTGACGAAAATGGAGCATGACTAAACTATATGATTTTGTAGGGATGAACTTTCTTTGGCCATATTATTTTGAGAAGGCATAATTGCTTAGTTAGTATGCTTGAAGTATTATTATTTCTATGCCAATATTAAACTTTTATCTTGAATCTTTCGGATCTGAATATCCATGCCATAATTAAGAAGAATTACATTGAAATTATGCCTAATAACATTCCACATCAAAAATTCTGTTTTTATCATTTACCTACTCGAGGATGAGCAAGAATTAAGCTTGGGGATGCTTGATACGTCTCCAACGTATCTAGAATTTTTGATTGCTCCATGCTATATTATCTTCTATTTTGGACATTATTGGGATTTATTATTCACTTTTATATTATTTTTGGGACTAACCTATTAACCGGAGGCCCAGCCCAGAATTGTTGTTTTTTGCCTATTTCAGAGTTTCGCATAAAAAGAATATCAAACGGAGTCCAAACGGAATGAAACCTTCGGGAACGTGATTTTCGGAACGAACATGATCCAGGAGACTGGGACCCTACGTTAAGCAACCAACAGGGAAGCCATGAGGTATGGGGGCGCACCTACCCCCGAGGCGCGCCCTCCCCCCTCGTGGGCCCCCTGTTGCTCCACCAACGTACTCCTTCCTCCTATATATACCTATGTACCCCAAACGATCAAAAACGGAGCCAAAACCCTAATTCCACCGCCGTAACTTTCTGTATCCACAAGATCCCATCTTGGGGCCTGTTCCGGAGCTCCGCCGGAGGGGGCATAGATCATGGAGGGCTTCTACATCAACACCATAGCCTCTCCGATGATGTGTGAGTAGTTTACCTCAGACCTTCGGGTCCATAGTTATTAGCTAGATGGCTTCTTCTCTGTTTTTGGATCTCAATACAATGTTCTCCCCCTCTCTCATGGAGATCTATTCGATGTAATCTTCTTTTGCGGTGTGTTTGTTGAGACCGATGAATTGTGGGTTTATGATCAAGTTTATCTATGAACAATATTTGATTCTTCTCTGAATTCTTTTATGTATGATTTGTTATCTTTGCAAGTCTCTTCGAATTATCAGTTTGGTTTGGCCTACTAGATTGATCTTTCTTGCAATGGGAGAAGTGCTTAGCTTTGGGTTCAATCTTGCGGTGTCCTTTCCCAGTGACAGTAGGGGCAGCAAGGCACGTATTGTATTGTTGCCATCGAGGATAACAAGATGGTTTTTTTATCATATTGCATGAATTTATCCCTGTACATCATGTCATCTTGCTTAAAGCGTTACTCTGTTCCTATGAACTTAATACTCTAGATGCATGCTAGATAGCGGTCGATGTGTGGAGTAATAGTAGTAGATGCAGGCAGGAGTGGGTCTACTTGTCTCGGACGTGATGCCTATATACATGATCATACCTATATATTCTCATAACTATGCTCAATTCTGCCAATTGCTCAACAGTAATTTGTTCACCCACCGTAAAATACTTATGCTCTTTAGAGAAGCCACTAGTGAAACCTATGGCCCCCGGGTCTATCTTCCATCATATTAATCTTCCAACACTTAGTTATTTTCATTGTCTTTTATTTTACTTTGCATCTTTATCTTGAAAATACCAAAAATATTATCTTATCATATCTATCAGATCTCACTCTCGTAAGTGACCATGTAGGGATTGACAACCCCTTATCTCGTTGGTTGCGAGGATTTATTTGTTTTGTGTAGGTGCGAGGGACTCGCGCGTAGCCTCCTACTGGATTGATACCTTGGTTCTCAAAAACTGAGGGAAATACTTACGCTACTTTGCTGCATCACCCTTGCCTCTTCAAGGGAAAACAAATGCAGTGCTCAAGAGGTAGCACTAGTCCTATCGAAGACTATGCTTTTGGCAGCCTCCATCTTGAACCATAAAGAAGAGAGTAGCTGGTAAGTTCACCAAGTATCGTCGTATAGCATAATCCTACCCGACGGTCATCTCCTCGTCGCCCTATGAGAGAGCGATCATCGGGTTGTATCTGCCATTGAAAGGGTGTGTTTTATTAAGTATCCAGTTCTAGTTTTCATAAGGTCAAGGTACAACTCTGGGTCATCCTTTTACCGAGGGACGTGGCTATTTGAATAGATCAACTTCCCTACAGGGGTGCACCACATTACCCAACACGCTTGATCCGTCTGGCTGGACACACTTTTCTGGGTCATGTCCGTCCTCGAAAGATCAACACATCGCAGCCCTACCTAGGCTCAACAGAGAGGTCAGCACGCCGGTCTAAATCCTATGAGCGCAGGGCTCTGGCCCATTGCACACCTACATGTTGCGAGGGCAGCCGGTGAGTAGACCTAGCAACCTCCATTACAAAGGAAGTTGCGTTACGCGTGTCGGTGTCAAAACCGGTGGATCTCGGGTAGGGGGACCCGAACTGTGCGTCTAAGGCGGATGGTAACAGGAGGCGGGGGACACAATGTTTACCCAGGTTCAGGCCCTCTTGATGGAGGTAATACCCTACATCCTGCTTGATTGATTTTGATGATATGAGTATTACAAGAGTTGATCTACCACGAGATCGTAGAGGCTAAACCCTAGAAGCTAGCCTATGATTATGATTGTTGTTGTCCTACTGACTAAATCCTCCGGTTTATATAGACACCGGAGGGGGCTAGGGTTACACAGAGTCGGTTACAAGGGAGGAGATCTACATATCCGAATTGCCAAGCTTGCCTTCCACGCAAAGGAGAGTCCAACCCAGACACGGGACGGAGTCTTCAATCTTGTATCTTCATAATCCAACAGTCCGACCAAAGGATATAGTCCGGCTGTCCGAGGATCCCCTACTCCAGGAATCCCTCAGTAGCCCCTGAACAAGACTTCAATGATGAGTCTGGCACGCAGATTGTCTTCGGCATTGCAAGGCGAGTTCTTCCTCCGAATACTCCATAGAAGATTTCAAACGCAAGGATAGTGTCCGGCTCTGCAAAACAAATTCCACATACCACCGTAGAGAGTATAATATTTCCACAAATCTAATCTGCTGACAACTTTTCATAACGTGACATCACGCCATGGCCCGGTCATTATTCGAACCGTTTTTCTCAACCAGCTACAGCACATATTGTGAGGTGGTTTTCTTAGCACGTCTTGTCGAAGCAGAGATCATGTCCCCTTATCACGGGATTCTCATCAATACGGGTGTGGGTAACCCAACCGCGCCATCAATCATGGCGCTTGGGGAATAAGCGAGTTTACCAGGCGGGTGGGGAGGCGCACAATTTCTTCTGCCCTTATAAAGGGACAAGGACTCCTCCTTTTCACCCACACCTTCTTCTTCCCCGCCCATCCATTCTCGTGCACTCGAGCTCCAGCGCCCAAGTTCGCATTTTCTCTGTAAAATCACTCCAAACATGTCCGGAGCGGGAGGCAAGTGGATGGTCTCCTCCATTACGGAGGAGAACATTACGAAGCTCCGGGAAGCCGGATACCTGGCCGCAGATATCGTGCACCGGCTCCCAGACGCGGGGCGGATCGTCCCTACCCCCGGACCCCATGAAAGGGTTATATTCCTTACCCATTTCGTCTATGGGCTGGGATTTCCCCTCCACCCATTTATCCGTGGGCTCATGTTCTACTACGGCCTGGACTTCCACGATCGGCCCCCAATTTCATCCTCAACATCTCGGCGTTTATCGTCGTGTGCGAGGCCTTCCTCCGCATCAAGCCCCACTTTGGCATGTGGCCGAAGACCTTCAACGTTAAACCGAAGGTGGTGGTCGGCCAGCAAGCGGAGTGCGGAGGCGCCATGGTGGGAAAAATGCCCAATGTCACCTGGCTCGAAGGCTCCTATGTGGATATCGTGAAGGGGTGGCAATCGGGGTGGTTCTACATCACCAAACCGTGTGACACCAACTGGGCGGCGGCCCCCGAATTTCGATCTGGCATCCCCATGCGGCTCACCTCCTGGAAAGAGAAGGGCCTATCCTGGGGTTCATCAGTGGCGCTGACCGAACTCCAGAACTATGTTAAAAACATGATAAGCAAGAAAATCAAGCTTGTCAACATGGTCCAGGTCATGCTCTCATGTTGGATCCTCCCGTGTGAAAGACGGGCAGTCAGTATGTGGGAGTTCGACCCGGCTAAGCACCAGACGCTGCGAGAGCTCTTCGACAGGACACACCAGGACATCTGGAAGGCGCTGTTCAAGTCCGCCGAGGTACCTCCTCCCCTTACCGAGGATCGCGGACTCAGCGCAAAGTGCCTTGCCAATCCGGTAAGCTCCTTATATCTCATAAGATGTTTCTTTCCCTAGTATAATCATGTGGGGGATCTAAACCTCCACGCCACAGGAGTGGGTCGTGACAGCGGAGCGGATCAATTGTCCGACCCCACTGCCTGAGGATCCAGCAAGGGCTCTCTTAACGGAGATGCTGGTTCCGGCGCCCTATGAGGCGCCGGAGAAGAATGCCAAGAAGAAGGCCACGGGGACCAGGAAAGGTCTCCGACGCAAGGTCGTATCGGACTCATTGTCCGATAACACCGAGGCACCCTCCTCCCATGAAAACGAGGAGGAGGAAGAGGAAAGTTCTCCCCCCCAGCCGGGGGAGACAAGAAAAGGAAGGCCGCCCCGTCAGGGGAGGCCAAAGGGTCCAAGAAGGGAAGGACTCTCCTTCCGGACTGCTCCACAGCGGTTGCTTTTAGCGACGAGGAGTGGTTACCCAGGGACAAGCCCCTGGCGAAGTCGTAAGTATCTGGATACCATAATAGTTCTTGGTATGTTTTATGTTATTGCTTCTTATCGTGCCGAACATGATCATGCAGCCCATCCAAAGCCCATATCGACGTGTCCTCTTCGGATGAGTCTTTGGGCCTGTCGGAGATGAACAGCGATTCACTCCCGACTGCCTCCTCCCCCCGTCCTACGGACGACGTCGAGGTGTTGTCTCAAAGGGTACTGAACCAAGGGGAGACAGTTCCGGAGGCTCCCCAAGGCAACATTCCGGACGCTGGGCGCACGAGGGGCAAGACTCCCACGGGTTCTAATGTCGGGGGCAGCAAGTCTAGCCACCAACCGAATACTTCGCCGGAACCTCCAATGGTTCCAGATTCTGTCAGGTGACCCCTCGCCAAGGGGGACAAGCCGTCTGTGCCGATGGCCTCTGTCCATCCAGAGCCATCGAACAATTTGCTGGAAGTGCTTCGCAGCGCTTCCATTAACGAAGAGCACCGCACTATCATGAGTGCAGTGGTCAAGAAGATTCGGTCCGCCAAAAGTGGACTGACTGAAGCCTGTGCCAGCCTCCTAACGGGCTTTGTTTGGTGTTCGCAAAGAAAGGCCGAACAGAGGATCAAATAATAATCACAGGAGTCTAATCAAAATATGTCTATGTGAATAACCAGGCTTCACTGCTGGCCGCTGCCGCTCACACGGCTAAGGTCTCCGCACTGAAGCGGGGCCTTGAGCGGTCCGAGGAAGAGCTCGGCCTTACCAAGAGACAGTGTAACACCCTCGATGCGGCTATATCTCCTACGTGTCGAGGCACGACTTAGAGGCATAACCGCATTGAAAGCAATGTCGCAAGTTAGGCAATCTTCACAACATCCAATGTAATACATAATAAGGGGAAAAGTAACATAGTTGGCTTACACTCGCCACGTCAATCAAAGTACATAAATAACATTACATCATCCAATCACTCATGGCCCGACTACGGTGCCAAAATAAAAGACCAACCCAACATGCGACACGGTCCCGATCGCCCCAACTAGGCACCACTACTGATCATCAGGGAAGGATACGTAGTAACAGTGTGAGTCCTCGTCGAACTCCCACTTGAGCTCTAACGCGTCATCTGGAATGGAGTCGTCTGGCCCTGCATCTGGTTTGGAAGTAAACTGTGAGCCACAGGGACTCAGCAATCTCGCACCCTCGCGATCAAGACTATTTAAGCTTATAGGAAAGGCAAGGTAAAAATGTGGAGCTGCAGCAAGCGACTAGCATGTATGGTGGCTAACCTATTCACAAAAGAGAGCGAGAACAGAAGGCAAGGCACGAATGGATAACTAGAGAACAACGTGCGGCAAGCATTACTCCAACACCGTGTTCGCTTGCCGGACTCCGCCGAGAAGAGACCATCACGGTAACTCACACAGTTGATTCATTTTAATTAAGTTAAGGTTCAAGTTATCTACAACCGGACATTAACAAATTCCCATTTGCCCATAACCGTGGGCACGGCTTTCGAAAGTTCAAATCCCTGCAGGGGGTCCCAACTTAGCCCATGAAAAGCTCTCACGGTCAACGAAGGATATACCTTCTCCCGAGACACTCCGATCAGACTCGGTATCCCGGTTCTACAAGACACTTCGACAAGTTAAAACAAATCCAGCAACACCGCCCGAATGTGCCGACAAATCCCGATAGGAGCTGCACATATCTCGTTCTCAGGGCACAATCGGATAAGCAATCCGTACAACTAAAACCAGCCCTCGAGTTTCCCCGAGGTGGCGCTGCAAGGGGCTCTAGGTTGGACCAACACTCAGAGGAGCACTGGCCCGGGGGGGTTTAAATAAGATGACCCTCAGGCTCCGGAAACCCAAGGGAAAAAGAGGCTAGGTGGAAAATGGTAAAACCAAGGTTGGGCATTGCTGGAAGAGCTTTAATCAAGGCGAACTATCAAGGGGTTCCCATTATCACCCAACCGCGTAAGGAACGCAAAATCTGGGAACATAACACTGATATGACGGAAACTAGGGCGGCAAGAGTGGAACAAAACACTAGGCAAAAGGCCGAGCCTTCCACCCTTTACCAAGTATATAGATGCATTAAGATAACAAGATAATATAGTGATATCCCAACAAGTAAATAATGTTCCAACAAGGAACGATCTCCAATCTTCACCTGCAACTAGCAACGCTATAAGAGGGGCTGAGCAAAGCGGTAACATAGCCAATCAACGGTTTGCTAGGACATGGTGGGTTAGAGGTTTGACATGGCAATTTGGGAGGCATGATAAGCAAGTGGTAGGCATCGTAGCATAGGCATAGCAAAAGAGCGAGCATCCAGCAAAGCAAAGATAGAAGTGATTTCGAGGGTATGATCATCTTGCCTACAAAGTTGTCAGAGTTGACTGAATCCTCGAAAGCAAACTCAACGGGCTCCTCGTTAGCGAACTCGTCTCCCGGCTCTACCCAAACAATACAAACAAGCAACAAGAACATAATCAACCACGTGCAAGGCTCAAACTACATGATGCAAACATGGTATGCTATGCGGGATGCGATATGTCATGCATATGCAAGATTTGACAAGAGATGAATGAACCTGCCCTCAACTTGGAAATCCAAGTGTTCCACTGGAAAGGTGAGATGATTTCGCTTGAAAATGATATAAAGAACGCCGGAATCGGAGACACGGTTTGGAAATGGCAAGCAATTCAAATATGGCACCGGTCTGCGATATACAGCAACTAGGCATCTAAATGCAACAAGACAAACATGCTACAACACTCAAGCATGGCAACAAAATACATGTCAGGGATTCATTCATGATGCTTAACAAAAAAGGAACACTGAGCTACGGCCAATTCATCCATTAACAGGTTCAAACGAGCATGGCAAAAATGCAATTGGTAAACAGATTTCAGACTTAGTGAAATTAACACTTGTCTGGAATTTCAGATCAGGTAGCAAACTTTGGAGCATGAAAACTATATGCTACAGGAACTTAACATGACCAAGTAAAGCATGTCATGGAGCTACTCAAAGAGCTTAAGAAAAATACCTTAGTGACCTTGAGCCAAAAGGGATCAGAAAATACATTTGCAAGCATGTGAACATGGCAAAAGCATAATCAGATCACAGACTTAGTGAAAAACTGGAACATGCAAATCAGATATCAAGTAGGCATGTTTACGAGCTCGATGCACTCACTACAGAGTATGTCATGACAATTGAAGCATACACCCATCAAGAATACACATAATACAAGCTAGACATGGAAGGAACAATAACATAGCATGCACGGATCAACTACAACATCCTCGGCAATATCGCTAACAAGTAGACAATCTGCCCAGATTCACGAAATGACAAAAGTAGAGCTCGATTGACTCAAGCTCGGGTGCTCCATAATTTCAGACAAAAGCATGGCTGGATAGAGCACTACAAGATTAACAAATCATCCTTACTGATCATCCTCAAAAGAGGCACGGATCACTAGGAAACAACATGAACATATGGCATAATGATAAGAACAGCTCAAGTACTTGGTGGAATTGCTAAGTCCCTGAAATCAGCATTAACGAATGCACCACTTTGCAAGCTAGTGCTAGCCACCACACACATCACAAAAATACATGTATGGCACCTATGGAAATATGACAAAGCATATAACAAAACATATGTAGAACTCAGGGGAATATCATGCACACATTAATCATGGCAAAAATGACAAATAGCTATTTAGAGTAGCAGATCTGACAATTAACTCAAATAGCACTCTTCTAACAGCATTTCGGGCATCAAGATGAACTCAAATGAAAATGATGCGATGAGATGAAATGATGTACTCTCTGAGACGAACATTTTGATATGCTACACGCCCAAAACAGATCTACGGAGAGAGAGTTACGATGCTGTGAATAATGCAAAACAAATATAGGGGAGAGGGGGAAAGTCAACCGCGTCCAGATCAAGGGTTCCTCGGCACGCGAACCGAGGCAAGTCCGGCGAGCTCCCGGCGGCTCCGGCGAGCTCGATGGAGCGGCGGGGAGGCGAGGGAGAGGTGGATCCGGCCTCTCCCGACCGGATCCGGCGGCGGGGAGGGCTCCGGCCACCGCGGGGAGGCGAGGGGGCGCAGGGCGGCGGCGGGGCGAGGTCCGGCCGGCGAGGGCATGCCGGGCGGCGGCGGCCGGGGCCGAGGAAGACGGCGGTGGGGCACGGGCGTGAGGCGGCGTGTGGATGGGCCTTGGGGGCCCCTGCGGGCCGAGCGGGCCGGCGGCTATGTGGGCGCGCGGGCGCCATGTGGCGGCGTCCGATTGGCTGGGGTGCGGCAGCGGACGTGTCCGGCGGCCGTCGGGCGTGTCCGGCCGCGCGAAGAGGGTGGATCTAGGGTTTCGGAAAGAGGAGAACGAAAATTTCGAAGGGGGTCTATTTATAGGCATAGAGGGAGCTAGGAGTGTCCAAATGGGGTGCGGTTTTCGGCCACGTGATCGTGATCGAATGCTCTAGATGATGGAGAGGGTTTTGGTGGGTTTTGGGCCAAATTGGAAGGGTGTTGGGATGCAACACACACGAGGCCTTTTCGGTCCCTCGGTTAACCGTTGGAGCATCAAACGAAGTCCAAATGGTACGAAACTTGACAGGCGGTCTATCGGTAGTAAACCAAGGCCACTTGGCAAGTCTCGGTCCAATCCGGAAATGTTTAACCTCCACACACGAAAGAAAGGTAGAAATGACCACCGGAGGAGAACGGAACGCCGGAATGCAAAACGGACAACGGGGAAAATGCTCGGATGCATGAGATGAACACATATGCCAATGCAATGCACATGATGACATGATATGAGATGCATGACAACGACAACAACACACGGAGACAAAAACCCGAACCCGAGAAAATAAAATAACTTAACGCCGGAAACGGCAAGAGTTGGATTACATATTGGGTAAATCATATCCGGGGTGTTACAACACTCCACCACTACGAAAAGGATCTCGTCCCGAGATCTAGGACTGGAAGAACACTGGGTATTCAGAACGGAGTTGATCCTCGCGTTCCCAGGTGGCTTCACGGTCGGAATGGTGTGACCACTTGACTTTGAGGAACTTGATTGACTTATTGCGAGTCTTGCGTTCAGTCTCTTCGAGAATAGCAACTGGTTGCTCACGATAAGAGAGATCTTCTTGGAGATCAATGTCTTCGAAGTTGACGGTGCGGTCAGGAGTCTTGAAGCACTTGCGGAGCTGAGAGACATGGAACACGTCATGCACATTTGCAAAGTTTGAAGGAAGCTCGAGTTGATAGGCGAGATCTCCTCTCTTGCTGACGATCTTGAAAGGTCCCACGTATCTAGGGGCAAGCTTCCCTTTGATACCGAAGCGACGAGTACCTTTCATTGGAGAGACGCGGAGGTAAACATGATCTCCGATCTCGAAAGCCAAATCACGGTGCTTACTATCATTGTAGCTCTTCTGGCGCGGTTGCGCTGCTTTGAGGTTATCTCGAATGACTTTGCACATTTCTTCTGCCTCTGTGATTAAGTCATTCCCCAGAAGTTGACGTTCACCGGTTTTGGACCAGTTGAGAGGGGTACGGCACTTCCTGCCGTACAGAATTTCGAATGGGGCCTTGCCCGAACTTGCTTGAAAACTGTTGTTGTAGGAGAATTCAACATATGGAAGACAATCTTCCCACTTCATGCCGAAGGAGATCACACAAGCCCTGAGCATATCTTCAAGAATCTGATTGACACGCTCGACTTGACCGCTAGTTTGAGGATGGAAAGCTGTGCTGAAGTGGATGTTGGTGCCCCTGGCCTTCTAAAAATAATCCCAAAACTTTGAGGTAAAGATGCTACCACAGTCTAAAGAGATCACCTGTGGAATCCCGTGCAGCGAGACAATTCGAGAGGTATAGACCTCCGCCAATTGAGCTGCAGTGATAGACTCTTTGATAGGCAGAAAGTGAGCCACTTTAGTGAGTTTGTCAATGACAACGAATATAGCATCATTGCCACGCTTGGACTTTGGAAACCCAGTCACGAAGTCCATCTTAATGTGGTCAAACTTCCATTCATATGCCAATGCAATGCACATGATGACATGATATGAGATGCATGACAACGACAACAACACACGGAGACAAAAACCCAAACCCGAGAAAATAAAATAACTTAACGCCGGAAACGGCAAGAGTTGGATTACATATCGGGTAAATCATATCCGGGGTGTTACAGGAAGCTCGAAGAGAACAAAGGTAAGTAAGACCTTGTCTGTTTATTGATAAAGAAAAAGGAAACTGGTTGTTAGATCACAGGATCGTCATGAATTTTCCGAGGGGCCATGGCCAAAGTGGCGGCCCTGAAGTAGGCGTTGTCCAAGGCCGAAGGCAAAGCGGCCAAGGAGCGTGCCGAGCGCGAGAAGCAAGAGGCCCGAGTTAGCGAGGTTCAGCAAGAGCTCCAGGAGTTTGTCAAGAAGTACGAGTCCTTGGAGCGTGACTCTAAGACGCAAAGGTCCGAGCTTGAGAAGGCCCTCGAGAACGCACAAACTGCCAAGGCCGAAGCCCAAAAGGCCCTCCAGGAAATTGAGGTGGTCAGAAAGATAGCGGCGGGTAAGGCATTCATTATGCAAAGCAAGAATGTGAAGGAAACTTTCCTTTTACTTACTCGAATTCGGAGCTCTCCAGGAGCGTTCGCTGATCTACCTAGTAGTGTGTCGGATGCCATGGAGTTCTACCGGCCCGAGGAAGGGAGCTCGACGGAGAAGTTGTTCTGGTCTCAGTATACTGGGACCAAACGTCCGATGCCCTTGAGCGACCAGTTGAAGCAACTGGTCGAGCTTGACAGGGCGGTCGAACTGGCCATGAAGGGCCTCATAGTCCGGATGTGGCCTGGCGAGCCCCTTCCTGGCAGCTATTTCGGCCTGGTAAGGCAGCTTGTGAATGCCTGCCCCTGGTTCGAAGTCATAAAGCGGTCCGTCTGCATTGAGGGTGCGCGCAGGGCTTTTGCCCAGGAAAAAGTGCACTGGGCGAATATGGACGCCGAAAAGCTGGTGAAGGAGGGGCCGCCGGAGGGCAAGGAGCATCGCCACCCTAAAAAGTATTATGACAGTGTCCTAAATGGTGCTCGCCTTGTGGCAAAGGAATGTGCTAAGGATGTAATATTTGAATGAGTGTACTCATGTGATCCTGTAATGTGAAACGAGTTCATGTGCGCTATGTAGCACTTGTTAATTTAAAATATTACCTTCTATGCGGTCGTTTATAAAATTTGAGAGTTGGCCAGTCGTCGGCTTCTGCCCCCATGTAACTAGTACTGAGGTGTTCGGGGTAAACCTGATCACTCTTTATCCAGTTTTGGGTCCTTTGAAGGAGGTGTTCAGCACAACGAACCAGACAATTGGACTATAAAGCTTTATCACTCTCACTTAGCCACAGAAGTCTACAATTTTAAATTTTGGCAAAGGCCCTATTATTTGGAAGGCCGAACTTGGGGCGCTATGTACGCGTAAATCAGACAAGGCCGACTACTCGCCCGAAGCGTAAAATATCTTTAAGGATTTGAGACCTCTCGAACAGCGACCAGCTCTCGCCGCATCATGACCGTCAGTTTTCGGCTTTCTCTACTGAGGTGCTCGTCTAGAAGAACCGGGACACAATCGCAGTAGTTCTCCCAGTGCTACCTTAGCCGATATAGCGGAACGTAAGGTAACAAAACATGGGAGCTGGGCAAACCCAACTATTGACCCAAGACATGATTCGGAGCTGATGCATATAATGCTATAAGTTCGGGGTGCCACACTGTAGAAAGTGTTCGGACTTTTCATGCCTTGTTATGGGGTACACTGAAGCCCCTGGCGCACTGGTCGTATCAGAATGTATGGGTGCGATTTGTCGTAAATAAGTAGACAGGGAAAAAAGATAAAGGAATGCAATAATAAGCTGATGATGTACATTGTTATTTAAATGATACGTCAAAGAGTATGCATACATGTAGTGCAATAAGTAAAAAATAGGACTATTTGACATGTCCTATCCAAGGTCAAGCTGCGTGTGGGTATGCAAAACAGGTATATCGATCGTTATCAGAGACCACCTGAGGATTTCCTTGTACGTCAAAGCTTCTTGCTTCCTTGGTGTTTCCTTCCCATGACGGGTCCGATAATCAGACAATCGGAGAGGGCCTTCAGAGAATAGGGGCCTGAAAGAAAGAAAATGTTAAAGGTATACGGGTCCTGAAGCGGTTGAGCCGCATTGTGGGCTGTGCCATGGTCGTGCCTCCGCCAATGCCCATGGTATCTTGAGTGCGTAATTATGTACGTGCTGCGCAAATATCACCGCTTGACTGGGACTAGGACGGAGGCCGAATTGCTAGGTGATCTCTAAACATTCCTGGCGATCCTCTTGCAGGGTACTCCGGACTCGCTTAAAGGTGTCCGGGGTCTTTTTCGCCGAATTGGCGGTTTGCCTCATGAGGCTGCTTTGCGCTTCTGCTGCGATGGCCATAGTGTGCTCCTCCATGCGGAGCGAGCGTTCTGTGTTTCCATTAACTGTTATAACCCCGCGAGGTCCTGGCATTTTGAGCTTGAGGTATGCATAATGCGGTACCGCATTGAATCTGGCAAATGCGGTTCGTCCGAGAAGTGCGTGATAGCCACTGCGGAAGGGGACGATATCGAAGATTAACTCCTTGCTTCGGAAGTTGTCCGGAGATCCGTAGACCACTTCCAGTGTGATTGAGCCCGTGCAATAGGCCTCTATACCTGGGATGACACCTTTAAAGGTGATTTTGGTGGGTTTGATCCTCGAGGGGTCTATACCCATTTTACACACTGTATCTTGATAGAGCAGGTTCAGGCTGCTGCCACCGCCCATAAGGAGTCGAGTGAGGTGAAATCCGTCAATGATGGGGTCAAGGACCAATGTGGCAGAACCGCCATGACGGATATTGGTGTGGTGATCCCTACCATCGAAGGTGATTGGACAAGAAGACCATGGGTTGAACTCTGGGGCAACTCGCTCCATCGCATAGACATCCCTCAGTGCACGCTTCTGTTCCCACTTGGTAATATGGGTTGCGCATATCATGTTTCACATTTTCACTTGGGGAGGAAATTTCTTCTGTCCTCCTGTGTTCGGCGGCCGGGGCTCCTCCTCGTCGTCGCTATGCAGCCCCTTTTCCTTGTTTTCGGCATTCAACTTGCCGGCCTGTTTGAACACCCAGCATTCTCTGTTGGTGTGGTTGGCTGGTTTATCGGGGGTGCTGTGAATTTGACATGAACGATCGAGTATGCGGTCCAAGCTGGACGGGCCCGGATTGCTTCTCTTGAACGGCTTTTTCCGCTGACCGGATCTAGAGCCACTGAATCCGGCATTAACTACCGTGTCTTCGGTGTTGTCGCCGTTGTTGCGGCGCTTGTGTCTGTTGCGACGTGGCTTGCCATTGCTATCTTTGGCATCTGAATTGCCAGGATTTCTTGATGTGTTGTTGCTGCGAGCTAGCCAGCTGTCCTCGCCCGCACAAAAGCGGGTCATGAGTGTCGTGGGGGCTGCCATGGACTTTGGCTTCTCTTGGCTGAGGTGTCGGGCAAGCCACTCGTCGCGGATGTTATGCTTAAATGCCACTAAGGCCTTGGCATCCGGACAGTCGACAATTTTGTTCTTTTTAGTTAGGAACCGAGTCCAGAATTTCCTGTCTGATTCCCCTGGCTCTTGGCTTATGTGACTCAAGTCATCAGCATCCGGTGGTCGCACATAAGTGCCCTGGAAGTTATCAAGGAATGCATCTTCCAAGTCCTCCCAACTGCCAATGGAGTTTGCCGGCAGGCTATTCAGCCAATGCCGAGATGGCCCTTTGAGTTTTAGTGGGAGGTACTTGATGGCATGTAGATCATCACCGCGGGACATGTGGATGTGGAGGAGGAACTCTTCAATCCATACCGCGGTGTCTGTTGTACCATCATATGATTCGATGCTCATGGATTTAAACCCTTCTGGGAATTCGTGATCCATTACTTCGTCGGTGAAGCATAGGGGGTGTGCGGCGCCTTTGTGCTGGGCTATGTCACGACGCAGTTCATACGAGTCTTGTCTGCTGTATTCGGCCCGGCCGGAGTTGCTTTTAGTATATCCGGCGTGACGGTCGTGGTCACGCATTGGGGCACGCCCCCGTGAACCATAGATCGATCTTGTGTGTCCTGCTTTGTTTTCCAATACGTCTTGTAGGTCCTGCGTGTTGCCCCGGGCCTTGGTGTTTTTGTTTGACTGGCGACGGGGTGCGGGCTGGACTTCGGGCTGATATGCCGCTTTGTCTCAGCCACGAGGTGGCTGGTCAGCCGCATCATACGCTGGAAGTGTAGGCTTTAATGCTTCCTCCTCGAGTTGGGGTAGCAACCTGTGCTTTTGGGTAACTTTTGGTTGGGCGCTCGAGTTCGTATTCCTCGGCTGCCAACACCTCGGTCCATCTATCCGCTAGCAGATCTTGATCAGCTTGAAGCTGTTGTTGCTTTTTCATCAAGCTTTTTGCTGTGACTATAAGCCGGCGCTTGAAGCGCTCCTGCTCAAGGGGATCCTCAAGCACGATAAATTATTCATCGCCGAGCCTCACCTCGTCTTCGGAGAGGGGCATGTAATTGTCATCCTCTGATTCTCCGTCTACCGCCTGTTCCTTAGGGCTAGCACTACAGGAATCAGCTACTTTGCCGTCTGCCACGACGGACGGCAAAGGCATGAACGGCGGACGACAAAGGTCTTTGCCGTCAGCCGCGGACGGCCAAAGGCTCCGGCAAAGTAAGTTCCGGCAAAGAGCTACTTTGCCGTCTGCTTTAGGCGGCTGACGGCAAAGGGGCCTTTGCCATCAGCAGCAGACGGCAAAGAAAGAAGACGACGAAAATTGCGCTGTTAGTCCGTTAGGTGGCTAACGGCAGGCCTTTGCCGTCCGCTGCTGATGGCAAAATTTGTCCTGCCTTTGCCGTCCGCCGAATGATGTCAGCTAGACGTCACTACATGGCAGGCCTTTGTCGTCCGCCGCTGGCGGCAAAATTTGTCCTGCCTTTGCCGTCAGCCACTATAGGCAAACTGACCAAATGGGTCAGCTCCCAGGAAGCACACTTGTCTGCCACGTGGCTTCTTTGCCGTCTGTCACGGACGGCAAAGAGCCCATTGTCGTCGGTGGCTGACGGCAAAGAGCCTGCATATTGGCTCTTTTTTTCTATTTTTTTTAAATCCAACAATTTCCACAGCAAATATATATCACATATATAGATATATTTCACAAGGTTATTTAATAGCAAACATATCACATATCCAGCACATAAGTTTCATCCATTCATACATAAGCAAGTTCCATCAAGTTGCACATACACATTGTTCCATCCATACATATTACAATGCAAAGTTTCATCAAGATAGCAAGTTCCATCATAGCAAGCTAGAAGAATACTTGAAGAGAATGAAAGAAAAAACAAGCACTCCATCATAGCAAGCTAGCTTCCATGAAGTGAATGAAATCTGCAAAATGGAAAATAAGAAAGTTAGAAATAGGTGACTAGAAGAAGAAGACTAGAACAAAAAGAAGACTAGAACAAGAAGAAGACTAGAACAAGAAGTATATGTCATTTATGAGCTAACTTAGGTGAAATGGATCATATATGAGCTAACTAAGTTGAAATGGGTCGTTTATGAGCTAACTAAGGTGAAATGGATCATTTATGAGCTAACTTAGTTGAAATGGGTCGTTTATGAGCTAACTAAGGTGAAATGGATCGTTTTTGTGCTAACTAAGTTGAAATGGGTCGTTTTTGAGCTAACTTAGGTGAAATGGATCATTTATGAGCTAACTTAGTTGAAATGGGTCGTTTATGAGCTAACTAAGTTGAAATGGGTCATTTTTTGAGCTAACTTAGCTGAAATGGATCGTTTTTGAGCTAACTTAGGTGAAATGGATCGTTTATGAGCTAACTTAGTTGAAATGGATCGCTTTTGAGCTAACTAAGGTGAAATAGATAGTTTTTGAGCTAACTTAGGTGAAATGGATCATTTATGAGCTAACTTAGTTGAAATGGATCGTTTATGAGCTAACTTAGGTGAAATGGATCATTTAAGAGCTAATTTAGGTGAAATGGGTCGTTTTTAGCTAACATAGGTGAAATGGATCGTTTATGAGCTAACTTAGTTGAAATGGATCGTTTATGAGCTAACTTAGTAAAAGGCATCATTTTAGAGCTAACCTAGGTGTGATGGGTCATTTTGGAGCTAACCTAGGTAAGATGGATCATTTTGGAGCTAACCTAGGTGAGATGGGTCATTTTAAAGCTAACGTAGGTAAAATGGATCATTTAGGAGCTAATCTAGGTAAAATGGGTCATTTTAGAGCTAGCTTGGATAAACTGGATCATTTATAAGCTAACTAAGGTTAAATGGGTCATTTTAGAGCTAACTTAGGTCAAATGGATCATTTATGAGCTAACTAAGCTAATTATGCAATTTTTGACATAAGTAAGCTAAGTACAAATCGTTTTAGAGCTAACTTAGGTAAAATGGATGGTTTTGGAGGTCAGTAAGCTTATTAAGTCATTTTGGAGGAAAAGAAGCTAACTCTAGGTCATTATGGTAAGCATATTGGAGGAAATAAAGCTAAGTCTAGTTCTTTATGCATTTGTTAAGCAAAACACTAGAGAAACTTACCGTGATCATGGAGGTGTAGGAGCGGGTTGGCTCGTGCCGGTAGGTGGAGAAGGATCGTGCGATGCTTGTCTGGAGTTACGCTGCACCAATGATCATTTCCAATGTCTCGTTAGCATGATGACACTCAAATGTTAAGACTAGCAAGTAATGTCCATTCAAATTAAATTCACTGTGGTCCCAGGAGCAATCACTAGCATCGGTGGAGCGGTCTGACCGGACTTCTCACACACAGACTGCACATTTGGTTTTGACAAACACAGTCATACTAGTTAGTAATGAGACAAACACTACATGAATGTTTTGGCTAATCTGCAGAAGAAACTTACCACAAGGAGCTCGTACATGGCCCTTGCCTCCATGTCATTCCGTGCCCTCTCCTCCTCCAACATCTTTGTCGTCCTCTCCTCCAACTCCCACTGCCTCTCCGCCGCCTCCGCCAGAAGTTTCTCTGTTCTATCTCTCTCACTCTGTATAGCAGCCTGCAACACCACTCACATGACCATTTGTAATCATTGTTGGAAGCGCACACAATGTAATGGAGAAAGATAGCTGAGTACGTATAACTAACCTTGAAGGCGAGTTGGACTGGCCGTTCACGAGGCCTTATCTCAGGAGCGGAGCTCGACTGGTGCGCCTTGATCTCCGGGAGAGTGCTAGGACAATGGATAAGTCCATCTCCCATGGCTATGGAGCCATGGCACCTCCCGCCACCAGATATCATCAGCAGATCTGTATCAATGGGACCCTGGCTCGGGTTAAAGTCCTCCCCTTTCCTCGCCTTCCCCTGATCTCTATATTGCATGAGCTTGTCGTGGGAGGAGATGTTGGTGAAGTTCTTTGGATCATCGAGGTCAGACGCAAAGAATGCCTTGACTTTCTTGTATGGGCTAGTGTGGGCCATGGCATACAGGTCGTACACCTCTGGCACCTTATCCGCCTTATTATAGCATGCCTGAAAGAGAGAAACAAAGTTAATTAGTAATTAAAGGGCTAAAGCTAGCATGATGAATGAATTGCATGAATCATGAAGCAAACCACATACGCAGTTCCACCCGAACTGAAATAAGTTGGAGCTGCATTGATGGTGTGGCACACCTTCCATTTGGGCACGTTTGTCCTTGGCCTCGTTGTGGAGGGCTAGCTATTCATTTGAGCACCACTCATTGACCAACACCTCCCAACAATCCATCTGATCCGCACACCATCTCGGAGGGGCCTAAGTTAGCAAATAGAAACTTGAGCGCTACGGCTATGAATTACTAAATGAAGGAAGTAAGTACAAGGCCTTAAGAATTACCTTCATGTACTGCTCCTTACTCAAGAACTTCTCGCGGCATGCCAGCTTGGTCTTCTTGATACCATGCGAGGCGTAGTAGTCTCGAACAGCCTACACCCGAGCCTCGTGCCGTAAGTTCTGTAGTAGGCGCTTGCAGACGTTATCGATAACATTTGCCGCTTCCTCCTCGTATCCCTCCTCACACCTGTAGAATGTCTGCAATCAAATGAGACAATATTGATTAGTACAATTAATAACTAGCTAGTTGAAGATTTTTAATTGTGTAAAGGAGAAATTACCCAGAACTTTCTGATCACCACGTCTGCCCTCGTCTTGCACAAGACACCGTCGATAATCTCACCCGGTGGGCCGAGGCAGCCAAGTAGTGCTCCCAACTCAATCCAAGCTCTGGAAACCGACCCTCACCAGGCAACGTGACAAACCCCGGGAAGTTTTGCCGACATAGAACTCCAAGGATGGAGTTGGGCCGGCGGACACTATGATGGTGGTCCCAACCCCTGCAGCATGACAAGGCCAACACATTAGTTATTTGAAGAAACGTGAATGCAGAAGGTACAAAAATATTAAATGCCCTTACTTCTCCCCATCAGGGAAAATCAGCCACCTCTGCTCGCGGGCTGCCAGCACGGATGGGAGCCGTGTGCACCACACTGGTAGATGGTGCCTCCCTCCTCCTCAATATCAGTCGGTTCCCCACCATCATCAGCATGGCCACTCGGCTCCTCAGGCTGATCCGGTCAGGTACCCCATCCAGATGTGTGCTCCTTCGGGGTCTCGTGGGCCGAAGGTCCATCGACCCAAGGCTCGTGGGCCGAACACCCGTGGACCAGAGGCTCGTGGACCGGAGTCCGTGTAGCCTCCTCCTCGGACGAGTCCACCCTAGCAGTCACGTGCTCGGGTGAAACAGATGGGGGTGGCAGCGAGGAAGGCGCCATAGCAGTCACCCTAGCTCCTCTCCCGCGACCACGTGCTCCACCTCCTCTCTTCTTCTTACCTCGTCCCCTGCTGGGCACCGCGGTTGATGAAGAAGGGCCTGACGATGTCGCCATACTATCCATCAATGCTCGGCGAAGAGGTGCGTGTGGAATGGAAGACCTCACACAACACGCCGGCGAAGAAGGGGCCTCGGCGCGCTCCCGACCAGCACCCACCATCTTTCAACACCTGCCATGACAAAGAATAAACGAAATTAGTACAACATAAATAAATACCGACATGAATAATAATATGTATATCACTTAAGTGTATCATCATCAAGTACAACATAAAAAAATTGAATACCTGACACTACTAATAATCTCGATTAGTATCATCAATAAATGCATAATCATCATCATCACTATAATCAATGACGGGCTCATAGGGTTCAGTGGCATCAACATGTGCAAGGCCACCTTGATGTAATCGGTCAAGCATTGACAGGTCATCCGCAGCAGTAACCTCTTCTTGTTCTGGCTCTTCTTGTTCCTCCTCTGGGGTGATGTCGGATTCACTATCGCTGTCTACTTCAATGTTTTGGGGTGAAGTATAGTGGTTCTTGAAACGCTTTTTGGAAAGACGTGTCTCTTGGAAGAATTCTCCTTCATATGTGTCTGGGTTAATGTGAGGTTCATAATCCTCTTCCTTTGGGGAAGAAATTCTAGCACGTGGCGGCACTTCATAAACGACATCCCAACCTTTCAGATTTGGATTAGTTTGGCAGGCCCACGATAGATAGAATACTTGGGTCGCCTATTGAGCCGTAATACAGACATCAGGAACATCTAAATGGGTGCTTTGGTTGATTTCAACTAGCCCTATATGTTCATGAGTCCTTCTAGTCTCGTTCGGCTGAAACCAATAACATTTGAAGACTACGACATTCGGTGGGTTTTCACCATAGAATAGAAGTTCATAAATTGCTTCAACTCTCCCATAATACTCGGTACCTCCTTCGCTGATAGCAGATACACAACAATTTGTAGACTTTCGGTCGGCCATAGATAGCTATTTGCCATAGGTACGAAAGCGATACCCGTTGATGTGGTATTTGTCAAATAAACGGACCTTATAGTCAAAACCATTAGCGACTTGTCTCAATTCGGCGTCCATAGACTCTGAATTAGCCTACAAGTTTAATATGAAAGGATTGTTGCATTATGCACAAATTAGCGAATGAAATGAAATTGTCTAATAGAAATTACCGTTTGTTTGAACCAAGAGATGAAACCGGGATAGCCGCGTCCTTGCTTTGCGAGAAGCTCATACTCTTTGACGGAATCCTTTTGGATCACCGCTCCATATGAGAATATGGCGACGTATCGACTGTATGAAATATCCAGGAATAAGAGCAGTTCAAAGGAAATAGAAGTTGCGAAACAATGTACCGAGAACTTACTCGATGTACGGTCGCGCTTCTATCAGGTTGTTGAAGATATACAACGAAATGGTCCGCCATTATTCGTTATCCAAAGATACTGGATTTGAAACACTGGATGGTGCGAGATTCCCTTTGAATAGGCTGAGTTGGATCCACCCTTTTTAGGGTCGTCAGCATTGTACCCAGGCTTCGGATTATGCAAATGACGATTTTTGGCTTCGTAGTGTGCTGTCACGAAGTTTGCCACCTCCTCAGTGATGAATGCCTCAGCCATCGATGCTTCAATTCTACGTTTATTTTTACATTTTTCTCGAAGCGTCTTCTGCATCCTCTCAGTTGGGTAGCACCAACGATTTTGCACGGCCCCCGCCAATCTTGCCTCGGTCGGGAGATGCAAAATCAAATGCTGCATTGGATTAAAGAAGCCCGGTGGAAAGATCTTCTCTAACTTGCAGATCAACTCCGGCGCCAACTCTTCCATTTCTTCTAGCACGCCAGGCGATAGTTCTTTCGCACAAAGAACACGGAAGAAATAGCTGAGTTCTGCTAGTACTAGCCATTCATCCTCAGGGATGAAGCCACGCAACATCATCGGCATTACCCGCTCAATCCATATGTGCCAATCAAGACTCGCTCCCCTCTTTAGATTCGTTGCATACCCATCGGGGAACATCAACTGCATTTTCACCCACAAGATAATTTCCCTCATAGCTGGCCTTCCAAGATTGAACCATGCCTTTGGCTTCGTCCAGTTTTGCTTTCCTTTCGGTTCTTTCATGTTCTGTAACGGCCTATCACATAACGCCTCTTGATCAACTCTAGCCTTAGTATTATCCTTTGACTTCCCAGCTATGCCGAACAATGTACCAAAAAGTGCCACGGTGATATTCTTCTCAGTGTGCATCACGTCGATGTTGTGTGGGCAAAGGAGGTCTTTGAAGTAAGGCAGATCCCATAAGCATGTTTTGTGAGTCCAGGCGTGCTTAGAATTATACCACTTGAAGTACCCTTGACGCTCTGGATCTGGCTTGAGAGCGCTTAACTGATCCAGGGTCTGTTGGCCTGTCAACGCAGGTGGTGCAGATCTTTTGACAACTCTACCTCTGATGAAGTTCTTCTTGTCTTTCCTGAACTTATGGCGAGGATCCAGGAACTGTCTATGCATGTCGAAGCAAGAAAACTTGCGACCGGCCTGAAGCCAACAAAACTCAAGAGCTCCCTTTCATGTGGGGCACGGGAACCTTCCATGCACACACCAGCCAACGAATAGCGCATACGCGGCAAGTCATGCGTCGAGTACATGTACCAGACACGCATTATGAAGTTCCGTTTGCTATAGGCGTCGTATGTCTTGAACCCATTATCCCAGGCTTCTTGCAATTCGTCCTTAAGCGGCTGCATGTACACATTCATATTTTTCGCTGGATAGTTGGGCCCTAGAATTATCAACGTCAGGAAAATGTTCTTTCTTTACATAATCTGTCCGGGGGGAGATTGAGTGGAAAGACAAATACGGGCCAACAACTGTATTGGGCTGCCGTCATACCAAACACACTGAACCCATCCATGCTGATGCCGACTCGAGGATGCCTCGGATCTGTCGCTTTGTCAGCATGTAATTCATCAAACTTTTTCCACGCAACACCATCCGATGTGTGTACCATCATCAGATTCCCATTTGCATCTAGTTCGGTTCTTTTGCCTGTTTTGTGCCATGTCATCTGTCTGGTCGTCTCTTCGATCATGAAAAGACGTTGAAGTCTTGGTATGATTGGCATATACCGGAGAACACTAACGGGGATTTTGGTCTATGTCTTCTCACTCATACCGTTGTTTACCACAATATACCTGGAAGACATGCAAATGGGACAATAGTTCAAGTCCGCATAGTCAAGCCTAAATAAGGCACATCCTTTCTCACAGGCATGTATCTTCTCATAGGGCATCTTCAGTGCACGGAGGATTTTGTCTGACTGGTACAGGTTTGTAGGCATTACATGGCCTTTGGGTAGAAAGCGTCCAAATACTGTCATAATTGTGTCGTAGCATTCTCTGCCCAAGTTGAACTGAGACTTCAGAGCCATTACTTGTGAGATGGCATCCAACTGACAAAGCTTAGTGTGCTCGTGGAGCGGACGTTTTGAAGACTCCAACATTTCATTGAAGGCCTTTGCAGATTCCTCCATCTCCTCGTCCGAATCCCGAGCATCATCATAGTCTTGCACCATGTTTTCCATCCCGGTACCATGCTCGTCGGTGCGACGATGATCCACCTTAGCTCGGTCACGTTGGGCAGACTCACCATGAAATGTCCACACCGTATAATCAGGCGTAAAACCACTCTTCTGCAGGTGTTTGCCCATTTCAGCCTCTATTCTCTTTTCCCAATTGCCACACCAGAAACAGGGGCACCAGGTTTTCCTCTGGCCATTTGCAAATGCGGCTTGCACAAACCCCTTGGTTTTTGTGAACCATTCAGCGCTCCATTTGTTCTGACAAGTGTGACGGGTATACATCCAGGCACGATCACTCATCTTGACTTTCAGAGCTACTGGACACACAACAAATATATATATAATTCACCATGTATATATTCATCAGTTGATCTACTTTGTCAGTTTTATTACGCCCATGCAACCTACACTCTACTAGGTAATGATAGGTCCTAATCCCACCCGAGTATGTGTAGATTGGGTTCATTTTCCCATGCTATGCTCCGGATCTGACGCAAAATTTCGGCAACACCTCCCCGTTGTTCTCCTGATACATGTCTCTGCAATAAACAGAGGATGTGTACCCGGAGAACAACATGGGAGGCACTGACGAAATTTATGCGTCAGATCTGGAGCAAAGCATATGGGAAAACAAACCCAATCTACACATACTCGGGTTATCCATGGATAGCGTTGGACAATTCAAAAGAATCAATGTTATAAATATGCAAATGCATGCATATTTATAACTATGACGCTTTCGAACGGGAGACACATATTGGTTACGCATACTGATCATTCAAGACACATATATAGCTAGCTATCAAGTTTCATCGGCACGAACACCGGAACAGAGCAAATAATTAATGGGGGAGGAGGACATGTCATTTTTGCTCACCCATGAACGAAGGGGCAGAGCTCGTCAAACGCACGGTGAGGTCGTCGAACACCAAACCTCGCAGCGATGAAACAACTGCACATTGAAATCTACCCGATCAACACAATTATATATGATGTTTTTCATAACAAAATCGAAAAATATATGACCTAACTAATAATTCACAAATATAAGACCCCGTCGGCCTCTGGAAGGCCAAAGAACACCTTTTCGGGAGGTGTCGGGGGTCGAGGTGTCGTGTCGGTGTCGGGGTGCCGTGTCGGGGTCGGGGTGCTGTTTCGGGGTCGGCAGGTCGGGGTGTCTTGTCTAGGTCGGGGTGTCGGGGTCAGGTGGTCGGGTGTCGGGGTGTGGTGTCGGGGTCGGGGTGTGGTGTCGGGGTCGGGGGGTTAGGGGGTCAGGTGTCGGGGTCGGGGTGTCGTGGTGTGGTGTCGGGGTCGGGGGGTCGGGTGTCGCGGTCGGGGTGTCGGGGTGTGGTGTCGGGGTCGGGGTGTCGGGGTGTGGTGTCGGGGTCGAGGTGTCGGGGTCAGCGGGGTCAGGGTGTCGGGGTGTGGTGTCGGGGTCGGGGTGTCGGGGTCAGGGGTCAGGGGGTCGGGTGTCGTGTCGGGGCGGGGTGTGGTATCGGGGTCGGGGTCGGGGTGTCGGGTCAAGGGGTCGGGGTGTTGGGGTGTGGTGTCGAGGTCTGGGTGTCAGGGTCAGGGGGCTCAGGGGGTCGGGGTGTCGGGGTGTGGTGTCGGGGTCAGGGGGTCGGGGTGTTTCCTTCTATCCTTCTTCTTCTTTCTTTCTCTTCTTCTTCTTCTTCTTCTTTCCTTTCTTCTTCTTCTTCTTCTTTCATCTTTTTTCTACTTCTTTTACTTCTTTTCGTTTCTTCTTTTCTTCTTCTTCTACTTCTTCTACTTCTTTTCTTCTACTTCTTTTTTCATGTTTTTCTACTTCTTTTCTTTTCTTCCTTTCTTCTTCTTCTACTTCTTTTCTTCTTCTTCTTCTTCTTCTTCTTCTTCTTCTTCTTTTTTCATCTTTTTTCTACTTCTTTTCTTTTCTTCTTCTTCTACTTCTTCTACTTCTTCTACTTCTACTTCTTCTAATTATTTTCTAACCCTAACACTAACACATATCTAGCACTAACAATTAAACAGCAAAAAAATGAAAAAACAGAAAAAGAAAGATTTTATCCCTCACCGGAGCAATGGGACGGTCGGGGCAGTGGGGCGGGTGGGCGGGCGACGTGGCGGCACGCCGGGGCAGTGGCCGGGGCGGGCGGGCCGGGGACGTGGTGGCGCGCCGGGGCGGCGGAGCTATGGGGCGACGGCGGGTGGGGTGGGGGCGGCGGGGTGGTGGGGCGACGGGGCAAGCGGGGCGGTGGTGGGGGCGGCGCCGGGCGGCGGGGGCGGCGGGTGGCGGGGCGTCGGCGGGTGGGGTGGGGGCAGAGGGTGGTGGGGCGACGGGGCAAGCGGGGGCGGGGGCAGGGGCGGCGCCGGGTGGCGGCGGGTGGTGGGGGCGGCGGTTGGTGGATCTGGTGACGGGGCGCCGGGGAGGAGAGAGGGAGAGAAGAGAGAGTAACGGGCGGTGGCGGGGGCCGTTAGTTAGGCTAGCCATTGTCGTCCGCCTTTTTCTCTCTTTGCCGTCTGCTAGCAGACGGCTAAGAGGGGGGCGTTAAGTTTTTTCTAATCGGCTCGTTAGTGGGGGCCACCTCTCTCTTTGCCGTCAGCCAGCTGACGGCAAAGAGCTGGCAGATGGCAAAGGCCTGTTTTGTCGTCTGCCAGTTCTTTGTTGTCTGCTTTTTCGTAGCTGATGGCAAAGACCTTCTTTGCCGTCTGCTAGCAGACGACAAAGAGCTGGCAGATGGCAAAGTAGCTGATTCCAGTAGTGTAGCTTGCCCATCCTCCCGCTCGAAGCCTGGCTGGAGGGGATTGTCTTCTTCTTCGGCACTATCCGCAGTGTTATTGTCTCTTGTGCCAGTATCGCTGCTTTTGTTATGGCGGGGCTTAGAGCGGCGCCGATGACGCCGGTGCTTAGATTGCTTCTCGAGGGGATTATCCTCCATTGCCTTATTGCCATCCCTTTCTTTGGGGGTTCCCACCATGTATATATCATATGATGAGGTGGTTGTCCAGCGCCCTGTGGGCGGTGGTTCCTGTTCTTCTCATGCATCGTCGTCCATACCGTCGATGTCTTCGGACCCGAAATCAACCATGTTGGTTAAGTCGTCGACAGTGGCTATTAAGTGGGTGGTGGGTGGGGAATGAATTTCTTCGTCGTCTGCTTCCCACTCAAGTCGGACATAGTTCGGCCAAGGGTCTCCTGACAAGGAGAGAGACCTCAATGAATTTAGGAAGTCACCCAAGGGCGAGTGCTGAAAGATATCCACGGAGGTAAAATCCATGATCGGTGCCCAATCAGAATTGATAGGCACGGACGTAGGCGGTTCGGAGCCTATGGTCGGGGACGAATCCAAGGGTCTAGCAACACAGGCCTGATAGGAGGTGAAGTCAGTATTCGGCTCTATCGCCACTGGGTGTGCGTCCTCCGTGGCTGGGTCCATCCACCCATCCTCAGACGACACGATCTGCTCTGAATTGAAGGCCGGAGTAGCCACAGGTGTGATCTCCCGAACACTGTCCGGCGGCAGAGCTAAGTCATGCTCCTGGCGACTGTGCGGCGCACCTGACATGGGCTCGAATTCGTCGAAGATCAAGTCTCCGCGGATGTCGGCAGTATAGTTCAAGCTTCCAAACCTGACCTGATGGCCAGGGGCGTAGCTCTCGATCTGCTCCACATGGCCAAACGACTTGGCCCGCAGTACGAAGCCGCCTAATACGAAGATCTGTTCGGGGAGAAAAACCTCACCTTGGATCGCATCGTTGCCGATGATCAAAGGAGCCATCAAGCCTCATGGTGACGACACAGTGGAACTCTCAATGAAAGCACCAATGTCGGTGTCAAAACCGGCGGATCTCGGGTAGGACGTCCCGAACTGTGCGTCTAAGGCGGATGGTAACAGGAGGCGGGGGACACAATGTTTACCCAGGTTCGGGCCCTCTTGATGGAGGTAATACCCTAGTTCCTGCTTGATTGATCTTGATGATATGAGTATTACAAGAGTTGATCTACGACGAGATCGTAGAGGCTAAACCCTAGAAGCTAGCCTATGATTATGATTGTTGTCCTACGGACTAAATCCTCCTGTTTATATAGACACCGGAGGGGGCTAGGGTTACACAAAGTCGGTTACAAGGGAGGAGATCTACATATCCGAATTGCCAAGCTTGCCTTCCATGCAAAGGAGAGTCCCACCCGGACACGGGACGAAGTCTTCAATCTTGTATCTTCATAATCCAACAGTCCGGCCAAAGGATATAGTCCGGCTGTCCGAGAACCCCCTAATCCAGGACTCCCACAACGCGGTCCAACCCAGCGCGCGCTGCTAAGTCGCTGACGTCAAGAAGGCATTAGGTGATACCATGACGTCGAGTGCCCATAACTGTTCCCGTGTAGTAGGTTAGTGCGTATAGGCCAGTGGCCAGACTCAGATCAAATACCAAGATCTCGTTAAGCGTGTTATTTTGAAGTAACCAGGGACGCCGACCAGGGCCAGGCCCACCTCTCACCTAGGTGGTCTCAACCTGCACTATCGCTCCGCCACAAAGATCCACCTAGAGGGCCGTCAGGACAAATGTCCTTTCATCCCCCAATCCATGAATCACTCATGGGTTCTCTACGAGCCGACCCGACTTTAGTCACCACATGTATCATATATTATGTTTATAAGTATATACCCGTGATCACCTCCCGAGTGATCACGGCCCGGTAGTATAGCATGGCAGACGAACAAGAATGTAGGGCCACTGATGGAATACTAGCATCATATATTAAGCATTTAGGATTGCAGGTAAGGGTAACAACTGTAGCAATAATGACAGGGTATGTAGCAGAATAGGATTAACCAAAAGCAGTAACATGCTGCACTACTCTAATGCACGCAGTAGAGAGAAGGAATAGGCGATATTGGATTGATCAAGGGGGGGCTTGTCTCGTTGCTCTGGCAAGAAGGAGGGCTCGTCATCGATGTAGTCGATCACAGGGGTATCGGCAGTGGTCTCGAGGTCTACCGGAAAGAAGTGATGGAGGGGGAACACAATAAATAACAGAGCAATCAAAGCATAACATGGCAATACGCAGCACTAGGGGTGACCTAACGTAGTACTAGGTGATATCAGCAAAGGGGGGAAACATCCGGGAAAGTATTCCCGGAGTTTCGCGTTTTCGGACAGACGGACCAGAGGGGGGCGGTTGCAACTTCGCTAAGCTAGGGACGTGCGGCGGACGAACGGACTGCGTATTTGGATTCATCTCATCGTTCTGAGCAACTTTCATGTACAATGTATTCTCATTCGAGTTAAGGATTATTTTATATGAATTTCCAAAGTTTTAATGTTTTTCTGAATTCATTATTATTTCAAAATAAATAGTTAAATTGCTAAGTGCACCCAGTATGTGTACACAATAGAGTGTATTAGAGGCTGAGAGGTGGGGATAGTTGACCTGGTCAACCGCCCAGTCAGCAGTCAACCGTGAATGTTGACCAGTCCACTGACAAGTGGGTCCAACTTGTCATAGACAGAAACTTTAACTGAAATTAACTAATACTGTTTTAAGTTTACTAATTAGTCAGCGGGTTCCACATATCATTTGTTGTAGTATTAAACTGAGTTTTAACTTAGCAAGGTTTGATTAGCACGGTGGGGTTCGATTTCAGTGGGAGTTAGTGGCTGGATTAGTGCTTAACTAAACAGTTAATGACCCGGGCCCACGCGTCATAAGACATTGGCCGGGTTCTAACGCGCGCGCATGCTGGTCCATGCCGGCGACCAGCAGAGGCAACAGCGGCCCACCGAAGACGCACTCCGGCAATCGAACGGGCGGTGGCCGCCAGCTATATGAGGTGCACGACGCGCCGCCCCCACTAGTCCGAGCGGTTGGAGCCGGGGGTGGTCCGAACAGTGTCGTCCACGAGCGGAGGCGGTGGCGGTGGTGACAGCCGGCCTAGGCAGTGGGCATAGAGGGGCGAGGCGCGCCCTAGGCGTGCGCGGTCTAGCGGGAGCCGCGACGGGGCACGACCAAGCAGAGGTGGGCGCGACGATGGGACGGCGTGGTGCGCATCGTTCGAAGGGGGAGGCGGACGGGGGCAGACGTAGAGCTCACCCCCTTTGACGAGAAGAGGGCGGCGAGGCACCGAGAGGACCGGCGAAGGAAAGGTGGGGATGGGGCAGTCTGGCGCGGCGGGGACGAGGACGATGCAGTCCGGTGGGGAGGCGGCAGCGACGAGGTGGCGGGCAACCCGACGAACGGCGGCGAGGGCGATCCGGTGGCGGCGGGGCGCCGGCGTGAGGCGGGCGGTCTGGCGACTGTGTCGGGGGAGAGCGGCGTGCACCCCCCGATCCAGATCGAGGGGGAGGGGAACCGAGTGAGAGAGAGAGAGAGGGGATCGAGGGAAGTGGGGTCGGGGGTAGGGTTTGTGGGGTGAGGGGGGTTATAAAGGGGCACCGGGTGGGCCGGCCTGACTGGTTTCGGCCAGTTGGACTAAGGCCTAGTGGGGAAAAGGGGGCTCTTTTTTCTTTTGTTTTGTTTTTTTTACTTTTTACTTAATTTTCTTTTAGTTTCCTTTTATTTTTGTTTTATCAAAATACCAAAATGGCATCTAATTTGATGTTACCAAATATGCCGCAACCATACTTAGTTGCTACCCAAACTAAAATAGTTTTGTAATTATTTAATATTTAAAAGTATTTAGATAATAGTTTTCGCTACTGTTTTATTCATCTAATAGTATTTAAATATTTTATAAAGGTGAGGTTTCTCCACCATAATTACCTATGCATTATTTGGTTCACTCCGAACATTTTAGTTTCAATATTCAAAAACTTTTATTGTTTGCTTGGTTTTGGATTTGAATTTGAATCAGTTTCAAACTAACGCGAGATTAGCAACAGTAATCAAAATGACATGGCATCATTAGCAGAGAATTATTGTAGCTTAATTATCCAGGTGTCACATCGTATCTATATGGATATGCAGATGCACATGAAATGCTTATGCCGTGGTCTTGGAATGCTCATGCATGCATGCAACTTGGTCGGGGGGTCCCCAGCGCTTCGTTTATTTTCTCTTGCACATGGTTATTGCCCTGGCTTTGTACAAGGGGTTACATGCAGCTGAGGCAAGGCCTGTATAAACGGGTGGCTGCCAGGCAGGGCCCGACAGCCGCGCCTTACGAGTAGAACTTGCGGAGATGCTCAATATTAAATAATTTTTGCAATTGAATGCCATCTCCGGTCTCCAGACGGACTGCGCCAGGTCTGGTGACTCGTACTACCCGGTAAGGTCCTTCCCACTTCGGCGTCAACTTGTTTGTACCCTTGGCAGACTGAACGCACCTAGGGACAAGGTCGCCTTACTCAAAACACCAGGCATGAACTCAATGGACATGGTAGCGACACAAGGCTTGTTGATTGCATGCAACACGCGTAGAAGCCCGAAGACGTTCTCCTCGAGTAGCACAGCATCGTCATGCCGGTGCTGATCTTGTGCTACTTCATCGTAGGAAAGCACTCGAGGCGACCCGTAAATGAGTTTCGTGGGGATAACTCCTTCTGCCCCGTAGACCAGGGAGAAGGGAGTCTACCTGGTAGCTCATTTTGGTGCCATTCTGAAGGATCAGAGAACTACCGGCAGCTCCTCGATCCACCGCCTGCCGTGCTTCCGCAGTGTATCAAAGGTCCTTGTCTTGAGCCCCTGCAGCACTTCAGCGTTCGCCCTCTCAGCTTGTCCATTGCTCCAGGGGTGTGCCACAGAGGCAAATGAGATCTTGCATCTGAGGGCATGAACATATTGCATGAAGGCATGGCTCGTCAACTGAGTGCCATTATCGGGAATGATCCTTGCCGAAACTCCAAAACGACACACCAATTCTTTCAAGAACTTGATAGCTGACTGAGCAGTCACCTTTCTCACGGTAGTCGCTTCCGGTCATATTGTAAACTTGTCGATAGCAACGAACACGAATTCAAAGCCCCCGATTGCTCGGGGGAGAAGGTCAAGGATATCAAGCCCCCAGACTGAAAATGTCCATGACAAAGGGATTCTCTAGAGAGCTTGGGCAAGTAGGTGTATGTTCTTGGAATGGAAATGACAGGTTCCACACTTGGTGACTAGCTCGACCGCATCTTCGAGGGCTGTGGGACAATAGAATCCTTGCCGGAATGTGTTCCTAACTAATGCCCTTGATCCAATGTGGGAGTCACACATGCCTTTGTGTATCTCAGCCAGCAGTTCTTTTCCTTCTTCCCGGCAGATGCACTTCGATTTCACACCGCTGGGACTCCTTCTGTATAGAGTGTCATCGAAAAACTAATACATACTGGCCCTCTGGGATACTCTTTCAGCTTCATCTCGGTCGCCGGGAAGCTCTCCGGTTTGGAGGAAGTGGACTATGTGCCGCCTGGGGCTCAGCAACGAGGACTAGCGGCACCTCCTCTACTGCGGGAGCACATGCCTCATTCACGGGGTCCATGGACCTGGCTAGAGGGTGCGGTCGGGCAGGTGGCGAGGAGTTGTTTCCGGTAGAGTCTCTGCCAGGAGCAGACGGCTCTACCGGGAGAGGCTTACCGAAGTCCAATTTCCTCCTTTTCTTGGCCATTGTTGCTGGGGATACGGAGGGCTGAGTAAGAATGAGAACAAAAGTCCCTGGTTCCACAGGAAGCTTCTGTGCAGCAAACTTTGACAGATGATCAGCTATGCTGTTTTCCGCACGGAGGACGTGCTCTGTTTGCAATCCGTCAAAGCGTTCCTCCAATCTTCTCACTTCCTCGACGTATGCCTCCATCAATGGGCTTTGGTAATCCTTGTTGATTTGTCTCACCACAAGCTGTGAATCTCTTCAAATGTTCAGCTTCTTAATTCCCAATTCTGCGGCAATCCTGAGCCCAGTAAGGAGCCCTTCATACTCTGTTGTATTGTTGGTTGCCTCTTCCCAGTCAAAATGCATCTGGACGTCGTACTTGAAGTGCTGCTCGGAGAGGGCAACAAGAAGCACGCCAGTCCCTGCACCTTGTAGGGAAAAGGCACCATCAAAATAAATAACCCATTCTTCGGGTGATTCCTTGCCGGGGATAACTGTCTCTGTCACTTCCTCGTCGGGGGTTGGCGTCCATTCTGCAATAAACTCTGACAATATCCTGCTCTGAATAGTTGATGTGCTCTCAAACTTCCAACCAAAACTGGATAAGTCCAAAGCCCACTCCACTATTCTACCAGTAGCCTCAGTGTTTCGAAGTATCCTTTGCAACGGAAAGTGAGTGACAACTATGATCTCATGGGCTTGGAAGTAGTGGCGCAGTTTCCTTGAGGCCATGATGAGGCCAAAGATCAACTTTTGCACACCAGAGTACCTCGATCTAGCCCCCTGTAGTAAGGAGCTGACGAAGTACATCGGGCACTGCACCACCTTTTTCCTTGCTGTGTCCTTGGGGTTGCTCTCGCTGTCATGCTCATTGCTGTCTCGATCCTTCTCTGACTCTGTCGGTACTTGCTCACTTTCTGCTTTATCCACTTCCCGCTGTGGCACCAAGGCTGCACTAACCACTTGGTTGGTTGCTGATAAGTATAGCAACAATGGCTCCTGTGGTTTGGCGGCAACCAGGGTAGGCACAGAGGACAAGTAGGTCTTCAACTCTCGAAAAGCTGTATCTGCCTCCAGAGTCCACTTCATGGGCCCTGCCTTCTTCAAAATTTTGAAGAACGGCAGGGCGCGCTCGGCAGACTTGGAGATGAATATGCTTAGCACGGCAATGCACCCTGTCAGACGCCTCACATCCTTAACTGTCCTTGGTGCCTGGATTTGCTTGATAGCTTTAATATTGTTGGGGTTGGCTTCAATACCCCGATGGGACACAAAGAACACATGCATCTTGCTGGAGGGAACGCCAAACATACACTTCTCTGGATTAAGCTTCAAGTTGATCTTGCACAGATTAGCAAATGTCTCCTCCAAATCATGAATAAGGGTGGCTCTATCCTTTGTCTCGACTACAATATCATCCATATAAGTGCTACCTCTTGAGCTTGCGTTGGTTTTTCCCTTGAAGAGGAAAGGGTGATGCAGCAAAGGAGCGTAAGTATTTACTTCAGTTTTGAGAACCAATGTATCAATCTAGTAGGAGACTACGCAACAAGCCACCGAATACCTGCACAAACAAACACCAACTTGCAACCAATGACAAGGGGGTTGTCAATCCCTTCACGGTAATTTGCAAAGTGAGATCTGATAGAGATGGATAAACGGTAAAGTAATATTTTTGGTATTTTTGGTTTATGGAACGGAAAGTAAAAGATTGCAAAGTAAGGGAACGACGACAGAAATTGGCAAGTTGACGGGAAACTAATATGATGTGAAATAGACCCGAGGGCCATAGGTTACACTAGTGGCTTCTCTCAAGATAGAAATTATTACGGTGGGGAACAATTCACTACTAGGAAAAAGCTTATACATGAATCTTAGCAGCAGCGCGGGACAGCAACGGGCACTACTCCTAATTAGCAGCAGCGTGGTCCATAAACAGGCGCTACTACTACCAACTTAGCAGTAGCGCCGCCCGGTCGAACCATCCTACTACTACAATTGACCGACTATTCCCGCCATGCTAGGTTTAGCAGTAGCACGCCCATGTTAACCATGCTACTGCTAATGTAATAGTAGTAGCGTGCTTTTTTTGTAGGTCGCTACTGCTAATTTTGAAACTGGCCACATGACGGGCCCCGCTTAGTAGTAGCGCATGTGCCAGAAGCGCGCTGCCGCTATCTTACTAGCAGTAGCGTGGTTTATGACCATCTTTTTCCCTCCCCCTCCCCCTCCCCCATCCTCTCTTCCTCACTTTCCCCTACCTCCCACCTCATCTCTCCCTCACTTTGCTTCTTCCTCACTACTTCTCCCCCCATTACTCTCATTCTTCTACCTACCTTTATCTCTCTTTATTACTCCTACCTAACTACACCACCTCCATTAATGCATCACCTTTCTCTTTTTCCTACCCCCTCCACTAGTTGAAGTTGTCTCCTCCCAAATTAGCTAGCTAGATAGATGTAGCATTTAGCGAAGTGACCTATGTACCCCCTAACTAGATCTAGCTTTGTCAAGAAGAGCTTTGTCCACTTTTGATCTCCCTACTATGTACACGTACATCATCATCTCCACCGATCTCGAGGTAGGTGATTAGAAAGTCATGCTTTTGCAAGAATGGAAATATGTGTATGTGTGTGCGATATGACATAATTAATCAGGCGATATGATGGAAATTGTGTGTGTGGCATGAGTTGACGCCGAATTGTGCATGTGAGTTGCCTATGTTTTGCCGAAATGTCGATTTATTTTCGTTTCGGCGAATTCCGGGCAAACTCTAGATCTATTTGTCATATTTTTAGGGAAGGTCATGCTGAATTTTTGTATGACTTTGATGCATGCATGCATTTTTATAATCAATGTGTTTATTATTACCTGTGCAGGCGTTCATGATGGTCAGTGGAACGATGGTCTACAGGTGGTTGCGGTTGGCGGTGCAGGACATGAAAGAAAATAACTTGACAGAGGTTTTATGTCTATGTCGAAGATGCAAAGGAGTAGTTTGGCTCGACCCCTATGACGATGGTCGTGTCCAAGCGCACCTGCTCATGACTGGCTTCATGGATGGCTATACTCGGTGGATAATTAAAGATGAGGATGATGATGTTGAGGACGCCGACGGGGAAGGCAATGACGACACGGGGCAAGACGAAGAGATGATCAATAATGGCGACGGGGAAGAGGCCGAACATGGTGGCGGAGAAGGGGCCGGACATGGCGGAGGAGAAGGGGCCAAACATGGCAGCAGGGAGAACGTGGACTCCACGCCGCAGAGTTCGTCAGTACTAAGTTCAATCGTGTGGGACCCTCATGTTCAAGCACTGCTTCACAAGGAGACGAGTACTAAGAGAGTTGCTTCTAGAGAGGAGGCTAAGCTGCAGAAACTGGTGGTAGACTCGAACACTCCATTGTATGATGGTTGCAATCCTGAGGTGATCTGCTTGAGTTTCACACTCCAACTCCTGAAGACGAAGGCTAAAAACAAATGGACCGGCACTAGCCTCAATGAGCATCTCAAGTACCTAAAGGATGTTCTTCCCACGGGGAATCTATGTCCTACTAGTGTGGATGAGGCCAAGAAGAGAGTGTGCCCTCTTGGTCTGCTACATGTTATATACCATGCATGCATCAACGATTGCATAATTTATAGGAAGGAGCACTCGAAAAAAACAAGTTGTCCGGTGTGTAATGCTTCTCGATACAAGAAGGCCGGGAAGAAATCTCCCTAGAAAGTTGTATGGTACTTATCGATCACTCCCCGTCTCCAGCGGTATTTCGTAGATCCCAAGGAAGCAAAGCTCATGCACTAGCACGCGGAGAGGAAGAAGCCCGACGATGGAGATGATCCGAAGCTGAGACACGTCAAGGATGGAAGCCAGTGGAGAGCGTTGGACGGCATCTATCGGTATTTTGAATGTGATGCAAGGAACATCTTGCTCGGCGAGTGTACCCATGGCATTAATCCGTTTGGCAACCAGAACACCAACCATAGCACATGTCCCGTGTTTGTATGGATGTACAACCTCCCCCTGGTTGTGCATGAAGTCGAAGTACATTCACATGAGCATGCTGATTCAAGGGCCAAAACAACCAGGAAATAATATTAATCTATATCTGGGGCTACTTCAAGAGGAGTTAGACACGTCATGGAAAACACCGACCAAGACATGGGACGCCAGCAAAGGCGAGTATTTCTACATGAGAACTGCGTTGATCATGACGGAGCACGACTATCTCGGTTACGGATATGTCACAGGCCAGGTGTGCCATGGATATTGGGGATGCATGCGGTGCACGGATGATCCGACGTCTCAACATATAATGTCAAGGAAAGATGGTGTTTTTGGGAAAATCGTGTACATGGGGTATCGAAAATGGCTCGAGCAGGACGACCCGCGGAGAAACCATGGAGATCTATTCAACGGTCACGTTCAGCATCGAGGACCTCCACATAAGCGGAGCGGCGCCGAAATCGATGATCTATTGAAAACTGGAAACAGTGCCCCGCGCCGGGAAAGACAATGAAAAAGGCGCCGGAGCCGCTGCTGAAGGTATGGAAGACGAGGTCTGTGTTCTGGGACTTGGAGTACTAGCACAAACTCGACACACCTCATTGCCTTGATCAAATGCATACCTGTAAGAATGTCCTTGAGAGCTTGCTCGCGACACTGATGAACATGCTGGATAAGACCAAGGATGGGCCGAAGGCAAGAAAAGACTTGCAAGATTTAAAAATCAGGGAAGATCTGCACATGCCGCCCCGTAAAAAGTCAGACGAGACAGAGACAGAGACAGAGGCACGGGAGAAGAAGACCCCGACCCCGACGACCTCGCCCCCGAGCCCGGCCCCGGCGCTTGCCCCCCCCCCACCTCCCGACCCCGGCGAACTCACTCTCGCCCCCGACCTCCCAACCTCGACCGTCATCGAGCTTGCCTCCTCACCCCTGCACCCTCTGTAAGCCCCCACCACTCCTCCTCTCTCTGCTAGCTAGGGTTCTTTGGTTAATATAGTTAGGTTTTAGTTAGGGCAATGGGTTAATTAGGTTATCTATTTAGGTTTTAGTTAGGACAGAAATTTAGGGTTAGGTGTTTTAGGTGTAGTTAAATGAAAAGACAGAATTGATTATAGTGCTAGTTAGTTTAAGCATTTTTCTATTTTTTAGTTTCAAATTTAGGTCGGCTGAATTTAGTTTCATGTGATATGTGGACACCTGATATGTGGACATGTGATTTCAACATGTGATATATTTTTCTTCAAGTTCTATATGTTTCTTCCTTTTATATGCAAATTTGAAGTGGACATGTGATATGTGGACATGTGATTTGGATATGTCATATTTGGAATTTGGACATGTCATTTGGACATGTGATGTTTTGGACATGTCATATTTGGAAAATGATGATTATGTGCAGGGTAAATGATCCTAGTGGCCTGTGTTTTGCCGGAATGTTGATTCATTTCTGTTCCGGTGAATTTCAGGCGCTCAATATGTCCACTTTTTAGCAAAGGTCATGCCGAAATTTTCCGTGTTTTTTGGCATGACTTGTGCTAGAAAGTAGGCATATCGAGTGCCGGGAGTTGCTAGGAAACGGCATTCCGGAAAACATAGATCTTTTTTATGCCATTTCTCATTTTTTATAGTTTTAGAATTAAATGAGGAGACTTAATCATAGGAAACATGTCGAACAGCAAAGAAACCGGGCCTGCTAAGCAACGTCAAGGTTTGCAGGTCAGCCTCGATGATGGTACTGATGCCGACATCGACACCGATGGTGCTACATATGAGCTCGGTCATGAAGAGAGAAGAAGTCTCGCAAATCTGTGTGGCCGATTCGTAGTACATGCACGAGTCCTTCTTGAGTCTCGGCGACTTTGAGCGTGAAACTGCTAGGGAGTACCTCCTAAACTTCACGGTACTGAATAAGGACCAGGAAATTGTCCTCCTGCCTTATCATCCATAGTAAGTTAGTTCCGGACAACCCTTTCATACATTTCAATCATTCCTTCTCGCTCATATGGAGAATAATTTGAGGTGTGTTTCCCCCCGCAGCAATGGGCGCGCTGTCCTTATCGTTCTTTAACCGCGAGACTCCCACGCCGTGTATTTCGACCCTACCAGATACTACGAGAATAAGGACTACACCCACATAATGAATATTCTAGACGATGCTCTCCAAGGCTTCAGCATTAGGGGTGGCCACCTGCAGATCAGGAAACAAAGGAACAAGAAGACAGGTTTCTCGTATAAAACTAACTTATGCTGCATCCATGTCCCAAAACAAAGCAAGAAAGGTGGATTCTACCTCCTCCATCTCATGATTGAGTTCAGCACGGATCACCAAAAGCTTCGCATGACAAGCAAAAACGATGATCATATCCGCAAGTAGGTAGTATCTCATGGAGAAGCGGATTATAAACTTCTTTCACATCTAGAGGGACATTGCGACGATCATCATGAAAGAAGTTGTCGATGAGAAGGGGATGTTCCACCACGGCCCTATATCGCGAGCTGACATCCGAACTCGCATAGGCATGCAACATAATGACCTCACGCCGTTCAATAAGCTAGGGTCCATCCTCGATGATATGGAAGGATGGAACTTCTAGTGATTTACAATGCCGATGATGATGATGATATGTGTCGGTTGAACTTGTATAGTTTCTGCAGCGATGAAACTTTGTGATGTCCACGGTCCCTGCCGAACTTGCGTAATGCTACTTTGTTAGTTTGGGTACGATGACCAGCGTACCTCTAGTTAATTAGTTTGTGTACTATATGTTGCATCTAGTAGCTAACCCTTTCTTTTTTCGTGTTGCTCTAGTATATTTTGTTGCATATGATTGTACATTATCTTGATGAAGATGCATCTCTAACAGGTACCAAGATTCTTGATGGCGAAGAAGCAGTGCTATGTCATGTACAAAGGGAAGGTTCCGGGAGTGTACGACGAGTGGCCTGAGTGTCAGGCGCAAGTAGATGGGATCTCGGGCGCCAACCATAAAGGCTTCATAAGCAGACAAGAAGCTGAAGCTAGTTACTTGAGGTTCACGCTAGCGCGAGAGAGGACTTGTAAGCGCCACCTCATGTACTGCATAGTTCTGCTCTTACTCATAATGATAGCTCTTCTTAAGTATATCATTGTTTAGATGGATGACGATGTAGTTGCAAGTATTCGAGACTTGTATCTCTATTTTCGAGATGATGACGAGTAACCACTTTGTGTTGGATGATGACGACATGATTTGATGAGACTATTTGTATGTATATGATATGATTACATTTGTATGTGTATGATATGCTCGAGATTATTGTATAAAGCCCTAAAGAAAATTCAGCGTCACAAAATATGGAGCAGAAAAAATTCAAAAACTAATAACATTAGCGCGGGGTATGGCTTTAGCAGCAGTGTGTTCTTAGCAGTAGGGCTCTTTGTTCAAGGGCGCTGCAGCTATTAGCAGTAGCGCGTGTTGCAGACCAACGCTGGTGCTATCCCTAGGTAGCAGTAGCGCGAGTCAAAGTGCGCTACTGATAAGCATTAGCTCTAGCACTGTATAAGTAGCGCGGCTACCCGTGCTACTAATAAACATTTAACCCGTGCTACTGTTAGGCTTTTCCCTAGTAGTGAATTACTGCCGAGCAATTCATAGAAAAGCGCAAAGTTATGACGATATCTAAGGCAATGATCATGAATACAGGCATCACGTCCGTGGAAGTAGATCGAAACAATTCTCATCTACTACTATTACTCCACACATCAACTGACTCGTCCCTGCATCTAGAGTATTAAGTTCATAAGAACAGAGTAACGCATTAAGCAAGATGGCATGATGTAGCGGGATTAACTCAAGCAATATGGTGAAAACCCCATCTTGTTATCCTTGATGGCAACAATACAATACGTGCCTTGCTGCCCCTACTGTCACTGGGAAAGGACACCACAAGATTGACCCGAAGCTAAGAACTTCTCCCATTGCAAGAAAAACCAATCTAGTTGGCCAAACCAAATCGACAGTTCGAAGAGACTTGCAAAGATAGCAAATCATGCATATAAGAATTCAGAGGAGATTCAAATAGTATTCATAGATAAGCTGATCATAAATCCACAATTCATTGGATCTCGGCAAACACACCAAAAAAGAGTATTACATTGAATAGATCTCCAAGAACATTGAGGAGAACTTTGTATTGAGAATCAAAGAGAGAGAAGAAGCCATCTAGCTACTAGCTATGGACCTGTAGGTCTGAAGTAAACTACTCGCGCTTCATCGAAGCAGCAATGGTGTTGATGTAGAAGCCCTCCGTGATCGATTCCCCCTCCGGCAAGATGCTGGAAAAGGCCCCAAGATGGGATCTCATAGGTACAGAAAGGTTGTGGCAGTGGAAAAGTGGTTTCGTGGCTCCCCGTTTTGGGGGTATAAGAGTATATATAGGCGAAATAATTAGGTCAGAGGAGTTACAAGGGGCCCACAAGGTCGGGGGGCGAACCCTCCATCCTTGTGGCTGCCTCCAGGTGACTTGTACTCCAAGTCTCCTGGGTGTCTTCTGGTCCAAGAAAAATCATGGCGAAAGTTTTATTCCATTTGGACTCCGTTTGGTATTCCTTTTCTGCAAAACTCTAAAACAAGGAAAAAATAAAAATTGGCACTGGGCTCTAGGTTAATAGGTTAGTCCCAAAAATCATATAGATAGCATATTAATGCATATAAAACATCCAAAATAGATAATATAATAGCATGGAACAATCAAAAATTATAGATACGTTGGAGACGTATCAAGCATCCCCAAACTTAATTCCTGATCGTCCTCGAGTATGTAAATGATAAAAACAGAATTTTTCATGTGGAATGCTACCTAACATATTTATCCATGTAATTCTCTTTATTGTGGCATGAACTTTCAGATCCGTAAGATTCAAAACAAAAGTTTCATATTGACATAAAAACAATAATACTTCAAGCATACTAACAAAATAATTATGTCTTCTCAAAATAACATGGCCAAAGAAAGCTTATCCCTACAAAATCATATAGTGTGGCTATGCTCCATCACTACTGCAGGATGCTGCTAATGCAACACTACAATCAGAGACCCTTCAACGAAGCTGTGTGCGATGCAATAATCGCAAACGATGGTGTAAAAAATTGTCAAAAAGGTGCAAAACGTTTGCGATGGAGGACGCATCAAACACGGTTCAGATTTTAGTGGCGTGAGCGATGCAGGGCAGATGGTTCAGTTCAATTAACTATTTGCGATGAGGAGGAAAAAAGAAATGGTCAGCCTGATGAAGGTGTGTGTGATATACAACATATGGTTCACTCGGATGAACTGTTTGTGATTAGGCAACACAAGAGAAACGGTCAGCCATATCAAAGGTGTGTGCGATATACGACATGTGGTTCAATCGGATGAACTGTTTATGTTGAGACAAGAGAACAGAAACGGTTCAGTATAACAAGATGTGTGTGATACGCGGCAAACAGGTCTGTAATCAGAAATGTGTGTGAAGACCGATAATAACACAGACGGTTGCTGCCAATAAGACGTGTGTGTTCAGCGATGGGATTTCATACAGAACAACAACATTATATACACACTTATAAGGACATGGTTGCATAATCAAATTAAACATCCACTTGCATAGGTGGCTACTACGACCATGGCATTTGCACACACCAAAGAAAACTATTACATGTATAATTACATATGTGGCTACTACACACATGACATTTCCACACACCAATGAAGTAAACTATACATTACATGCATGATTAACTAGTATAAACGATCATCTGATCATCATCTACTTCTTGTGACGCGTGCTCTGCTTGTGTCTCGATCCGGGCTCGTCGATTTGGGCAACAAGGCACTTCCTCATGTCAATGATCCGCATGTGCATCTCGTACCATGTGTACACGCTATTGACCGCGAACCTGAGGTGAGGTTCATCCAGTTGCCGCATCCAGGCCCTGTGCCATGATATGGAACTTGTTCTCTGGGCATCCTACTTCATCTTTTCATATTAGGGGTCGATGATGGCCGATGCGAGTTCGACTAGGGACTCCTTCTTTGTGTTGTCGCAGACCCTGTAGTGGTCACGGATTTCGAAAAGGTTCTTGCAGGCCAAGCCCATAACACTGAGCGCTTCTACATCATCGGTGGTTTCCACCGTGGCGAACTTGTAGTCGGTGTTGTTGACAAACCTTTTGAAATGGTCGCAAGGCTCTGTGGCCATGTAGTAGTGGTAGATGAGGACATGATGGCGCACACACAACTGGGCGAAGGCAACCTTCTGATCTATGCCGGGACGACCGGCGGTGTACTGGAGGTCGATGCCGGCCACCTTGTACTTGTCTCGAGCAAGCAACTGCTCAACACTGTTGATGTAGTCGTCCACCACGGACGGGTCGATGGTGTACACCACCGAGAGATCCATCTCCCTCGCGTGCGTGTCCACTCTATGCCCGCCGAACTCCATTGCAGCGCCGCTAGACATCCCCTCTCTATGTGTCGTTGTGGGTGTGCTTGTTGTGTTGTGGGGCGCGATCGAAAGGTTGAAGAGAGTAAGGTTATAATGGCCACGGGAATTAAAGGGGAAGCCGGGAGGCCAGGAATATTGGCAGGCCCTGATGACAGTTCTAATTTGCAGCGCGTAACTCCATCGTGCCGCACGTAACTGCATCGCGTGGCAACGCGCGCGGCCCAACCGCATGCATATGGGGCCCCCGACGTGATCATGCGCACGCCCAACCGCCGGCAGAGTGCGCGCGGAGGGACGCGAGCAGAGCACTCCGCGGTCGCCTCAACGACGAGCAACCATATATATATATGTATACAGTTGAACACGCAAGGAAAAGGTGTCCTCAAGCCCAGCGCGTCGATGCACGCGAGCAGAGCGCACCAACGTACGTGAGTAGAGCGCGCCGCGGCGCCTAACACCGAGTAGATCTTGCCGAGGGATGCACAGTGATAGGTGGCAAACAAGACGAACTGTGTGAGCGATGTCAGAGACATCAAGCACGAATCAGATTAGAGTTGCGTACGTGGCCTACAATTGATCCATCCGAAGTATTTGTGATGGAATAATCCTTGTGTGTTGCCGGCAAACGCTTTCTGGTATATAACCATAACTTTTACCAAAAAAGTGTTAATGCATGTTACAAAAATATTATAGATGGAAACTATCTTCAAATATAACTCCAACGATATAATCTTTGGCGACATGCATTAGTATTTTATTAGTTAAATCCTACTAATAAACCAGGACGGGGGTATAGTAGGTAATTAAATCACAAATGTTTTTTTATTAACCGTATGTGTATGTGGCCTTTCGTCTTCCTCTCGCACGTCTTGTCACCCCCCTGCCACAGACGGCTTACAGCACAAGCTTGCGCAGCGTGCGTGGTCGTTTTTTTGGCCAAACGGTGGCTTCAATGAACCGTCGGTCAGCCCGTTCCTGTGCAACCTCGCAGGTTCCCGCACAAGCTTCCCGCCCGACTCGGTGAAATCCCCCAAAATCCCAATGCTTACCGGCCTGCTATATAAACCCTCACAGCCGGCGAGTCCGGCATCGCATTTTCCCCTCCCTCCCTGTAGCTTATGTCGTCTGCCTCTCCCACAATCGCCAATGGCACCGGTCTGTCGTCGTCACTCAACCACTCCGCCGTCATCAGAGGACAGCTCCAGCTCGGAGGCTACACCGCGGCGCGGCGCAATCCCCGGCGTAGTGTAGTGCCCGTGGTGTTCCTGCTGGGTGTGCGCGGAACACCCACCACACACTCCGCTGCTGCTACCCGTCGGCAGCTATTGCCGGCCGCCGTTGCTGCCAAACCACCGTCGAAAGCCAGGTCCATCTCCCGCTCCGCTGCCGCGGCCCAAAGGTGGGAGGTGGCCGTCGCGGCCGCCACCCCACAGCTGGCCACATTGGCCATCACCCGCTCCGCCACCGCGACCCGAGGGCAGGAGGTGGTGGTCGTGGCCGCCACCCCATCATCGGCCACCGTGGCCGCCAGCCCACCGTTGACCACCGGGATCATCACCCGCTCCGCCACCATGGCCCGAAGGCGGGTGGAGAAGGTGGAGGCCCGCACATGCGTCAGCGACCTTGCGTGCTACATCGAGTTCCTGCGGGAGGAGGAGGAGCGTTTCGTCGAGCATGCAAAGAGCCTTATCGTAGCCGTGGCCGCAGCACACGCCGACGCAGAGGCGAGGAATCAGGAGATCTACGAGCAGTCCAACCACTTCGAGAGGGATCGTCTGGAGCGGCAGTGGGCGTTCGAGCTGGCGAGCGTCGCTGAACGTGTAGCAGCGGCGGGCACCATATTGCATTTGTCCAACTCGTCGGTAGGCTCCTCTTCCTCCTCCTCTGCCTCTTACTAAGTGCGCTCGGCAGAGGAGATGCTGCCGGAAGTAGCACAAAGCCCCTCTGTTGTAGTAGTAGTATTTAGGGGCTATTTTGTTCAGTTCATCTGACTATAGATGTGTGGTGGAACTGTACAACATACTTAAAATTAGCTAGTATATATAATTGAACTAGCTATTTCAGTATGTGGTTGCCAACAATTGGGGGAAAATTTGGTCGGTTCAGCTGTCGATTTGAACTATTTGTATAAATTAAGAACGCCTGCTTAATCTATGAATGAAATCTATGCTTAATTACTGGATTTTAGTTGCAAAAATTAGATAGTGCTAGTGTTTTTTAGCTGCATATTTTGACAAATCATAGTGTTACAAGGATTGACAAATGGCAATGTTACTAAATCACAAAATGTCAATCTTTCCAGTTTGAAAAATGGCAACATACCCAATATGACAGATGCACACGGGTCATCCAAAACAACCATTTGCGTTGAAGGGATGCACAAATCCTGCACTACGAATTTTCCCTCGACTTAAGGAGGAAGACCATAGCTCTCACTTTGCATATGGGTGTTCTATCTAAAACGTTTGCGATCAAGAGCTGCAGAAATCCTGCTAGGCACATTTTCTCTTGGCTTCCTGGGGAAGCTGTCGGTTTGCATACGGGTGTTCTAACTAAAACGTTTGCGATCAAGAGCTGCACAAATCCTGCGCGGCGTATATCTCGGACGCTTCCCGGTGAGCCTCCGCATTGGAGGACAGCTTGCACGCCTCCCGTTTAGTCAAGCACTCAAGCACCCGTCCGCACGGCACCTCCTAGCCATTAAAAGAGTGAGGCATGGCGTCATGTGAATGGTTAACAGAACGCACACAATTTATATGCACTAGAGCATGTGCATGTAGTTCAAATTTGAATTATGCACATAAAATGCCTAGAAAACCCAATTAATGTATAAAAATGTCCAAATAGACCCCAAAAAAATCCAAAATTAAACAAAACACTCCTGTTGTTCTATGTTGACACTAGAAAATTTTTGAAAGCAATAAGAGGCAGCGGATATCGTTTCGTCCCCAAAGGTGGTACGTTCCTACCGAAACCATCACGCTTGTTGTGAGAAGCTCTGGTTCCTGAGACGCTTATGCCCAAACCAGCCCCAAATGGGACAAAAAATTTACCATGACACGTTGATGCCGCTCCATGATAGCATGCCAAGTTTCATGAATTTCAGACGAGTTTTGGATTTACTAGAATTTAAAAACCAGGTACCTCAATGTTTAGGACCGAGTGACGGTGGCAGGGTGTTTGAAATTCATTCCCATTTCTTGCATGCGACCTAAGCATTGAACCAAGGACACATATTTGATTTTCAACCAATTTATATGCATGGGAGCATGTGCATGTACTTCAAATTTGAATTATGCACCTGAAATGCCTACAAAACCAAGTTAATGTATAAAAATGTCCAAACGAACCCCGAAAATTCCAAAATTAAACACAACAATCATGTTGTTCTATGTTGACACTAGAAATTTTTTGAAAGCAATCAGAGGAAACAGATATCACTTCGTCCCCAAAGGTGGCACGTTCCCTACCGAAACCATCACGCTTTTTGTGAGAAGCTCTGGTTTGTGAGACGCTTATACCCAAACCTTCCCCAAATGGGACAAAATTTTTACCACGACATGTTGATGCCGCTCCATTATAGCATGCCAAGTTTCATGAATTTCAGATGAGTTTTGGATTTACTAGAATTTAAACACCAGGTATCTCAACGTTTGCGGCCGAGTGATGGTGGCAAGGTGTTTGAAATTCATTCTCATTTCTTACATGGGACCAAAGCATGCAACCAAGGACACAGATTTGATTTTTCAACCAGTTTATATGCACTGGAGCATGTGCATGTAGTTCAAATTTGAATTATGCACCTGAAATGCCTACAAAACCAAGTTAATATATAAAAATGGCCAAACGAACCCCGAAAAATTTCAAAAATTAAACACAACACTCCTATTGTTCTATGTTGACACTAGAAAATTTTTGAAAGCAATAAGAGGCAACAGATATCGTTTCGTCACCAAAGGTGGCACATTCCCTACGGAAACCATCACACTTGTGAGAATCTTTGGTTTGTGAGACGCTTATACCAAACCTGCCCCAAATGGGACAAAAATTTTACCACAACATGTTGATACCGCTCCATGATAGCATGCCAAGTTTCATGAATTTTAGACGAGTTTTCGATTTACTAGAATTTAAAAACCAGGTATCTCAATGTTTGCGGCCGAATGACGGTGGCAGGGTGTTTGAAATTCATTCCCATTTCTTGCATGGACCTAACCATGGAACCAAGGACACAGATTTGATTTTTCCACCATCTTATATGCACCGGAGCATGTGCATATAGTACAAATTTGAATTATGCACCTGAAATGCCTACAAAACGCAGTGAACGTATAAAAATGTCCAAACGAAGCCCAAAAATTTCAAAATTAAACACAACACTCCTATTGTTCTATGTTGACACTAGAAATTTTTTGGAAGCAATAAGAGGCAAAAGATATCGTTTCGTCCCCAAAGGTGGTGTCGGGACCCCGATTCCAAGTCACATCGATCTAGCCGGTAACACCACATATCACTTTGCGGCCTCACGCACGGTATTCCCACGGGTGTCGCCTTACCCTGGCCCGGGACCATTTGCGCCTTTTGGCTCACGTATATGATTGTGTCGCTAGCATCCATATGACAGAGAACCCGGGCCGACATGGCTAGTCATGAACCCAAAGCGGCACTAACCTATGGGGACAGGCATACATGATTCACATCGAGCATGTCGGTCAGCAGCGTGTGAATCCGGGCTGTAGCACTGGGGTAACAGGACTCCGGGGATCCCGGGCTGTAGCAGGCTAGGCAGGACTCCGGATGTCACCGCGTGACATTTCCCCGAAGGGACAGACACAGGAACAAAGTGAAACACATGCCGGCCAGTCGAGTGTCCTGGGCAGTAGTGCTGGGCTAGCAGGACTCCGGTGAACCGGGTTGTAGCGGACTACTATGGCTCAGGGAAGCACTAGGCTACATTTCCCCATAAGAGAGGCTGCCAAGGATAAACAACTAGATTGTCGGATCCCACACATAGCAATACACGTCACACATACGAATAGCATGCAAGTATGTGTTGTACAACATGGCATCACAACATAACGCAACTCATATAGCTAAAGGCCCAGAAGAGCCACATAGCATTAAATACAAACAGGGGTCACATGACCCATCATTCAGAGCATACAAGCAACAAGCGGAAGCATTACATGTCTGAGTACAGACAACTAAAAAAGAAAAGGGCTGAGAAGCCTGACTATCTACAAGACCCTCCCAAGGGCACAAGATCGTAGCTGAGGTGCAAGCTACTCGTCGAAGTCCAACTAAACTAGTAAGACCGAAGTCTCCGCTGCAAAACATAAATAAAGCAACGTGAGTACAAAGGTACTCAGCAAGACTTACATCAGATCCTATCATACATGCATTAGTATCAAGGAGGCAATGTGGGGTTTAGTTGCAGCAAGCCAGCTTTGACTCAGTGGCTATCCTATTCTACGACAACGAGAAACTTCTTTGAGCTGAGGCAGCGCACACGAGTCTACTAATCACCACATCAATACACTACTATGGATTCATCCCCATCTTCCTACGAGAAAGCCATCCATAGCACTCACACTTGTCCTGAGCATTTTAGAGTATCCACTTTAAGTTGTCTATGTACCACGTAAGCATCCAAGAAGTCCATAACCGAGGACACGGCTATTCGAATAGATCATGATAACCCTGCAGGGGTGTACTTCTTCACACACGCTCTCACCACTTATCACCATGTACACGTCATGTACCTCGACAACCTTCAAGCGGAAGCCTGGCGAGGGTGTCAACCACGACCTGACTAACCACACAAGTCTCTCATCCAGGTTTATCGCCTATTCGGGTTCCATCCGTAAGGAGATCCGGCCGGGGTGTCGCTCACGGCCCCAAACGATGTGAGCAGGGTTCCCGAGCCCACCATCTGGGTGCCACTTGGTACACCGTGCCACTGTGCCTAGTCTGTCCCAAGCCCAGCTGGCCGGGTGCCACTTGGTAGACTACTAACACTACCTACAAACACCAGAAACTAGTTGCGACTCCTGGACAGAGATCAAGTTGGTTAATAAGTCGAGAAGGGTCGAGTTACCGGAACCCAATGTGTGGTAGTATCGAGTCATTGGACAATATACATAGAACTCAGTTCTTAGGGACGGTTCCAGTGAGACAACCCACCATGTACTCCTACATGGCCTCTCACCACTACCTTTACCAAATCGTGTTCACACGCTTAACTCTCAACACCATAACATATTGTACCACTCCAATTCATTCCCGATGAATCAGACCTGACATACTCTAAGCAATAGCAGCCAATGCATGGCAGGAACACAACATGGCTCAATCAACTCCTACACATGCTAGTGGGTTTTAACTATTTATTGTGGCAATGACAGGTCATGCAGAGGAATGGGTTCAACTACCGCATCATAAAGTAGCAGTTGAATCATTGTTGTCCTAATGCAATAAATGAGAGCTGGAGCGAGAGAGTAGGATTGTATCGGAATGAACAAGGGGGGTTTGCTTGCCTGGTAGATCAACAGGGGGGCACTGCTCCTCTGACAGGTACTCTGGATCGGTCTCTGGAGCAGGACCTATCGAGAAGGAACGGTGTCGATAATCAAAAGACAACCATATGCAACAATATGATGCATGATCATGGCATGAATATGTGATGCTGATTGAGCTAATGCAACTAGCTTTTATTTGGATGAAATCCATTTTAACCAAAGATTCAAATGCATCTCCAAAATAAGCTCTTTATATAAGCCATTCATGTGTTTTCATATATACAGCATGTATAGGTTGGTTTTTCATGCATGAAAATGGTACAGATGGATAGATCGAATTTTTCTGATAATTTTTCATATATAAATTATTTCAATCTGAGTTACAGTTGAATTTCTATGAATTTTTGAAGTTTATATCATTTTCTGGAATTTCCTGATTTATTTTAATACCAGAAAATGATATATTGCGTCAGCACTACGTCAGCATGACGTAAGCGAGTCAACGGGGCTGACCAGGTCAAACCTGACGTGTGGGGTCCACACGTCAGTGTCACAGGTTAAACAGGGGGTTATTTCTAATTAAACTTAAAAGATTAAGGCGCAAGGGCCCACTGTCAGTGTCACTAATGGGGGGGATTAGTCCTAAACTAATCTTGCCACGTCAGCGTCACCGGATTACGCACCGGCGACCACATCTCGCGGCGGAGGCTCGCCGGAGTTGCTCGGGCTCGCGCTACAGGCGGCGGTTTGCGACGCGGTTGGCCTCTACGGCTAGCTGGAGCTCGTGCGCATCCAGCGGTGGCAGTGAGAGGGTGCGAGGTGGTCTGTAGCGGTGGCAGCGGCGAGCTAGGCGGCGGCCGAAGCTTGGGTGTCGACGGAATCGACGACACGGCGCGCGGGAGGACCAGCGGTTTGCACCTACATGTTCTACGAGAGCTCACAAACCCAACAGAGGCACGCACGGGACCATTTGGTCACCAGAGCCTCGTCGGCGACGAGCTCGTGCGGCGGCGGCATACGGGACTCGCGGTCATCAGCGTTGCAGCGAGAAATCGACCATGGGGAGAGGGGGAAAATGCTCAGGGGCTCACTGCGGTCACGAAGAGCTTCTCGGCGAGCTCGGGGAGGCGGAGACGGCGGCAAACGGGCGGTGGGGATCCACGGCAGCCGGCGGTGAAGAAGACGACGGTGGCGACGATGGTGGCCGTCCGGAGGTGCGTGGCTCGGCGAGGAGGTAGCCGGCGACGTGGTGGAGGTTCTAAGCACGGGGAGAGGGCGAGGGGGAGGCGGTGGCTACGGCAACGGCGAACGGCAGCGACGAACGCGCTCGGTCGCGAGCGAGAAAGCGAGGGAGAGGAGAGGAGAGGATTGGGGAGAGTGAGAGGGTCCGGGGGTGGGGGGCGCGTGGCGTCGTCGGGTGCCTCCAGCGGCGAGCAGGGAAGCAGGAGGTGGCCGGCGTGTGCTCGCGCGCGGCGACCACGCGCCCTTCGTCCTCCTGGCAAGAGGAGGAAGACGACAGGGGAGGTGGGGATGGGCCGGGCTGGCCAGCCAGCTGGGCCGGCTTCTCTCCTGGGCCAGGTAAGCCAGGCGAGGTTTTTCCCTTTTTGTTTCTAATTTTGTTTTTGTTTTCTAATTATTTGCCTCTGTTTTGAGCTTAGGAAAAATACCAAGGTATTTCCTAAAATCCTGAAAATATTCATGGACACTTTCTGAATTATTTCAGTGGCCCAAAAATAGTTCCAACATTATTTGAACATTTAAATTATTTATAGTATTTTAAATGCCAAAAGTCAAATACATTAAGATTTAATTCAAAAATCCAGAATGGCCTAGAAATATGTGCATGATTTTTGGCAGAGGTTTTCACCTTTAACAAAATTCATGAACTTTTCTAAAGGGAATTTGGGATCATTGAAAATATTTTTATTGAACCTAGTTGAATTCATTTGGTGCTAGGGTTTCAACAATCCCCATTTCAAATTTAAATGGAATTTAAACATGATGCACAAATGACTAGCTGGTCTAGGTCATACCAGAACTAGGGATGTGACAACTCGCCCCCACTCGAAGAAATCTCGTCCCGAGATTCAGGAGTTGGCGGAAAGAAAGCGGGGTACTCGAGTCGAAGACGATCTTCACGCTCCCAGGTAGCTTCTCTCTCGGTATGACGAGACCACTGAACCTTGAGAAACTTGATGTTATGACGTCGAGTGACACGCTCTACTTGATCCAGAATGCGTACGGGGTACTCTCGATAAGTGAGGTTATCTTGGAGATCAAGCGTTTCGTGGTCCACTCCGCAGATGGGATCCGAGAAGCAACGCCTGACTTGAGAGACGTGGAAGACATCATGTACTCAGAAAAGATGTGGGGGTAGTTCCAACTGGTAGGCAACCTCTCCTCGTTTAGCGAGAATGCGAAAAGGACCAATGTAACGAGGAGCCAGCTTGCCCTTGATACCGAAACGATGGGTACCCTTCAAAGGGGTAACCCGAAGGTAAGCCTTGTCGCCAACTTCATAAGCCACTTCCTTATGACGATGGTCATACTGGCTCTTTTGACGAGATTGGGCTGTTTTCAAATTCTCACGAATGATGCGAACTTGATCTTCTGCCTCCTGGATCATATCCGGTCCAAAGAATTGTCTTTCACCGGTTTCTGACCAGTTCAAAGGTGTTCGACATCTTCGTCCATACAGAACCTGAAAAGGAGCTTTCTTGAGGCTGGATTGGTAGCTGTTGTTATAAGCAAACTCGGCGAAGGGAAGACACTTCTCCCAATCCATACCGAATGAGATAACACAAGCTCTAAGCATGTCTTCGAGAATTTGGTTGACCCTTTCCACCTGACCACTTGACTGAGGGTGGAAAGCGGTACTGAAGGAAAGATGGGTGCCCATGGCAGTTAGGAAACTCTCCCAGAAATGAGAAGTGAAAAGACTACCACGGTCTGAATTGATCTCTAGTGGAACACCATGAAGTGACACAATTCAAGAAATATATAAGTCAGCGAGCTGACTAGCAGTGATACTCTCTCGAACAGGTAGGAAGTGAGCCACTTTAGAAAGACGATCAATGACTATGAAGATAGCATTATTCTCTCTCTTGGTCCTGGGAAAGCCGGTGATGAAGTCCATACCAACTTTATCCCATTTCCACTCAGGAATAGCTAAAGGTTGAAGGGTGCCAGCAGGCCTTTGATGCTCTGCCTTAACGCAACGACAAACATCGCAGTTACCAATAAACTGAGCAATTTCTCTCTTCATCCTAGTCCACCAGAACCTCTGGCGTAGGTCCTGATACATCTTAGTACTACCGGGATGAATTGTGAGAGGAGATTCATGCGCCTCCTTAAGGATCAGTTGTCGAAGATGCTCCTTCTTGGGAACCACCAGGCGGTTTCTGAAGAAAACAACACCTCGATCATCTAATGAGAAACTACCAGCAATACCCTTGGCTATGTTTCTCTTGATCCGGGTAATCCCCGTATCATGCTTCTGGGCTTCTATGATATGATCCACAAGAGTAGGTTTCGCCACCAAGGTAGAAAGGAATCCGTGAGGAGCAATGTGAAGGTTAAGTTTACATAATTCCTCATGGAGAAGTGGTTGGCCCTGCTGCAACATGAGATTGTTGCAATAGGACTTACGACTTAGCGCATCAGCCATGACATTCCCCTTGCCTGGGGTGTAGGTAATCCCTATGTCGTAATCTGAAATCAACTCCAACCAACGTCTTTGCCTAAGGTTCAAATCTGGTTGGGTGAAAATATACTTGAGACTCTGGTGGTCGGTGTAAATCTTGCAACGCTTACCAAGGAGGTAATGTCGCGAGGTCTTAAGTGCATAGACTATGGCTGCAAGCTCTAGATCATGTGTAGGATAATTCTCCTCATGTGCATGCAACTGTCGAGATGCATAGGCAATCACATGGCGATCTTGCATAAGAATGCAACCTAGTCCCTGTCGTGAGGCATCACAATAGATAACAAAGTCCTTAGTGAAATCCGGTGGCACAAGTATGGGAGCAGAAGTCAGGCGCCTTTTCAGTTCCTAAGAACTGTACTCACACTGTGGGGACCACTCAAACTTTTTATCTTTCTTGAGAAGTTCTGTGAGAGGTTTGGCCACTTTGGAGAAGTTCTCAACGAAGCGGCGACAATAACTGGCTAGACCAAGGAAACTCCTAACTTGCTTAACTTTTTCAGGCCGAGTCCAATCAAGAACGGCCTGAACTCTCTCGGGATTGACAGCAATGCCCTTACCAGATATCACGTGGACTAGATAGGTCACTTCTGGCAACCAAAATTCGCACTTGGAGAACTTGGCATAAAGGCGGTGCTCTCTGAGTTTCTCTAACACAAGTCTAAGATGTTCGGCGTGCTCTTCCTCGTTCTTCGAGTAAATAAGAATATCATCGAGGTAAGCCACGACGAACTTATCTAAGTACTCCATGAAGATCGAGTTCATCAAGCGGGAGAATGTAGCTGGAGCATTGGTTAGACCAAAGGACATGACGGTGTACTCGTACTGGCCATAACGAGTGACGAAAGTCGTCTTAGGAATGTCCCTATTTCTGATCTTGATCTGGTGGTAGCCTAACCTCAAATCCATCTTTGAAAAGACTAAGGATCCAGCGAGCTGATCATACAGATCGTTGATCCTGGGGAGCGGATACTTGTTCTTTATCGTGACCAAATTAACGGGGCGATAATCTACAACCATCCCATCCGTACCATCCTTCTTCTTGACGAAGTGGACAGGGCAAGCCCAGGGAGAAGAACTAGGACGGATGAAACCCTTTTGCAAGGATTCATCGATTTGTTTCTTAAGCTCAGCTAGTTCTAAGGGTGCCATCTTGTAAGGTCTCCTAGAGATTGGAGCGGTTCCTGGGATAAGATCTATGACAAACTCTACATCTTTGTCAGGTGGAATACCTGGCAGTTCCTCTGGAAAGACATCCGGAAAGTCACGGACTACCGGGATATCTTCAAGGTCTGGAAGAGGGTTGGCATTAAGAGAATAGAGTTGGTGCTTTGCAACTCCAGTGGAGACGGTGACTATCTTGCCAGATGGGTGTGTAAGCTGAACAGACCTTGTGTAACAATCAATCTTGGCATAATGAGCCTTCATCCAGTCCATACCCAAGATGATGTTAATATCTGTAGACTTGAGGGCTATAAGGGAGGCAAGGAATACAAGTTTGTCAACAAGGATTTCATTACCATGGCTTACACTAGAAGTTTGCCATTTGGATCCAGGGGTTTGAATGACTAGTGGAGAGGGCATATCACAAAATGACATGTTGTGCAAGTTAGCATAGCTTTCAGAAATGAAGGAGTGAGATGCTCCAGTGTCGAACAGAACCGATGCTGGATGACAATTGACAAGGAGTATACCAAGAACGACATGCGGATCATCATGAGCGTCTTTAGCTGAGACGTGATGCACACATCCACGTTCAGTGGGAGCTGACTTGACACTGATCATCTTGCGTGATGGCTTACCACGGCCAACGGACTTCTCAGGATGGGGTGGAGCATAATTGGTTTGAGAGCAGTGACGTGCATAGTGTCCTGGTTCTCCGCATGTGAAGCAAGTCCCTGAAGTAGGATGTGGACCCGCATTGACAAGCGGTCTACCAACAGGCTTGGGTGGAGAATGTAACTGAACTGGGTGAGGCGCCACATAAGAGGGCCTCGGTGAATAACCGGGTGGAAGAGCGGAGTTCGAAACCCAAATCCGACCGCTTCATCGCCAACTTCTCCTGGGTTAGAGATGTGCGACCGCTTCATCGCCAACTTCCATGGCACTCACGACCGCCCTCCAGCCGTGGGTGACCTACGCCGCATCAAGCAACAGTCGGAGGAGACCCTGCAGAAGTACATCCAACGCTTCAATAGCGTTCGCCTCAAGATCCCCAAGGTGACGGACGAGGCCATCATCTCAGCGTTCTCCGATGGCGTCCGCGACATCAAGATGAAGGAGGATCGCGCCATCCACGAGGAGCTATGCATGATGCTAGAGCTGTTCAACCTGGCGACCAAGTGTGCAAGAGCTGAGGAGGGGCGTCTCTCCCTCCTCGAGCTCCCTGCTGCTGACCCAGAAGAGAAGAAAGCCAAGGTCAAGGACGTGAAGAGCAAGGGAGTAGTCGTGCTCGAGGCGGAGCCAGACACGAAGCGCGGCTGGGACCACCCCGAGTCGTCCAAGAGCAGCCATCCATTCTGCGCCTTCCACATTGTACAGAGCCACAACACCAACGATTGCGAAGAGCTTAAGACCATCCGAGATGGACGCTTTGGTCGACACCCCGAGCGCAATGACTGGGGCTACGCCGAGGAGGACGAGGTGGAGGACGCTGGGACGACCGCGGCCCCCGCCAGGAGTGGCGCGACTGGCATCGTGAGGACCACTAGCACGAGCAGCCTCGTGAGGGCACCTAGCACGATCAGCCTCGCGAGGACCGTCCTCAGGGCAATCCTGGCCTCCCTCCGCTGCCTCCACCACCAAGAAGGAACGACGACCACCATCAGGACGAGGGGGCTGGGGGCTTGTAGTAGCCACGCGCCATCGCTTGCATCTTGGGTGGAGCTGAGGCCCCGGCTTCCCAGCGCATCTTCAAGCAGTTCTCTCGCGAGGTGAATGCGGCCCTCCCTAGGCTCGAGGCCACGTGCCCGCTCAGGTGGTCCAAGTACGCCATCACCTTCAGCTCGGCAGACCAGCTCAAATGTGTGGCACCACCGGCGTCCTTCTGATGCTCTATTCACCCGTCATCAGCAATGTCCAAGTCACCAAGACCCTCATCGACGGTGGTGTGGGGCTCAGTGTCCTGTCCGTCGAGACGTTCGACAGCCTTCAGGTGCCCTATGATCAGCTGCACTCTACCAAGCCCTTCTCAGGAGTGACCGACGGCTCCACCACCCCGATAGGGCAAGTTCGTCACCCTATCGCCTTCGGCCAGCGTGACAACTACCACACCGAGCTCGTCAACTTCGACGTCGCCCACATCTGTCTGCCGTACAACGCTATCCTTGGGTACCCGGCATTAGCCAAGTTCATGGAAGTGACCCACCATGGCTACAACGTCCTCAAGATGCCAGGAAGCAGCGGAATCATCACAGTCCCCTGCGAAGAAAGAGATGCGGTGTGCTCCCTCGAGGGCGCCTTCCAAGATGTAGCAATCGAAGACCCTGACAGTGAGGGCATGCAGTACCCTCCTGAGGCCACCGGCAAGAAGAAGAAATAGCTACTCCGCACAGGTCCTGAGGGGGCGGTGTCTCTAGCGGCGCTGCCTCAGGATCAGCGCCCGCACCTGGGGCGCCTCCCTCCCTCGCATAGGAAGGCGCGCCAAGCGCCCTCCTCGGGTGAGGCTCAGGGGCTCTCTTCTGGAGGGCCTCAGACCTAGCCAACATCACGAGGGAGGCGCTCGGGCACCATGTGGAGGCGTGCTTCGCGACACGTTTCCCTCAGGAGGGCACCGGGCGAGGAGAGCCCGGCGCACAGGAGTTCATCGTCAAGGCCACCCAGGAGCTTCAAGAAGCAAGGGCTATGCGCGGCAGCCACCACCCACCTGGTGCAACTCCCCATCCAGGCGAGGATGGTGGGTTGCGCGTCTGCATCGACGTCCCAGGGCTCAACAGGGCCGCATCTCAGAGCGCCCCTTGGGCTGCATCATTCCTAGGTCGCATGGGCATGTCCCTGCGGCATGTATCCTCTTGCATCTTTAGATTACCCTACAGGGGGCAGCCCTCGGGCTGCATCATTCCCAGGCCGCTCGGGTCCGTCCCAGTGCCGTGTATCGTTCTCGCATCTATATAAGCTAGCTGGTTCCAATGCATGAGTTATTTATAGTTGCCACTTGCTTGATTGCCACCCACCACGGGAGCCGCGCGCCGATCGTTTTTCTTTAGGAACCTTCGCATGAGAAGACTAGGCACAGCGCTTGTGCACGGGTTCATCCCTGCAGCATCGATAAACCCAATGGCTGAGCTCTGTCTGGCGGGCCGGCCCCGTTCACGTCACCTCCTGGGGTCGTTGGTGCTTGGCCTTCTCACGCGATAGCCTCAGGAGATTCGCTCGGCGCAGGTTGCCTAACCATCTCGCAGGACCACCACAGTCATCAAGAGCCAAGACCAGGCACAACCCGCCTTGAGGTAGGGCCTCGTGAGTCCCGAGCTGGCTCACAAGTGCCCAGACACACCTCGTCCAGCCCTGCCATGCAAGCCCCGTGTCAGGGCGGGGCTGTACACGCCCCGGGGGCTCCACTCAGAGGGAACCCTCACCCATGCACCAGTGGAAGCACCATGCTCCGCGCTAGCAGTCGACACGGCTGAGGAGAGGTTATGCCCGTGCAAGTGCGGAAGCGCTATGCTCCGCACTGGTGATAAACAACTGAGGGCGGCCCCATGGCCGTATCAACCTCAGGGAGCCTCCGGGCTCAGTGTCTGGCCTCATCGCAACAACTCCCCTCGGGTGAGTCGCGCAAGGGGGTTGGGCACGGGGGCTGCGCTCGGGTCACGCCCAAGCGTACGCCAGCCTGCCAGGTCCCTTGGACCTGGTCGTCGCGCGCCCCTCCCGAGCAGAGCCTCGGTGAGTGAAAAGGTATGAAGGTCGTTTGAGCGTCAAGGGGGACTCCTGAGCATCGCGACTTAGGAGCCTAACCCATCACCCCTTGGTCTCGTCCTGGTAATCCGGACGACCCAACGGCGGTTGCGGTATGCGCGGGGTCGGGCCCTTCCGACGTAGAACGCTAGGCCTACTCCTGCATCTCATTTCTGAAAGCTGTTTGCGTGTCAAGGGGGACTCCTCAGCATCGCGACTCAGGAGCCTAACTGGCCACGTAGCCCCTCACCCCTTGGTCTCGTCCTGGTGATCCGTACAACCCAACAGCAGCTGAGGTATGCGCAGGGTCGGGCCCTGCCGACGTAGAACATGAAGAAAACAGGAAGGAAATCGCGGAACTCAAACAAATATTACAAGACATACTGTTTCTCGAATACCAAACACAATTTTAAACACCTCCACGTGGCATGGTTCAGGTTGCAGAAGCAAAAGCAGGAAAAGGAGCCACCATCAAGCCATCTTGTCACCCCTGGACACCGCCGTCACTCGTAGAAGGTGCCCCCTCGACGGCGACGTTGCCCTCACCAGCGCCACCCGCTGGAGTGGTAGGTTCGGCGGCGCCACCAGTTGGGGGCACAGGGTCGAAGGCGCGGAACTTCTTCATCAAGGCCTCCACCTGGCTGTTCACGGCTACGGCTGCTGCTGCGCGGTGCTCATCATCCACAGGCTCAAGAAGCTCGTCAAGGTCGGCGTCAGGATCACAAAGATGGAGGTGGCTGAAGATGCGCGTCAGCATGGCCGAGGAAATCATGCGGGCTTTCCCCACCACCAAGGGGTCGATTCCTTCCACGACATCCTCAAGCGCCGCGGCCAGATGAGAAAGCAGCTGGGTGGGGCCCTCTTCGGCTGTGGCCAGTGGCTCCTCCAAGCCCTTCTTGTAGAGTGCCTGCAGCGCCACGCGAGACCTCTCCTTAGGGGACTTGAAGGCCACGCGGTCCTCAGCCAGGACCTTTGCCTTGACTTCCATCTCGGCCTTCTCCGCCTTCATCTTCTGCTCCAGCTTCTCCAGCCGGCTACGCTCCGCGGTCTGCGCCTTCGCCACCTGCTCCAGCTTGGCGTCGCGACCCCTGGCGGCGTCCTCCCGGGCCTTCATCTTCTCCTCCTCCGCCTTGCGGTCTCGACCTTCAGTCGCACGCTCGTTGCGCATGGTCTCCAGCTCGGCCTCCAGCGACTGACAACGATCCTGGGCGGCCCCGGCGTCCTTCAGCGCCACCTCACGAGCAGCCGCGGCTTGGGCGACGACCTACTTGTCCTTCTCGGAGGTCGCCGCAGCCTGGCTCAGCGCCGCCTGGACGGACACATTGGAGTGAAGCAAGCCAGAGATCAGCTCCAGGCGCCCGGCCGCCAGGTGACGATCGGTGCCTTGAAGATCCTCTCTCAGTAGGGTCAGCCCAGAAAGAGCGCGCTCCGGGACATCAGGGGAGGCGGAAGAATCCGGGGTCAGTAGTGCGGCGGATGGAGGAGACAACATCGTGACCATGGCCTGAGAGGCTAGGAGCTCCTGAACTTGGGGGACCCCAGCAGTCGAGCCGGATGTTGGCACCTCCGGAGCAAGCGGGGCTACGAGGGCTGCTTCCTCCCGAGGATGATCCCCCAAGCCCCGTGAGGATGATCGGGCCGGAGAAGCACGGGCGCAGTCATTACCCTTCCCCGCGGAGGGGGTGCAGCCGTAGCGGGCGATTTGGTCCCGAGTAGTACCACCGCTTCCTCATGGGTTAAGGGGGGTCTTGGACCATTCAGACCATCCTCAACCACACGACGAACTCCGACAGCACCTCCGCCGAGTGAAAGCGTGATAGGTCTCCAACATATCTATAATTTTTGATTGTTCATGCTATTATATTACCCATTTTGGATATTTATGGGCTTTATTATACACTTCTATATTATTTTTGGGACTAACCTATTAACCGGAGGCCCAGCCCAAAATGTTGTTTTATTGCCTATTTTAGTGTTTCGAAGAAAAGGAATATCAAATGGAGTCCAAACGGAATGAAACCTTCGGGAGAGTTATTGTTGGAACGGAAGCAACCCAGGAGACTTGGAGTAGACGCCAGGGAGCTTCGAGGAAGCCACGAGGTAGGGAGCGCCCTACCACCCTGGGTGCGCCCCCACCCTCGTGGGCCCCTCGTGGCTCCCCTGACCGACTTCTTTCGCCTATATATATCCATATACCCTAAAAACATCGAGGAGTAGAATAGATCGGGAGTTCCGCCGTCGCAAGCCTCCGTAGCCACCGAAAACCAATCTAGACCCGTTCCGGCACAATGCCGTAGGGGGGAATCCCTCTCCGGTGGCCATCTTCATCATCCCAGCGCTCTCCATGACGAGGAGGGAGTAGATCACCCTCGGGGCTGAGGGTATGTACTAGTAGCTATGTGTTTGATCTCTCTCTCTCTGTCTCTCTCGTGTTCTTGAGTCGGCACAATCCTTATGTATCGCGAGCTTTTCTATCATAGTTGGATCTTGTGATGTTTCTCCCCCTCTACTCTCTTGTGATGAATTGAGTTTTCCCTTTGAAGTTATCTTATCGGATTGAGTCTTTAAATATTTGAGAACACTTGATGTATGTATTGCATGTGCTTATCTGTGGTGACAATGGGATATCATGTGATCCACTTGATGTATGTTTGGTGATCAACTTGCGAGTTCTATGACCTCGTGAACTAATGCATAGGGGTTCGCACACGTTTTCATCTTGACTCTCCGGGTGAAACATTGGGGCACTCTTTGAAGTTCTTTGTGTTGGTTGAATAGATGAATCTGAGATTGTGTGATGCATATCGTATAATCATACCCATGGATACTTGAGGTGACATTGGAGTATCTAGGTGCCATTAGGGTTTTGGTTGATTTGTGTCTTAAGGTGTTATTCTAGTACGAACTCTATGATAGATCAAACGGAAAGAATAGCTTCATGTTATTTTACTACGGGCTCATGAATAGATCGATCAGGAAGGGTATCTTTGACGTGGTTTCGTACCCTACAATAATCTCTTTGTTTGTTCTCCGCTATTAGTGACTTTGGAGTGACTCTTTGTTGCATGTTGAGGGATTGTTATATGATCCAATTATGTTATTATTGTTGAGAAAACTTGCACTAGTGAAAGTATGAACCCTAGGCCTTGTTTCAACACATTGCAATACCATTTGTGCTCACTTTTATCATTAGTTACCTTGCAGTTTTTATATTTTTAGATTACATAAAACCTTTATCTACTATCCATATTGCACTTGTATCACCATCTCTTCGCCGAACTAGTGCACCTATACAATTTACCATTGTATTGGGTGTGTTGGGGACACAAGAGACTCTTTGTTATTTGGTTGCAGGGTTGTTTGAGAGAGACCATCTTCATCCTATGTCTCCCACTGATTCATAAACCTTAGGTCGAGGGAAATTTGCTACTGTCCTACAAACCTATGCACTTGGAGGCCCAACAACGTCTACAAGAAGAAGGTTGTGTAGTAGACATCAAGATCTTTTCAGGCGCTATTGACGGGGAGGTTAGCACTTGAAGGTATATCTTTATCTTGCAATCGAATCTTTTTGTTTCTTGTTTTATCACTAGTTTAGTATATAAAAGAAAACTACAAAAAAATGGAATTGAGGGTACCTCATATGCTTCATCTTTTTAATATCTTTTGTGAAAATAAGGATTCCGATAATTGTGCCAAAATGCTAGAAGAAGAATGCATTAAAATGTTTGGCACTAAATCTTTGAATGATGAGCATGATTCCAATATTATTAGTATGAATTCCTTGAATATCCATGATACTAATGATATGCAAAGCCACAAGCTTGGGGATGCTATGTTTGATGAAGATGATATTTTTGGTCCCCCAAGTTTTGATGAGAAAATATATTATGATGATAGCATGCCTCCTATTTATGATGATTATATTGATGAAAGTGGGTTTGGAAGAGTGTCAACTTTAGGAAGTAATGATCCCACTATTTTGGAGGGTGTTGAATCTTATTGTGATAATTATGAAAGTGGATTTGGAGAGGTCGTGACTTTATTTAGTGATGAATCCACTATTTCGGAAGAGGTTTCAATTGATTATGAGAACAAAGTTGCTATCTATGATGATTATTGTGGTGACATGTATGCTATAAAGACTAATGATAACCATGAAACTTGTCATCATGATTTTAATTCTCAATTGGATTATGCCTCACATAATAGTTATTTTGTTGAGTTTGCTCCCACTACTATTCATGAGAAGAAATTTGCTTATGTGGAGAGTAATAAAAATTCTATGTTTGTGCATCATGAAAATAATGCTTTATGTGATAGTTATATTTTTGAATTGATTCATGATGCTACTGAAAATTATTATGAGGGAGGAATATATGCTTGTAGGAATTGCAATAATATCAAGTTTCCTCTCTATGTGTTAAAAGTTTTGAAGTTATGCTTGTTTTGCCTTCCTATGCTAGTTGATTATTGTTCCCATAAGTTGTTTGCTAAAAACATCCCTATGTATAGGAAGTGGGTTATACTCAAATGTGCTAGTCATATTCTTCATGATGCTCTCTTTATGTTCCAATTCTTATCTTTTATGTGAGCATCATTGAAATCATCATGCCTAGCTAGGGGCGTTAAACGTTAGCGCTTGTTGGGAGGCAACCCAATTTTATTTTTGTTCTTTGCTTTTTGCTCCTGTTTAGTAATAAATAATTCATCTAGTCTCTTCTTAGATGTGGTTTTATGCTTTTAATTAGTGTTTGTGCCAAGTAGAACCTTTGGGAAGACTTGGTCTTTGCGATCTTGCTATAAAAAACAAAAACTTTAGCGCTCACGAGTTTTGCTGCCATTGTTTACTGGAGAGTGCGATTAGGTTCATTATTTTTGAAGATGATTAATGGACAAATTCCTCACGTCTAAAAATTTATTTCAGAATTTTTGGGGTTACAGAAGTGTACGTTTGATACAGATTACTACAGACTGTTCTGTTTTCGACAGATTCTTGTTTCATTGTGTTGTTTGCTTATTTTGATGAATCTATGAGTGGTATCGGAGGGTATGAACCATAGGGAAGTTGGAATATAGTATATATTACACCAATATGAATTTAGAATGAGTTCACAACAGTACCTAAGTGGTGGCTTATTATCTTATACTAACAAAGCTTACGAGTTTTCTGTTAAGTTTTGTGTTGTGAAGTTTTCAAGTTTTGGGTAAAGATTCGATGGACTATGGAATAAGGTGTGGCAAGAGCCTAAGCTTGGGGATGCCCAAGGCACCCCAAGGAAATATTCAAGGAGAACCAAGAGCCTATGCTTGGGGATGCCCCGGAAGGCATCCCCTCTTTCGTCTTCGTTCATCGGTAACTTTACTTGGAGCTATATTTTTATTCACCACATGATATGTGTTTTTCTTGGAGCGTCATTTTATTTTCTTTTGTTTTGCTTGCTGCTTGAATAAAATACCAAGATCTTAAATTATTAAATGTTAGAGAGTCTTCACATAGTTGCATAATTATTCGACTTCTCATTGATCTTCACTTATATCTTTCGGAGTAGTTTATCATTTGCTCTAGTGCTTCTCTTATATCTTTTAGAGCACGGCGGTGGTTCTATTTTATAGAGATAATTGATCTCTCATCCTTCACTTATATCATTTTGATAGTCCTTTAGAATAGCATGGTAGTTTTCTTTGGTTATGTATTTAGTCCTAATATGATGGGCATCCAAGATGGGTATAATAAAAACTTTCATATAGAGTGCATTGAATACTATGAGAAGTTTGATACTTGATGATTGTTTTGAGATATGAAGATGGTGATATTAGAGTCATGCTAGTTGAGTATTTGTGAATTTGAGAGATACTTGTGTGAAAGTTTGTGATTCCCGTAGCATGCACGTATGGTGAACCGTTATGTGACGAAGTCGGAGCATGATTTATTTATTGATTGTCTTCCTTATGAGTGGCAATCGAGGACGAGCAATGGTCTTTTCCTACCAATCTACCCCCCTAGGAGCATGCGCGTGGTACTTCGTTTCGATAACTAATAGATTTTTGCAATATGTATGTGAGTTATTTATGACTAATGTTGAGTCCATGGATTATACGCACTCTCACCCTTCCACCATTGCTAGCCTCTCTGGTATCGCGCAACTTTCGCCGGTACCTTAAACCCACCATATATCTTCCTAAAAACAACCACCATACCTACCTATTATGGCATTTCCATAGCCATTCCGAGATATATTGCCATGCAACTTTCCACCATTCTGTTTATTACGACACGCTCCATCATTGTCATATTGCTTTGCATGATCATGTAGTTGACATTGTATTTGTGGCAAAGCCACCGTTCATAATTCTTTCATACATGTCACTCTTGATTCATTGCACATCCCGGTACACTGCTGGAGGCATTCACATATAGTCATATTTTGTTGTAAGTATCGAGTTGTAATTCTTGAGTTGTAAGTAAATAAAAGTGTGATGATCATCATTATTAGAGCATTGTCCCATGTGAGGAAAGGATGATGGAGACTATGATTCCCCCACAAGTCGGGATGAGACTCCGGACAAAAAAAAGAGGCCATAAAAAGGAGAAGGCCCAAAAAAACAAAAAAAGAGAGAAAAAAGAGAGAAGGGACAATGTTACTATCCTTTTACCACACTTGTGCTTCAAAGTATCACCATGATCTTCATGATAGAGAGTCTCCTATGTTGTCACTTTCATATACTAGTGGGAATCTTTCATTATAGAACTTGGCTTGTATATTCCAATGATGGGCTTCCTCAAAATGCCCTAGGTCTTCGTGAGCAAGCGAGTTGGATGCACACCCACTTAGTTCTTGTATAGCTTTCATACACTTATAGCTCTAGTGCATCTGTTGCATGGCAATCCCTACTCACTCACATTGATAGCTATTGATGGGCATCTCCATAGCCCGTTGATACGCCTAGTTGATGTGAGACTATCTTCTCCTTTTTGTCTTCTCCACAACCACCATTCTATTCCACCTATAGTGCTACGTCCATGGCTCACGCTCAGGTATTGCGTGAAGATTGAAAAAGTTTGAGAACATCAAAAGTATGAAAACAATTGCTTGGCTTGTCATCGGGGTTGTGCATGATTTAAATATTTTGTGTGATGAAGATAGAGCATAGCCAGACTATATGATTTTGTAGGGATAGCTTTCTTTGGCCATGTTATTTTGAGAAGACATAATTGCTTTGTTAGTATGCTTGAAGTATTATTATTTTTTATGTCCATATTAAACTTTTGTCTTGAATCTTATGGATCTGAATATTCTTGCCATAGTAAAGAAGATTACATTGGTGAATATGTTAGGTAGCATTCCACATCAATAAATCAGTTTTTATCATTTACCTACTCGAGGACGAGCATGAATTAAGCTTGGGGATGCTTGATACGTCTCCAACGTATCTATAATTTTTGATTGTTCCATGCTATTATATTACCTGTTTTGGATGTTTATGGGATTTATTATACACTTTTATATTATTTTTGGGACTAGCCTATTAACCGGAGGCCAAACCCAAAATGATGTTTTATTGCCTATTTCAGTGTTTCGAAGAAAAGGAATATCAAATGGAGTCCAAACAGAATGAAACCTTTAGGAGAGTTATTTTTGGAACAGAAGCAACCCAGGAGACTTGGAGTAGATGTCAAGGAAGCTTCGAGGAAGCCACGAGACAGGGAGGCGCGCCCTACCCCCTGGGCACGCCCCCCACCCTCGTGGTCCCCTCGTGGCTCCCCTGGCCGACTTCTTTCTCCTATATATGTCCATATACCCTAAAAACATCAAGGAGCAGAATAGATCGGGAGTTCCGCCGCCGCAAGCCTCCGTAGCCACCGAATACCAATCTAGACCCGTTCGGGCACCCTGCCGAAGGGGGGTATCCCTCTCCGGTGACCATCTTCATCATCCCAGCACTCTCCATGACGAGGAGGGAGTAGTTCACCCTCGGGGCTGAGGGTATGTACCAGTAGCTATGTGTTTGATCTCTCTCTCTCTCTCGTGTTCTTGACTCAGCATGATCTTGATGTATTGCCAGCTTTGCTATTATAGTTGGATCTTATGATGTTTCTCCCCCTATAATCTCTTGTGATGAATTGAGTTTTCCCTTTGAAGTTATCTTGTCGGATTGAGTATTTAAGGATTTGAGAACACTTGATGTATGTCTTGCATGTACTTATCTGTGGTGACAATGGGATATCACCTGATCCACTTGATGTATGTTTTGGTGATCAACTTGCAAGTTCCGTGACCTCGTGAACTTATGCATAGGGGTTGGCACACGTTTTCGTCTTGACTCTCCGGTAGAAACTTTAGGGCACTCTTTGAAGTTCTTTGTGTTGGTTGAATAGATGAATATGAGATTGTGTGATGCATATCATATAATCATACCCATGGATACTTGAGGTGACATTGGAGTATCTAGGTGACATTAGGGTTTTGGTTGATTTGTATCTTAAGGTGTTATTCTAGTATGAACTCTATGATAGATCGAACGAAAAGAATAGCTTCATGTTATTTTACTACGGACTCTTGAATAGATCCATCAGAAAGGATAACTTTGAGGTGGTTTCGTACCCTACAATAATCTCTTCGTTTGTTCTCTGCTATTAGTGACTTTGGAGTGACACTTTGTTGCATGTTGAGGGATTGTTATATGATCCAATTATGTTATTATTGTTGGGAAAACTTGCACTAGTAAAAGTATGAACCCTAGGCCTTGTTTCAACACATTGCAATACCGTTTGTGCTCACTTTTATCATTAGTTACCTTGATGTTTTTATATTTTCAGATTCAAAAACCTTTATCTACTATCCGTATTGCACTTGTATCACCATCTCTTCGCCGGACTAGTGCACCTATACAATTTACCATTGTATTGGGTGTGTTGGGGACACAAGAGACTCTTTGTTATTTGGTTGCAGTGTTGTTTGAGAGAGACCATCTTCATCCTACGCCTCCCACGGATTGATAAACCTTAGGTCATCCACTTGAGGGAAATTTGCTACTGTCCTACAAACCTCTGCAATTGGAGGCCCAACAACATCTACAAGAAGAAGGTTGTGTAGTAGACATCAAAGCGCGGCCGGGGAGGCCGCGCAACCATGGCGTGCCTCACTTCATCGAGGGGACTGCCGCGACCTGGGCGACTCCCACCGCGCGAGGCCGCGGCCGCGAGGGGCCACGGTGGCGGTCGTGGCGTGCTTACGTGGGCGACGATGCACCCTCTTAGGTGGCGGCGAGCCGGGCCCCTCCCGGCGGGCCTTGCCCTTTTCTGCGGCCGAGAACCTCTTCACCGACGCCATAGGTGTCGCTGCTAGTAGTGAAGCAAGGGAGAAGAAGCAGGACAAGCGAAGGAAGAGATGGGAGACGGGGGCTCCGCCCCCTTCCCATTTATAGCCAGGAGGAGGCCAACCGCCGGCCTCCATGATCTAAGGTAATAATGACCTTTTTTCTGCATGCAACATGGAGTCGTCAAGTCGGGCAGTTGTCAAGGCAACGCGGGAAAGCAGAGACACCCACGTCCCATCAATCGCCACGCGTCAACCGAGGCCGCAGGTTGTTGGGGCCCGCGGCGCTCCGCACTTACCCATTGGCTTTGCCTCGAAGCCAAGTCTGAGCGCGCCTTGGGCCCAGGGTCTACTATCGGTGTCCTGGGAACGGGGGTCCCCAGACTTGCCTGCCTGCGGCCCATGGCGCGGCTCCACCAGCGACCTTGTACGGCCCATCTTCAGCAGCAAACACTCAAGACCCGCGCGAGGGGCCAAGCCTCGTGAGGCGGACGACACAAGACCTCCTCGGGGGCAGCCTCACGAGGCTGGCTCACAAGGGGTGGAGAGATCAAGGCGAGGGGCACCTCACGACGTCCCTATGACGCAAGCCATGATGACAAAGGCCAGGCGGGCACCACCACGCGCAGTGTACTCGTTTCCTCTTTGGTTCTAAAGAGGAAAGTGTAGGAGAGGAGTCCCGAGGCATCAGGCAATGGTTTCCATATCGGTGCAACAAAACCAAGACCAGCAGGATGGCAGGACGGAGGTCATCATGGAGCCCAGGACGGCGTCACCACCAGAGCCTTTGGCAGGCGAAGAGCACCTTTTATCAGGATAACTTGTACTAGTTGTCTCCATTCGAATTTGGCCATTGTTGGATCCCTTCCCACCAACATTTGGGAAGAGGTCCAGGGCGTCTATAAATAGGACTAGCCACCACCGTACGGAGGCATCGGATCTGGAACTGGACCCATTCCACCAAGGCCACCATACAAGCTCATCGAGCTCAAAAACACCTCTCCTCAGGAGGCTATTCATCCCTTGTACTTGTTCATCCTCAGCCTACGAGGCAATCCACCACACCACACTGGAGTAGGGTATTACACCACATCGATGGCCCGAACCAGTATAAACCCTGTGTCCTCTGTTCCGCGAGTTCGATGTGCTGAGCTTTGATATTGTGGTGAGAGTGTGTGCCAGGGAGAGAGATCTTCATGCGCACTCCAGAGTTCGAACCTCAAGGGTTTTGCCGGAAACCGAAATCCGACACCAATGCACTAGGTATTACACCTAGATCGGATATGAACTCCTTCATCCAGCCTCCTTCATTTACTGCTTCCGAAGCAGCTATGTACTCCGGTTCACACATAGACCACGCCACGACGCTCTGCTTGGAACTGCACCAACTGACAGCTCCACCATTCAATATAAATATGTATCCGGTTTGTGACTTAGAGTCATACAGATCAGTGTCAAAGCTTGCATCGACGTAACCATTTACGATGAGCTCTGTGTCACCTCCATAAATGAGAAACATATCCTTAGTCATCTTCAGGTATTTCAGGATGTTCTTGACCACTGTCCAATGATCAACTCCGGGATTACTTTGGTACCTCTCTGCTAAACTTATAGCAAGGCACACATCAGGTCTGGTACACAACATTGCGTACATGATAGAACCTATGGCTGAGGCATAGGGAATGACTTTCATTTTCTCTCTATCTTCTGCAGTGGTCCGGCATTGAGTCTGACTCAATTTCACACCTTGTAACACAGGCAAGAACCCTTTCTTCGACTGATCCATTTTGAACTTCTTCAAAACTTTATCAAGGTATGTGCTTTGTGAAAGTCCAATTAAGCGTATTGATCTATCTCTATAGATCTTGCTGCCCAATATATAAGCAGCTTCACCGAGGTCTTTTATTGAAAAAGTCTTATTCAATTATCCTTTTATGTTATCTAGAAATTATGTATTATTTCCAATCAACAATATGTCATCCAGAAAAAATATTAGAAATTCTACATAGCTCCCATTCACTTTCTTGTAAATAAAGGCTTCTCCAAAAGTCTGTATAAAACAACATGCTTTGTTCGCACTATCAAAGCGTATATTCCAACTCCGAGAGGCTTGCACCAGTCCATAAATGGATCGCTGGAGCATGCACACTTTTTTAGCACCTTTTGGATCGACAAAACCTTCTGATTGCATCATATGCAACTCTTCTTTAAGATATGCATTAAGTAATGCAGTTTTGACATCCATTTGCCAAATTTCATAATCATAATTTGCGGCAATTGCTAACATGATTCAGACTGATTTAAGCATCACTACAGGTGAGAAGGTCTCATCATAGTCAACTCCTTGAACTTGTCGAAAACCTTTTGCAACAAGTCGAGCTTTATAGATAGTAACATTATCGTCAGCATCAGTCTTCTTCTTGAAGATCCATTTATTCTCTATGGCTTGCCGATCATTGGGCAAGTCAACCAAAGTCCACACTTTGTTCTCATACATGGATCCCATCTCAGATTTGATGCCTCAATCCATTTCGCGGAATCTGGGCTCATCATCGCTTGCTCATAGTTTGTAGGTTCATCGTGGTCAAGTAACATGACCTCCAGAACAGGATTACCGTACCACTTTGGTGCGTATCTTACTCTGGTTGACCTACGAGGTTCAGTAGTAACTTGATCTGATGTTTCATGGTCATCATCATTAGCTTCCTCACTAATTGGTGTAGGAATCACTGGAACTGATTTTTGTGATGAACTACTTTCCAATAAGGGAGAAGGTATAATTAACTCATCAAGTTCTACTTTCCTCCCACTCACTTCTTTCGAGATAAACTCATTCTCTATAAAGGATCCATTCTTAGCAACGAATATCTTGCCTTCGGATCTATGATAGAAGGTGTACCCAACAGTTTCCTTTGGGTATCCTATGAAGACACATTTCTCGGATTTGGGTTCGAGCTTATCAGGTTGAAGCTTTTTCACATAAGCATCGCAGCCCCAAACTTTAAGAAATGACAACATCGGTTTCTTGCCAAACCATAGTTCTTATGGTGTCGTCTCAACGGATTTAGATGGTGCCCTATTTAACATGAATGCAGCCGTCTCTAAAGCATAACCTCAAAATAATTGTGGTAAATCAGTAAGAGACATCATAGATCGCACCATATCTAATAAAGTGCGGTTACGATGTTCGGACACACCATTACGCTGTGGTGTTCCAGGTGGCATGAGTTGCGAAACTATTCCGCATTGTTTCAAATGAAGATGAAACTCATAACTCAAATATTCACCTCCACGATCAGATTGTAGAAACTTTATTTTCTTGTTACGATGATTTTCCACTTCACTCTGAAATTATTTGAACTTTTGAAATGTTTCATATACTTATGTTTCATTAAGTAGATATATCTGCTCAAATCATCTGTGAAGGTCAAAAAATAACGATACCCACCACGAGCCTCAACACTCATTGGACCGCATATATTACTATGTATTATTTCCAATAAGTCAGTTGCTCTCTCCATTGTTCCGGAGAACGGAGTCTTAGTCATCTTGCCCATGAGGCATGGTTTGCAAGCATCAACTGATTCATAATCAAGTGATTCCAAAAACCCATCAGCATGGAGTTTCTTCATGCGCTTTACACCAATATGACGTAAACGGCAGCGCCACAAATAAGTTGCACTATCGTTATTAAACTTATATCTTTTGGCTTCAATATTATGAATATGTGTATCACTACTATCGAGATTCAACAAAAATAGACCACTCATCAAAGGTGCATGACCATAAAAGATATTACTCATATAAATAGAACAACCATTATTCTCTTATTTAAATGAATAACCGTCTCACGTCAAACAGGATCCAGATATAATGTTCATGCTTAACGCTGGCACCAAATAACAATTATTCAGGTCTAAAACTAATCCCGAAGGTAGATGTAGAGGTAGCGTGCCGACGGCGATCACATCGACTTTGGAACCATTTCCCGCGTGCACTGTCACCTTGTCCTTAGACAATCTTCGCTTAATCCGTAGCCCCTGTTTCGAGTTGCAAATATGAGCAATAGAACCAGTATCAAATACCCAGGCGCTACTTCAAGCATTAGTAAGGTACACATCAATAACATGTATATCAAATATACCTTTCACTTTGCCATCCTTCTTATACGCCAAATACATGGGGCAGTTCCGCTTCCAGTCACCAGTCCCTTTGCAGTAGAAGCACTCAGTCTCAGGCTTAGGTCCAGACTTGGGCTTCTTCACTTGAGCAGCAACTTTCTTTCTATTCTACTTGAAGTTCCCTTTATTCCCTTTGCCCTTTTTCTTGAAACTAGTGGTCTTGTTAACCATCAACACTTGATGCTCCTTCTTGATTTCAGCCTCCGCAGCCTTTAGCACCGCGAAGAGCTCGGGAATTGTCTTATCCATCCCTTGCATATCATAGATCATCAGGAAGCTTTTGTATCTTGGTGGCAGTGATTGAAGAACTCTGGCAATGACACTATCATCACGAAGATTAACTCCCAGTTGAGTCAAGTGGTTGTGGTACCCAGACATTCTAAGTATATGTTCACTGACAGAACTATTCTCCTCCATCTTGCAGGCATAGAACTTATTAGAGACTTCATATATCTCAATTCGGGCATTTTCTTGAAATATTAACTTCAACTCCTGGAACATCTCATATGCTCCATGACGTTCAAAACATCGTTGAAGTCCCGATTCTAAGCCATACAACATGGCACACCGAACTATCAAGTAGTCATCAGCTTTGCTCTGCCAGACGTTCACAATGTCTGGAGTTGCTCCTGCAATGGGTGTTGCACCTAGCGGTGCTTACAGGACGTAATTCTTCTGTGCAGCAATGAGGATAATCCTCAAGTTACGGACCCAGTCCGTATAGTTGCTACCATCATCTTTCAACTTTGCTTTCTCTAGGAATGCATTAAAATTCAAGGGAACGGTAGCACGGGCCATTGATCTACAACAACATAGACTCGCAAAATACTATATGGTACTAAGTTCATGATAAATTGAAGTTCAATTAATCATATTACTTAAGAACTCCCACTTAGATAGACATCCCTCTCATCATCCAAATGATCATGTGATCCATATCAACTAAACCATGTTCGCTCATCACGTGAGATGGAGTAGTTTTCAATGGTGAACATCACTATGTTGTTCATATCTACTATATGATTCACGTTCGACCTTTCGGTCTCAGTTTTCTGAGGCCATATCTTCATATGCTAGGCTCGTCAAGTTTAACCCGAGTATTATGCATGTGCAAAACTGGCTTGCACCCGTTGTATGTTAACGTAGAGCTTATCACACCTGATCATCACGTGGTGTCTGGGCACAACGAACTGTAGCAACGATGCATACTCAGGGAGTACACTTATACCTTGAAATTTAGTGAGGGATCATCTTATAATGCTACCGCCGTACTAAGAAAAATAAGATGCATAAAGGATAAACATCACATGCAATCAAAATAAGTGATATGATATGGCCATCATCATCTTGTGCCTTTGATCTACATCTCCAAAGCACCATCATGATCGCCATCATCACCGGCTTGACACCTTGATCTCCATCGTAGCATCGTTGTCGTCTCACCAACTATTGCTTCTATGACTATCGCTATCGCTTAGTGATAAAGTAAAGCAATTACATGGCGATTGAATTTCATACAATAAAGCGACAACCATAAGGCTCCTGCAAGTTGTCGATAACTTTTACAAAACATGGTCATCTCATACAAAAATTTATATCTCATCTCGTCTTGACCATATCACATCACAACATGCCCTGCAAAAACAAGTTAGACGGCCTCTACTTTGTTGTTGCAAGTTTTACGTGGCTGCTACGGGCTTGTAGCAAGAACCATTCTTACCTACGCATCAAAACCACAACGATTTTTCATCAAGTGTGCTATTTTAACCTTCAACAAGGACCGGGCATAGTCAAACTCGATTCAACTAAAGCTGGAGAAACAAACACCCGCCAGCCACCTGTGTGCAAAGCACGTTGGTAGAACCAGTCTCATGAACGCGATCATGTAATGTCGGTCCAGGACGCTTCATCCAACAATATCGCCGAATCAAAGTAAGATGTTGTTGGTAAGCAGTATGACTATTTCGCCCACAACTCTTTGTGTTCTACTCGTGCATATAACATCTATGCATAGACGTGGCTCGACTGCCACTATTGGGGAACTCGGTATTTCAAAAAAATTCCTACGATCACGCAAGATCTATCGAGGTGATGCATAGCAATGAGAGGGGAGAGTGTGTCCACAACTCCACATACCCTCGTAGACCGAAAGTGGAAGCGTTTAGTAACGTGGTTGATGTAGTCGAACGTCTTCGCGATCCAACCGATCCAAGCACAGAACATACGGCACCTCCGTGTTCAGCACATTTTCAGCTCGATGACGTCCCTCAAGCTCTTGATCTAGTTGAGGATGAGGGAGAGTTTCGTCAGCACAATGGCGTGTTGACGGTGATGATGAAGTTACTAGCACAGGGCTTCGCCTAAGCACTACCACAATATGACCGAGGTGTGTAACTTTGGAGGGGCACCGCACACGGCTAAGAGAAGACCATGTGTGCCTTTGGGGTGCCCCCCTCCCACGTATATAAAGGAGGGGGAAGAGGAGGCCGGCCCAAGGGGGGTGCGCCATAGGGGGGAGTCCTACATGGACTTGCGGTCCAAGTAGGATTCGCCCCCCCCCCTTTCCTATTCCAACTAGGAGAATGAGGGAAGGAGGAAGAGGAGAGAAGGAAGTAGGGGGCGCCTCCCCCACCCCTTGTCCAATTCGGATTGGCAAGGGGGGGGTGAGCGCCACCTCCTAGCCGGCCCTCTCTCTTCTCCAATAAGGCCCATGGTGGCCCATTAACCTCCCGGGGGGGTTCCGGTAACCCCGAGTACTCCAAAACTCATCCGAAACGACCCGAACCATTCCGGTGTCCGAATGTAACCTTCCAATATATGAATCTTTACCTCTCGACCATTCTGAGACTCCTCGTCATGTCTGTGATCTCATCCGGGACTCCAAACAAACTTCGGTCATTAAATCACATAACTCATAATACAAATCGTCATCGAACGTTAAGCGTGCGGACCCTACAGGTTCAAGAACTATATAGACATGACCAATAGCGGAACCGGAATGCTCATATTGGCTCCTATATATTCTATGAAGATCTTTATCGGCCAAACCGCATAACAACATACGTTGTTCCCTTTGTCATCAGTATGTTACTTGCCCAAGATTCGATCGTCGGTATCATCTTACCTAGTTCAATCTCGTCACCGGCAAGTCTCTTTACTCGTTCTGTAATGCATCATCCCGTAACTAAATCATTAGTCACATTGCTTGCAAGGCTCATAGTGATGTGCATTACCGAGAGGGCCTAGAGATACCTCTTCGATACACAGAGTGACAAATCCAAATCTCGATCGATGCCAACTCAACAAACACCATCGGAGACACCTTTAGAGTTTCTTTATAATCACCTAGTTATGTTGTGACATTTGATAGCACACTAGGTGTTCCTCCGGTATTCGGAAGTTGCATAATCTCATAGTTAGAGGAACCCGTATAAGTCCTGACGAAAGCAATATCAATAAAACTAAACGATCATAATGCTAAGCTAAAGGATGGATCTTGTCCATCACATCATTCTCTAATAATGTGATCCCGTTCATCACATGACAACACATGTCTATGGTTAGGAAACTTAACCATCTTTGATTAACAAGCTAGTCAAGTATAGGCGTACTAGGGACACTCAGTTTTGTCTATGTATTCCCACATGCACTAAGTTTCCGGTTAATACAATTCTAGCATGAATAATAAACATTTATCATGATGTAAGGAAATATAAACAACAACTTTATTATTGCCTATGGGGCATATTTCCTTCAGTGTGGTGCTCACTTATTAACTGTTTTGTTAATTAGTTGCTGTCTTGAGTTAACTGTGTGGTTTACCTCTACAAATGTGATGTTCAATTCATCAGGCTGCAATTTTGTATTGTCTTCCATGTGAGAAGTAAATCGAATTTATCTTTACAAAATACATGAGAAACGAATACAATTGCTATATTTCCAAGTTCTCAAGCATGCTTGGTTTGGTTATACATTGTGCAATGTGGTGCTCGGTTAACGTTTGGTTCATTTGTGTTGTGGTGTTTAGTTAACTGTTTGGTTCAGTTCTGCAATGGGATGTTTGATACGTCTCCAACGTATCTATAATTTTTTATTGTTCCATGCTATTATATTATCAACCTTGGATGTTTTATATGCATTTATATGCTATTTTATATGATTTTTGGGACTAACCTATTAACCTAGAGCCTAGTGCGAGTTTCTGTTTTTTCGTTGTTTTTGAGTATCACAGAAAAGGAAAACCAAACGGAGTCCAATTGACCTGAAATTTCACAGAGATCATTTTTGGACCAGAAGAAGCCCACGAAGTACCGGAGATGGGCCAGAAGAGTCCCGAGGCCACCACGAGGGTGGGGGCGCACCCTACCCCCCTAGGCGCGCCCCCTACCTCGTAGCCGCGTCGGAGACCCCCCTGACTTGTCCCCGACGCCAACACCTCTTATATATACAGAAACCTCCAGAAAATAACTTAGATCGGGAGTTCCGCTGCCGCAAGCCTCTGTAGCCATCGAAAACCAATCTAGACCCGTTCCGGCACCCTGCCGGAGGGGGGAATCCCTCTCCGGTGGCCATCTTCATCATCCCGGTGCTCTCCATGATGAGGAGGGAGTAGTTCATCCTCGGGGCTGAGGGTATGTATCACTAGCTATGTGTTTGATCTCTCGTGTTCTTGATTTGGTACGATCTTGATGTATCGCGAGCTTTGCTATTATAGTTGAATCTTATGATGCTTCTCCCCCTCTACTCTCTTGTAATGGATTGAGTTTTCCCTTTGAAGTTATCCTATCGGATTGAGTCTTTAAGGATTTGAGAACACTTGATGTATGTCTTGCATGTGCTTATCTGTGGTGACAATGGGATATCATGTGATTCACTTGATGTATGTTTTGGTGATCAACTTGCGAGTTCTGTAACCTCGTGAACTAATGCATAGGGGTTGGCACACGTTTTCATCTTGACTCTCCGGTAGAAACTTTGGGACACTCTTTGAAGTTCTTTGTGTTGGTTGAATAGATGAATCTGAGATTGTGTGATGCATATCGTATAATCATACCCACGGATACTTGAGGTGACATTGGAGTATCTAGGTGACATTAGGGTTTTGGTTGATTTGTGTCTTAAGGTGTTATTCTAGAACGAACTCTAGGATAGATTGAACGGAAAGAATAGCTTCGTGTTATTTTACTAAGGACTCTTGAATAGATCGATCAGAAAGAATAACGTTGAGGTGGTTTCACACCCTATAATAATCTCTTCGTTTGTTCTCCACTATTAGTGACTTTGGAGTGACTCTTTGTTGCATGTTGAGGGATAGTTATATGATCCAATTATGTTATTATTGTTGAGAGAACTTGCACTAGTGAAAGTATGAACCCTAGGCCTTGTTTCAACACATTGGAATACCGTTTACGCTCACTTTTACCATTAGTTACCTTGCTGTTTTCATAATTTCAGATTACAAAAATATTCATCTACCATCCATATTGCACTTGCATCACCATCTCTTTGCCGAACTAGTGCACCTATACAATTTACCATTGTATTGGGTGTGTTGGGGACACAAGAGACTCTTTGTTATTTGGTTGCAGGGTTGTTTGAGAGAGACCATCTTCATCCTACGCCTCCCGCGGAATGATAAATAAACATTAGGTCATCCACTTGAGGGAAATTTGCTACTGTCCTCCAAACCTCTGCACTTGGAGGCCCAACAACGTCTACAAGAAGAAGGTTGTGTAGTAGACATCAAGCTCTTTTCTGGCGCCGTTGCCGGGGAGGTTAGCGCTTGAAGGTATATCTTTAGATCTTGCAATCAAATCTTTTAGTTTCTTTTTTATCACTAGTTTAGTTTATAAAAGAAAACTAAAAATGGAATTAAGGGTACCTCATATGCTTCATATTTTTAATATCTTTCATTAAAATAAGTATTCCGATAATATTGCCAAAGTGTTAGAAGAAGAATGTATTAAAATGTTTGGCACTAAATCTTTGAATGATAATCATGATTGCAATGTTGTTAGTACGAACTCTTTGAATATCTGTAGTACTGATGATGATTGCACTATTCATGATGAAAATGTCTCTTATAAGCATGTCAATTTTTGTCGAGTGCATAGAGTTTGCAAGTACACACCAAATAGGGAAGATAGATTTTGCAAGAGGCATAAGTATTTAGATACTAAATGGTTGCAAGAAAGGCTAGATGCTTATGCTGAAGATTTAAAATTTCTTTGCCATCTTTGTGAACTTTGCAATGAACATGATCATTTAAATATCCAATGCAAATTATTTCATGATCGAACCATGTCCAAAAATTGTGATGACTTGATTTCCCTTGCGCATCATAATGAACATAGTTTGCTTCTGGGTTATGAAGAAATGAAACGTATAACTAAGGATATTCCAGAATTTGCCCTTGATAAAGTTCTTGATTTTGATCTAGAGGAAATTTATATGTATTGTGCGGTGAATTGCATTGAAAATCCTTACATTGCTAATTACATAAAGACAAGTAAACAAATAGAAGATGAAGTGAATACTAACGAAAGGGAAGACACTTCCCGGTATCATGCCATTATTTCTTATGATGAATCAGGTAACGAGGAGGAGCCTCCTATTCAACCAATCTCATTAATAAGGAGCGATGAAAAGAGGATTAAACCCACACATGATGCGAAGAAGAAAATAAAAGACGTAGAAGCGAAGGTAAAAAGGTATCCCTCCCAAATGATGTTGCTCCTATTACTCATTGGGATGATGATAATTGCTATGCTATTGGTGCTATCCATACTTTTAATGATGAGAGTGATTATGCTTATGATATGAAAAGGCCCAAGCTTGGGGATGCTATGTTTGATGACATGTTTGAGAACTTATTTGCTGCAATTAATGTTTGTCCCAAGCTTGGGGATGCTATGTTTCATGAAGTTGATATATTTAACCTCCCAAGTTTTGATATGAAAATTTATTATGATGATAGCATGCCTCCTATTTATGATGGTTATATTGATGAAAGTGGGTTTGGAAGAGTGTCGACTTTAGTAAGTAATGATCCCACTATTTTGGAGGATGTTGGATCTTATTGTGACAATCATGAAAGTGGATTTGGAGAGGTCATGACTTTATTTAGTAATGAGTCCACTATCTTGGAAGAGGTTTCAATGGATTATGATGAGAATAAAGTTGCTACTTATGATGATTATTGTGATGACACTTATGCTATAAAAAGTAGTGATGATTATATTTATAAAATTGTCATGATTATGATTACCCTTTTTCTGAACATTACTCTTTTAATGTGGAAATAGTTTATAGTATTCGAGTCTCTTATGATACTCCCACGATTCCGAATGAGAAGAATTTCGCTTATGTGGAGAATAGTAAATTTTCTATGCTTGTAGATCATGAAAAGAATGCTTTATGTTATAGTTATATTGTTGAATTCATTCATGATGCTACTGAAAATTATTATGAGGGAGGAATATATGCTTATGGGACTTGCAATAATATCACGTTTCCTCTCTATGTGTTGAAAATCTTGAAGTTATCCTTGTTTTACCTTCCTATGCAAGTTGATTCTTGTTCACACAAGTTGTTTGCTCACAAAATCCCTATGCATAAGAAGTGGTTTAGGCTTAAATTTTCTATTTATATTCTTCATGATGCTCTATTTATAGTTCAATTCTTATCTTTTATGTGAGCATCATTGAAATCATCATGCCTAGCTAGGAGCGTTAAACGATAGCGCTTGTTGGGAGGCAACCCAATTATATTTTTGTTATTTAATTTTTTGTTCCTGTTTAGTAATAAATAATTAATATAGCCTATGTTTATATGTGGTTTTATGTTTTAATTAGTTTTTGTGCCAAGTAGAACCTTTGGGAAGACTTGGGTGAAGTCTTTGCGATCTTGCTGTAAAAAACAGAAACTTTAGCGCTCACGATATTTTCTGCCATTTTTTTCTGGTGAGTGCGATTAGGTTGATTCTTTTGAAGATGATTAATAGAAAAATTTATCACGTCCACCAATTTATTTCAGAATTTTTGGGGTTACATAAGTATCCGAAACCTACATATTACTACAGACTGTTCTGTTGTTGACAGATTCTGTTTTTCGTGTCTTGTTTGCTTATTTTGATGAATCTATGAGTAGTATCGAAGAGTATGAACCATAGAGAAGTTGGAATACAGTAGATATTACACCAATATGAATTTATAATGAGTTCACAACAGTACCAAAAGTGGTGATTTATTTTCTTATACTAACGGAGCTTATGAGTTTTCTGTTGAGTTTTGTGTTGTGAAGTTTTCAAGTTTTGGGTAAAGATTCGATGAACAATGGAATAAGGAGTGGCAAGAGCCTAAGCTTGGGGATTCCAAAGGCACCCCAAGTGAATATTCAAGGACAACCAAGAGCCTAATTAAGCTTGGGGATGCCCTGGAAGGCATCCCCTCTTTCGTCTTCGTTCATCGGTAACTTTACTTGGAGCTATATTTTTATTCACCAGATGATATGTGTTTTGCTTGGAGCGTCATTTTTTTTGTTTTCATTGCTATTTGAATAATATCCCAAGATCAGAAATTCTTAAATGTTATAGAGTCTTCACATAGTTACATAAATATTCGACTACTCATTGATCTTCACTTATATCTTTTGAAGTAGTTTGTCGTTTGCTCTAGTGCTTCACTTATATCTTTTTAGAGCATGGCGGTGGTTTTAGTTTGAAGAAATAGATGAACTCTCATGCTTCACTTATATTATTTTTAGAGTCTTTTAGAACAGCATGGTTAATTCTTTGGTTATGAATTTAGTCCTAATATGATGGGCATCCAAAGATGAGTATAATAAAAACTTTCATATAGAGTGCATTAAATACTATGAGAAGTTTGATACTTGATGATTGTTTTGAGATATGAAGATGGTGATATTAGAGTCATGCTAGTTGAGTAGTTGTGAATATGAGAGATACTTGTGCTAAAGTTTGTCATTCTCGTAGCATGCACGTATGGTGAACCGTTATGTGAAGAAGTCGGAGCATGATTTATTTTTTGATTGTCTTACTTATGAGTGGCGGTCAGAGACGAGCGATGGTCTTTTCCTACCAATATATCCCCCTAGGAGCATGCTCATAGTACTTTGTTTCGATAACTAATAGATTTTTGCAATAAGTATGTGAGTTCTTTATGACTAATGTTGAGTCCATGGATTATACACACTCTCACCCTTCCACCATTGCTAGCCTCTCTAGTACCGCGCAGCTTTCGCCGGTACCATAAACCCACCATATACCTTCCTCAAAACAGCCACTATACCTACCTATTATGGCATTTCCATAGCCATTCCGAGATATATTTCCATGCAACTTTTCACCAATCCGTTTATTATGACATGCTCCATCATTGTCATATTGCTTTGCATGATCATGTAGATGACATCGTATTTGTGGCAAAGCCATCGTCCATAATTCTTTCATACATGTCACTCTTGATTCATTGCACATTCCGGTACACCGCTGGAGGCATTCATATAGAGTCATATTTTGTTCTAAGTATCGAGTAGAAATTTTTGAGTTGTAAGTAAATAAAACTATGATGATCATCATTATTAGAGCATTGTCCCAGTGAGGAAAGGATGATGGAGACTATGATTCACCCATAAGTCGGGATGAGACTCCAGACAAAAAATAAAAAAGAGAAAAAAGAGGCCATAAAAAAAGAACGCCCAAAAAACAAAAATAACAAAAAAATGAGAGAAAAAGAGAGAAGGGGCAATGCTACTATCCTTTTACCACACTTGTGCTTCAAAGTAGCACCATGATCTTCATGATAAAGAGTCTCCTATGTTGTCACTTTCATATACTAGTGGGAATCTTTCATTATAGAACTTGGCTTGTATATTCCAATGATGGGCTTCCTCAAAATGCCCTAGGTCTTCGTGAGCAAGTGAGTTGGATGCACACCCACTTAGTTTCTTTTTGAGCTTTCATACACTTATAGCTCTAGTGCATCCATTGCATGGCAATCCCTACTCACTCACATTGATATCTATTGATGGGCATCTCCATAGCCCGTTGATACGCCTAGTTGATGTGAGACTATCTTCTCCTTTTTGTCTTCTCCACAACCACCATTCTATTCCACCTATAGTGCTATGTCCATGGCTCACACTCATGTATTGCGTGAAGATTGAAAAAGTTTGAGAACATCAAATGTATGAAACAATTGCTTGGCTTGTCATCGGGGTTGTGCATGATTTAAATATTTTGTGTGATGAAGATAGAGCATAGCCAGACTATATGATTTTGTAGGGATAGCTTTCTTTAGCCATGTTATTTTGAGAAGATATGATTACTTTGTTAGTATGCTTGAAGTATTATTATTTTTATGTCAATATTACACTTTTGTCTTGAGTCTTTCGGATCTGAATATTCTTGCCACAATAAATAGAATTACATGGATAAATATATTAGGTAGCATTCCACATCAAAAAATCTGTTTTTATCATTTACCTACACGAGGACGAGTAGGAATTAAGCTTGGGGATGCTTGATACGTCTCCAACATATCTATAATTTTTGATTGTTACATGCTATTATATTATCAACCTTGGATGTTTTATATGCATTTATATGCTATTTTATATGATTTTTGGGACTAACCTATTAACCTAGAGCCTAGTGCTAGTTTCTGTTTTTTTCGTTGTTTTTGAGTATCGCAGAAAAGGAAAACCAAACGGAGTCCAATTGACCTGAAATTTCACGGAGATCATTTTTGGACCAGAAGAAGACCACGGAGTACTGAGATGGGCCAAAAGAGTCCCGAGGCCACCACAAAGGTGGGGGCGCTCCCCCCTACCTCGTGGCCACCTCGGGGACCCCCTGACTTGTTCCCGACTCCAACACCACTTATATAACCCCAAACTTCCAGAAAGAAACCTAGATCGGGAATTCCGCCGCTTCATGCCTCTGTAGCCACCGAAAACCAATCTAGACCCCTTCCAGCATGCTGCCAGAGGGGGGAATCCCTCTTCGGTTGCCATCTTCATCATCCCGGCTCTCTCCATGACGAGGAGGGAGTAGTTCACCCTCGGGGCTGAGGGTATGTACCAGTAGCTATGTGTTTGATCTCTCTCTCTCTCGTGTACTTGATTTGGCATGATCTTGATGTATCATGAGCTTTGCTATTATAGTTGGATCTTATGATGCTTCTCCCCCTCTACTCTCTTGTAATGGATTGAGTTTTCCCTTTGAAGTTATCTTATCGGATTGAATATTTAAGGATTTGAGAACACTTGATGTATGTATTGCATGTGCTTGTCTATGGTGACAATGGGATATCACGTGATTCAATTGATGTATGTTTTGGTGATCAACTTGCGAGTTCCATGACCTCGTGAACTTATGCATAGGGGTTGGCACACGTTTTCATCTTGACTCTCTGGTAGAAACTTTGGGGCACTCTTTGAAGTTCTTTGTGTTGGTTGAATAGATGAATATGACATTGTGTGATGCATATCGTATAATCATACCCACGGATACTTGAGGTGACATTGGAGTATCTAGATGACATTAGGGTTTTGGTTGATTTGTGTCTTAAGGTGTTATTCTAGTACGAACTCTAGGATAGATTGAACGGAAAGAATAGCTTCGTGTTATTTTACTACGGACTCTTGAATAGATCAATCGAAAAAAATAACTTTGAGGTGGTTTCATACCCAACAATAATCTCTTCATTTGTTCTCTGCTATTAGTGACTTTGGAGTGACTCTTTGTTGCATGTTGAGGGATAGTTATATGATCCAATTATGTTATTATTGTTGAGAGAACTTGCACTAGTGAAAGTATGAACCCTATGCCTTGTTTCTTAGCATTGCAATACTGTTTATGCTCACTTTTACCACTTGCTACCTTGCTATTTTTATATTTCCAGTTAGATTACAAAAACCTATATCTACCATCCATATTGCACTTGTATCACCATCTCTTCGCCGAACTAGTGCACCTATATAATTTACCATTGTATTGGGTGTGTTGGGGACACATGAGACTCTTTGCTATTTGGTTGCAGGGTTGTTTGAGAGAGACCATCTTCATCCTACGCCTCCCACGGATTGAATTAGGTCATCCACTTGAGGGAAATTTGCTACTGTCCTACAAACCTCTGCACTTGGAGGCCCAACAACGTCTACAAGAAGAAGGTTGTGTAGTAGACATCAATGTTCAATAGTTGTAGGTGCATTTTGTTATTGTATACCATGTGAGGAATAAATTGAATTTTGCTGCAATAAATACATGAGAAACAAATACAATTGCTATATTTCCAAGTTGTTAAGCATGCTTGGTTTGGTTAACTGTCTGATCTTCTATTAGGAGTATGTTATATTGTGCAATGTGGTGCTCAGTTAATGTTTGGTTCATTTGTTGTGGTGTTTACTTAATTTCTTGGTTCAATTCTGCAATGTGATGTCTAATTGTCATGGGTAGAATTTTGTATTGTTGTGCATGTGAGGAATAAATTGAATTTGGCTGCACTTAACAAATGAGAAACATTTACAAGTGCTATATTTCCTAGTTCTTAATCATGCTTGGTTTGGATAAATGGGTTTTCCATGTGGCTTGAATTAATCTGATGAATTTGCAATCTGCTTATTTTTCATCAACATATTTTACTGATAGCATGCGAACCCTTACTTAACCTGATGACTAACTACCTTAGATGTGTTGCAGGGAAACAATGGCAAGCACTAAGGTTTACAATCGAGGTAATCATGTGCATGGTCCGTTGTCTAATAGCACATTATTGTGCAACTGCAGGAACCATTCTAATATTTAAGTTTTTAACAATTTGGTCTTGCACATGTAGGCCCTGCTGTCAGAGGTTTTGACCCACTGTTCGACCCTTTTTGCATATGGGGAAATGAGTTGTCCATGAATATCAGTCAATTCAAGAAACTCGGAAAGATTGTTAGGATAAAGAAATTAGGGACAAAAACAACAAGATCTTTGTCTGCACAATGAAGAAGACATCAGTTCACTATAGGATGGTACTAACTATTATACCTTGCTTTTTTTATTCCTTTGCCCCATTTCCAATATATATAAGATATTTATGCACATCCTTGTTTTCAGGCCCTTCCAAAGCAGTTCACTGATGATTACCTCTCAAACCACCTGTATGGTCAGGAGGCGATGAAGGTATTCATACCACACCCACGGTTCAGTATTGGAGTCTTCCTGAAGAGGACGAAGGATGGACGGTCAATCATCCACAAGCACTGGCCTAAAGTTACAAAGACCTTCAACATCAATGAAGGCTCAATAATCGCCTTCTGCTTCAGCAGTTTTCCAGATGAGATACACCTGTCTATGTACCGTCTATGATGCAAATTTCAAAAGGTTATAGATGTTGCATGTGAAACTTGGTGCTGGTGTAGTTGTGTAATGGGGTAGCTGAGTGCTGAAGCTATATGAGGTTGTACTCTGATGTATTTTGATCAATTGTAAGTACAGTGGGGTTTTACGCCCAAACCACGAATGTCGTGTTCTCCTCGGGGACTAGGCAAATCGATGATCGTGCTTGGCTAAAGCTAGGTAACACAATTCAGATTATGAATGCAAGAAAATAAACCTACACTAAACAAGGTTGTTCCCAAAGATCGTCGCCAAAGAAAATGCAAAAAGGGCAAAGGGAGGTTCAGATTATCTTCAATAATATTTTTGGTATTTTCTATATGCTTGAGAAAGTAAACACTGACACAAGCGTACAAATATGACCAAAGGGAAACAACAATACTAGAACACATGTTTATCTAACATGTAGCAGAGAGAAGAATCATGAATATAGGACATAAGATAGATTTTCCTCATCACAAACACACACATATTTATATAGCACATGAACAATAAACTGGAGCAAAGTTACTAGTACAGGACATATTACAATAGATGGCAAGAAACAAATGCACAAGGCTAAACATACACATACACTGGCAAAGTACTAATCAAAGTATTACATATCATAATTTTACAGAAATTAAGTTTTCAGAACAGTACACAAGTTCACCTAGCAGTTTACAGGATTTTGCAAGAAGTAAAGAGAGAAGAGAAGTAGCAGTTTGGGTTCAGAGAAGAAGACAGCAGCAAGAGGCATGGGCAAGAAGAGAGCAGTAGTAGTTTCACGGGAGATGAAGAAGCAGGGGCGCAACAAGAAAGAAGCAGCAGCAGGGCTTGGAGAGGGAGCGGCAGCAGAAGGTTCGTGGGAGAGGGAGCAGCAGCAGATCACGGGGAAAGGGAGTAGCTAGAGGAGTGGAGGAAGCAGAGCAGCAGCAGATCCGCGCAAGAAGAATAGCAGCAGTAGTTTTGGAGAAGAGGAGGCAGCAGCAGGAGGTGAGGGGAAGAAGGAAGATGCAGCAGCAGGTTCAGAGAGGAAGCAGCAAGAGGGGCGCGCGAGGTGGGCCCTGGTGGAGGCGTGTGGATGATGGATGGTGGTGCTGGTGGTGCGTGGCGGAGTGGTGGAGGTACTAGGAGGCACGGGGAGATGGTGGAGGTGGTGGATGGCGCACGTGGTGGATGGAGGCGCAGGGTGATGGTGGAGGTGTTGGTGGTGCGCTGGGGTGCGGTGGTGCTGGTGATGGATGGCGCGGTGGCGCGCCACCATGCCGGCCTGGCCGCGGCGGCTGCCGGTGGTGGAGAAGGTGGATGAGGGAGAAAGAGATATGCCATGCCCGATTTTGGGAATCAGGGCGTCTAGGGATTTTGACCTCCTCCTATGATCTGCCATTTTTTTCACTTTGGCCCTCCTACTTCCTTTCTTTCTTCTCAAGATGATCCTCCAACATTAGCTTGACCCTGGATACTTCTTTTCTTCTCGCTCAGGTCCCTCGTTCTCTCGTTCCAGCCCCAAGTCTCATTGCGTTTGGCAATCGATCGAATCTTGAAGTTTATAGTGCCTTTGCGCACTTTTCTGCAAAATAAACAATTCACTAGTCAACATTCTCTTTTATGATTATCATTCGAATATTCAACAATTCATAGCAAGAATGCATGGATATATCTCAATTAATGGTATATTTGAGCATCAAATAATGTATATGAAATGTACTTATCATATTTCAATTATGAAAATGAAATATATTGTGTGCTTAATATGAAATGTCAATTAGATTAATAAATGGATAATTAATAATCAGATAATTATCCTACTAATTTGGTTTTCTATTGCAAACGGTTATTGAGAAAACACCGTGTGCGATGCATTCAATAACGCACACAATTTCTAGGAATAAATCGTGCTGGATTAATGAACAATCACACACGACCTTCTCTTGAAAACTGTTTGCGTTCGGCCACCTTGCGCAAATGTTTACCACATAAAAACTGTGTGATGGACAGCCTTTTCCACACAGTTTCTTCTACGGACCGTGTGTGATGCATTCAATAACGCAAACGATAAAATTGTTAATATCGTGTGCAATGGCAATGCTATCACAAATGATTGAATGGGAAAATTGTGTGTGATGTACCTGTGAACGGAAACCTTTTCCTTGGAGCGACTGTGTGGGATGTACATATGAACGGAAACGTTTACAAGGAACTGACTGTGTGGGATGTACTTGCGACCGGACACAATTTCTCCTGTATAATTATACTTTTTAGCTCTACTATACGTATTCCATATTTGAGAGCTCGCCTGTCGCACACGGACTCATTTTGCCGAGAGTGTGTGCCAGGAGGGCCGTATCCCCGACGGTTTCTGGGTCATGTGGGAAGGACCGCCCTATCGCCGTCACTCACTAGGCAACGGTTCCAAATGCCGTCACGAAAAGGGGTTAAAAACCGTTTGTATAGAAGCTCGTTGTACTAGTGCATCTTCATCACACAAAATATTTAAATCATGCACAACCCCGATGATAAGCCAAGAAATTTTTTCATACTTTTTACGTTATCAAACCTTTTCAACTTTCATGCAATACATGAGCGTGAGCCATGGATATAGCACTATATGTGGAATAGACGGTGGTTGTGGAGAAGACAAAAAGAAGGAGATAGTCTCACATCAACTAGGCGTAATAACGGGCTATGGAGATGCCCAATAATAGATATAATGTGAGTGAGTAGGGATTGCCATGCAACGGATGCACTAGAGCTATAAGTTTATGAAAGCTCAAAAAGAAACTAAGTGGGTGTGCATCCAACTCGCTTGCTCACAAAGACCTAGGGAAATTTGAGGAAGCCCATCATTGGAATATACAAGCCATGTTCTATAATGAAAAATTCCCACTAGTATATGAAAGTGATATCATAGGAGACTCTCTATCATGAAGATCATGGTGCTACTTTGAAGCATAAGTGTGGCAAAAAGGATAGTAACATTGTCCCTTCTCTCTTTTTCTCTCATATTTTTTTATTTGGGCCTTCTCTTATTTTTTGGCCTCTTTTTTTCGTCCAGAGTATCATCCCGACTTGTGGGGGAATCATAGTCTCCATCATCCTTTCCTCACATAGGACAATGCTCTAATAATGAAGATCATCACACTTTTATTTACTTACAACTTGATACTTAGAACAAAATATGACTCTATGTGAATGCCTCCCGTGGTATACCGGGATGTGGAATGAATCAAGAGCAACATGTATAAAAAATGATGAACGGTGGCTTTGCCACAAATACGATGTCCACTACATGATCATGCAAAGCAATATGACAATGATGGAGCGTGTCATAATAAACGGAACGGTGGAAAGTTGCATGGAAATATATCTCGGAATTGCTATGGAAATGCCATAATAGGTAGGTATGGCGGCTGTTTTGAGGAAGGATATGTGGTGGGTTTATGGTACCAACGAAAGTTGCGTGGTACTAGAGAGGCTAGCAATGGCGGGAAGGTGAGAGTGCGTATAATCCATGGACTCAACATTAGTCATAAAGAACTCACATACTTATTGCAAAAATCTATTAGTCATCGAAACAAAGTACTACACGCATGCTCCTAGGGAGATAGATTGGTATGAAAAGTCCATCGCTCGTCCCCGACCGCCACTCATAAGGAAGACAATCAGGAAATAAATCATACTCCGACTTCATCACATAATGGTTCACCTGTTGGGGATAGTAGCAGAATTTTAAAATTTTCTACGCATCACCAAGATCAATCTATGGAGTCATCTAGCAACAAGGGAGAGAGGAGTGCATCTACATACCCTTGTAGATCGCGAGCGGAAGCGTTCAAGAGAACGGGGTTGATGGAGTCGTACTCGACGTGATCCAAATCACCGATGACCAAGTGCTGAACGGACAGCAACTCCGCGTTCAACACACGTACGGTTGGAAGACGTCTCCTCCTTCTTGATCCAGCAAGGGGGAAGGAGAGGTTGATGAAGATCCAGCAGCACGACGGCGTGGTGGTGGAAGCAACGGTGATCTCGGCAGGGCTTCACCAAGCGCAGGGAGACGGAGGAGTGTCACAGGAGGGAGAGGGAAAGGCCAGGGACTTGGGTGCGGCTGCCCTCCCTCCCCCCACTATATATAGGGTGCCTAGGGGGGCGCCGGCCCTAGGAGATCCAATCTCCTAGGGGGGCAGCGTCCAAGGGGGTGCCTTGCCCCCCAAGGCAGGGGTGGCGCCCCCCACCCCTAGGGTTTCCAACCCTAGGCGCAGGGGGAGGCCCAAGGGGGCGCACCAGCCCACTAGGGGCTGGTTCCCCTCCCACTTCAGCCCATGGGGCCCTCTGGGATAGGTGGCCCCACCCGGTGGACCCCCGGGACCCTTCCGGTGGTCCCGGTACAATACCGATTACCCCCAAAACTTTCCCAATGGACGAAACTTGACCTCCCATATATAAATCTTCACCTCCAGACCATTCCGGAACTCCTCGTGATGTCCGGGATCTCATCCGGGACTCCGAACAACTTTCGGGTTACCATATGCTAATATCTCTACAACCCTAGCATCACCGAACCTTAAGTGTGTGGACCCTACGGGTTCGGGAGACATGCAGACATGACCGAGATGCCTCTCCGGTCAATAACCAACAGCGGGATCTGGATACCCATGTTGGCTCCCACATGCTCCATGATGATCTCATCGGATGAACCACGATGTCGAGGATTCAATCAATCCGTATACAATTCCCTTTGTCAATCGTTACGTTACTTGCCCGAGATTCGATCGTCGGTATCCCAATACCTTGTTCAATCTCATTACCGGCAAGTCACTTTACTCATACCATAATGCATGATCCCGTGATCAACCACTTGGTCACATTGAGCTCATTATGATGATGCATTACCAAGTGGGCCCAGAGATACCTCTCCGTCATACGGAGTGACAAATCCCAGTCTCGATTCGTGCCAACCCAATAGATACTTTCAGAGATACCTGTAGTGTACCTTTATAGTCACCCAGTTACGTTGTGACGTTTGGCAAACCCAAAGCACTCCTACGGTATCTGGGAGTTGCACAATCTCATGGTCTAAGGAAATGATACTTGACATTCAGAAAAGCTACAACAAACGAACTACACGATCTTTGAGCTATGCTTAGGATTGGGTCTTGTCCATCACATCATTCTCCTAATAATGTGAGCCCGTTATCAATGACATCCAATGTCCATAGTCAGGAAACCATGACTATCCTTTAATCAACGAGCTAGTCAACTAGAGGCTCACTAGGGACGTGTTGTGGTCTATGTATTCACACATGTATTACGATTTCCGGATAACACAATTATAGCATGAACAATAGACAATTATCATGAACAAAGAAATATAACAATAACCATTTTATTATTTCCTCTAGGGCATATTTACAACAGTCTCCCACTTGCACTAGAGTCAATAGTCTAGTTACATTGTGATGAACCGAACACCCATGCAGTTCTGGTGTTGATCATGTTTTGATCTAGGGAGAGGTTTAGTCAACCGATCTGCCACATTCAGGTCCGTATGTACTTTACAAATCTCTATGTCTCCATTTTGAACACTTTCACGAATGGAGTTGAAGCGACGCTTGATATGCCTGGTCTTCCTGTGAAACCAGGGCTCCTTGGCAAGGGCAATAGCTCTAGTGTTGTCACAGAAGAGAGTCATCGGGCCCGACGCATTGGGTATGACTCCTAGGTCGGTAATGAACTCCTTCACCCAGACTACTTCTTGTGCTGCCTCCGAGGCTGCCATGTACTCCGCTTCACATGTAGATCCCGCCACAACGCTTTGCTTGCAACTGCACCAGCTTACTGCCCCACCATTCAAAATATACATGTATCCGGTTTGTGACTTAGAGTCATCCAGATCTGTGTCGAAGCTAGCATCGACGTAACCCTTTACGATGAGCTCTTCATCACCTCCATACACGAGAAACATGTCCTTAGTCCTTTTCAGGTACTTCAGGATATTCTTGACCGCTGTCCAGTGTTCCATGCCGGGATTACTTTGGTACATTCCTACCAAACTTACGGCAAGGTTTACATCAGGTCTGGTACACAGCATAGCATACATGATAGACCCTATGGCCGAGGCATAGGGGACGACACTCATCTTTTCTCTATCTTCTGCCGTGGTCGGGCATTGAGCCGTGCTCAATCTCGTACCTTGCAATACAGGCAAGAACCCCTTCTTTGACTGATCCATTTTGAACGTCTTCAATATCTTGTCAAGGTATGTACTCTGTGAAAGACCAATGAGGCGTCTCGATCTATCTCTATAGATCTTGATGCCAAATATATAAGCAGCTTCTCCAAGGTCCTTCATTGAAAAACACTTGTTCAAGTAGGCGTCTATGCTTTCCAAGAATTCTATATCATTTCCCATCAACAGTATGTCATCCACATACAATATAAGAAATGCTACAGAGCTCCCACTCACTTTCTTGTAAATGCAGGCTTCTCCATAAGTCTGTGTAAACCCAAACGCTTTGATCATCTCATCAAAACGAATGTTCCAACTCCGAGATGCTTGCACCAGCCCATAAATTGAGCGTTGGAGCTTGCACACCTTGTCAGCATTCTTAGGATCGACAAAACCTTCCGGCTGCATCATATACAATTCTCCCTTAAGGAAACCATTAAGGAATGCCATTTTGACGTCCATTTGCCATATCTCATAATCATAGAATGCGGCAATTGCTAACATGATTCGGACGGACTTCAGCTTCGCTACGGGTGAGAAAGTTTCATCGTAGTCAACCCCTTGAACTTGTCGATAACCCTTAGCGACAAGCCGAGCTTTATAGATGGTCACATTACCATCCGCGTCTGTCTTCTTCTTAAAGATCCATTTATTTTCTATGGCTCGCCGATCATCGGGCAAGTCAGTCAAAGTCCATACTTCGTTTTCATACATGGATCCTATCTCGGATTTCATGGCTTCCAGCCATTTGTCGGAATCCGGGCCCGCCATCGCTTCTTCATAGTTCGAAGGTTCACCGTTGTCTAACAACATGATTTCCAAGACAGGGTTGCCGTACCACTCTGGTGCGGAACATGTCCTCGTGGACCTATGAAGTTCAGTAGTAACTTGATCTGAAGTTTCATGATCATCATCATTAACTTCCTCTCTAGTCGGTGCAGGCACCTCAGGAACATTTGCTTGAGCTGCGCCACTTACCGGTTCAAGAGGTAATACTTCATCAAGTTCTACTTTCCTCCCACTTATTTCTTTCGAGAGAAACTCTTTCTCTAGAAAGGACCCATTCTTGGCAACAAAGATCTTCCCTTCGGATCTGAGGTAGAAGGTATACCCAACAGTTTCTTTAGGGTATCCTATGAAGACGCATTTTTCCGCTTTGGGTTCGAGCTTTTCAGGTTGAAGTTTCTTGACATAAGCATCGCATCCCCAAACTTTTAGAAACGACAGCTTAGGTTTCTTCCCAAACCATAATTCATACGGTGTCGTCTCAACGGATTTCGATGGAGCCCTATTTAAAGTGAATGCGGCAGTCTCTAAATCATAGCCCCAAAATGACAGCGGTAAATCGGTAAGAGACATCATAGATCGCACCATATCCAATAGAGTGTGATTACGACGTTCGGACACACCATTACGCTGAGGTGTTCCAGGCGGCGTGAGTTGTGAAACTATTCCACATTTTCTTAAGTGTGTACCAAATTTGTGACTCAAGTATTCTCCCCCACGATCTGATCGCAAGAACTTGATTTTCTTGTCACGTTGATTCTCAACCTCACTCTGAAATTCCTTGAACTTTTCAAAGGTCTCAGACTTGTGTTTCATTAAGTAGACATACCCATATCTAGTCAAGTCATCAGTGAGGGTAAGAAGATAACGATAGCCACCGCAAGCCTCAACACTCATTGGACCACACACATCAGTATGTGTGATTTCCAATAAGTTGGTTGCTCGCTCCATTGTTCCTGAGAACGGAGTCTTGGTCATTTTACCCATGAGGCATGGTTCGCACGTGTCAAATGATTCGTAATCAAGAGACTCTAGAAGTCCATCTGCATGGAGCTTCTTCATGCTCTTGACACCTACGTGACCAAGGCGGCAGTGCCACAAGTATGTGGGACTATCATTATCAACCTTACATCTTTTGGTATTCACACTATGAATACGTGTAGCATTACGCTCGAGATTCATTAAGAATAAACCATTCACCATCGGAGCATGACCATAAAACATATCTCTCATATAAATAGAACAACCATTATTCTCGGATTTAAATGAGTAGCCATCTCAAATTAAACGAGATCCTGATACAATGTTCATGCTCAAAGCTGGCACTAAATAACAATTATTGAGGTTTAAAATTAATCCCGTAGGTAAATGTAGAGGCAGCGTGCCGACGGCGATCACATCGACCTTGGAACCATTCCCGACGTGCATCGTCACCTCGTGCTTCGCCAGTCTCCGCTTATTCCACAGCTCCTGCTTTGATTTACAAATGTGAGCAACCGCACCGGTATCAAATACCCAGGAGCTACTACGAGTACTGGTAAGGTACACATCAATTACATGTATATAAAATATACCTTTAGTGTTGCCGGCCTTCTTGTCCGCTAAGTATTTGGGGCAGTTCCGCTTCCAGTGACCACTTCCCTTGCAATAAAAACACTCAGTCTCGGGCTTGGGTCCATTCTTTGGCTTCTTCCCGGCAGCTTGCTTACCGGGCGCGGCAACTCCCTTGCCGTCCTTCTTGAAGTTCTTTTTACCCTTGCCTTTCTTGAACTTAGTGGTTTTATTCACCATCAACACTTGATGTTCCTTTTTAATTTCCACCTCCGCTGATTTCAACATTGAATATACCTCAGGAATGGTCTTTTCCATTCCCTGCATATTGAAGTTCATCACAAAGCTCTTGTAGCTCGGTGGAAGCGACTGAAGGATTCTGTCAATGACCGCGTCATCCGGGAGATTAACTCCCAGCTGAGTCAAGCGGTTATGTAACCCAGACATTGTGAGTATGTGCTCACTGACAGAACTATTTTCCTCCATCTTACAGCTGAAGAACTTGTCGGAGACTTCATATCTCTCGACCCGGGCATGAGCTTGAAAAACCATTTTTAGCTCTTCGAACATCTCATATGCTCCGTGTCTCTCAAAACGCTTTTGGAGCCCCGGTTCTAAGCTGTAAAGCATGCCGCACTGAACGAGGGAGTAATCATCAGCACGTGACTGCCAAGCGTTCATAACGTCTTGGTTCTCTGGGACAGCTGCGTCACCTAGCGGTGCTTCTAGGACATAATCTTTCTTGGCAGCTATGAGGATGATCCTCAGGTTCCGGACCCAGTCCGTATAGTTGCTGCCATCATTTTTCAGCTTGGTTTTCTCTAGGAATGTGTTGAAGTTGAGGACAATGTGGGCCATTTGATCTACAAGACATATTGTAAAGATTTTAGACTAAGTTCATGATAATTAAGTTCATCTAATCAAATTACTCAATGAACTCCCACTCAGATAGACATCCCTCTAGTCATCTAAGTGAAACATGATCCGAGTCAACTAGGCCGTGTCCGATCATCACGTGAGACGGACTAGCCAACATCGGTGAACATCTTCATGTTGATCGTATCTTCTATACGACTCATGCTCGACCTTTCGGTTTTCTGTGTTCCGAGGCCATGTCTGTACATGCTAGGCTCGTCAAGTCAACCTAAGTGTATTGCGTGTGTAAATCTGGCTTACACCCGTTGTATTCGAACGTTAGAATCTATCACACCCGATCATCACGTGGTTCTTCGAAACAACGAACCTTCGCAACGGTGCACAGTTAGGGGGAACACTTTCTTGAAATTAATTCGAGGGATCATCTTATTTAAGATAGCGTCGTTCTAAGCAAATAAGATGCAAAACATGATAAACATCACATGCAATCAAATAGTGACATGATATGGCCAATATCATTTTCTCCTTTGATCTCCATCTTCGGGGCTCCATGATCATCGTTGTCACCGGCATGACACCATGTTCTCCATCATCGTGTCTTCTTCAAGTTGTCACCTCATCTATTACTTCTACTACTATGGCTAACGCTTTAGCAATAAAGTAAAGTAATTACATGACGTTTATGTTGACACGCAGGTCATAAATAAATTAAGACAACTCCTATGGCTCCTGCCGGTTGTCATACTCATCGACATGCAAGTCGTGATTCCTATTACAAGAACATGAACATCTCATACATCACATATATCATTCATCACAACTTTTGGCCATATCACATCACAAAACACGTGCTGCAAAAACAAGTTAGACGTCCTCTAATTGTTGTTGCAAGTTTTTTACGTGGCTGCTATAGGTTTCTAGCAAGAACGTTTCTTACCTACGCCAAAACCACAACGTGAATTGCCAATTTCTATTTACCGTTCATAAGGACCCTGTTCATCGAATCCGATCCGACTAAAGTGGGAGAGACAGACACCCGCTAGCCACCTTATGCAACTAGTGCATGTCAATCGGTGGAACCAGTCTCACGTAAGCGTACGTGTAAGGTCGGTCCGGGCCTCTTCATCCCACGATGCCGCCGAATCAAGATAAGACTAGTAACGGCAAGTTAATTGACAATATCGACGCCCACAACTACTTTGTGTTCTACTCGTGCATAGTAACTACGCATAGACCTAGCTCATGATGCCACTGTTGGGGAACGTAGCAGAATTTTAAAATTTTCTACGCATCACCAAGATCAATCTATGGAGTCATCTAGAAACAAGGGAGAGAGGAGTGCATCTACATACCCTTGTAGATCGCGAGCGGAAGCGTTCAAGAGAACGGGGTTGATGGAGTCGTACTCGACGTGATCCAAATCACCGATGACCAAGTGCTGAACGGACAACACCTCCGCGTTCAACACACGTACGGTTGGAAGACGTCTCCTCCTTCTTGATCCAGCAAGGGGGAAGGAGAGGTTGATGAAGATCCAGCAGCACGACGGCGTGGTGGTGGAAGCAACGGTGATCTCGGCAGGGTTTCGCCAAGCACAGGGAGACAGAGGAGTGTCACGGGAGGGAGAGGGAGAGGCCAGGGGCTTGGGTGCGGCTGCCCTCCCTCCCCCACTATATATAGGGTACCTAGGGGGGCGCTGGTGTAACGCCCCGGACACACCCGCCGGTGGTCGTTACTCCTGGCGGGATCTAGACTGGCCCCACAGATCAATACTAGTCTTTTCTGCACACTTTGTCCTCACTCGTGCGCACCCGGGAGCAACTTCCCGGTCGGTCACCCATCCTGACACTACTCCAAGGTGAGCACGCTTAACTTTGGAGTTCTGTCCGAATGGGCTCCTGGAAAAGAAGGAATTCCTTAAGTTGGTATCAGAGCCGACCCTCGCGGTTACACGGATGGTTGCGGACAGGTGCGTAGTCATGTTGTTCATGACGTTTGTGACCCGTCGTGGCACACGGCATGACACATGTACTAGACTGGAAGCACAGACGTATGTGCCAAGAGGGAATGTTCCTGTGGCCCGACGAGGACGTCGGTTCCTCTGAGTGGGGGTGTATGTGATAGCCTGGCTTATTAGGGATGATAGACTACTCATATCAATAAGGAATTCCTTCTTTTCCGGGAGCCCATTCAGACAGAACTCCAAAGTTAAGCGTGCTTAGCTTGGAGTAGTGTCAGGATGGGTGACCGACCGGGAAGTTTCTCCCGGGTGCGCACGAGTGAGGACAAAGTGCGCAGAAAAGACTAGTATTGATCTGTGGGGCCAGTCTAGATCCCGCCAGGAGTAACGACCACCGGCGGGTGTGTCCGGGGCGTTACACAGCCGACGGAGGCGCCGGTGTAGCAGAACGTGTGGAAGTAGATGATGCACGTGGTGTCCATGATGAAGGTCGACCTGCAGAAAAGTTAGTCCGCGCCAATGCCTGTCGATCCTGCACTTCACGTTCAGCTTTACAAGCAAGATGGAATAAACGAGTGATATTAGTATACTCCTTATACTCTAGAATCGTCTGAATCTCTCTATTTAATCCACCCATAAAACGTGCAAGCATAGCTTCATTCTCCTCAACAATACCACATCTAATCATGCCAGTTTGTAATTCCTGATAATATTATTCTACAGAATTTTTTCCCTGTCTTAAGCGCTGCAATTTTTGAAGTAATTCACGTTGATAATATGGTGGAACCCAACGAATACGCATAGCAGTTTTCAAAGCAGCCCAAGTAGCCGGAATAGGATATAATCTACAATGCTCAGACCACCAAACACATGCAAAACTAGTGAATGCACAAACAGCAGCAGGAACACGTCTCTCCTCGGGATATTGTAAACATGTAAATCGTTGTTCAGTTTCTAACTCCCTAGTAAGATATATATCAGGAACATATCTACCCTCAAATGGTGGAATATTCAATTTTAGTTTAGGGAGATGGTCATGATCTCGTACCTGAGGGTGAGCCCTACCATTGCCATTATTTGCATGTGGACGACCTGATGGTTGCTGTGCTGGTGGTGGCACGTAGTTCTGATTTTGATCAACCTCATCCTCATAATCTCCCACATAATCATCCTCCTCCACATCAGCAGTAGGAGCCACAGAAGTATCAACAGCAGCACCAGCAGTTTGGCCCGACTGAAGAGGGACACGGCTCGCTCGGCGGAGGGCTGTTTCCCGACGTGGAGGTAGTCGATGTTGTTGCTGTTGTTGCAGAGGTGCGGCAGGAGCAGCCGGTGGTGGTGGTGGAAAACGCGAAAGCAATTCAGCAAACTTGTTATCGAGTTTTGTTTCAAACGTCTTCTCCATGCCATCTATCTTCTCCATGGCCTCTTCAAATCTGTTTATCACATCTTGCACCTGTCCACTCATCATTTGCTGAAACGTATCATGAAGCTCCTTGTTCGTCAAGTTCTCCCAGTCAGTCTCGTCGACTTGTGATCCTGGCATGGTTAGCAGCAATAGAAACACACAAGAATATGATCCTACAGACTACTAACAAGTGGTGGTGGTGGCGGGTGTCACAAATCCGTCAAGCAAATCTCAAATTCTTACCAGTTCTTACCCAGCAGCAGGCGGTGATTGGCAACCGTTGTAGTCAAAACTCTCAAAAGCTTGGATAGAGCGATTGCCAGGGAGAGTCAAACGCATGACGTAGATGTATGTGGAGCTAGGAAGGCTTGTAGTATGGTAGCAAAAAGGGTCAGCAATAATTAATTCAGAGATGCAAAGTTGAATAAACGCTCAACGACGGTACTGTGCTGGTCCTAGGCTAGACCGTGCTAGAGACGCGAGCCTAGAACACTAACAAAATCACGGCGCTGCACGTAAATAAGGGAAAAGCACACTCTGGAACTTTTTTTTTTCGCTCTTTTTTTGCGCTCCTTTTTTTGCGCTCCTCTTTTTTTTTGTTTGCGAAAAATCACTATAATGGCGAGTGTCTCAAAACTCTTCCCTCGTCAAACTAATAGGATGGGCACGAAATTTTTTTTTTCACTTTTTTTTTCGAAAATCAGGGCAGCGACGACGAAAAAGTGCGACAAAAAATCACTATGATGGCACGTGGTTCAAAAGACTCAGAAAAGCCTAAAAATAGGATAGGGAAAAAAATTTGCCCATGAAAATTTTGGCCTAAAAACTGCCCAGGGGTCTCCAGACTCTTTTTTTTCCCGAGACCTACGCAGGCAAGGAAACACGAATCAAAATTTAGATTGATCTCAAGAACAAACCTAATATGAGAAGAACTCGGATTGTGGTGGATATATGGTTGTGGTATATGGCAGCGGTGGTGGTATATGGTAGCGGTGGTGGTATATGGATACAGATTGGTGGTGGTATATGGATACTGATTGGTGGTGGTATATGGATATGGATTCACAGCGGTGGCGGATAAGCAAAAGTGGTAGATGGGCGATGATGATGGTGCGGCGGCGGCGTGACAACTTATGACCAGAACACGAAACTCTAAAAGACTAGACTCTAAGACCAGCAACTTGACACGACGATGCAACCGCAAATTCAACAAAGCAAAAACCCTAAAAAGATTATGGAAAGGCTCAGATTGGTTCGGATATGATGAACTAACCCTAATTTTTTTTTCTGGCTTTTTCGTGGACTGTAGGTATGAAGAACAGACTCGATCTAATCTACGAAAAACTGTAAAATCTCACCGAGCAACCTGGAAATCTGATACCACTTGATAGAGGCTAAGGTGTCCCAATGTTTCGATGAGATGGTGGCTATCATTTTTTGTGGGAGTCGACCTTGACGATCTGACTACGAACGTGCGAGACGTCGCGCCTTAGCAATCGCTAAACCAACTTCCGAGGGTTATTGACCACGCCGGAGCACAATCAACCTGACCACGAGGGTCTGTTTCCTGCGAGCAAACGAAGAACAAGCAAGAAACTGAGATTGCAATCGGGATATTGCGAATATAAGATGAAAGCTTTATTGATCAAGGTGGGGTTCTGTGACGTCTTGGTCTGGTCGTTGGACACAAACGAAGTATGCGAAGTTGCACCTATGGCGAACTTTTAATCTAAACAAAACCCCCAAAGTCTAAACGACGCGCTAAGGGCTGTATATATGGAGGAAGAGGGGGGAATTTCGTGGCCCTTGAGGGTGGGGTCCGAAACCAACCCTAACTCTTGTTTCCCCACACATACGGACTCTAAAAATAGCTTATACTTAAGTATTTCGAAATTACATGGGCCTGGCCCATTAATAAGGTGACGCAGCACCTAGAATAGCCTATGGACGAATATTATAAAGTGGCATCTTGTATATTTCGTCCAAGGCTTCATGCACTCCTTATGGCGGCTTCAAAGTCCTGAAATCATTACTTGTAACTCCGTTCTTGATCCCCTTGCGCATGCCATCAACTCCATGCGTGTTCTTGCTCCAATGTTCATCCTTCTCCAAGTTAGACCCTTCATTTGTAAGCAAAACAAATGTATCCAATTTAGGCAGCATCATAATCTCATGAACATTAGAATCATTACCAATAAACGAAAGTACCTGGTAATTTAATTGGCGTGCGCGAGCTCTAGTAATTGATCCAGTATATGTAACAGTAGGGGCTATGGGTGTAACAATGGTATTGATGTCCTCATCATCTTCCCAAATATTGAGCGGGAAGGGCGCCAACAATTGGCCATTTTGAAGGGGAACATCGGGTACACTTATCCTGACTAAAGTTGGTCCTCGCCTGCCAAAGACTCTGGTGGTGACGCTGGCTTGGGCTCCACAATGACTTCCTCCCTGCCATTGGGCTGGTCTTGGTCTCGTTGCACCGAAACGGGTGCCTTTGCTTGATGCTCTCGCCTGCGCTTGCTCCCTTTGCACCAAAGAGGAAAGGAGGACACTGCGCGGGCTGGCGCCCGCCTGGCACCCTTGGTCGTCATGGCTTGCGTCACCGGCACCTCGTGAGGTACCCCACCTTGATTTCTCCGCCTCCTCGCGAGCCAGCCTGATGAGGCCGTGCCTGAGTAAGCTCCGTGTCGTCCTCCCCGCGAGGCTTGGCCCCTCGCGAGGGTCTTGGGTCTGTGTTGATGAAGATGGGCCGCGCTGGGCCCCCCTTTGAGCCACGCCGCAGGCCGCAGGCAGGCAAGTCTGAGGACCCCCGTTCCCAGAACGCCGACACCGGCTTCCTCGTAGATCTCTGCAGAGCTCGTCCTCCTGGATAGTTAGAGAGAAAACTGTAACATTAGTTCTTCTAGAGAAACACTAACATTATGAATCAGCATAGACATTTTTTTAACCCTCACAAAAAAACATAGGCATCTTTTTTTTCACCCTCAAAAGAAGCATAGGTAATTGTTTTTTAGGGTTATAAAAGCATAGGTTTTTTTCTATGTTTGTTGGGCCGTAATCCAAGGGTCAGTGAGCTTTTCAAGTGAGGCCAGCCCGTGTATTCCTCACCCCTCCTATGCGTCTCCCTCCAGTATTCTCAAAAGAAAAAAGCGTCTCCCTCCAGTCGAGCCCCACATCCACATCCAGATGAGCCACGAGGCCGGCGGCGACGAGATAGCACTCCGCCGCCGCCACCCGTCGACGGCCGCGCCGCTGGACGACGAGGACCTCCTCGGGGAGATCCTCCTCCGCGTCCCCCCGCTGCCCTCCTCGCTCCTCCGCGCCTCCCTCGTCTCCAAGCTATGCGGAGGCGTCGCCACCGCCCCCTCCTTCAGCTGCCGCTTCGTCGCCCACCACCGGAGGCCCCCGTCCTCAGTTTCTTCGAGAAGGGCGACGGGGAGCTCGTCTTCACACCCATCCTCGACCCCGCTGCTTCCGTGACGTCGCCTCCAATATTTCAAAGGTAATGCGTGTCATTTCCCCTCTTCTCTCTTTTGTTCCCCACTCTGATTGCAATGGAGATTAATTAATTACATTTTGTAATCTCACCTTACTCTTTGATTGTTCAACTGTCTCTGGTACAAATCTGCAGGCTCTCCGCTCCAAATTTGTTTTGAGCATTTTCTTCAATGTGCCAAAATCAATTGCTTGGTGAAGTTCCAGTTTATGTTTACTATCCAATAGTAATTTCTAAGAGGATACATCTCAAGCAGATACACATTTCTCTTCCACCAATTTCTTCAGGCCCGTCTGCATGTGTCAAGCACATTAACTCCTTTTCATGCTCTAGCTCTGAATAACACCGTGTAGTGTTTGAACAAATTTTAAACCAATGTTAGTATACCAAACAAAAGCATCAGCTTTGTCTTCACAGAGTAAGTTCATATCTGTCTGATTGATACAACAATCCAGAGCGACAGTATAATATAAAATTCTAGCCCGTGCTTTGTGTGGGATCTTAAGGTGCAGTGTTAATTTGTTTTTGGCCCCTCCACTTTTTTCCGGGCTTGGGACCGGCATTGGCAGTGTTAGCCCCCCTACCCCTATTAATATTGATCCAACTTAAGCACGTGTGATTAGATTTAGTTTTAATATTTGTTTGATAATAATTAATATGTGAAATAACTATCAGTAGTCTAGGTTAGCTTTAGGGTCGTTTTAGAATCACATAAAAATTAGAATTTGATCTGATCCTGTTCTCCTTTTGTTACTTTGTGATTTGTTTTGTTACTTTGTGGTACTCTTTGCATGAATATTCATTCTTTCTGGTTATTTTTAAATGTCAAATAGATGTATTTCAGTTTGAGCAGGGTTAGCAGTCTATGTACATCACATATATATAAGCATTGGGAGTTGGATATAATCACAAATTAAATTGAAAGTAAAGTGTTGGTTGTAGCAAAACCATCTATGAGTTTGGTTGACACATGATTAATAAAACTATGAATGATTTTTTTCTTGAGGACATTGTACATGAGAATGAAATCATGAATTGTTTGTATATACACAAATGAGTCTTGTCTCCTTGAAGACGATGAAGTTCTGAATTCTAATTGCGAAGTTGTCATCTGGCTGCAATGTTTCTGTAGAATCCAAGTAGTATGTTTAAGGTTAGAAAATGAAGAATGTAATTTGAAATATAAACACTTTAGTTTTTTTAAATGATGATCCTTTCAAGTAGTAATTGAAATTTTGAAGAAGAAATTGAAAGGTTGTATTACCTATTTGGTTAGGACCTCCTTGTAAACAATATTTTTCGTATATGTCCCGCTTGTACTGGTCTTTTTCTTTCTCTTTTTCTTCTCTCCCTTTGTGTATGTGTTGTCTATGCTGGTCTTTTTGTTCTTCTGCTTGCTCTCATCATGTGTACCTGTTAGTACTTTTATGTTTGATGTCGCGGTTGCTCTAGATAGTGCGACATATAGTTGACCATGTGAGAAAACCGGTTCAGGCAGGTAGATGCCGACATTTGGTATTGTCTGGCCTTGTGATTTATTTACTGTCATTGCAAAACTGAGTCTAACTGGAAACTGTTTCCTCTTGAAACTGAACGGAAACATGTCATTGTCGGAGGGGCATAATGGTATCCTGGGCAGGAAAACTCGCATTCCAGAGTGTTGTCCCACCACAATCTCTGCGTTAATTGTATTTTTTTGAAATCCACGTACGACCAACCTCGTGCTGTTGCATAGTCCATTAGCAGGGTCGATGTTTCTGAGTAGTATGATTGGGCAATTAATTTTGAGCTTCAACATATGTGGAGGCAGTCCATTTGGGGTGAGAGTGTTTAGGAATTCTGGTGGATAGTAGTTATGTGGGTCGTCTTCTACCGAATCGAAGCTGTGGTATACCATCTCCTCCCCCTAGAAACAATCAATCATTTTTAGGTTGATTTTGTCTACGGAGTCGTTCCCTGTTTATAGAATTGCTCTTGACGTGATGTACTTTGGATCTTTTAGGGACGCATTGTCCGTTTTGTAGACATTGTCGATGAGTCTATCAAGGCTATTGTCATCCGTCTTATTTGGCACACATATACTTGTAGGTAGTTGTATTTCACCATCATCATTTGTCTCCTCGGTTCCGTTTCCAATGCGTAGTAGGTATTCTGCGAACCACGGGTCGTTCTGAGCCCTCATGTTGCGCACGAGCTTCAGTTGACGCATTGAATTCCAGAGGACAGACTTGCGTAGTGATGAATCTACTAGCTGAGCTCTTGTTCCCTTTCGGACAACATGTAGCACTTGCCTAACATCCCCTCCAAATACGACTGTTTTTCCTCCGAATGGAAGTTCTGGCCTGTCCATTATGTCCCGCATGCTTCTGTCTAGCGCCTCCATTGTCTGCCTCTTGGTCATAGATGCTTCATCCCAGATTATTAGTGATGCTGCTTTCAGTAGTTTGGCTGTCCCACTCTGTTTTGTGAATCCACAAACAGCCCCCTCATCTATTTTTAGTGGAATCTTGAACCTCGAGTGCGCGGTCCTCCCTCCGGGCATTATTGAAGCAGCAACACCGGAAGTGGCTGTCGCTACAGCAATCTTGCCTTGTCCGCGTATTGTGGCTAAGAGAGCCCTGTAAAGAAAAGTTTTTCCCATGCCTCCAGGTCCATCGACAAAGAATATACCTCCTCTATGGTCGTCAATTGTTGCTAGGATTTCGTCGTAGGCCTCCTTCTATTCCTTGTTTAGGTTCTTATGCAAAGATGTGTCCTCGGGTTCCACCTCGATGGATGTTTCCTCAATGATCTCCCTCGGTATGTCGTCTGTCATCTCATGCTGTTCATCGATCTTTGGAAGAGGAAACGATTCTATGTCTTTTCCCATTGAGTGCAACATGTCTCTTATATTTTTCAGAACCATCTGTTCGACTGTGTGTTTGCATTTGCAATTTCTATTGTAGTCCTCTGACATTGCATCAAGGTGTTTGTTCCAGAGGCTGTGTACGTCGCTGGGCTCGCAAAAAACCAAGATTGTCGCAAATAGTCTTCGTAGCGATGATGGCATCCGAAACAACTCCGCTTCTGTCATGCAGTCATCCAATGTGCTATCTGCCTCAATGAGACCTCTTTTTTCTGCAGCTTCTCGAAAGGTTGGCATTACTTGTCCATCGACTGTTCGTAGGTCTTCGTAGCTGGTGGCGCCTGTCACGTGGTTTAGGAGGACTCGAAGATAGTATCGTTCTCCTTCAGCCGGGTGTGCTGAGACGATCCTGCCAACCTGGAACACAGCGGCTCGCTTCCTCTGTTGCCAAAATTTCCCCTGACTCTGCCAAGTATAATGTTCCGGAAACTCTCTGTATAGTATGCCTCGTGCTTTTGCATACCATCTGTTTGCTTCAAAGTACGCAGTCAACATTGATCTTTCCGTGTCTTCACGGTCGATAACATTCTGTAATTTTTCCATGCCATGATATGAAACCATGTGCATATTTGGGAGATGTAGCTGCAGTTGCAAGACTGGTGGGTGCATTTTACTTAGTTCGAAGCCATATATTCTCCACAGTGCTTCAGGAGGTGTCACCCACCGGGCGTCTTTGTACTGCTTAATCTCGTCGATTTCTTCTTCGTCTACTTTGTCTGTTACGGATACGGATGCTCGGTCATGACCCTTGTAGATGTACTTGAAGAGGTATTTCACGGCTTTAATGCTTGAGCATATCTCAACATTTATGTGGCAGTTGAACATCCTTAACAGATAGGGATTGTAAGGAACTACCCACCTGTTATCTAGTTTGCAATTTCGGACCGTTTCAGTCCGGCCGTCGTTGCGTCTCCTGTATATTGGGTAGGAGTCCTTGCCTTGAATCGTAGTTTCGTTAAATGGTCTTGGATAATTGTTCTTGCATGATGGACGATTCTTTGTGCATGGACAAAATTTGTTCAATGCACCACAAGGACCATGCATCATATGTTTGATTACCATCTTGTATAGTTCTGGGTACTTGTGCTTGTTAGGGAGCTCTGCGGATATGATTCTGTCATACTGCTCTGGACATGTGTACTTGTATTTTCGAGTCATGATGAGCAAAAAGTGAGCATGGGGTAATCCCCTCTTTTGGAATTCTATGACATATGTATATGCCTGAACCTTTCCAAGAATGCCCTTCTCAAATAGTTCCTTCTTCATTTCTTGTAGCTTCGCCCTAAAAACACGAACTACAATATCTGGGCGATCTTGTGCTGTTTGTCCATTCTCTAGTTCACGTGTTATCTCCTCCCCGTTGGGGTTGCAGGTCATTGTTAGGAATACGTCTGGCTTACCATATTTTCTAACTAAAGCCATAGCGTCGAGATATCGACGAAGTTTATCTCGTGGTCCTCCAATAAATGACGAGTCAAGTACTCTCCGTTTTCCAACCGCATCTCCATTCTGTTCTCCAGCTTGAATGCTGTCTAGAAGGCCTTGGTATAGGCCAGCCCTTATTTTCTTTTGATTATGCCAGATGTAATCCAGTCTGGAGCTTTCAATCTTGATGTATGTATCTACAACAAACTGCTGGAAAAGGCGTCCGCCATGCAAAATTGGGTTGAATATGCCTGGTCGTGTATGGAATTTATAGCAGTAGTATTCTTTCATTGTTACCCATAGGCCATTGGCCGAATCTGTGCAAATATTGCAACATAAAAAGTTAGTTGCATAGGTGGTAGTATATGAAAATTGAATTTTTATCTAATAGTATTTGAATTTTTTTACCTGGGTCGTCGTCATTACTGATATTTTCAGCACCAATATCTTCCTCTCGTGTTTCCCTCTTCTGGATTTTCCTATGCCAACCCAGTTCAGCTCTTGGAAAGAATAGAGGATACGTTAACGGATCATAGCACTCGTAATATGATCGAATGTGCTCTTTTTCGTTGTTGTTCCCATTTAATATTACATTTCTGTCATAAGTATCTCTTCTTTCATTTCCTTCAATCCACACTGCAGCTACCTCCGAATTGATTGGCTCTTTGTATGTTCTTTGGTCCAATCTCTGGTCAAGGTTCAAGATCAGTCTGTAGTCCTCAAGGTTTTGGGCTTGTCCCAAACTCCTAAACTGTTGAGAGTACGGGTTACCGCGTAGGATATCTGTTATTATTGCAATCACATGCTTGTCTTGCTCGTACATTTCCTCACGGCAACGACGGTATCGATGCTGTAAGCTTGGATCATCGTCGTAGAAATATAGTTCCAGATGCTTTGGATCTGAGTGATTATTACCAAATGAGTGTATGTTGTGATATATTTGACCATGTGCTCGAAAGGTGTAAATACCGGCCGTTCGCATGTCTGTTGTGTCTTTGTCGAGCTGGCAGTATAGTGTAGTAAACGAGAAATGCCCATTGAAAAATCTTATATTTTGCCGAAAATGTCTTGCATCAGAGTCGTTGCTTGTCCAAAGCCTCATTAGTTCCGGTGGTGTATTTGGATTGGCTAGTCTTATCTGTCCTTTTTTGCAGCATAATCCCTGACTTTCATACTTGAATTTGGTTGCATGGCAGAAACAACAATCTTCTTCTTTTTCGAGCACGTTTGTGCTTGTTGGTATGTTGCCGTAGACAAGATCATATGGATCAGGGTTGAGGTCTTCCTCGCCTTCTATGATTTCAATTTCCACTTCTCTGCCCCACTCTGATTTAATATACAGCATATTAAATTTAGTAAGTAGTATTGTAATGTTGCAAATTTATTTTAATTGTATTAAGCATACCTTCACCGGTGAACATGTATTCATCTTCGTCTGTGTCTTCTTCAAATATTACTCCATCATTACCTGTGTTGTAAAATTATATATATATATATATATATATTTGTTTGAATTGCCAAAGAACATATATGAAATTGATAACCTTACCTTGATCCTCGTTGCACATTGATTTTGCTGCCGCATCTATTTCTTTAATGGTTTCTTCTTGCTCATATATGATTCCATCATTGCATAGTGATTGTATTCGTGCATGCACTTCTTTGATTGTTGGAAGCATTGTGCAGGGGATGTCCTTCCACATAGTTACTTTACTATGATCATCATTGTATAATGATTGTGTCGGTGTATCTGTTTCTCTGATGCTTGGAAACATTGAGGAGGGGATGTCTGTCCAAAATAGATGGTTAGTTGTACAGACAGATTTATATTTACTTGGAATGCAAGTATAAAATCGAGATTATTACCGTAAGTCATGACTTGTGGCTGCTCTAGAGGCTGAGTGTTTTTGTTGCAGGTTTCCGTCATGGATTCATCTTCTTTTGATGATACGGAAATAGCTTGCTTACGTCTTCTTGTGAATTCTTCGTTACGACGGTGTAGCAACGCTTGCCTTTCTCCCGCTGCCACATGATCCCTGTGTTTTACAGTAAATGTAGAAGTGCTCTCCTCCTGTTCACTTGCGAGATATTCAGGGTTCTCCATTCCTATTGAATCTTTGGATGGTGTGTTGCGTTTCAATTGACGGTGAGCTTCAATTTGTTCCATTCTTGCTTTCTTCTTTTCTGTTTGCATATTTGCATATCTTTTTTTTCTTGTGCACATTTTGCCGCCTTCTTTTCTGGTGTCTTTCCTGATACTTTGTTTCGTTAATAGGCTTCACGGTGTTTTTTGAGTTTCTCATGCCTTTCTTCATCGGTCATGCGTTCATACCGCTCTCTGTCCCTCTTTCTTCTTTTTTCCTTAGCATCCATTATTTGTGATTATGGTCCAAATGTTTTCCTGCAGGATGGAAAGATTTTTTTTTAATGCAATACAAGATAATTTGTTGCTAGACTGGCCTGGAATGTGAAGTCAATATGTATCGGATGAGCATCCTGGCATGTGAGATGCATGAAACATGGTATTTTTTACTGGACATCAAACATAGGTAATATTGCTTTTGTTATGAAAAAGAAAATTTATGTATGTAAAAATCTGTTCTCTTAATCCTACATCTCATGGTTGATTTTTGCATTTTTTTAGGACTGATGAGTATCAAATACCATGTGTGAGATTCAAGAATTCATTGGGAAGAACGAAAACTGGAGACAAGGAACATACTTGACGGCTCCTTTGTTTTGGTTGGCGCTGTAGCTTGGAGATTGCTTGGCGTGTACTAAGCTGGTGGCACTTTTTTCTCTGGGCGTTCAATCTCTCAGAGCTGGGTATTTATATTAGTACAATTATTAGTACAATTATAAAATTTAAAAATTATTAGTACAATTATAAAACAAACAATTATTAGTACAATTTAAAAATTAACATGCTTTTACCAAATATAAAAGATATATACCTGTGTAATTGGGTAGGATAGTGTACATCCGGTGAAATATTCTATAAATTTGACCATAAATAAACCGCAAGAAGAACTGTCTTTTTGAATTGGATTTTGTAACTGTTCTGTGATCTTCCATTTAGTAAGATCAACGTCTTTCCAATCGTCCTTAATCAAGTTCTGACTTTTAAGATCCAAATGAAATTGTACTCCCGTCCGGGCTAACCCGAGAGTTGGCACGCCTGGGCTGGTTGAAGTCATCGGCGGCCGGAAGCTCCAGGTCGGCCGGAAGGTCCGGTGGCCGGAAGTTCCGGGCTCTGGCCGGAGGTTCCGGGCTGTCCAGAGTGTTGACGCCTGTCTCTTCTTCTACAGTCCTTGGCTCCGAGTCTTGAGCATTGTACCTGATGACACATAGTATCTCGGACTTAGGCAGTAGCCATGTCTCACTTGAAGAGGGGGAAAACTCAAGTAGGAGTGATGTCACCTCGGATTGAATAGCACGTGCCCTAGCCCTTGTCATGGGTCCACTTGGAGCTTGGATAGTTGAGGTGGCATCCATGGGGATGGTCGTGGGATGCTTCGCATCACCGTACGTCCAAAGGCGAAGATGTCTTGATAGCACTTGGCGAAGATGCCGAAGTGGTTGTTGTAGCCGTAGCTCCGTCTTGGTGGTGCTCGTCTCGCGGTCTTCTCTTATGCTCATGAAGCTTGGACTTGGCGTGAAGTAGGGCTTGTTGGGACTTGTGAATTTGCTCTTGGCGAGCATCTTCATGTTGATGGTGTCGTTGTCGTACTTGAGCTCGTAGTAGATGTCGTTCGTCGTTGTTGTGCACATGATGCTTGGAGGTGACTTGCCCTTCATGACGATGTGGATCACGAACGTGATGATGGTGGCCATGGAGATGTGGACGTGGACGCCTTGCTCTTGCATCATTTTTGCGCTCCGAAGACTTCTGACTTGAACGTGCCGCCTTGAGGATGATGAAGGGGAATAACGGTTGATCAACAAGATCCGAATCTCCTCCATCCTTGCATCTTGCTCCTCCTTTTGTGCGGAAAGCTTGTTGTTGATGTAGTCCCTTTTCCTTGCTTCGGAGTGGCGAATGTTAATGGCGAGGTTATCGAGGCGTTCTCTCAAGGTAGATTGTGCGCCTTGCATTTCGTGTTGTAGTCCGAAGATGGACGCTTTGGTGATGTAGTTGTTCACGCCGTCGTTGTTGTCGAAGACTGGAGATGAAATGCCTTGCCTATCCATCACAAGACTCGTGCAAATATGAGTGGAAGAAAGGAAAGAACTAGACCAATGTACCTTATCCAATGTTGAAAATGGATCAATGATCACTCAATAATGTATCAAGGAAATAGCACAATTGGTACCAGATCTTGTCAATTCTCACACCTACATAAATAAGGCTTATGGTGGAGCTCAGTGAGGATAGTGGCACAAAAATTTGATGCAAAATGTTAGCAAGAGTCAATAATGTTGGAAAAGATCCACAAATTCGCAAGTGAAACAAGTAGACCAATAGCAATATGTGGCACACGGAAACAAACACACGGATAGATAAATGGGGTCGTGCAACCAAGGAATGAGCACAAAATGTGGAACCCACGGAAAATGCTCCTGTTGCACAACTCAAGAAAGACGCTAGCACGATTGCTCAATAGGCGGATACGACACTTGTGCACAACCTATAAGATGCAAAATGTATGAGCTTTCTATCCCAAGTATGCTATGTGTATGATGTTCCCGTTGTTCTTGTCAAGATGATCCAAGATGATCGGATATGACAATCTTATATGCAATGCGGTAAGATGCTATGGCTATTGCTTACAAGCTCTTTGCTCTTTCTCTTCTTTTTTTATATGGCCACTTTGCGAAATGTACAAACCAAGATAGCGATTGTGTATATGCAGGAACAAACTTGAGGCACACGAGATGGTATGATACCAATATGATATGGTATGTATGCAATGGGAGGTGTAGATCACTAATGTGCACAAGTAACGTTGCCGGCAATACTCAAATGGTTAGTCTCGATAGGCAAGTGACGCAAAATGGGCTAGGGGCTATCAATGCAATTGCAAGGGGGAATGTACAATGGTGTCGTCGAGGTTACCGTCCTTGAAGATGGTGAGTGGTGGTGTTCTTGATGTAGATACCAAGATGATGGAGACTCGTCCCTAAGTAGCCAAAACACCTTAGGAAACAGAAAAACCGCGAACTCAAAATCTCACGGACAAAAGTCAAATGGTGGTAGTGGAGATGGTAATGTGGAAGTGGTGGTCATGGATGATGAAGAATCAACCGTCCCTAAGTAGCCGAAACACCTTAGGAGACTCAAGTCACCACTCAAACAACCACAAATGCTAAATGGAGCAAAATGGGTTAGGTTGTGGAAGGCTATGGTGGTTTTGTGGATGATATGGTGGAAGGAGTAACGCCCTCGATGCGGCTATATCTCCTACGTGTCGAAGCACGACTTAGAGGCATAACCGCATTGAAAGCAATGTCGCAAGTAAGGTAATCTTCACAACAACCCATGTAAATAAATAAAAGGGGAAAGGATACATAGTTGGCTTACACTCGCCATGTAGCGACCTGACCCGAATGGATCACGTCTACTGTGCTACGGTGTCATCCCTGGATCAGTAATGCTGACACCACACAGTACATCGAGGTTTTATAGCAGAGTTGCAATCACACACTTATTACATCAATGGCTCAAAAAGAACTTATTACAATAAATATGGCTGAAGGCCATCTAATATCGATAACAGCGGAAGACTCGAAAGATAAATGGGTCCATCAACTTCAGCGGCATCACTGAGTATAGGGCCACGACCTAAAAGCTCTTTACTCGTCGTCTGAAAAGTCTGCAACATGAGAAGTTGCAGCCCGAAAACGGGTCAGCACATGGAATATGCTGGCAAAGTAACACATAGAGAGTAATGGAATGAAACAGCTATACTATATGCATATATGGCTGGTGGAAAGCTCTATGGTTACAGTTTTTGCGTAAAGCCAGTTTTTCCCTACTGCAAAGGAATAAATTTATTTAACTATCATGGTGGTTGTGAAACATTGAGAATGGTTGACAGCATTCTCAATCCCAATTAAAAGTACAATTAAAACCCAACAACATTAATTAGAAGTAACATGTTGAGATTCACAATGATATTCAAGTACTAGATACTCAAGTTGTCCATAACCGGGGACACGGCTAATCATGATTAGTTTGTACACTCTGCAGAGGTTTGCGCACTTTTCCCCACAAGACTCGATCGCCTCCGTTTGGTTTCTCACACTACATGGTGTTTGAGAAGACGGATGACCGAGACACAGTCTTTCAGAAGCGCTAGCACCTTACATGTGGGGTAGACCGTACCACCTACAACCCCTACATCTGCTAGTCCACCCCGTAAGAGTTCGCACAACTTAGTCAACTATGCCAGAGCCCATAATGGCTTGTGGCTGCACACGGAAGTTTCTAGCATGAAAGATCTTATGATCCCTTTGAGCCTGGGTGGCGGTCCAAAAAAAACAGGCAAGTCCTGATAGACATCAGGTGCCTCAGTCCACCCAGATGTGTGTTTATGTTGCCACCTTAAATAAACCATTAAAATTATCAACTCACATCTGTCATGGATATCACTCACCCAATCCACGTCTACTAGCATAGCATGGCATAATAAGCAAACATAGAAGTAACTCCCGAAGGTTTCATAATAATACAGGTAATAGGTACTACCTCATCTACTTCCCATCCCACAATTTAATTAGATCCTAATCATGCAATGTGTGAGGGTTGATCTAATGCAATAAAACATGGGTTGTAGAAAAGGTATGATCAAAGTGTTACTTGCCTTGCTGATGATCCGCGAGTCCTAGGGTTTCGAAGTAACAAGCGGCGCAATCCGGGTAATCTATCGCAGACAAACAACAAGCATACAATAAGTACTCATCTAATGCACAGGTAAAACTCGAACAAGAGAACGAACCAGAAGGTTCAATTTAAGAACTCCGGTTGAGAAGAAAGAAAGAACCGAACAAAGAAACCAAAACAAACGGCGAAAGAGAACAACTCGGTTCTAGCAAGTTGAAACTAGGTCAAATTTTACCGGGGCAAAAACTTGTTCAAGTTGATTAGACGGAACGGCGGTTTCGAGACGAAACTCCAGGCGCTTGAATCACCTGATTCCGATAAACGAGCGAAAAGAAAGACTAGAAAGAAGATCGGATCTAAGATCGCGATCGCGGAATAAATCCGACGAAAAGAAAAAGAAGAACGGCTAAACGAACGGACGTCATTAACCTAGAAAAATCCGGTGATCACGTTCGTTAGGACGAACGGTCCGGCGAACGCTCAAAGGCAACTAAATCGGAAAAGAAAACGAATCCGATCTAGGGTTTCGGAGAAGAAAAACCGAACGAAAAACCGATCTAGAAAACTGGAACGGTTTAGAGAAGAAAAGAATCGGAACGATTAGAAGAAAACGATCCGATGAAAAGAATAGATGTAGCGCGGGGCTACCTCAGCGAGGTCTCCGGTGAGGGGCTCCGGCGGCGTGGGCGTGGGGCGGTGGCGGCAAGGTGCGGCGGCGGCGCGGGTGTGGGGTGGTGCGGCGGCGCGGCGTGGGGTGGGGTGGTGCGGCGGCGCGGCGTGGGGTGGGGTGGTGCTCTAGGCTTTGGGTTTGATGATTTAGAGGGGGGTGCTTGGGTATTTATATTGGGGAGGGGAGGGGTTTACTTGGAGTAGAGGACAAGAAATAGACTAGGAATAGGAAAAAATAAACGGAGTAGGACTAGGAATAACGAAACAAAGGAAAAAGGGGCAAGGGCTACCCTAGAATCCTAAAAGGATTCGTAGAGTAAGAGGCGGCGGCGGCCGGTTCCCTGGCGCCTGGCGCTAGGCGCGCGGTGGCCTGGGGCGCGGTGGCCTTCGGCCCGGCTGGGCCTAGGCCTGGCCGGCCTGCTCCAGTTTTTTTTATTTTTTTTGTAAATAGTTTCCGCGTGCAGAGAAAAAAAACAAAAACAAAAAAAAAACAAAAAGAGATCTAAACGAACTCCGAAAAAATCTAAAGTAAATTTTCCCCGATTCCTAAAAATGAGCCGAACAAAATGAACTTTTCTCCAGACCTAAAATGCAATTTTCGGAAACGCGCATTTTTCCCTATCCAAATAAAATGCAAATAGAACTCCGGCAAACAAAAATTGATCTATTTATTAAATCTTCATTTTTCCTAAATTTTGGGTAAGTCATATTATTCCCTCTCTCATATTTTGACACCGAAAAATTTATTGAAGATAAAACAAATAAATCAAACGATCCTCTTTTCAAAATTTGAGAAACTCTCAAATATGAAAATAACGAAATCTCCAACTCTCTCCGGAGGTCCTTGAGTTGCGTGAAATTTCTAGGATCGGCCAAGATGCAAGAAAATATGTTATGCATGATGATCTAGTGTATAACATTCCAAATTGAAAATTTGGGATGTTACAAACCTACCCCCCTTAAGATGAATCTCGCCCTCGAGATTCGGGTTGGCTAGAAAATAGGTGAGGGTGATCCTTGAGCAAATCTTCTTCTCTTTCCCAGGTGGCTTCATCCTCTGAATGGTGGTTCCACTGAACTTTGCAAAACTTGATAACCTTGCTGCGGGTAACTCTGCTGGCATAATCGAGAATCTTGACTGGCTTCTCCTCATATGTTAAGTCGTCCTTCAACTGAATTGCTTCAAGTGGCACGGTATCTCTTAGCGGTACCTCCGCCATCTCGGCGTGACATCTCTTCAGCTGAGAAACATGGAATACATCATGAACTCCTGACAGTCCCTCTGGTAATTCCAACTTATACGCGACTTCTCCCATACGTTTCAAGATCTTAAACGGTCCAACGAAACGCGGTGCTAATTTTCCCTTAACTCCAAAGCGCTTAACTCCTCGAAGTGGGGATACTCGAAGATAAACTCTGTCTCCGGTTTCGTAAACTATCTCCTTGCGTTTAGAATCTGCGTAGCTCTTCTGCCTGGACTGGGCTACCTTGAGCCTATCGTGAATCAACTTAACTTTCCGTTCAGACTCATTAATCAAATCTGGTCCAAAGAATTGTCGGTCTCCAACTTCGTTCCATGACAACGGTGTCCTGCACCTCCTTCCGTATAAAGCTTCGAAAGGTGCCATCTTCAAACTGGTTTGATAACTGTTGTTATAAGAAAACTCCGCATACGGCAAGTTATCGTCCCAACTAGATCCATAATCTAGTGCACAAGCTCTCAGCATATCTTCCAAAATCTGATTGACTCTCTCGGTCTGTCCATTTGTCTGTGGGTGAAAAGCTGTGCTGAACTCTAGTCTGGTTCCCAAAGTTTCATGCAACTGATTCCAAAACTTTGAGGTAAATTGGGTTCCTCTATCTGATACGATACTCCTCGGAACTCCATGCAAACAAATGATTCTAGTCATGTATATCCTTGCCAACTTAGCACTGGTGTAAGTGGTCTTTACTGGGATGAAATGTGCTACCTTCGTCAAACGATCAACTACTACCCATATCGAGTCATACCCTGCTTTCGTCCTAGGTAGTCCTGTGATAAAATCCATGCCTATCTTATCCCACTTCCATTCGGGTATCCGCAATGATTGTAATAATCCTGCTGGCTTCTGATGCTCCGCCTTTACTCTCTGACATACGTCACAAACTGCTACATATGCTGCAATATCCTTCTTCATTCCGGTCCACCAGAATGTTTCTTTCAAATCCAAATACATCTTGGTATTCCCTGGGTGAATCGAATACGGTGAATCATGTGCCTCCTGCAAAATCAACTTCCTGATCTCCGGGTCATTGGGCACATAAACACGGTCCTCAAACCATAGGGTATCGTGCTCATCCTCACGAAATCCCTTTGCTTTTCCTTTGCTAAGTTTCTCCTTTATAGCAGCAATCTCTTTGTCAGATTTCTGAGCTTCTCTGATTTTATCCATCAATGTTGACTTAATCTCCAATGCTGCTACATAGCCTCTCGGAACTATCTCTAAACTTAGTTCACGAAGGTTTTCTGCTAACTCCTTGGGTATACTTCCCGTCATTATCGTATTGACATGGCTCTTACGGCTCAATGCGTCAGCTACTACATTAGCTTTTCCGGGATGGTAATGTAATCTCATGTCATAATCCTTGATGAGCTCCAACCATCTCCTTTGTCTGAGGTTCAACTCCTTCTGCGTGAAAATGTACTTCAAACTCTTATGATCCGTGTACAACTCACAATGATTTCCAATGAGGAAATGTCTCCACGTCTTCAATGCATGCACTACGGCTGCTAACTCCAAATCATGCGTGGCATAATTCAACTCATGAGGCTTCAGTTGTCGTGAAGCATACGAAACAACTCTTCCTTCCTGCATAAGCACTGCTCCAAGTCCTCGACGTGAAGCGTCGCAATACACCTCATAATCCTTGGTCTGATCTGGCAATATCAACACTGGTGAGGTAACCAATCGTTTCTTCAACTCCTGAAAACTAGCCTCACACTCCTCAGTCCATTTGAACTTAGTATCCTTCTTCAACAACTCCGTCATAGGCTTCGCAATCCTTGAAAAATTCTCAATAAATCTCCGGTAGTACCCTGCGAGTCCAAGAAAACTCCGGATCTCTCCAACTGTTGTTGGTGCTTCCCATTCGGTTACGGTCTCAACCTTTGTGGGGTCAACTGCTATACCTTCTCCGGATATAACGTGTCCGAGGAATCCAACTTCCTTCAACCAAAACTCACATTTGCTGAATTTGGCGTATAACTGATGTTCCCTTAGTTTCTCCAAAACCAAACGCAAATGTTCCTTATGTTCCTCTTCATTCTTTGAATAAATCAGGATGTCATCAATGAACACTACGACGAACTTATCCAAAAACTCCATAAACACTTTGTTCATCAGGTTCATAAAATAGGCAGACGCGTTAGTCAATCCAAATGACATAACGGTATACTCATACAATCCGTATCTCGTGGTAAAAGCTGTCTTAGGTATGTCCTGCTCTCGAATCTTCAATTGGTGGTACCCTGATCGCAAATCGATCTTGGAAAACACTTTAGCTCCTTGCAAACGATCAAACAGATCATTAATCATCGGCAGTGGGTACTTGTTCTTGATGGTTACTTCATTCAATCCCCGATAATCTACAACCATCCTTAATGATCCATCCTTCTTTTCCACTAGAAGTACGGGTGATCCCCAAGGTGAAGAACTTGGGCGAATGTAACCTTTATCCAATAACTCCTTAATCTGATTCTTAATTTCCACCAAATCCTTTGCTGGCATCCTATATGGTCGCTTCGATATTGGGCCTGTGCCTGGCAATAACTCAATCAAAAACTCAATGTCTCTATCCGGTGGCATGCCTGGCAATTCCTCAGGAAATACATCAGGAAAATCCTTTACCACTGGTACTTCTTCTTGCACAACTCCTGTTAGGCAATTCACTTGTGTCCTTTTTGGTACATGCCGGGATACATACTTGCTCCTTCTCCCTTCTGGTGTAGTAAGCAAAATTGACTTACTAGCACACTCAATATTCCCTTCATACTTTGATAACCAATCCATGCCTAATATCACATCCAATCCTTGAGATTCCAATACTATTAGGTCTGAGGGAAACACATAGTTACCAATCCTTAATGGTAACCGATCACACCATCGTCTAGCCTTAAACTCCGCTCCTGGTGAGCTTACTAACATGGGTGACCTAAGGGCTTGGGTTGGCAGGTTATACTTATCCACGAATCCCCTTGATATGTATGAATGCGATGCACCAGTATCGAAAAGAACGAGTGCAGTAAATGACTTAACCAAAAACTTACCGATTACTGCATCGGGCTGATCTTCAACCTCCTCCACATTAACGTGGTTCACCTGTCCCCTATTGAAAGGGTTCGGCTTCTTCCCAGAGCTTCCATTGCCATTTCCATTCTGGCCTTCAGGACATTCATTGGCATAATGTCCGGTCTTCGAACACTTGAAACAGGTGACTTGGCTCAGGTCTCTCTTGGTTGGGGTCGATGGGGTGGTCCGGTTCTGGCCGTTGCTTCCTCCATTCCCATTACCATTCTTGTGGCCATTATGGTTGTGCGAGCTACCTCCTCCATGGGTATGCTGAAACTGAAATCCCGGTTTAGGGGTAAAACGGGGCTTCTGCTGGGCTCCAGAGTTATACTTCCCCTGTCCATACTTCCTCTTACGGTTCTCCATCTGCTGTTGCTTCCCTTCAATCATGATGGCACGATCTACCAACTCCTGGTAGTTGTTGAAACTTGCTACCATCAACTTCATGCTTAGTTCATCATTCAGTCCTTCCAGAAACTTCTCCTGCTTAGCTGCATCCGTAGCAACGTCATCTGGGGCATAACGGGCTAGCTTACTAAACTCCTCCACATACTGGCCAACAGTCCTTCCTCCTTGGCGTAAGTTGCGAAACTCACGCTTCTTTATGGCCATAGCTCCTGCTGAAACTGATCCCATGTGACAGTGTCAACTGGGTAAGTGGCTGTGAAATTCTCCCACCATGCTGCCGCGGGTCCGTCTAGCTGGTGAGCGGCAAACTTCACTTTCTCACCATCCGTGCATCCTGCAGTGGTCAACTCCCTTCCTATCTTGCGGAGCCAATCGTCTGCTACTATCGGCTCGGTGCTACTAGAAAACACCGGCGGATTCAGCCTAAGAAAACGGGCTAAGTGGTCAACAGGTGGTGGTGGTGGTGGGTTGTTGTTGTTGTTCTGTTGGTTCTGAACTAACATCTGCATCAATTGATTCTGCTGCTGGATCAACTGAGTGAGCTCCGGTGGAAATCCATTGTCACGTCTTGGAGGCATCTGAGGGTTTAGAAAAGACGAGAATTAAGAATAGAGGGGGTCTAAAGGGAAAACACTACCCATATGCACATGAGGCAAATGCACACAAAATCACTTCAATCAATCAATCAAGGGCTTACAAACGGTCTAAAACTATCGCAAAAGTGCTCGACTATAATGTTTTACATGGGGGAAATACTACTACTATCTGGCGGTCATCTAGAAATTTGAACCGGTGGAAGACTCCATGATATCTGCTCCAGCTTCGTCTTCAAAGTCAGGTTCACTTGGATCCGAATCGGTGTCGTCGATGATGATGTAGTTGTCCGGACATGCGACGTACTCGTCTTCCTCCTGGGATGCTAACTTCCTCTTGAGTTCTTCAATCTCCTGCTTAAGATCGTTATTGTGCCTTGCTAGAGCTACGATCTCGTCCATGTAGTCCTTGCGTGTAGACTTCAGTTCTCCTTCTAGCTCGATGATCCTTGCCTTCGCATTCTTCAACTCCATCATATCATTGCACATCTGGTTCTCGTGGCGTCGAATGTGCTGGTTTAACTCCTGGATGAATGCTGCAATGGATCTATCCTTCTTGGTGCTGACTAACTCCCATTGTTCATCTCGGCGTCCGCAAATCTGGTAGATAGTGTCCTTGAGGTCTTCTTGATAAACTTCTCCAATGCGTCCTATGGTGATATGGGCTGCCATGCTCCTTCCCAGACTCCAGGTTGGTGCATTGAAAACACTATCTATGGGCTTCGTGATTGGCGCGAATGTCCTTCCCGGAATGTGAGCTTGAATCTTCCAGCGCTCCTCTTCAGGCAGAGTGGCGTTGAAGGTTCCCGTGAAGCTTGGTAATCCAATGTTCAGGTACTTGGTGACTTCCTTCAGGTGAAATCCAAATGGTGTGCCTTCATCCGGTTGAGCGTACTTAATCTTCGCGTCCTTCATCCTAATAGAGTAGAAAAGATGAGGAGTTAGAAAATGAGGAGAGAATAGTGATCTATGGCTTTAACTTAGTGGTCGTGTCCTACAGTCAGCGTGTGCTCTGATACCATCTCTGTAGCGACCTGACCCGAATGGATCACGTCTACTGTGCTACGGTGTCATCCCTGGATCAGTAATGCTGACACCACACAGTACATCAAGGTTTTATAGCAGAGTTGCAATCACACACTTATTACATCGATGGCTCAAAAAGAACTTATTACAATAAATATGGCTGAAGGCCATCTAATATCGATAACAGCGGAAGACTCGAAAGATAAATGGGTCCATCAACTCCAGCGGCATCACTGAGTATAGGGCCACGACCTAAAAGCTCTTTACTCGTCGTCTGAAAAGTCTGCAACATGAGAAGTTGCAGCCCGAAAACGGGTCAGCACATGGAATATGCTGGCAAAGTAACACATAGAGAGTAATGGAATGAAACAGCTATACTATATGCATATATGGCTGGTGGGAAGCTCTATGGTTACAGTTTTTGCGTAAAGCCAGTTTTTCCCTACTGCAAAGGAATAAATTTATTTAACTATCATGGTGGTTGTGAAACATTGAGAATGGTTGACAGCATTCTCAATCCCAATTAAAAGTACAATTAAAACCCAACAACATTAATTAGAAGTAACATGTTGAGATTCACAATGATATTCAAGTACTAGATACTCAAGTTGTCCATAACCGGGGACACGGCTAATCATGATTAGTTTGTACACTCTGCAGAGGTTTGCGCACTTTTCCCCACAAGACTCGATCGCCTCCGTTTGGTTTCTCACACTACATGGTGTTTGAGAAGACGGATGACCGAGACACAGTCTTTCAGAAGCGCTAGCACCTTACATGTGGGGTAGACCGTACCACCTACAACCCCTACATCTGCTAGTCCACCCCGTAAGAGTTCGCACAACTTAGTCAACTATGCCAGAGCCCATAATGGCTTGTGGCTGCACACGGAAGTTTCTAGCATGAAAGATCTTATGATCCCTTTGAGCCTGGGTGGCGGTCCAAAAAAACAGGCAACTCCTGATAGACATCAGGTGCCTCAGTCCACCCAGATGTGTGTTTATGTTGCCACCTTAAATAAACCATTAAAATTATCAACTCACATCTGTCATGGATATCACTCACCCAATCCACGTCTACTAGCATAGCATGGCATAATAAGCAAACGTAGAAGTAACTCCCGAAGGTTTCATAATAATACAGGTAATAGGTACTACCTCATCTACTTCCCATCCCACAATTTAATTAGATCCTAATCATGCAATGTGTGAGGGTTGATCTAATGCAATAAAACATGGGTTGTAGAAAAGGTATGATCAAAGTGTTACTTGCCTTGCTGATGATCCGCGAGTCCTAGGGTTTCGAAGTAACAAGCGGCGCAATCCGGGTAATCTATCGCAGACAAACAACAAGCATACAATAAGTACTCATCTAATGCACAGGTAAAACTCGAACAAGAGAACGAACCAGAAGGTTCAATTTAAGAACTCCGGTTGAGAAGAAAGAAAGAACCGAACAAAGAAACCAAAACAAACGGCGAAAGAGAACAACTCGGTTCTAGCAAGTTGAAACTAGGTCAAATTTTACCGGGGCAAAAACTTGTTCAAGTTGATTAGACGGAACGGCGGTTTCGAGACGAAACTCCAGGCGCTTGAATCACCTGATTCCGATAAACGAGCGAAAAGAAAGACTAGAAAGAAGATCGGATCTAAGATCGCGATCGCGGAATAAATCCGACGAAAAGAAAAAGAAGAACGGCTAAACGAACGGACGTCGTTAACCTAGAAAAATCCGATGATCACGTTCGTTAGGACGAACGGTCCGGCGAACGGTCGAAGGCAACTAAATCGGAAAAGAAAACGAATCCGATCTAGGGTTTCGGAGAAGAAAAACCGAACGAAAAACCGATCTAGAAAACCGGAACGGTTTAGAGAAGAAAAGAATCGGAACGATTAGAAGAAAACGATCCGATGAAAAGAATAGATGTAGCGCGGGGCTACCTCGGCGAGGTCTCCGGTGAGGGGCTCCGGCGGCGTGGGCGTGGGGCGGCGGCGACAAGGTGCGGCGGCGGCGCGGGTGTGGGGTGGTGCGGCGGCGCGGCGTGGGGTGGGGTGGTGCTCTAGGCTTTGGGTTTGATGATTTAGAGGGGAGGGGGTGCTTGGGTATTTATATTGGGGAGGGGAGGGGTTTACTTGGGGTAGAGGACAAGAAATAGACTAGGAATAGGAAAGAATAAATGGAGTAGGACTAGGAATAACGAAACAAAGGAAAAAGGGGCAAGGGCTACCCTAGAATCCTAAAAGGATTCGTAGAGTAAGAGGCGGCGGCGGCCGGTTCCCTGGCGCCTGGCGCTAGGCGCGCGGTGGCCTTCGGCCCGGCTGGGCCTTGGCCTGGCCGGCCTGCTCCAGTTTTTTTTTTGTAAATAGTTTCCGCGCGCAGAGAAAAAAAACAAAAACAAAAAAAACAAAAAGAGATCTAAACGAACTCCGAAAAAATCTAAAGTAAATTTTCCCCGACTCCTAAAAATGAGCCGAACAAAATGAACTTTTCTCCGGACCTAAAATGCAATTTTCGAAAACGCGCATTTTTCCCTATCCAAATAAAATGCAAATAAAACTCCGGCAAACAAAAATTGATCTATTTATTAAATCTTCATTTTTCCTAAATTTTGGGAAAGTCATATTATTCCCTCTCTCATATTTTGACACCGGAAAATTTATTGAAGATAAAACAAATAAATCAAACGATCCTCTTTTCAAAATTTGAGAAACTCTCAAATATGAAAATAACGAAATCTCCAACTCTCTCCGGAGGTCCTTGAGTTGCGTGAAATTTCTAGGACCGGCCAAGATGCAAGAAAATATGTTATGCATGATGATCTAGTGTATAACATTCCAAATTGAAAATTTGGGATGTTACACGCCACGTCACACAAATACATGAATAACATTACAATCATCCAATACACTCATGGTCCGACTACGGTACCAAAATAAAAGATCAACCCCAACATGCGACACGGTCCTCGATCGCCCCAACTGGGCACCACTACTGATCATCTGGGAAAGACACATAGTAACAACGAGAGTCTTCATCGAACTCCCACTTGAGCTCAAGCGCATCGTCTGGAACGGTATCATCGGTCCCTGCATCTGGTTTTGGAAGTAAACTATGAGTCACGAGGACTCAGCAATCTCGCACCCTCGCGATCAAGACTATTTAAGCTTATAGGTAAGGCAAGGTAATATGTGGAGCTGCAGCAAGCGACTAGCATATATGGTGGCTATCCTGTTCGCAAAAGAGAGCGAGAAGAGAAGGAAAAGCACGAACGAAGAACTATGATTAAGAAGTGATCCTATAGCAACCTAAGACAAGCATTACTCCAACACCGTGTTCACTTTCCGGACTCCGCCGAGAAGAGACCATCACGGTTACACGCGCGGTTGATTCATTTTAATTAAGTTAAGTTTCATGTTATCTACAACCGGACATCAAAAAATTCCCATCTACCCATAACCGCGGGCATGGCTTTCGAAAGTTCAAATCCCTGTAGGGGAGTCCCAACTTAGCCCATCACAAGCTCTCACGGTCAACGAAGGATATTCCGTCTCCCGAGACATTCCGATCAGACTCGGCATCCTGGTTTTACAAGACATCCTCGACAATGGTAAAACAAGTCCAGCAACACCGCCCGAATGTGCCGACAAATCCCGATAGGAGCTGCCCATATCTCGTTCTCAGGGCACACTCAGATTGTACAAACTTCTGGTAGGACAGCCCAGAGTTGCCCCTGGTGGCCACCGGCGGCTGACGAGGTGGACCAACACTCAGAGGAGCACTGGCCCCGGGGGGGGGGGGGTTTAAATAAAGATGACCCTCGGGCTCCGGAAACCCAAGGGAAAAAGAGGCTAGGTGGCAAATGGTAAAACCAAGGTTGGGCATTGCTGGAGGAGTTTTATTCAAGGCGAACTGTCAAGGGGTTCCCATTATAACCCAACCGCGTAAGGAACGCAAAATCCGGGAACATAACAATGATATGACGGAAACTAGGGAGGCAAGAGTGGAACAAAACACTAGGCAAAAGGCCGAGCCTTCCACCCTTTACCAAGTATATAGGTGCATTAAGATAAACAAGATAATATGGCGATATCCCAACAATAAACAATGTTCCTAACAAGGAATGATCTTCAAACTTCACCTGCAACTAGCAACGCTATAAGAGGGGCTGAGCAAAGCGGTAACATAGCCAATCAAAGGTTTGCTAGGACATGGTGGGTTAGAGGTTTGACATGGCAATTTGGGAGGCATGATAAGCAAGTGGTAGGCATCATAGCATAGGCATAGCAAAAGAGCGAGCATCTAGCAAGCAAAGATAGAAGTGATTTCGAGGGTATGATCATCTTGCTTGCAAAGTTGTCAGAGTTGACTTGATCCTCGTAAGCAAACTCAACGGGCTCCTCGTTCACGAACTCATCTCCCGGCTCTACCCAAACAAGACAAACAAGCAAAAGGAACACAATCAACCACGTGCAATGCTCAAACAACATGATGCAAACATGGTATGATATGCAGGATGCGGTATGTGATGCATAAGCAAGATTGGACAAGGAATGATTGAACCTGGCCTCAACATGGAAATCCAAGAGTGCCACTGGAAAGGTGAAGTGATTTCGGTTGAAATCGATATAAAGATCACCGAAATCGGATGCACGGTTTGGAAATGGCAAGCAAAACAAATATGGCACCGGTCTGCGATAATCAGCAAGTGACCAACTAAATGCATCAAGATAAATATGCTACAGCACTCAAACATGACAACAAAATACATGGCAGGGATCCACTCATGATGCCTGAAAAAATATGAACACTGAGCTACGGCTAATTCATCCATTAACAGGTTCAAACAAGCATGGCAAAAGTGCAAACGGTAACAGGTTTCAGACTTTAGAGCATGGAAACTACATGCTACAGGAACTTAACATGGCAAAGCAAGGCATGGAATGAAGCTACTCAAAGCACTTAACAAAAGGACCTTAGTGACCTTGAGCCAAAAGGGATCAGAAAATACAATTGCAAGCATGTGAACATGGCAAAAACATAAACAGATCTCAGACTTAGTGAAAAACTGGAGCATGCAAAACAGTTAACGTGTAGGCATGTTTACGAGCTCGATGCACTCACTATAGAGCATGGCATGACAAACTAAGCATACACCCATCAAGCATACATGGCATAGAAGCCAGACATGGAAAGAACAACAACATAGCATGCACGGATCAATAGCAGCATCCTCGGCAAAATCGCTAACAAGTCAACAATCTGCCAGGATTCACGAAATAGCAAAAGTAGAGCTTGATTGACTCAAGCTAGGGTGCTCCATAAATGCAAACAAATACATGGATGGATAGAGCACCACAATGTTTACAAATCATCCTTACTGATCATCCTCAAAAGAGGCACGGATCACTAGGAAACAACATGAACATATGGCATACCGACAAAATCAGGACAAGGACTTGGTGAAATTCTAAGTCCCTGAAACCAGCATTACCGATTACGCTACTTTTCAAGCTTGTGCTAGTCACCACAAATATCACAAAAATACATGGTAAGCACCTCTGTAAAGATGGCATGGCATATAACAAAACACATGTAGATCTCAGGATCATATCATGCACACATTAATCATGGCAAAAATGACAAATAGCTATTTGATGAAACAGATCTGACAAGTTTATCACATAGCCCTCTTCCAACAGCATTTCGGGCATCAAGATAAGCTCAAATGAAAATGATGCACTGAGATGAAATGTACTCTTCAAGGTGAACATTTTGATATGCTACACGCGCAAATCGGAGCTACGGATGCGGAGGTACGACATGATGAAGATTGCAAAAAAATAAGGGGACAGGGGGAAAGTCAACCCAAATCCAGATCTAGGGTTCCTCGCGGGCGCGCGAACCGACGCCGGATCTTGAGCTCGCCGGAGCTCTCGCCGGAGAAGCTGGGTGGTGGCGGCCGGAGTGGGCGGGGAGGATGAAGGAGAGGCCGCCCGGGCGAGGGAAGTCGCCGGAGAGAGCACGGCGGTGCGGCGGTGAGGTCGGCGAGGGGCGGAGCGCTGCGGCGGCGAGGCGGGCGGCGGCCGGAGCGCGGTGGCGCGGGGCGGCGGGCGCGTGGAGGCGGCGGCGGGCGACGCGCGGGCTTCGGGGCCCGGCCGTGGGCCTGGCGGGCCGGCGGCGCGGGGACGGAGGCGATGCCACGTGCGCGTCCGGCAGCGGCGGTGCGTCCGGCGCGGCAGAAGATGATATCTAGGGTTTCGGGGGAAGAAGACCCATGATTTCGGAAGGGGATCTATTTATAGGCATAGAGGGAGCTAGGAAGCACCAAATGGAGTGCGGTTTTCGGCTACACGATCGTGATCGAACGCTCTAGACGATGGGAGAGGTTTTGGTGGGTTTTGGGCCAAATTGGAAGGGTTTTGGGCTGCAACACAAACGAGGCCTTCTCGGTCCCTTGGTTAACCGTTGAAGTATCAAACGAAGTCCAAATGGTACGAAACTTGGCAGGCGGTCTACCGGTAGTAAACCAAGGCCGCTTGGCAAGTCTCGGTCCAATCCGGAAATGTTTAACCCCCACACACGAAAAGAGGTAGAAAAGACCACCGGAGGAGATAGGAGGGCCGGAATGCAAAACGGACAACCGGGAAAATGCTCGGATGCATGAGACGAACATGTATGCAAATGCAATGCACATGATGACATGATATAATATGCATTACAAAGGAAACAACACACGGAGACAAAAACCCGAACCCGAGGTAAATAAAATAACTTAGCGCCGGAAACGGCAAGAGTTGGGATACATATAAGGTAAATTACATCCGGGGTGTTACAGAAGGCCTAGGCAAAGATGCCAAAATGTCAAAATTTTGATGGAGTCAAATGGTGTTGGAGTCTATCTAGGTGGATGGGGGATGTCAATAGCTACTCAACGAGCTAAAGAACGCGAAAATCGGACTCCGGATGTTGAACTTATGGGCAAAACGGTGAAGCACTCGCGGTTGTCCTGGGGGGGGGGGGGGTCGTGCGCATGGGGGTAGGAGCCCGTGGGCACGGGGTCCCGTGCACACGGTACAGGTCCGTGGTCACGGGGTGTCCAGAGAGTTTTCGGGGGGCCGTGCGCACGGGGTCTGGGGTCCGTGGGCACGGGGTGCGCGGAAATTTCGTGATTTCGTGGCAGAAATTGGAGATTTCTTGGGCAAAATTGGGGAGATTTTGGGGATGGATGGTGGGGAAAAGATGGGGGAAAGCTAGATCCACTTGAAACCAAGCAAATTCATGGATCAAATCCAACAAAAAATCATCAAAACCAACAAATCACAAAAAATGGGGCTATTTTTGGTGGGAAATTTTCGAATTTAGGAGGAAATCAACAAAACTAGGCTAGAAAACAAAGAGGGGGGGGGGCTCCAATTTCGTGAGAAACCATGGCTCATGATACCAAAATGGTGTAGGGTGGAACCCTAAGTGGAGATCTTTCACGAATTGGAGGGGGAATCCCCAAGAATAAGATGAACACAAGAGGGAAAACACTCAATTGACTAGATCCAATCACACATATGCTAGATCCAATCACACATATGCTAGATCCAATCACACAAAGAGAGATACAATGATTCAAAGACAACAAAGGAAAGATACAAGGTACTAGTTCATCCCAATCCAATGAGGAATGAGGTCTTGGTGATCCTATGATGGGGATCTATCCACTAGGGATCTTCTCCATAGGAGGTCTTGATCTATCCACTAGGGATCTTCTCCATAGGAGGTCTTGATCTCTAATGGAGAGGTCTCTCTCTCTCAAGAGGAGGAGTGGTACAAGGACCAAAGCTCACATAGTCATGTCATATCCTTTGCTAATCCCAACAAATAACCTAGGGACGAAATATATAGGTGGTTGGTGGTGAGGGACGAGTGGAGGGGCAAAAGGGGCATCTCTCGGCCAACTCGCAGGTAGGCCCATGCGCACGGGCTAAGTCAGCCCCGTGGGCACGGAGGTCCCGTGTGCATGGGGTCTTTTGGGGCCCGTGGGCACGGAGGTCCCGTATGCACGGGGTCTTTTGGGGCCCGTGCACACGGGGTATCCAGAAACTCTCTGGATAGGCCGTGCGCATGGGGTCCAAAAGGGTCGTGCGCACGGGGTCCTCTGAACCGTGCTTCTTCTTCCATCTTCTCGCCTCCGTCTTCCTTATGGTCTTCCCGTGCTTCTCCTTGGACTCGGCGAGCTTCCTTCTTTCGTGCGTTCTCCTCATGGATGGTGTAGTTGTACTCTTCCGATTGGGTTCCTCCTCGAAGAACGTGTAGCTCCGGTCACACCTATGCATGCACACGAGAGAGGGGTCAAGTAGTATACCATCCTCGAAGGGTACAAGTGGACACGTGTAAAGGAGACGATTCACCGTTGTAAGCATGAAGTAGATGTCACACGTGTCACTTGACGAAGTGGCTCTTGACATGGTGATGTCCATAGGATGCTCCGCATCACCTATTTTGACTCACAATCCAGAAGATCCCTTCTTGGAAATTGATGTCAAAGGGGGAGAGAGAGATCACAACAAAGCTTATTCCCTTCAAAAGGGGGAGAGTACTTCAAAGTGGGAGAATGCTTAATCGCATCAAACGGAGAGAGAGACCCCATATACTTTGTATTCAAGAGGAGAGAAGTCACATGTCTTTAAGAGGGGAAAGACATGTTAGTTTGTCTTCTGTCTTATGTTTCTGTGCTCTGATCTGTTTTGCTCTGATTTTCTTGTCCCTATATTCTCCCATTGTCAAATATAAGATTCAGGGGGAGAAAGACATCTAAGGGAAGGAAATCTTTGAATTCATTGCATATCTTTATCCTTGGGGACATGTCTATATCCAATAGGAGTACCTAGTACTCATTGCCTACATGTCATCCCAGTCTTGGTACCCTTGTGGTTTGCTGTTCTTGCTCTGTTTAGTAGATGTTTCTGTGTTATCTAACCTTTTTTACTCAGGTTCATCTCTTCCAAAGCTACCCCAAGATCACAAGGTAAGTATATGCATCACACCCATGTGCATGATGATTTCTTGCTACTATACATATTGTTTGCAAGAAGGACCCATGAACATGAAGGTATATTCCCTATATTCACATCATTTGCTCTGATGCATATAGCCAAGATACATGTAACTCATTGCTTGCTCTGTCATGTCTATGCATTCACATGCTCTCATATTCCATAGTTACATGATTGCATACATGTAGGGGGAGCCTATGCATGTTACATGTTTTCCAAAGCTTTACCTGCTATTCTTGTATATCTCTATCTAAAGCTTTGCTGTATGTTGTCATCAATTACCAAAAAGGGGGAGATTGAAAGCACAAGTGCTCCCTGGGTGGTTTTGGTAACTAATGTCAACATATCTCTTGTTGTACTAATGTTTTTATCGAGTATATTTCAGATAAGTTCAACATATGGAGTGGCGTGGACAAGAGGATGTGGAACCCCTTCAAGATGCTAAGGACAAAGGATTGGCTCAAGCTCAAAATCTCAAGGCTCTACATTTTACTTTTCGTGAGCCAAGATCACATTGAGTCCATAGGAAAGCCAATACTATTAGAAGGGGAAATGGCTTGCTTGCTCAAAGTGCTTAGTGATATGCTCCAAAGCCCTCAACCACTTTATCATATCCACATATGTCCCAAACCAAAAGTCAAACTCGGCCCCACCGATTTGATCCATCCAGCGCCACCGAGTTTACATTACATAGCCACTGCCACAAACCCTAATCAATTCGGTCTCACCGATGGGATCTCGGTCTCACCGAGATGGGCTTGCAAACTCTCTGTACCTATTGCAATAATTTTGGCCCCAGCGAGATATGCAATCGGTCCCACCGAGTTTGCTTGACCAACTCTCTATTTTTCTTATTTCCAAAATCAGTCTCACCGAGTTTGTGTAATCGGTCAAACTGAGATGAGGTTTTACCCTAACCCTAGCACATCGGTCCCACCGAGTTGATCATATCGGTCTCACCGAAATGCCTAACGGTCACATTATGAACTAAATCAATTCGACCGAGTTTTCTGATTCGGTCCCACCGAGTTTGGTGATTTGTGTGTAACGGTTAGATTTTGTGTGGGGGCTATATATACCCCTCCACCCACTCTTCATTCGTGGAGAGAGCCATCAGAACGTGCCTACACTTTCAACATACATTTTCTGAGAGAGAACCACCTACTCATGTGTTGAGACCAAGATATTTCATTCCAACCATATGAATCTTGATCTCTAGCCTTCTCCAAGTTGCTTTCCACTCAAATCTTCTTTGCAACAAATCCAAATCAGTGAAAGAGAGTTGAGTGTTGGGGATACTATCATTAGAAGCACAATAGCAAGGAATTCATCATCAACACACCGTCTATTACCTTTTGGAGAGTGGTGTCTCCTAGATTGGTTAGGTGTCACTTGGGAGCCTCCGACAAAATTGTGGAGTTGAACCAAGGAGTTTGTACGGGCAAGGAGATCACCTACTTCGTGAAGATCTACCCTAGTTAGGAAAGTCCTTGGTGGGCGATGGCCATGGTGGGATAGACAAGGTTGCTTCTTCGTGGACCCTTCGTGGGTGGAGCCCTCCGTGGACTCGCGCAACCGTTACCCTTTGTGGGTTGAAGTCTCCATCAACGTGGATGTACGATAGGACCACCTATCGGAACCACGCCAAAAATCTCCGTGTCTCTAATTGCGTTTGCACACTCCAATCCCATCCCTTTACTTTCTTGCAACTTGCATGCTTTACTTTCCACTGCTCATATACTCTTGTCATGCTTGCTTGAAATGTTTTGTGAATGTTTAAACTTGTGCTAAAACTCTACCTTAACTTGAAGAAAATAAAAACTGCAACTTTTCTTTGTTAGGAGTCTATTCACCCCCCCTCTAGACACCTCTTCTCGATCCTTTCACATCTTTTGCTTGTCTATCTAGCAACACCTACCGTTGATCTTGATGTGTCCGTGGAGCCGAGGAGGCCATTGACACGTCGTTAGGCTCAATAGTTCATTGGGGTTCTGCGTGACTACTGATGCTACTGTCGGGGTTGTTGCTGTGGAGGTGACTGCACCGTCGGTGCACTGCCTGCAACACGGCCATCAGCCTGAGCTTCTAGTGCTGTTTGCGGGCGCCGTGAGGCCCCTGCTAACTGGGCCTTGTTCACTTCCACAAATATAATCAAACTTTGGATGGTGGCTCTCCACTCATCCATCTTGTCTGGGGTTGAGGAATGTTCAACAACATTTTGGCCCGCGCCATTGCCTCCGTGGCCGACGAAGGCATGTTGGAGCGTGCAGAACGCGACGTTGCTTGACTACTCGTAGAGCCAGCAGGAGCACCATTGCGATCTTGTCGCTGTACCGCGGGAGTGAGGGCAGGTTAGCATGGCGGAGGTGGCACCTAAAGATCGTCACCTTGATCGATGGTTGTCTTATCGTGCGAGCGCTGTTGTGGATGTACAACAACACCGCTTGGCGTCGCGTCATGCCCAACTTGCGATGGGCATGGTGTGTGCTTCCATATCGTCTCCCTTGCCTCCGCTAGAGTCGCGGTAGCGGGATGATCACGGCGCGCGCCCGATCAGACGGTGTTGCCCCGATGGAGTGCTCGCTGGTGCACTAGGGAGGCGGGAGCTGCGTGCCCACACTGCCTGTGCCATTGTTGTTGTCTTCGCTGGAGGGTGGTGGAAGGAGACCGTCTCTAGTGCCTCCACCACCCATTCCCGCAGCGGCGGGCAGAACAACCGCACCACCCGCGCTCGGGGTGCCCACTGCAATGTCCGCACCGTCCATGGTTGTAATACACCAAGAGTGATGGGTCCCATCTTACAATATACCCAACCTTTGTCATGATCTAATTCCATGTGGGTTCCATCTTTTATGGCTTCATCTTGTGTTGCTTTGTTTGTTTACTTATTGCATTGTCGTGCTCATCATTGTTATCTTGTATTGTGCATCTTGTCATTTTGTGTTCTTCATGCTCATCATGTGCATTGTGGTATTCATCTCGTTGTGCCATGCACTATGTTTGTAATGTTTCTTGCCTATGCATTTGACCCATGCATCATCACCTCCCCATTCCTTCTTATTCCTTTCTTGATGCGAGTGCCATTTCCACCTTCTCCATTATTGTTCAATATTTGCCAATAAATCTTGCACCATGCCAACACCCTCTCTATCAAATTTCATCCATTTTGGAGTTGTTTTGATTAGGTTAAAAAATGCATCATGTTTGAACTAAATTCAGACTTGATTTATTTTTCTATCTGTAAAATTCCAAAACCATTTTATTATAATAGTGCATATTTCTAGGAGCATGAGGATATTCTCACATCTCTCAAATCCCTCTCCTAGCCCCTGTGCCTTTTGATAGAGGCTAAGGTGTCCCGATGTTTCGATGAGATGGTGGCTATCATTTTCTATGGGAGTTGACCTTGACGATCCGACTACGAACGTGCGAGACATCGCGCCTTAGCAATCGCTAAACCAACTTCCGAGGGTTATTGACCACGCCGGAGCACGATCAACCTGACCACGAGGGTCTGTTTCCTGCGAGCAAACGAAGAACAAGCAAGAAACTGAGATTGCAATCGGGATATTGCGAATATAAGATGAAAGCTTTATTGATCAAGGTGGGGTTCTGAGACGTCTTGGTCTGGTCGTTGGACACAAACAAAGTACGCGAAGTTGCAGCTATGGCGAACTTTTAATCTAAACAAAACCCAAAGTCTAAACGACGCCCTAAGGGCTGTATATATGGAGGAAGAGGGGGGAATTTCGTGGCCCTTGAGGGTGGGGTCCGAAACCAACCCTAACTCTTGTTTCCCCACACATACGGACTCTAAAAATAGCCTATACTTAAGTATTTCGAAATTACATGGGCCTGGCCCATTAATAAGGTGACGCAGCACCTAGAATAGCCTATGGACTAATATTATGAAGTGGCATCTTGTATATTTCGTCCAAGGCTTCATGCACTCCTTATGGCGGCTTCAAAGTCCTGAAATCATCACTTGTAACTCCGTTCTTGATCCCCTTGAGCATGCCATCAACTCCATGCGTGTTCTTGCTCCAATGTTCATCCTTCTCCAAGCTAGGCCCTTCATTTGTAAGCAAAACAAATGTATCCAATTTAGGCAGCATCATAATCTCATGAACATTAGAATCATTACCAAGAAACGATAGTACCTGGTAATTTAATTGGCGTGCGCGAGCTCTAGTAATTGGTCCAGTATATGTAACAGTAGGGGCTGTGGGTGTAACGATGGTATTGATGTCCTCATCATCCTCCCCTTCTTGAAATGAAGTCGTCCTCGACGGAAGCGCATCTTCCTCACCCAAATAAGGCTTCAAATCTGCAATGTTAAAAGTGGGACTAACCCCAAAATCTACAGGTAGCTCAAGTTTATATGAATTAACATTTATTTTCACTAACACCTTAAAAGGACCATCAGCACGTGGCATTAGCCTTGATTTGCGTAGATTAGGAAATCTATCTTTACGCAAATGTAACCAAACAAGATCTCCAGGCGCAAACACAACATGTTTTCTACCCTTATCTCCAGCAAGTTTATATTTAGCATTCATACGCTCAATGTTTTCTTTAGTTAACTCATGCATTTTTAAAATCAATTCAGAACGTTCTTTAGCATCAAAATTAACCTTCTCTGAAGATGGAAGAGGCAACAAATCAATAGGTGCACGAGGTAGGAAACCATACACAATTTCAAAAGGGCACATCTTAGTAGTAGAATGCAATGAACGATTATAAGCAAATTCAATATGAGGCAAGCATTCTTCCCACATTTTCTTGTTATTCTTCAAAACAGCCCTAAGCATAGTAGACAATGTTCTATTGACTACTTCAATTTGTCCATCAGTTTGGGGGTGACAAGTAGTACTAAAAAGCAGCTTAGTCCCCAACTTAGCCCATAAACATCTCCAAAAGTGGCTAAGAAATTTAGTATCATGATCTGAAACAATAGTATTTGGCACACCATGTAAGCGAATAATTTCACGAAAGAACAAATCAGCAACATTAACAGCATTATCGCTTTTATGACATGGTATAAAGTGTGCCATTTTCGAGAACCTATCCACGACAACAAATATGCTATCCCTCCCCTTCTTTGTTCGAGGTAAAACTAAAACAAAGTCCATAGATATATCCTCCCAAGGAACACTAGGTACAGGCAAAGGCATATATAAACCATGAGGATTGAGTCGTGACTTAGCTCTTTGACATGTAGTGCAGCGAGCAACAAAACGCTCAACATCCCATCTCATCTTTGGCCAAAAGAAATGTGTAGCAAGTATATCCTCCGTCTTCTTGACGCCAAAGTGTCCCATTAATCCTCCTCCATGCGCCTCCTGCAACAACAAAAGACGAACGGAGCTAGCTGGAATGCATAGCTTGTTAGCACGAAACACAAATCCATCGTTAAGAACGAACTTGTTCCAAGTTCTCCCTTCCTTACAATTCTGCAATACATCTTTAAATTCAGCATCATGAACATATTGATCTTTGATGGTCTCCAAACCAAATATTTTAAAGTCAAGTTGTGAAAGCATAGTATAACGACGAGACAAGGCATCAGCAATAACATTTTCTTTACCCTTCTTGTGTTTAATGACATAAGGGAAAGTCTCAATGAATTCAACCCATTTAGCATGTCTACGGTTCAGTTTTGCTTGACTTTTAATGTGTTTCAAAGATTCATGATCAGAATGTATAACAAATTCCTTGGGCCATAAATAATGTTGCCATGTTTCTAAGGTCCGAACAAGAGCATATAATTCTTTATCATAAGTAGAATAGTTCAGACTAGGCCCACTCAATTTTTCAGAAAAGTATGCAACAGGTTTTCCATCTTGTAATAACACACCTCCTAATCCAATTCCACTAGCATCACATTCAACCTCAAAAGTCTTATTGAAATTAGGAAGTTGGAGTAAAGGAGCATGTGTCAACTTATCTTTCAATACTGTGAAGGCTTCTTCCTGTGCGGTACCCCAAACAAAAGGCACATCCTTCTTTGTAAGCTCGTTGAGAGGTGCAGCAATGGTGCTGAAATCTCTCACAAAACGCCTATAGAAACCAGCGAGGCCAAGGAAACTCCTCACTTGTGTGACCGTTTTGGGCTGCGGCCAACTCTCAATAGCTTCAATCTTGGCTTTATCAACTTCAATTCCCTGTGGAGTAACAACATAGCCAAGAAAAGATACTCGGTCGGTGCAAAAGGTGCACTTTCCAAGGTTTCCAAACAAACGTGCATCACGTAGAGCAATAAAAACAGCACGTAAATGTTCCAAATGTTCCTCCAAAGATTTGCTATAAATCAATATGTCATCAAAGTAAACTACCACAAATCGTCCAATGAAAGCACGTAAAACTTCGTTCATTAACCTCATGAAAGTACTAGGTGCATTAGTTAACCCAAAAGGCATGACTAACCACTCATATAATCCAAACTTAGTTTTAAATGTTGTTTTCCATTCATCACCCAATTTCATACGAATTTGATGGTATCCACTACGCAAATCAACTTTGGAGAATATTGTAGAGCCACTCAATTCATCAAGCATATCATCTAGCCTAAGAATAGGATGACGATAACGAATAATAATATTATTAATGCCTCTACAATCAACGCACATACCCGACGTACCATCCTTTTTTGGCACTAAAATGATAGGAACAGCACAAGGACTAAGGGATTCGCGTATATAACCTTTGTCGAGCAGTTCTTGTACTTGACGCATAATCTCCTTCGTCTCCTCTGGATTGGTACGGTATGGTGCACGGTTGGGTAGCGAAGCACCGAGAATTAAGTCAATTTGATGCTCAATCCCTCGAATAGGTGGTAATCCCGGTGGCATGTCTTGTGGAAAGACGTCAGCGAACTCCTGCAAAATGTTAGTGACAGCAGGGGGCAAAGAGGAAGGCACGTCCTTGAATGAAAATAATGCCTCTTTGCACACAAAAGCATAGCAAACAGATTTGCTAAAATCTTGCTCATCAATATCAGATTTGGTGGCAAGTAAACATGCACTTTTCAATTTAATTTCAGAAACAACAGTAGAAGGTTTATTATTAGGCTTCATTTGGTGCTCAAATTCTTTTGCCACAATCTGATTTTCACTCTTATTTGTCTCCTGTTTTGCTTTATTAGCTCTATTAATATCATCTTTCAAAATGGAATCAGGAGTCATAGGAAGCAAAGTAATATTTTTATCGTTATGAACAAGAGTATACTGATTGTTTCTACCATGGTGTATAGAATTTTTATCAAATTGCCATGGTCTACCAAGTAATAAGGAACATGCTTGCATAGGTACCACATCACAATCAACATAATCAGCATATGTAGAGATACTAAAATGCACACGAACAGTACATGTTACCTTAACCTTGCCGCTGTTGTTGAACCATTGGATGTAGTAAGGATGTGGATGTGGTCTTGTGGTGAGAGATAGCTTCTCCACCATCTCCATGCTAGCCAAGTTATTGCAGCTCCCTCCATCTATGATCACGCGAACAGAACGTTCCTTCACAACTCCCTTTGTATGGAACAAATTATGCCTCTGATTTTGCTCAGCTTGTGTAACCTGCACACTCAAAACACGTTGAGCAACTAAACATTCATACCTGTCAGCATCTTCAGGAGCCATGTATTGCGTCTCATGATCAGAATCGTCTCCACCGTGTTCTTCACGTGTAATAAGAGCCGAAGTCTCCTCATCATAGTCACTAGCGGACTCATACCCACCATCCTCAGTAACAATCATCACACACTTAGATGGGCATTCTCTCGCATAATGACCTCCACCCTTGCAACGTCGACAAATAATATCATGTGGTTGCCCTGTTGATGCCATGGATGAAGAAGAGCTCTTTGCAGGCCCGGGAGGTGTGCTCTTGGCAGATAGTGGTGATTGTGCCTGCTTTATTGTATCACGGTTGGAGGTGGCAGCCGACGGAGGCGCCGGTGTAGCAGAACGTGTGGAAGTAGATGATGCACGTGGTGTCCATGATGAAGGTCGACCTGCAGAAAAGTTACTCCGCGCCAATGCCTGTCGATCCTGCACTTCACGTTCAGCTTTAAAAGCAAGATGGAATAAACGAGTGATATTAGTATACTCCTTATACTCTAGAATCGTCTGAATCTCTCTATTTAATCCACCCATAAAACGTGCAAGCATAGCTTCATTCTCCTCAACAATACCACATCTAATCATGCCAGTTTGTAATTCCTGATAATATTCTTCTACAGAATTTTTTCCCTGTCTTAAGCGCTGCAATTTTTGAAGTAATTCACGTTGATAATATGGTGGAACCCAACGAATACGCATAGCAGTTTTCAAAGCATCCCAAGTAGCCAGAATAGGATATAATCTACAATGCTCAGACCACCAAACACATGCAAAACTAGTGAATGCACAAACAGCAGCAGGAACACGTCTCTCCTCGGCATATTGTAAACATGTAAATCGTTCTTCAGTTTCTAACTCCCAAGTAAGATATATATCAGGAACATATCTACCCTCAAATGGTGGAATATTCAATTTTAGTTTAGGGAGATGGTCATGATCTCGTACCTGAGGGTGAGCCCTACCATTGCCATTATTTGCATGTGGACGACCTGGTGGTTGCTGTGCTGGTGGTGGCACGTAGTTCTGATTTTGATCAACCTCATCCTCATAATCTCCCACATAATCATCCTCCTCCAAATCAACAGTAGGAGCCACAGAAGTATCAACAGCAGCACCAGCAGTTTGGCCCGACTGAAGAGGGACACGGCTCGCTCGGCGGAGGGCTGTTTCCCGACATGGAGGTAGTCGATGTTGTTGCTGTTGTTGCAGAGGTGCGGCAGGAGCAGACGGTGGTGGTGGTGGAAAACGCGAAAGCAATTCAGCAAACTTGTTATCGAGCTTTGTTTCAAACGTCTTCTCCATGCCATCTATCTTCTCCATGGCCTCTTCAAATCTGTTTATCACATCTTGCACCTGTCCACTCATCATTTGCTGAAACGTATCATGAAGCTCCTTGTTCGTCAAGTTCTCCCAGTCAGTCTCGTCGGCTTGTGATCCTTGCATGGTTAGCAGCAATAGAAACACACAAGAATATGATCCTATAGACTACTAACAAGTGGTGGTGGTGGCGGGTGTCACAAATCCGTCAAGCAAATCTCAAATTCTTACCAGTTCTTACCCAGCAGCAGGCAGTGATCGGCAACCGTTGTAGTCAAAACTCTCAAAAGCTTGGATAGAGCGATTGCCAGGGAGAGTCAAACGCACGACGTAGATGTATGTGGAGCTAGGAAGGCTTATAGTATGGTAGCAAAAAGGGTCAGCAATAATCAATTCAGAGATGCAAAGTTGAATAAACGCTCAACGACGGTACTGTGCTGGTCCTAGGCTAGACCGTGCTAGAGACGCGAGCCTAGAACACTAACAAAATCACGGCGCTGCACGTAAATAAGGGAAAAGCACACTCTGGAACTCTTTTTTTTCGCTCTTTTTTTTGCGCTCCTCTTTTTTTTTGCGAAAAATCACTATAATGGCGAGTGTCTCAAAACTCTTCCCTCGCCAAACTGATAGGATGGGCACGAAATTTTTTTTCACTTCTTTTTCGGAAATCAGGGCAGCAACGACGAAAAAGTGCGACAAAAAATCACTATGATGGCACGTGGCTCAAAAGAATCAGAAAAGCCTAAAAATAGGATAGGGAAAAAAAATTGCCTGTGAAAATTTTGGCCTAAAAACTGCCCGGGGGTCTCGAGACTTTTTTTCCGAGACCTACGCAGGCAAGGAAACACGAATCGGAATTTAGATTGATCTCAAGAACAAACCTAATATGAGAAGAACTCGGATTGGTGGTGGATATATGGTTGTGGTATATGGCAGCGGTGGTGGTATATGGTAGCGGTGGTGGTATATGGATACAGATTGGTGGTGGTATATGGATATGGATTGGTGGTGGTATATCGATATGGATTCAGAGCGGTGGAGGATAAGCAAAAGTGGTAGATGGGCGATGATGATGGTGCGGCGGCGGCGTGACAACTGATGACCAGAACTCGAAACTCTAAAAGACTAGACTCTAAGACCAGCAACTTGACACGACGATGCAACCGTAAATTCAACAAAGCAAAAACCCTAAAAAGATTATGCAAAGGCTCAGATTGGTTCGGATATGATGAACTAACCCTATTTTTTTTCTGGCTTTTTCGTGGACTGTAGGTATGAAGAACAGACTCGATCTAATCTATGAAAAACTGTAAAATCTCACCGAGCAACCTGGAAATCTGATACCACTTGATAGAGGCTAAGGTGTCCCGATGTTTCGATGAGATGGTGGCTATCGTTTTCTGTGGGAGTCGACCTTGACGATCCGACTACGAACGTGCGAGACGTCGCGCCTTAGCAATCGCTAAACCAACTTCCGAGGGTTATTGACCACGCCGGAGCACGATCAACCTGACCACGAGGGTCTGTTTCCTGCGAGCAAACAAAGAACAAGCAAGAAACTGAGATTGCAATCGGGATATTGCGAATATAAGATGAAAGCTTTATTGATCAAGGTGGGGTTCTGAGACGTCTTGGTCTGGTCGTTGGACACAAACGAAGTACGCGAAGTTGCAGCTATGGAGAACTTTTAATCTAAACAAAACCCAAAGTCTAAACGACGCCCTAAGGGCTGTATATATGGAGGAAGAGGGGGGAATTTCGTGACCCTTGAGGGTGGGGTCCGAAACCAACCCTAACTCTTGTTTCCCCACACATACGGACTCTAAAAATGGCCTATACTTAAGTATTTCGAAATTACATGGGCCTGGCCCATTAATAAGGTGACGCAGCACCTAGAATAGCCTATGGACTAATATTATGAAGTGGCATCTTGTATATTTCGTCCAAGGCTTCATGCACTCCTTATGGCGGCTTCAAAGTCCTGAAATCATCACTTGTAACTCCGTTCTTGATCCCCTTGAGCATGCCATCAACTCCATGCGTGTTCTTGCTCCAATGTTCATCCTTCTCCAAGCTAGGCCCTTCATTTGTAAGCAAAACAAATGTATCCAATTTAGGCAGCATCATAATCTCATGAACATTAGAATCATTACCAAGAAACGAAAGTACCTGGTAATTTAATTGGCGTGCGCGAGCTCTAGTAATTGGTCCAGTATATGTAACAGTAGGGGCTGTGGGTGTAACAATGGTATTGATGTCCTCATCACCTTTCTTTTAATTTCTAATTGAAGAAATATAGAAAAGAAAGAGTCGCAGTAGCAGCAGCCAGCATGATGCGGAGCATCCTATGGACATCACCATGTCAAGAGCCTGTTTGACGAGTGACATGTGCGACATCTACTTCACATACCCAAAGGTGAATCATCTCCTTTACACGTGCTCACTTGACCCCTTTGAGGATGGTATACTACTTGACACTCCACTCGTGTGCATGCATAGGTATTGTCCGAACACTACAGATGAGGAGGAGGAGTGCAAGCGCCAAGGTACAACTATACCATCTGCGAGGGAAGGCTGGAAGCGACGACGGAAGAAGACGGAGCTGTTGATGCTACAACGGCCGGACATCCGGGCCAAGGGTCGGACATCCTACGCCTGTGCAGCCGCCCAGGATCTGCACCAACAGAAGGCCAAGAGCTTCAACGGCCGGACATCCGGCGCCAGCCCGGACATCTGGCGCCTCAGCAACGCCCGGACATCTGGCGACCAACCCCGGAAATCCGGCGACGCCTATCCAGAGAAGAACAGATTCGGCCACCGCCAGGCCGGACATCCGGCCCGTTCCCCCGACATCCGGCGTGTCGCGAACAGCCAGACATCCGACGACTGCCTGCGCGCAGAGTCGGGGCAAAGGCCCATGTATCCCTCTTTCCCACTTACCCCTTCGTGGCTTAGACTATATATACTACTCCCCCTCCTCCTAGTTAGGGTTAGCATTGGTTTAGCTCATTTTAGAGATAGAGCATTGCTCATCCATATCGGATCTACTCCACGAGAGAGACCGCGGCCCCTCAACGGAGAAGATCCACCTTGGATTCAAGACCCGTCACGGGAAGATCCCCTTGTGGATTCAAGACCTCCTCACGGAGAAGAACCGGTTACCTCTTGTATCATCCGTTGTTGACTTTGGATCTTGTATCTCTCTTTGTGTTTCGAGGATCTAGCGGATGTGTGATCATTCTTGTCGGTTTGAGTGTTCTCTCGTGTTTCCCCTCGTGATTCCCGTCGTTTCCCCCCTCGTGTTCTTCGTGTTCATCGCGGGATCCGCTCCTTTCGTGAAAGATCGGGCCACTAGGGTTCTACCCTACATCATCTTCGATCAGAGCCAGCTTGTCTCTTGATACCATCATCTTGGTATCATGAGCCACATTGATCATGATTTCGGAGCCTCCCCTCGTAATTTTCTAGCCTAATTTTGTTGTGTTCTTCCCCAATTTTGAAAATCCCCACCAAAAATAGCCCCAATTTTTTTTGTGATTCGTTGGTTTGACGAAGTTTTGTTGATTTTAATCCATGGGTTTGCTTGGTTTCGAGTGGATCTAGCATATCCCCAAGTTTCCCCACTTTCCATCCACGAAATCCCATCAATTTTGCCCCCAAGTCCATCTATTTCCGCCCCCAAATCGAGTTTTGATGTCCCAATCGAGATCTGGAATCGTCGGGCCGGGCATCCGGGTCTCAGCCGGACATCCGGGCCATCGGGCCGGACATCCGGGCCCCAAGACGGACATCCGGCTCCTGGAGCATAAAACACACACGGTTCTGGACATCAACCCCGGATATCCGGCCCCCACCCCCGGATGTCCGGCCCCTGTACATTTCAGCACCCCCGTTTCACCGTTTTGTCCATAACTAATTCATCCGGAGTCTGTTTTTCGCGTTCTTTAGCTCGTTGAAAAGCTCTTGACATCCCCCTTCCAACAAAAATACTACCATAACCATTTGACTCCATAAAATGTTTGGAACCTTGGCATCTTTGCCTAGGGCTTCCACCACAACCTCCGCATAACCACCACCGACTTCCGCAACCTAACCAATTTTGTTCCTTATAGAATTAGTGGTTGTGTGAGTTGTGATTTGAGTCTCCTAAGGTGTTTAGGCTACTTAGGGACGATTGATTTTTCATCAACCACCACCACCACCATAACTCCCACATAGGCTTGCCCACCATACACTTCCACCACCCCAACTTAACCCAATTTTGTTTGTGTTGTGAGTTGTGTCTCCTAAGGTGTTTCGGCTACTTAGGGACCGTGATTCCAACTACGACACCATGTATAGTCCACCACCTTACCCTCCACTTCCGCATTGCGTCTCAAAACCCATCATTGTGTTCCCGCAATCCCATTGGGCTTCCGCAAAAACCACCACCGCTTTCCCGCTACCACGATTTGACATTTGACATTTGAGATTTTGAGTTCGCGGTTTTTCCATTTCCTGGTGTTTCGGCTACTTAGGGATGGTATCTCCATCAAGATCACCGCCACTCATCATCGCCAAGGACGGTAACCTCCATATCATCTTGGTATCATGGTATCCCTCCATTGTATATTCCCTTGCCATTGCATTGTTAACCCCTAGCCCATTTTGCGTTACTTGCCTATCGAGACTAGCCATTTGTGTATTGCCGGCAACGTTACTTGTGCACATTAGTGATCTACACCATACATTGCATACATACCATATCATATTGGTATCATATCATCCCTTGTGTCACAAGATTGTTCCCGCATATACACAATTGCTATCTTGGTTTGTGCATTTCGCAAAGTGGCCATAAAAAAAGAATAAGCTTTTAAGAAAAGAAAAAAGAGTGAAAAAGAGCTTGTAAGCAAGTGCCATAGCATCATACCACATTGCATAAGATTGTCGTATCCGATCATCTTGGATCATACCACCGGAACATCATATACATAGCATACTTGGGATAGAAGTCGTTGCATTTTTTGTCTCCTATAGGTTGTGCACAAGTGCCGTATCCGCCTATTGAGCAATCGTGCTAGCGTCTCTCTAGAGTTGTGCAACAAGAGCATTTTCTGTGGATTCCACATTTTGAGCTCATCATTGGTTGCACGACCCCATTTATCTATCCGTGTGTGTGTTCCCGTGTGCCACATATTGCTATTGGTCTACTTGTTAGACTTGCGAATTTGTGAATCTCTTTCAACATTATTGACTCTTGCAAACATTTTACATCAAATTTTTGTGCCACTATCCTCACCAAGCTCCACCATAAGCCTTATTTGTGTAGGTGTGAGAAACCGACAAGAATTGGTACCAATTGTGCTATTTCCTTGTCCACATTGGAGTGATCATTGATCCACTTTCAACTTCGGTCAAGGTACATTTGGTATTCGTTCTTCTCTTTCTCCCACTCATATTTGCTCGAGTCTTGTGATGGATAGGCAAGGCATTTCATCTTCGGTCTACAACAACAACGACGAGTTCGATGCCATGCAAAACTCCACCGACGCCAAGATGCAAGCTCAAATGGAGGAGATCAAAGCCCTCATCATGTCCTACAAGCGGTCTTCCTCATCTTCGAGAAGACACTCAAGAGCACATACCTCCGAGCTACCATATCCGGCAAGGTCACATCGGCATCGACACCATGACCACCATGAACGTGAAGGTCAAGATCTCAACACCAACAACCGCTCAACGACTTCACCATCGCCCTTGGCATCTTCGCCAAGCGACTTCAAGGCATCTTCACATACAGACATACGGCATCTTCGCCCACAAGCACTTCAAGAGAATCTCCCCAAGCTCAAGTCTGTGACTTCCATGAGCTACTATGACCTCGACATCGACCATGAGATTCCTTTCTATGGGACTCTACAACCCGAGGAGTATCTCAAGTGGGAGCGTTTGATGGACGACTACCTCAAGCTACATCAAGTTCCTCCCGAAGATCAAGTGAAGTGCGCAACAAGGAAATTCCATGACTACGTGTCCACATGGTGGCTTCACGCACCTTCGGAGACCTACGACATGAGTTGGTGCAATACGAAGAGAGCTTTGCGGCGAGAGTTCGTGCCTCCAACCTACATGGAACAACTTCTATGCCAATTGGAGAACGCCACCCAACGATCCAAGTCCATCGATGAGTACTTCAAGGAGATGAAGAAAGCCTTGCGATGAACCGGCGTGGACGACCCCATTTCGATGAAGTTCCACTTCATGATGGGATTGCACAACAACATCTCCAAGACGATCTTCCTCGAGAACTACAAGTCCCTCGACGACAACTACATTGGTGCTCTCAAGGCGGAACAAGAACTCATAAAGGCCAAGGCTTCTCCAACCCAAGAACACTTCTCGAAGACCAAGCTCCAAGAAGGCGAGCATGAGGATAGTTCCACCAACATGTCCAAGCCCGACGAGCTCCAAGACGGTGCTCCCAAGTTCGACTTCACCGCCATGCCTCTTTGTCGCATTGATGATGCCGAGTCCTCCACGACTCTTTTGCAAGACGGTGCAGCGACAACTACGACTATGGAGCCAATCAAGGAACATGCTTTGGAGGCGAGCGACATGGTGATGAGCAAGGATGATGCTTCCATCTTAGGAGGCGAGAGTGATGATGTGCCATCTTTGGCCTTCATCCATGGCGACAGCGATGAGATAGTTGAGCATGGGATTTTCCCTTCGACCATGGCGACGTATGATGACTTGAGTGACTTTTGCCACCATATTGAGAGTGAGAGTGACTTCACCACTAGCCACATATATGATGTGTTACCCCAATTCCCATGTGAGGAGAGCCACAACCCCCACCACTTGGGTGAGATAAGTGACTCCACCATACGTGAGATTGAGTGCACCTATTTTGGGGGAGTGAGTTAACCACCACATAGAGAGAGTGAGATAGTTAATAGGTCATGTGAGGCCGCTTTCAACACTAACGACTTGACCTCTACCTCTATTGTGTCTTCTCATTTGGTGCTAGGTCCCATCTATGATGACGCGCTGATTGTTGACGACTTCGTCCTACCCTTGGACAAGATGATGGCCATGGTGGAATATGATGCACCCCCACATGGTTCCATCAAGATGAAGATGACCACCATTTGGTCTTTCCCACCTCACCTACACCACTTGAGTGGAATGACAAAGGTAACATAGGTGAAGGTGATGCTCTAGTACCACTAGTGGACATTCTTGACGTTGATTGCTTGCATGATGTTGATCAACCTATTTCCATGCTTCACGCTAGTGTGACTTCCCCATGCAATGATTTACCCATTTATGATGAGTATGATGATTGCCATGTGGAGTCTATTAGTTGTGATGCCATGTTACATAGGATTTCTTGTGCTAATTCTCTCGGTCACATCATGTTTGCCAATCCGCTTGACTTGTCATATGCTATGCATGAGATCGACCACATGTCATATTTGCAATTTCTTCATAGTGACTATGCATATGCCATTAAGATTAACCCAATTTGCACTTATGGCATAGATGACCAGCCCATGGTTATTGGCATTTGTTTTTCTTGTGATGATATTGATATGCTCCCTTTGCATCATTTATCTCATATGCCATGCCATGAACACCTAGCTTCGGATATGCATTGTTTTGGATGTTGTCCATTTTCTCCATGTGATCTTTCCAATATTGCTCATGAGGAGACCCCCATAGTTTCCTCATACTTGTGTGCACCATATGCTTCCCATGAATAAACATGCTATTGATGTGCCATATACTTGCATTCTCAATTTGTGTCCCCATCGTGTTATACACAATAACTATTATTTCATGATGGATGACATGTTCTTATACCATGCATCAAATTTCTTTGAGCGATGCTTATCTTGTGCTAACTCTCACGTGCACATACACATCATGATGGATGATGTGTACATTTACCACACACACAATCTCTTTCGTTTGTGTCTCTTTTGTGTAGGTACCCACGAATTCTTATCAACCTCGCAATCCCATGAGTTGACAAAATGAGCTCTAGAGAGCAATGATGACTTGGGATTCCATGGATTGTCTTTCCCACTGCTCTCTTCGCGCAAAGACTTCATGCATTTCTTCTCCTCGGCTCTCACCTGGCTATGGGTTATTGTCCATTACATATTATATGCCCATCTTGCCATGTTCACTTTGCATGATATGCTCATTACTATGCCTTTGCCATACATTCGTGACCCATACTTTGCATTACACATGATGATTGATTCTCATACTTGTATGTGTATATGCAAGCTTGGTGGAGATATCACTTGTTATTGCCATGTCTGCTTTGTGCCCCATGCCTATGATTATACTATGATCTTGCTTTGTATTCGTGCTTGCGATATGTCATGTGCATTGTCCATGCCTATTATTTGCTCACATGACATGATTGCCATGATTTCCTTTGGTATGTTGCATCTTCGCACTACTAGCTTGCACGACTTGATTACTATGAGTGATTGCCTTGTTGCATCACCGATGATTCATACTTGCTCATTTCATGCGGTTGATGACAACCATCTACATGCTTTGCTCATGATTGTTATTGCTTCTTGTCATATATCTCCATGTGTTGCGTTTATCATGCTAGATGATTTCCCATGTATCGAGTGCACCAATGATTTTAGTCTTGCTAATGAGATTGCCCCCATAGCATTCTCGCATATTTTGGAGATTTTGACATATTTTTTGTGAAGCATGCTTGTCTTACCTCTTTGCACCATATACCTAGTGCCATGAATATTGCCGTTGTTGCATCATATTATTCATGCACTTGTGCTTCTAATGGTTATGTGCAAGAAAACAGAACCATCATGATGGATGATGTGTTTATCTACCATGCGCATACGTTCTTTCTTTTGTTGTGTGCATGTGTAGGATACTTGGACTTCGTGTCAACTTCCACTTCACATGAGTTGACCACCCGAGCTCTTGAGAGCGAACCACCTTCTACCACAACAATTCTACATCGCACTTTCTTGTACTTCCGCATTGTGAAGGACGCACAAGGACATGCCTACAAGGTGACATCTTTCTTGAGCGTGGATATGACGGATCATACTACTTGTGTTGCTTGCACCATGAGACTTATTGTTCATCTTGGACCACTTGATTGCACACATGTTAGAGATCTTGCTTCGACTTGTCAATTTCACCGTTACATGCATCATGATATATATATATTCCTTGTGTGTTGCATCCAATTCTTGGATTACTTGCTCCTATCATATGTTTGGTTGCAACAATGTCATTTCTTCACATATGCCATGCCTCATTGATTGCCTCACGCATGATGAACAATTTCTCTTTCTTTTGTGTTGAGTGCCACACTATATTCACTACACCCTATGCACATTATGCTTGGATTGTCTTGCACTTGACCCATGTGTTTAGACACTTCATTTCTTTTGGTGTTGTGAATGATTCCTATGCCTACCATAGACCTTTCATTGAGCGCTTTGACCATGTTTGATATGATCTTGAGGTAGATGCTTATTCACTTATCCAACATATTTGCATCACTACCTCACATTTACATGCTTGTCCCCATGATATCTTTTCTTGTGCTCAATTTATGTGCTTATATGCCATGTCACAATCCTTTGTCACACCATATGCTTTGCATGATGCCGACAATTGTTTGGTGAATAACCTCTTGAATGCTTGGTTTTGCACTAACGTTAACCACATTTGTTTTTCCAAGTGTTTGTTGTCTTTACTCCTTTTGAAGAAATCACAAAACGATGCGACATTGGAGAGTGCCCATTTCGAGCTTCAAGATGACAACTACTTGGTGAACATCCACTTCTACACGGCGAAGCCATCTCTTTCCCATGGTGATTTGGTTTTCGATTTGAGGTCGGATCTTAGGGAGGGGAGATGATGCGGAGCGTCCTATGGACATCACCATGTCAAGAGTATGTTTGGCGAGTGACATGTGCGACATCTACTTCACATACCCAAAGGTGAATCATCTCCTTTACACGTGCTCACTTGACCCCTTCGAGGATGGTATACTACTTGACACTCCACTCGTGTGCATGCATAGGTATTGTCGGGACACTACGGACGACGAGGAGGAGTGCAAGCGCCAAGGTACAACTACACCATCCGCGAGGGAAGCCTGGAAGCGACGACGGAAGAAGACGGAGCTGTTGTTGCTACAACGGCCGGACATCCGGGCCAAGGGCCGGACATCCGGCGCCTGTGCAGCCGCCCAGGATCTGCACCAATAGAAGGCCAAGAGCTTCAGTGGCCGGACATCTGGCGCCAGCCCTGACATCTGGCGCCTCAGCAACGCCCGGACATCTGGCGACCAACCCCAGAAATCCGGCGACGCCTATCTAGAGAAGAACAGATTCGGCCATCGCCACGCCGGACATCCGGCCCGTTCCCCGGAGATCCGTCCCGTTCCCCGGACATCCGGCGTCTCGCGAACAGCTGGACATCCGCCCCCAGCCCGGACATCCGACGACTGCGTGCACGCAGAGTCGGGCCAAAGGCCCATGTATCCCTCTTTCCCACTTACCCCTTCGTGGCTTAGACTATATATACTACTCCCCCTCCTCCTAGTTAGGGTTAGCATTGGTTTAGCTCATTTTAGAGATAGAGCATTGCTCATCCATATCGGATCTACTCCAGGAGAGAGACCGCGGCCCCTCTATGGAGAAGATCCACCTTGGATTCAAGACCCCTCACGGGAAGATCCCCTTGTGGATTCAAGACCTCCTCACGGAGAAGAACCGGTTACCTCTTGTATCGTCCGTTGTTGACTTTGGATCTTGTATCTCTCTTTGTGTTTCGAGGATCTAGCGGATGTGTGATCATTCTTGTCGGTTTGAGTGTTCTCTCGTGTTTCCCCTCGTGATTCCCGTCGTTTTCCCCCTCGTGTTCTTCATGTTCATCGCAGGATCCGCTCCTTTCGTGAAAGATCGGGCCACTAGGGTTCTACCCTACATCACAGCAGCCTCAGCCCAGGCAAGGCCTCTTCCAGCCGCAGCCCACCTGGGCACTTACCTGTTCATCTCAGCCCACCAAGCCCCCCCCCCCTAGCGACAAAGAGTCATCTTCCTTTGTACGACGTGCATCCAGGGGGCCAAGTCGACGAGCTCGATGATTTGACGGCCGTCCGACGTCCCTATCTCCTATATAACATGTCCTAGCCCTAGCTCCATCCTCCCTCGACCCCTTCCACCCCTCTCCTTCCCTCGCCGCCACCAGGTAAGGCTAGCCCATGCCACGCTGTCGCCCTATCCGCCATGCTCGAGCTGAGCAAGAGCTCGAGCTCGGGATAGCCCCTCGTTGCGCCTCCGACTAACTCGGCCGCCGTGGAAAAGACCTCCAAGTTCCTATTCGTCCCCTGCCACCACGCACGCACGTCTACGGCCTCTGGATCGACTACCCCAACCTGTCTCCTACATCTTCTTCTACGCCTCGAAGCCCCGCCAAGCTTAGTGCTTCTTCATGTGGTGAGCTAGGTAATTCCCTTTTCATCCCAGCCTTTTCTCGTGCCCTCTAGTTGACCGTAGTCTTCGTCCTCGTCATGCCACTGTCGCGGCCCTGCTCTTGCTAAAGTGCAGTATTTTTTCTGTGGTGTTCTTGTTGTCAACAACAGCTCAAGCACCCCATTATGGATCCCCTAGCTGCACTCAGCCACGCCCTAGGTCACGCACACACACACACACACATGCCGCACTCCCTACCTGCCGCTCGCTCGCCTTGCCGTGCCATGCCATGGCCGGAGCCAAGCCATGCTCGTGCTCGAGCGCCCCAACACTCCGTTTGCATGCGCGTGATTGCACACACGCTCTCCTGTGAATCCCGCGTGCCCGCAGGGGCTCGACTGCTCCACTACTCACTGCTGTCGCTCACCGGCGCCGTCGCCTTCTCCCTTTCGCAAGTGGAGAAGAAGGCTTGACCTTTGTCAAGTTTCAAAAGAGGTGAGCTCTCCTTCATGCCATGAGCACGCACGTAGCCCAACTGGTCGCTGCTCATGCCCAGCACTAGGGAGACCTAGATTCGAGTCCGAGGCTTCACAAATTTTTGTTGTGGCCATTTATTTTTGTCAGTGTGACACTGACACCTTGGCCTCACTGTCATACACACGCACGAGAGACCTACTATCATACACACATGCACACAACCCCCTCCTTTTCTTTATGTTTTCACATTTTCTAGAAATTCCATTTCTGGAAAGTGGCACATTTCCATTTCCGGCAAGTCGAAATCTGGACATTCTAGGTCTGGCAGATTCGTTTTCTATCCATTTCCATTTTAGGAAGGATATGACATATAGCAATTGTAAGCATTTTCATACAGCAACAAATACATATTATATATCATTTTTTGTCTAGAAGAATCCAAATAATCCATTGGTGGCATTAGTTTTGGCATTTCAGCAAATTTGGAGCATGTCATATTTACACAACTCACTGTTTTGTTATTTTTGTGTGAATTATTGCAATCGTCATATGAGTAATGTTTCTACATGAATTGGAGCATAATCATGGCATATTACCGATAGAGTTTAGTTAATGCCAATATATGCACTGAGGTGACTGCCACAAGCTTGTTAACATGCTCAGATAATATTGTTGTTTCCTACTTGTTGAAATCTGCAAAGTCTGATACTGACAGAATTAAAACCTGTTGTGTTTCCATGATGTTTCCCACTAATCTATAACTTTTCTGAACATGATCATTAAACATTGTTTGTTATGCATTACCAATACATTCATGCCATACCTTTTGTTTCCATGCAAAACTACCATAGCTTAACTTAAACTTGCTCTAATGATGCCATATTAATATACCAGTTTGCTCTTAATAATATGTTGCAACTTGTGAGTTCATTTTTAATTAATACATGCATCATATGTTTTTGCACCAATGTACATCTTGAAATATGCCAGGCATACTATAGTTGCATATCCTTTTTGAGCACACTGGATTCCTATTGTGGACAGATTTGCATTGCATAATGTTTTGCTCACCGTTTGAGCAATAGGTCATGTTGATGTTATGGACAGATTTGCATTGCATAGTGTTTTGCTCACCGTTTGAGCTCGATGCACCGTTTCTAATGATCATTATATGGATTTCAACAAAAATCTTCCAATCTCTCCAGTGGCATACTCGGATCACCAAGACTCTACCCATAACCATTTTGTCTTCAATGATTCCCTCCTGTTGACGTATCCCTCATTCCGGTAGTACCATAGCTCCATTCTTAACGTTCTTCATATGAATTCATGGTTAGAGTTGCATGTAGAATATGTTCTTTGCCATGCCATGCTTGTTTGTTCATTGGATGCTTGTTCTTCTTATGGGTAGTACCAGGAGATGAGTTTGAATCCGAGGACCCTATTGAGTACGTTCACGAGGAGAAAGGTTTCGATACCACTGAGGATATTTTAGGCAAGATGATCATTACCCCTGATATCACTTCTATCTTTACTTTCTAGTTGTTTTGTTCCTATTGCTATGTCGCGCTACCTACCACTTGTCTGCCAGCCTCCTAAATTGCCATGATAAGCCTCTAACCCCACCAACCTTGATGAGGACATCAATACCATTGTTACACCCACAGCCCCTGCTGCTATACATACTGGACCGATTACTAGAGCTCGCGCACGCCAATTGAATTACCAGGTACTTTCGTTTCTTGGTAACGATTCTAATGTTCATGAGAATATGATGCTGCCTAAATTGGATACATTTGTTTTGCTTACAAATGAAGGGCCTAGCTTGGGCAAGAAAGATGAACTTTGGAGAAAGTTCAAGCATGGAGATGATGGCATGCACAAGGGGAACAAGAACGGAGTTACAAGTGATGATTCCAGGACTTTGAAGCCACCATAATGAGTGCATGAAGCATGGGACGAAATATACAAGATGCCACTTCATAAATTTCGTCCAGAGGCTATTTTAGGTGCTACGCCACCTTATTATTGGGCCAGGCCCATGTATTTTCGAAGTACTTAAGTATAGGCTATTTTTAGAGTCCGTATGTGTGGGGAAACAAGAGTTAGGGTTGGTTTCGGACCCCTCCACCAAGGGCCACGAAATTCCCCCTCCCTCCTCCATATATACAGCCCTTAGGGCATCGTTTAGACTTTGGGTTTTGTTTAGAATAAAAGTTCGCCATAGCTGCAACTTCGCGTACTTCGTTTGTGTTCAACGACCAGACCAAGGCGTCACAGAACCCCACCTTGATCAATAAAGTTTTCATCTTATATTCGCAATATCCAGATTGCAATCTCAGTTTCTTGCTTGTGCTTCGTTTGCTTGCAGGAAACAGACCCTCGTGGTCAGGTTGATCGTGCTCCGGCGTGGTCAATAATCCTCGGAAGTTGGTTTAGCGATTGCTAAGGCGCGACGTCTCGCACGTTCGTAGTCGGATCGTCAAGGCCGACTCCCACAGAAAACGATAGCCACCATCTCATCGAAACATCGGGACACCTTTGCCTCTATCAAGTGGTATCAGATTTCCAGGTTGCTCGGTGAGATTTTACAGTTTTTCGTAGATTAGATCGAGTCTGTTCTTCATACCTACAGTCCACGAAAAAGCCACAAAAAAAATTAGGGTTAGTTCATCATATCCGAACCAATCTGAGCCTTTGCATATTCTTTTTAGGGTTTTTGCTTTGTTGAATTTGCGGTTGCATCGTCGTGTCAAGTTGCTGGTCTGTGAGTCTAGTCTTTTAGAGTTTCGAGGTTTGGTCATAAGTTGTCACGCCGCCACCGCACCATCATCATCGCCTTGCCATCTACCACCATTGCTTATCCGCCACCGCTCTGAATCCGTATCCATATACCACCACCAATCTGTATCCATATACCACCACCAATCTGTATCCATATACCACCACCGCTACCATACGCCACCACCGCTGCCATATACCACAACCATATATCCACCACCGATCCGAGTTCTTCTCATATTAGGTTTGTTTTTGAGATCAATCTAAATTCCGATTCGTGTTTCCTTGCCTGCGTAGGTCTCGAAAAAAAAGAGTCTGGAGACCCCCGAGCAGTTTTTAGGCCAAAATTTTGGCGACCAAAAATATTTTTTCCCTATCCTATTTTTAGGCTTTTCTGAGTTTTTTGAGCCACGTGCCATCATAGTGATTTTTTGTCACACTTTTTCATCGTCGCTGCCCTGATTTCCAAAAAAAGTAAAAAAAAATTTCGTGCCCATCCTATCAGTTTGATGAGGGAAGAGTTTTGAGACACTCGCTATTATAGTGATTTTTCGCAAAAAAAAGAGGAGCGCAAAAAAAGAGCGAAAAAAATTCCAGAGTGTGTTTTTCCCTTTTTTACGTGCAGCGCCGTGATTTTGTTAGTGTTCTAGGCTCGCGTCTCTAGCACGGTCTAGCCTAGGACCAGCATAGTACCGTCGTTGAGCGTTTATTCAACTTTGCATCTCTGAATTGATTATTGCTGACCCCTTTTGCTACCATATTATAAGCCTTCCTAGCTCCACATATATCTATGTCGTGCGTTTGACTCTCCCTAGTAATCGCTCTATCCAAGCTTTGAGAGTTTTGACTACGACGGTTGCCGATCACCGCCTGCTGCTGGGTAAGAACAGGTAAGAATTTGAGATTTGCTTGACGGATTTGTGACACTCCACCACCGCCGTTTTCTAGTAGTCTGTAGGTTCATATTCTTGTGTGTTTCTATTGCTACTAACCATGGCAGGATCACAACCCAACGCGATTGACTGGGAGAACATGACGAACAAAGAGTTACATGATAAGTTTCAGCAAATGATGAGTGGACAGGTGGAAGATGTGCTAAACAGATTTGAAGAGGCCATGGAGAAGACATTTGAAACAAAGCTCGATAACAAGTTTGCTGAATTGCTTTCGCGTTTTCCACCACCGGCTGCTCCTGCCGCACCTCTGCACCAACAGCAACAACACCGACTACCTCCACGTCGGGAAACAACCCTCTGCCGAGCAAGCCGTGTCCCTCTTCAGCCTGGCCAAATTGCTGGTGCTGCTGTTGATACTTCTGTGGCTCCTGCTGCTGATGTGGAGGAGGATGATTATGTGGGAGATTACGAGGATGAGGTTGATCAAAATCAGAACTACGTGCAACCACCAGCACCACAACCACCAGGTCGTCTACATGCAAATAATGGCAATGTTAGGGCTCCCACCTCAGATACGAGATCATGACCATCTCCCTAAACTGAAATTGAATATTCCACCATTTGAGGGTAGATATGTTCCTGATATATATCTTACTTGGGAGTTAGAAACTGAACAACGATTTACATGTTTACAATATCCTAAGGAGAGACGTGTTCCTGCTGCTGTTTGTGCTTTCACTAGTTTTGCATGTGTTTGGTGGTCTGAACATTGTAGATTATATCCTATTCCACCTACTTGGGCTGCTTTGAAAACTGCTATGCGTACTCGTTGGGTTCCACCATATTATCAACGTGAATTACTTCAAAAATTGCAGCGATTAAGACAAGGAAAAAATTCTGTAGAAGAATATTATCAGGAATTGCAAACTGGCATGATTAGATGTGGTATTGTTGAGGAGAATGAAGCTATGCTTGCACGTTTTATGGGTGGATTAAATAGAGAGATTCAGACCATTCTAGAATATAAGGAGTATACTAATATCACTCGTTTATTCCATCTTGCTTGTAAAGTTGAACGTGAAGTGCAGGATCGACAGGCATTGGCGCGGACTAACTTTTCTAAAGGTCGACCTTCATCATGGACACCACGTGCATCATCTACTTCCACACGTTCTGCTACACCGGCACCTCCGTCGGCTGCCACCTACAACCGTGACACAATAAAGCAGGCACAATCACCACTATCTGCCAAGAGCACACCTTCTGGGCCTGCAAAGAGCTCTTCTTCATCCATGGCATCAACAGGGCAAACACATAATATTATTTGTCGACGTTGCAAGGGTGGAGGTCATCATGCGAGAGAATGCCCATCTAAGCGTGTGATGATTGTTACTAAGGATGGTGGGTATGAGTCCGCTAGTGACTATGATGAGGAGACTTTGGCTCTTATTACATGTGACGAACACCGTGGAGACGATTCTGATCATGAGACGCAATACATGGCTCCTGAAGATGCTGACAGGTATGAATGTTTAGTTGCTCAACGTGTTTTGAGTGTGCAGGTTACACAAGCTGAGCAAAATCAGAGGCATAATTTGTTCCATACAAAGGGAGTTGTGAAGGAACATTCTGTTCGCGTGATCATAGATGGAGGGAGTTGCAATAACTTGGCTAGCATGGAGATGGTGGAGAAGCTATCTCTCACCACAAGACCACATCCACATCCTTACTACATCCAATGGTTCAACAAGAGCGGCAAGGTTAAGGTAACACGTACTGTTCGTGTGCATTTTAGTATCTCTACATATGCTGATTATGTTGATTGTGATGTGGTACCTATGCAAGCATGTTCCTTATTACTTGGTCGACCATGGCAATTTGATAAAAATTCTATACACCATGGTAGAAACAATCAGTATACTCTTGTTCATAACGATAAAAATATTACTTTGCTTCCTATGACTCCTGATTCCATTTTGAAAGATGATATTAATAGAGCTAATAAAGCAAAACAGGAGAAAAATAAGAGTGAAAATCAGATTGTGGCAAAAGAATTTGAGCAACAAATGCAGCCTAATAATAAACAATCTAGTGTTGCTTCTGAAATTAAATTGAAAAGTGCATGTTTACTTGCCACCAAATCTGATATTGATGATCTAGATTTTAGCAAATCTGTTTGCTATGCTTTTGTGTGCAAAGAGGCATTATTTTCATTCGAGGACGTGCTTTCCTCTTTGCCTCCTGCTGTCACTAACATTTTGCAGGAGTTCGCTGACATCTTTCAACAAGACGTGCCACCAGGATTACCACCTATTCGAGGGATTGAGCATCAAATTGACTTAATTCCCGGTGCATCATTACCCAACCGTGCACCATACCGTACCAATCCAGAGGAGACGAAGGAGATTATGCGTCAAGTACAAGAACTGCTCGACAAAGGTTATATACGCGAATCCCTTAGTCCTTGTGCTGTTTCTATCATTTTAGTGCCGAAAAAGGATGGTACGTCGCGTATGTGCGTTGATCGTAGAGGCATTAATAATATTACTATTCGTTATCGTCATCCTATTCCTAGGCTAGATGACATGCTTGATGAATTGAGTGGCTCTACAATATTCTCCAAAGTTGATTTGCATAGTGGATACCATCAAATTCGTATGAAATTGGGAGATGAATGGAAAACAACATTTAAAACTAAGTTTGGATTATATGAGTGGTTAGTCATGCCTTTTGGGTTAACTAATGCACCTAGTACTTTCATGAGGTTAATGAACGAAGTTTTACGTGCTTTCATTGGACGATTTGTGGTAGTTTACTTTGATGACATATTGATTTATAGCAAATCTTTGGAGGAACATTTGGAACATTTACGTGCTGTTTTTATTTCTCTACGTGATGCACGTTTGTTTGGTAACCTTGGAAAGTGCACCTTTTGCACCGACCGAGTATCTTTTCTTGGCTATGTTGTTACTCCACATGGAATTGAAGTTGATAAAGCCAAGATTGAAGCTATTGAGAGTTGGCCGCAGCCCAAAACGGTCACACAAGTGAGGAGTTTCCTTGGCCTCGCTGGTTTCTATAGGCGTTTTGTGAGAGATTTCAGCACCATTGCTGCACCTCTCAACGAGCTTACAAAGAAGGATGTGTCTTTTGTTTGGGGTACCGCATAGGAAGAAGCCTTCACGGTATTGAAAGATAAGTTGACACATGCTCCTTTACTTCAACTACTTAATTTTAATAAGACTTTTGAGCTTGAATGTGATGCTAGTGGAATTGGATTAGGAGGTGTGTTATTACAAGATGGCAAACCTGTTGCATACTTTTCCGAAAAATTGAGTGGGCCTAGTCTGAACTATTCTACTTATGATAAAGAATTATATGCTCTTGTTCGGACCTTAGAAACATGGCAACATTATTTATGGCCCAAGGAATTTGTTATACATTCTGATCATGAATCTTTGAAACACATTAAAAGTCAAGCAAAACTGAACCGTAGACATGCTAAATGGGTTGAATTCATTGAGACTTTCCCTTATGTCATTAAACACAAGAAGGGTGAAGAAAATGTTATTGCTGATGCATTGTCTCGTCGTTATACTATGATTTCACAACTTGACTTTAAAATATTTGGTTTGGAGACCATCAAAGATCAATATGTTCATGATGTTGAATTTAAAGATGTATTGCAGAATTGTAAGGAAGGGAGAACTTGGAACAAGTTTGTTCTTAACGATGGATTTGTGTTTTGTGCTAAAAAGCTATGCATTCCAGCTAGCTCCGTTCGTCTTTTGTTGTTGCAGGAGGCGCATGGAGGAGGATTAATGGGACACTTTGGCGTCAAGAACATGGAGGATATACTTGCTACACATTTCTTTTGGCCAAAGATGAGACGGGATGTTGAGCGTTTTGTTGCTCGCTGCACTACATGTCAAAAAGCTAAGTCACGACTCAATCCTCATGGTTTATATATGCCTTTGCCTGTACCTAGTGTTCCTTGGGAGGATATATCTCTGGACTTTGTTTTAGGTTTACCTCGAACAAAGAAGGGGAGGGATAGCATATTTGTTTTCGTGGATAGGTTCTCGAAAATGGCACACTTTATACCATGTCATAAAAGCGATGATGCTGTTAATGTTGCTGATTTGTTCTTTCGTGAAATTATTCGCTTGCATGGTGTGCCAAATACTATTGTTTCAGATCGTGATACTAAATTTCTTAGCCACTTTTGGAGATGTTTATGGGCTAAGTTGGGGACTAAGCTGCTTTTTAGTACTACTTGTCACCCCCAAACTGATGGACAAACTGAAGTAGTCAATAGAACATTGTCTACTATGCTTAGGGCTGTTTTGAAGAATAACAAGAAAATGTGGGAAGAATGCTTGCCTCATATTGAATTTGCTTATAATCGTTCATTTCATTCTACTACTAAGATGTGCCCTTTTGAAATTGTGTATGGTTTCCTACCTCGTGCACGTATTGATTTGTTGCCTCTTCCATCTTCGGAGAAGGTTAATTTTGATGCTAAAGAACGTGCTGAATTGATTTTAAAAATGCATGAGTTAACTAAGGAAAACATTGAGCGTATGAATGCTAAATATAAACTTGCTGGAGATAAGGGTAGAAAAAATGTTGTGTTTGCACCTCGAGATCTTGTTTGGTTACATTTGCGTAGGGATAGATTTCCTAATTTGCGCAAATTAAAGCTAATGCCACGTGCTGATGGTCCTTTTAAGGTGTTAGAGAAAATAAATGATAATGCATATAAACTTGAGCTGCCTGCAGATTTTGGGGTTAGTCCCACTTTTAACATTGCAGATTTGAAGCCTTATTTGGGTGAGGACGATGAACTTTCGTCGAGGACGACTTCATTTCAAGAAGGGGAGGATGATGAGGACATCAATACCATTGTTACACCCACAGCCCCTGCTGCTATACATACTGGACCGATTACTAGAGCTCGCGCACGCCAATTGAATTATCAGGTACTTTCGTTTCTTGGTAACGATTTTAATGTTCATAAGAATATGATGCTGCCTAAATTGGATACATTTGTTTTGCTTACAAATGAAGGGCCTAGCTTGGGCAAGAAAGATGAACCTTGGAGCAAGTTCAAGCATGGAGATGATGGCATGCGCAAGCGGAACAAGAACGGAGTTACAAGTGATGATTCTAGGACTTTGAAGCCACCATAATGAGTGCATGAAGCATGGGAGGAAATATACAAGATGCCACTTCATAAATTTCGTCTAGAGGCTATTTTAGGTGCTGCGTCAACTTATTATTGGGCCAGGCCCATGTATTTTCGAAGTACTTAAGTATAGGCTGTTTTTAGAGTCCGTATGTGTGGGGAAACAAGAGTTAGGGTTGGTTTTGGACCCCTCCACCAAGGGCCACGAAATTCCCCCTCTCTCCTCCATATATACAGCCCTTAGGGCGTTGTTTAGACTTTGGGTTTTGTTTAGATTAAAAGTTTGCCATAGCTGCAACTTCGCGTACTTCGTTTGTGTTCAACAACCCGACCAAGGCGTCACAGAACCCCACCTTGATCAATAAATCTTTCATCTTATATTCGCAATATCCAGATTGCAATCTCAGTTTCTTGCTTGTTCTTCGTTTGCTTGCAGGAAACAGACCCTCATGGTCAGGTTGATCGTGCTCCAGCGTGGTCAATAACCCTCGGAAGTTGGTTTAGCGATTGCTAAGGCGCGACGTCTCGCACGTTCGTAGTCGGATCGTCAAGGTCGACTCCCACAGAAAACGATAGCCACCATCTCATCGAAACATCGGGACACCTTTGCCTCTATCAAACCTAACAAACGGTTAAAAAAACCCTAGCAAACCGTTGTTTGGCTATGTTACCGCTTTCTCAGCCCCTCTTATATGTTGCTAGTTGTTGTTGTGGTGTAGTTTATTCCATGATGGGACATATCATGGGATATCACAATATCTCTTATTTAATTAATGCATCTATATATTGGTAACTGGTGGAACACTTGGCCTTTTTGCCTGGTGTTTTGTTCCATTCTTGTCGCCCTAGTTTCCGTCATACTGGTGTTATGTTCCTTGATTTGCGTTCCTTACATGGTCGGGGTTTATGGGGCCCCCTTGATAGTTCGCTTTGAATAAAACTCTTCCAGCAAGGGCCAACTTTGGTTTTACCATTTGCCTAATAACAACTAAAATTTGCATGGGGGTAATTAACCCGATGATTCTTAATCAACAAACCGGACCATTGCTCCTCATGAGTGTTGGTCCAAAAGGGGTGGCCCGCAGGTCCAAAACGGCGAAACTTGAGCTCTAGTTTTACTCGTAGCTTGTCCCATCCGATCATGGCCTGACATGAGATACGCGCGGCTCCTGTCGGGGTGTCGGCACATCAGGAGGTATTGCTGGTTTTGTTTTACCATTGTCAAAATGTCTTGTGCACCGGGATTCCAAGCTTGATCGGGGTGTCCCGAGATGGAGATTTTCCTCCACGGTTCGTGAGAGCTTGTAATGGACTAAGTTGGGACACCCCTGCATGGTTTAATCTTTTTGAGAGCCGTTCCCGCGGTTATGGGCAACATGGAAATTTATGATATCCGGTTGTAGTGAACCTGACACCAAATTCAAATAAAATACATGAACCGCATGTGGAACCATGATTATCTCTTTTCGACAAAGTTTGGGAAGAGAACGTGGTGGGGTTATGATTGCAACGTAAGTAGTTCAGGATCAATTCTTGATCATTACCAGTTTGGGACCATTATGCGTAGTCTCTCTTCTTATTCTTGTACTCGTAAGTTAGCCACTTAAACCTGCTTAGTGCTTGCCGCAACGTCACCACTTACCCATGCCATACCCATTTAAGCTTTGTTAGTTTTGACACAGTGGGTAATGAGATTGCTTAGTCCCCGTGGCTCACAGATTACTACAAACAAAGTTGCAGGTACCACTGATACAGACATAGGTGATGCAACCGAGCTCCAGTGGGAGTTTAACGAGGATCGTGGGTGTTTCAACGTCTCGTCTCCAGACGATTAGTAGTCGCTCTTAGTCAGATAGATCTCGGGATCTGTAGCAGGGCTGGTTATGTCATTTTTGTTGGGTAACGTTGCATGGAAAACAAAAAATTTCTATGCACACGCAAGATCTATTCATGGAGATGCATAGCAACGAAGGGGGAGAGTGTGTCTAGATACCCTCTGTCGGTGTCAAAACCGGCGGATCTCGGGTAGGGGGTCCCGAACTGTGCGTCTAGGCGGATGGTAACAGGAGACAAGGGACATGATGTTTTTACCCAGGTTCGGGCCCTCTCGATGGAGGTAAAACCCTACTCCTACTTGATTAATATTGATGATATGGGTAGTACAAGAGTAGATCTACCACGAGATCAAGGAGGCTAAACCCTGGAAGCTAGCCTATGGTATGATTGTTGTATAATGAAGTTGTCCTACGGACTAGAACCCTCCGGTTTATATAGACACCGGATAGGGTTAGGGTTACACAGAGTCGGTTACAATGGTAGGAGATCTTGAATATCCGCATCGCCAAGCTTGCCTTCCACGCCAAGGAAAGTCCCATCCGGACACGGGACGAAGTCTTCAATCTTGTATCTTCATAGTCCTGGAGTCCGGCTGAAGGTATAGTCCGGCTACCCGAGCACCCCCTAATCCAGGACTCCCTCAGTAGCCCCTGAACCAGGCTTCAATGACGACGAGTCTGGCGCGCAGATTGTCTTCGGCATTGCAAGGCGGGTTCCTCCTCCAAGTCCTTCAAGAAGATTTTAAACACCAAGGATAGTGTCCGGCTTTGCAAAATAAGTTTCCCCATATTGCCATAGAGAGAATAATATCAACACAAATCTAATCTGCTGACGCATTCCGCAACGTGACATCATACTACGGCCAAGTCCTTTACTCGAATCGTTTTTACTTTTCCACCTCAGCACGTTTAGCGAGGCGGTTTCCTTGGCACGTCTTGTCAAAGCAGAGATCGTGTGCCCCCTTTTACGGGATTCTCATCAATACGGACGTGGGTAACCCAACTGCGCCATTTATCACGGCGCTTGGGAGGCAAGCGAGTTTTACTAGGCTGGTGGGGACGCACAACCGCATCCACCCATATAAGGGGATAAGGATCCACCTTTTTACCTACGCCTTCTTCCTCCTTTGCCTATCCATCTCCTGCGCACTCGAGCTCCAGCGCCCAAGCCCGCGCTTCCTACCTCAACCTCCTCCAGCAATGTCCGGAGCGGGAGGCAAGTGGATGGTCTCCTCCGTCACGGAGGGCCATGTCAAAAAGCTAAGGAAGGCCGGATACTTGTCCAAGGACATCGCGCACTGGCTTCCCGAGGAAGGGCAGCTTCTCCCCACCCCAAGGCCCCATGAGAGGGTAGTATTCCTTCCCCACTTCCTCCGCGGACTGGGTTTCCCACTCCACCCATTTGTCCGGGGGCTCATGTTCTACTATGGCCTGGATTACCACGATCTGGCCCCGAACTTCGTCCTCAACATCTCGGCGTTTATCGTCGTGTGCGAGGCTTTCCTCCGCATCCGCCCCCATTTCGGCCTCTGGCTCAAGACCTTCAACGTCAAGCCCAAGGTGGTGCGCGGCAGCCAGGCGGAGTGCGGAGGCGCCATGGCGGGCAAGATGGCCAACGTCCTATGGCTCGAGGGCTCCTTCATGGAGACCCTGAAGGGGTGGCAATCATGGTGGTTTTACATCACCGTGCCGCGCGATCCGAAATGGATCGCAGCCCCCGAGTTTCGATCCGGACCCCACACGCGGCTTATGTCCTAGAAAGAGACGGGCCTGTCGTGAGGCGATGAAAAAGAGGTGATCGGATTGCAGACATGCATCCAGTCCCTGGTGAGTAAGCCGATTAAAACTTGTCAATGTAGTCCAGGTTATGCTCGTCCGCCGGATCCTCCCGTGTCAACAACGGGGCTTTAATCTGTGGGAGTTCGACCCGGCGCAGCACCAAACCCTTAACCGGCTCTTCGACACGACGTATGAAGACGTCTGGAAGGTGCTAACCAAAGGCGCCGAGGCTCCCACATCTGCTTCCGAGGACCGCGGATACAGCTCACAGCGTCACGCTAGCGAGGTAAGCTATTTTCACCTTTTACAGGATGTTAAGTTTCTTCATAGTTTGACTCTATGTGGGATCTAAACTCCCTCACCTTTGGCAGGCTTGGCAGGCGCAGTCCGGATCGATTAACTGTCCGGCTCCCTTGCCCGAAGACCCAACCCCTGCTCTCCTAGTGAAGCTGCTGGTTCCGGCGCCTTATGTGGTGCCGGAGAAGAAGGCCAATAGGAAGAAGGCCACGGGGACTCGAAAGAGTACATGTAATGTGGTGGTGTCGGACTCATCATCCGACGAGTCCGAGACGCTCTCCTCCCGTGAGAACGAGGAGGAGGAAGAAGAACACTCTCCCCCTCCAGCGGGGGGAGGAAAGAAAAGGAAGGCCGCCCCAACGGGGGAGGCCGAACGGTCCAGGAAGAGGAAGACCCCTCCGCCGAACTACTCCCTCGACACCGAAGAGGACGAAGAGGAGTGGCTAGATAGGGCCAAGCGTCCGGCGAAATCGTAAGTATTCGGATATCAGAGTAACGCATGACGTTCCTTTGTTGCACAGCCTTCCCTAATGTCGAACATAATTATGCAGCCCGCCCCGGGCCGAACTCAACGAGTCGTCGAGCGGCTCCCTGGATTCATCGGACGTGAACTCAGTTCCGCCCGCTGTCTCCCCCCGCACTGCGGATGACGCCGAAGTGGCGTCGCAACGAGCTCCGGGGCAGGAGGAGGTGGTCCTGGAGGAGCCGCAAGGCGACCTCCCGGACTCCAGGAGTAAAGGGGACAAGACCCCCTAGGGCTCCAAGTCCGGCTTTGTGCCGGACACCGCGCCGGAATCTTCAACAGTTCCGGACTGCGGTAGGCGAACTCCTTCCAAGAGGAGCAAGCCTTCTGAGCCGGCAGCCTCCGTCCAACCGGAGGTGCCGGACAATCTGCTGGAGGTGCTTGACGGTGCCTCCATCGATGAGGAGCACCGTACTATTATGAGTACGGTGATCCAGAAGGTTCAGTCCGCCAAGAGCGGACTAAGTGAAGCTTGCGCTAGCCTTCTAATAGGCTTCGAGGTAAGTAAAAAATATGTAAGAATATAACCGCATAGACAGTAGCCCCTGATGCTCTATTTGGCGTTCGAAAAGAAAATCCCAATAGAGGATCTATTAAATTTCGCAGGAGTCTAACAACAAAGAGTCAATATGCGTATGCAGGCTTCGCTGCTAGCCACTGCCGCACTGACTGCGGAGGTGGGTGCCCTGAAACAGGGACTCGAGCGGACCGAGAAGGAGCTCGGCCTTGCCAAGCGGCAGCTCGAGGAGAAAGAAGGTAAGAAATACCTTACAGAAAAAGTGCCTATAAAAAGACGTGATTGCAAAAAATAACAGGATTGTACTGCTTATTGTAGGGGCCACAACTAAGGTGGCGACCCTCAAGCAGGCGCTGTCCGAGGCCGAAAAGAAAGCGGCCACGGAGCGCACCGAGCGAGAGAAACTTGAGGCCCGGGTCGGCGAGGTGCAGCAAGAGTTTCAGGCTCTCATGAAAAAACATGAGAGTCTGGAGCTTGAGTCAAAGACGCAAGCGTCCGAGCTCGCGGCGGCCCTTGAGACTGCCAAGTCTGCCAAGGCCGAAGCCCAAAAGGCCCTCCAAGAGTTGGAGGAGATGAAAAAGATAGCAACGGATAAGGCATTCTTTATGCAAAGCAGAAATATAAAAGTAAACTACTTGTTACTTACCCGAATCCGGAGCTCTCCAGGGGCATTCGCAGATCTTCCCCGCAGCGTATCCGACGGCGCTGCATTCTACCAAGCTGAAGAGGGCAGCTCGATGGAGAAGGTGTTCTGGTCTCAGTATGCTGAGGCCGGACACCCTGTGCCCTTGAGCGACCAGCTGAAATAGCTGGTCGAGCTCCACAAGGTGGCCGAACAGGCCATGAAGGGCTTCATAGTTCGGCTGTGGCCTGGAGAGGCCCTGCCTGGGAGGTACTTCGGTCTGGTGCGGCGGCTGGTGGAGGCCTGTCCAAGGCTCGAGGTCATCAAGCGCTCTGTCTGCATCGAAGGTGCCCGTAGGGCCCTTGGCCGTGCAAAGGTGCACTGGGGTAAGCTGGACGGTGAGAAGCTTGTTAGGGACGGGCCGCCGCCAGGGAAGGAGCATCGCAAGCCCGAGAACTACTATAAGGATGTTCTTGCGGGTGCCCGCCTTGTGGCGGGTGAGTGTACCAAGGATGTAATTTGTGAATGAACTCGCTCGTGTTTATCCTGTGCGCTGAAAACTTGTTCATATGCGCTAAGCAATGCTTGTTGAATTTAAAATATTACTTTCTATGCGGCCGTTTATCAAAGAATTGAGAGATGGCCAGTCGTCGGCTTCTGCCCCCATGCCACTAGTGCTGGGGTGTTCGGGATAAACCTGAGCACTCTTTTCCCATAGTTGGGTCCTTCGAGGGAGGCGCTCAGCGCAACGAACCAGGCAATCGGACTATAATGCTTGAACACTCTCACTTAGCCATAGAACTCTATAATTTTAAATTTGGGCGAAGCCCCTAGTTCGGAAGACCGAGTTCGGGGCGCTATCCACGCCTTGGCCGGACAAAGCCGGCTCCTCGCTCGAAGCGGCATAAGTCTTTAGGGACTCGAAAAACCTCTCGAACAGCGACCGGTCTCTTGCCTCATCATGACAGTCAGTTTTAGCTTTCTCCACTGAGGTGCTTAACCCAGCTCAACTGGGCACAATCGCAGTGGTTCTCCTAGTGCTACCTTATCCGATATAGCGGAACGTAAGGCACCAAAACATAGGAGCCGGGCAAACCCAACTATTGACCCAAATCATGGTTCGGAGCCGATGCATATAGTGCTATAAGTTCGGGGTGCCGCACTTGTGAAAGTGTACGGGCTTCTCACACCATATTGAGGGGTACTGAAGCCCCTGGCGTGTTTGCCGTACCATGGTGTACGGGTGCAACATGTCATTTAATAAACATATATATGAAAGGAGGATAATGCAAAAAATAGACAAAAAGCTATGCATTGTTAATAGAAAGGCTGCTATCAAAGCAGAACGATACAAGTAGTGCGATAAGCAAAAGATATTGGGCTATTTAACATGTCCTGGCCAGGAGCAGGCCGCGGAATTGTATGCCAAAACAGGTATACTGCTCGTAACAGAGACCACCTGGGAGTTCCATAATGCGGCATGGCTTGTCTGCTTCCCTGGATCTTGCATCGTTTGTGCGGCAGTTGAATTGCCGAACAGGTCATCCGAAGTATGGAGTCCTGAAAGTAAGAGAAAATTAAAAAAAGAATTCGGCAGCCCCTAGTACGTTTCAAGCCGTATTTTGGGTTTGCCGTTATTGTGCCCCTTCCCCTGCGCCCATGGTATTTCAAGAGCGTAGTTATGTACGCGAGGCACTGGTTTCGCTATGTCGTGTGGGCTGGAGTTGGGGCCGCATTGCTACGCCTGCTCAGAACGTGCCAGGCGGTCTTGTTGTAGGTTACTCCGGGCGCGCTTGGCAGTGTCTGGCTTTTTAACGGCCGAACTGGAGAATTGCCTAAGAAGGCTGCTTTGTACTTCCGCTGCGAGGGCCACCGTGTGCTCCTCCGTACGGAGGGAGCGTTCAGTGTTTCCATTGACCGTGATTACTCCTCGAGGGCCTGGCATCTTGATCTCGAGATATGCGTAGTGCGGTACCGCATTGAACTTTGCAAATGCGGTTCGCCCGAGCAGGGCATGATAGCCACTGCGAAACGGGACTATATCAAAGATTAACTCTTCGCTTCGGAAATTGTCCGGGGACCCGAAGACCACTTCAAGTGTTACTGAGCCTGTACAGTTGGCCTCTAACACCTGGTATAACGCCTTTAAAGGTCGTTTTTGTGGGCTTAATCCTCGAGGGATCTATGCCCATTTTCCGCACTGTATCCTGGTAATGCAGGTTCATGCTACTTCCGCCGTCCATGAGGACTCTTGTGAGATGAAATCCGTTGATAATTGGGTCGAGAACCAATGCGGCGAAGCCGCCGTGACGGATTCTAGTGGGGTGGTCCCTTCGATCAAAAGTGATCGGGCAGGAGGACCATGGGTTGAACTTTGGGGCGACTGGCTCCATCGCGTATACGTCCCGTAGCGCACGCTTCCGCTGCCTCTTGGGAATGTGGGTTGCGTATATCATGTTCACCGTCCGCACTTGTGGGGGAAAACCCTTCTGTCCACTGTTGTTCGGCGGCCTGGGCTCCTCCTCGTCATCGCTATGCAGCCCCTTGTCTTTATTTTCGGCTCTTAGCTTGCCTGCCTGCTTGAACACCCAACAATCCTGTTGGTGTGATTGGCTGGCCTTTTGGGGGTGCCATGTATCTGGCACAAGCGGTCGAGTATTCGGTCCAAACTGGACGGGCCCTGAGTATTCTTTTTGAATGGCTTTTTCCGCTGACCGGATTTATAGCCTCTGAATCCGGCATTAACTGTCGTGTCTTCATTGCTGTCGCTGCTAACGCGGCGCTTTTGCTTATTCCGACATGTACTGCCACTTTTGTCCTTGGTATCCGAATTACCAGGGTTCTTTGCTAAGTTGTTACTGCGAGCTAGCCAGCTGTCTTCTCCCGCGCAAAAGCGGGTCATGAGTGTCGTGAGGGCTGCCATGGACTTCGGCTTTTCCTGTCCCAGGTGCCGGGCGAGCCACTCGTCGCGGATATTATGCTTGAAGGCTGCTAGGGCCTCTGCGTCCGGACAGTCGACTATCTGGTTTTTCTTTGTTAGGAACCGTGTCCAGAATTGCCTGGCCGATTCCTCTGGCTGCTGAATTATGTGGCTTAAGTCATCAGCATCCGGTGGTCGCACATAAGTGCCCTGGAAGTTGTCGAGGAATGCGGCTTCCAGGTCCTCCCAAGAACCGATTGAGTCTGCTGGCAAGCTGTTAAGACAATGCCGGGCCGGTCCCTTAAGTTTGAGCGGGAGGTATTTGATGGCGTGTAGATCATCGCCGCGGGCCATGTGGATATGGAGGAGATAATCCTCAATCCATACCGCAGGATCTGTTGTTCCATCATATGATTCGATGTTTACGGGTTTGAAATCCTCTGGGATTTTATGATCCATTACTTCTTCAGTGAGGCATAATGGGTGTGTGGCGCCTCTATACTGGGCTATATCATGACGCAGCTCGAAGGGGCTATGTCTGTTGTGTTCGGCCTGGCCGGATTTGTTGTATCTGGAATGAAGATCACCGTCACGTGCCGTGGGGCGCCTGCTCGATCCGTAGATCGATCTTGTTTGTCTTGCCTTGTCCTCCAGTACGTCTCGCAGGTCTGGCGCATTTTCCCATGCCTTGGTTGAACGGCGCCAGGGCATGGCTTGGGTGGAGGGCCGAGAGGCCTCTCTGTCGCGGCCGCGAGGTGGCCGGTCGGCCATGTCGTGCGCTGGTGATGTAGGTGCTTCCTCCTCTGATCGGGGTAGCGGCCTGCGCTTTGGGTAACTCTTGGAGGGGCGTTCGAGTTCGTACTCTTCGGCTACAAGGACTTCGGTCCATCTGTCAGCTAGCAAATCTTGATCAGCTCTAAACTGTTGCTGCTTTTTCTTGAGGCTGCTTGCCGTGGCTAAAAGCCTGTGTTTGAAACGCTCTTGTTCGGCGGGGTCCGATGGTACGACGAATTCGTCGTCGTCGAGGCTTGCCTCATCTTCGGAGGGAGGCATATAGTTATCATCCTCAACCTCTCGGTCTGCCGCTCTCTCATGAGGGCTGGCTTCTCCATCTTCCTGTGCCGAATCTTGCTGTAGGGGGTGTTCTTCGGCGCTATTCGGGGTAGTATTATCTCCCGTGCTAGAATCACCGTTTTTGCTTTGGCGGGATTTAGAGCGGCGCCGCTGACGCTGGCGCTTTGGCTGTTTCTTGGAGGTGTCATCCTCCGCTGTTCCATCGCCATCTCCATCTTTTGGAGTATCCACCATGTATATATCATATGACGAGGTGGCCTTCCAGCGCCCTACAGGTGCTGGTTCCTGTTCGTCTCCTGCATCGTCGTCCATACCGTCGATGTCTTCGGAGTCGATGTCAAGCATGTCGGTTAAATCGTTGACAGTGGCTACAAAGTGGGTGGTGGGTGGGCTTCGAATTTCTTCGTCGTCCGCATCCCATCCTTGCTGATCGTAGTCCGGCCATGCCTCTCCTGATAAAGAGAGAGACTTTAGTGATTTCAGGATGTCGCCGAAGGGCGAGTGCTGAAAGATGTCTGCTGCGGTGAACTCCATTATCGGCGCCCAATCGGATTCGATCGGTAGGGGCGCGGGGGGTTCGGAGTCCAAAGAGGAATCCGGATCCTCGGAGTCACGGGTCACGCAGAACGCGGGGCTGACGTTTGGCTTGATCCCCTTTGAGATCGTAGCCCTTGAGGTGACGTCCAGCCGCTCATCCTCAATTGGCGCAATAGGCTCCGGATTAAGGGTAGGAACCGGTGCGCGTGCGGCCTCCAGGGCACTGTTTGGCAGCAGAGCAAGATCATGCCTCTCAAAACAGTGCGGCGCGCTTGGCTGTGGCTCGAATCCATCGAAGATCAAATCCCCGCGGATGTCTGCCATGTATTTTAAGCTTCCAAACCTGACCTGATGGCCAGGGGCGTAGCTTTCGATTTGCTCCAGGTGGCCAAGCGAATTGGCCCGCAGTGCGAAGCCGCCGAAGACGAAGATCTGCCCGGGGAGAAAAGTCTCACCCTGGACCGCGTCGTCGTTGATGATCGAAGGAGCCATCGGGCCTAAAAGTGACAACACAGAGGAACTCTTAATGAAAGCACCAATGTCGGTGTCAAAACCGGCGGATCTCGGGTAGGGGGTCCCGAACTGTGCGTCTAGGCGGATGGTAACAGGAGACATGGGACACGATGTTTTTACCCAGGTTCGGGCCCTCTCGATGGAGGTAAAACCCTACTCCTGCTTGATTAATATTGATGATATGGGTAGTACAAGAGTAGATCTACCATGAGATCAAGGAGGCTAAACCCTAGAAGTTAGCCTATGGTATGATTGTTGTATAATGAAGTCGTCCTACGGACTAGAACCCTCCGGTTTATATAGACACCGGATAGGGTTAGGGTTACACAGAGTCGGTTACAATGGTAGGAGATCTTGAATATCCGCATCGCCAAGCTTGCCTTCCACGCCAAGGAAAGTCCCATCCGGACACGGGACGAAGTCTTCAATCTTGTATCTTCATAGTCCTGGAGTCCGGCTGAAGGTATAGTCCGGCTACCCAAACACCCCCTAATCCAGGACTCCCTCACCCTCGTAGACTGTAAGCGGAAGCGTTTCACAACACGGTTGATGTAGTCAAACTTTCTTCGCGATCCAACCGATGTAGTACCGAGCGTACGACACCTCCGCATTCTGCACACATTCAGCTCAGTGACGTCCTCCACCTTCTTGATCCAGCAAGATGGTAAGGTAGTAGATGAGTTCCGGCAGCATGACGGTGTGGTGACGGTGACGGTAATGTGATCTTCCTAGGGCTTCGCCTAAGCACTACGAAAATATGACCAAGGGAGTAATATATATATATATATATAGGACAGGGCTATTCTGTTACTAGTAACAGAATAATATTTTGTTACCCTCGGCTCGATATAGGCCCCGGTTGAATCTGGACATACCACCCACCCGACGCAACGCGATGCCGCCGCCGGCCGCTCGCCCCACCCTACCCGCGCGTTGCCGCCACCGGCCGGCCGCCCCTCCCTACCAGCGAGCTGCCGCCACCGGCCGGCTGCCCCTCCCTCCCCGCGCGCTGCCGCCACCAGCCGGTCGCCCCTCCCTACCAGCGAGCTGCTGCCGCCGACCGGCTACCCCTCCCTCCCCACGCGCTGCCGCCACTGGCCGCCCGCCCCTCCCTATCCGCGCACCACCGCCACCACGTCTGTTGTCGTCCTGCACCGCCCAGCCAACCTCCTTCCGCATAACCGATGACCTCCTTCCTCCAGCTTGCCGCCACCCACCCTCGGGTCCGTACGCCACCGCCCACCCCCAGGTCCGCGCACCGCTGGCCATCCCCGAATTCATGCGTCTCCGGCCATCCCCAGATCCTGCGCCACCAGCTGTCGCCTCCCACACACGCGCCACCTGCGGCTGTAGGGGGGAGCCGCGGGGTCGACATTGTTCCTATTGGCAGTACACCTGCACGCTCCGTCGTCAGTCACGAGAAGAGCTGCGTGCAGGGCACCCTCGATCCGTTCAACGATCTGGTAGCTGGCGTCCTGGTTCCTTCCCGGCATCCGTCGTACTGGTTCACGCACCATCGCCGTTGGTCTTTTTCCGGTTTGAGATAGTGAGCGCCACCTGGGAGGACTCTCTGTGAACAAGGCTGCACCATCGACGGCCTCCTCCACCAGTACGTCTACTGCCACCTCTTGATCGTAGTTCCTCTCCACCATTAGAAGCTCCATCCTCTCATCACCTATCTATCCCCATACATGCTAAAAATTTGATGGCAAAGCCGATGCAATTTTCATCCATTTTCTGAAGAAAACTGAACTTGGTCAGAGTAAGAACAACTTCAGTTGATGATTGCGGGTTGTGTTTGGAGCTGGATGTGTTTGGAGCTGCTCCACTATATTTCTTTATTGGTTCAACAAGATAATTGCTCTAGATTTCATTTTCTAATATAATGTTAAAAGTCCACTAGATGGAAAATTCTCTGTGTTAGCTACATCAGTACTGCTCAATAGTACGACAAGTAGCAGTACTAATTAGTACAACTTACACAATATTAGTACCGATCAGTACTATTCTTAATGTTAAAAGTAACATCCATATAGTACTGATGAGTTGTACTGACAAGGATGCCGTCTACAATTCTGAACTTATTGTTGAGTCGTACAAGTACCGATTCAAATGGGAAGCAAGTGTCACATGAATCCTTAATTGAATTGGAAGCAAGGTTGTAATGAGACCCTGGAAAATCACTATTTATTTTATCCTTGGTTCTTAGAAAAGCATGGAAACAATTCTCTGTGTGTTAGAGTATCAGTTCATGTGGATAAGAACATGTTTCCTATATGAAAAAAATATTATCAGTTCAATGTGTATTTTGTCATTAGTTCATACATAACAGTCGTAAAAAATATTTTGATGTGTATTAGAGAGAGCTCGACTTTATATTATATGGTAGCTCACTCATTGCACGATTGCACAGCAGTTTGGCAAGAAAATTCACATCAGTTCAGGGGCGCCTGCATCACGACCTCGCCGTGTCACCATAATCTCTCCTTGATTCGCCACCGGACGAGCCCCTCCTCACACTTTGGCAAGCTGTCACTTCTTGCTCCTGTGACTGGATCCCGTCTACTTCTCTAGGCCTAGAAGTTCTTGCTATTTCCCTGCAACAAAAAAACAATTCTATAAATTTGCTCCTGATTTCATTTAGTTCATGCTGATTTTAATTGAAAATCTCATTTTGTGATTGATTAAATTTTTGAGCACCATACTCCCATGATGTAGGTCTACCGTATTCCATTGCTGGACTATGCCTTCTACCGACAGCCCCAGAACAAACCTCAAGTCTCATACTTGTTCCTATTTTTTGCAGGATGCAGCAAAAAGCAAGATTCACAAGTTCATCTTATGGATGCTTTTCAGTACATCTACTTCCCGTTGGTAAGTCAAATTTATTCTCTGCTTCCATCTTCCTATAGCACAAACATGTGCTTGTGGTTATGCCTGATAATGATGTTGTACACAAAATGGCTTATGGGATATGAGGATAATGTGTATACAAAATGATTTTTGGTTAATATTTTGTATGATACATTTGACAGAAAATATTCCTGTTATTTGTGAAGTTTATACAACTCTTCTATCATCATAGCTTATTCATGTTGGTAGTCCAGGTGCAAACACAAAATTAAGTTTGTGTGCATCTACAGGGAAGGTTCGCCTACAAAATATAGTTCACTTCGGTTAAAAAAAGTAAATTTTACATAAAAATGTGCTTGAAAGTTCAACTACAGTCACAAAGAAAGTTTGTACACTTTATTTTCAGGAGTGTACATCTTGCGCGTGCTGCTACTAATCTCAACTTATTGTCCAGTCATACTAGTACTGATGAATATCGAATTGATGAAAAATGTAGTATTACATGATATTGTAGTACAAGACAATGCACATGATAATGCTCAGGCTTGATGGTTAGATATTGTAGTCTCATAAATATGTGATAATGCTGCCATGATCTATTAGATAACTCATCTCAGCATGATAATGCTGCCATGATTTATATAATTTTGTAAAGAAGATCTATATGTGCAAGTTATCTGATAAAAGAAAGAAGAAAATCCAATTGCAAATTTAGTGAAACATGTGTACCTTGAGAAAAGTTTACAAAATAAATGCTAGGAGGTTCATTTCGTGTTCGTTTAAATGTCTTCAGTGCAAATGTGGAGGGCCGGTAAGTTCTACTACCAGTCTACGCCAAGTTCAGGGGCATTGCCACTAATGGAAAGGACAATGAATAAACGATGTTGGATCATAGGTCGAAGGAGGCCGGGTCAAGGCACCATGACTGGTTGTTGTTGTATCTTAGTGTCGTGCTTGTTGATGTGTTGACTAGCAGATCAATATATATGCATGTTGTTTGCTTTTGACATGGTAAAAATAAACTATTGGTACAAATTCTAGTTTCTATATGACAAAAGTTCATTAAGAAAAAAATCAGTTCAATGGATACGTTGTATCTGTTTATCACATATACTTGCGAAAGAGTTCAAAATGTTCTTCCCTTTCTGGAAATTACATGTGATTATTCATTTATTTTTAGGCCATACAAACAACAATAACTCATTAGTCTTGTATGGCTGAATTTCTTTTCATTTGCTCGTATAACTGGAATGCATCTTTGCTTGTATTATCTCTTGTAACACTAAGATATATTTTTCATGTTGGCATGTCTTTAGGAGTGCCCTGGCCGATCACAGCCACCACCGCAGGCCGTTCAACGCCACCTCCGCAGGCGGTTCATCGCAAAAACACCGACCTGGATCCCGCTGGTTCCACCAGCAACGCCCGTTCGAGCACGTCGTCACTCTCCTGCTGCAGCGTGGCTCAGCTACTGCACTTGGTGGAGGTCAGAGCCTTTCCTCTAGTTTCCCCTAGTTTTGAACTTCATGGATCCTTAGTGCCTGAAAACATTGAACTTGCCGATCCTTCCTTCCTAAGGAAGATGCATTCTGGGTATATCAAAAGCCTACTGGAGGAGTCACGGGGTCGAGGACCTCCTGCTTAACAGTACAACTCCTTGTTTTGTGGCCGATCACTCAAGGAGCTGAGTGCAGGCCGCAGTAAGTACATGAGTACTAATATTAGGATATGTGTGGTCCCAGTAAGTACATGAGTACTAATTAGCAAGTTTGATTGCTTCTGAAAACTGAAAATGTCAGCTTGTACTGATGCATTCAAAAAACGTGTTGTGTGTTTTCAGGAAAAAAACATTTGTCGGGTTTTTGGTGGCCAAGTATTATTGATATGGAGATGAATAACTATGCGGATGCGCTCCTATTGTTTTTCTGGAAAAAAACAAGATGCCATGTTTTTTACTTTATGAGCTTTCCAATTTGCATACTTCAAAGTTGCTGCTTGCTCCCACCCATGAATTGTGTAATTTCAATGGGTGTCGTCGAGCATGTTCGGAAGTATGCCCTTCATGCAAAAGTGTGAAGTTTTGTTAGTATTTTTTATATTTCATTTGACAGAGGCTTCATGTGGCAGAGGCTTCATGTGTATATTTCACTCATTTTTCTCTCTGAAATTATGAGCTGACGATAGATTAGAGATGAGTTGACGGTGTGGGTTCAGGTAGTGAGATTTGTAGCTAGTTTGTTTACTTGTTTAGGTGGTTGCAAGGGCATTCTATTTGATTACAGTTAGGCTACCATTTAGTATTGTGGTACTCTGTTGCCACAATTTATTTTTCTCCTCTCTTGGGAGAAGGTGTGATTTTTGGACATTGACATACATGTTGATTGTTCTTTCTTGGCGGTGTGTGCTGATTCAAGGGCGCAATGGAGGTTGGTAACAGGGGCGGTTCGGCCATGGAGGTGGCGGCAGAAGTGAGCCTGTTCGCGGCGGAGACCTCTGGTTCCCCAGTCCCAGGCGGCGTGGGCTCATCGACCAGGCAGCTGGTGTAACACCCTCGATGCGACTATATCTCCCACGTGTCAAGGCACGACTTAGAGGCATAATCGCATTGAAGGCATATGTCGCAAGTTAGGCAATCTTCACAACATCCCATGTAATATAAATAATAAAGGGGAGATAACATAGTTGGCTTACACTCGCCACGTCAACCAAGTACATAAATAACATTACATCATCCAAACACTCATGGCCCGACTACGGCGCCAAAATAAAAGAGAACCCAACATGCGACACGGTCCCGATCACCCCCAACTGGGCACCACTACTGATCATCAGGAAAGGAAACATAGTAACGTTGAGAGTCCTCGTCGAACTCCCACTTGAGCTCAAGCGCGTCACCTGGAGCGGAATCATCAGGCCCTGCATCTGGTGTAATAGTAATCTGTGAGCCACAGGGACTCAGCAATCTCACACCCTCGTGATCAAGACTATTTAAGCTTATAGGTAAGGCAAGGTAAATATGAGTGGAGCTGCAGCAAGCGACTAGCAAATATGGTGGCTATCCTGTTCGCAAAAGAGAGCGAGAAGAGGAGGCAAAGCGCGAGCGAGAAACTAGAGAGCAACCTGCGCAAACATTACTCCAACACCGTGTCCACTTCCCGGACTCCGCCGAGAAGAGGCCATCACGGTAACACACTCAGTTGGTTCATTTTAATTAAGTTGAGTTCAAGTTATCTACAACCGGACATTAACAAATTCCCATTTGCCCATAACCGCGGGCACGGCTTTCGAAAGTTCAAATCCCTGCAAGGGAGTCCCAACTTAGCCCATGACAAGCTCTCACGGTCAACGAAGGAATAGACCTCCTCCCAAGACGTTCCGATCAGACTCGGTATCTCGGTTCTTCAAGACATTTCGACAGGTTAAAACAAAACCAGCAACACCGCCCGAATGTGCCGACAAATCCCGATAGGAGCTGCACATATCTCGTTCTCAGGGCACACTCAGATGAGCAAGACGTCGGGTAGGCCAGCCCAGAGTTGCCCCTGGTAGCCCCGGACATCGCTTGGTTGGACCAACACTCAGAGGAGCACTGGCCCGAAGGGGGGCTAAAATAAGATGACCATCGGGCTCCGAAAACCCAAGGGAAAAAAGAGGCTAGGTGGCAAATGGTAAAACCAAGGTTGGGCATTGCTGGAAAAGCTTTAATCAAGGCGAACTATCAAGGGGTTCCCATTATAACCCAACCGCGTAAGGAACGCAAAATCCGGGAACATGACACCGATATGACGGAAACTAGGGCGTCAAGAGTGGAACAAAACACTAGGCGAGAGATAATATAATGATAACCCAACAAGTAAATAAATGTTCCAACAAGGAACGGCCTTCAATCTTCACCTACAACTAGCAACGCTATAAGAGGGGCTGAGCAAAGCGGTAACATAGCCAAACAACGGTTTGCTAGGACATGGTGGGTTAGAGGTTTGACATGGCAATTTGGGAGGCTTGAAAGCAAGTGGTAGGCATCGTAGCATTGGCATAGCAAAAGAGCGAGCAAACTAGCATAGCAAAGATAGTAGTGATTTCGAGGGTATGATCATCTTGCCTGCACAGTTGTCAGAGTTGACTGGATCCTCGAAAGCAAACTCAACGGGCTCCTCGTTAGCGAACTCGTCTCCCGGCTCTACCCAAACAAGACAAACAAGCAACAAGGACACGATCAACCACGTGCAAGATCTCAAACAATATGATGCAATGATGATATGCTATGCGGGATGCATATGCAAGATGTGACAGGAAATGCAAGAACCTGGCCTCAACTTGGAAATCCAAGTGTGCCACTGGAAAGAAGAGATGAAATTGCTTGAAAACGATATAAAGAACGCCGGAATCGGAGTTACGGTTTGGAAATGGGGAGCGATTCAAATATGACACCGGTCTGCGATTTACAGCAAGTAGGCATCTAAATGCAATGAGATGAACATGCTACAGCACCCAAACATGACAACAAAATACATGGCAGGGATGCATTCAAGATGCTTAACAAAAGTCTAGCACTGAGCTACGGCCAATTCATCCATTAACAGGTTCAAACAAGCATGGCAAAAATGCATATGGCAAACAGATCTCAGACTTAGTGAAATTAACACTTGTCTGGAATTTCAGATCAGGTAGCACTCTTCGGAGCAACAAAATTATATGCTACACGACCTGAACATGGAAAAGTAAAGCATGGCATGGAGCTACTCAAAGAGCTTAACAAAAGTCCCTTAGTGACCTTGAGCTAAAAGGGATCAGAAAATACAATTGCAAGCATGTGAACATAGCAAAAACATAATCAGATCACACACTTGGTGAAAACTGGAGCATGATGAAAACAGATATCAAGTAGGCATGTTTACGAGCTCGATGCACTCAATACAGAGCAATTCATGATAAGCTAAGCATACATCCATCAATAATACACAAAATGCAAGCTAGACATGGCAAAAACAATAGCATAGCATGCACGGATCAACTACAACATCATCGGCAAAATTGCAAACAAGTTGACAATCTGCCCAGATTCACAAAGTAGCAAAAGTAGAGCTCGATTACCTCAAGTTAGGGTGCTCCATAATTGCAAACAAAGACATGGATGGATAGAGCACTACAAGATTAACAAAACATCCTTACTGATCATCCTCAAAAGAGGCACGGATCACTAGGAAACAACATGAACATATGGAAATATGAGATAACAGATCAAGGACTTGGTGGAAATGCTAAGTCCCTGAAAACAGAATTACCAAGTGCACCACTTTGCAAGCTTGTGCTAGTCATCACACACATCACAAAAATACATGGGTTGCACCTCTGGAAAGATGACAAAACCCTTAACAAAACATATGTAGAGCATCAGGGCATATCATGCACACATTAATCATGGCAAAAATGACAAAAGGCCAAATAGAGTAGCAGATCTGACAATAATCTCAAGTAGCCCTCTTCTAACAGCATTTCTGGCATCAAGATGAACTCAAATGAAAATGATTCAATGGAATGAAATGATGTACTCTCTGAGATGAACATTTTGATATGCTGTATGCCAAAAACGGAACTACGGATGCAAAGTTACGGCACGATGAACATGGGCACTTGAAATGGAAAATATCAGGGACTTAGTAGAATTTTCGACCTCCGGATCTAGGGTTCGTCCGGCGCGCGAACCGAGGTGGCGGCGCGGCTCGCCGGAGAGGACCCGGAGCTCGCCGGAGAGGGGTGCCGGCGCCGGATCCGGGCGTGGGGATGCCGGATCTGGCCGGCAGCGGGGCGGCGATGGCGGAGCGCGGCGTCGGTGGGGGCGGCGCGGTTGAGGCGGCGGCGCGGGGCAGCGCGGTGATGCGGCGGCGCGGCGGCGGAGCTCGGGCGCGGTGGCGGAGCGGCGAAGGAGGCGGGCAGTGGCTCGCGGGCTCGCGGGGGCCGGCGCTGGGCCTGGCGGGCCGCGGCGGTGGAGCCGGTGGTGGCACCACTTGGCGCGACGGGAGTGGGCGGCGGCGATGTGTCCGGCCAGGGCGGATGTGTCCGGCCGGCGCGGAGATGATTTTTAGGGTTTCAGACGAGGCGGACCCTGATTTTCGGGGAGAGGCCTTTAAATAGAGGTAGAGGGAGCTAGGGGAGTCCAAATGAGGTGCGGTTTTCGGCCACGCGATCGTGATCGAACGCTCTAGATGATGGAGAAGGTTTAGGTGAGTTTTGGGCCAAATTGGAGGGGTGTTGGGCTGCAACACACACGAGGCCTTTTCGGTCCCTCGGTTAACCGTTGGAGTATCAAACGAAGTCCAAATGATACAAAACTTGACAGGCGGTCTACCGGTAGTAAACCTAGGCCGCGTGGCAAGTCTCGGTCCAATCCGGAAATGTTTAATCCCCACACACGAAAGAAAGGTAGAAATGACCACCGGAGGAGAACGAAGCGCCGGAATGCAAAACGGACAACGGGGAAAATGCTCAAATGCATGAGACGAACACGTATGCAAATGCAATGCACATGATGACATGATATGAGATGCATGACAACGATAACAACACACGGAGACAAAGACCCGAACCCGAGAAAATATAATAACTTAACGCCGGAAACGGCAAGAGTTGGAGTACAAATTGGGAAAGTTACATCCGGGGTGTTACAACACTCCACCACTATGAAAGGATCTCGTCCCGAGATCTAGGACTGAAAGAATGCCGGGTACTCAGAACGGAGGTGATCCTCGTGTTCCCAGGTAGCTTCAAAGTCAGAATGGTGTGACCACTTGACTTTGAGAAATTTGCTTGACTTGTTGCGAGTCTTGCGTTCAGTCTCTTCAAGAATAGCAACTGGGTGCTCACGATAGGAGAGATCTTCTTGGAGCTCAATGTCCTCGAAGTTGACGATGTGGTCAGGAGTCTTGAAGCACTTTCGAAGCTGAGAGACATGGAACACGTCATAAACATTTGCAAAGTTTGAAGGAATCTCTAGTTGATAGGCGAGGTCGCCTCTCTTGCTGACAATCTTGAAAGGTCCCACGTATCTAGGGGCAAGCTTCCCTTTGATACCAAAGCGACGAGTACCTTTCATAGGAGAGACGTGGAGGTAAACATGATCTTCGATCTCGAAAGCCAAATCACGGTGCTTACTGTCATAGTAGCTCTTCTGGCGGGATTGGGCTGCTTTGAGGTTATCTCGAATAACTTTGCACATTTCCTCTGCCTCTCTGATTAAGTCATTACCCAAAAGCTGACGTTCACCGGTTTCAGACCAGTTGAGAGGGGTACGGCACTTCCTGCCATACAGAATTTCAAATGGGGCCTTGCCCGAACTTGCTTGAAAACTGTTGTTGTAGGAGAATTCAGTATAAGGAAGACAATCCTCCCACTTCATGCCGAAGGAGATCACACAAGCCCTGAGCATATCTTCAAGAATCTGATTGACATGCTCGACTTGACCACTAGTTTGAGGATGGAAAGCTATGCTGAAGAGGATGTTCGTGCCCATGGCCTTCTGAAAAGAATCCCAAAAGTTGGATGTAAAGATGCTGCCACGGTCTGAAGAGATCACTTGTGGAATACCGTGCAGAGAGACAATCCGAGAGGTATAGAGTTCCGCCAATTGAGCTGCAATGATTGACTCTTTGATAGGCAGAAAATGAGCCACTTTAGTGAGTTTGTCGATGACAACGAATATAGCATCATTGCCACGCTTGGAATTTGGAAACCCAGTCACGAAGTCCATTTCAATGTGGTCAAACTTCCATTCTGGAATGGCAAGAGGTTGGAGGAGACCTGCTGGCCTTTGGTGTTCTGCCTTCACTCTTCTGCAGACATCACATTCATTCACGAATTGAGTAATCTCGCGCTTCATTCGAGTCCACCAATAAGCCTGCTTGAGGTCCTGATACATCTTCGTGCTCCCAGGGTGGATGGAGAGGAGAGAATTGTGAGCCTCATTCATGATCACTTTACGGAGGTCACCTTTGGGTACAACAATACGATCCTCGAAGAAGAGAGTATCCTTGTCATCAAGGCGGTAGCACTTGTACTTGGGTTGACTATTGGCAATCCCAATCTTCACCTTTTTCGCCATAGCATCGAGAAGCTGGGCTTGGCGAATCTGGTCTTCCAAGGTAGGAGAGACTTGAAGGTTGGCGAGGAAACCTTGAGGAATAACTTGCAGATTAATTTTGCGGAAAGCTTCACAAAGCTCGGGTTGATAAGGCTTAAGTATCACACTGTTGCAGTAAGCTTTCCTGCTCAATGCGCCAGCAATCACATTGGCCTTTCCTGGAGTATACTCGATACTCGGATTATACTCTTGAATCATTTCGACCCATCGAGTTTGCCTGAGGTTGAGATTAGGCTGAGTGAAGATGTACTTGAGACTCTTGTGATCAGTGAAAATGTCCACTTTTCTTCCCAATAAGAGATGTCTCCAAGTCAAAAGAGCATGCACAACTGCCGCCAACTCGAGATCATGAGTGGGGTAGTTCTTCTCATTAGGCTTCAACTGGCGAGAGGTATAAGCAACAACTTTCTTCTCTTGCATCAATACTGCGCCAAGACCTTGGAGAGAGGCATCACAAAAGACCTCGTACGGCTTGGATTCATTAGGCGGAGTCAGAACTGGAGCAGTGATCAATTTCTCTTTCAAAGTGTTGAAAGCAATGTCACACTCCGGAGACCAAACGTACTTGACGTGCTTCTGGAGGAGATTAGAGAGAGGCTTCGCGATCTTAGAAAAGTTTTCAATGAATCTTCGGCAATAGCTTGCGAGACCGAGGAAGCTACGGAGTTGCTTCACATTATGAGGAGGTTCCCAATTCACAATTGCAGACACCTTCTCAGGATTCACCGCAATGCCCTTGGCAGAGATGATATGACCAAGATAAAGAACCTCATCGAGCCAAAATTCGCACTTGGAGAACTTGGCGTAGAACTGGTGTTCCCTTAGCTTATCGAGTACCAAACGCAAGTGCTTGGCATGATCTTCCTTGTTCTTCGAGAAAACCAGAATGTTGTCGAGATAGACCAAAACGAAGTCATTGGTGTAGGCGTTGAAGATGAAGTTCATCATGCGAGAGAACATCGGAGGAGCGTTGACGAGGCCAAAAGACATGACAGTGTATTCATATGAACCAAAGCTTGTCCTGAAAGCCGTCTTGGGAATATCTTGCTCACGGATTCGAATCTGATGATAACCCATACGAAGATCAAGCTTGGAGAATACTTGGGCACCTTTGAGTTGTTCGAACAGCTCGTTGATGTTGGGAAGTGGGTATTTGTTCTTGATGGTCTTCTTGTTCAATGGACGGCAATCAACACAAAGTCGGTCCGTTCCATCCTTCTTCTTCACAAAAAGAACACCACAACCCCACGGAGAAGAACTAGGCCAGATGAGACCCATTTTCTCTTGAATATCGAGTTGCTTCTTCAGCTCCTTCAACTCTTCAGGTCCGAGCTTGTAAGGACGCTTGCACACAGGTTCCGTGCCAGGCTCAAGATCAATGACGAATTCAACTGGCCGGTGCGGGGGCATTCCTGGAAGCTCTTCTGGAAAGACATCTTGATATTCGCAAACGACTGGAATTTGCGAGATAGCATCGAGTTCACCCTTCTCATTGAGAGAAAATAGACGGATAGTATCATCACGAGCGGTAAAGACAATTACATCCTCGGACGAATGAGTCAATTGAATCTGCCTGGCTGCACAATCAAGATGCGCCATGTGCTTAGAAATCCAATCCATTCCGAGAATAAGATCAATATCCGAGTTACCAAGAACCATTGGAGAAGAAAGAAACTTGTAATTGCCCAACGTGATAGTAACATCCGGAGCCATCATTTTGGTGTTCATGAACAAACCCGGAGAAGAAACCGCTATCGGCTTAGGCAAATCAATAGTATGCACATCATGCATAGATGCAAAAGGCTTCGATAAAAATGATAAGGATGCACCAGTGTCAAAAAGAACTCTTGCGGGAATGTCATTAACAGGAAGGTTACCCATGATCACATCTGGTGAGTCCTCTGCCTGAGCTGCATTTAGCAAGTTGACCTTGGCAGACTTGGTGTTATGCTTGACCACAGCTGTACTTGCTGATCTGACAGGAGGAGGAGGAGGAAGACGCCTCTGGTTGAAACACTTGTTGGCATAGTGACCCTTCTGTTGGCACTTGTTGCACGTGACCTCTGAAAGCGGACGGTGATACGGAGCACTCGATCTTGGAGCTTGAGACGAAGTCTTGTTCTGAAAGCCAGGGTTGGGTGGGTGGGAAGAACCACTGCCACCTTTGCTCTTCTGCTGATAAGGCTGACGAAACGGAGGAGGAGGAAGCCAATACTTCTACTGCTTGACCACTTGAGTAGAGGAAGAAGGAGTAACATCTCTGACTCTCTTCTTGGAAGCATCACACCTCAACTGAGCAGCCTCTTGCTTTAATGCCATGTTGTAGAACTCATCGTATCTCAAGGGCTCAAAGAGAACAAGAGCTAGCTGAATTTATTCTCTGAGACCACCCCTGAACTGATATATCATGCTCTTCTCATCAGGGACATCCTGCTTGGCAAAGCGGGCGAGCTTCTGAAACAACTTGTTGTAGTCATAGACAGACAAAGAGCCTTGCTTCAGGTTGCGGAATTCCTCACGCTTGCTTTCAACCATGCTCTGAGGAATATGATGAGCTCGGAAATCTTGACGAAATTCATCCCAGGTGATAACACGTCCACCTCTGGAATCCTTGTACTGCTGGAACCATTCTGCAGCTTGATCTTTGAGTTGGAAGAAAGCGAACTTGACAAAGTCCTCAGGCCTGACGTTACTGCACTCGAAATGCTTGCACATATCCACAAGCCAACCGTCAGCATCGGTTGCCTCAACACAATTGCTGAAAGGCTTTGGCCCATTAGCAAGGAACTGGTTGAGTGTAGCATAGTGATTCTGATTGTTGCCTTGATTCCCTTGGTTGCCTTGATTGCGCTCTTGAAGAATTTGCATGATCAACTGTGTGTTTGCATTGGTTGCGGCCATCACAGCTTGCCATGCCTCCGGAGGAGGGGGAGGTGGTGGCGGATTAGGATTCGGAGTCGTGCGCGTTGGAGGAGCCATCCTGAAGAGGTTGACATCCATTAGCACATTGATAGACAAATATTGAAGCTGAATCCAACGGAATGAAAATTGCAACATATAGTCTTCACATCCGAACAAAACGAACGAATGCATTCCTCTTGAAATGGTCACATATCCATAATTGAGAAGCCACTTAGAATTAAGGTAGAGAAATAAATCAACAAGGTACGGATCAAGAACGAATAATTGGGAAGAAATCCCAATCTCAAACCAATTTCCATGGAAGAAGAACTAGAGCTACTAGAATTCCCACCTATGAAACTCCTGAACCTTTCCGGTTATGCAATCAGGTGTTGGGGATACAGGGGAAGCATAATATCTCACCCAAATCTAGCAAATCCTACATCCAGCTGTATCCATCCTTCAACACATAACCAAGAAACCTTCGGAAACCATCTACCTCAACCTTCAAAAAGCATCCGTTATACAAGTTATGGCGATACTCCCGAACTCCCGCCCCAGTACTGGGTGGCGTCGAGGTTATCTCACCAACGAACTGCATAAAAGAGATTTTCGATGTCGGCGTACTAAACTCAGGTATTCCAGAATTGCAACGATAAAATTATGACGACAACACCTCAGAGCTCAACTCCCCGGGACACTTCAATAAAACCCCTGACAGGAGGCACCAAAGACAATGTTCTCATCATAAAACCATCGGAACAATTCCAAGATACCCGCGTGATCCTAAAATTTTTTTTAGTGAAATTTGAGAAGAGAAGAGTCAAAACTCTACGTCAGGATGCCTTACCAGAGCGATGATGAGACTGGGAAGTAAAAATAATTCCTAAACTCTTCGATATATAATTCCTAAATGACTCAAAACATTTTTCTAGACACAACTCGGCTGCTAAAAACGATCAAGCAATGGGGCTCCTAAGGTCGGGGAAGGCTCTGATACCAACTTGTAACACCCTCGATGCGACTATATCTCCCACATGCCGAGGCACGACTTAGAGGCATAATCGCATTGAAGGCATATGTCGCAAGTTAGGCAATCTTCACAACATCCCATGTAATATAAATAATAAAGGGGAGATAACATAGTTGTCTTACACTCGCCACGTCAACCAAGTACATAAATAACATTACATCATCTAAACACTCATGGCCCGACTACGGCGCCAAAATAAAAGAGAACCCAACATGCGACACGGTCCCGATCACCCCCAACTGGGCACCACTACTGATCATCAGGAAAGGAAACATAGTAACGTTGAGAGTCCTCGTCGAACTCCCACTTGAGCTCAAGCGCGTCACCTGGAGCGGAATCATCAGGCCCTGCATCTGGTGTAATAGTAATCTGTGAGCCACAGGGACTCAGCAATCTCGCACCCTCGCGATCAAGACTATTTAAGCTTATAGATAAGGCAAGGTAAATATGAGTGGAGCTGCAGCAAGCGACTAGCAAATATGGTCGCTATCCTGTTCGCAAAAGAGAGCGAGAAGAGGAGGCAAAGCGCGAGCGAGAAACTAGAGAGCAACCTGCGCAAACATTACTCCAACACCGTGTCCACTTCCCGGACTCCGCCGAGAAGAGGCCATCACGGTAACACACTCAGTTGGTTCATTTTAATTAAGTTGAGGTTCAAGTTATCTACAACCGGACATTAACAAATTCCCATCTGCCCATAACCGCGGGCACGGCTTTCGAAAGTTCAAATCCCTGCAGGGGAGTCCCAACTTAGCCCATGACAAGCTCTCACGGTCAACGAAGGAATAGACCTCCTCCCAAGACGTTCCAATCATACTCGGTATCTCGGTTCTTCAAGACATTTCGACAGGTTAAAACAAAACCAGCAACACCGCCCGAATGTGCCGACAAATCCCGATAGGAGCTGCACATATCTCGTTCTCAGGGCACACTCAGATGAGCAAGACGTCGGGTAGGCCAGCCCAGAGTTGCCCCTGGTAGCCCCGGACATCGCTCGGTTGGACCAACACTCAGAGGAGCACTGGCCCGGAGGGGGGCTAAAATAAGATGACCATCGGGCTCCGGAAACCCAAGGGGAAAAAAGAGGCTAGGTGGCAAATGGTAAAACCAAGGTTGGGCATTGCTGGAAAAGCTTTAATCAAGGCGAACTATCAAGGGGTTCCCATTATAACCCAACCGCGTAAGGAACGCAAAATCCGGGAACATGACACCGATATGACGGAAACTAGGGCGGCAAGAGTGGAACAAAACACTAGGCGAGAGGCCGAGCCTTCCACCCTTTACCAAGTATATAGATGCATTAAGATAACAAGATAATATAATGATAACCCAACAAGTAAATAAATGTTCCAACAAGGAACGGCCTTCAATCTTCACCTGCAACTAGCAACGCTATAAGAGGGGCTGAGCAAAGCGGTAACATAGCCAAACAATGGTTTGCTAGGACATGGTGGGTTAGAGGTTTGACATGGAAATTTGGGAGGCTTGAAAGCAAGTGGTAGGCATCGTAGCCTTGGCATAGCAAAAGAGCGAGCAAACTAGCATAGCAAAGATAGTAGTGATTTCGAGGGTATGATCATCTTGCCTGCACAGTTGTCAGAGTTGACTGTATCCTCGAAAGCAAACTCAACGGGCTCCTCGTTAGCGAACTCCTCTCCTGGATCTACCCAAACAAGACAAACAAGCAACAAGGACACGATCAACCACGTGCAAGATCTCAAACAATATGATGCAATGATGATATGCTATGCGGGATGCGATGCGGGATGCATATGCAAGATGTGACAGGAAATGCAAGAACCTGGCCTCAACTTGTAAATCCAAGTGTGCCACTGGAAAGAAGAGATGAAATTTCTTGAAAACGATATAAAGAACGCCGGAATCGGAGTTACGGTTTGGAAATGGCGAGCGATTCAAATATGACACCGGTCTGCGATTTACAGCAAGTAGGCATCTAAATGCAATGAGATGAACATGCTACAGCACCCAAACATGACAACAAAATACATGGCAGGGATGCATTCAAGATGCTTAACAAAAGTCTAGCACTGAGCTACGGCCAATTCATCCATTAACAGGTTCAAACAAGCATGGCAAAAATGCATATGGCAAACAGATCTCAGACTTAGTGAAATTAACACTTGTCTGGAATTTCAGATCAGGTAGCACTCTTCGGAGCAACAAAATTATATGCTACACGACCTGAACATGGAAAAGTAAAGCATGGCATGGAGCTACTCAAAGATCTTAACAAAAGTACCTTAGTGACCTTGAGCTAAAAGGGATCAGAAAATACAATTGCAAGCATGTGAACATAGCAAAAACATAATCAGATCACACACTTGGTGAAAACTGGAGCATGATGAAAACAGATATCAAGTAGGCATGTTTACGAGCTCGATGCACTCAATACAAAGCAATCATGATAAGCTAAGCATACATCCATCAATAATACACAAAATGCAAGCTAGACATGGCAAAAACAATAGCATAGCATGCACAGATCAACTACAACATCATCGGCAAAATTGCAAACAAGTTGACAATCTGCCCAGATTCACAAAGTAGCAAAAGTAGAGCTCGATTACCTCAAGTTAGGGTGCTCCATAATTGCAAACAAAGACATGGATGGATAGAGAACTACAAGATTAACAAAACATCCTTACTGATCATCCTCAAAAGAGGCACGGATCACTAGGAAACAACATGAACATATGGAAATATGAGATAACAGATCAAGGACTTGGTGGAAATGCTAAGTCCCTGAAAACAGAATTACCAAGTGCACCACTTTGCAAGCTTGTGCTAGTCATCACACACATCACAAAAATACATGGGTTGCACCTCTGGAAAGATGACAAAACCCTTAACAAAACATATGTAGAGCATCAGGGCATATCATGCACACATTAATCATGGCAAAAATGACAAAAGGCTAAATAGAGTAGCAGATCTGACAATAATCTCAAGTAGCCCTCTTCTAACAGCATTTCTGGCATCAAGATGAACTCAAATGAAAATGATTCAATGGAATGAAATGATGTACTCTCTGAGATGAACATTTTGATATGCTGTATGCCAAAAACGGAACTACGGATGCAAAGTTACGGCACGATGAACATGGGCACTTGAAGCGGAAAATATCAGGGACTTAGTAGAATTTTCGACCTCCGGATCTAGGGTTCGTCCGGCGCGCGAACCGAGGTGGCGGCGCGGCTCGCCGGAGAGGACCCGGAGCTCGCCGGAGAGGGGTGCCGGCGCCGGATCCGGGCGTGGGGATGCCGGATCTGGCCGGCGGCGGGGCGGCGACGGCGGAGCACGGCGTCGGCGGGGGCGGCGCGGTCGAGGCGGCGGCGCGGGGCGACGCGGCGATGCGGCGGCGCGGCGGCGGAGCGGCGAAGGAGGCGGGCAGCGGCTCGCGGGCTCGCGGGGGCCGGCGCTGGGCCTGGCGGGCCGCGGCGGTTGAGGCGGTGGCGGCGCCACTTGGCGCGACGGGAGTGGGCGGCGGCGATGTGTCCGGCCAGGGCGGACGTGTCCGGCCGGCGCGGAGATGATTTTTAGGGTTTCAGACGAGGGGGATCCGGATTTTCGGGGAGAGGCCTTTAAATAGAGGTAGAGGGAGCTAGGAGAGTCCAAATGAGGTCCGGTTTTTGGCCACGTGATCGTGATCGAACGCTCTAGATGATGGGGCAGGTTTAGGTGGGTTTTGGGCCAAATTGGAGGGGTGTTGTGCTGCAACACACACGAGGCCTTTTCGGTCCCTCGGTTAACCGTTGGAGTATCAAATGATGTCCAAATGATACGAAACTTGACAGGCGGTCTACCGGTAGTAAACCAAGGCCGCGTGGTAAGTCTCGGTCCAATCCGGAAATGTTTAATCCCCACACACGAAAGAAAGGTAGAAATGACCACCGGAGGAGAACGAAGCGCCGGAATGCAAAACGGACAACGGGGAAAATGCTCAAATGCATGAGACGAACACGTATGCAAATGCAATGCACATGATGACATGATATGAGATGCATGACAACGATAACAACACACGGAGACAAAGACCCGAACCCGAGAAAATATAATAACTTAACGCCGGAAACGGGAAGAGTTGGAGTACAAATTGGGAAAGTTACATCCGGGGTGTTACAGCTAGGCCTCAAGAACAGCATCCAGACCAACTTCGGCGATGACTACGTCTTCCAGATTGCTTCTTGTTAGGCAGATAAGAACAGAGAATGGTGTAGCTTCAGTCTAGCTTCCAGCAAGTTTTTCCTTCCCGTTGCTCATAACTGAATGAACCTGTTGATAAAAATACATCTTACAGTACTTGATATATATAGTTGCATCTAATTTCGTACATCTCATGACATGCCAGGATATCTCAACGCTCGCAGTGTCCCTGTCAACAAACACACTCAAGTTCTATGCTCCAGCAACTGGACAGTATTTGGGGGAATGCACAGGCCATAAGGGGAGTATCCATGAGATTGCCTTTTCAGCTCCATCTTCGCTGCAAGTGATATGCTCTTGCTCTGGTGATGGAACTATCAGAGCCTGGGACACAAGGAGCTTCAAGCAGGTCCCCCCTACCACTTTGTGATTGTTGAATACTCATGTTGGTTATACATGGTTACTTTCTTTTAATATTATATAAATTTCGAGCCATCACTATGTTTCTCAGTTTCTGTATGGTAAATATTTTGTACTTTCATTAAGTGTTAATTCTTGTGATGCTTGGTTTGGATTGAGGTTGGTTCATTCTTGTAATTCTTGTTCTTGTTTCTACCTCAGCCAATAAGTCGTATCCGTGTACAAATTTCTAATTTCTATTGCTATTAGTTCAAATGATCAATTGCTATAAGTTCCCCTGATATTGTCCCATCAGTACACATTTCTAATTTCTATTGCTATTAGTTCAAATGATAAATTGCTACAAGTTCCCATGATACTGTCCCATCAGTTCAAGAGATCATTGTTGTCTTGTTTAAGCCGTTTAAGTACAAAATTACAAGTGTTGATATTTGTGTAGTGATCAGGCCGTTCAGCTCTGCTACCGCAAGCCGTTCACCTCTGCCACATGAGGCCGTGCAACGATGCAGCGCTCATCATGTTGTGTTTTTAAAGTACATGTTTTGTGTGCTTTCTAGTTCACCTATTTAACGATTCTATAGTACACTAGGCGTTTGTGTTATGCCTTAATAAGCATTTGAGAAAACCTTGTATGGATCGAAACTAGCATATGTTTAGTTCTATTCTTGTAAATAAAGCTCCACTTTTGTTTTGTTTGAAGTTATTTGGCAAAAAAATAGTATATGTTCTACTGTAAAAGACATAAAATGTCTTGATGCATGCTAACAGAAATCTGAAAATACACTCAATTCAGTTCCTATATTTTATTTCAGTTCAATTTAGAACTATTTGCAACTGTTCAGACTTGAGTATTCCTATATTTTATTTCAGTTCAATTTTGAAGTATTTACAACTGTTCAGACTTGAGTTTACAATGGAAAAACATTTGGAAGTTTAGCAAGGGAAAATACTTGTTAAATTCATTTGAAAAGTGTCATATAGTTCAACTGTTATATATAATAAATTCATAATGAAATGTGGGAACAATTCAATATGTGTGTGTGTTAAAAACATAACAGTACAGAGAAATTTGTTACGTACTCGTTGAAAAAAATCGCATCAGTTTGAGAACGGAAAAAAATTGGTGCCAATAAAGTTCGATGGAAAAACAACTTTAAAAGGAAACGTGAGAAGCTCACAAATTAATTATGTGACGTTGACGTCCAAGTTCTACAACTGATCCGTACAAACAAAAATGGTGGTTCGTTCTACAAAGGAAAAATGGTTTAATTAAAATATTGATCAGTATAGGTTAAAAACGATGGTCCGTTCAAAATAAAAGAAATGACAGAAATTCAAATTGTAAAAGTTTAAGCAAAAGGAAACCCCATGCAATTCAAATGGTAAAAGTACAAGTCATAAAATAAGAGAAGTCCAGGACATCGTTGTAAAAAAATGTTTAGTTCAAAAAAACATTTTATTTTTGAAAAAAATATCATTCAGTTCGATGATATAAATCATGCAAGTACAGGGGCGACGATACAATAACATTCAGTTCAACAATATAAACCATGCAAGTTCGGGGCTAGGATATAGTAAACCGTTGAAAATTTATGAGAAAAATATTACCCAAAAAACAGAGCAAAGTCTAATTAGTGAAAACACGCTCAGTACAAACCCATGCAAGCATCAGTACAAGTACCCTTTTTCGGAACCATTCAAAATTGCTCTATAAAAAATAGCTCAGTACAAATATACACATATATCAGTACGACTACTCTGTTTTTTAGACGAGAAAACAGCAGGATCCGTCATGCCATATTCAAAATTACTCTTATACGGTTGCGAAGTAGAGAAAACGTTCAACATGACTAAGTTTCGCATTTTCGATAGCTATCCAACGGTATATTATTTGCCATATTTCGACAAACTTTTTAAAAAAATCGCGATCAAAATCAAATTTGACCGTATTCGAATTCGTTTTTAAACCGTAAAGAATTAGAAAAATATTTATATACGAAAAAGTTGTGCATTTTACATAGCTTTCCAACGACGTATCATTTGCGTCAATCCGACAAACCGTTTGCAAAAAATCGCGAAAATACATTTCGCCCAGAATTTCACCTTTTTCAAATTACTTTTAAATCATATAGAATTAGAAAAAATAATACATATATGGAAGATGCGGATTTTCACCAGCTTTCCAACGCCATCTTATTTTCTCAATTCCGACAAACCGTTTGAAAACTGAGTCCAAAATATGATTCACGTTTTCGGTTTTGAAAAAAATGGTTTTTTCAAAACTGCTCTTAAACCATATTGATTTTGCAAAAACGTTCAATATACTTGAAATATGGTTGTCAAGAGCTTTCCAACGATATATTACACGCCACGTTCCGACAAAAAAATTACAAAAACTTTTGAACTAAAGAAGACGATCTGTTAAACACAATTGAAAGCATCAGTTCAACCACTTCGAAAACATCAGTACAACCACCTGAAACCGTCAGTTCAAAAAGGGTAACAGAATAATATTCTGTTACTAGTAACAGAATAGCCCAGATATTTCGTCCAGAGGCTATTTTAGGTGCTGCGTCACCTTATTATTGGGCCAGGCCCATGTATTTTCGAAGTACTTAAGTATAGGCTGTTTTTAGAGTCCGTATGTGTGGGGAAACAAGAGTTAGGGTTGGTTTCGGACCCCTCCACCAAGGGCCACGAAATTCTCCCTCTCTCCTCCATATATACAGCCCTTAGGGCATCGTTTAGACTTCGGGTTTTGTTTAGATTAAAAGTTCGCCATAGCTGCAACTTCGCGTACTTCGTTTGTGTTCAATGACCAGACCAAGGCGTCACAGAACCCGACCTTGATCAATAAAGCTTTCATCTTAGATTCGCAATATCCAGATTGCAATCTCAGTTTCTTGCTTGTTCTTCGTTTGCTTGCAGGAAATAGACCCTCGTGGTCAGGTTGATCGTGCTCCGGCGTGGTCAATAACCCTCGGAAGTTGGTTTAGCGATTGCTAAGGCGTGACGTCTCGCACGTTCGTAGTCGGATCGTCAAGGTCGACTCCCATAGAAAATGATAGCCACCATCTCATCGAAACATCGGGACACCTTTGCCTCTATCAAGTGGTATCAGATTTCCAGGTTGTTCGGTGAGATTTTACAGTTTTTCGTAGATTAGATCGAGTCTGTTCTTCATACCTACAGTCCACGAAAAAGCCACAAAAAATATTAGGGTTAGCTCATCATATCCGAACCAATCCAAGCCTTTGCATAATCTTTTTAGGGTTTTTGCTTTGTTGAATTTGCGGTTGCATCGTCGTGTCAAGTTGCTGGTCTGTGAGTCTAGTCTTTTAGAGTTTCGAGTTCTGGTCACAAGTTGTCACGCCGCCGCCGCACCATCATCATCGCCTTGCCATCTACCACCATTGCTTATCCGCCACCGCTCTGAATCCGTATCCATATACCACCACTGAGGGAGTCCTGGATTAGGGGGTGTTCGGGTAGCCGGACTATACCTTCAGCCGGACTCCTGGACTATGAAGATACAAGATTGAAGACTTCGTCCCGTGTCCGGATGGGACTTTCCTTGGCGTGGAAGGCAAGCTTGGCGATGCGGATATTCAAGATCTCCTACCATTGTAACCGACTCTATGTAACCCTAACCCTATCCGATGTCTATATAAACCGGAGGGTTGTAGTCCGTAGGCAATCAATTCCATATACAACAATCATACCATAGGCTAGCTTCTAGGTTTTAGCCTCCTTGATCTCGTGGTAGATCTAGTCTTATACTACTCATATCATCAATATTAATCAAGCAGGACGTAGGGTTTTACCTCCATCAAGAGGGCCCGAACCTGGGTAAAACATCGTGTTCCCTGCCTCCTGTTACCATCCGGCCTAGACGCACAGTTCGGGACCCCCTACCCGAGATCCGCCGGTTTTGACACCGACAACCACCAATCTGTATCCATATACCACCACTAATCTGTATCCATATACCACCACCGCTGCCATATACCACAACCATATATCCACCACCAATCTGAGTTCTTCTCATATTAGGTTTGTTTTTGAGATCAATCTAAATTCCGATTCGTGTATCCTTGCCTGCGTAGGTCTCGAAAAAAAAAGAGTCTGGAGACCCCCGGGCAGTTTTTAGGCCAAAATTTCGGCGACCAAAAATATTTTTCCCTATCCTATTTTTAGGCTTTTTTGAGTTTTTTGAGCCACGTGCCATCATAGTGATTTTTTGTCGCCCTTTTTCGTCGTCGCTGCCCTAATTTCTGAAAAAAAGTCAAAAAAAATTTCGTGCCCATCCTATCAGTTTGACGTGGGAAGAGTTTTGAGACACTCACCATTAGAGTGATTTTACGTAAAAAAAAGAGGAGCGCAAAAAAAGAGCGAAAAAAAGTTCCAGAGTGTGCTTTTCCCTTTTTTACGTGCAGCGCCGTGATTTTGTTAGTGTTCTAGGCTCGCGTCTCTAGCACGGTCTAGCCTAGGACCAGCACAGTACCGTCGTTGAGCGTTTATTCAACTTTGCATCTCTGAATTGATTATTGCTGGCCCCTTTTGCTACCATATTATAAGCCTTCCTAGATCCACATATATCTACATCGTGCGTTTGACTCTCCCTGGTAATCGCTCTATCCAAGCTTTGAGAGTTTTGACTACGACGGTTGCCGATCACCGACTGCTGCTGGGTAAGAACTGGTAAGAATTTGAGATTTGCTTGACGGATTTGTGACACTCCACCACCGCCGTTTTCTAGTAGTCTGTAGGTTCATATTCTTGTGTGTTTCTATTGCTGCTAACCATGGCAGGATCACAACCCGACGCGATTGACTGGGAGAACATGACGAACAAAGAGTTACATGATAAGTTTCCGCAAATGATGAGTGGACAGGTGGAAGATGTGCTAAACAGATTTGAAGAGGCCATGGAGAAGCTAGATGGCATGGAGAAGACATTTGAAACAAAGCTCAATAACAAGTTTGCTGAATTGCTTTCGCGTTTTCCACCACCGGCTGCTCCTGCCGCACCTCTGCACCAACATCAACAACACCGACTACCTCCACGTCGGGAAACAGCCCTCTGCCGAGCAAGCCGTGTCCCTCTTCAACCTGGCCAAACTACTGGTGCTGCTGTTGATACTTCTGTGGCTCCTACTACTGATGTGGAGGAGGATGATTATGTGGGAGATTACGAGGATGAGGTTGATCAAAATCAGAACTACGTGCAACCACCAGCACCACAACCACCAGGTCGTCTACATGCAAATAATGGCAATGTTAGGGCTCCCCCTCAGGTACGAGATCATGACCATCTCCCTAAACTGAAATTGAATATTCCACCATTTGAGGGTAGATATGTTCCTGGTATATATCTTACTTGGGAGTTAGAAAATGAACAATGATTTACATGTTTACAATATCCTGAGGAGAGACGTGTTCCTGCTGATGTTTGTGCTTTCACTAGCTTTGCATGTGTTTGGTGGTCTGAACATTGTAGATTATATCCTATTCCACCTACTTGGGCTGCTTTGAAAACTGCTATGCGTACTCGTTGGGTTCCACCATATTATCAACGTGAATTACTTCAAAAATTACAGCGATTAAGACAAGGAAAAAATTCTGTAGAAGAATATTATCAGGAATTGCAAACTAGCATGATTAGATGTGGTATTGTTGAGGAGAATGAAGCTATGCTTGCATGTTTTATGGGTGGATTAAATAGAGAGATTCAGACCATTCTAGAGTATAAGGAGTATACAAATATCACTCGTTTATTCCATATTGCTTGTAAAGCTGAACGTGAAGTGCAGGATCGACAGGCATTGGCGCGGACGGACTTTTCTGCAGGTCGACCTTCATCATGGACACCACGTGCATCATCTACTTCCACACGTTCTGCTACACCGGCACCTCCGTCGGCTGCCACCTCCAACTGTGACACAATAAAGCAGGCACAATCACCACTATCTACCAAGAGCACACCTTCTGGGCCTGCAAAGAGCTCTTCTTCATCCATGGCATCAACAGGGTAAACACATGATATTATTTGTCGACGTTGCAAGGGTGGAGGTCATTATGCAAGAGAATGCCCATCTAAGCGTGTGATGATTGTTACTAAGGATGGTGGGTATGAGTCCGCTAGTGACTATGATGAGGAGACTTTGGCTCTTATTACACGTGACGAACACGGTGGAGACGATTCTGATCATGAGACGCAATACATGGCTCATGAAGATGTTGACAGGTATGAATGTTTAGTTGCTCAACATGTTTTGAGTGTGCAGGTTACACAAGCTGAGCAAAATCAGAGGCATAATTTGTTCCATACAAAGGGAGTTGTGAAGGAACGTTCTGTTTGCGTGATCATAGATGGAGGGAGTTGCAATAACTTGGCTAGCATAGAGATGGCGGAGAAGTTATCTCTCACCACAAGACCACATCCACATCCTTACTACATCCAATGGTTCAACAACAGCGGCAAGGTTAAGGTAACACGTACTGTTCGTGTGCATTTTAGTATCTCTACATATGCTGATTATGTTGATTGTGATGTGGTACCTATGCAAGCATGTTCCTTATTACTTGGTCGACCATGGCAGTTTGATAAAAATTATGTACACCATGGTAGAAACAATCAGTATACTCTTGTTCATATGGATAAAAATATTACTTTGCTTCCTATGACTCCTGATTCCATTTTGAAAGATGATATTAATAGAGCTAATAAAGCAAAATAGGAGAAAAATAAGAGTGAAAATCAGATTGTGGCAAAAGAATTTGAGCAACAAATGCAGCCTAATAATAAACAATCTAGTGTTGCTTCTGAAATTAAATTGAAAAGTGCATGTTTACTTGCCACCAAATCTGATATTGATGATCTAGATTTTAGCAAATCTGTTTGCTATGCTTTTGTGTGCAAAGAGGCATTATTTTAATTCGAGGACGTGCCTTCCTCTTTGCCTCCTGCTGTCACTAACATTTTGCAGGAGTTCGCTGACGTCTTTCCACAAGACGTGCCACCGGGATTACCACCTATTCGAGGGATTGAGCATCAATTTGACTTAATTCCCGGTGCATCATTACCCAACCGTGCACCATACCGTACCAATCTAGAGGAGACGAAGGAGATTATGTGTCAAGTACAAGAACTGCTCGACAAAGGTTATATACGCGAATCCCTTAGTCCTTGTGCTGTTCCTATCATTTTAGTGCCGAAAAAGGCTGGTACGTCGCGTATGTGCGTTGATTGTAGAGGCATTAATAATATTACTATTCGTTATCGTCATCCTATTCCTAGGCTAGATGATATGCTTGATGAATTGAGTGGCTCTACAATATTCTTCAAAGTTGATTTGCGTAGTGGATACCATCAAATTCGTATGAAACTGGGAGATGAATGGAAAACAGCATTTAAAACTAAGTTTGGATTATATGAGTGGTTAGTCATGCCTTTTGGGTTAACTAATGCACCTAGTACTTTCATGAGGTTAATGAACGAAGTTTTACGTGCTTTCATTGGACGATTTGTGGTAGTTTACTTTGATGACATATTGATTTATAGCAAATCTTTGGAGGAACATTTGGAACATTTACATGCTGTTTTTATTTCTCTACGTGATGCACGTTTGTTTGGTAACCTTGGAAAGTGCACCTTTTGCACCGACCGAGTATCTTTTCTTGGCTATGTTGTTACTCCACAGGGAATTGAAGTTGATAAAGCCAAGATTGAAGCTATTGAGAGTTTGCCGCAGCCCAAAACGGTCACACAAGTGTGGAGTTTCCTTGGCCTCGCTGGTTTCTATAGGCGTTTTGTGAGAGATTTCAGCACCATTGCTGCACCTCTCAACAAGCTTACAAAGAAGGATGTGCCTTTTGTTTGGGGTACCTCACAGGAAGAAGCCTTCACGGTATTGAAAGATAAGTTGACACATGCTCCTTTACTTCAACTTCCTAATTTCAGTAAGACTTTTGAGCTTGAATGTGATGCTAGTGGAATTGGATTAGGAGGTGTGTTATTACAAGATGGCAAACCTGTTGCATACTTTTCTGAAAAATTGAGTGGGCCTAGTCTGAACTATTCTACTTATGATAAAGAATTATATGCTCTTGTTCAGACCTTAGAAACATGGCAACATTATTTATGGCCCAAGGAATTTGTTATACATTCTGATCATGAATCTTTGAAACACATTAAAAGTCAAGCAAAACTGAACTGTAGACATGCTAAATGGGTTGAATTCATTGAGACTTTCCCTTATGTCATTAAACACAAGAAGGGTGAAGAAAATGTTATTGCTGATGCATTGTCTCATCGTTATACTATGATTTCACAACTTGACTTTAAAATATTTGGTTTGGAGACCATCAAAGATCAATATGTTCATGATGCTGAATTTAAAGATGTATTGCAGAATTGTAAGGAAGGGAGAACTTGGAACAAGTTCGTTCTTAACGATGGATTTGTGTTTCGTGCTAACAAGCTATGCATTCCAGCTAGCTCCGTTCATCTTTTGTTGTTGTAGGAGGCGCATGGAGGAGGATTAATGGGACACTTTGGCGTCAAGAAGACAGAGGATATACTTGCTACACATTTCTTTTGGCCAAAGATGAGACGGGATGTTGAGCGTTTTGTTGCTCGCTGCACTACATGTTTATGGGCTAAGTTGGGGACTAAACTACTTTTTAGTACTACTTGTCACCCCCAAACTGATGGACAAACTGAAGTAGTCAATAGAACATTGTCTACTATGCTTAGGGATGTTTTGAAGAATAACAAGAAAATGTGGGAAGAATGCTTGCCTCATATTGAATTTGCTTATAATCGTTCATTGCATTCTACTACTAAGATGTGCCCTTTTGAAATTGTATATGGTTTCCTACCTCGTGCACCTATTGATTTGTTGCCTCTTCCATCTTCGGAGAAGGTTAATTTTGATGCTAAAGAATGTGCTGAATTTATTTTAAAAATGCATTAGTTAACTAAGGAAAACATTGAGCGTATGAATGCTAAATATAAACTTGCTGGAGATAAGGGTAGAAAAAATGTTGTGTTTGCACCTGGAGATCTTGTTTGGTTATATTTGCGTAAGGATAGATTTCCTAATTTGCGCAAATCAAAGCTAATGCCACGTGCTGATGGTCCTTTTACGGTGTTAGAGAAAATAAATGATAATGCATATAAACTTGAGCTGCCTGCAGATTTTGGGGTTAGTCCCACTTTTAACATTGCAGATTTGAAGCCTTATTTGGGTGAGGACGATGAACTTTCATCGAGGACGACTTCATTTCAAGAAGGGGAGGATGATGAGGACATCAATACCATTGTTACACCCACAGCCCCTGCTGCTATACATACTGGACCAATTACTAGAGCTCGCGCACGCCAATTGAATTATCAGGTACTTTCGTTTCTTGGTAACGATTCTAATGTTCATGAGAATATGATGTTGCCTAAATTGGATACATTTGTTTTGCTTACAAATGAAGGACCTAGCTTGGGCAAGAAATATGAACCTTGGAGCAAGTTCAAGCATGGAGATGATGGCATGCGCAAGTGGAACAAGAACGGAGTTACAAGTGATGATTCCAGGACTTTGAAGCCACCATAATGAGTGCATGAAGCATGGGACGAAATATACAAGATGCCACTTCATAAATTTCGTCCAGAGGCTATTTTAGGTGCTGCGTCACCTTATTATTGGGCCAGGCCCATGTATTTTCGAAGTACTTAAGTATAGGCTGTTTTTAGAGTCCGTATGTGTGGGGAAACAAGAGTTAGGGTTGGTTTCGGACCCCTCCACCAAGGGCCACGAAATTCCCCCTCTCTCCTCCATATATACAGCCCTTAGGGCATCGTTTAGACTTTGGGTTTTGTTTAGATTAAAAGTTTGCCATAGCTGCAACTTCGCGTACTTCATTTGTGTTCAACGACCAGACCAAGGCGTCACAGAACCCCACCTTGATCAATAAATTTTTCATCTTATATTCGCAATATCCAGATTGCAATCTCAGTTTCTTGCTTGTTCTTCGTTTGCTTGCAGGAAACAGACCCTCGTGGTCAGGTTGATCGTGCTCCGGCGTGGTCAATAACCCACGGAAGTTGGTTTAGCTATTGCTAAGGCGCGACGTCTCACCCGTTCGTAGTCGGACCGTCAAGGTCGACTCCCACAGAAAACGATAGCCACCATCTCATCGAAACATCGGGACACCTTTGCCTCTATCAAACCTAGCAAACCGTTAAAAAAGACCCTAGCAAACCGTTGTTTGGCTATGTTACCGCTTTCTCAGCCCCTTTTATATGTTGCTAGTTGTTGTTGTGGTGTAGTTTATTCCATGATGGGACATATCATGGGATATCACAATATCTCTTATTTAATTAATGCATCTATATATTGGTAAATGGTGGAACACTTGGCCTTTTTGCCTGGTGTTTTGTTCCATTCTTGTCGCCCTAGTTCCCGTCATACTGGTGTTATGTTCCTTGATTTGCGTTCCTTACATGGTCGGGGTTTATGGGGCCCCCTTGATAGTTCGCTTTGAATAAAACTCTTCCAGCAAGGGCCAACTTTGGTTTTACCATTTGCCTAATAACAACTAAAATTTGCATGGGGGTAATTAACCCGATGATTCTTAATCAACAAACCGGACCATTGCTCCTCATGAGTGTTGGTCCAAAAGGGGTGGCCCGCAGGTCCAAAACGGCGAAACTTGAGCTCTAGTTTTACTCGTAGCTTGTCCCATCCGATCATGGCCTGACATGAGATACGCGCGGCTCCTGTCGGGGTGTCAGCACATCAGGAGGTATTGCTGGTTTTGTTTTACCATTGTCAAAATGTCTTGTGCACCGGGATTCCGAGCTTGATCGGGGTGTCCCGAGATGGAGATTTTCCTCCACGGTTCGTGAGAGCTTGTAATGGACTAAGTTGGGACACCCCTGCATGGTTTAATCTTTTTGAGAGCCGTTCCCGCGGTTATGGGCAACATGGAAATTTATGATATCCGGTTGTAGTGAACCTGACACCAAATTCAAATAAAATACATGAACCGCATGTGGAACCATGATCATCTCTTTTCGACAAAGTTTGGGAAGAGAACGTGGTGGGGTTATGATTGCAACGTAAGTAGTTCAGGATCAATTCTTGATCATTACCAGTTTGGGACGATTATGCGTAGTCTCTCTTCTTATTCTTGTACTCGTAAGTTAGCCACTTAAACCTGCTTAGTGCTTGCTGCAACGTCACCACTTACCCATGCCATACCATTTAAGCTTTGTTAGTTTTGACACAGTGGGTAATGAGATTGCTTAGTCCCCGTGGCTCACAGATTACTACAAACAAAGTTGCAGGTACCACTGGTACAGACATAGGTGATGCAACCGAGCTCCAGTGGGAGTTTAACGAGGATTGTGGGCGTATCGACGTCTCGTCTCCGGACGATCAGTAGTCGCTCTTAGTCAGATAGATCTCGGGATCTGTAGCTGGGCTGGTTATGTCATTTTTGTTGGGTAACGTTGCATGGAAAACAAAAAATTTCTATGCACACGCAAGATCTATTCATGGAGATGCATAGCAACGAAGGGGGAGAGTGTGTCTAGATACCCTCGTAGACCGTAAGCGGAAGCGTTTCACAACACGGTTGATGTAGTCAAACTTTCTTCGCGATCCAACCGATGTAGTACCGAGCGTACGACACCTCCGCATTCTGCACACGTTCAGCTCGGTGACGTCCTCCACCTTCTTGATCCAGCAAGATGGTAAGGTAGTAGATGAGTTCCGGCAGCACGACGGTGTGGTGACAGTGACGGTAATGTGATCTTCCCAGGGCTTCGCCTAAGCACTACGAAAATATGACCGAGGGAGTAAACGGTGGACGGGGGCGCCGCACATGGCTAAGACAATGTTGTGTCCTTTTGTGGTGCCCCCTCCCCATATATATATATATATATATATATATATATATATATAGGTGGGAGGGGAGGGAAGGCAGCCAGGCGCACCCTAGGGCTGGCCGCCAGCTTCTAGGGCCCCTGACATGCCCTGCGCCCCCTGCCATATTTCCCCAAAGGGGAAAGTAAGGAGAAGGAGGGTGAAGGAAAGGGGAGACCTAGTCTCCACTTTCCTTCTCCCATAGGGCTGGACAGCTATGGGGGTACACCAACCCCTTTGTGGGCTGGTGTGTTCCCTCTCTTGGCCCATAAGGCCCATAGCTTTGCCGGGGGGGTGCCCGGAACACCTTCCCGTGACCCGATAAGTACCCGCTACTACCCGAAACACTTCTGGTGTCCAAATACCCTCGTCCTATATATATACATATTTACCTCTCAACCATTTTGAGACTCCTCTTCTTGTCCATGATCTCATCCAGGACTTCGAACAACATTCAGTCACCAAAACACATAACTCATATAGCCTTATATCGTCAATGAACGTTAAGCGTGCGGACCCTACGGGTTCAAGAACTATGTAGACATGACTGAGACACCTCTCTGGTCAATAACCAATAGCGGAACCTAGATGCCCATATTGGCTCTTACATATTCTACAAATATCTTTATCGGTCAAACCGTTATGACAACACACACAATTCCCATTGTCCATTGGTATGTTACTTTCCCGAAATTCGATCATCGGTATCTTAATACCTAGTTCAATCTCGTTACTGGCAAGTCTCTTTACTCGTCTCGTAATACATCTTACTTTGCTCACAAGGCTTCTTATGATGTGCATTACTGAGAGGGCCCAGAGATACCTCTCCGATACTCGGAGTGACAAATCCTAATCTCGATCTATGCCAACTTAACAAACACCTTCGGAGATACCTGTAGAGCATCTTTATGATCAACCAGTTACGTTGTGATGTTTGATAGCACACAAGGTATTCCTCCGGTATCCGGGAGTTGCATAATCTCATAATTGAAGGAATATGTATTTGACATGATGAAAGCAATAATAATAAACTGAACGATCATTATGATAAGCTAACGGATGGGTCTTGTACATCACATCATTCTCCTAATGATGTGATCCCATTATGAAATGACAACACATGTCTATGGTTAGGAAACCTTAACCATCTTTGATCAACGAACTAGTCTAGTAGAGACTTACTAGGGACACGGTATTTGTTTATGTATTCACACATGTATTTAAATTTCTGATCAATACAATTCTAGCATGAATAATAAACCTTTATCATGAATAAGGAAGTATAAAATAACAACTTTATTATTGCCTCTAGGGCATATTTCCTTTAGTCTCCCACTTGCACTAGAGTCAATAATCTAGATTACATTGTGATGAATCTAACACCCATGGAGTCTTGGTGTTGATAATGTTTTGCTCGCGAAACAGGCTTAGTCAACCGGTCTGCCACATTCAGATCCATATGCACTTTGAAAATTTCTATGTATCCATCCTTGACCTTTTCACGAATGGAGTTGAAGCATCTCTAGATGTGTTTGGTTCTCTTGTGAAACCTGGATTCCTTCGCCAAGGAAATTTCTCAAGTGTTGTCGCAAAAGATTTTCATTGGACCCGATGCACTAGGTATTACACCTAGATCGTATATGAACTCCTTCATGCGCTGCTTATGAAAGCACCATATGTACACCGCTTAACACGTAGATCCCGCCACCATGCTCTGCTTGAAACTGCACCAACTGACAGCTCCACTATTCAATATAAACACGTATCCGGTTGTTACTTAGAGTCATCTGGATAAGTGTCGAAGCTTGCATCGATGTAACCATTTACGACGAGCTCTTCATCACCTCCATAAACGAGAAACATATCCTTGGTCCTTTTCAGGTACTTCAGGATGTTCTTGACCACTATCCAGTGATCCACTCTTGGATTACTTCGGTACGTCCCTGCCAAACTTATGGCAAGGTACACATCAGGTCTGGTACAAAACAGAGCCTACATGATAGAACCTATGGCCGAGGCATAGGGAATGACTTTCATTTCCTCTGTATCTTCTGTAGTGGTCGGGCTTTGAGCTTGACTCAAATTCACACCTTGTAATACAGGCAAGAACCCTTTGTTTGACTGATCCATTTTGAACTTCTTCAAAATGTTATCAAGGTATGTGCTTTGTGAAAGTCTAATTAAGCGTCTTGATCTATCTCTATAGATCTTGATGCCTAATATATAAGCAGCTTCACCGAGATCTTTCATTGAAAAAATCTTATTCAAGTATCCTTTTATGATATCCATAAATTCTATATCATTTCCGATCAACAATATGTCATCCACATATAATATCAGAAATGCTACAGAGCGCCCACTCACTTTCTTGTAAATACAGGTTTCACCATAAGTCTATATAAAACCATATGCTTTTCTCACCTCATCAAAGTGTATATTCCAACTCCGAGATGATTGCACCAGTCCATAGATGGATCACTGGAGCTTGCACACTTTGAAAGCACCTTTAGGATCAACAAAACCTTCTGGTTGCATCATATACAACTCTTCCTTAAGAAATCCATTTAGGAATGCAGTTTTGACGTCCATTTGCCAAATTCCATAATTATAAACTGCGACAATTGCTAACATGATTTGGACCGACTTAAGCATCGCTAGGGTGAGAAAGTCCTTGAACTTGTCGAAAACCTTTCGCGACAAATCGAGCTTTGTAGACAGTAACATTACCATCAGCGTCAGTCTTCTTCTTGAAGATCCATTTATTCTCAATGGCTTGCCGATCATCGGGCAAGTCCACTAAAGTCCACACTTTGTTCTCATACATGGATCCTATCTCACATTTCATGGCCTCAAGCTATTTATCAGAATTTGGGCTCATCATAGCTTCTTCATAGTTCGTAGGTTCGCCTTGGTCTAGTAATATGACTTCCAAAATAGGATTACTATACCACTCTCACTACAAAAAAATCCACTTCCGTAATGATACGTGTTTGTCACAGTAGGTCACGTTTTCTGTCCTGCATGTACATCCATGACGATTTTATGACAGAATCAACATAGTCATACCTGTGCTATCGTACAAGTGTTCCATGACTATACCAAAATTATCATCACAGAAGTGTCCACTTCCATGATGATAAATGGCGCATCATGGAAGTGTTTTCATCAAGGGTAACCGACACATGGCATCCATCATAACGGGTCGACATTAAGCTATCGGGTTCCGGTTTGGATCCAATAACCTGTTAACAGCCATGACCAATGGGGATTTTCTACGTGTAAAATTCTCATTCACCGGAGGATCCATGTGTCGGCTTAGCGTTGGGACAGATGTCATCCACTCATTGTACGGGAGGCGCCTATGATACGTGGGCATGTGGCAACGCCCAACAGTGGCCCACTTAGGTGAAAGAGGTCGGGCCATATAGAGCCAACTTGTGTCTGGTCCATTTAAGCCCACAACTCATACGAGATGTGCCAATTCGGCCCGTCAACGGCCCGTTAACTATTTGACACCATTGCAGCCCATCGTCAGTTCGAGCTCGTTAACAGTCCGCTATATGTTTGGGCTCAATATCGGCCCCATGTGGTTTTGGCCTATTACCGGACCAATCAAGGGATGGGCCAATTTTTAGGATGTTCGTCTATCAGCCTTTTAGCGACCCATTTAAGTGTTGGGCCAATTTCCAGCCCGGTGTGTCTTTCAGCCCGTTAACGACCCATGAGTTAGTCTGGCCATTTGCAGTTGGACCTGAATTTTGGCCTCTTAACGACCCATGCTCTTCATGACCAATACCATCCCGGTTTCTCTTTCGGCCTACTAAAGGCCCACAACACAGTTGGGCCATATAAAGTGATGTAGGGTAGGAACCCTATCGCCCGATCTTTCATGAAACGAGCGGAATCCCGCGAAGAACACGAAGAACACAAAGGGGAAAACGAGAGAAAACACTCAAACCAACATGAATAGATCACACATGTGCCAGATCCTCGAATACATAAAGCAAAGATACACGATCCACGATCAACTAGGGACGATACACGGTAACCGGTCTTCTCCGTGAGGAGGTCTTGAATCCACGAGGGGATCTTCCCTTAGAAAGGGGGCTTGAATCCAAAGGGATCTTCTCAGAAGAGGCCGCGGTCTCTAGCAAGGAGGAGATCCGATATGGATGAGCGTAGCTCTATCTCTCAAATGAGCTAAACCAATGCTAACCTTAGAAAGGAGGTGGAGGTGGTCTATTTATAGTCTTAGCCACGAAGGGGTAAGTGGGAGAGGGGTACAAGGCCAAAGGCCCGCGGCTGCACACAGGCAGGTACCAGACGACCGGTGGGGGTCAGACGTCCGGTGGCTCAGGACGGTCCGGATGTCCGGCGCGCGTCGGGCGTCCGCTGATTCTTCTCGGGACAGGTGGCGTCGGACGTCCGGTCGGCGTCGGTCGTCCAACGTTTTGCTTCGGGATCGATGGCACCGGATTTCCGGTAAGCGCCGGACGACCGGTGCCTGGGACTTGTCGGACGTCCGGTGTTCGTCGGTCGTTCGGCGGCTGTAGAGGGTCGGACGTCCGGTGGCTTCCGATCGTCCGGTCGCTGAAGACTCTGCAGTTCCTTCTTCTTCTGTCTTCTCTTCCAGGCTTCCCTCGCGGATGGTGTAGGTGTTCCTTGGCGCTTGCACTCCTCCTCGTCATCCGTGAAGTTCCGACAATACCTATGCATGCACATGAGAGGGGTGTCAAGTAGTATACCATCCTCGAAGGGGTCAAGTGAGCATGTGTAAATGAGATGATTCACCTTTATGTATGTGAAGTAGATGTCGCAGGTCTCTTGCCAAACAGACTCTTGACATGGTGATGTCCATAGGATGCTCCGCATCATCTCCCCTCCCTTGGGAAAGATCCGACCTCGGATCGTAATCCAAATCACCATGGGAAAGAGATGGCGTCGCCGTGTAGGAGTGGTCGATCACCAAGTTCTCGTCATCTTGAAGCTCGAAATGGGCACTCTCCAATGTCGCACCGTCTAGTGATTCCTTCAAAATGAGCAAGGACAACAAACACTTGGGAAAACAAATGTGGCTAGCGTTAGTGCAAAACCAAGCATTCAAGAGGTTATTTACCAAACAAGTGTCGTCATCATGCAAAGCATATGGTTTGACAAAGGATTGTGACATGGCATGTAAGCACATAAATTGAGCATAATCAAGGATATCATGGGGACAAGCATGTAAATGTGAGGTATTGATGCAAATATGTTGGACAAGTGAAGAAGCATCTACCTCAAGTTCATAGCAAGCATTCACAAATTGCTCAATGAAAGGTCTATGGTAGGCATAGGAATCATTCACAACACCAAATAAAATGAAGTGTCTAAACACATGTGTCAAGTGCAAGACAATCCAATCATAATGTGCACTGGGTGTAGTGAATATCATGTGGCACTCAACACAATAGAAAGAGCAATTGTTCATCATGTGTGAGGCAATCAAGTCAAGCATAGTAATCGAGTCATGCAAGCTAGTAGTGCGAACATGCAACATACTAGAGGAAATCATGGCAATCATGTCATGTGAGCAAATAATAGACATAGACAATGCACAAGACATATAGCAAGCACGAACACAAAGCAAAATGAAAGTATCATCATATGCATGGGGCACAAAGCAAACATGGCAATAACAAGCAATGTCTCCACCAAGCTTGCAACTACACATACAAGTATGAGAATCAATCATCATGTGTAATGCAAAGCATGGGTCACGAATGCATGGCAAAAGCATAGTAATGAGCATAACATGCAAAGTGAACATGGCAAGATGGGCATAGAATATGTAGTGGACAATAACCCATAGCCAAGTGAGGGTCATGTAGAAGAAATGTGCGAAGTCTTTGCACGAAGAGGGCGGTGGGAAAGACAATCCATGGGATCCCAAGTCATCATTGCTCTCTAGAGCTCGTTTTGTCAACTCGTGGAATTGCGAGGTTGACAAGAATTCATGGGTACCTACAGGAAAGAGACACAAACCAAAGAAATTGTGCGCGTGGTAAATGTACACGTCATCCATCATCATGTGTATTTGCACGTGGAAGTTAGCACAAGATAAGCATCGCTCAAACAAATTTGATGCATGGTATAAGAACATGTCATCCATCATGAAAGAATAGTTATTGTGTATGACACGATGGGGATGCAAATTGAGCATACAAGTATAAGGATCATGCAATGGGTGGGAGTGATCACAATCTCCTAAAATGTATGAGGAAACTATGGGGTCTCCTCATGTGCAATATTTGAAACATCATATGGAGAAAATGGGCAACACCCAAAACAATGCATATCCGAAGCAGGATGGTTATGGCATGGCATATGAGATAAATGATGCAAAGGTAGCAAGTCAATATCATCACAAGAGAAACAAATGCCAATAACCATAGGCTTGTCACCTATGCCATACGTGCAAATTGGGTTTATTTTAATAGCATATGCATAGTCACTTTGAAGAGATTGCAAATATGCCATATGATTGATCTCATGCATAGCATATGACAAGTCAAGCGGATTGGCAAACGTGATGTGACCGAGAGAATTAGCACAAGAAATCCTATGTAACATGGCATCACAACTAAAAGACTCCACATGGCAATCATCATACTCATCATAAATGGGTAAATCATCGCATGGGGAAATCATACTAGCATGAAGCATGTCAATAGGGGGATCAACATCATGCAAGCAATCAATGTCATGAATGTCCACTAGTGGGACTAGAGCATCACCTTCACCTATGTTACCTTGTTCATTCAACTCATGTGGTGTAGGTGAGGTGGGAAAGACCAAATGGTGGTCATCTTCATCTTGATGGAACCATGTGGGGGGTGCATCATATTCCACCATGGCCATCGTCTTGTCCAAAGGGAGGACGAAGTCATCGCGAATCGGCGCGTCATCGTAGATGGGACCTAGCACCAAATGAGAAGACACAATAGAGGTAGAGGTCAAGTCATTAGTGTTGAAAGTGGCCTCACATGACCTATCAACTATCTCACTCTCTCTATGTGGTGGTTCACTCACTCCCTCAAAATAGGTGCACTCAATCTCATGTATGGTGGAGTCACTCATCTCGCTCAAGTGGTGGGCGTTGTGGCTCTACTCACATGGGAATTGGGGCAACTCATCATATATGGGGCTAGTGGTGAAGTCACTCTCACTCTCAATATGGTGGCTAAAGTCACTCAAGTCATAACATGTCGCCGTGGTCAAAAGGAAAATCCCATGCTCAACCGTCTCGTTGTCGTCGCCGTGGATGAAGGATGAAGATGGCACATCATCACTCTCGCCTCCTAAGATGGAAGCATCATCCTTGCTCGTCACCATGTCGCTCGCCTCCAAATCTTGGTCCTTGATGGTGTCCGTAGTCGTAGTCGTCGCTGCACCATCTTGAAAAAGAGTCGAAGTAGACTCGGCATCGTCAATGCCACAAAGAGGGATGGCAGTGAAGTCAAACTTGGGAGCATCGTCTTGGAGCTCATCGGGCTTGGACATCATGGTGGTACTAGCCTCATGCTCATTCTCATGGAGCTTGGTCGTCGTGAAGTGAGCTTGGGGTGGAGAAGCTTTGGCCTTCATGAGTTCTTGTTCTGCCTTGAGAGCACCAATGTAGTTGTCGTCGAGGGACTTGTAGTTCTCGAGGAAGATCGTCTTGGAGATGTCGTTGTGCAATCCCATCATGAAGTGGAACTTCATCGAAATGGGGTCATCCACGCCGGCTCGTCGCAAGGCAAGCTTCATCTCCTTGAAGTATGCGTCAATGGGCTTGGATCCCTGGGTGGTGTTCTCCAATTGGAGTAGAAGTTGTTCCGTGTAGGTTGGAGGCACAAACTCTCGCCGCAAAGCTCTCTTCGTCTTGGGCCAACTCATGTCATAGGTCTCCGAAGGTGCGTGAAGCCACCATGTGGACGCGTAGTCGTGGAAGTTCCTTGTGGCGCACTTCACTTGATCTTTGGGATGAACTTGATGTAGCTTGAGGTAGTCGTCCATGAGGTGCTCCCACTCAAGATACTCCTCGGGTTCTTGAGTTCCATAGAAAGGAATCGCATGGTCGATGTCGAGGTCGTAGTAGCTCGTGGAAGTCATGGACTTGATCTTGGGGAGCTTCTCTTGAGATGCTTGTGGGCGAAGATGTCGTATGTTCGTAGGCGAAGATGCCTTGAAGTCGCTTGGCGAAGATGCCAAGGGGGATGGTGAAGTCGTTGAGCGGTTGTTGGTGTTGAGATCTTGACCTTCACATCCTTGTTGGTGATGGTGTCGATGCCGATGTGATCTTGCCGGAGATGGTAGCTCGGAGGCGTGTGGTCTTGAGCGTCTTCTCGAAGATGAGGAAGACCGCTTGTAGGACTTGATGAGGGCCTTGATCTCCTCCATTTGAGCTTGCATCTTGGCGTCGTTGGAGTTGTTTGTGGCATCGAACTCGTCGTTGTTGTTGTAGACCGAAGATGAAATGCCTTTCCTATCCATCACTCCAAGTGAAAAATGTGAGTGGTAGAAAGAGAAGAACGAATACCAAATGTACCTTGACCGAAGTTGAAAGTGGATCAATGATCACTCCAATGTGGACAAGGAAATAGCACAATTGGTACCAATTCTTGTCGGTTTCTCACACCTACACAAATAAGGCTTATGGTGGAGCTCAGTTAAGATAGTGGCACAAAAATTTAATGCAAAATGTTAGCAAGAGTCAATAATGTTGAAAGAGATTCACAAATTCGCAAGTGAAACAAGTAAACCAATAGCAATATGTGGCACACGGAAACACACACACGGATAGATAAATGGGGTCGTGCAACCAAGGATGAGCACAAAATGTGGAATCCACGGAAAACGCTCGTGTTGCACAACTCAAGAGAGACGCTAGCACGATTGCTCAATAGGCGGATACGACACTTGTGCACAACCAATAAGATGCAAAATGGATAACTTTCTATCCCAAGTATGCTATATATGTATGGTTCCCGGTGTTTCTCACAAGGTGATTCAAGATGATCTTATATGCAATGTGGTATGATGCTATGGCTATTGCTTACGAGCTCTTTGTTTCTCTCTTTTTCTTTTCTTAAAATCTTATTCTCTTTTTTTTCTATTGGCCACTTTGGCACAATGCACAAACCAAGATAACAATTGTATATATGCGGGAACAAACTTGTGGCACAAAGGATGATATGATACCAAGATGATACCAATATGGTATGGTATGTATGCAATGTATGGTGTAGATCACTAATGTGCACAAGTAACGTTGCCGGCAATACTCAAATGGCTAGTCTCGATAGGCAAGTGACGCAAAATGGGCTAGGGGTTAACAATGCAATGGCAAGGGAATATACAATGGAGGGATACCGCGATACCAAGATGATATGGAGGTTACCGTCCGTATCGATGATGAGTGGCGGTGATCTTGATGGAGATACCAAGATGATGGAGACTCGTCCCTAAGTAGCCGAAACACCTTAGGAAACGGAAAAACCACAACTCAAAATCTCAAGGACAAAAGTCAAATGGTGGTAGCGGAATGCGGTGGTGTTGCACTAGGCAATGCGGAAGTGGAGGTTATGGTGGTGGACTATACACGGTGTCGGAGTTGAAAGCACGGTCCCTAAGTAGCCGAAACACCTTAGGAGACACAACTCACAACACAAACAAAATTGGGTTAAGTTGAGGTGGCGGAAGTGTATGGTGGGCAAGGTCATGCGGAAGTGGTGGTGGTGGTGGTTGATGAAGAATCGACCGTCCCTAAGTAGCCTAGACACCTTAGGAAACTCAAATCACTCCTCAAGCAACCACTAATGCGATGGGGAACAAAATTGGTTAGGTTGCGGAACGCTATGGTGGTGTAGCGGATGATATGGTGGAGGGCCTAGGCAAACTTGCCAAATTTCAGAAAATTTGGTGGAGTCAAATGATGTTGGTGGTATTTTTGTGGGAAGGGGGATGTCAAGAGATTCAAAACGAGCTAAAGAACGTCAAAATCGGAGTTCGGATGAATTAGTTATGGCCGAAACAAAAATCAGCCGAAGTTGATATCTACAGGTAGCGGATGTCTGGAAAAAACGATCGTCCGGTCGCCGGACGTCCGGTCGGGTCGGCAATCCACTGATTCTGCTCGGGTTAGGGGGTTCCGGTCGTCCGGTAAGGTCGGACGCCCGGTGGTTCCTGCGGCTCCGAACGTCCGGTAAGGTGATGGTCGTCCGGTGTATCGGGGTCAACTCCAGATCCGAGATTCGGGACCCGATTTTGGGCGGAATTTGGGGATTTGGGGGTCAAAATTGATGAGATTTCATGGATGAAAGATGAGGAAACTTGGGGAGATGCTAGATCCACTCAAAACCAAGCAAATCCATGGATCAAAATCAACAAAACTTCCTCAAACCAACAAATCACAAAAAAATTTGGGGCTATTTTTGGTGGGGATTTTCGAATTTAGGACGAAATCAAAAAAAAGGCTAGAAAACGGTGGGGGAGGCTCCAAAATCGTGATCAATGTGGCTCATGATACCAAGATGATGTAGGGTAGGAACCCTATCGCCCGATCTTTCACGAAAGGAGCGGAATCCCGCGAAGAACACGAAGAACACAAAGGGGAAAACGAGAGAAAACACTCAAACCAACATGAATAGATCACACATGTGCTAGATCCTCGAATACATAAAGTAAGATACACGATCCACGATCAACTAGGGACGATACACGGTAACCAGTCTTCTCTGTGAGGAGGTCTTGAATCCACGAGGAGATCTTCCCTTAGAAAGGGGGCTTGAATCCAAAGGGATCTTCTCCGAAGAGGCGTCGGTCTCTCGCAAGGAGGAGATCCCATATGGATGAGCGTAGCTCTATCTCTCAACTGAGCTAAACCAACGCTAACCTTAGAAAGGAGGTGGAGGTGGTCTATTTATATTCTTAGCCACGAAGGGGTAAGTGGGAGAGGGGTACAAGGCCAAAGGCCCGCGGCTGCACACAGGCAGGTACCGGACGACCGGTGGGGGTCGGATGTCCGGTGGCTCAGGACGGTCCGGACGTCCGTCGCGCGTCGGACGTCCGCTGATTCTTGTCGGGACAGGTGGCGTCAGACGTCCGATCGGCGTCGGTCGTCCGATGTTTTTCTTCGGGATCGGTGGCACCGGATTTCCGGTAAGCGTCGGACGTCCGGTGCTTGGGACTTGTCGGACGTCCAGTGTTCATCGGTCATCCGACGGCTGTAGAGGGTCGAACGTCCGGTGGCTTCCGGTCGTCCGGTCGCTGAAAACTCTGTAGTTCCTTCTTCTTCCTTCTTCTCTTCCAGGCTTCCCTCGCGGATGGTGTAGGTGTTCCTTGGCGCTTGCACTCCTCCTCGTCATCCGTGAAGTTCCGACAATACCTATGCACGCACACGAGAGGGGTGTCAAGTAGTATACCATCCTCGAAGGGGTCAAGTGAGCACGTGCAAAGGAGATGATTCACCTTTATGTATGTGAAGTAGATGTCGCACGTGTCACTTGCCAAACGGACTCTTGACATGGTGATGTCCACAGGATGCTCCGCATCATAAAGTCTGACGTGTCTTTGGGCCTCTTAGCGGCCCATGCTCTTCATGGTCCAGTACGAGCCCATTGTCTCTTTCGGTCTCCTAAAGGCCCAAAATACAGTTGGGCCATAAATAGCCCAACCTTAGTATCAGCCTATTAACGGCCCGTGAAGTTGAATTGGCCCACTTATTGCTTGCTTTGATGTCGACCTATTAACGACCCAGGAGGTAACAGGGCCGAGCATTTATTGTTGGCTCATTTCAATTATAGCTGACCAATAGTGCTTTCGGCCTAGTTATGGCCCATTAACTTAATGGGCCCACTAAAGTCCAAACATTTCAGTTGGCCCAATTAGATAACGTCGATTCCGGCCCAACTATAATTTCAGCCCATTAGGACAAGCAATTATGGACAGGACAAAACCGATCAATCAAAGGACTATGAGAATCTTGGCCATGCGAGCCCATTAGGGAAGCCCATTAAGGGCGGTTGGCCGCTTCCTTCATATAGGGCCCATGACTGTTCATGCTAACTAATAATTCCATTGCTTTTTGCCTTCCTAGTGACCAGTTAGCTGGAATGCGAGGCGCGCTAAGCAAACGTACGACATACAAGGAAAAACGTTGCACATCCAACATATATTACAGGAAATTACATCCACTGGGCAATCAAAGATTGATGCCAGTGCAAATAAATGAGTAGAACTTAATGATCTACAACCTCGGCGCGGATGACGCCCATAAGCATGTGAGCAAGTTCTTCCTTCTTTGCTACACTGTCTCTGAAATCATTGATCAGTTGTTGTTGCACAAGAATGTCAACCTCTGATTCCTCCATGATTTCCATGATTTCGTCAGCCAGTAATGCGTTCACAAACATACATTTTTTTCCTTTGGATTTGAGATAGAGGAAACTCAACAAATTCAGATGGCGATTTTGGTACACTTGTATTATTGATAGTGGAGAGTGTCTCGACCACTGCATCATAACATAATTAGGAGGGGAACCGAACAGATTAATCAAGAGTTATTGCCATATTACCTGGCCTAGATTTATTGGAAACAAACAATGGGGTTCCCTTGCTATTTTCAGAGTTTGTCTTATCTTCAACAGCCTGCACCAAATTAACACGCTAGCATTTCTATCATTGGCCAGGTCAGGTAACAGGAAAGCAACATTGACACAACGAACGTTTCGGCAACCAGATCACACCAGCCTACACCAAATTAACACAATATGGCATAGCTATCATCAGCAAGGTAAGGTAATAAGAAAGCAACATTGACACAATGAATGATTGGGCAACCAGAACAACACTACAATTTAGTAATGTGCATGATATGAGATAGTAGACTCATGCAGCTCAGTATGCAAAACTACCAGACAGTTTTCCTTACAAAAATCAACATTGCCGCCTTTAATTATATGTTTTGCTACAAGTAAATTTAGTTTAGATAAAGGTTGGATTCACGCCATTTAAAAAATACATTCTAATGTAAAAATTTAGTGATATACAACATGTACTTACATCAAAATTGGAGCACAGAGAATTCCCGCAAGATAATTTCCTCGAACACGATCCCATTTTAGAAAGTCTTCTATCATTTAAGCTTATTTTCTAAAAGAGAGATGGGTAAGAAACATGTAGAAAATATGATCTGAATGCTATAAAATTTCATGATGTGAGGATATGCACATGCTTGTCAGAATGGAGTTGACATATTATTGCTGGACTGGAGTGGACTAGTTCTTTGGCCACTTGAATCTACTTATTATCAGTAGGAGTTGGGTTTCTCTGTTCTGGAGAAGTATCTATGAACACTGGAGTTGGTTTACTATCTCCTGGTGTTTAGATCTTTTGCAAAGACCTCGTTTGTAACCCTTTAGATTCCAACATAGCCGTCTTCCCCTTGCATGCCTTATATAGAAGAATGGTGCTTCAGTTATAAAACATGCTACGACAGAGAGATGGAATAGGTACTGAAGAATAGAAAGGCATGACATATTGACATGTATTCCCTCCATCCGAAAATAAATGGATGTGTCTAGGCATATTTTAGTTCTAGATAGATCAATTTTTATCCATTTCTACGGCATGTAATCCGGACGGAGGGAGTACGGTGTTAGAGCTAGGGATACGACATGGCAACAGAGTAAAAAACACTAAGGCAACTTATGCATGTATGATTTGGAAACTAAGATGGCATTGCAAGAGACCACTAGAACAACACTTCAATGTAAAAAAACATGGTATGGTAGATAGATGAAGTACATACTGATGAATAAGAATGCATAAGATATTCAGAAGCATGATGTACAAACTAAGTAGATGCCATTGCGATAGAGTAGAATGATAGTACATGAATTTGATGACATGTTACCATGGATGGAACAGGTACTAAAAACATGAAGGGATGGCATATTTACATGCATGATCAGCAGGCTAAGCACATGGCATTGCAACAGAGTAGATGCACTCCAGGACATTGTATGCATGCTATACCCATATCACGAGCCAAGTTAGAGCAAGGACCTTGTAGGCTGAATAGGATTCGGCATCTTTCTGCAAGTCTTCTAAAGAACTACCTTTACATGTTCCATCATATTGGGTATCATTAATGTAAAGTTTGTTGGCCATTAGATTGCTCCGTGAGGTTCTTGTGGATATATCAGTGTGTGCAATTATATCTGACATGCATGGAAGACAACTAGTAGTTAGATTTATGTAATGAGTGCCTGTAGGAGATGACATAAATAGTAGGACTGGGCTTAACTAGCAGGAACATGTCTCAAAAACTAAACGGATAACACAGAAAGCTACAAAATATGTATTGTTTGTACTAGAGATTAACTAGAAGGCACACAAAAGTATTAAAGAACAACATAGGTAATATTAGAAGTGGTATAATCACCAGCCTGCAGGATAACATTGGCTGATGGATGATAACTATGGAACGACGTTACCTAAAGAACAAGTCTCTTACCTGAACTATGGAACAGGGTTAACTCCTGAACAAGACTCTTAAGAGATCAGCATGAATATTGAAATGTGATAATATATTTTCCATGCTTAGATGAATAACAAAGCCATAAATGTTGCGCACAAGTAAGATGAGGGTACAACCTATCTGGCCGCCATCCATAGGAGTGAGCATTATGTGCTGACTTGTCGATGGCCCTGCAGTTGTTGTGGTGGTCCATGTCGGGCACGCACATTCGATGCAAGGAACTGTTGAGTGGGGACTATAGCTCCCTTCTGGTGTATGCTTCCCTTGTTGGAGCAGCTGCAGTGAGAAGGAAGACAGTGTGGCTGAAGATGCAGAAAACGCAAAATGTTAAGAATGACAAATATCTCTGATATGAAGAAATAGCCTAAGAGATCAACTCTAAGGTACGAGAGTGTTCACACATCTGTTGACTGAAAACTAAATTGGGGTCACACGATTTTATTTTATTTTGGTACTATCCGATCTACGCCGGATGGCTTGATGGCCGTCTTGTGCCTCCTGGCTGACAATGTTCAGAATCTTCCCAGAAGAGCCAGCGACCACTGGCAGAGTAGCATGCCTCTGATGTCCCTGGCCGCGAGAGCTCCGACCAAAACCCCACTCCCCGCCCCACCGCACTGCCATGGTTGCGCCGCCCCCGACTTAGGGGTGGGCGTTCAGTTCCCCCGAACCGAACAGTTCAGTGCTTCGGTGTTTCACTTTTCTCTATTCCTAGAAAACACCAACCAGTCAGTCTCTAGCAATAAATAAAACCGAGCCTTCGGTGCACCAATTGATCGGTTCGGTATTCGTTTTTGCACCGAATACACCGAACAACTAGGGCCTTCCTGGGCACAACCACGCTAGGATAATTTGGGCTAAGAGCTTTGATCTGTGTGGGCTACATGACAACACGTATTATGACCGCAGGCAGCAGCAAACAACACCTAGGTTCACTGTAAAAAATGAAATCAGACCAGCATCCAGTACACGTGGACGAGAATTAGTGAGGGAATCAGGGGACCAGCCGGCCAGGCTACGGCACTGTTTGCCACCCATCACATCAAGGCTCCATCAATTCAATTGATTTTCGTTTCGCTGGCAGCATAGAGTCAGAGCATATGAATGGAAATTAATTTATGGAGGAAGCGTGATTAGCTAGCAAAAACTACTCTAGTTAGCAGTGGGCCTCGGTGCTTCAGTCATTTCGGTGCAGCAAGCGCGCATACTGGAATAATCAAAGTAAATTCGGTTACTCAGAATCACTAACCGAGCATAGTATCGAATAAACTGGTTCGGTCGTTTGGTTTGTGGGTTATATGCCCACCCCTACCCCGGCTAGTCCACAAAGACTCGCCCTCATCCATATCTAGTGGCGGCAGTATGTTCAACCCACGCAACTCGAAGATAGCCACCTAAGCACTACTTCCGAGGTGAAAACTTGCGCGCCGCACCCTTACGTTAGACACCAACCAACTGAGAGGCTAGGAGCTCTACCGCCTCGAGGGGTGCTCCTTCCCATTGGGAATCGATTGGCCCAGAAAAAAATTTAGACAACTATCGCCTAAATAAAGTGATTTAAGATTAGTGTACGACCTATCTTCGGCCGGTGAAGTAGGCAGCTCTAGCTGCCAAGTTGGTGAGGCCAACATGATTGCGGTGGCTACCGGTGGAAGGAGAGGAGAGATGTCGCGATGGTCGACGGCTACAGGGAAGCGGCGACGGGGCCCTGGACGCTTCCGACGTTGGAGCCGCTCGGGCACCATGCACAATGGTGAGGGTGAATCTGCTCTGGGACGGTTCATGCAGCCGTCGTCGAGGCAGCTCCGGCAGCACGGAAGAGGCACACGGCCATGCACGACGGCAAACGGACAACGTCTCCAGCGTTGGGGAGAAGGGCAATGGTGTGTTTGGTGAGGTGGGGGCGCCATGGAGGAGGGGCTGAGGTTTCACGGCTGGGGAGAAGGGTGCTTCCGGGGAGAAGGTGATTTGGCGCCCATGATGTATGAATGGGGAATTGGAAGGGGGAACCATGTCTTACAGATGCATTTGTCTGAAATGTGGGTGCGAGTTATAGTTCTACCTCTGCCTTTAGGCTTTTGGGTTCGGTCTGTGTACTAAGGGTCGGGGATAGTAGAGTAACCTTGTGTCTCCCAAATAGTGGGCGCGAATGATTTCGGGCGAGGAGGGCGTATTTTGAAATAGTAGGCACAAGCGATTTCGGGAGAGGAGAGTGTGTTTTGAAATACTCCGTGTGAGCGATTTCGGACGAGGAGGGTGTATGTTGCCGCCCATGGTTTATGAATTATTCGGCACCTGTCATTTCGGCCGAGGAGAGGGCGCGCTTGGATGAAGTTACGAACCTACCCTCGATGTACAACGGGCCAATTGATGCGTGTCCCACATAGGCCGGTAATTTCGTGTCTCCCTTTTATTTGCTCGAGCGAATTCCACCGAGCAAAGAGTGTTTAACGGTTCATTCAAATTTTGGGAGAACGAGCATCCACGGCTACCTTACCAAGTCGATTCGAATCAAATTTGGAAATACTAGCTTGCCCCTACTTTTTTAGATGGTGAGACGATGCTCGGGACTAACGTTTTTTTACATGCTCCTTGCTAATGATTTACTATATGACAAATAGTTGACCCAGCAATTCTGTTTTTATTTTAACTATACCTAAAACACCTAACCCTAAATTTATGTCCTAATTTGAAACCTATATAAATTTCTGTCCGAATTTCAAAACCTAGCTAAATTTATGTCCTAATTTGAAACATAGGGTTCATACTAACTTGGGTTAATCTTGACAGGGTTCATAATATAGCCAAATTAACCTACTAGTTTGATACCTAGCTAAATTCATAACTAATTGCATCACTGCAAAATAAAAATAACTACCTACTGCCCTAACTAAATAGATAACCTAATTAACCTACTGCCCTTACTAAAACGTAAGTAAATTAACCGAAGAACACTAGCTAGAACTCTAATGGCAGAGAGAGAGGAGCGGTGGGTGGCTTACAGAGGGTGCAGGGCAAGGAGGCAGGCCCGACAACAGTCGAGGTTGGGAGGGAAGGAAGTAGAGGAGGGAGGCGTGGCGCGTCCGGGCCAGGGCCAGGCGACGGCGACGGAGGGATGCGGCGTTGTGGTTGGGGCCGAGGCCAAGGGAGGAGGCGCGCGGCATTGGGGTCGGCGCTTGGGCTCCGGCGAAGGCGAGGGAGGCATGCAACATCGGGGTCGGTGCTCAGGCTCCGGTGAGGGCGAGGGCAGGGGCGACGAGGACGAGAAGAGAGTGGGCGAATTGGGGGAGGAAGGAGAGGAGGGAAGCCCACGGAGAGGGTTATGTGAAAATAGCAGTAGCGCTTTCTTGAAAACGTGTTGTAACTAGCAATAGGAATTTTCAAGAAAGCGCTACTACTATATGAAGTAGCTATAGCGCGTTTCTCGAACAACGCTACTGCTACATAACGTAGCTATAGCGCTTTTACTGAACCAACACTCCTGCTATTGTTTTCATTTTTATTTCCCTTTTCTTTTCCTGTTTGTTTCTTATTTTCTTTTCCTTTTCTTTTCTTATTTTTATTTTCTTTTCCTTTTTTTCTTCTTCTCTTTTCCTTTTCTTTTCTTTAAGGTAATCTTTTCTTATTTTTCTTTTCTTTTCTTTTCCCTTTTTTCCCGAGAGCCAAAATGAAGGGAAGGTGATACAATGTATATAACTAAGGCGATATACATTGCATCATTTGACCCATAATGGTTAAGTGTGCTATACAAAATAGGAACATATATATTACATCATTTGACCCATAATGGTTAAGTGTGCAAAATATGAACATATATATTACATCATTTGAACGATAACGGTTTCTCAGCGTCGACGTTTTCGTTTCTGAGTGAGCTTCTTTCCCTTCTTGTTCGTTGACGAATAATTGAGCCCCTCATTATGACTTTTCCTTTTCCATGGAGTACGATCTTTCTTAGGTAATTTAGTTTTGATTCTTCTTTTGACGTATACTTCATCATCATCATCATCTTCCCTCATCGGGTTTCCGAACTGGTCGTGGTCTTCCTCGTTGGTGACTCCATCCATTCCAATGATGTTTCTTTTACCTTTCCTCACGACAACACGGCTGGGATTGCTCGGGTCGGTTATGAAGAAGCATTTTGTCACGTGCTTAGCATGTATCCATGGCTCGTTTTTTGCAATGGCATTCACAGTAGCACTCTTGGCATCGGGTATAGTCATGGTGGTGAAATACTGGTTTTCTCTTTAGACATTCTTAGCCCATATGACATGGAACATCGTCGCGTTGTGTACTCCAGAGTAGTCAAGCTCCTAGATCTCCTTGACCCTTCCGTAAAATCTCTCAGTTGCACCATTGTCGCTGCCTGTCATACATTCCATCGTCACCCCTGAGTTCTAATCATCACTTTCCATATCTTTGGCCTCCGTGTAGAACGTGTATCCGTTGATATTGTATGCCTGATAGGTGACGAGGTTGGGCGAGGGGCCATGTGCTAAGGGGTATATGAGAAATTCGTCCTTAGAGCCCTCTTTCGGGGGATTAGCAAGAATATGCTCTTTGAACCAATGCCGGAAAGTGTAGTTGTGCTCTCTAGTACCTTCGGCGTCCGTCCTACATACCCCCCGGTCATGATACTTCTTTGCGATAGTTTCTTTGTGCAGTGCCATGAAAGGATCTACCTGGTCTAGGTGTTGTAGAACTACCAAGTTTGCTCTGTCAAATCGTTGCATTGATCTGAGTAGGCCACATGCAATTCCCTGCGACCATTGGAGTGACCTTCTCCTTCGATCCTCCCAACATGCTTGTTAACAAGAAAACCAACACCAGGCGGCCGGTCTACGGCATATAGAAAATTCTTGCAGAAAGAGATGCACTCTTGTGTCAGATAGCCCTGGACGATGCTTCCATCCGGACGGGACATGTTACGAATGAATCCTTTGATGATCACATGCATCCTCTCAAATGGCATCATGTTGTGCAGGAATGACGACCCCAAGTGTATTATGTCGTCCATAATATGGACACACAGATGCACCATGGCGTCAAAGAATGCGGGCGGGAAGTACATCTCAAGCTCATTTAGTATCAGAACGATCTATTCCTGTAGCCTTCGGAGCTGCTTCACACTGATCGACTTCTGAGAGATGATGTCGAAAAAGTTGCAGAGACCAATAAGCGTGTCACGGACGTTCTTGTCCATTATCCCTCTAAGGAAGCAGGTAGTATCTGCGCCATCATCACATGACTGTCATGGGACTTCATCCTGCTGAACCTTTTCTTCTTCGTGTCTAGAAATCTTCTATCTTCACACAGTAACCGGAACTAACTTTGATTCGGGTAAGGCACTTGAAGAATTGATCGATCTCAGTCGGACATAAGGTGAAGCAAGAAGGGGGGAAATAATCCTCTTCCTTACATTTTGGCCCTTCTTCTCCCGCGCCTCTATCTCTGTCTCTGTCTCCTCTGACTTTTTACGGGGAGGCATGTGCAGATCTTACCTGATTTTCAAATCTTGCAAGTCTTTTCTTGCCTTTGGCCCATCCTTGGTCTTATCTGGCATGTTCATCAGTTTCGCAAGCAAGCTCTCAAGGACATTCTTACATATATGCATTTGATCAAGGCAATGAGGCGCGTCGAGTTTGTGCCAGTACTCCATGTCCCAAAAAACAGACCTCGTCTTCCATACCTTCAGCAGCGGCTCCGACGCCTTTTTCATCATCTTTCCTGGTGCGGGGCACTATTCCTAGCTTTTCAGAAGCTCATCGATTTCGGCGCCACCCCGCTTACGTGGAGGCAAGGTTGGAAAAAGTGGGAGGCGTAAGCGAGGCGGTTGGCCTTCGCCTAGTGCCTAGGCAGTGCCTAAGCGCCCTAGGCGTGGCCTAGGTGGTAATATAATTTTTACTCGTAGTGTCTTTGTGATTATTATATGGGTGTTGATGTTGGGTTTCGTAGTAATTTCAAAAAATTTCCTACGCACACGCAAGATCATGTGATGCATAGCAACGAGGGGGAGAGTGTTGTCTACGTACCCAACACAGACCGACTGCGGAAGTGCTGACACGACGTAGAGGAAGTAGTCGTACGTCTTCACGATCCAACCGATCAAGCACCGAAACTACGGCACCTCCGAGTTCGAGCACACGTTCAGCTCGATGACGATCCCCGGACTCTGATCCAGCAAAGTGTCAGGGAAGAGTTCCGTCAGCACGACGGCGTGGTGACGATCTTGATGCACTACAGCAGCAGGGCTTCGCCTAAACTCCGCTACAGTATTATCGAGGTATATGGTGGCAGGGGGCACCGCACACGGCTAAGGAATAGATCACGTGGATCAACTTGTGTGTCTAGAGGTGTCCCCTGCCTCCGTATATAAAGGAGCCAAGGGGGAGGGCTGGCCGGCCAAGGAGGGGAGGCGCAGGGGAGTCCTACTCCCTCTGGGAGTAGGATTCCTCCCCCCAATCCTAGTCCAACTAGGATTCCTCGGAGGGGAAGGGAGAGAGGGGTGGCCGGCCACCTCTCCTAGTCCTAATAGGACTAGGGGAAGGGGGGAGGCGCACAGCCCTTGTGGGCAGCCCTTTCACCTTTCCACTAAGGCCCATGAAGGCCCATATGGCTCCCGGGGGGTTCCGGTAACCCTCCCGGTACTCCGGTAAAATCCCGATTTCACCCGGAACACTTCCGATGTCCAAACATAGGCTTCCAATATATCAATCTTTACGTCTCGACCATTTCGAGACTCCTCGTCATGTCCGTGATCACATCCGGGACTCCAAACAACCTTCGGTACATCAAAATGCATAAACTCATAATATAACTGTCATCGTAACCTTAAGCGTGCGGACCCTACGGGTTCGAGAACAATGTAGACATGACCGAGACATGTTTCCGGTCAATAACCAATAGCGGGACCTGGATGCCCATATTGGCTCCTACATATTCTACGAAGATCTTTATCGGTCAGACCGCATAACAACATACGTTGTTCCCTTTGTCATCGGTATGTTACTTGCCCGAGATTCGATCTTCGGTATCCAATACCTAGTTCAATCTCGTTACCGGCAAGTCTCTTTACTCGTTCCGTAATACATCATCTCACAACTAACATATTAGTTGCAGTGCTTTCAAGGCTTATGTGATGTGCATTACCGAGAGGGCCCAGAGATACCTCTCCGACAATCGGAGTGACAAATCCTAATCTCGAAATACGCCAACCCAACATCTACCTTTAGAGACACCTGTAATGCTCCTTTATAATCACCCAGTTACGTTGTGACGTTTGGTAGCACCCAAAGTGTTCCTCCGGCAAACGGGAGTTGCATAATCTCATAGTCATAGGAACATGTATAAGTCATGAAGAAAGCAATAGCAACATACTAAATGATCGGGTGCCAAGCTAATGGAATGGGTCATGTCAATCAGATCATTCAACTAATGATGTGACCTCGTTAATCAAATAACAACTCATTGTTCATGGTTAGGAAACATAACCATCTTTGATTAACGAGCTAGTCAAGTAGAGGCATACTAGTGACACTTTGTTTGTCTATGTATTCACACATGTATTATGTTTCCGGTTAATACAATTCTAGCATGAATAATAAACATTTATCATGATTATAAGGAAATAAATAATAACTTTATTATTGCCTCTAGGGCATATTTCCTTCAGTCTCCCACTTGCACTAGAGTCAATAATCTAGATTACACTGTAATGATTCTAACACCCATGGAGCTTTGGTGCTGATCGTGTTTTGCTCGTGGAAGAAGCTTAGTCAACGGGTCTGCAACATTCAGATCCGTATGTATCTTGCAAATCTCTATGTCTCCCACCCGGACTAGATCCCGGATGGAGTTGAAGCGTCTCTTGATGTGTTTGGTCCTTTTGTGAAATCTGGATTCCTTTGCCAAGGCAATTGCACCAGTATTGTCACAAAAGATTTTCATTGGACCCGATGCATTAGGTATGACACCTAGATCGGATATGAACTCCTTCATCCAGACTCCTTCGTTCGCTGCTTCCGAAGCAGCTATGTACTCCGCTTCACATGTAGATCCCGCTACGACGCTTTGTTTAGAACTGCACCAACTGACAGCTCCACCGTTTAATGTAAACACGTATCCGGTTTGCGATTTAGAATCGTCCGGATCAGTGTCAAAGCTTGCATCAACGTAACCTTTTACGGTGAGCTCTTTGTCACCTCCATATATGAGAAACATATCCTTAGTCCTTTTCAGGTATTTCAGGATGTTCTTGACCGCTGTCCAGTGATCCATTCCTGGATTACTTTGGTACCTCCCTGCTAAACTTATAGCAAGGCACACATCAGGTCTGGTACACAGCATTGCATACATGATAGATCCTATGGCTGATGCATAGGGAACATCTTTCATATTCTCTCTACCTTCTGCAGTGGTCGGGCATTGAGTCTTACTCAATTTCACACCTTGTAACACAGGCAAGAACCCTTTCTTTGCTTGATCCATTTTGAACTTCTTCAAAATTTTGTCAAGGTATGTGCTTTGTGAAAGTCCAATTAAGCGTCTTGATCTATCTCTATAGATCTTAATGCCTAATATGTAAGCAGCTTCACCGAGGTCTTTCATTGAAAAACTTTTATTCAAGTATCCCTTTATGCTATCCAGAAATTCTATATCATTTCCAATTAGCAATATGTCATCCACATATAATATCAGAAATGCTACAGAGCTCCCACTCACTTTCTTGTAAATACAGGCTTCTCCGAAAGTCTGTATAAAACCAAATGCTTTGATCACACTATCAAAACGTTTATTCCAACTCCGAGAGGCTTGCACCAGTCCATAAATGGATCGCTGGAGTTTGCACACTTTGTTAGCTCCCTTTGGATCGACAAAACCTTCCGGTTGCATCATATACAACTCTTCTTCCAGAAATCCATTCAGGAATGCAGTTTTGACATCCATCTGCCAAATTTCATAATCATAAAATGCGGCAATCGCTAACATGATTCGGACGGACTTAAGCATCGCTACGGGTGAGAAGGTCTCATCGTAGTCAATCCCTTGAACTTGTCGAAAACCTTTCGCGACAAGTCGAGCTTTGTAGACAGTAACATTACCATCAGTGTCAGTCTTCTTCTTGAAGATCCATTTATTCTCAATTGCTTGCCGATCATCGGGCAAGTCAACCAAAGTCCATACTTTGTTCTCATACATGGATCCCATCTCAGATTTCATGGCTTCAAGCCACTTTGCGGAATCTGGGCTCACCATCACTTCTTCATAGTTCGTAGGTTCATCATGATCTAGTAGCATGACTTCCAGAACTGGATTACCGTACCACTCTGGTGCGGATCTTACTCTGGTTGATCTACGAGGTTCAGTAGTATCTTGTTCTGAAGTTTCATGATCATTATCATTAACTTCCTCACTTATTGGTGTAGGTGTTGCAGAAACAATTTTCTGTGATGTACTACTTTCCAACAAGGGAGTAGGTACAGTTACCTCGTCAAGTTCTACTTTCCTCCCACTCACTTCTTTCGAGAGAAACTCCTTCTCAAGAAAGTTTCCGAATTTAGCAACAAAAGTCTTGCCTTCGGATCTGTGATAGAAGGTGTATCCAATAGTTTCCTTTGGATATCCTATGAAGACACATTTCTCCGATTTGGGTTCGAGCTTATCTGGTTGAAGTTTTTTTTACATAAGCATCGCAGCCCCAAACTTTAAGAAACGACAACTTTGGTTTCTTGCCAAACCACAGTTCATAAGGCGTCGTCTCAACGGATTTTGATGGTGCCCTATTTAACGTGAATGCGGCCGTCTCTAGAGCATAACCCCAAAATGATAGCGGTAAATCAGTAAGAGACATCATAGATCGTACCATATCTAGTAAAGTACGATTACGACGTTCGGACACACCATTACGTTGTGGTGTTCCGGGTGGTGTGAGTTGCGAAACTATTCCACAGTTTTTCATATGTACACCAAACTCGTAACTCAAATATTCTCCTCCACGATCAGATCGTAGAAACTTTATTTTCTTGTTGTGATGATTTTCAACTTCACTCTGAAATTCTTTGAACTTTTCAAATGTTTCAGACTTATGTTTCATTAAGTAGATATACCCATATCTGCTTAAATCATCTGTGAAGGTGAGAAAATAACGATATCCGCCACGAGCCTCAACATTTATCGGACCACATACATCGGTATGTATGATTTCCAACAAATCTGTTGCTCTCTCCATAGTACCGGAGAACGGTGTTTTAGTCATCTTGCCCATGAGGCACGGTTCGCAAGTACCAAGTGATTCATAATCAAGTGGTTCCAAAAGTCCATCAGTATGGAGTTTCTTCATGCGCTTTACACCGATATGACCTAAACGACAGTGCCACAAATAAGTTGCACTTTCATTATCAACTCTGCATCTTTTGGCTTCAACATTGTGAATATGTGTATTACTACTATCGAGATTCAATAAAAATAGACCACTCTTCAAGGGTGCATGACCATAAAAGATATTACTCATATAAATAGAACAACCATTATTCTCTGATTTAAATGAATAACCGTCTCGCATTAAACAAGATCCAGATATAATGTTCATGCTCAACGCTGGCACCAAATAACAATTATTTAGGTCTAATATTAATCCCGAAGGTAGATGTAGAGGTAGCGTGCCGACCGCGATCACATCGACTTTGGAACCGTTTCCCACGCGCATCGTCACCTCGTCCTTAGCCAATCTTCGCTTAATCCGTAGCCCCTGTTTCGAGTTGCAAATATTAGCAACAGAACCAGTATCAAATACCCAGGTGCTACTGCGAGCATTAGTAAGGTACACATCAATAACATGTATATCACATATACCTTTGTTCACTTTGCCATCCTTCTTATCCGCCAAATACTTGGGGCAGTTCCGCTTCCAGTGACCAGTCTGCTTGCAGTAGAAGCACTCAGTTTCAGGCTTAGGTCCAGACTTGGGTTTCTTCTCTTGAGCAGCAACTGGCTTGCTGTTCTTCTTGAAGTTCCCCTTCTTCTTTCCTTTGCCCTTTTTCTTGAAACTAGTGGTCTTGTTGACCATCAACACTTGATGCTCTTTCTTGATTTCTACCTCCGCAGCTTTCAGCATCGCGAAGAGCTCGGGAATAGTCTTGTTCATCCCTTGCATATTATAGTTCATCACGAAGCTCTTGTAGCTTGGTGGCAGTGATTGGAGAATTTTGTCAATGACGCAATCATCTGGAAGATTAACTCCCAATTGAATCAAGTGATTATTATACCCAGACATTTTGAGTATATGCTCACTGACAGAACTGTTCTCCTCCATCTTGCAGCTATAGAACTTATTGGAGACTTCATATCTCTCAATCCGGGCATTTGCTTGAAATATTAACTTCAACTCCTGGAACATCTCATATGCTCCATGACGTTCAAAACGTCGTTGAAGTCCCGATTCTAAGCCGTAAAGCATGGCACACTGAACTATCGAGTAGTCATCAGCTTTGCTCTGCCAGACGTTCATAACATCTGGCGTTGCTCCAGCAGCAGGCCTGGCACCTAGCGGTGCTTCCAGGACGTAATTCTTCTGTGCAGCAATGAGGATAATCCTCAAGTTACGGACCCAGTCCGTGTAATTGCTACCATCATCTTTCAACTTTGCTTTCTCAAGGAACGCATTAAAATTCAACGGAACAACAGCACGAGCCATCTATCTACAATCAACATAAACAAGCAAGATACTATCAGGTACTAAGTTCATGATAAATTTAAGTTCAATTAATCATATTACTTAAGAACTCCCACTTAGATAGACATCCCTCTAATCCTCTAAGTGATCACGTGATCCAAATCAACTAAACCATGTCCGATCATCACGTGAGATGGAGTAGTTTCATCGGTGAACATCATTATGTTGATCATATCTACTATATGATTCACGCTCGACCTTTCGGTCTCCGTGTTCCGAGGCCATATCTGTATATGCTTGGCTCGTCAAGTATAACCTGAGTATTCCGCGTGTGCAACTGTTTTGCACCCGTTGTATTTGAACGTAGAGCCTATCACACCCGATCATCACGTGGTGTCTCAGCACGAAGAACTTTCGCAACGGTGCATACTCAGGGAGAACACTTCTTGATAATTTAGTGAGAGATCATCTTATAATGCTACCGTCAATCAAAGCAAGATAAGATGCATAAAAAGATAAACATCACATGCAATCAATATAAGTGATATGATATGGCCATCATCATCTTGTGCTTGTGATCTCCATCTCCGAAGCACCGTCATGATCACCATCGTCACCGGCACGACACCTTGATCTCCATCGTAGCATCGTTTGTCGTCTCGCCAATCTTATGCTTCAACGACTATCACTACCGTTTAGTAATAAAGTAAAGCATTACATCGCGATTGCATTGCATACAATAAAGCGACAACCATATGGCTCCTGCCAGTTGCCGATAACTTGGTTACAAAACATGATCATCTCATACAATAAAATTCAGCATCATGCCTTGACCATATCACATCACAACATGCCCTGCAAAAACAAGTTAGACGTCCTCTACTTTGTTGTTGCATGTTTTACGTGGCTGCTACGGGCTTAAGTAAGAACCAATCTCACCTACGCATCAAAACCACAACGATAGTTTGTCAAATAGACTCCGTTTTAACCTTCGCAAGGACCGGGCGTAGCCATACTCGGTTCAACTAAAGTTGGAGAGACAGTCGCCCGCAAGCCATCTATGTGCAAAGCACGTCGAGGGAACCGGTCTCGCGTAAGCGTACGCGTAAGGTTGGTCCGGGTCGTCTCGTCCAACAATACCGCCGAACCAAAGTATGACATGCTGGTAGGCAGTATGACTTGTATCGTCCACAACTCACTTGTGTTCTACTCGTGCATATAACATCAACATAAATAACCTAGGCTCGGATGCCACTGTTGGGTTTCGTAGTAATTTCAAAAAATTTCCTACGCACACGCAAGATCATGTGATGCATAGCAACGAGGGGGAGAGTGTTGTCTACGTACCCAACGCAGACCGACTGCGGAAGCGCTGACACGACGTAGAGGAAGTAGTCGTACGTCTTCACGATCCAACCGATCAAGCACCGAAACTACGGCACCTCCGAGTTCGAGCACACGTTCAGCTCGATGAGGATCCCCGGACTCCGATCCAGCAAAGTGTCAGGGAAGAGTTCCGTCAGCACGATGGCGTGGTGACGATCTTGATGCACTACAGCAGCAGGGCTTCGCCTAAACTCCGCTACAGTATTATCGAGGTATATGGTGGCAGGGGGCACCGCACACGGCTAAGGAATAGATCACGTGGATCAACTTGTGTGTCTAGAGGTGTCCCCTGCCTCCGTATATAAAGGAGCCAAGGGGGAGGGCTGGCCGGCCAAGGAGGGGAGGCGCAGGGGAGTCCTACTCCCTCTGGGAGTAGGATTCCTCCCCCCAATCCTAGTCCAACTAGGATTCCTCGGAGGGGAAGGGAGAGAGGGGTGGCCGGCCACCTCTCCTAGTCCTAATAGGACTAGGGGAAGGGGGGAGGCGCACAGCCCTTGTGGGCAGCCCTTTCACCTTTCCACTAAGGCCCATGAAGGCCCATATGGCTCCAGGGGGGTTCCGGTAACCCTCCCGGTACTCCGGTAAAATCCCGATTTCACCCGGAACACTTCCGATGTCCAAACATAGGCTTCCAATATATCAATCTTTACGTCTCGACCATTTCGAGACTCCTCGTCATGTCCGTGATCACATCCGGGACTCCGAACAACCTTCGGTACATCAAAATGCATAAACTCATAATATAATTGTCATCGTAACCTTAAGCGTGCGGACCCTACGGGTTCGAGAACAATGTAGACATGACCGAGACATGTTTCCGGTCAATAACCAATAGCGGGACCTGGATGCCCATATTGGCTCCTACATATTCTACGAAGATCTTTATCGGTCAGACCGCATAACAACATACGTTGTTCCCTTTGTCATCGGTATGTTACTTGCCCGAGATTCGATCGTCGGTATCCAATACCTAGTTCAATCTCGTTACCGGTAAGTCTCTTTACTCGTTCCGTAATACATCATCTCACAACTAACATATTAGTTGCAGTGCTTTCAAGGCTTATGTGATGTGCATTACCGAGAGGGCCCAGAGATACCTCTCCGACAATCGGAGTGACAAATCCTAATCTCGAAATACGCCAACCCAACATCTACCTTTGGAGACACCTGTAATGCTCCTTTATAATCACCCAGTTACGTTGTGACGTTTGGTAGCACCCAAAGTGTTCCTTCGGCAAACGGGAGTTGCATAATCTCATAGTCATAGGAACATGTATAAGTCATGAAGAAAGCAATAGCAACATACTAAACGATCGGGTGCCAAGCTAATGGAATGGGTCATGTCAATCAGATCATTCAACTAATGATGTGACCTCGTTAATCAAATAACAACTCATTGTTCATGGTTAGGAAACATAACCATCTTTGATTAACGAGCTAGTCAAGTAGAGGCATACTAGTGACACTTTGTTTGTCTATGTATTCACACATGTATTATGTTTCCGGTTAATACAATTCTAGCATGAATAATAAACATTTATCATGATTATAAGGAAATAAATAATAACTTTATTATTGCCTCTAGGGCATATTTCCTTCGGTTGATATTAGTTTAGGGCATATAAATAAGTTAATTACCATCTACTGCCATTGGAATATAACTCGTTTGGCATATTAGTGCAGTATGTGGCATGATTTCTTACTTGGGTAGATAATTCCTAGGCGAGGCGTTTATGCCCTAGGCGAGGCGTTTGGCCAATGCCTAGCGCCTAGGCGTGCCTAAGCACCTCCTAGGCACTGCCTTTTCCAACAGAGCGTGGAGGTCCGTAATGCTCAGCCTCACCATTTAATAGATCTCCAAGGTTAATCCACGGGTCATCCTTCTAAAGCCATCTTCGACGCCCCATGTACCTGATTTTCCCAGATCTGCCATCTTTCCTTGACATTAGCTACTGAGACAACGTATCATCCATGCACCGCGTGCATCCGCAATATCCATGGCACACATGGCTTGTGACATATCCGTAACAAAGATAGTCGTGCACCGTCATGATCAGTGTGACTCTCATATAGAAATACTCGCCTTTGTTGGCGTCCCATGTCTTGGCCGGTGTTTGAAATAACATGTCTAACTCCTCTTGAAGTAGCCCTAGATACAGATTAATATTATTTCCCAGTTGTTTTGGCCCTTGAATCAGCATGCTCATGCGTATGTACTTCGACTTCATGCACAACCAGGGGGGAGGTTGTACATCCATACAAACACGGGCCATGTGCTATGGTTGGTGTTCTTGTTGCCAACCGGATTCATGCCATCGGTACACGCGCCGAGCATGATGTTCCTTGCATCACATGCAAAATACTGATATTCGCCCTTGAACGCTCACCACTGGCTTCAAACCATGACGTGACTCAGCTTCGGATCATCTCGATCGTTGTGCTTTGTCCTCTCCGCATGCCAACGCATGAGCTTTGCTTCCTTGGGATCTACAAAATAATGTTGCAGACGGGGAGTGATCGATAAGTACCATACAACTTTGTCGGGAGATTTCTTCCCAGCTTTCTTGTATCGAGAAGCATTGCGCACCGGACAGCTGGTTTTTCCCGTGTGCTCCTTTTGATAAATTATGCAATCGTTGATGCATGCAAGGTATTTAACGTGCGGCAGATCAATAGGGCACACGATCTTCTTGGCCTCATCCAGACTAGTAGGACATAGATTCCCCGCGGGAAGAACATCCTTTAGGTACTTGAGAAGCTAATCGAGGCTAGTGTCGGTCCATTTTATTTAGCCTTCGTCTTCAGGAGTTCGAGCGTGAAACTCAAGCGGGTCACCTCAGGATCGCAACCATGATACAATGGAGTGTTCGAGTCTACCACCAGTTGCTGCAGCTTGGCCTCCTCTCTAGAAACAGCTCTGTCGGTACTCGTCTCCTTGCGAAGCAGTTCTTGAACATGAGGGTCCCGCACGATTGAACTTAGTACCGACGAAGTCTATGGTGTGGAGTCCACGTTTTCTTCGCCGCCATGTCCCGCCCCTTATCCGTCGCCATGTCCGACCACTTCTCCGTCGCCATGTCCGGCCCCTTCCCCGCCGCCATGTCCGGCCCCTTCTCCGCCGCCATTATCGACCATCTCTTCATCTTGCCCCGTGTCGTCATTGCCTTCCTGTCTGATGAGGACATTAATACCATTGTTACACCCACGGCCCCTACTGTTACATATATTGGACCAATTACTAGAGCTCACGCACACCAATTAAATTATCAGGTACATCCGTTTCTTGGTAATGATTCTAATGTTCATGAGAATATGATGCTGCGTAAACTGGATACATTTGTTTTGCTTACAAATTAAGGGCCTGGCATGGATAAGAGGGATGAACACTGGAGCAAGACCAAGCATGGAGATGATGGCGTGCGCAAGGGGAACAAGAATGGAGTTACAAGTGATGATTTGAGGACTTTGAAGCCACCATAATGACTGTATGAAGCCTTGGACAAAACATACAAGATGCCACTTCATAAATTTCATCCAAAGGCCATTCTAGGTGCTATGTCACCTTATTATTGGGCCAGGCCCATGTAATGTCAAAATACATAAGTATAGGCTGTTTTTAGAGTCCGTATGTGTGGGGAAACAAGCGTTAGGGTTGGTTTTAGACTCCTCCTCCAAGGGCCACGAAATTTCCCCCTCTTCCTCCATATATATAGCCCTTAGGGCGTCGTTTAAACTTTGGGTTTTGTTTAGATTAAAAGTTCGCCATAGCTGCAACTTCGCGTACTTCATTTGTGTTCAATGACCAGACCAAGGCATCACAGAACCCCACCTTGATCAATAAAGCTTTTATATTATATTCGCAATATCCAGATTGCAATCTTAGTTTCTTGCTTGTTGTCCATTTTCTTGCAGGAAATAGACACTCGTGGTCAGGTTGATCGTGCTCCGACATGGTCAATAACCCCTCGGAAGTTGGTTTAGCGATTGCGGAGGCGCGACATCACACACGTTCGTAGTCGGATTGTCAAGGTCGACTCCCACAGAAAACGATAGCTATCTCGTCGAAACATCAGGACACCCTCACCTCTATCAAGTGGTATCAGATTTCCAGGTTGCTCGGTGAGAGTTTACAATTTTTCGTAGTTTAGATCAAGTCTGTTCTTCATACCTACAGTCCACGAAAAAGCCACAAAAGAATTAGGGTTAGTTCATCATATCCGAACCAGTCTGAGCCTTTGCATAATCTTTTTAGGGTTTTTTCTTTGTTGAATTTGTGGTTGCATCATCGTCTCTAGTTACTGGTATTAGCGTCTAGTCCTTTAGAGTTTCGAGTTCTGCTCATAAGTTGTCACGCCGCTGCCGCACCATTATCGTCGCCCCTACCATCTACCACCACCGCTTATCTGCCACCGATCTGTATCCATATACCATCACCAATCCATATCCATATACCACCACCAATCCGTATCCATATACCAACACCGCTACCATATACCACCACCGCTGCCATATCTTACCATCATATATCCACCACCAATCTGAGTTCTTTTCATATTAGGTTTGTTTTCGAGATACATCTATTTTCTGATTCGTGTTTCCTTGCCTGAGTAGGTTTCAGAAAGAAAAAAAAGTCTGGAGACCCCCGGGCAGTTTTTAGGCCAATATTTTGGCAGCCCAAAATATTTTTTCCCTATCCTATTTTTAGGCTTTTCAGAGTCTTTTGAGACACTCGCCATCATAGTGATTTTTTGTCGCGCTTTTTCGACGTCGCTGCCCTAATTTCCGAAAAAAATTGTCAACAAAATTTCGTGCCTATCCTGTTAGTTTGACTTGGGAAGAGTTTTGAGACACTGCCAATATAGTGATTTTTCGCAAAAAAGAGGACCGTAAAAAAAGAGGAGCACAAAAAAGGAAAAAACGAGACCAAAAAAAATAAAAATTCAGAGTGTGCTTTTCCCTTGTTTACGTGTCGCGCTGTGATTTTGTTTGTGTTCTAGGACCAGAACAGTACAGTCGTTGAGCGTTTATTCAACTTTGCATCTCTGAATTGATTATTGCCGACCCTTTTTGCTACCATATTATAAGCCTTCCTTGCTCCACATACATCTACATCGTGCGTTTGACTCTCCCTGGTAATTGCTTTATCCAAGCTTTGGGAGTTTTGACTACAGCGATTGCCGATTACTGCTGCTGGTTAAGAACTGGTAACAATTTGAGATTTGCTTGATGGATTTGTGACACCCACCACCACCACCACTTGATAGTAGTCTGTAGGATCATATTCTTGTGTGTTTCTATTGCTGCTAACCATGGCAGGATCACAAGCCGACGAGGTTGACTGGGAGAATTTGATGAACAAGGAGCCTCATGATAAGTTTCAGCAAATGATGAGTGGATAGGTGCAAGATGTGCTAAACAGATTTGAAGAGGCCATGGAGAAGATAGATGGCATGGAGAAGATGTTCGAAACAAAGCTCGATAACAAGTTTAATGAATTGCTCATGCGTCTTCCCCAACCACCGCCGGTTGCACCTGTCGCACCTCTACAACACCACCACCACCACCACCAACAACAACAACAACGTCACCTTCCAAATCAAATGGGACGAGCACTGCTCGTTCCCCTTGAGCCTGGTCAAAATTCTGGTGCTGTTGTATCTACTGTTGATGTTTCTGTAGCTCCTGCTGCTACTGCAGATGTGGAGGACCATTACGAGGATGAGGTTGATCAAAATTAGAACTACATGCAACCACCAGCACCACCACCACAAGGTCGTCCTCATGCATATCATCGCAACGGTAGGGCTGCACCACCACCCGAGGTATGAGATCATGAACATCTTCCTAAAGTAAAATTAAATATTCCACCATTTGAGGGTAGATATGTTCCTGATATATATCTTACTCGGGAGTTAGAAACTGAACTACATTTTACATGTTTACAATATCCCGAGGAGAGACGTGTTCCTGCTGATGTTTGTGCTTTCACTAGTTTTGCATGTGTTTGGTGGTCTAAACATTGTAGATTGCATCCTATTCCAGGTACTTGGGCTGCTTTGAAAACTGCTATGCGTACTCATTGGGTTCCACCATATTATCAACGTGAATTGCTTAAAAAATTGTAGCGTTTAAGACAAGGAAAAAATTCTATAGAAGAATATTATCAGGAATTACAAACTGGCATGATTAGATGTGGTATTGTTGAGGATAATGAAGCTATTCTTGCATGTTTTATGGGTGGATTAAATAAAGAGATTCAGACCATTCTAAAGTATAAGGAATATAATAATATCACTCATTTATTCCATCTTGCTTGCAAACCTGAACGTGAAGTGCAGGATCAACAGGCATTGGCGCAAACTAACTTTTCCGTAGGTCGACCTTCATCATGGACACCGCGTGCATCCTCTACTTCCACACGTTCTGCTGCACCGGCACCTCCGTCCGCTGCCACCTCCAACCGCGTGTGACGCCCCGAGTCCGATGTGCCAGGTGTCTTCTAGTTATTTGTCGTCGTTGCCATGTCATTTGCTTGCACGTTGCATTTTGCCATGTCATCATGTGCATTGCATCCACATGTTTTTCAAAACATGTATCCGTCCGGGTCTCCCAGTTCTCTCCGTTGTCCGTTTCGGTATCCGACACTCTCACATGCACCCATTGCACCTGTCAGACCTTGTTTCATGACCAGGAGGAAAAGGTTCTCGAAATGGGCCGAGATTTGTCGAGAGGCCTTGGTACATCACTGATAGGCCGCTTGTCAAATTTTGTTCCATTTTGAGGTCGTTTGATGCCCGAACGGTTAAACATGGGCCATGTGCTATGGTTGGTGTTCTGGTTGCCAACCAGATTCATGCCATCGGTACACGCGCCGAGCATGATGTTCCTTGCATCACATGCAAAATACTGACATTCGCCCTTGAACGCTCTCCACTAGCTTCAAACCATGAGGTGCCTTAGCTTGGGATCTTCTCAATCGTTGTGCTTTGTCCTCTCCGCGTGCCAACGCATGAGATTTGCTTCCTTGGGATCTACAAAATAATGTTACAGACGGGGAGTGATTGATAAGTACCATACAACTTTGTGGGGAGATTTCTTCCCGGCTTTCTTCTATCGAGAAGCATGGCACACCGGACAGCTGGTTTTCCCCGCGTGCTCCTTCTGATAAATTATGCAATCGTTGATGCATGCATGGTATCTAACATGCGGCAGATCAAGAGGGCACACGATCTTCTTGGCCTCATCCAGACTAGTAGGACATATATTCCCCGCGGGAAAAACATCCTTTAGGTACTTGAGAAGCTAATAGAGGCTAGTGTCAGTCCATTTCCTTTTGGCCTTTGTCTTTAGGAGTTCGAGCGTGAAACTCAAGTGGGTCACCTTAGGATCGCAACCATGATACAATGGAGTGTTCGAGTCTAGCTGTAGCTTGGCCTCTCTCTAGAAACAGCTCTATCAGTACTCGTCTCCTTGCGAAGCAGTTCTTGAACATGAGGGTCCCGCACAATTGAACTTAGTACCGACGAAGTCTACGGCGTGGAGTCCACGCTTTCTTCGCCGCCATGTCCCGCCCCTTCTCCGTTGCCATGTCCGACCACTTCTCTGCCGCCATGTCTGGCCCCTTCCCCGCCGCCATGTCCGGCCCCTTCTCCACCGCCATGTCTGGCCCCTTCCCCGCCGCCATGTCCGGCCCCTTCTCCACCGCCATTATTGATCATCTCTTCGTCTTGCCCCATGTCGTCATTGCCTGCCTGTCTGATCAGGACATTAATACCATTGTTACACCCACAACCCCTACTGTTACATATATTGGACAAATTACTAGAGCTCACGCACGCCAATTAAATTATCAGGTACTTCCGTTTCTTGGTAATTATTCTAATGTTCATGAGAATATGATGCTTCCTAAATTGGATACATTTGTGTTGCTTACAAATGAAGGGCCTGACATGGATAAGAGGGATGAACACTGGAGCAATAGCAAGCATGGAGATGATGGCGTGCGCAAGGGGAACAACAACGGAGTTACAAGTGATGATTTCAGGACTTCGAAGCCACTATAATCACTGTATGAAGCCTTGGACGAAATATACAAGATGTCACTTCATAAATTTCCTCTAGAGGCCATTCTATGGGCTATGTCACCTTATTATTGGGCCAGGCCCATGTAATTTCAAAATACTTAAGTATAGGCTGTTTTTAGAGTCCGTATGTGTGGGGAAACAAGCGTTAGGGTTGGTTTCAGACTCCTCCTCCAAGGGCCACGAAATTTCCCCCTCTTCCTCCATATATATATATATATCCCTTAGGGCGTCGTTTAAACTTTGGGTTTTGTTTAGATTAAAAGTTCGCCATAGCTGCAACTTCGCGTACTTTGTTTGTGTTCAACGACCAAACCAAGGCGTCACAGAACCCTACCTTGATCAATAAAGCTTTCATCTTATATTCGCAATTGTGACGCCCCAAGACCGGAGCTTCAGACTCCTTCCATGTTTTCCGAGTTTCGTCATGTGAGTTGTTGGTTGGTTGCATTCATCATTGCATCATGTGCATTGCATCATGTCATCATGCCATCATGGCATTAATCTTTGCATCTCAACTCAACTAAAGAAATTGCATAGATCTTTCGATCTATTTAAATCGAGGGATATTAACAATGGTGATTTCTCTTTAGAACATATCCTCCCAATATATTATGGAGCTATAATAAATATTCTAACACACTTGCAAATTATCCCAATGCCTTTGTTCTCTTAATTCTTGGACTCCAACCTTGCCATATATTCATTCATATTATTCCGGTGCTCCACCAAAAGTCCGAACATTTTTGGACCTTCCTTTATCCAAGTCCTAGTTCAAACCCATTTGAATTAAATTCAAATGAGTTTGAATTTACATCTTTCAATCATGCCTTTTTTCTATTTTTCTTGGAACCAGCGCATTTTTGCGAGTCCGGGAAAATCAACATCTCCACAAATTGCTTTCCCTAACCACCCTTCTTCCCTTTCTTTATCTCTAGTGCTATTCTGTCAAAGAAAATTAGAGAGAGGGAGAGGAGAGTCCAGCCGAACTGGGCCTCTCACCGGCCCAACCTTCCCCAGCCAAGTCGGCCAATAGGCCCATCCCCGCAAGCCCACCTACCCCCGCTATAACCCTAGCGCATCTCTCCTCTCTCCCTCGACCCTTTCCTCTGCCGCCTCCTATCGATCCCCACAGCATCCGCGCCCAAAACCTCTCTCCCCCGTCGATCCCTTCTTCCCTCCTGTGTGTGCGCCGTCAGAGAGAGACAGGGAGAGATCAGCGTTGCACCCCTCGTCCCGATCCATGGATCTCCTTGCCGCGAAGCTGCCCCGAGCCGCCTCCGTCAGTCACCTCGCGCTCGCCTCCTTTTCTCTTCCTCACATGCCCGCGACCATGGACCCTCATCATCAAGTTTGCCTGCGTGCTCCCTCCTGCTCCTTTGACTTTGCCTTGCTCTGCGACTGCGCCGCCCGGCGAGCCCATGCTCCAGCACCGCGCTGCTGCACCCTTGTGGCTCGCAGCCGCCATGGATGCGCGCGGCCCCACCTTCCTGTGTCTCCACCTCGCTGCTCTCCGCTAGCCTCCTCCTCGTGCTGATGAACTCCTACCCGAGCCACTCTCTCCGACCAACTCTGCTGCTGACGTCGCCCGGACCTGCTGGCATCCGCCCGGTTCCCAGCGCCGTCGTGCATGTTGCCCAGATCCGCCTCATCCCTGTCACACCCACATCTTGCTCTCCTCTTGAGCGTCCCCTTATGTACTGTACGAGCCAAACTCAGCCATCCCATCGAGCTCCTACACAAGCTGCCCAAGTCCTTGTTCAGAACCGCCCATGTCGTCGCCTCTTTGCACCATGTAGTGTTACCGTGGACGCATGCACCCCCGGATCGGAACCGCAAGCACCAAGTACACCACCCGCAAAACCCGGACTCCGAACGCCAAGTACAACTATAAACCCGAAGAACTCAGATGCATCAAGTTCCCCTACATCCCGTGTACGGCTACGTGTCGACCCTGGATATGGAACTGCAAAACGCAAGTACCCCTTCGAGTTGACGAGACCGATGAGTCCGAAGACCCCAAGTACCACGACGCCCGGAGCCCTCGGATACGTCAAGTTCGACTACACCGCGAGATGAAGTACACCAAGTACCTCTCCGAAAACGAACATGTACCACTACGCCCGGAGGCATGGGATCCGTCAAGTCCAACAATGAATGTGCTCAACTACTCACGACCCCAAACGTCTACGAAAACGGGTACCACTACCATCGACGAGATCGCGAGAACCTCTACCTACGAACCTGGAGCATGTGAGAACCTCTACCGATGAACTCGGAGCGTGTATGACGACCGTTGCCGAAGACCCGGGCCTCTACCGCTTCCCGAACATGAACAACCATTTCCTCTTTGACTCGTGAACCACTACTTCCACTACCATCACCGAGGACCGATAGTACCACTACTTCCACTATGACCGTCCCGAGAACGTCTACTTCCTCTACATTGCACCGTCCCGAACCGCACGCTTCAAAGGTATAACCCCGAGATGACCGTCCGAGAACGAATGCTTGTGATGCGATGTATGAGATGATCGTGGTTGCACCATGTCTGAGTTGTTCTTTGCCAGTTCCTTGTTGCCTTGCCGTCGACATGTGGGAACCCAATATCCGGGAGCACCCCACCTTTCATCGCATGACACGCTCCCGTCACATCTTCTTTTATATTGGTATCTCAATCGAGTTACCAGAACCGGATTGTTGTCGCGGCATCATTTCCATTTCGTCGCCATGGCAACCCTTTATTTCTACCACGGTGACAAATGCTCTCATCACGCTCATGTCAACTTTTAATAAAATTGCATAAAACTTGCAAATGTCATCCGCATCATGATAACAACATCAAGAGTGTTTAAATTATTGTTTGCATTAATTTGCTAAATGCATATGGGCATTCACCGGATTTGTTGTTTGTTATATCCGGCCCCATTTAAATTGTTTAGATGGTATAGTTTTGTTATGCTTCACCTCTTGCCATGTTAACCAACATTTAATATTGTGGAGTACCTAACCGTGAGTGAACTAAATAATTGATGTGATGTTCCGTCAATATGCAAGTCGTTGCATATTGAGATCCACTTAACTTGTAGTTTTGTTTGATGCTCTTTGCCATGCCACACATATTTAAACCGGACAGGCATCATACTTGGTTGCACATCATGCCATGTTTATGTGATGGTTATTTACCATGTTGTTTGCTTCTTTCCGGTTTTTTTTCTTCGGGTTAGTTCCGATAATTTCACATTTGTGAGGATTCATTCGACTATGTCCGTTTGTATTCTTCATGGACTCGTTCTTCTTCCTTGCTGGATCTCAGGCAAGATGACCATACCCTCGAAATCCCTTCTATCTTTGCTTGCTAGTTGCTCCCTCTATTGCTATGCCGCGATACCTACTACTTGCTATATCATGCCTCCCAAATTGCCATGTCAAGCCTCTAACCCACCTTTCCTAGCAAACCGTTGTTTGGCTATGTTACCTCTTTGCTCAGCCCCTCTTATAGCGTTGCTAGTTGCAGGTGAAGATGGAGTTTGTTCCTTGTTGGAACGTGATTATTGTTGGGATATCATTATTATATCTTGTTTACTTTAATGCATCTGTATACTTGGTAAAGGGTGGAAGGCTCGGCCTTATGCCTGGTGTTTTGTTCCACTCTTGCCGCCCTAGTTTCCGTCATATCGGTGTTATGTTCCTTGATTTTGCGTTCCTTACACGGTTGGGTTATAATGGGAACCCCTTGACAGTTCGCCTTTAATAAAACTCCTCCAGCAAGACCCAACCTTGGTTTTACCATTTGCCACCTAAGCCTTTTTCCCTTGGGTTTCGCGGACTCAAGGGTCATCTTTATTTTAACCCCCCGGGCCAGTGCTTCCCTAAGTGTTGGTCCAAACTGGGCAATGTCCGGCGCCCCCTGGGCAACCAGGGTTTATGCCAACCCGACGTCTTGCCCATCTGGTGTGCCCTGAGAATGAGACATGTGCAGCTCCTATCGGGATTTGTCGGCACATTCGGGTGGCTTTGCTGGTTTTGTTTTACCATTGTCGAAATGTCTTGTAACCGGGATTCTGAGTCTGATCGGGTCGTCTTGGGAGAAGGAATATCCTTCGTTGACCGTGAGAGCTTGTGATGGGCTAAGTTGGAACACCCCTGCAGGGTTTGAACTTTCGAAAGCCGTGCCCGCGGTTATGGGCAGATGGGAATTTGTTAATATCCGGTTGTAGATAACTTGACACTTAACTTAATTAAAATGAATCAACCGCGTGTGTAGCCATGATGGTCTCTTCTCGGCGGGGTCCGGGAAGTGAACACGGTTCTTGTGTTATGCTTGAACGTAAGTAGTTTTATGATCACTTCTTGATCACTTGTAGTTTCTCGACCGTGCGTTGCTTCTCTTCTCGCTCTTATTTGCGTATGTTAGCCACCATAAATGCTAGTGCTTGCTGCAGCTCCACCTCACTACCCTTTCCTACCCATAAGCTTAAATAGTCTTGATCTCGCGGGTGTGAGATTGCTGAGTCCTCGTGACTCACAGATACTTTCAAACAGTTGCAGGTGCTGATGATGCCAGTGCAGATGACACAACTGAGCTCAAGTGGGAGCTCGATGAAGATCGTGTTCGTTGTGTTATTTCGTTTTCCTTTCGATCAATAGTGGAGCCCAGTTGGGGCGATCGGGGATCTAGCATTTGGGGTTGTGTTTCTTTATTTTGGTTCCGTAGTCGGACCTTGATTGTATTCTGGATGATATTTGATATATTTATGTATTGCGTGAAGTGGCGATTGTAAGCCGACTCTTTATCCCTTTCTTACTCAGTACATGGGATGTGTAAAGATTACCCCTCTTGCGACATGCCTACCATGCGGTTATGCCTCTAAGTCATGCCCCGACACATGGGAGATATACCCGCATCATGGGTGTTACAAGTTGGTATCAGAGCCTTCCCCGACTTAGGAGCCCCCTGCTTGATCGAATTGCTGATGTTGTTGAGTCTAGAACAAAATGTTTTGAGTCTTAGGATTATATATATCGGAGAGTACGATTCTTTTTACTCCTTAGTCCCTTCGTCGCTCTGGTGAGGCCTCCTGACGTAGAGTTTTGACTCTTCTCTTCTCAAATTTCATGAAATTGTTTTCTAGGATCACGCGGGTATCTTGGAATTGTTCCGATGGTTTTGTGACGAGAACATTGTTCTTTGTGCCTCCTGACATTTAGGGGTTGTGGGAGTGTCCCGGGGAGTTGAGCTCCAAGGTGTTGTCGTCACAACTTTAATGTTGCAGTTCTGGAATACCTAAGTTCGCCGACATCGAAAATCTCTTTTATGCAGTTGTTGGTGAGATAACCTCGACGCCACCCAGTACTGGGGCGGGAGTTCGGGAGTATTGCCATAACTCGTATAACGGATGCTTTTTGAAGGTTGAGGTAAATGATTTCCGAAGGTTTCTTGGTTATGTGTTGAAGGATGGATACAGCTGGATGTAGGAATTGTTAGTTTGGGTGAGATATTATGCTTCCCCTGTATCCCCAACACCTGATTGCATAACCGGAAAGTTTTGGGAGTTTATAAGTGGGAATTCAAGTAGCTCCTAGAATATCTTTCCAACAGACACATGCTATGATATGGGATCTATCATATGTTTGTTTCTGGCTTATTCTGCAAGCCAATCCTTTGTTTTATTTTGGTTTATGGTATTCGAGTTGCTTCAATGTCAAATGTTGATTCCATACCTTTCCTAAGCGATGTTCTCATATTCCTATGTGAACACTAACCCTTCTTATTTATCGAGATTGTCATCTCAATTCTATTTCCAACCGGTGTGTTTCTCTTCAAGATGATCCTATCATTTTTCCCATTCGCAAGATCCAATCTCAATTTTCGTCAACGGTGTTTGTTTCATCCGTCTCCAAGTTGCCTTTGTTTTACCCACCCTCCCACCCCTTTTTCTTCAAGGACTCAGATTTCTGAATCAAGTATCTATTTTATTCATGTGAACTCTCTCCATTCTTTCCCGTCAATATTCTTATCCGGTGATTCTCAGGAAGATACTAACGGAGCTTCAAGTTCACCATTCTTCATTCTTTTCTTCTCTGGTGGATTTAATTCAAGCTTTTTCGATCATATACTTTGCTCGGTTCTAATGTTTTCCCAACCCGGTGCACTTCTTAATCGCTCACCTCTCTCTATTCATATCCGAAGTGCCGAAGATATCTCGAAGATTCGTGTTTCCACTCTGCATTCATTCAAGCTCTTTCAAGGATGATATCTCTTTTGAGCCATTTAATTCAACCGACGCAATCTCTCTTTCAAATCGTTCAACGGTGTATCTTTTGAGTGGGCCCTAACCCACAGGTCTTTTCTCAGGATCTTACCCGACTCTTCTAATTTTCCCGGAGATCCTCAAATTCTTTCAAATATGACGTAAGAATGAATTGTCATCAGTCATATGTATTCCTCCAAGATCTTTTAAATTCTTTTCATTGTTGGCTCAACCTTTCTATTATTCATTCTGGAGTGCCTCAACAATTCATGGTGGTGTTTCTCATCGTCATTCTCAACATTTGAAGACCGGAGAAGAGTTTTCCTCCAAATCTTATCCGTTCTTTCAAAGATTCATGGTTCTAGCCTGTTGCCATCCTCTCATAATTGTTTTCGATTGTGAGAAATTTTTTCACCCATCCGGAGAAATTCAAGAGTCTTTTCAGTTTGATTCTCCGGAGCCCATCATCTCAGAATTATTCATTCCAGCTTTCAGCTCTCCTCCAAATCTTACCGGTGCATCATTCAAATATCCTCTAATCAGTTCATGATCTCCTCGCTCACATGTATATAAATTCCCAGCAAGTATCTTCATTCGTTTTCAAATTTTTCCCGGTGTTTTGTGCCTTTGCTACTTTCATTTTCAAGTCTTACGGTGGTTTGATCAAGATTCTCTTCCATGGTTGTTTCAATCCTACCGGTGGTTCGTTGAAGATTTTCCCAAGTTTGCGCAATATCTCTCTTAATCCTTTCTACGAGAATAAGTAGTATGCCAAATCCGTTGCTTGTCATCAATTTAATTGATAAGGATAAGCATAATGTAATTCTTATTCTTGTTTCATCCAAGTAATTAATTCCTTATTCCGGAGGCTCATCAAGTTCTCGGTTTTCAATTGTTTCATCTTTTCTTTCCCGGAGTTCCAAACTCTCGCAATTATATCACCACGGAGATCCATCTAAATCATTATAAGGCTTCACCTTGTGTTTTCAACTTCTGATGTAGGGTAGAGACCCTAATCGCCCGATCTTTCACGAAAGGAGCGGATCCCGGGGAAAACACGAAGAACACGGGGGAGAATGGAAGGAAAACACAAGAGGAAATCACTAAACCCACACGAATAAGTCACACATGGGCTAGATCCTCGAGTACATAGAACGATACACGAATCCACGGACAACTAGGGACGATACATGGTAACCGGTTCTTCTCCGTGAGGAGGTCTTGATGGGGCCGCCCAAGAGGGGGTCTTGATGTTCTTCTCCACAAGGAGGTCTTGAATCCGCTTGGGGGATCTTCTCCGGTGGAGACTCGAATCTCCGAGGAGAAGGTAACCAAGTGGATGAGCAAAGCTCTCTCACAAATCTGAGCTAAACATTTGCTAACCCTAGAAAGGAGGTGGGAGAGGTCTATTCATAGTCTAAGTGCAAATGGGGGCAAAAGTAGGGGTACATGGGCCTTGGGCCCGAATCTGGATGCAGCCAGGTACCGGACGTCCGCTGGTGACCTAACATCCGGAGTCTCAGGAGCGGCCGGTCGTCTGGTGTCCTCCGGACGTCCGCTGGTTCTGCTCTGTGATGGGGGTGCCGGACGTCTGGAAACATCGGACTTCCGCAGACTTTGGTTAGGTGCATGTGCGCTGGTCTTCCGGTCCGGACCGGGTGTCCGCTCATTTGCTTTGGGTGTCGAGGCACCGGTCGTCCGGTCTGGACCGGACGTCCGCTCACTGGGGCTCGGCTGGTGCTTCAGGCGCCGGACGTCCGGTCCCGGCCGGTCGTCCGGTGGCTGGGACTTTTCCTTCATCCCTCCTTGTTCTCCGTCTTCTTGTCCATCTTCCTCTTCTTCTTGTCCTTGCTCCTTAGCTTCTCCATGGTACCTGAGTATGCACAAAGTGTCCATATGAGGTAGTAGCCATGCTTCATGTGCATCGAAGTGGAACTGTGAGAGGATAGATGTCACCTCGGTTTCAAGAGCTCTTGCACGTGATCGAGTCATGGGTCCACTAGGCACTGGATGAGACGATGGTAGGTCCATGGGGATGACCTTGGGATGCTCCGCATCATATCCCCTCCTTTGGGGAAGATCTGACCTCGGATCGAAATCCTCATCACCATGGTACGGGGAGAGATCTTTGACGTTGAAGATGTCGCTCACGGAGTACTTGTCACGTGGGATGTCGATCTTGTATGCGTTGTTGTTGTAGCGGGCAAGCACCTTGAATGGTCCATCGGCTCATGGTAGTAGCTTGGACTTGTGTTCGTTGGGGAAGCGTTCCTTGCGAAGGTGTAGCCACACAAGGTCTCCAATGTTGAATATCATGTGATTCTTGTTGACGTTGAGCTTGGTCGCGAGTCGTTGTACTTGAAGCTCAATGGTGTGCCTTGTATCTTCATGCATCTTCTTGAGGTGGTTGACTCGGTCACTCGCGTCCATGTTTGTGCGCTCGTGGAGTGGTAGGGGAAGGATGTCCAATGGGGACAAAGGGTTGAAACCATAGACAACCTCGAAGGGGGACTTGCCAGTAGTCGAATGTCTTGCGCGGTTGTAGGTGTACTCGGCGATGGGTAAGCACTCCTCCCACTCCTTGATGTTATTCTTGATTAGTACGCGAAGAAGGGTGGAGAGCGTCCGGTTTGTCACCTCGGTTTGGCCATCGGTTTGTGAATAGAAGCTTTATTCCGAGCTTGGCGCATAAGGTCTTCCAAAAGTAACTCAAGAACTTGATGTCGCGGTCCGAGACGATAGTCTTTGGTACACCATGTAGACACAATATTTCCCTACAAAAGAGACTAACAACATGTGAAGCATCGTCTATCTTGTTACAAGGAATAAAATGTGCCATTTTTGAGAAATGGTCCACAACGACAAATATAGAATCTTTCCCATTGCGAGTCCTAGGCAAACCAAGTACGAAGTCCATGCTAATGTCTTCCCATGGTTGGTATGGAATCAGTAGAGGCGTATAGAGACCATGAGATTGAGCTTTGGACTTAGCTTTGCAGCATGTCGAACATTGGTTGGTGAAGCGATTGACGTCGCGAAACATCTTTGGCCAAAAGTAGCCCTTCGAGAGTGTGGCGAACGTCTTGTCTCGTCCGAAATGTCCCATTAAGCCTCCTCCATGCGATTCCTGCAAAAGCAACAAACGAAGGGACAACTTTGGGATGCAAAGTTTGTTAGCTCTCATAAGATGGCCGTCTTTGATGTAATAGCGTTCCCAAGATGTATTCGACAAACACTTGGCATAAGGAGTGGCAAAGGTTTCATCATGCTCATACAATTCTTTGATATGCTCGAAGCCAATGACATCTAACTCAAGTTGCGTGACTAGCATGCATATGCGGGAAAGAGCATCCGCTACGATGTTTTCTTTACCCTTGATGTACTTGATGACATAGGGAAAAGACTCAATGAATTCACTCCATTTAGCATGACGCTTGTTCAACTTAGTTTGACCCATAATATACTTGAGAGTCTCATGATCGGTATGAATGATAAACTCATGGGGACGAAGGTAATGTTCCCATTCATGTAAAACACGGACTAAAGCATATAGCTCTTTGTCATAGATGGGATAGTTGAGTTGCGCTGCGGAAAGTTTCTCACTAAAGTAAGCTATGTGATGCGGAGCATCCCACGTTCATCCCCATGTACACTCCGACTACTCTCCAAACCCCAAGTGGACATATGACGAGACCTCGAACATACGTCATTGGAGACAAGGTGAACTCACTCCTCTCCGAACCATCACCTTCTACATGTGAGATATGGCTACTACCTCCAACGTGTGTTCTATGCATGATCTGGTACTTGGAGGAAAGCCACGAAGTCACCACATCCAACGAAACAGCTAGCGAGGACGCCAAGTACAAGGACCAAGAGAAGAAGCTGCGCGAAGCTACAGCCACCGGACGACCGGCCCAGCCTGGACGTCCGGCCCCTGAGGACCTGAGCCGAATCTATGGACGACCGGAGCCACCGGACGTCCGACGACTCCCAGCACCCGGACGACCGCCAGACACCGGACGTCCGACACTCTCAAGCGCCCGGACGACCGACGCTGACCGGACGTCCGACACCACCTGTCCAGAGACAAAACGCCGGACGTCCGACATGAACTGGACGACCGGACCCTTGTGAGCCACCGGACGTCCGGTACCTGTTGGACGTCCGACGCATGTGCGCCCGCCCATGTGTTGGGCCGAAGCCACTTACCCTTTCATTCGCCTAGACTATATATACTCCTCCACCTCCTCCTAGTTAGGGTTAGCGTTGTGATAGCTCATTTGAGAGATAGAGCTACGCTCATCCATATCGGATCTACTCCTTGAGAGAGACCGCAGCCCCTCTTCGGAGAAGATCCACCTTGGATTCAAGACCTCCTTGCGGAGAAGATCCCCTTGTGGATTCAAGACCTCCTCACGGAGAAGAACCGGCTACCCTTTGTATCGTCCGTTGTTGACTTTGGATCTTGTATCTCCCTTTGTGTTCATGGATCTAGCGCATGTGTGATCATTCTAGTTGGTTTGAGTGTTCTCTTGTGTTCCCCTCGTGATTTTCCCCTCGTTTCCCTCCTCGTGTTCTTCGCGGGATCCGCTCCTTTCGTGAAAGATCGGGCTATAGGGTTTCTACCCTACATCATCTTGGATCAGAGCCAGCTTGTCTCTTGATATCATCATCTTGGTATCATGAGCCACATTGATCACGATTTCGGAGCCTCCCCCACTGTTTTCTAGCCTTCTTTTGCTTGATTTCGTCCTAAATTCGAAAATCCCCACCAAAAATAGCCCCAATTTTTTTTGTGATTTGTTGGTTTGGTGATATTTTGTTGATTTTGATCCATAGATTTTCTTGGTTTCAAGTGGATCTAGCATCTCCCCAAGTTTACCCATCTTTCATCCACGAAATCCCATCAATTTTGACCCCAAAATCTCCATTTTCCGCCCAAAATCGCGTCCCGGATCTGAAATTTCGCGTTGACCCCGATACACCGGACGTCCGGAGCCGCAGGAACCACCGGACGTCTGACCCTACCGGACGACCGGAACCCCCTAACCCGAGCAGAATCAGCGGATTTCCGACCCGACCGGACGTCCGGCGACCGGACGACCGTTTTTTCCGGACGTCCGCTACCTGTAAAAACTGACTTCGGCTGATTTTTGTTTCGGCCATAACTAATTCATCCGAACTCTGATTTTGACGTTCTTTAGCTCGTTTTGAAGCTCTTGACATCCCCCTTCCCACAAAAATACCACCAAAATCATTTGACTCCATGAAAGTTTCTGAAATTTGGCAAGTTTGCCTAGGCCCTCCACCATATCATCCGCTACACCACCATAGCCTTCCGCAACCTAACCAATTTTGTTCCCCATCGCATTAGTGGTTGCTTGAGGAGTGATTTGAGTCTCCTAAGGTGTCTAGGCTACTTAGGGACGGTTGCTTCTTCATCAACCACCACCACCACTTCCGCATAGCCTTGGCCACTATACACTTCCGCCACCTCAACTTAACCCAATTTTGTTTGTGTTGTGAGTTGTGTCTCCTAAGGTGTTTCGGCTACTTAGGGACCGTGCTTTCAACTCCGACACCGTGTATAGTCCACCATCATAACCTCCACTTCCGCATTGCCTACTGCAACACCACCGCATTCCGCTACCACCATATGACATTTGAGATTTTGAGTTCGCGGTTTTTCCGTTTCCTAAGATGTTTTGGCTACTTAGGGACGAGTCTCCATCATCTTGGTATCTCCATCAAGATCACCGCCACTCATCATCGCCACGGACGGTAACCTCCATATCATCTCGATATCGTGGTATCCCTCCATTGTATATTCCCTTGCCATTGCATTGATAACCCCTAGCCCATTTTGCGTCACTTGCCTATCGAGACTAGCCATTTGAGTATTGCCGGCAACGTTACTTGTGCACATTAGTGATCTACACCATACATTGCATACATACCATATCATATTGGTATCATATCATCTCGTGTGCTTCATGTTTGTTCCCGCATATATACAATTGCTACCTTGGTTTGTGCATTTCGCAAAGTGGCCATACAAAAAAAAGAGAATAAGCTTTTAAGCAAAGAAAAAAAGTGAACAAAGAGCTTGTAAGCAAGTGCCATAGCATCATACCACATTGCATATAAGATCATCTTGGATCATACCACCGGAACATCATACATATATAGCATACTTGGGATAGAAGTTGTTACATTTTGCATCTTATAGGTTGTGCAAAAGTGTCGTATCCGCCTAGTGAGCAATCGTGCTAGCGTCTCTCTTGAGTTGTGCAACACGAGCGTTTTCTGTGGATTCCACAATTTGTGCTCATCCTTGGTTGCACGACCCCATTTATCTATCCGTGTGTGTGTTTCCGTGTGCCACATATTGCTATTGGTCTACTTGTTACACTTCCGAATTTGTGAATCTCTTTCAACATTATTGACTCTTGCTAACATTTTACATCAAATTTTTGTGCCACTATCCTCACCAAGCTCCACCATAAGCCTTACTTGTGTAGGTGTGAGAAACCGACAAGAATTGGTACCAATTGTGCTATTTCCTTGTCCACATTGGAGTGATCATTGACCCACTTTCAACTTCGGTCAAGGTACATTTGGTATTCGTTCTTCTCTTTCTCCACTCATATTGGCTCGAATCTTGTGATGGATAGGCAAGGCATTTCATCTCCGGTCTTCGACAACGATGACGGTGTGAACAACTACATCACCAAAGCGTCAATCTTCGATCTACAACGACAAATGCAAGGCGCACAATCAAGATTGCGAGAGCGCATCGAGAACATCTCCATCGACATTCGTCACTCTGAAGCAAGGAAAAGGGACTACATCGACAAGAAGCTTTCCGCACATAAAGAGGAGCAAGATGCAAGGATGGAGGAGATTAGAACCTTGATCAAGTCTTCTTCCCCTTCGTCATCTTCAAGGCGACGATGTTCAAGCCACAAGTCTTCGGAGCTCCCAAGCTATGCAAGCGCAAGTCGTCCACATCTCCATGGAGACCATCATCACGTTCATAATCCACATCGTCATGAAGGGCAAGTCACCTCCAAGCATCATGTGCACAACGACGACGCACGACATCTACTACGAGCTCAAGTGCGACAATGACACCATCATCATGAAGATTCTCAACAAGCGCAAATGCACAAGTCCCAACAAGCACTACCTCATGCCAAGTCGAAGCTTCATGAGCACAAAAGAAGACCGCGAGATGACCACCACAAAGACGGCGCTGCGGCTACATCAACCACTTCGGCATATTCGCCAAGTGTTCTCAAGGCATCTTCGCCTTTGGACGTACGGCCTCTTCGCCTACTTCCCACGTGTACGCCTACATCGACTTCATCAAGTCCAAGGCGACTACCTACGAGCGAGGGCGACACTTCCATCTTCGGAAGCCCCCCAAGGAAGATGGCCGAGCATGGGAAATTCCCTTCGGTCATGGAGACGAGCTACGAGGTGCCACATCATATGGGCCTCCAACAACAAGACGGTGACAAGAAGGTTGAGCATGGGACTATCCCTTCAACCAAGGCGGCGATAGGAGTTGAACATGGAGACATTTGCACCAACATCTCTCCGACACCCACATATAAAGAGATGCCCCAATTCCCATGTGAGGAGAGCCACCCCACCATGAGTGATATGAGTGACTCCACCATTTGTGACATTGAGAGCATTTCCTATGAGAGGATGAGTGTGACCACCACTAGCCCCACACTTGAGAGCATGCCACACACACTACTAGGGAAAAGCCTAGCAGCAGCGCGGGTTTGGGCCTATTAGCAGCGCGGGGGCCGGCGCTACTAATAAGGCGCTACAGCTAACGTATAGCAGCAGTGCGGGTGCCACCCGCGCTACTACTACGTCCGTTAGTAGTAGCGTGGGTAAAAACCCGCGCTACTACTAACCCACGGATTTTTTTTCGAATTTTTTGCGCGAATTTTCAAATTTCTGAATTATTTTAACCTCTAATCTCTAATCACCCTCATCGCTGCTCAATTTAATCTCTAATCACCCCTCATCATTCCAAATCATCTAACTTCCCGGACGGTCACCCATCCTCTCACTACTCCAGCCTGAGCACGCTTAACTTCCGGGTTCTATTCTCCCTCGATTCCAAGTCTGCACTTGTTGTTTTCCTGACAATAGTAAGATGTCAATCCTATTAACCCTCGGGAGTTTAGCTTGAGCATGAAGTCACACATTTCGCTGTTTGAGTTTAAAACTATTGTTCTAAAAAACAATAATTATTTAGTAACACTAATATTTCTTGAATAAGGAGTTTGACCACATTTTGACCAAAGTTTGACCACAGTTTGACAAGATTTGACCAAAATTCCAAAAAACTGAAATAATTATTTAGTAACACTAATATTCTTGAATAATTATTTAGTAACACTAATACTTCTTGAATAAGTAGTTTGACCACAGTTTGACCAGATTTGACCAAAATTAAAAAAACTGAAATTTGAGCATAACTTTTTTTCCTTTTAGAATTTGAGGATTCTAAAAATTTGCAAACAGGCCATAGGCGGTCCCCATCATATGCGGATTTTCGTGCTGAACATTTTGATATATTATATGTTTTTTTTCTAACATCATATGCAAAAGTCATAGCCGTTTTACATTTTCCCTACACTTTTTGCAAAACATGTCCAAATTTAAGTTTTTAAATTTTCCTAACTAGTAGATGTAGTAACATAACTACATCTCGAAGGATTTTAATTTTTGAAACATTTTGATATATTATACGTTTTTTTGTAACATCGTATGCAAAAGTTATAGCCGTTTTACATTTTCCCTACACTTTTTGCAAAACATGTCCAAATTTAAGTTTTTAAATTTTCCTAACTAGTAGATGTAGTAACATAACTACATCTTGAAGGATTTTAATTTCTGAAGTTTTTATCATTTTCTTTTGCTTTTTACAAAACCAAAAAGGCGATCCACAGGGGGGGGGGTAGAGTTTCAAAATGGGACCTTTAGTAGTAGCGAGGGATTTTGCCCCTCGCTACTACTATGGCATGTCCCGGAGGGGCACGGTTGAGACCTCTTAGTAGTAGCGAGGGGTAAAAACTTAGTAGTAGCGCGGGTTTATAACCCTCGCTACTACTATGGCATGGCCCAGGGGCACGGTAGAGATCGCTTAGTAGTAGCGAGGGGTAAAAACCAGCACTACTGCTATCAACTTAGTAGTAGCGAGGGTTAAAAACCCGCGCTACTACTATGGCATGTCCCGGGGGGCACGGTAGAGACCGCTTAGTAGTAGCGAGGGTAAAAAACCAGCGCTACTGCTATCAACTTAGTAGTAGCGAGGGTTAAAAACCCGCGCTACTGCTACTTAGCAGCAGCGCCTGATTTTAAAGCGCACTGCTGGTAAGATTCTGTGTATAGGCTTTTCCCTAGTAGTGACATCCTATGTGCGGTTGAGAGCCATTTGATTGACTCCACCAACCATATGAGTGAGAGCATCATACCGGGAGTGAGTGAGCCACAACACTTAGTGAGTGAGGTAGTTGACACGACATGTGAGGCCACTTTGATTTCTAACGACTTAACCTCTACTCCTAGTGTGTTTTCTTCTATGGTGCTAGGTCTCCTACATGACGACACGCCTATCCTCGACGAGTCCATACCTCCAATGGAGATGACGATGGCGATGGTGGACGATGATGCACCCCCCACATGGTTCCATCAAGATGAAGATGACAACGAGACGATCTTCAACACCTCACCTACAACACATAAGCGACGCTCCAAAGGTAACATAGGTGATGGTACTTCTCTTGTCCCACTAGTGGACTATCTTGACATCGGTTGCTCCCATGATGTTGACCTACCTATTACCATGCTTCACGCTAGTGAGACTTCTTTATGCCTTGACTTACCTATTTATGATGAATATGATGATGAGCATGTTGAGTTGCCTAGTTGTGATGCTATGCTTCATAGGATATCTTGTGAAAATTCTATTGGTCACTTCATGTTTGACAATCCATTGAACTTGTCATATGCTATGAGTGAGATCTCCCATATAGCCTCATTTCAATCTCAACATAGTAATTATGCATGCCCCATTAAAATACATCCCATTTGCACTTATGGCATAGATGACGAGATGATGGTCATTGGCTTTTGCTTCTCTTGTGATGATATTGCCATGCTTCCTTTACATGATTTGCGCAATTCACCTACTATACCATGCCATCATCACATTGGTCCAAATATGCATTGTTTTGGATGTTGTCAATATTCTCCATGTGATGTTGCTACTCATGCTCATGAGGAGACCCCCATAGTTTCCTCATACATATTAGGAGATCTTGATGCATTTCATACTTTGCATGATTCCCATGATAGTGTACACCATATTCATTCCATGAATAACAATGCTCTAGATATTTCTCATGATGCATTACATCCTTTGAGTCTCCATTATGACATACATCATAACAAACCTCTCATGATGGATGACATGTTTCTATATTGCGCATCTCATTTATTTGAGCATTGGCTATTTTGTGCTAACAAACACACACACGTGCACACCATGATGGATGATGTGTACATCTACCACGCACACACAATTTTACCTTTGTCTTTGCTTTGTGTAGGTACTCACGTATACTCGTCAACCTCTCAATCACAAGAGTTGACGAAACGAGCTCTTGAGAGCAACGATGACTTGGGATCCCGTGGACTATCATTCCCACCATTCCTTTTGCGCAAAGACTACATGCATCTCTTTTACTTGTCTCTCACACGGCTATGGGATATTTACCATTTGTCACCTTATGCTCATTTTACCGTGTTCACTTTGCATGCTATGCTTGCTCCTATGCCTTTGCCATGCCATTGTGACCCTTGCTTGCATCTACCCATGATTCACCATTATGCTACTTCTATGTGTATTTGCATGCTTGATGGAGATCCTTGTTGCTCTTGCCATGTTTATCATGTGCCCCATGCTATTGATGCTATTTTGCTCATATCTTGCTTTCATGCTTGTGCTATGTCATGTGAATTATTCATGCACACTATTTGCACCCATGACATGCTTGCCATGATTTCTTCTCGTATGTTGCATCTTCGCACTACTAGCTTGCTTGAATTGATCACCATGATTTCTTGCTTTGTCACATCACCCATGTTCAACTCTTACTCGCTTTCTTGGGTTAATGACATATATGCTCGTGCCTCTCACTTGATACATCTTGTTCATTGTTGCTTGCCTCCAATTATGCTTATTGATCTTGGAGACTTGGACACCTTACTTGTGATGCATGCTTGCTTGCTTGCGCCTATTCTATTTGGTTGTTCTCACATCATATGCCTCCGTACTATGAAATGCTCCCTTGTCCTTTCTTATGATAAGCATGATGCATCCACTTGTTGGGTATTTTACCGCACGAATGATAGGTTTTTCGCTAACCTCATTTGTTTTTCCAAGTGTTTGTCATGTTCTTTCATGTTGAAGGATTCACAAGACGATACCGTCATGACACAATTTGGTCATGTGAAGGCATACACGATGTGCAACACCAACATTTGCGAGAATCTCCTAAAGGTGAACTCCCTCCCTTTGAGCCATCCTCAAATATGCATATTGGATGGGTCACTCTTTCATTGTTGTTTCCTTCTTCTTGTCTACATGTTACATCTATTAGATGGAGGACCGACATTGGAGATGGAACCCATGGACCTTCAAATTGAGGAGCGCTCGGATTTATTGGATGCACCTTCGAACCTCCACTGATGCCACGACATCGACCATTGGTATACCAACACCTCCATATTTGTTGATTGTGTTCACACATGTCATGCTCGATGGACATATCATACACATGACAAATTTGCATCTTATGCATGGATTGACTCACATCATGATTTCCTTGTTGCATCTTGTATTCCCATGCCATCCATGATATATGAGCTTGTGCATTTCATTAGCAAATTTGTTGTGATATACCTTGATGGCATATTCATACATCATGATCTTATTGCCTACCATCAATTGCATGATCACATACTCATCTTGAGCATCCATTGCCATATTAATGCTATTGATAAACCGTCTCACTATGACATCATTTTGCACCGTGGTTGCATTCATCATATTCTTGCTTTTGCTACCATGAATGTTGTGCATACATTTCCATATCTTTTGGATAAGCTTCATGCACCTTGTCATGATCAATCTTGTTGCACGGACTCATTCTTACATGATGGACACTTTGTGTGCGCTAACCACTGTATTTCCAAGTGTTGCTTGTGTTCGCTCTTTTTGCATGTCTATCACTCCGGCGACACCTGGGACTACTTGGATTGCGCCATGTCTTCAACTTCGTCCAACTACAAGTCCGTCTACGACAACCGTTTCCATGGTGATGAGGATCACGATCCGAGGTCGGATCTTTCCCAAGGGAGGGGAGATGATATGGAGCATCCCACGTTCATCCCCATGTACACTCCGACTACTCTCCAAACCCCAAGTGGACATATGACGAGACCTCGAACATACGCCATTGGACACAGGGTGAACTCGCTCCTCTCCGAACCATCACTTTCTACATGTGAGATATGGCTACTACCTCCAAAGTGTGTTCTATGCATGATCAGGTACTTGGAGGAAAGCCACGAAGTCACCACATCCAACGGAACAGCTAGCGAGGACGCCAAGTACAAGGACCAAGAGAAGAAGCTACGCGAAGCTACAGCCACCGGACGACCGGCCCAGCCCGGACGTCCGGCCCCTAAGGACCCGAGCCGAATCTACGGACGACCGGAGCCACCGGACGTCCGACGACTCCCAGCGCCCGGACGACCGCCAGACACCGGACGTCCGACACTCTCAAGCGCCCGGATGACCGACGTCGACCGGATGTCCGACACCACCTGTCCAGAGCCAAAACGCCGGACGTCCGACATGAACCGGATGACCGGACCCTCGCGAGCCACCGGACGTCCGGTACCTGTCGGACGTCCGACGCCTGTGTGCCCGCCCGTGTGTTGGGCCGAAGCCACTTCGCCTAGACTATATATACTCCTCCACCTCCTCCTAGTTAGGGTTAGCATTGTGATAGCTCATTTGAGAGATAGAGCTACGCTCATCCATATTGGATCTACTCCTTGAGAGAGACCGCGGCCCCTCTTCGGAGAAGATCCACCTTGGATTCAAGACCTCCTTGCGGAGAAGATCCCCTTGTGGATTCAAGACCTCCTCACGAAGAAGAACCGGCTACCCTTTGTATCGTCCGTTGTTGACTTTAGATCTTGCATCTCCCTTTGTGTTCATGGATCTAGCGCATGTGTGATCATTCTTGTTGGTTTGAGTGTTCTCTTGTGTTCCCCTCGTGAATTTTCCCTCATTTCCCTCCTCGTGTTCTTCATGTTCTTCGCGGGATCCGCTCCTTCCGTGAAAGATCGGGCTATAGGGTTTCTACCCTACATCACTATGGGGCGCTTCTCTTGTGTTAACACACCTCCTATGCCATTACCGCTAGCATCGCAATGAATCTCAAAAGGCTTGTCGAAGTTGGGTAAAGCAAGCACTGGAGCATGAGTAAGAAAATTCTTAAGCTCATTGAATGCGGTATCTTGGGATGGTTCCCAAACAAAAGGCGCATTCTTCTTGCTCAAAGCATGTAAAGGTGAAGAAATAGTGCTAAAGTCCTTCACAAAGCGGCGATAGAAACCCGCAAGACCAAGGAAACTATGCACTTGATGCAAGTTAGTTGGTTGCGGCCAAGTCTTAATAGCATTGATCTTGGACTCATCTACATGAACACCCGTAGAAGAAACCACAAAACCCAAGAAAACAAGCTTATCAACACCAAAAAGGCATTTCTCCATATTAGCATAGAGACGCTCTTTCCTAAGGGTTTGCAAAACGGTGCGGACATGGGTGACATGCTCTTTTATAGATTTGCTAAACACAAGAATGTCATCGAAGTAAACCACAACAAATATACCAATGTAAGGGCGAAAGGCATGATTCATAAGGCGCATAAAAGTGCCCGGTGCTTCCGAGAGACCCATAGGCATGACTAACCACTCATACAAACCAAACTTGGTTTTGAAGGCGGTTTTCCATTCATCGCCCTCTTGTATGCGGATTTGATAGTAACCACTCTTAAGATCAATTTTGGAAAATATAGTGGCACCACTAAGCTCATCTAGCATATCATCTTGGCGTGGAATGGGGTACCTGTAGCGAACGGTGATAACATTGATAGGTCTACAATCGGAGCACATGCGAAAGCTACCATCACGTTTTGGCACAAGAATGACCGGTACGACACAAGGGCTCAAGCTTTCACGCACATTACCATGGTTTATGAGATGCTTTACTTGCCTTTGAATTTCTTTGGTTTCATCGGGGTTGACGCGGTATGGAGCTTTGTTCGGAAGTGGTGCTCCATTGATGAGGTCGATGCGGTGCTCAATGCCTCGTAGTGGAGGTAGTCCCGGAGGTAGCTCATCGGGGAAAACATCTTGAAATTCCTGCAAAAGAGAAGACAACGCTAGAGGAAGAGTGTGAGAAGTGTTAGTTTGTGGTGCATTGTCCTTGTACACGAGGACGTAGTGTAGGACACTAGATGGGTTCTCACACACTTCTCTCATCTCACGTTTGGTGGCAAATAGAACTAGGTTCTTGTTTTGGCTCATCGTGGAGGCACTCAATTTGGGCTTGTGGCGCTCACTCTCTTTTTGGTGGCTCACTCTCTCACCATTCTCTCCACGATGGGTGGCTTGCTTATCGGCGATCACTTGGCTTGGAGACATAGGTCGTAACACAAACTCCTTTCCTTGCATCTTGAAGCTATAGTGGTTTGTACGCCCATTGTGGATGACTCCTCTATCAAATTGCCATGGCCGTCCAAGGAGAATATGACAAATGGTCATTGGGATGACGTCGCACTCCAAGGTGTCTTCGTAGGCGCCGATCTTGAAGGAGACTTGCACTCGGTGCTCGACTTGGATGGTACCAGAGTCATGAAGCCATTGCACTTTGTATGGATGTGTATGCTTCGTCTTGGGCAATTGGAGCTTGGAGCAAAGTTCTTCACTTGCGAGATTGTGACAACTCCCTCCATCGATGATGACCTTGACGGATCGTCCATTGATGCCGGCCTTGGTGTGGAATATGTGGCATCGTTGGTCTTCTTCTTGGTGATGTTGTAGAGTCAAGACTTTGGAGACAACAAGTGCGGGACATGAGTCTTCATCACAAAAGACTTGTTCTTCTTCATTGTTCACTTGGCGGTGCATGGCAACTTGCTCAAGGGCTTCCATTTCTCCTTCACTCATGGAATCATAAGTGCCATCGTCGTTGAAGATCATGGTGCGCTTGTTGGTGCACTCATAGGACTTGTGGCCTCGGCCGCCGCAAGTGAAACACTTGAGGGAACTCGACTTGACGGTCTCATCGGTAGGGGTTGATGATGATGAAGCTCTCAGCTTGAAGTTGCTCGTATTAGGACTGATTGTAGTTGGCAAAGCTTTCTTGGAAGTCGACTTGTCGATGTTGGAAGTAGACGGTCTTGTAGTCGGTGTTGGAGTCATTGAAGCTTGGTTATTGGAGAAACCGCAGGACTTGGATGAGAACTTGGCATACTTGAAATCATCTTGCACTTGGCGTTCCGCTTTGGTTGCTTGGTGCACGAGCTCGATGAGATTTGAGTATGGTTGGAAGTCAGCGATCTTCTTGATAGGATGATTGAGTCCATTCAAGAAACTTTCCATTGTTTGCTCATCATCTTCCGTCACATTGGCTCTTATCATTGCAATCTCCATCTCCTTGTAGTATTCTTCAACGCTCTTGGTTCCTTGCTTGAGTTGTTGGAGTTTCTTGAAGAGGTCGCAGTTGTAGTAGGTAGGTACGAAGCGTGCTCTCATGACATCCTTCATTTGTTCCCAAGTAGTGATGGGTGGTTCACCTCTTGCCTCGCGGCGCTCTATGATTTGTTCCCACCAAATGAGGACATAGTCTTGGAACTTAAGGGATGCCATCGCGATGTTTTTCTCTTCTTCATAATTGTGCAAACGGAAGATCTTGTCAACTTTGAATGCCCATGAAAGTTATTCTTTGGGATCGTTGCTTCCGTTGAACTTGGGCATGGCGAACTTGAGCTTGCCGTAGCGTTGTTCTTCATTGTGTTGGGGTCGGGGATGATGACGCCCATGTTGTAGATGATTGTTCAACTTGTGGTGTTCTTGACGCGGAGGGTTGTCAACCTCGTGTTGCTCTTATTGCGGAGGATTCCCATTGTCTTCATGCTCTTGATGAACTTGATGGTCTTGGCAAGCTTGTGGAGGAGCGCGTCGAGCTCGAGGAGCAATTAGACGATGCATGCGAGCTTGAAATCGTCGTTCGTAAATTTCTTCGTGAAGTGCTTCCTCTTCGTCACGGGCTTGTCGGCCTCTGTCGGCAACGGCTCGACTCGCATCACGTAGAGCTTGTTGCGCCTCAAGTGCTTGAGCGTCACGGAGTTGTTGTTCTTGACGTTGAGCCTCGGCATCTTGTGCATTTTGGTGTAGACGCACGCGTTCTTCCACTTCATGTTGGCATTGTTGTTGTCGTTCTCGAGCTAGCGCAAAGGCTTCTTTGGCTTGACGTCGTCGGCGCTCTTGAGAGTCGGTGTCTCGAAGTGGATTGAGGTTTGCTTGACGGTCAGTGTGCGCGGCTCGACGAAGAGTGTTCGATGTCGGTGTACTTGAGCCGGAGAGGGTATAGTCGGAATGGCGACTTGAATGGCTCCTTCTTGAAGTCGAAGTAGTCCCTAGTACGTTGCTCGAAAAGTCGCAAGTCGGCGGCAAGGTTGTCGATGCATTCACTCATAGCTTGTTGCTCTTGATGCAAAGCACGTTGTGCACCAAAGAGGTGACTCTTGGTGACGAAGGAGTTCATGTCGTCGTCTTGCTCCATGAAGAGTGGGTTGGTAGAAGTACTTGGCCTATCCATCATTCCAAGACGAATGTGAGTGGTAGAAAGAGAAGAACGAATACCAAATGTACCTTGACCGAAGTTGAAAGTGAATCGATGATCACTCCAATGTAGGACAAGGAAATTGCCCAATTGGTACGAATTCTCATCGGTTGCTCACACCTACACAAGTAAAAGCTTATGGTGGATCTTGGTTAGGATGGTGGCACAATTTTTAATGTGAATTTAAGTAAGATTCAATAATGTTGGAAAAGATTCGCAAGATGAAGTGTAACAAGTAGACCAAGCATATACGGTACACGGAAACACACGCGCAAATAGATAAGTGGGGTTGTGCAACCAAGGGTGAGCCAAAATGTGGAATCCACAAAAATGCTCTTGTTGCACAACACTAGAGAGACGCTAGCACGATTGCACGATAGGCGGATACAAGAACTTGTGCACGACCTACTTAGCAAAAGTGCAACGACTTCTATCCCAAATATGTTTTATGCAAGGTGTTGCTATGATATGATCCAAGATGATCGAGTATGACAATCTTAATGTTGTATGATGCTATGGTTCTTGCTTAAAAGCTCTTTGCTTATCTTTCCTCTTTGCTTAAAAGCTTGGTTGGCTCTTTGATGTTCGAGCTCTTTTCTCATGCAATGCTTGACGAACCAAGATAGCAAGTGAGTATGCGATGACAACTTTGTGACACAAGAGATGATACCAATATAGGCAACAATGATGTATGTATGTATGCTATGGGAAGTATGATCACTAATGTGCACAAGTCTCGTTGCCGGCAATACTCAATGGCTACTCTTGATGGGTAAGCAATGCAAAGGAGTAAGGCTATGATGGCTATCAATGCAATGGCAAGAGTGATATGTCCAATACCAAGATGAAGTTACCGGTCTTGCTTCTGGTATGGTGTCAAAATGGTGGCACGAATACCAAGTCATAGTCGAGGTGGTCGTTGTTGATGACGCGTCCGTGGCAAAGATGAGCGGCGACGATGTCAATGTCGAACCGTACCTAGATAGCCGAAACACAAAAGGATATGGTACCGCAACTCAAATTCTCAAACCCAAGTGCGAGAAAATCGTCGGAGTAGGTAGCGGGTAAGTGGTGGTATGGGTTGGGATATTGGCAATGTTTGCGGAAGTCGGTGGTGGTGTAGCGGATGATGTGGTGGAAGCCGAAACAAAATTTGAGCGAAATCATTTTCAGAGTAGCGGTCGTCCGGAAATGGACGGGTGTCCGGTCGCCGGACGTCCGGGAGGGTCGGAAATCCGCTAATTTCAGCTCGGTGAAGAGGTTCCGGTCGTCCGGTAATGGTCGGACGTCCGGTGGTTCCTGGGTCGCCGGACATCCGGTAAGTTGCGGTCGTCCGGTGGGTCAGGGTCAACGCGAAATTGCTAGGGTTTCGTGGATTTTGGATGGATTTCGAGGTGGAGATGGTGGGGGAAGGCTAGATCCACTTGCAACACAACAAATTCACGGATCAAAACCAACAAAACATCATCAAAACTCACAAAACACAAGAAAAACTTTTGGGGCTATTTTTGTGGGGATTTTCGGATTAGGACGAAAAACAATAAAATCAAGCTAGAAAAAGAAGAGGGGCTCCGAAATCATGATCAACGTGGCTCTGATACCAAGATGATGTAGGGTAGAGACCCTAATCGCCCGATCTTTCAAGAAAGGAGCGGATCCCGGGGAAAACACGAAGAACACGGGGAAGAATGGAAGGAAAACACAAGAGGAAATCACTAAACCGACACGAATAAGTCACACGTGGGCTATATCCTCGAGTACATAGAACGATACACGAATCCACGAACAACTAGGGACGATACACGGTAACTGGTTCTTCTCCGTGAGGAGGTCTTGATGGGGCTGCCCAAGAGGGGGTCTTGATGTTCTTCTCCACAAGGAGGTCTTGAATCCACTTGGGGGATCTTATCCGGTGGAGGCTCGAATGTCCGAGGAGAAGGTAACCAAGTGGATGAGCAAAGCTCTCTCACAAATCTGAGCTAAACATTTGCTAACCCTAGAAAGGAGGTGGGAGAGGTCTATTTATAGTCTAAGTGCAAATTGGTGCGAAAGTAGGGGTACATGGGCCTCAGGCCTGAATCTGGACGCAACCAGGTACCGGACGCCCGCTGGTGACCGGACGTCCGGAGTCTCAGGAGCGGCCGGTCGTCCGGTGTCCTCCGGACGTCCGCTAGTTCTGCTCTGTGATGGGGGTGCCGGACGTTCGGAAACGTCGGACTTCCGCTGACTTTGCTTCGGGTGCAGGTGTGCCGGTCATCCAGTCCGGACCGGTCATCCGCTCGTTTGCTTCGGATGTCGGGGCACCGGTCGTCCGGTTTGGACCGAACGTCCGCTCGCTGGGGCTCGGCTGATGCTTCAGGCGCTGGACGTCCGGTCCCGGTCGGTCGTCCGGTGGCTGGGACTTTTCCTTCAGCCCTCCTTCTTCTCCGTCTTCTCGTCCATCTTCCTCTTCTTCTTGTCCTTGCTCCTTAGCTTCTCCATGGTACCTGAGTATGCACAAAGTGTCCATATGAGGTAGTAGCCATGCTTCATGTGCATCGAAGTGGAATTGTAAGAGGAGAGATGTCACCTCGGTTTCAAGAGCTCTTGCACGTGATCGAGTCATGGGTCCACTAGGCACTTGATGAGACGATGGTAGGTCCATGGGGATGACCTTGGGATGCTCCGCATCATCTTCTCTTTCCTTTCGTTTGATCATCCTTTCGTTACCGGATTTCTTCATGGAGGCTCTACATGATGGTTCATAAAGGATTTAATTCCTTCTCGAAGTGTTCATCGAGATTCTTTTCAGAGGAGTTCAAGAATTCTTCATCTTGCCTTCCAAAGTGCAATTCTTTCTACCTTATCTTTTGGGATGGTGATATGCCATTCTTGACAATTTCTTTTGAGTTTCACGATTTGCAAGTTGTCAGGAATGAGGTCTTTCAACCCATCACTTTCTTCCTTGGAGTTATCTTGGTATAGATTTCACCTAAAGCCTTCCATTGGGAATGTTGCTCCTTGTGATGATTACCTATGATGCAAGTTCTCTTATCACCTCGGTGGGAGAAGCTTTCTATCTTTTCTAGCTCTCAATCAAATCTTTTTCCCGTGAGTGGCAGGTTGTCACCTCATAATTTTGAGATGTCTTCCATTAGCCCACATCAAGCTTATGATTTCGTTGTTGATAATCCAACAACTCCGTTCAACTTTTCTTCGTCAGCATGCTCTTTCAATTTTATTTGCGAGAGTTGTCATTCTTCTTCTCCGTTCTTTTCTTTCCAACCATCTAGTTTTCCATTCACTTGTTCCGGAGGCATGGTGATGTTGCTCTCTTCACCCATCATCCCATTTTTGTCAAAGGTCATGCTCTTTCCTTTGCCTATCCATTCAACCGGAGTGTCATGTCCTACATTCAAGTTCTTCCCTTTCTGTCAAGTTTTGCCTCCCTTCTCAACCGGAGTGGCATCTGAAAGCTTTCTTACACCTTGTGCCATTTTTTCGATAGTTCTGGAGGCAGTGTGTTGTTCATCTCTTCAAGTATCATCTCATCTTGTCAAGTTCATGTTCAATTCCTTCCATTTTCAGTCGGAGTGCTGCCCAAATTGTATCAATTTTATTCCTTCTTCATCTCATTTTTACCGGAGTGTTTGCATGTACGTCTTGTCCATTGCAACCCTATTCTTATGTCTTTCAACCTACAAGGTTCTAGTAATGTTCCTTGTCCCTCTTTCCTAACGAAGTGTTTTCAACTTCGTTTATCTTCATTGTTTTCTTCCTTTCAATTTGTTGAACCTCGCAAGGTTCTTTGGTCTCACTCGTTTGTCAAAGAAGCAACTTTGTTTTACCTCTTCCTCTTCCGTTTATCTCCGGTGCCATCCTAGATCTCGGGACAAGATCCTCTTGTAGTGGTGGAGTGTTGTGACGCCCCAAGACCGGAGCTTCAGATGCCTTCCATGTTTTCCGAGTTTTGTCATGTGAGTTGTTGGTTTGTTGCATTCATCATTGCATCATGTCATCATGCCATCATGTCATTAATCTTTGCATCTCAACTCAACTAAATAAATCGCATAGATCTTTTGATCTATTTAAAACAAGGGATATTCACAATGGTGATTTATCTTTAGAACATATGCTCCCAATATATTAGGGAGCTATAATAAATATTCTAACACACTTGAAAATTATCCCAATGCCTTTGTTCTCTTAATTCTTGGACTCCAACCTTGCCATATATTCGTTCATCTTATTCCAGTGCTCCACCAAAAGTCCGAACATTTTTGGACCTTCCTTTAACCAAGTCCTAGTTCAAACCCATTTGAATTAAATTCAAATGAGTTTGAATTTACCTCTTTCAATCATGCCTTTTTTCTATTTTTCTTGGAACCAGCGCATTTTTGCGAGTCCGGGAAAATAAACATCTGCCCAAATTCCTTTCCCTAACCCCCCTCTTCCTTTTCTTTATCTCTAGTGCTATTCTGTTAAAGAAAATTAGAGAGAGGGAGAGGAGAGTCCAGCCGAACTGGGCCTCTCACCGGCCCAACCTTCCCCAGCCAAGTCGGCCAAGTCGGCCCATCCCCGCAAGCCCACCTACCCCTGCTATAACCCTAGCGCATCTCTCCTCTCTCCCTCGACCCTTTCCTCTGCCGCCGCCTCCTATCGATCCCCACAGCGTCCGCGCCCGAAACCTCTCTCCCCCATCAATCCCTTCCTCCCTCATGTGCGTGCGCCTTTAGAGAGAGACAGGGAGAGAGTAGCACTGCACCCCTCATCCCGATCCATGGATCTCCTCGCCGCGAAGCTGCCCCGAGCCACCTCCATCAGTCACCTCGCGCTCGCCTCCTTCTTCTCTTCCTCGCGTGCTCGCGACCATGGCCTCTCATCATCAAGTTTGCCTGCATGCTCCCTCCTGCTCCTTCGACCTTGCCTTGTTCTACTACCGCGCCGCCCGGCAAGCCCATGCTCCAGCACCGCGCTGCTGCACCCTTGTGTCTCACGGCCGCCATGGATGCCCGTGGCCCTGCCTTCCTGTGTCTCCACCTTGCTGTTCTCCGCTAGCCTCCTCCTCGTGCTGACAACTCCTTCCCGAGCCGCTCTCTCCGACCAACTCTGCTGCTGACGCCGCCCGGACCTGCTGGCGTCCGCCCGGTTCTCAGCGCCGTCGTGTCTGTTGCCCAGATCCGCCTCGTCCCTGTCACGCCCGCAGCTTGCTCTCCTCCTGAGCGTCCCCTTATGCACTGTACGAGCCAAGCTCGTCCATCCCATCGAGCTCCTACACAAGTTGCCTGATTCCTTGTTCAGAACCGCCCAAGTCATCGCCTCTTTGCACCATGCAGTGTTACCGTGGACGCATGCACCCCCGGATCGGAACCGCAAGCACCAAGTACACCACCCACAAGATCCGGACTCCGAACGCCAAGTACAACTATAAACCTGAATAACTCAGATGCATCAAGTTCCCCTACAACCCGTGAACGGCTACATGTCGACCTTGGATATGGAACTGTAAAACGCAAGTACCCCGTCGAGTTGAGAAGACCGATGAGTCCGAAGACCCCAAGTAGCACGACGCCCGGAGCCCTCGGATACGCCAAGTTCGACTACACCGCGAGATGAAGTACGCCAAGTAACTCTCCAAAAACGAACATGTACCACTACGCCCGGAGGCATCGGATCCGTCAAGTCCAACAACGACTGTGCTCAACTACCCACGACCCCAAACGTCTACGAGAACGGGTACCACTACCGTCGCCGAGATCGCGAGAGCCTCTACCTACGAACCTGGAGCATGTGAGAACCTCTACCGACGAACTCTGAGCGTGTACGACGACCGTTGCCGAAGACCCGGGCCTCTACAGCTTCCCGAACATGAACGCCCATTTCCTCTTCGACTCGTGAACCACTACTTCCACTACCATAACCCCGAGATGACCGTCCGAGAATGAATGCTTGTGATGTGATGTATAAGATGATCATGCATGCACCGTGTCCGAGTTGTTCTTTGCGAGTTCCTCGTTGCCTTGCCGTCGACATGTGGGAATCTGGTATCTGGGAGCACCCCACCGTTCATCGCATGACAGGCTCCCGTCACATCTTCTTTTGCATCGGTATCTCAATCGAGTTACCGGAACCGGATTGTTGTCGCGGCATCATTTCCGTTTCGTCGCCGTGGCACCCCTTTCTTTCTACCACGGTGACAAATGCTCTCATCATGCTCATGTCAACTTTTAATAAAATTGCATAAAACTTGCAAATGTCATCCACATCATGATAACAACATCAAGTGTTTAAATTGTTTTTTGCATTAATTTGCTAAATGCATATGGGGATTCACCGGATTTGTTGTTTGTTATATCCGGCCCCATTTAAATTGTTTATATGGTATAGTTTTCTTAAGCTTCACCTCTTGCCATGTTAACCAACATTTAATATTGTTGAGTACCTAATCGGGAGTGAACTAAATAATTGATGTGGTGTTCCATCAATATGCAAAGAGTTGCATGTTGGTCTCCACTTAACTTGTAGTTTTGTTTGATTCTCTTTGCCATGCCATGCATATTTAAACCGGACAGGCATCATACTGGGTTGTGTATCATGCCATGTTTATGTGATGGTTGTTTACAATGTTGTTTGCTTCTTTCCGGTTTTGCTTCTTCGGGTTAGTTCCGATAACGTCGCTTTTGTGAGGATTCATTCGACTACGTCCGTTTGTATTTTTCATGGACTCGTTCTTCTTCCTTGCGGGATCTCAGGCAAGATGACCATACCCTCGAAATCACTTCTATCTTTGCTTGCTAGTTGCTCGCTCTATTGCTATGTCGTGATACCTACCACTTGCTATATCATGCCTCCGAAATTGCCATGTCAAGCCTCTAACCCACCTTTCCTAGCAAACCATTGTTTGGCTATGTTACCGCTTTGCTCAGACCCTCTTATAGCGTTGCTAGTTTGCTGATCTTCCTAGCGCGTATCTACAAATTTGTTTGCTAAACAAATAACTGACAAAACTGAACTGGCTTATAAGGTACCGAAGAAACCCATGACTAGCAGAGAGCTTGCCCCGTCCAAGCATGGTCATGTGCTATGTGTGCATTTGTGTGCACACCCATAAGACTAGCTGTGCAATTAGGATGACCCTTATTTATTAGAGCTTGGTTAGTTTAGTGCTAAATTAGTCTAACAACAGATGATGTTTGGTCCCCTATTAATTAGATTTGTTTTATTTATTTGTTTATAGGTATAGCATATGACATGCGGGACCCCACCATGTTCTGTTGACAGTTGACCAGGCCCACCAGTCAGTCTCTCTGGCTGTGTACCCAATGGGTGCATCTAGCATTTTGCTATTATTTCCAATTTGTTAATAAATTCAGTAAATGCAATAAAACTTTGAAATTCATATAAAATAAACCATAAGTCAGATGAAAATACTTTATACATGAAAGTTGCTCACAACGACGAGGCGAATCCGAATACACAGCCCGTTCGTCCGCCACACATCCCTAGCAAAGCAAACCCGCAACTTTCCCCCTTCGGTCCGTCCGTCTGAAAACGCGAAACGTCGGGAACACTTACCTGGATGTTTTTCCCCTTTGCCGGTATCACCTATCTATGCGTTAGGTCACCCTAGCACAACGTATTGACGTGTATCGCTTTGTGATACTTTGATTGCTCTATTATTTATTATGTTCCCCCTCCGTTACTTCTTTCCGGTAGACCCCGAGACTGCCGGCGACCCCCAGTTCGACTACGGTGTTGACGACACGTACTTCCTGCCAGAGCAACCAGGCAAGCCTTGATGTAGGGTAGGAACCCTAGGGGCCGATCTTTCACGAAAGGAGCGGATCCCGCGAAGAACAAGAAGAACACGGGGAAGAATGGAGAGAAATCACAAGGGGAAACACTCAAGAACAAGTCCAATCACACATCCACTAGACAATCAAACACACAAGATCCACAAGGTACATGAACAACAAAGGGAAAGATACAAGGTAAGGTTCATATCCTTGAGGAGGTCTTGAAGGGGGCCGCCCAAGAGGGGGTCTTGAATCCGCTTGGAGGATCTTCTCCGGTGGAGGCTCGAATCTCCGTGGAGAAGGTAACCAAGTGGATGAGCAAAGCTCTCACACAAACATGAGCTAAACCTTTGCTAACCCTAGAAAGGAGGTGGAGGAGGTCTATTTATAGTCTAGTGGGCGAAAGGGTAAGTGAGGGGGCGAAACAGGTACATGGGCCTCGGCCCGGAGGCATGCACGCACGCAAGACCGGATGATCCGGATGATCCGGGCGTCGTTCGGATGATCCGGCTTCGCTGAGCAGATTCTGCAAGGTTCGGCCGTCCCGGTGTATGGATTACCCGGATGATCCGGGGGTCGGTCTGGATGATCCGGCTGGGCCCGGATGATCCGGCTCTGCGTCCGGATGTCCGGCTAGTCTTCAGCAGCCGCCGTCTTCTTCTTCTTATCCTTTCTTCCGTCTTCTCTTCCATGCTTCCCTCGCGGATGGTGTAGCCATACACTTGCGCTCGCCTCCTCCTCGACATCCGTGATGTTCCGACAATACCTATGCATGCACACGGAAGGAGTGTCAAGGAGTATACCATCCTCGAGAGGGTCAAGTGAGCACGTGTAAAGGAGATGACTCACCTTTGTGTATGTGAAGTAGATGTCGCACGTGTCACTTGCCAAATGGTCTCTTGACATGGTGATGTCTGTAGGATGCTCTGCATCATCCCCTCCCCCTTGGGAAAGATCCGACCTCGGATCGAAATCCAAATCACCATGGGAAAGAGATCACCAAGTTCTCGTCATATTTAAGCTCGAAATGGGCACTCTCCAATGTCGCACCGTCTTGGGATTCCTTCAAAAGGAGCAAAGACAACAAACAATTGGAAAAACAAATGTGGTTAGAATTAGTGCAAAACCAAGCATTCAAGAGGTGATTCACACAACAAGTGTCGTCATCGAGCATAGCATATGGTGTGACAAAGGATTGTGACATGGCATGTAAGCACATAAATTGAGCACAAAGAAGGACTTCATGGAAACAAGTATGCAAATGGGAGGTAGAGATGCAAATATGTTTGACAATTGAACAAGCATCTACCTCAAGGTCATAGCAATCATGCAAAAAACAATCGACAAATGGTCTATGGTAGGCAAAGGAAGTAGTCACCACACCTAATAAAATGAAGTGTCTAAACACATGAGTCAAGTGTAAGACAATCCAAGCATAATGTGCATAGGGTGTAGTGAAGATAGTATGGCACTCAACACAATAGAAAGAGCAATGGTTCATCATGTGTGAGGTAATCAAGTCAATCATGTGACAAGCAATGGGACATGGCATATGTGAAGAAGTGACATTGTTGCAACCAAACATGTGAGAGGAGCAAGTAATCCAAGAATTGGATGCAACACACAAGGCATATATATCGTGAGGCATGGAAATGTTGAAATGGCAAGCAAGATCTCTAACATGTGCGCAATCAAGTAGTCCAAGATGAACAAGTCTCATGGCGAAAGCAACACAAGTAGTATGATCCATAATATCCATGCTCATGGTTTGGGGGTTCTCGAAAGAGAAGGATATCACCTTGAGAGCATGTCCTTGTGCGTCCTTCACAATGCCAAAGCACAAGCAAGTGCGATTTAGAAGCGTCATGATCAAAGGTGGTTCGCTCTCCAGAGCTCGAATGGTCAACTCACGGGAAGTGGAAGTCGACACAAAGTCCAAGTATCCTACACATGCACAAAACAAAACAAAGAACGTATGCGCATGGTAGATAAACACATCATCCATCATGATGGTTCTCTTCTCTTGCACATAACCATTAGAAGCACAAGTGCATGAATAATATGATGCAACAATGGCAATATGCATGGCACTAGGTATATGGTGCAAGGAGGGAAGACAAGCATGGTTCACAAGAAATATGTCAAAAGCTCCAAATATATGCGAGAATGCTATGGGGGCAAACTCATGAGCAAGAGTAGAATCATTGTTGCACTCAATACATGGCAAATCGTTTAACATGAGAGTGGCAACACATGGAGATATATGACAAGATGCAATAACAATCATGTGCAAAGCATGTAAATGGTTGTCATCAACCGCATGAAAGGAGCAAGTATGAATCATTGGTGATGCAACATAGGCAAGCATAGTAATCAAGTCGTGCAAAGTAGTAGTGCGAAGATGCAACATACTAGAGGAAATCATGGCAATCATGTCATGTGAGCAAATAATAGGCATAGGAAATGCACATGACATATCGCAAGAATGAACACAAAGCAAGATCATAGTATCATCATAGGCATGGGTCACAAATGGAACATTACACATACAAGTATGAGAATCAATCATCATGTGTAATGCGAAGCATGGGTCACAAATGCATGGCAAAGGCATAGTAATGTGCATATCATGCAAAGTGAACATGGCAATATGGGTTTAGAATGTGTAATGGACAATAACCCATAGCCAAGTGAGGGCCATGTAGAAGAAATGCGCGAAGTCGTTGCGCAAAGAGAGTGGTGGGAAAGACAATCCATGGGATCCCAAGTCACCATTGCTCTCTAGAGCTCGTTTTGTCAACTCATGGGCTTGTGAGGTTGACAAGTAAGCATGGGTACCTACACAACAAATACACAAACGAAATAAATTGTGTGTGTGGTAAATGTACACATCATCCATCATGATGTGTATGTGCACGTGTGAGTTAGCACAAGATAAGCATTTCTCAAAGAAATTTGATGCATGGTATAAGAACATGTCATCCATCATGAAAGAATAGTTATTGTGCATGACACGATGGGGATGCAAATTGAGCATACAATTATATGGCACATCAATAGCATGTTTATTCATGGGGAGCATATTGTGCACACAATTATGAGGATCATGCAATGGGTGGAAGTGATCACAATCTCCTAAAATGTATGAGGAAACTATGGGGGTCTCCTCATGTGCAATATTTGAAACATCATATGGAGAAAATGGGCAACACCCAAAACAATGCATATCCGAAGCAAGATGGTTATGGCATGGCATATGAGATAAATGATGCAAAGGTAGCTTGTCAATATCATCACAAGAGAAACAAATGCCAATAACCATAGGCTTGTCATCTATGCCATAAGTGCAAATTGGGTTAATCTTAATGGCATATGCATAGTCACTATGAAGAGATTGCAAATATGACATATGATTGATCTCATGCATAGCATATGACAAGTCAAGCGGATTGGCAAACATGATGTGACCGAGAGAATTATCACAAGAAATCCTATGCAACATGGCATCACACCTAATAGACTCCACATGGCAATCATCATACTCATCATAAATGGGCAAGAAATCATCACATGAGGAAGTCGCGTTAGCATGAATCATGGTACTAGGTGGATCATCATCATGCAAGCAATCATTGTAAAGAATGTCCACTAGTGGGACTAGAGCATCACCGTCACCTATGTTACCATTCTCATTCCACTCATGTGGTGTAGGTGAGGTGGGTTAGACCGAATGGTGGTCAAGATCATCATTGTGATGGAACCATGTGGGGGTGCATCATATTCCACCATGGACATCGTCTTGTCCAAAGGTAGGACGTAGTCGTCGCGAATCGGCGCATCATCATATATGGGACCTATCACCAAATGAGCAGACACAATAGAGGTAGAGGTCAAGTCGTTAGTGTTGAAAGTGGCCTCACATGACCTATCAACTATCCCACTCTCTCTATGTGGTGGTTCACTCACTCCCTCAAAATAGGTGCACTCAAACTCACATATGGTGGAGTCACTCATCTCACTCAAGTGGTGGGGGTTGTGGCTCTCCTCACATGTGAATTGTGGAAACACATATATGGGGCTAGTGGTGAAGTCACTCTCACTCTGAATATGGTGGCACAAGTCACTCAAGTCATCATACGTCGCCGTGGTCAAAGGGAAAATCCCATCCTCAACCATCTCATCGTTGTCGGCGTGGATGAAAGCCGAAGATGGCACATCATCATTCTCGCCTCCTAAGATGGAAGCATAATCCTTGCTCGCCACCGTCACGCTCGCCTCCAAAGCTTGGTCATTGAAGGTCTCCGTAGTTGAACTCGTCGCCGCACCGTCTTGAAAAAGAGTCATGGAGGACTCGGCAACATGAATGCCACAAAGAGGTAACGCGGTGAAGTCGAACTTGGGCGCATCGTCTTGGAGCTCATCGGGCTTGGACATCATGGTGGTACTAGCCTCATGCTCGTTCTCATGGAGCTTGGTCGTCGCGAAGTGAGCTTGGGGTGGAGCAGCTTTGGCCTTCATGAGTTCTTGTTCCTCCTTGAGAGCACCATCGTAGTTGTCGTCGAGGGACTTGTAGTTCTCGAGGAAGATCGTCTTGGAGATGTCATTGTGCAATCCCATCATGAAGTGGAACTTCATCGAAATGGGGTCGTCCACGCTGGCTCGTCGCAAGGCAATCTTCATCTCCTTGAAGTATGCGTCAATGGACTTGGATCCTTGGGTGGTGTTCTCTAATTGGTGTAGAAGTTGTTCCATGTAGGTTGGAGGCACGAACTCTCACCGCATAGCTCACTTCGTCTTGGGCCAAGTCATGTCGTAGGTCTCCGAAGGTGTGTGAAGCCACCATGTTGATGCGTAGTCGTGGAAGTTTCTTGTGGCGCAATTCACTTGATCTTCGGGAGGAACTTGATGTAGCTTGAGGTAGTCGTCCATCAAACGCTCCCACTCGAGATACTCCTCGGGTTCTAGAGTCCCATAGAAAGGAATCTCATGGTCGATGTCGAGGTCGTAGTAGCTCATGGAAGTCGTGGACTTGAGCTTGGGGAGCTTCTCTTGAAGTGCTTGTGGGCGAAGATGACATATGTCCATAGGCGAAGATGCCTTGAAGTCGCTTGGCGAAGATGCCAAGGGAGATGGTGAAGTCGTTGAGCGATTGTTGGTGTTGAGCTCTTGACCTTCACGTTCGTGGTGGTGATGGTGTCGATGCCGATGAAACCTTGCCGGAGATGGTAGCTTGGAAGCATGTGTACTTGAACGTCTTCTCGAAGATGAGGAAGATTGCTTGTAGGACTTGATCAGGGCTTTGATCTCCTCCATTTGAGATTGCATCTTGGCGTCGTTGGAGTTGTTCGTGGCATCGAACTCATCGTTGTTGTTGTAGACCGAAGATGAAATACCTTGCCTATCCATCACAAGACTCGAGTAGAGGTGAGTAGGAAATGAGATGAATAATACCAAGTTACCTTTTCCCAAAGTTGAGGATGTATCTCGTTTCACACAATGTGAGATGAAAGAATAGTGGAATTGGTATTGGACTTGTTCACTCACACCTACAAACTAAAGCTTATGGAGTAGCTCGGTGAGGATAGTGGCACAAATATTTAATGCAAAATGTTAGCAAGAGTCAATAATGTTGAAAGAGATTTACAAATTCGCAAGTGTAACAAGTAGACCAATAGCAATATGTGGCACACGGAAACACACACACAGATAGATAAATGGGGTCATGCAACCAAGGATGAGCACAAAATGTGGAATCCATGGAAAACACTCGTGTCGCACAACTCAAGATAGACGCTAGCACGATTGCTCAATAGGCGGATACGACACTTGTGCACAACCTATAAGATGCAAAGATATATCAACTTTCTATCCCAAGTATGCTATTATGTATGGTTCCCGGTGTTTGATCCAAGATGATCGGATATGACAATCTTATGCAATGTGGTACGATGCTATGGCACTTGCTTACAAGCTCTTTGCTCTTTCTCTTTTGCTTAAAAGCTTATTCTTTTTTTTTGTATGTCCACTTTGCGAAATGCACAAACCAAGATAGTATTTGTGTATATGCGGGAATAAACTTGAGGCTCACAAGATGATATGATACCAATATGATATGGTATGTATGCAATGTATGGTGTAGATCACTACTGTGCACAAGTAACATTGTCGGCAATACTCAAATGGCTAGTCTCGATAGGCAAGTAAAGCAAAATGGGCTAGGGGTTAACAATGCAATTGCAAGGGAATATACAATGGAGGGGTACCACGATACCAAGATGATATGGAGGTTACCGTCCGCGATGATGATGAGTGGCGGTGATCTTGATGGAGATACCAAGATGATGGAGACTTGTCCCTAAGTAGCCGAAACACCTTAGGAAACGGAAAAACCACAACTCAAAATCTCAAGGACAAAAGTCAAATGGTGGTAGCGGAATGCGGTGGTGTTTGCGGAAATGCAATGATGGGTTTTGGGGTAGGCAATTCGGAAGTGGAGGTTATGGTGGTGGACTATACACGGTGTCGGAGTTGAAAGCACGGTCCCTAAGTAGCCTAAACACCTTAGAAGACACAACTCACAACACAAACAAAATTGGGTTAAGTTGAGGTGGCGGAAGTGTATGGTGGGCAAGGTTATGCGGAAGTGGTGGTGGTGGTCGATGAAGAAGCAACCGTCCCCAAGTAGCCGAAACACCTTAGGAGACTCAAGTCACAACTCAAACAACCACATATACAATGGGGATCGAAATGGGTTAGGTTGCGGAAGTCGGTGGTGGTAATGCGGATGATATGGTGGAGGGCCTAGGCAAACTTGCCAAATTTCAGAAAATTTGATGGAGTCAAATTATGTTGGTGGTATTTTTGTGGGAAGGGGGATGTCAAGAGCTTCAAAACGAGCTAAAGAATGTCAAAAACGGAGTTCGGATGAATTAGATATGGCCAAAACAAAAATTTGCCGTGTCAGTTTCAGGGTTAGCCGGACATCCGGGAGTAGGTCCAGCTGATCCTGGTGGATCCGGATGATCCCGGAGCACTTCCGGATGATCCAGGCAGGTCAAACTGCTCGGGATTTTCTCTCGGGGATGAATTTTTGGGCGGAAATTGGATGGTTTCGGGGTCAAAATTGATGAGATTTCGTGGATGGAAGGTGGGGAAACTTGGGGAGATGCTAGATCCACTCGAAACCAAGCAAATCCAAGGATAAAAATCAACAAAACATCATCAAACCAACAAATCACAAAAAAATTTGGGGCTATTTTTGGTGGGGATTTTCGAATTTAGGACGAAATCAAGCAAAAGAAGGCTAGAAAAAGAGGTGTGGGGGCTCCAAATTCATGATCAACCTTGCTCTGATCCAAGATGATGTAGGGTAGGAACCCTAGGGGCCGATCTTTCACGAATGGAGCGGATCCCGCGAAGAACACGAAGAACACGGGGAAGAAAGGAGAGAAATCACAAAGGGAAACACTCAAGAACAAGTCCAATCACACATCCACTAGACAATCAAACACACAAGATCCACAAGGTACATGAACAACAAAGGGAAAGATACAAGGTAAGGTTCATCTCCATGAGGAGGTCTTGAAGGGGGCCGCCCAAGAGGGGGTCTTGAATCCGCTTGGAGGATCTTCTCCGGTGGAGGCTCGAATCTCCGTGGAGAAGGTAACCAAGTGGATGAGTAAAGCTCTCACACAAACATGAGCTAAACCTTTGCTAACCCTAGAAAGGAGGTGGAGGAGGTCTATTTATAGTCTAGTGGGCAAAAGGGTAAGTGAGGGGGCGAAACAGGTACATGGGCCTCGGCCCGGAGGCATGCACGCAGGCAAGGCCAGATGATCAGGATGAGGGTCCGGATGATCCGGGCGTCGTCCGAATGATCTGGGTCCTCGTCCGGATGATCCGGCTTCGCCAAGCAGATTCTTCCCAGTGTATGGATTACCTGGATGATTCGGGGGTCGGTCCAGATGATCCGGCTGGGCCCGGATGATCCGGCTCTGCGTCCGAATGTCCCGCTAGTCTTCAGCAGCCGCCGTCTTCTTCTTCTCCTCCTTTCTTCCGTCTTCTCTTCCACGCTTCCCTCGCAGATGGTGTAGACATACACTTGCCCTCGCACTCCTCCTCGACACCCGTGATGTTCCGACAATACCTACACATGCACACGGAAGGAGTGTCAAGTAATACCATCCTCGAGAGGATCAAGTGAGCATGTGTAAAGGAGATGATTCACCTTTGTGTATGTGAAGTAGATGTCGCACGTGTGACTTGCCAAATGGTCTCTTGACATGGTGATGTCCGTAGGATGCTCCGTATCAAGCCCCCCCCCCTTGATCAACCCGATATCGCCTATTGTTCTCTCTACTGCTTGCATTAGAGTAGTGTAGCATGTTACTGCTTTCCGATAATCCTATTTTGTTGCATAGCCTGTCATTGTTCCTACAGTTATTGATACCTTACCTGCAATCCTAAATGCTTAGTATAGGATGTTAGTTTATCATCAGTGGCCCTGCATTATTGTTTGTCTACCATGCTATAATATCGGGCCGTGATCACTCGGGAGGTGATCACGTGCATATACTTATATACATATTATATGATACTTGTGGTCCGTAAAGTCGGGTCGACTCGTAGAGTACCCGCGAGTGATTCATGGATTGGGTCTAAAGGACGTTTGTCCCGACGGCCCTCTGGGTGGATCTTTGTGGCGGAGCGACAGGGTAGGTTGAGACCACCTAGGAGAGAGGTGGGCCTGGCCCTGGTCGGTGTCCGTGGATATTTCAAAATAAAACGCTTAACGAGATCTAGGTATTTGATCTGAGTTTGCCCACTGGCCTATACGCTCTAACCAACTACGTGGGAACAGTTATGGGCACTCGACGTCGTGGTATCAACCAAAGCATTCGTGTTGTCAGCGACTAAGCGGCGCGCGCCGTGTTGGACTAGAACGCCTGTATAAGGGAGGCTAGGTCTACTCGCCGGCCGCGTACGCAACGTGCAGGTGTGCAATGGGCGATGGGCCCAGACCCCTGCGCCATAGGATTTAGACCGGCGTGTTCACCTCTCTATTGTGCCTACGTAGGGCTGCGACGTGTTGATCTTCCGAGGCCGGGCATGACCCAGAAAAGTGTGTCCGGACAAAGGGGATCGAGCGTGTTGGGAAATGTGGCGCACCCCTGCAGTGAAGTTTGTCTATTCGAATAGCCGTGTCCCTCGGTAAAAGGACGACCCGGAGTGGTACCTTGACCTTATGGAAACTAGAACCAGATACTAAATAGAACACACCCTTCCAAGTGCCAGATAGAACTCGGTGATCGCTCTCTCACAGGGCGACGAGGGGAGGATCACCGGGTAGGATTATGCTATGCGATGATACTTGGTGAACTTACCATCTACTCTCTTCTTCTACTGCAAGATGAAGGTTACCAGAAGCGTAGTCTTCGATAGGACTAGCTACCCCCATCTTATTCTGGCATTCTGCAGTTCAGTCCACATATACTACCCGTTTCATTGATTCCAATGCATATGTAGTGTAGATCCTTGCTTGCGAGTACTTTGGATGAGTACTCACGGTTGCTTTCCTACTTCTTTTTCCCCTTTTCCCTGTTACTGCGATCTTATGATGGAGTCCAGGAGCCAGAGGATCCCGAGGATGATTCTACATGGAGTTCGGCTTCGAGGAGTAGTTAGGAGGTCCCAGGCAGGAGGCCTTGCCTTTTCGATCGTTGCTACTTTTGTGCTAGCCTTCTTAAGGCAAACTTGTTTAACTTATGTCTGTACTCAGATATTGTTGTTTCCGCTGACTCCTTTGTTTTCGTGCTTATGTATTCAAGCCTTCGAGGCCCCTGGCTTGTAATATAAAGCTTGTATTATTTTATTTGTGTCTAGAGTTGTGTTGTGATATCTTCCCGTGAGTCCCTGATCTTGGTCGTACACATTTGCGTGTATGATTAGTGTACGGTCAAATCAGGGGCGTCACAAGTTGGTATCAGAGCCGACTGCCTGTAGGAATCCCCCTTCCACACTCTTTGTCCAAAGTTGAGTCTAGTCAATGAAAACTATTTTACTAACATGGCTGTGCGGCCCATTGGCCCACGTCGCCATTGGGTGGTATTAGGATCTTTTATTCCTCGTCTATACTCTGGGACTCTGATCTCTCTTCTATTCGGGTTAAATGATTTTGCTAACTCTAACTCTAGGTTCTCGTAAATACTTTCTCCCGGAGAGCCCCTTCATTCCAGATGATGGCCTGCTTCACCAGACGATTCCGATGATAATCTCTGTTATTCTCTCGAGACCTGGTGCCCACCACTTTTGCTATTCCCATCCACCGATAAATCCTTATGGATAATTGCTTACACTTGTCGTGCTTACCTTTGTTCCCAGTTGCCCCTGTTATTACTTGATACCCTAAAAATTTCTTCGATAATTAAAGAATCCTTTGTGCTCACCGCTTTGCAGCTCTTTGCCACAGAAATACCCCTACGGATAATCCCTCACACTTATCGAGGATTCATTCATCCCCAGCTGATCATGTGTTTCACAAAATTCTTTGAATGCTATTCGGTCTTTCGAAAATCCTCAGCAGACTTTTGCTCTTGAAATTCTTGCCTGCTTGCATTATGTTTAATTCCATATGCCTAGTAGCCTTCGTTGACATCCCTTGTCCTTGCCATTTTGAGCCTAATGAATTATTGTCTGTGAATGCACGCAATCATTAGTTGACCCTTATAAATTATCCTTCCGGCTTAGATGTAATTTTAAACATGAGCTGGATCTCGTCCAATCAAATTGCCATCGATTGTACCCCTAAGGCTATTCTACTTATCCTTCCCTAATCAGAGGTTTGCTTCTGAACCCTTGTCTTGGAATTCATAATTCCTTTACATTTGAGCTTTGAGTTAGTCAGTTGTTTCTATATTCTAATCTCCTTGCATTCTCTCTTCCTCTGGTTGAGTACCGATGCTCACATCAGATCCTTTGTGGACCACCAGACCCTTTGTCGGAACTTTATCCGACAACGTCCTTCATATTCAATAAGCTTGTGAGCCTTTCCTAGGATACATAAGGCCTTTGGTAAATTGTATCCTCTGCTTTTGTCAACCATGCTCTACTTTCGAGCTTGTATAATTTACTATTGAAGCTTGTGGTATATGTTTCCACGATACCCTGACGGGTTGAACCTATGCCTTCCTCATCTGTGTGAACCCAAAGGTTTTCACGAGTCATATTCTTCTGGTGCTTTGCCAGATAAAATTTCAACACTACAACTTTTCATAAACGAGAAGTGAATGAAAGGTTATGCATTGCAGAAGTGGGAGTCGACCTTGAACTTTGTGTTCATGCCCATGGACCCGATGTGGAACTTATCATGGAAGTTTCTTGTAATAATAATAATCCCCCTATTATAAGTTCATCTTGTATCTATGCTTGGTCCTTTGCAACCGTGGTTCCGATCATATTGTCTCCTTAATACCATATCTCGGACAAATTGGAGTACTTGTCTTCTAGAGATCAATATACCTATCCAACCTCTATTCTGTCCTATCTTCGAGTATACCCTCTGGTATCTCGAGAATATCACGGAACTACATAACCTTTGAGTTCTTCATCAACTATTATTCTCGCCGAATCCAATGGCCCCCCAGGGTTATGTGTTAATAGTCACTCGAGAACACCGATAAGTGAATCGATTCCGCACTCCGATTCAATAACTCTAAGTAATCTTCATTGCTTATGAGTTTAATAACCCTTCAAGTCATTCCTAGCCTTATTGGCTATATCATTATCGTGCTAAATTTTAACTCTGCCACCCGTTCCTTATTACGAGAGCACATCTTTCGACAATAAGCTAAGCTTACATCGACTTTCCTCATCATATCATTTCGCCTTGAACAACAATCTTCATTCCGAGTTTGTGTCGTACCCATGGTTCCAATAAACTTGCGCTTCATCATTCCTTTGACTTGATGCCATCGCTGATCGATTACATCTTCATGAAATCTCTCAACAAATGTGTCGTGATCATCATCAATATTTTGACTCCTTCTAGGATATCAATTGAATTCATGATGATAAGTACCATCCCGACCCTCAATGATTTGTGTTATCATCGACCACTTTATTACCTTCCGTTAAACACAAACTTGTTCGTGTTTCGTGTTATACCTTGAGATCCTTGCTATCCAGCATTTGTTCTTTACCTTGAAGTATTACCATATTTTATGACAAGAATATCGTGAGAATTTCACCACCTCTTAAGAATTCTTGATACAGGTGATACTCCTTGCCATATCCGTTCACTCCTTAGTCCCCGTGTTGTTTCTAACCGGAAAACTGACAATTGAACTATGATGTGCGACTTCAAAACTTCTAGCAACCCTATTGCTTTCAAGTTAATGGTCGATATTTCATTCTTAGACCATTGGTTATCTAATCACCATTCTAACATTGATCATGCTACCTAAGCCCATATTTCGGGTGCACCTTTCAATCAATGTTTAATTGTGTATGTTTTCCTCAAGCATACATCATTGTATCATTGATCCAACAAAAGTTATCTCCTTGTTCACATAATTGTGGAAATCCATCTTATCAGAAATCTTGATGAATTGTCCCTGAGTCCCTCAATCACCTCTTCGTCCTCTCCATGGTTTAATGATGAACTCTTGATTCAAAACTCGCCTCCATAGTTCATTTCCCGAGAATCTTACAATCTCACCTCGTCAACTTGTGTTGCACCTTTTATTTTCAGGCATCCTGAGTCTGAGGTAATTTGACACCAATCGGGTCTGAATCTCGGTCATATATGATGGTTGGGACATATTTCCAAGAGTTATAACATTGGTCTTCATGTCACCCGGTAAGGTGATGTCATGCCTAGCACACCTGGCCGGAGGACCAGCTGTTATAGTTTCCTTTTTAGCAAGGTTAACCATTCTTCCATGAGGAAATTGAATGACTTGTTTAATAAGTTTTTCCTCATGGATCCTTTGTGTATCAAGGTCTGACCTTTGCTTGAAGACCTTGTCAATGCGATCTCGAAGCATGTCGGTGGTACTCCGATTTTCAATAAGAGCATTTGAAGAACAATGCTAAATCTTCTTTGTCCATTATCCAAACACCGTTGTTTGGGTTATGTCATGAAATTCCTCTCCCCTTACCTAAATGGTTTTATACTTTCTATCCTGTCATGGATATCATGCTCTACTTGTCTTTGGGAAGGATATATCCCTGAAACATGTGTTTAAACATATTTTCCTTTCCATTGTGTGTTTAATCTGATGATCACCTTTTCCTTTCCATTGTTTTATTTAACCTTACTGGTGATCAGTATGATCTAAGTAGTAATATTCTCCTGCTTAGGTAAGCACCTCGTTGAACCACTCTGTCAGTAAGACCCTGTTAATATTGTTGATAACATTTTGGTAACCACCGATGGACGAGAAGTTTACCTATTGGTCCACTTCGTTCAACGAGCAGGAAGATGGTTCTCTTCGTCCCTCGCCCTTGGTACCGACGTTGCCGACATAATTGATAGACTATCCTTTGACATGCCTTGTTATCATGGTTGTGCAAAATATCACCACCCTTTCTACTTTTACCGCATGGTGGGCCCATAACCCACAGTTCCAAAGGATCGAAACCTAACTCTCATGTACACCCCTATTGCCAAATTGACTCCTCGCATTTGAATCCGTATGTAATTCACGGGTCACCTTCCTAGAGATGATCTAATCTGGTATCAGACACAACACTTATTCCCATTGGTCTGAACCGCTCTCTCATTCTGTTTTAGGCAACGAATGATTGCCTATCTGCTTGAATCTTCCTATTGCACCTTCTTACTTTAATCTCGATGACTTTCTTGAATGTCAACTCGAGAGATGCCTCTATACCTCATACACTGAGATAGCCCCTAGGTACCTAACATGTGTTAAACTCCATCCTTCCTGAGTTTTTCCACTTAACTTTTTCGTAAGTATGATGGAGATCCTGAAGAAAGGATGCTGGCTTCATCATGATGACCTGAAGCAGAGAAATAAAAACATCAACGTAATAGATCGACCTCTTCGAGAAGGGCAACTAAGACCGAGAACACTCGCTAGAATTTCGTAACCAGAACCCTCCCCCTTTACTCTGCCTCTTAAATCTCGGGACAAAATTTCTTCTAGTGGAGGAGAATTGTGACGCCCGGATATTTAAGCTACAGTGACCTCACACTAATGGTGCCGTGTCATCACGTTTAACTAAGACAATTTCCACTTGATAAAAATCAAAGCCAATTTCAAATTTAAAATAAAGTTAAATACATTATTTCTTCAAACAATAAAACTAAATTGTTCCCAATGTTGAAAATAAACCATAGTTAATTGTGGTGGAGAAAAACTATGTCACTTGTTTGCTTAATTAAAAGTTGTCACCCAAAAACAGTACCTAAAGAGCCCTTTTTAATCCAATTTCTTTTGAACAAAATTCAGATGAAATTATCTTGCCTCAAAACCTTTTTATGGCAGTGCTAAATATTGAAAAGTATTTATGTGGCACCATTAGATATTTTACAAAACTATTTTTGTGGCCTAACAATTTGCAAAACAGTAAAGAATATAGGAAACATAAAAAGAAAGGAAAGGAATTAAAGGAAAACCCTCCCTGTGCACTTACCGAGAGAGAGGCGGAGCCATGGCGTGGAGCTGGCGCGCCCGTCCACGTCACCGATGGGCGCGTGTCAACCATCCGCCGACACCCTTGACCTAGTTAAGCTGGAGCCTGACCCAGTGGACGAACCTGTAACACCCACGATGCGGCTATATCTCCCACGTGTCGGAGCACGACTTAGTGGCATAAACACATTGTAGGCAATGTCGCAAGAGGGGTAATCTTTACACATCCCATGTACTGAATAAGGAAAGAGGTACATAGTTGGCTTACAATCGCCACTTCACATAATACATGAATATAGCATTACATCATCTAGATACAATCAAGGTCCGACTACGGAACCAAAATAAAGAAGACCACCCCTAATGCTACAGATCCCCGATCGCCCCAACTGGGCTCCACTACTGATCAACTGGAAATGGAACAACATAACGAACACGATCTTCATCGAACTCCTCATGAGCTCGGTTGCGTCACCTGCACGATATCATCGGCAGTTGCAAGCTTGTTTTGAAGTAATCTGTGAGTCACAGGGACTCAGCAATCTCACACCCTCGCGATCAAGACTATTTAAGCTTATATGTAGGGAAAAGGTATGAGGTGGGGCTGCAGCAAGCACTAGCATATATGGTGGCTACCTTACGCAAAAGAGAGTGAGAAGAGAAGGCAAAGCACGTTCGAGAATCTATGATCAAGAAGTGATCCTAGACTACTTACGTTCAAGCATAACTCCAACACCGTGTTCACTTCCCGGACCCACCGGAAAGAGACCATCACGGCTACACACGCAGTTGATGCATTTTAATTAAGATAAGTTTCAAGTTTTCTACAACCGGACATTAAGAAATTCCCATCTTCCCATAACCGCGGGCATGGCTTTCGAAAATTCAAAACCCTGTAGGGGTGTCCCAACTTAGCCCATCACAAGCTCTCACGGTCAACGAAGGATATTCCTTCTCCCAGGAAGACCCGATCAGGCTCGGAATCCCGGTTACAAGACATTTCGACAATGGTAAAACAAGACCAGCAAAGCCGCCCGATGTGCCGACAATCCCGATAGGAGCTGCACATATCTCGTTCTTAGGGCAACACCGGATGAGACATCCTACGAGTAAAACCAACCCTCAAGTTTCCCCGAGGTGGCCCCGCAGTCTACTCAGTTCGGACCAACACTTAGAGAAGCACTGGCCCAGGGGGGTTAAAATAAAGATGACCCTTGAGTCTGTAGAACTCAAGGGAAGGTGGTAGGTTGTTAGTGCAAATGGTAAAACCAAGGTTGGGCCTTGCTGGAGGAGTTTTATTCAAGGCGAACTGTCAAGGGGTTCCCATTATAACGCAACCGCGTAAGGAACGCAAAATCAAGGAACATAACACTGGTATGACGGAAACTAGGGCGGCAAGAGTGGAACAAAACACCAGGAATAAGGCCGAGCCTTCCACCCTTTACCAAGTATATAGATGCATTAATTAAATAAGAGATATTGTGATATCCCAACATATAAATCATGTTCCAACAAGGAACAAACTCCTATCTTCACCTGCAACTAGCAACGCTATAAGAGGGGCTGAGCAAAGCGGTAACATAGCCAAACAACGGTTTGCTAGGACAAGGTGGGTTAGAGGTTTGACTTGGCAATATGGGAGGCATGCTAAGCAAGTGGTAGGTATCGTAGCATAGGCATAGCAATAGAGCGAGCATCTAGCAAGCAAAGATAGAAGTGATTTCGAGGGTATGGTCATCTTGCCTACAAAGATCTCCGAGAAGACGAAAGCTTGATCCTCGAAAACGTACTCAACGGGTGCCTCGAACACGAACTCGCCTCATGGCTCTACCCAAGCAAGAACACAAGCAAAGGGAGACAATCAACCACATGCAACGCACAAGCAACATGATGCAAAACATGGCATGATATGCGGGATGCGATATGCAATGCATATGCATGCTTTGGAAAGGAAAGATTGAACCTGGCCTCAACTTGGAAAACCAAGAGTGCCACTGGAAAGAGGAGTTGATTTCGGTCGAAATCGATATAAAGATCACCGGAATCGGATGCACGGTTTGCAAATGGCAAGCAAAACAAATATGGCACCGATCTGCGATTAACAGCACAAGACCATCTAAATGCATCAAGAACAACAAGCTACAACACTCTAACATAGCAACAAAGAACATGGAAGGGATCCACTCAAGATGCTTGACAAAAGATGAACACTAAGCTACGGCTAATTCACTCAATAGCAGGTTCAAACAAGCATGGCACAAGTGCAAAAGATATCAGGTTACAGACTTAGTGAAAATAACATGTCAGGAATTTAACATGAGGTAGCAATGTTTAGAGCATGATAACAACATGCTACAAGAACATATCATGGAAAAGCAAGGCATGGCATGAAGCTACTCAAAGCATACAACAAAAGTCCCTTACTGACCATAAGCCAAAAGGGATCAGAAGATACAATGGCAATCATGTGAACATAGCAATTATCATTAACACATTCAGACTTAGCAGAAAACTAGAACATGGCAAAACAAATATAAAGTAGGCATGTTTACGAGCTCGGCGCACTCACCACAAAGCATTGCATGACAAGCTAAGCATACACCCATCAAGTAGACATGGCATAGAAGCTAAACATGGCAAGAACAACATCATAGCATGCATGGATCAACTACAACAACATCGGCAAAATTGCTTAACATGTAAACAATCTGCCAGGAACATTTTATAGCAAAAGTAGAGATCAATTGAGTCAAGCTAGGGTGCTCAAAAATTGCAAACAAAGACATGGATGGATAGAGCATAACAACATCTACAAAACATCCTTACTGATCATGCTCAAAAGAGGCATGGATCACTCTGTAACAACAAGGAAACATGGCATAAAAATATTATCAGGGCAATGACTTAGAATATTTCTAAGTCCCTGAAAACAGCAACATTACGAGGGCTACTTTCCATGCTTGTGCTAGTCACCACAAAGATCACAAAAATACATGGCATACACCCCTGTAAAGATGGCATGCCATACTTCAAAACTCATGTAGGGCTCAACATCATAGGAGGCACACATCAATCATGGCAAAAATGACAAAAGTACAATTACTGATATGAATCTGAATTTAATATAAACTAGCACTCTTGCAACAGCATTTAGGGCATCAAGATGAACTCAAATGAACTACTCGCCCAAATCAGTGCAATGGAATGAAATGAAGTACTCGTCGAGACGAACAATTTGATATACTACACGCCCAAATCGGAGCAACGGAGATGAAGTTATGATGCAATGAAGTATGCTGAAAATTACGGAGATTAGGGCAAAAAGTCAATCGCTAGGGTTTTTTAGATCCAGATCCGGATCGGTGTGGCACGTGCAACGGGGATCGCCGGAGAGGAAAGCTGCGGTGGCCGTAGTCGGGGAAGGAGTGGAGGAGGCCGGGCGAGGTCGGGGCGGCGCGGGCAGCCGGCGCGGTGGCGGCGGAGATGCGGTGGCCGGCGAGCTCCGGCGAGGCGCTCTGCGGCGGCGCGCATGCGGAAGCAGAGGTCGGCGGCGCGGCGAGGCGTAACGGCGGCCAGTGAGGGAGGCGCATGGCGGCGGAGCTTGGCGAGACGCCGGCGGATAGCGCGCGCGGGCGCCGGTGATGGAGGCGGCGAGCGGTGCACAGGTTCCGGCGGCGGACTCGGGCGCTGAGGCGCGGGCTGAATCGGGCGGACGGCGGCGGTGGTGCGGGCTCGTGCGGGCCCGATACGGGTCCCGCGGGCCGTGCGTGCGGTGGGAGGCGGCGGTGACAAGTGGCGGCGTCTGAGCGGAGGGGAGCGGCGGCGGGGCGACGTGGCATGCTCCGATTGGTCGGAGTGAGGTGGCGGCGGCGAGCGGACATGTCCGGCACGGGAAGAAATGTCTGGCGGCGCGGAGGGAGTTGGATCTAGGGTTTGTCTGCGTGAGAATTTCGGAGGGAGGCACATATTTATAGGTAGAGGGAGGTAGGAGAGTCCAAATGAGGTGCGGTTTTCGGCCACGCGATCGTGATCGAACGACCGAGATGATGGAGGGGGTTTTAGGTGGGTTTTGGGCCACTTTGGAGGGGTGTTGGGCTGCAACACACACGAGGCCTTTACGGTTCCTCGGTTAACCGTTGGAGTATCAAAGAAGTCCAAATGGCACGCAACTGGACAGGCGGTCTACCGGTAGTGAACCAAGGCTGCGTGACAAGTCTCGGTCCAATCCGAAAACGTTTAACACCCGCACATGAAAAGAGGTAGAAAGGGACACCGGATGACATAGGAGCGCCGAAATGCAAAACGGACAACGGGGAAAATGCTCGGATGCATGAGACGAACATGTATGCAAATGCGATGCACATGATGACATGATATGAAATGCATGACACGCAAGCAAAAGACAAGGAGACAACATCGAATAACTGGACGACACCTGGCACATCGGTCATGGGGCTTTACAGAACCCTAGCCCTCGCTATCCCCTCGCTTCCTCACTCTCCCTCAAAATCTCTTCATGCCCGAGCTGCTCGCCATGGTGGCCGTCGTCGTCATGGCCACTGGCCTCCCCGACGCTTTATAATATGTCCAGGGGCTCCTCCATCGTCGTCTCCTTCGCCCGAGACTAAGGTCTCAAGCTAGGAGAGCCCCGTGCGCCGCCATCGACTATCTTCTCCGCGCACGGCCGCCCGCCATTCGCCGTCGATCTCCTACGCCTGTGCCTCCCGGCCTCAGCAAGCTCGTCCAGGGCCTCCCCGGGGTGAGCCTCCGCCCATTCCCCCCTTTTCCCCTCTCCCCAACACCGTTTGCCGCCGCCCCGCGCCGCCCAAGCTCCGGTCGTTGGCCGCGGTCCACGCCCGCGCCTCGTGCCGCGATGCCTTGTACGCGCCCTGCTGCGCCCCCTGGCCGCGTTCGGCCGCGCACTGGCCATCCCCTGGCCGCACCCCTTCACTTTCGTCGTCGTGCATTGCACCCGCAACCGCCCTTGCCTGTGCATGCCCGCTGCCTACTACCTTTACCGTTGTTGCCGTTGAAACTCTGCTGCTGTTGCTTGCTTCCTACTGCTGCTTCTTGTTACTACTACAGATGCATGCTGCTTCTTGTTACTACTATGGATGCATAGCTGCTGCCACCACCGCTATTCCTTAACTGCTGCCGCTGCTGTTTGCTGGTCTTCCTAGCGCATATCTGCAAAGTTGTTTGCTGAACAAATAACTAACGAAACTGAACTGGCTTATAAGGTACCGAAGAAACCCATGACTAGCTGAGAGCTTGCCCCGTCCAAGCATGGTCATGTGCTATGTGTGCGTTTGTGTGCACAACCATAAGACTAGCTGTGCAATTAGGACGACCCTTGTTTATTAGAGCTTGGTTAGTTAGTGGTAAATTAGTCTAACAACAGATGATGTTTGGTCCCCTATTAATTAGATTTGTTTTATTTATTTGTTTATAGGTATAGCATATGACATGCGGGACCCCACCATGTTCTGTTGACAGTTGACCGGTCAACTGTTGACTGTTGAGTCAACAGTTGACCAGGCCCACCAGTCAGTTTCTCTGGCTGTGTACCCAATGGGTGCATCTAGCATTTTCCTATTATTTCCAATTTGCTAATAAATTCACTAAATGCAATAAAACTTTGAAATTCATATGAAATAAACCGTAAGTCAGATGAAAATACTTTATACATGAAAGTTGCTCACAACGACGAGACAAATCCGAATACGTAGCCCGTTCGTCCGCCACACATCCCTAGCATAGCAAACCCGCAACTTTCCCCCTCCGATCTGTCCGTCCGAAAACGTGAAACGTCGGGAATACTTTCCTGGATGTTTTTCCCCTTTGCTGGTATCACCTATCCGTGCGTTAGGTCACCCCTAGCACAACGTATTGACGCGTCTCGCTTTGTGATACTTTGATTGCTGTCCTATTTATTGTGTTCCCCCTCCGTTACTTCTTTCCGATAGTCCCCGAGACTGCCGGCGACCCCCAGTTTGACTACGGTGTTGACGACACGTCCTTCTTGCCAGAGCAACCAGGCAAGCCCCCCCTTGATCAATCCGGTATCGCCTATTCTTCTCTCTACTGCTTGCATTAGAGTAGTGTAGCATGTTACTTCTTTTCGATAATCCTATTCTGTTGCATAGCCTGTTATTGTTGCTAAAGTTATTGATACCTTACCTGCAATCCTAAATGCTTAGTATACGATGCTAGTTTATCATCAGTGGCCCTACATTCTTGTCTGTCTGCCATGCTATACTATCGGGCCGTGATCACTCGGGAGGTGATCACGGGCATATACTTATATACATATTATATGATACTTGTGCTGACTAAAGTCGGGTCGGCTCGTAGAGTACCCACGAGTGATTCACGGATTGGGTCCGAAAGGACATTTGTCCCGACGGCCCTCTAAGTGGATCTTTGTGGCGGCGCGACAGGGTAGGTTGAGACCACCTAGGAGAGAGGTGGGCCTGGTTCTGGTCAGCGTCCGCGGATATTTCAAAATAACACGCTTAACAAGATCTGGGTATTTGATCTAAGTCTGGCGACTGGCCTATACGCACTAACCAACTACGCGGGAACAGTTATGGGCACTCGACGTCGTCGTATCAGCCGAAGCCTTCGTGACGTCAGCGACTGAGCGGCGCGTGCCGGGTTGGACTGGAACGCCTGCTCTTGTATAAGGGAGGCTAGGTCTGCTCGTCGGCCGCGTACGTAACGTGCAGGTGTGCAATGGGCGATGGGCCCAGACCCCTGCGCCATAGGGTTTAGACCGGCGTGTTCACCTCTCTATTGTGCCTACGTAGGGCTGTGACGTGTTGATCTTCCGAGGCCGGGCATGACCCAGAAAAGTGTGTCCGGACAAAGGGGATCGAGCGTGTTGGGAAATGTGGCGCACCCCTGCAGGGAAGTTTATCTATTCGAATAGCCGTGTCCCTCGGTAAAAGGACGACCCAGAGTTGTACCTTGACCTTATGAGAAGTAGAATTGGATAATTAATAAAACACACCCTTCCAAGTGCCAGATAGAACTCGGTGATCGCTCTCTCACAGGGCGACGAGGGGAGGATCACCGGGTAGGATTATGCTATGCGGTGATACTTGGTAAACTTACCATCTACTCTCTTCTTCTGCTGTAAGATGGAGGTTACCAGAAGCGTAGTCTTCGATAGGACTAGCTACCTCCCTCTTATTCTGCCATTCTGCAGTTCAGTCCACATATACTACCCATTTCATTGATACCAATGCATATGTAGTGTAGATCCTTGCTTGCGAGTACTTTGAATGAGTACTCACGATTGCTTTCCTACTTCTTTTTCCCCTTTTCCCGGTTACTGCGATCTTATGATGGAGTCCAGGAGCCAGAGGATCTCGAGGATGATTCTACATGGAGTTCGGCTTCGAGGAGTAGTTAGGAGGTCCCAGGCAGGAGGCCTTGCCTTTTCGATCGTTGCTACTTTTGTGCTAGCCTTCTTAAGGAAAACTTGTTTAACTTATGTCTGTACTCAGATATTGTTGTTTCCACTGACTCCTGCGTTTTCGAGCTTATGTATTCGAGCCTTCGAGGCCCCTAGCTTGTAATATAAAGCTTGTATTATTTTATTTGTGTCTAGAGTTGTGTTGTGATGTATTCCCGTGAGTCCCTGATCTTGGTCGTACATATTTGCGTGTATGATTAGTGTACGGTCAAATCGGGGGCGTCACACCCCAGTTGAGCCTAAGTTTTTGCTTCTTCACATGATGTGTGCTATTCTTGGAATGTCATTTATTTTGTTTTACTTGCTGTTTTAATAAAGTACTTAGATCTGAAAATCTTTAAATAAAATATAGTCCTCGAATAGTTGTGATGTAGGGTAGAACCCTAATCGCCCGATCTTTCACGAAAGGAGCGGATCCCGCGAAGAACACAAGGAACACAAAGAGGGGAACGAGGGAAAACACAAGGGGAAACACGAGAGGAACACTCAAACTAACAAGAACAAGTCACACATGGGCTAGCTCCTTGAGTACATAAAGTAAGATACACGATCCACAATCAACAAGGGACGATACAAAAGGGTAACCTGTTCTTCTCCGTGAGGAGGTCTTGATGTTCTTCCCTAAAGTGGGGTCTTGAATCCGCTTGGGGGATCTTCTTCGGTGGAGGCTCGAATCTTCGAGGAGAAGGTAACCAAGTGGATGAGCAAAGCTCTAACACAAAATATGAGCTAATCCTTTGCTAACCCTAGAAAGTTGTATGGGGTGGAGTATATATAGTCTAGGGGGAGATGGGATACACGGGCCTCAGCCCTTCACTGTACGCAGACAGGGGAGGCCGGATGTCCAGGCTGGTGGAGCCGGATGTCTGGGCTTTCAGGCTACGCGCGGATGTCCGGGCTGGGGGGTGGCGGATGTCCGGGCTGGAGTGGTGGCATTTGTTGCTCTCGGGTTCGGAGGAGCCAGATTTCCGGGCCGGTGGCCGGATGTCCGGGGGCTCGGGAGAGGCTGGATGTCCGGGTTGCCGGGGCCGGATATCCGGGGCCTGTAGCTTCCAGCGGCTGTGATGCGTTAGTGGAAGACGCTCCAGGGGCCGGACGTCCGGGGACTTGGCCGGATGTCCGGGGCCTAGGAGATGCTCTTGGCTCCTTTCGTTGGTTCTCCTAATCCGTGGACTTGGGGACTTGTACATCTTCAGGCGCATCTTCAGGAGGGTCCTCTTGGTGCCTAATCATGCACAACACCTCAGACTTAGGTAGTAGCCATGTCTCATGCATAGAAAGTGGAAGTTCGGAGAGGAGTGAGTTCACCTTATCTTCGATAGCTTTGGCTCGGGCTCGTGTCATTGGTCCAAATGGTGTCATCAGAGGTGTAGGTGCGTCCATGGGGATGATCATGGAATGCTCCGCATCATCTCCTCTCCCTTGGAGAAGATCCGTCCTCGGATCGAAATCCTCATCACCATGGTAGGGCGAGAGATCTTTGATGTTGAAGATGTCACTCATGGAGTACTTGTCACGAGGGATGTCGATCTTGTATGCGTTGTTGTTGTAGCGTGCAAGCACCTTGAATGGTCCATCCATGCGTGGTCGAAGTTTGGACTTGCATTCTTGGGGAAAGCGGTCCTTGCGGAGGTGTAGCCACACGAGGTCTCCAATGTTGAATATCATAGGGTGCTTGTTGACGTTGAGCTTGGTCGCAAGGCATTGTACTTGGCGCTCGATGGTGTTTCTTGTATCTTCATGCACCTTCTTGAGATGGGTCGCTTGTGCACTTGCGTCCAAATTTATGCGCTCTTGGAGTGGTAGAGGGAGAATATCCATTGGTGACAAAGGGTTGAATCCGTAGACGACCTCGAAAGGGGACTTGCCGGTTGTTGAGTGTCTCGCTCGGTTGAACTCGACGATGGGTAGACACTCCTCCCACTCCTTGATGTTTTTCTTGAGGAGTACTCGAAGGAGAGCAGAGAGTGTGCGGTTTGTCACTTACGTTTGGCCCTCGGTTTGAGGATGGTATACCATGGAGAAGAGTAGCTTGATTCCGACCTTGGCGCATAGGGTCTTCCAAAATTAGCTAAGGAACTTGACGTCGCGGTCCGAGACGATAGTCTTTGGCACACCATGGAGACGCAATATTTCCCCACAAAAGAGATTAGCAACATGTGAAGCATCGTCTTTCTTGTTGCAAGGAATAAAATGTGCCATTTTTGAGAAACGGTCCACAACGACAAATATGGAATCTTTCCCATTTCGAGTCCTAGGCAAACCAAGTACAAAGTCCATGCTAATGTCTTCCCATGGTTGGTATGGAATTGGTAGGGCATATAGAGGCCATGAGATTGAGCTTTGGACTTAGCTTTGCGACATGTAGAACATCGGTTGGTAAAATGATTGATGTCCCGAAACATCTTGGGCCAAAAGTAGTTCTTCGAGAGCATGGCGAATGTCTTGTCGCGTCTGAAATGTCCCATTAAGCCTCCTCCATGAGATTCCTGCAAAATCAACAAACGGAGAGAGGACTCAGGAATACAAAGTTTGTTAGCTCTCATAAGATATCCGTCTTTAATGTAAGAGCGTTCCCAAGATGTATTCGACAAACACTTGGCATAAGGAGTAGCAAAAGTTTCATCATGCTCATACAAGTCTTTGAGATGCTCGAAGCTAATGACATCTAACTCAAGTTGCATGACAAGCATGCATATGCGGGAAAGAGCATCCGCTACGATGTTTTCTTTACCCTTGACGTACTTGATGACATAAGGAAAAGACTCAATAAATTCACTCCATTTAGCATGACGCTTGTTCAACTTGATTTGACCCGTAAGATACTTGAGGATCTCATGATCGGTATGAATGATAAACTCATGGGGACGAAGGTAATGTTCCCATTCATGCAAAACACGGACTAAAGCATATAGCTCTTTGTCATAGATGGGGTAATTGAGTTGCGCTCCGGAAAGTTTCTCACTAAAGTAAGCTATGGGGTGCTTCTCTTGCGTTAACACACCCCCTATGCCATTACCAGTAGCATCACAATGAATCTCAAAAGGTTTGTCAAAGTTGGGTAAGGCAAGCACGGGAGCATGAGTAAGCAAGTTCTTAAGCTCATTGAAAGCGGTATCTTGGGATGGTCCCCAAACAAAAGGCGCATTCTTCTTGCTCAAAGCATGCAAAGGCGAAGCAATGGTGCTAAAATCCTTCAGAAAGCGACGGTAGAAACCCGCAAGGCCAAGAAAACTACACACTTGATGCAAGTTGGTTGGTTGCGGCCAAGTCTAAATAGGATTGATCTTGGACTCATCAACATGAACACCCTTAGAAGAAACAACAAAACCCAAGAAAACGAGCTTATCAACACCAAAAAGGCATTTCTCCATATTAGCATAGAGGCGCTCTTTTCTACGAGTTTGCAAAATGGTGCGGACATGGGTGACATGCTCTTTGATAGATTTGCTAAACACAAGAATGTCATCAAAGTAGACCACAACAAATATACCAATGTAAGGGCGAAAGACATGATTCATAAGGCGCATAAATGCCCGGTGCTTTCGAAAGACCCATAGGCATGACTAACCACTCATACAAACCAAACTTGGTTTTGAAGGCGGTTTTCCACTCATCACCCTCTTGTATGCGGATTTGATAGTAACCACTCTTAAGATAAATTTTGGAAAATATAGTGGCACCGCTAAGCTCATCAAGCATATCATCTAGGCGTGGAATGGGATACCTATAGAGAATGGTGATAGCATTGATAGGTCTACAATCGGAGCACATGCAAAAACTACCATCACGTTTTGGCACAAGAATGACTGGAATGGCACAAGGGCTCAAACTTTCACGCACATGTCCATGGTCTATGAGATGCTTTACTTGCCTTTGTATTTCTTTTGTTTCGTCGGGGTTGACACGGTATGGAGCTTTGTTCGGAAGAGGTGCTCCGGGGATGAGGTCGATTCGGTGCTCAATGCCTCATAGAGGAGGTAGACCCGGACGTAGCTCATCGGGGAAAACATCTTGAAATTCCTGCAAAAGAGAAGACAACACTAGAGGAAGAGTGTGAGAAGTGTTAGTTTGTGGTGCATTGTCCTTGCATACGAGGACGAAGTGTAGGACACTAGATGGGTTCTCACACACATCTCTTATCTCACGTTTGGTGGCAAAAAGAACTAGTTCTTGTTTTCGTTCATCATGGAGGCACTCGATTTTGGCTTGTGGCGCTCACTCTCTTTTTGGTGGCTCGCTCTCTCACTATGATCTCCACGATGGGTGGCTTGCTTGTCGGCGATCACTTGACTTGGCGACATTGGACGGAGGACGTACTCCTTGCCCTTCATCTTGAAGATGTAGTGGTTTGTTGGGCCGTTGTGGACGACTCCTCTATCGAATTGCCATGGCCGTCCAAGGAGAAGATGACAAACGGTCATAGGAACGACTTCGCACTCCAAGGTGTCTTCGTAGGCGCCGATTTTGAAGGAGACTTGTACTCAGTGCTCGACTTGGATGGTGTCAGAGTCACTGAGCCATTGCACTTTGTATGGATAAGGATGCTTCATCTTGGGCAATTGGAGCTTGGAGCAAAGTTCTTCACTTGCGAGATTATGACAACTCCCTCCATCGATGATGACTTTGATGGATCGTCCATTGATGCCAGCCTTGGTGTGGAATACGTGGCATCGTTGGTCTTCTTGTTGGTGATGTTGGAGAGTCAAGACTTTGGAGACAACAAGTGCGGGACTTGAGTCTTCATCACAAAAGACTTGTTCTTCTTCATTGTTCACTTGGTGGTGCATGGTGACTTGCTCGAGGGCTTCCATTTCGCCTTCGCTCATGGAGTCATAAGTGCCATCGTCGTTGAAGACCATGGTTCGCTTGTTGGTGCACTCATAGGACTTGTGGCCTCGGCCTCCACGAGTGAAACACTTGAAGGAACTCGTCTTGACGGTCTCATCGGTTGGGGTTGATGATGATGAAGCTCTCGGCTTGAAGTTGCTCGTGGTAGGATGGCTTGTAGTTGACGAAGCTTTGTTGGAAGTCGACTTGTCGATGTTGGAAGTAGAAGGCTTTGTAGTCGGTGTTGGAGTCGTTGAATCTTGGTTGTTTGAGAAGCCGTAGAACTTGGATGAGAACTTGGCATACTTGAAAAATCATCTTGCACTTGGCGTTCCGCTTTGGTAGCTTGGTGCACTAGCTCGATGAGATTTGAGTATGGTTGGAAGTCGGCGATCTTCTTGATGGGATGATTGAGTCCATTCAATAAACGTGCCATTGTTTGCTCATCATCTTCCGTGACATTGGCTCTTATCATTGCAATCTCCATCTCCTTGTAATATTCTTCAACTCTCTTTGTTCCTTGCTTGAGTTGTTGGAGTTTCTTGAAGAGGTCGCGGTTGTAGTAGGTAGGCACGAAGCGTGCTCTCATGACATCCTTCATTTGCGCCCAAGTAGTGATAGGTGGTTCACCTCTTGCCTCTCGGCGCTCTATGATTTGTTCCCACCAAATGAGGACATAGTCTTGGAACTCAAGGGATGCCATCACGATCTTCTTCTCTTCTTCATAATTGTGCAAACGGAAGATCTTGTCAACCTTCAATACCCATGAAAGGTACTCTTCGGGATCGATGCTTCCGTTGAACTTGGGCATGGTGAACTTGAGTTTGCCATAACGTTGCTCTTCATTGTGTTGGGGTGGGGGATGATGACGCCCCTGTTTTTGATGATTGTGCAACTCGTGGTGCTCTTGGTGCGGAGGGTTGTTATCGTGGTCCAGCAGGTGTGCTCTTGGCAGATAGTGGTGGTTGAGCCTGCTTGCTTGTATCACGGCTGGAGGTGGCACCTGATGGAGGTGCTGGTGGAGTGTAAGTAGAGGATGCACGTGGTGTCCATGATGAAGATCGACCTGCAGAAAAGTTAGTTCGCGCCAATGCATGTCGATCATGCACTTCACGTTCAGCTTTACAAGCAAGATGGAATAAATGAGTGATATTAGTATACTCCTTATACTCTAGAATGGTATGAATATCTCTATTTAATCCACCCATAAAACATGCAAGCATAGCTTCATTATCCTCAACAATACCACATCTAATCATGCCAGTTTGTAATTCCTGATAATATTCTTCTACAGAATTTTTCCTTGTCGTAAACGCTGCAAGTTTTGAAGTAATTCACGTTGATAATATGGTGGAACCCAATGAGTATGAATAGTAGTTTTCAAAGCAGCCCAAGTAGCTGGAATAGGATATAATCTACAATGTTTAGACCACCAAACACATGCAAAGCTAGTGAAAGCACAAACAGCAGCAGGAACACGTCTCTCCTCAGGATATTGTAAACATGTAAATTGTTGTTCAGTTTCTAACTCCCAAGTAAGATATATATCAATAACATATCTACCCTCAAATGGTGAAATATTCAATTTTAGTTTAGGAAGATGGTCATGTACCTCAGGTGGTGGTGCAGCCCTACCGTTGCGATGATATGCATGGGGACGACCTGGTGGTGGTGGTGCTGGTGGTTGCACGTAGTTCTGATTTTGGTCAACCTCATCCTCGTAATGGTACTCCACCTCTACAGTAGCAGCAGGAGCGGCAGAAGCATCAACAGCGGCACCAGAATTTTGCCCAGGGTCAATGGGAACGCGCTGTGCTCGTCCCACTTGATTTAGAAAGCGACGTTGTTGTTGTTATTGTTGTTGTTGTAGAGGTGCGTTAGGAGCAGCCGGTGGTGGTGGTGGAAGACGCGCGAGCAATTCATTAAACTTGTTATCGATCTTTGTTTCGAACGTCTTCTCCATCCCATATATCGTCTCCATGGCCTCTTCAAATATGTTTAGCACATCTTGCACCTATCCACTGATCATTTGCTGAAATTTATCATGCAACTCCTTATTCGTCATGTTCTCCCAGTCAGTCTCGTCGGCTTGTGATCTTGCCATGGTTAGCAGCAATAGAAACACACAAGAATATGATCCTACAGACTACTAACAAGAGGTGGTGGTGGATGTCACAAGTCTGTCAAGCAAATCTCAAATTCTTACCAGTTCTTACCCAGCAGCAGGCGGTGATCGGCAACCATCATAGTCAAAACTCTCAAAGCTTGGATAGAGCGATTACCAGGGAGAGTCGAACGCACGACGTAGATGTATGTGGAGCTGGGAAGGCTTATAATATGGTAGCAGAAAGGGTCAGCAATAATCAAATCAGAGATGCAAAGTTGAATAAACGCTCAACGACGGTACTGTGCTGGTCCTAGGCTAGACCGTACTAGAGACGCGAGCCTAGAACACTAACAAAATCACGGCGCTGCACGTAAACAAGGGAGGAGCACGCTCTGAATTTTTTTCTTCTTTTTTTCACTTTTTTTTTGCAATTTTTCCTCTTTTTTTGTTTGTTTTTCTCTGCAACAATTTTTTTCGAAAAAGTCTACAAATGGTCTAAAAACTGTCTAGCCAGAATTTTCCAGACTTAGTTTTTTTTGGAGTTTGGAACTATTTTTCTACTGCGGGTAGCACGGAAACTCGGGAGTCCTAGTCTGTCACGACTTGGAGTATGGCGTGATCTGGAACTCGAAAACAAAGCAACAAATACTGGACTCGGACTAGGACTGGTGGCAGAGATGAATCTGGTGGAATCTCGGACTGGTTGCGGCGATGAATCTGGTGGAAATCAGACTGGTGGCGGATATATGTTGCAGGTGGACTCGAATTGGTGGTGAATATGTGGTTGTGAATATGGCAGTGACGATGAAGTTGGTGTGGTGGTGGTATATGGCAGCAGCGATGATGATAATGCAGTGGTGATATATGGCAGCAGCGATGATGATGATGCGCTGGTGATATATGGCAGCGGCGACGTGACAACCTGTGAACATAACTCAAAACTCTAACGGACTAGACGCTAAGACCAGCAACTTGACACGACGATGCAACCGCAAATTCAACAAAGCAAATACAGAAAATATTACGCAAAGGCTCGGATTGGTTCGGATAGGATGAACTAACCCTAAATTTTTTTTGGCTTTTTCATGGACTATAGGTACGAAGAACAGACTCGATCTAAACTACGAAAAACTACAAAATCTCACCGAGCAACCTGGAAATCTGATACCACTTGATAGAGGCAAAGGTGTCCCGTCTTTCGATGAGATGGTGGCTATCATTTTAGAGGAAGTCGACTTTGACGATCCGCCATAGCAATCGCTAAACCAACTCTGAGGGGTTATTGACCACGCCGGAGCACGATCAACCTGACCACGAGGGCATGTTTCCTGCAAGCAAACGAAGAACAAGCAAGAAACTGAGATTGTAATCTGGATATTGCGAATATAAGATGAAAGTTGTATTGATCAAGGTGGGGTTCTGTGACGTATTGGTCTGGTCGTTGGACACAAACGAAGTACGCGAAGTTGCAGCTATGGCGAACTTTTATTCTAAACAAAACCCAAAGTCTAAATGACGCCCTAAGGGCAGTATATATGGAGGAAGAGGGGGGGGGGGGAATTTCGTGGCCCTTGGAGGAGGGGTCCGAAACCAACCCTAACTCTTGTTTCCCCACACATACGGACTATAAAAACAGCCTATACTTAAGTATTTCGAAAATACATGGGCCTGGCCCAATAATAAGGTGACGCAGCACCTAAAACAGCCTCTGAATGAAATTTATGAAGTGGCATGTTGTATATTTCGTCCAAGGCTTCATGCACTCCTTATGGTGGCTTCAAAGTCCTGAAATCATCACTTGTAACCCCGTTCTTGATCCCCTTGCGCATGCCATCATCTCCATGCTTGAACTTGTTCCAAGGTTCATCTTTCTTGTCCAAGCTAGGCCCTTCATTTGTAAGCAAAACAAATGTATCCAATTTAGGCAGCATCATATTCTCATGAACATTAGAATCGTTACCAAGAAACAAAAGTACCTGATAATTCAATTGGCATGCGCGAGCTCAAGTAATTGGTCCAGTATGCATAGCAGCAGGGGATGTGGGTGTAACAATGGTATCGATGTCCTCATCATCCTCCCCTTCTTGAAATGAAGTCGTCCTCGATGAAAGTTCATCGTCCTCACCCAAATAAGGCTTCAAATCTGCAATGTTAAAAGTGGGACTAACCCCAAAATCTGCAGGCAGCTCAAGTTTATATGCATTATCATTTATTTTCTCTAACACCTTAAAAGGACCATCAGCACGTGGCATTAGCTTTGATTTGCTTAAATTAGGAAATCTATCCTTACGCAAATGTAACCAAACAAGATCTCCAGGTGCAAACACAACATGTTTTCTACGCTTATCTCCAGCAAGTTTATATTTAGCATTCATACGCTCAATGTTTTCCTTAGTTAAATCATGCATTTTTAAAATCAATTTAGCACGTTCTTTAGCATCAAAATTAACCTTCTCCGAAGATGGAAGAGGCAACAAATCAATAGATGCACGAGGTAGGAAACCATACACAATTTCAAAAGGGCACATCTTAGTAGTAGAATGCAATGAACTATTATAAGCAAATTCAATATGAGGCAAGCATTCTTCCCACATTTTCTTGTTATTCTTCAAAACATCCCCAAGCATAGTAGACAATGTTTTATTGACTAGTTCAGTTTGTCCATCAGTCTGGGGGTGACAAGTAGTACTAAAAAGCAGTTTAGTCCCCAACTTAGCCCATAAACATCTCCAAAAGTGGCTAAGAAATTTAGTATCACGATCTGAAACAATAGTATTTGGCACACCATGCAAGCGAATAATTTCACGAAAGAACAAATCAGCAACATTAACCACATCATCGCTTTTATGACATGCTATAAACTGTGCCATTTTCGAGAACCTATCCACGACAACAAATATGCTATCCCTCCCCTTCTTTGTTCGAGGTAATCCTAAAACAAAGTCCATAGATATATCCTCCCAAGGAACACTAGGTATAGGCAAAGGCATATATAAACCATGAGGATTGAGTCGTGACTTAGCATTTTGACATGTAGTGCAGCGAGCAACAAAACGCTCAACATCTCGTCTCATCTTTGGCCAAAAGAAATGTGTAGCAAGTATATCCTCTGTCTTCTTGACGCCAAAGTGTCCCATTAATCCTCCTCCATGCGCCTCCTGCAACAACAAAAGACGAACCGAGCTAGCTGGAATGCATAGCTTATTAGCACGAAACACAAATCCATCGTTAAGAACGAACTTATTCCAAGTTCTCCCTTCCTTACGATTCTGCAATACATCTTTAAATTCAACATCATGCACATATTGATCTTTGATGGTCTCCAAACCAAATATTTTAAAGTCATGTTGTGAAAGCATAGTATAAGGACGAGACAATGCATCAGCAATAACATTTTCTTTACCCTTCTTGTGTTTAATGAAATAAGGGAAAGTCTCAATGAATTCAACCCATTTAGCATGTCTACGGTTCAGTTTTGCTTGACTTTTAATGTGTTTCAAAGATTCATGATCAGAATGTATAACAAATTCCTATGGCCATAAATAATGTTGCCATGTTCCTAAGGTCCGAACAAGAGCATATAATTCTTTATCATAAGTAGAATAGTTCAGACTAGGCCCACTCAATTTTTCAGAAAAGTATGCAACAGGTTTGCCATCTTGTAATAACACACCTCCTAATCCAATTCCACTAGCATCACATTCAAGCTCAAAAGTCTTATTAAAATCAGGAAGTTGGAGTAAAGGAGCATGTGTCAACTTATCTTTCAATACCGTGAAGGCTTCTTCCTGTGCGGTACCCCAAACAAAAGGCACATCCTTCTTTGTAAGCTCGTTGAGAGGCGCAGCAATGGTGCTGAAATCTCTCACAAAACGCCTATAGAAACCAGCGAGGCCAAGGAAACTCCTCACTTGTGTGACCATTTTGGGCTGCGGCCAACTATCAATAGCTTCAATCTTGGCTTTATCAACTTCAATTCCCTGTGGAGTAACAACATAGCCAACAAAAGATACTCGGTCGGTGCAAAAGGTGCACTTTCCAAGGTTACCAAACAAACGTGCATCACGTAGAGCAATAAAAACAGCACGTAAATGTTCCAAATGTTCCTCCAAAGATTTGCTATAAATCAATAGTTCATCAAAGTAAACTACCACAAATCGACCAATGAAAGCACGTAAAACTTCGTTCATTAACCTCATGAAAGTACTAGGTGCATTAGTTAACCCAAAAGGCATGACTAACCACTCATATAATCCAAACTTAGTTTTAAATGTTGTTTTCCATTCATCTCCAAATTTCATACGAATTTGATGGTATCCACTACGCAAATCAAATTTGGAGAATATTGTAGAGCCACTCAATTCATCAAGCATATCATCTAGCCTAGGAATAGGATGACGATAACGAATAGTAATATTATTAACGCCTCTACCATCAACACACATACGTGACGTACCATCCTTTTTCGGCACTAACATGATAGGAACAGCACGAGGACTAAGGGAATCGCATATATAACCTTTGTCGAGCAGTTCTTGTACTTGACGCATAATCTCCTTCGTCTCCTCTGGATTGGTACGGTATGGTGCACGGTTGGGTAAAGATGCATCGGGAATTAAGTCAATTTGATGCTCAATCCCCCGAATAGGCGGTAATCCCGGTGGCACGTCTTGTGGAAAGACGTCAGCGAACTCCTGCAAAATGTTAGTGACAGCAGGAGGCAAAGAGGAAGGCATGTCCTCGAATGAAAATAATGCCACTTTGCACACAAAAGCATAGCAAACAGATTTGCTAAAATCTAAGTCATCAATATCAGATTTGGTGGCAAGTAAACATGCACTTTTCAATTTAATTTCAGAAGCAACACTAGATGGTTTATTATTAGGCTGCCTTTGTTGCTCAAATTCTTTTGCCACAATCTAATTTTCACTTTTATTTTTCTCCTGTTTTGCCTTATTAGCTCTATTAATATCATCTTTCAAAATGGAATCAGGACTCATAGGAAGCAAAGTAATATTTTTATCCTTATGAACAAGAGTATACTGATTGTTTCTACCATGGTGTATAGAATTTTTATCAAATTGCCATGGTCTACCAAGTAATAAGGAACATGCTTGCATAGGTACCACATCACAATCAACATAATCAGCATATGTAGAGATACTAAAATGCACACGAACAGTACGTGTTACCTTAACCTTGCCGCTGTTGTTGAACCATTGGATGTAGTAAGGATGTGGATGTGGTCTTGTGGTGAGAGATTGCTTCTCCACCATCTCCATGCTAGCCAAGGTATTGCAGCTCCCTCCATATATGATGACATGAACAGAACGTTCCTTCACAACTCCCTTTGTATGGAACATATTATGCCTCTGATTTTTCTCAGCTTGTGTAACATGCACACTCAAAACACGTTTAGCAACGAAATATTCATACAGCAGCCATGTATTGCGTCTCATGATCAGAATCCTCTCCACCGTGTTCTTCATGTGTAATAAGAGCCAAATTCTCCTCATCATAGTCACTAACGGACTCATACCCACCATCCTCAGTAGCAATCATCACACGCTGAGATTGGCATTCTCTCGCAAAATGTCCTCTTCCCTTACAACGACGACAAACAATATCACTTGTGTGCCCTGTTGATGCCATGGAAGAAGAAGAGCTCTGCGCAGGTCCGGCAGGTGTGCTCTTGGCAGATAGTGGTGGTTGTGCCTGCTATCTTGTATCACGGCTGGAGGTGGCACCTGATGGAGGTGCTGGTGGAGTGGAAGTAGAGGATGCACGTGGTGTCCATGATGAAGATCGACCTGCAGAAAAGTTAGTTCGTGCCAATGCATGTCGGTCCTGCACTTCACGTTCAGCTTTACAAGCAAGATGGAATAAACGAGTGATATTAGTATACTCCTTATACTCTAGAATGGTCTGAATCTCTCTATTTAATCCACCCATAAAACGTGCAAGCATAGCTTCATTCTCCTCAACAATACCACATCAAATCATGCCAGTTTGTAATTCCTGATAATATTCTTCTACAGAATTTTTCCTTGTCTTAAACGCTGCAATTTTTTGAAGTAATTCATGTTGATAATATGGTGGAACCCATCGAGTACGCATAGCAGTTTTCAAAGCAGCCCAAGTAGCTGGAATATGATATAATCTACAATGTTCAGACCACCAAACACATGCAAAGCTAGTGAAAGCACAAACAGCAGCCGGAACACGTCTCTCCTCAAGATATTGTAAACATGTAAATCGTTGTTCAGTTTCTAACTCCCAAGTAAGATATATATCAGGAACATATCTACTCTCAAATGGTGAAATATTCAATTTTAGTTTAGGAAGATGGTCATGTACCTCAGGTGGTGGTGCAGCCCTACCGTTGCGATGATATGCATGAGGACGACCTGCTGGTGGTGGTGCTGGTGGTTGCACGTAGTTCTGATTTTGGTCAACCTCATCCTCGTAATGGTCCTCCACCTCTGCAGTAGCAGCAGGAGCGGCAGAAGCATCAACAGCGGCACCAGAATTGTGCCAGGGTCAATGGGAACGCGCTGTGCTCGTCCCACTTGATTTGGCAAGCGACGTTGTTGTTGTTGTTGTAGAGGTGCGTTAGGGGCAGCCGGTGGTGGTGGTGGAAGACGCGCGAGCAATTCATTAAACTTGTTATCGAGCTTTGTTTCGAACGTCTTCTCCATGCCATCTATCTTCTCCATGGCCTCTTCAAATCTGTTTAGCACAACTTGCACCTGTCCACTCATCATTTGCTGAAATTTGTCATGCAACTCCTTATTTGTCATGTTCTCCCAGTCAGTCTCGTCGACTTGTGATCCTGCCATGGTTAGCAGCAATAGAAACACACAAGAATATGATCCTACAGACTACTAACAAGAGGTGGTGGTGGATGTCACAAATCCGTCAAGAAAATCTCAAATTCTTACCAGTTCTTACCCAGCAGCAGGCGGCGATCGGCAACCGTCATAGTCAAAACTCTTAAAGCATGGATAGAGCGATTACCAGGGAGAGTCAAATGCACGGCATAGATGTATGTGGAGCTGGGAAGGCTTATAATATGGTAGCAAAAAGGGTCAGCAATAATCAATTCAGAGATGCAAAGTTGAGTAAACTCTCAATGACGGTACTGTGCTGGTCCTAGGCTAGACCGTGCTAGAGACGCGAGCCTAGAGCACTAACAAAAATCACGGCGCTGCATGTAAACAAAGGAAAAGCACACTCTGGATCTTTTTTTCGCTCTTTTTTTGGCGCCCCTCTTTTTTTTGCGAAAAATCACTATAATGGCGAGTTTCTCAAAACTCTTCCCTCGTCAAACTGACAAGATGGGCACGAAATTTTTTTTAGACTTTTTTTTTTTCAAAATCAGGGCAGCGACGATGAAAAAGTGCAACAAAAATCACTATGATGGCACGTGGCTCAAAAGACTCAAAAAAACCTAAAAATAGGATAGGGAAAAATATTTTTGCCTGTGAAAATTTTGGCCTAAAATTTTTGGCACTCCTCTTTTTTTTCGAAACCTACTCAGGCAAGGAAATACGAATCGGAAATTAGACGGACCTCGAAAACAAACCTAATACGAAAGGAACTTGGATTGGTGGTGGGTATATGATGGTAGGATATGGCAGCGGTGGTGGTATATGGATACAGATTGGTGATGGTATATGGAGACGGATTGGTGGTGGTATATGGAAGGGGCGATGATGATGGTGCGGCGGCAGCATGACAACTTATGACCAGAACTCGAAACTCTAAAAGACTAGACTCTAAGACCAGCAACTAGACGCGACGATGCAACCGCAAATTCAACAAAGCAAAATACTGAAAAGATTATGCAAATGCTCAGATTGGTTCGGATATGATGAACAAACCCTAATTTTTGTTGGCTTTTTTTTCATGGGCTGTAGGTATGAAGAACAGACTCGATCTAAACTACGAAAAACTATAAAATCTCACCGAGAAACCTGGAAATCTGATACCACTTGATAGAGGCGAGGGTGTCTCGATATTTCAATGAGATGGTGGCTATCGTTTCTGTGGGAGTCGACCTTGACGATCCGACTACGAACGTGCGAGACGTCACGCCTTAGAAATCGCTAAACCAACTTCCGAGGGGTTATTGACCACGCTAGAGCATGATCAACCTGACCATGAGGGTCTGTTTCCTGCGAGCAAATGAAGAACAAGAAAGAAACTGAGATTGCAATATGGATATTGCGAATATAAGATGAAAGCTTTATTGATCAAGGTGGGGTTCTGTGACGTCTTGGTCTGGTCGTTGGACACAAACGAAGTACGCAAAGTTGCAGCTATGGAGAAATTTTAATCTAAACAAAACCAAAGTCTAAACGACGCCCTAAGGGCTATATATATGGAGGAAGAGGGGGGATTTCGTGGCCCTTGGAGGAGGGGTCCGAAACCAACCCTAACTCTTGTTTCTCCACACATACGGACTCTAAAAGCAGCCTATACTTAAGTATTTCGAAAATACATGGGCCTGGCCCAATAATAAGGTGACACAGCACCTAAAATAGCCTCTGAACGAAATTTATGAAGTGGCATCTTGTATATTACGTCCAAGGCTTCATGCACTCCTTATGGTGGCTTCAAAGTCCTGAAATCATCACTTGTAACTCCGTTCTTGATCCCCTTGCGCATGCCATCATCTCCATGCTTGAACTTGTTCCAAGGTTCATCTTTCTTGTCCAAGCTAGGCCCTTCATTTGTAAGCAAAACAAATGTATCCAATTTAAGCAGCATCATATTCTCATGAACATTAGAATCGTTACCAAGAAATGAAAGTACCTGATAATTCAATTGGCGTGCGCGAGCTCTAGTAATTGGTCCAGTATGTATAATAGCAGGGGATGTGGGTGTAACAATGGTATCGATGTCCTCATCAGTGGCACAAAAATTTGATGCAATTGTAAGTGAGCTTCAATAATGTTGGAAAAGATTCACAAGATGCAATGTAACAAGTACACCAAGCATATAAGGTCCACGGAAATACACACGCAAAAAGATAAGTGGGGTTGTGCAACCAAGGGTGAGCCAAAATGTGGAATCCACAAAAATGCTTTTGTTGCACAACACTAGAGAGACGCTAGCACGATTGCACAATAGGTGGATACAAGAACTTGTGCACAACCTACTTAGCAAAAATGCAACGACTTCTATCCCAAATATGTTCTATGCAAGGTGTTGCTATGATATGATCCAAGATGATAGAGTATGACAATCTTAATGTTGTAAGATGCTATGGTTCTTGCTTAAAAGCTCTTTGCTTATATTTTCTCTTTGCTTAAAAGCTTGTTTGGCTCTTTGATGTTTGAGCTCTTTTCTCATGCAATGCTTGATGAACCAAGATAGCAAATGAGTATGCGATGACAACTTTGTGACACAAGAGATGATACCAATATATGCAACAATGATGTATGTATGCTATGGGAAGTATGATCACTAATGTGCACAAGTCTTGTTGCCGACTATACTCAATGGCTAGTCTTGATGGGTAAGCGACGCAAAGGAGTAAGGCTATGATGGCTATCAATGTAATGGCAAGAGTGATATGTCCAATACCAAGATGAGGTTACCGGTCTTGCTTCCAGTATGGTGTCAAAATGGTGGCATGAATACCAAGGTGTAGTCGAGGTGGTCGTTGTTGATGACGATGTAGGACACGTCCGTGGCGAAGATGAGCGGCGGTGACATCGATGTCAAACCGTACCTAGATAGCTGAAACAAAAAAAGATACGGACCACAACTCAAATTCTCAAACCTCGAAGTAGCAATTGAATCGGAGAGGGAAACGGTCCAAAAATGGTTGGGTTATGCAGAAGTGGTGGAGGTATGCGGAAGTGTATATGGTATATCGAGGGCACCGGAACAAAATTTGGTGGAAATTGGGCGGAAAACGGGGCGGTGGACGGAGATGTTGCTGCCAGGGGTCGGATGTCCGGGTGGAAGGCCGGATGTCCGGGTGCCGGATGTCCGGGCTTGACGGGCCAGATATCCGGGCTCTAGATCCGGGGACGAGTGGATGAACACCGCGTGGAGAGGTTAAATCCGAGCGAAATTCGGAGGAATTTGTTAGTGGAAATTGGGGGAAAATGGATGGGAAGCTAGATCCACTCAAAACAAAGCAAATCCACGGATCCAAACCAACAAAATCTCAACACACCAAGAAATCACAAAAAAAATTGGGGGCTATTTTTGGTGGGGATTTTCTTGATTAGGATGAAAAATAACAAAATTAGGCTAGAAACACAATGGGGAGGCTCCGAAATCGTGATCAACGTGGCTCTGATACCAAGATGATGTAGGGTAGAACCCTAATCGCCCGATCTTTCACGAAAGGAGCGGATCCTACGAAGAACACGAGGAACACAAAGAGGGGAACGAGGGAAAACACAAGGGGAAACACGAGAGGAACACTCAAACTAACAAGAATAAGTCACACATGGGCTAGATCCTCGAGTACATAAAGTAAGATACACGATCCACGATCAACTAGGGATGATACAAAAGGGTAACCGGTTCTTCTCCGTGAGGAGGTCTTGATGTTCTTCCCTAAAGAGGGGTCTTGAATCCGCTTGGGGGATCTTCTCCGATGGAGGCTCGAATCTCCAAGGAGAAGGTAACCAAGTGGATGAGCAAAGCTATCACACAAAGTATGAGCTAATCCTTTGCTAACCCAAGAAAGTTGTACGGGGTGGAGTATATATAGTCTAGGGGGAGAAGGGATACACGGGCCTCGGCCCTTCACTGTACGCAGACAGGGGAGGCCGGATGTCCGGGCTTTCAGGAGATGCCGGATGTCCGGGCTGGGGGGCCGGAAGTCTGGGCTGGAGTGGTGGCATTTGTTGCTTCGTGTTCGGAGGATCCGGATTTCCGGGTCAGTGGTCGGATGTCCGGGGGCTCGGGAGAGGCCGGATGTCCGGGTTGCCGGGGCCGGATGTCCGGGGCGTGTAGCTTCCGGCGGCTGTGCTGCTGTAGTGGAAGACGCTCCAGGGGCCGGACATCCGGGGCCTGGGAGATGCTTGGCTCCTTCCGTTGGTTCTCCTCATCCGTGGACTTGGGGACTTGTACATCTTCATGCGCATCTTCGGGAGGGTCCACTTGGTGCCTAATCATGCACAACACCTCGGACTTTAGGTAGTAGACATGTCTCACGCATAGAAAGTGGAAGTTCGGAGAGGAGTGAGTTCACCTTATCTTCGATAGCTTTGGCTCGGGCTCGTGTCATTGGTCCAAATGGTGTCGTTGGAGGTGTAGGTGCGTCCGTGGGGATGATCATGGGATACTCCGCATCAAGTTGCCAGGGAGGCTAAGTAAGCGGCATTTACATCCCGTCAACGAAGCTCTTTTCGGAATTACTCTCGTGCTTCACTTATATCCTATGAGTAAATTGTTGAATGAATTGAATATCATGAAGTTGAAATCATATCATGCCTAATGGTAGCTTCACATTGGGTTTAGAAAGTGAAGTCTTTTGAGGCTTGACAATCACAATATAAGGAAGAGAACTTTCACATGCAAATACCCTATCATGGAAATCTTTTGCGATTGTGGGCCCCCATCGAAATATTGTATGCCACAATTGTTGACGTTGGACAAGGAAGACAACGTAATGGTTTATGTTTGTTCATATTCACATAGAAGTTATATTGTCATAGATCCTTCAACATGTGGTGCTTGCCCCCATCTTTGCTATCCAAAAATTCCGCACCAAGTAGAGATACTACTTGTGCATCCAAAAACCCTTAAACCCAAATCTCATTTTCAAGAGTCCACCATACCTACCTATATGTGGTATTCTTTTGCCGTTCTAAGCAAATTTGTATGTGCCATCTCTAATTTTCAAAATAAATTTCTCTTTTGTGTGCTCGTACAGCTCGCGAGGCAGTGAGGGGTGGACAATATTTTCCATGCTAGATGTGTTATTCTCACGATGAGTGTTTATTCACTTGTCATTGCACGAGAGTAAGGCAAAGGTATTAGGGATGCCCAGTCCTGAAATGAAAAATGAATTTACTTTATGTTGTGAAATAGTAAATTCCTTATGAAGTGTTGGTATGGAGGGCACCCGTGGATATGGTTAGCCATGGAAAGTGAAAGTATGGTGGAAAAAGGAATAAACTTTATTTTCTTTTTGAGAACTGCCTATGATATATCAAGCATGGAAAGTCTTGGGAGCTCTAAGTCGTTTTTGTTGGTGGGAAAAGTATGCCTCTCAAAATGTTTTTATCTCTCAATTTTCGCTTTGAGCTCTGGCACGTCTACAAATCCCTACTTCCCTCTGCGAAGGGCCTATCTTTTACTTTTCAGTATTTACTTTTATGCAAGAGTCAAAGTTTTTCTCTCTATTCCTTTTCATTTTTCTCTTTTGGCAAGCATAATGTGGTGAGGAAAGATCTAGGCGCATATGTCCAGTTGAATATGAGTAGCATGAGTTATTATTGTTGACATCACCTTGAGGTGAATACGTTGGGAGGAGAAATTATAAGCCCCTATCTTTCTATGTGTCCGGTTGAAATGTTTTGCTCATGTGTACAATGTGAGTGTTAGCAATCATATAAGACTATATGATGGTTGAGTATGTGGACTTAAACTCCGTTGAATATGTTGAATTGCAATTGCTTGGTGACTAAGAACATAGGTTGTTGGGTTTCAAGAGAATTCATTGTTTGAACCTTAACACGTGAATTGGTTGCCACTATAACATGAGTAGTTTCATAAGAAAGAATTGTTGTTATGATGCTAGGAAAAGTGATTGAAATTATCATTAATCAAACCTATGCACTTTGCTAGCATTTACACTTCATAAATTATTTCTTTTATCATTTACCTACTCGAGGACGAGTAGGAATTAAGCTTGGGGATGCTGATACGTCTCCAATGTGACTATAATTTATGAAGTATTCACGCCAATATATTATCATTCTTGGATGTTTTACAATCATTTTATAGCAACTTTATATCATTTTTTGGGACTAACCTATTGACCTAGTGCCAAGTGCAAGTTGCTGTTTTTTGCTTGTTTTTTACATCGCAGAAAATCAATATCAAACGGAGTCCAAACACCGCGAAACTTTTTGGAGATTTTTTTGGACCAGAACGAACCCGATGGGCCAGAGCTGCACCTGGGGGCGGTGCCCCGAGGGGGGGACAACCTACCAGGGCACACCAGGGACCCCTGGCGCGCCCAGGTGGGTTGTGCCCACCTCGGTGGCCTTCCGCACCCCCTCTTTTCACTATAAATTCCCAAATATTACGAAACCCATCAGGGTTAACCTAGATCAGAAGTTTTGCCGCCGTAGAGCTTCGTAGCCACCTAAAACCAATCTAGACCCGTTCCGGCACCCTGCCGGACGGGGGAATCATCTTCGGTGGCCATCTTCATCATCCCGGAGGCCACCACGCTGAGGAGGGAGTAGTTCACCCTCGGGGCTGAGGGTTTGTACCAATAGCTATGTGTTTAATCTCTCTCTCTCTCTCTCATGTTCTTGAGATGTCACGATCTTGATGTATCGCGGGCTATGTTAATGTAGTCAGATCATATGGTGTTTTCCCCTCTCTATCTTGTTGTGATGAATTGAGTTTTTCCCTTTGAGATTTCGTGGTTATCAGATTGAATAGTTTTATGGATTTGAGAACACTTGATATATGTCTTGCAATTGAATACTCATGGTGACAATGGGGTATCCTATTGATTTGCTTGATATATGTTTTGGCATTCAACTTGCGGATTCCTGCGGTGACATTGGGGTAATCTATGCATAGGGGTTGATGCACGTTCTTGTCCTTGTTTCTCCGGTAGAAATCTTGGGGCACTCTTGTAGTTCTTTGTGTGGATTGAGTATTATGAACATGAATATGCTTTGGTGTTATTCCAGTACAAACTCTAGGATAGATCGAATGGAAAAAATAGCTTTGCGTTATTTTAGTACGAACTCTTGAATAAATCGAATGGAAAGAATAGCTTTGAGGTGGTTTAGTACCCTGTAAACAATTCCTATCTTTTGTTCTCGGCTAACAGGAACTCGGGAGTGATTCTTTATTGTACTTTGAGGGATAATCATATGATCCAACTATGTTAGCACTTTTGAGAGATTGCACTAGCGAAAGTACGGACCCTAGGCCTCATTTTCAAGCATTGCAATACCGTTTTTGTGCTCGTTTACTATTTTTTTATCTTGCTGTTTTTATTTATTCAGATTATAAAAATATATTTCTACCATCCATATTACACTGTTATCACCATCTGTTCACCGAACTAGTGCACCTATACAATTTTCCATTGTATTGGGTGTGTTGGGGACACAAGAGATTTGTTGTATTTGGTTGCAGGGTCGTTTGAGAGAGACCATCTTCATCCTACAGCTCTCACGGGTTGATAAACCTTAGGTCATCCACTTGAGGGAAAATTGCTACTGTCCTACAAAACTCCACGCTTGGGGGCCCAACACGTGTCTACAAGAATAAATTTGCGTAGTAGACATCAGCGGTTCACTCGGATGAACTATTTGTGTTGAGACAAAAGAAGAAAAACAATTAAATATAACAAGATGTGTGTGATACGCGACAAACAGGTCTATAATCAGAAATGTGTGTGAAGACCGATAATAACACAGACGATTGCTGCTAATAAGACGTAGGTGATATGCTCTGTCTACACAACATCTATTGGCCATTGGGCGACGTGCGGTCATCCGGGTACGCAATAAGGATGCGAAGAGGCATCCTATATCAAGGACTAGTTGTTCCACCAATAGCTCATCTGATGCGGAGCATCCTACGGGACATCACCATGTCAAGAGTCCGTTTGGCAAGTGACACGTGCGACCTCGACTTCACATACACAAAGGTGAATCATATCCTTTACACATGCTCACTTGACCCCTTCGAGGATGGTATACTACTTGACACTTCTCCCGTGTGCATGCATAGGTATTGTCGGAACGTTGCGAACGACGTGGAGGAGTGCAAGCGCCAAGGAACACCTACACCATCCGCGAGGGAAGCGTGGAAACGAAGACGCAAGAAGAAGAGATGTCGAAGAAGCTCGAGCCACCGGATGACCGGTCGGGTCCGGACGTCTGGCGCCTGAAGATCCACCGGACGACCGGTCCAGACCGGACGACCGGTGTCCCTGCACCCGAGCCAAACGAGCGGACGTCCGACGCCACCGGACGACCGGCGACCGGACGACCGGTCCAGACCGGAAATCCGCTACACCAGCATCCGAGCCAGAACGAGCGGACGACCGGCCCCTACCGGACGTCTGGCCGCCCACGAGCCGCCGGACGACCGGTCCCCAGCGGACGTCCGGTACCGGGCTGTTTCCAGTTGCGGGCTGAGGCCCATGTACCCCTTCACTTACCCCTTCGTGGCCCTAGACTATATATACTCCTCCACCTCCACCATTTGAAGGTTAGCATTGGTTTAACTCATTTGAGAGATAGAGTTACGCTCATCCATATCGGATCTCCTCCTTGCGAGAGACCGCGGCCTCTTTGGAGAAGATCCCTTTGGATTCAAGCCCCCTTTCTAAGGGAAGATCCCCTTGTGGATTCAAGACCTCCTCACGGAGAAGAACTGGTTACCTCTTGTATCGTCCGTTGTTGACTTTGGATCTTGTATCTCTCTTTGTGTTTCGAGGATCTAGCACATGTGTGATCATACTTGTTGGTTTGAGTGTTCTCTTGTGCCCCCTCGTGATTTTCCCCTCGTTTCCTTCCTCGTGTTCTTCGCATTCTTCGCGGGATCTGCTCCTTTCGTGAAAGATTGGGCCACTAGGGTTCTACCCTACATCATCTTGGTATCATGGCCACGTTGATCACGATTTCGGAGCCTCGCCCACCGTTTTCTATCCTTCTTCTGCTTGATTTCGTCCTAAATTCGAAAATCCCCACATAACCCCAATTTTTTTTGTGATTTGTTGGTTTGATGATGTTTTGTTGATTTTGATCCATGGATTTGCTTGGTTTCTAGTGGATCTAGCATCTCCCCAAGTTTCCCCATCTTTCATCCACGAAATCTCATCAATTTTGACCCCAAAATCTCCATTTTCCGCCCAAAATCGCGTCCCGGATTTGAAATTTCGGGTTGACCCCGACCACCGGACGACCGTCACTTTACCGGATGTCCGGAGCCACAGGAACCACCGGACGTCCGACCTTACCGGACGACCGGAACCCCCTAACCCGAGCAGAATCAGCGGTTTCCGACCCGACCGGACGTCCGGCGACCGGATGACCGTTTTTTTTTCGGACGTCCGCTACCTGTAGATATCAACTTCGGCTGGTTTTTGTTTCGGCCATAACTAATTCATCCGGAGTCCGATTTTCGCGTTCTTTAGCTCGTTGGAAAGCTCTTGACATCGTCCTTCCCACAAAAATACCACCAACATCATTTGACTCCATAAACTTTTCTGAAATTTGGCAAGTTTGCCTAGGGCTTCCACCACATCATCCGCTACACCACCACCGACTTCCGCAACCTAACCAATTTTGTTCCCCATTGCATTAGTGGTTGCTTGAGGAGTGATTTGAGTCTCCTAAGGTGTCTAGGCTACTTAGGGACGGTCGCTTCTTCATCAACCACCACCACCACTTCCGCATAACCTTGCCCACCATACACTTCCGCCACCTCAACTTAAACCAATTTTGTTTGTGTTGTGAGTTGTGTCTCCTAAGGTGTTTCGGCTACTTAGGGACCGTGCTTTCAACTCCGACACCGTGTATAGTCCACCACCACTTCCGCATTGCCTAGTGCAACACCACCACTTCCCGCTACCACCATTTGACGTTTGAGATTTTGAGTTAGCGGTTTTTCCGTTTCCTATGGTGTTTTGACTACTTAGGGACGAGTCTCCATCATCTTTGTATCTCCATCAAGATCACCGCCACTCATCATCGACACGGACGGTAACCTCCATATCATCTTGGTATCGTGGTACCCCTCCATTATACATTCCCCTTGCAATTGCATTGTTAACCCCTAGCCCATTTTGCGTTACTTGCCTATCGAGACTAGCCATTTGAGTATTGCCGGCAACGTTACGTGTGCACATTAGTGATCCATCCTTCCACTGCATACATACCATATCATATTGGTATCATCATATCATCCCTTGTGCCTCAAGATTGTTCCCACATATACACAATTGCTATCTTGGTTTGTGCATTTCGGAAAGTGGCCATACAAAAAAAAGAGAACTTGCTTTTAAGCAAAAGAGTGAACAAAGAGCTTGTAAGAAAGTGCCATAGCATCATCCCACATTACACATAAGATTGTCATATCCGATCATCTTGGATCATACCACCGGAACATCATACACATAGCATACTTGGGATAGAAAGTTATACATTTCGCATCTTATAGGTTTTGCACAAGTGTCGTATCCGCCTATCGAGAAATCATGCTAGCGTCTCTCTTGAGTTGTGCAACACGAGCGTTTTCCGTGGATTCCACATTTTGTGCTCATCCTTGGTTGCACGACCCCATTTATCTATCCGTGTGCGTGTTTCCGTGTGCCACATATTGCTATTGGTCTACTTGTTACACTTGCGAATTTGTGAATCTCTTTCAACATTATTGACTCTTGCTAACATTTTACATCAAATTTTTGTGCCACTATCCTCACCGAGCTCCACCATAAGCCTTACTTGTGTAGGTGTGAGAAACTGACAAGAATTGGTACCAATTGTGCTATTTCCTTGTCCACATTGGAGTGATCATTGATCCACTTTCAACTTCGGTCAAGGTACATTTGGTATTCGTTCTTCTCTTTCTCCACTCATATTGGCTCGAATCTTGTGATGGATAGGCAAGGCATTTCATCTCCGGTCTTCCACAACAACGACGGCGTGTACAACTACATCAACAACGAGCTTTCCGCACAAAAGGAGGAGCCAGATGCAAGGATGGAAGAGATTCGGACCTTGTTGATCATCCGTTCTTCCACTTCATCATCCTCAGGGCGGCGACGTTCAAGTCACAAGTTTTCGGAGCGCAAAAAGGATGCAAGCGCAAGTCGTCCTCGTCCACATCTCCATGGCGACCACCATCATGTTCGTGATCCACCTCGTCATGAAGGGCAAGTCACCTCCAAGCAACATGTGCACGACGACGACGAACGGCATCTACATCGAGCTCAAGAACGACAACGACAACATCATCATGAAGATGCTCGAGATGCGCCTACCTACAAGTCGCAACAAGCCCTACTTCACGCCAAGTCCAAACTTCATGACCACAAGATAAGACCGCGAGACAAGCACCACCAAGACGGAGCTACGGCTACACCAACCACTTTGGCATCTTCGCCAAGCGACTTCAAGGCATCTTCGCCTTCGGATATGTGGCATCTTCGCCAACAAACACCTCAAGACTACGCTCAAGAGAAGCTCCCCAAGCTCAAGTCCACGACTTCCACGAGCTACTACGACCTCGACATCGACCACACGATTCCTTTCTATGGGACTCAAGAACCCGAGGAGTATATCGAGTGGGAGCGTTTGATGGACGACTACCTCAAGATACATCAAGTCCCTCCCGAAGATCAAGTGAAGTGCGCCACAAGGAACTTCCACGACTACGCGTCCACATGGTGGCTTCACACACCTTCGGAGAGCTACGACATGAGTTGGCCCAAGACGAAGAGAGCTTTGCGGCGAGAGTTTGTGCCTCCAACCTACACGGAACAACTTCAACGCCAATTGTAGAAAACCATCCAAGGATCCAAATCCATCGACGAGTACTTCAAGGAGTTGAAGATTGCCTTGCGACGAGCCGGTGTGGATGACCCCATTTTGATGAATTTCCACTTCATGATGGGATTGCACAACGACATCTCCAAGACGATCTTCCTCGAGAACTATAAGTCCCTTGACGACAACTACATTGGTGCTCTCAAGGCGGAACAAGAACTCATGAAGGCCAAGGCTTCTCGACCCCAAGCTCACTTCGCGACGACCAAGCTCCATGAGAACGAGCATGAGGATAGTACCACCAAGATGTCCAAGCCCGACGAGCTCCAAGACGATGCTCCCAAGATCGACTTCACCGAAATTCCTCTTTGTGGCATTGATGATGCCGAGTCCTCCATGACTCTTTTCCAAGACGGTGCAGCGATGAGTACGACTGCGGAGACCCTCAAGGACCAAGCTTTGGAGGCGAGAGACAAGGTGGCGAGCAAGGATGATGCTTCCATCTTAGGAGGCGAGAGTGATGATGTGCCATCTTCGGCCTTCATACACGGTGACGGCAATGAGATGGTTGAGCATGGGATTTTCCCTTCGACCACGGCGACGTATGATGACTTGAGTGACTTTTGCCACCATATTGAGAGTGAGATTGACTTCATCACTAGCCCCATATATGATGTTTTTCCACAATTCCCATGTGAGGAGAGCCACAACCCCCACCTATTGAGTGAGATGAGTGACTCCACCATATGTGAGTTTGACCGCACCTATTTTGAGGGAGTGAGTGAACCACCACATAGAGACAGAGTGACAGTTGATAGTTCATGTGAGGCCTCTTCGACTTCTAACAACTTAACCTCTACCTCTATTGTGTCTTCTCATTTGGTGTTAGGTCCCATCTATGATGACGCGCCGATTCGCGATGACTTCGTCCTCCCTTTGGACAAGACGATGGCCATGGTGGAATATGATGCACCCCCCACATGGTTCCATCAAGATGAAGATGACCACCATTTGGTCGTTCCCACCTCACCTACACCATTTGAGTGGAATGAAAATGGTAACATAGGTGACGGTGATGCTCTAGTCCCACCAGTGGACATTCTTGACATTGATTGCTTTCATGATGTTGATCCCCCTATTGACATGTTTCATGCTAGTATGATTTCCCCATGCGTTGATTTACCCATTTATGATGAGTATGATGATTGCCATGTGGAGTCTCTTAGTTGTGATGCCATGTTACATATGATTTCTTGTGCTAATTCTCTCGGTCACATCATGTTTGCCAATCCGCTTGACTTGTCATATGCTATGCATGAGATCAATCATATGTCATATTTGCAATCTCTTCATAGTGACTATGCATATGCTATTAAAATGAACCCAATTTGCACATATGGCATAGATGACAAGCCTATGGTTATTGGCATTTGTTTCTCTTGTGATGATATTGACATGCTACCTTTGCATCATTTATCTCATATGCCATGCCATAACCACCTAGCTTCGGATATGCATTGTTTTTGATGTTGTCCATTTTCTCCATATGATGTTTCCAACATTGCTCATGAGGAGACCCCCATAGTTTCCTCATACATGTTTGGAGATTTTGATCACTCCCATCCATTGCATGATCCCAATAATTATGTGCACAATATGCTTCCCATGAATAAACATGCTATTGATGTGCCATATACTTGTATGCTCAATTTGCATCCCCATCATGTTATACACAATAACTATTCTTTCATGATGGATGGCATGTTCTTATACCATGCATCAAATTTCTTTGAGCGATGCTTATCTTGTGCTAACTCACACGTACACATACACATCATGATGGATGATGTGTACATTTACCACGCGCACAATTTCTTTGTTTTGTGTCTCTTTTGTGTAGGTACCCATGAATTCTTGTCAACCTCGCAATCCCACGAGTTGACAAAACGAGCTCTAGAGAGCAATGATGACTTGGGATCCCATGGATTGCATTTCCCGCCGCTCTCTTCACGTGAAGTCTTCGCACATTTCTTCTACATGACCCTCACTTGGCTATGGGTTATTGTCCACTACATTTTCTGTGCCCATCTTGCCATGTTCACTTTTCATGTTATGCTCATTACTATGCTTTTGCCATGCATTCGTGACCCATGCTTTGCATTACACATGATGATTGATTCTCATACTTGTATGTGTATTTGCAAGCTTGGTGGAGATATTGCTTGTTATTGCCATGTTTGCTTTGTGCCCCATGCATATGATGATACTTTCATTTCACTTTGTGTTCAAGCTTGCGATATGTCATGTGCATTGTCTATGTCTATTATTTGCTCACATGACATGATTGCCATGATTTCCTCTAGTATGTTGCATCTTCGTACTACTAGCTTGCATGACTCGATTACTATGCTTGACTGGATTGCCTCACACATGATGAACAATTGCTCTTTCTATTGTGTTGAGTGCCACACGATATTCACTACACCCAATTCACATTATGCTTGGATTGTCTTGCACTTGACACATGTGTTTAGACACTTCATTTTATTTGGTGTTTTGAATGATCCCTATGCCTACCATAGACCTTTCATTGAGCAATTTGTGAATGCTTTCTATGAACTGGAGGTAGATGCTTCTTCACTTGTCCAACATATTTGCATCAATACCTCACATTTACATGCTTCTCCCCATGATATCCTTGATTATGGTCAATTTATGCACTTATATGCCATGTCAAAACCCTTTGTCACACCATATGCTTTGCATGATGACGACACTTGTTTGGTGAATCGCCTCTTGAATGCTTGGTTTTGCACTAACGCTAACCAAATTCATTTTTCCAAGTGTTTGTTGTCTTTGCTTATTTTGAAGGAATCCCAAGATGGTGCGACATTGGAGAGTGCCCACTTCAAGCTTGAAGATGACGACTAGTTGGTGAACGTCCACTCCTACACGGCGAAGCCATCTCTTTCCCATGGTGATTTGGTTTTCGATCCGAGGTCGGATCTTTCCCAAGGGAGGGGAGATGATGCAGAGCATCCTACGGACATCACCATGTCAAGAGTCCGTTTGGCAAGTGACAGATGCGACCTCTACTTCACATACACAAAGGTGAATCATATCCTTTACACGTGCTCACTTGACCCCTTCGAGGATGGTATACTACTTGACACTTCTCCTGTGTGCATGCATAGGTATTGTTGGAACGCTGCGGACGACGTGGAGGAGTGCAAGCGCCAAGGAACACCTACACCATCCGTGAGGGAAGCGTGGAAACGAAGACACAAGAAGAAGAGCTGTCGAAGAAGCTCGAGCCACCGGATGACCGGTCAGGTCCGGACGTCCGGCGCCTGAGGATCCACCGGACGACCGGTGTCCCTGCACCCGAGCCAAACGAGCAGACGTCTGACGCCACCGGACGACCGGCGACCGGATGACCGGTCCAGACCGGAAATCTGCTACACCAGCATCCGAGCCAAAATGAGCGGACGACCGGCCCCTAACGGATGTCCGGCCGCCCACGAGCCACCGGACGACCGGTCCCCAGCAGACGTCCGGTACCTGGCTGTTTCCAGTTGCGGGCTGAGGCCCATGTACCCCTTCACTTACCCCTTCGTGGCCCTAGACTATATATACTCCTCCACCTCCACCATTTGAAGGTTAGCATTGGTTTAGCTCATTTGAGAGATAGAGCTACGCTCATCCATATCGGATCTCCTCCTTGCGAGAGACCGCGGCCTCTTCAGAGAAGATCCCTTTGGATTCAAGCCCCCTTTCTAAGGGAAGATCCCCTTGTGGATTCAAGACCTCCTCACGGAGAAGAACCGGTTACCTCTTGTATCGTCCATTGTTGACTTTGGATCTTGTATCTCTCTTTGTGTTTCAAGGATCTAGCACATGTGTGATCATACTTGTTGGTTTGAGTGTTCTCTTGTGTCCCCCTCATGATTTCCCCCTCGTTTCCTTCCTCGTGTTCTTCGTGTTCTTCGCGGGATCCGCTCCTTTCATGAAAGATCGGGCCACTAGGGTTCTACCCTACACCATCATCTAAGGGCATCTTCAACAGTTTGTATGTTAGCTTGTTCGTAAAATATGCCATGTCATCAACCAACACCTTAACATACAACAACTCCAATGGGTTGTATCTAGTTTGCCCAATAGGATGTGAAATAATAAATAAGATGCTCTCTCATTCTACATTGGAGTTTGTGCAAGGGGTGTTGGTTCATGTACATACAACCTTCCTGATGCGGAGCATCCTTCCATCATCCCCATGGACTCTACACCGACACATCAAGCCCCACGTGGACCTATGACAATAGCGAGAACACGTGCTTTGGAAACCGAGGTGAACTCCTTCCTACTTAGCTTGCATATGGATACGAATGGAACATTGTTGCTACCTCACCAAGATATGCTATGTCTCATTAGGTACGAAGAGGAACACCACCAAGAGGCTCGGGAGCACCCCCCAAGGAGAAGAGGAACCACCCCAAGGCCACGCGGACCAAGACGGAGTGCAACACCAGCAAAACTGGAAGTCCTAGGTGACCCCGTGCGCACGGGCCCCCGAGACCCCATGCCCACGGGCTATCCAGGAAGTTGGCGCTGGAGCACCCCGTGCGCACGGGCCCAACTTACCCCATGCGCACGGCCTCCCAGGATGGACGACTGAGATCCCCAAACCGAGCCCCTCTTCATCTCTCTCGACCCTAAGACTATATAAACCGTACCTAGGGCTATGTTTAGGGTTAGCAAAGTATGAGCAAAGTATGAGGTGAGATATTTGTGAGCTTTGCTCCTTCTACCTTCCCATTTGTGGAATCAAGGCCTCTCTTGGGAAGAATCCTAGTGGATTTCAAGACCTCCTTTAGGAGAAGACTAACTTCAAGACCTCATCTCCTAGGAGTGGGAAGAACTTTGCCATTGTATCTTTCCTTTGATTGTGTTTCTGACTTGTGGATCTTATGTTCCTATCCTAGTGGATGTGTGATTGGGGAATTGTTTGAGTGTTTTCCTCTGTGTGTTCTTGAGAGTTAGCCCTTTTCCCCCTCCAAGTGTGAAAAGATCCCCCTCTAGGATTTCATCCTATATCATTTTGGTATCATGAGCAAGGTTGATTCACATCTTGGAGCCCCATCCCCCCAGTTTCTAGCTTGATTTTGTTGTTTTTCGTCCAAATTCGAAAATCCCCACAAAAATAGCCCAAAAAAATTTTCTTGCAATTTGTTAGATCTTGTGAGATTTGGTTGTTTTGATCCACGAATTTGGAGTTTGGCAAGTGGATCTACCCATCTTCCTTCTTCCCCACCATCCAAATCCTCGAAATTGTCCTTATCTTGGCAAATCCCCTCGGATCCAGAGTTGTTCATCTGCTCCCAGCACACCCCGTGCACACGGGCCCTCAAGACCCCGTGCACACGGGACCCCATGCACACGGGCCTCACTTACCCCGTGCGCACGGACCATCTAGAAACTTTCGGCCATCTTTTGTTTACACCATTTTGTTTCCATACCAACACTCGTGTTCTTCCGCACATTTCTCGTGGTTGTTTGAGTTTCGGACCGCGGTTTCTCTTGTGTCCTAAGGTGTTTCGGCTACTTAGGCACATTTGGACATCATCATCACCGCCACTCGATCAACAACTTGTACACCACACCGGCTTCAACAACTACATTCTTACCGTACGATCGGACGGTAACCTCGACGACATCTCACCCTTGCTTTACATTGATAACTCGAGCCATTTCGCATAGCTTACCCATCAAGACTAGCAAGTTGAGAATTGCCGGGCCACGCTATTGTGCACCATAGTGATCTCGTCACCATCTAGTGCCATAAGTCTCTCCCGTGCATATCTTACATACTTGTCTCATATCATACTTGGCTCTCGCTTCACAAAAAAACAAGAAAAGCTTTTAAGCAAAAGAGGAGCAACAAAGAGCTTGTAAGCAATAGCATCGAGCCATTTTGCATATCATCTTCGACACCTCATACATAGCATAGTTGGGATTGAAGACGGCACGTTTCTCTTATAGGTTGGTGCACACGCGTATCTAGCCCATTTGAGCAATCGAGCTAGCATCTCTCTAGTATTCGCACAACAAGAGCATTTTCCGTGGTTGCACATTTTGAGCTCACCCCTTGGTTGTGCGGATCCCATCTATCTTCCGTGCGTGTGTTCCTAGTGATATCATTGGGTTTGATCTATTTGTTTTTACTTGCATTTTTGTGAATCTTCTCAACCTTATCGATATCTTGACTAACATTTGCTTGAAATTTTTGCCACCATCCTAACCGAGCTCCTCCATAAGCCTTTTACTTGTAGGTGTGAGAAACAATTCCCGGTACCAATTCCCCTATTATAGCATCGTGAGATCGTACTTGTTACATCCACAATCTTCAGAAAAGGTAACTTTGGTTTTGTTCTCTCATTTTTCCTACTCACCACCACTATCTCATGATGGATAGGCCAAGTACTTCTATCAACCCACTCTTCATGGAGCAAGACGACGACATGAACTCCTTCATCACCAAGAGTCACCTCTTTGGTGCACAACGTGCTTTGCATCAAGAGCAACAAGCTATGAGTGATCGCATCGACAACCTTGCCGCCGACTTGTGACTTTCCTAGCAACGTACAAGGGACTGCTTCGACCACAAGCTCGACGATCACAAGCAAGAGAATGACGCAAGGATGGACGAAATTCGTGCTTTGTTGCTCAACCGCTCATCTTCCACTTCAATAAGGAGCCGTTCAAGCCGCCACTCCGACTTCGCCCTCTCTGGCTCAAGTACACCGACATCGAACACTCTTCGTCGAGCCGCGCGCACCGACCGTCAAGCAAGCCTCAATCCACTTCGACACTGACTCTCAAGAGCGCCGACAACGTCAAACTCAAGAGGCCTTTGCGCTAGCACGAGAACGGCAACAACAACGCCAACATGAAGAGGAAGAACGTGCGCGTCTAAACCAACTTGCACAAGATGCTGAGACACAACGTCAAGAACAAAAACCCCGTGACGCTCAAGCACTAGCGGCGCAACAAGCTCTACGCGATTCGATTCGAGCCGTTGCCGACCGAAGCCGTCAAGGCCGTGAACAAGATGAAGCACTTCACGAAGAAATTCAAGAACAACGATTTCAAGCTTGCGCGCATTGTCAAGTTCCGCCTCGAGCTCGCGAAGCTCCCCCACAAGCTCGCCAACACCATTAAGTTCATTAAGAGCATGAAGACAATGGATGATGAGGACATCAATACCATTGTTAAACCCACAGCCCCTGCTGCTATACATACTGGACCAATTACTAGAGCTCGTGCACGCCAATTGAATTATCAGGTACTTTCGTTTCTTGGTAACGATTCTAATGTTCATGAGAATATGATGCTGCCTAAATTGGATACATTTGTTTTGCTTACAAATGAAGGGCCTAGCTTGGACAAGAAAGATGAACCTTGGAGCAAGTTCAAGCATGGAGATGATGGCATGCGCAAGGGGAACAAGAACGGAGTTACAAGTGATGATTCCAGGACTCTGAAGCCACCATAATGAGTGCATGAAGCATGGGACGAAATATACAAGATGCCACTTCATAAATTTCGACCAGAGGCTATTCTAGGTGCTGCGTCACCTTATTATTTGGCAAGGCCCATGTAATTTCGAAGTACTTAAGTATAGGCTGTTTTTAGAGTCCGTATATGTGGGGAAACAAGAGTTAGGGTTGGTTTCGGACCCCTCCACCAAGGGCCACGTAATTCCCCCCCTCTCCTCCATATATACAGCCCTTAGGGCATCGTTTAGACTTTGGGTTTTGTTTAGATTAAAAGTTTACCATAGCTGCAACTTCGCGTACTTCGTTTGTCTCCAACGACCAGACCAAGACGTCACAGAACCCCACCTTGATCAATAAAGCTTTCATCTTATATTCGCAGTATCCATATTGCAATCTCAGTTTCTTGCTTGTTCTTCATTTGCTCGTAGGAAACAGACCCTCGTGGTCAGGTTGATCGTGCTCCGGCGTGGTCAATAACCCCTCGGAAGTTGGTTTAGCGATTGCTAAGGCGCGACGTCTCGCACGTTCGTAGTCGGATCGTCAAGGTCGACTCCCACAGAAATGATAGCCACCATCTCATAGAAACATCGGGACACCTTTGCCCCTATCAAGTGGTATCAGATTTTCAGGTTGCTCGGTGAGATTTTCCAGTTTTTCATAGTTTAGATCGAGTCTGTTCTTCATACCTATAGTCCATGAAAAAACCCAAAAAAAATTAGGGTTAGTTCATCATATCCGAACCAATCTGAGCCTTTGCATAGTCTTTTCAGTATTTTGCTTTGTTGAATTTGCGATTGCATCGTCATGTCTAGTTGCTGGTCTTAGAGTCTAGTCTTTTAGAGTTTCGAGTTCTGGTCATAAGTTGTCACGCTGCCGCCGCACCATCATCTTTGCTCCTTCCATCTACCACCACCGCTTATCCGCCATCGATCCGTATCCATATACCACCACCAATCCGTCTCCATATACCACCACCGCTGCCATATCCTACCATCATATATCCACTACCAATTCGAGTTCCTTTCATATTAGGTTTGTTTTCGAGGTCCGTCTAATTTCTGATTCGTCTTTCCTTGCCTGAGTAGGTCTCAGAAAAAAAAGTCTGGAGACCCCCGGGTAGTTTTTAGGCCAAAATTTTCACAGGCAAAATTTTCCCCTATCCAATTTTTAGGCTTTTCTGAGTCTTTTGAGCCACGTGCCATCATAGTGATTTTTTGTCGCACTTTTTCGTCGTCGCTGCCTTGATTTCCAAAAAAAAGTCAAAAAAAATTTCATGCCCATCCTATCAGTTTGACGAGGGAAGAGTTTTGAGACACTCGCCATTATGGTGATTTTTCGCAAAAAAAGAGGAGCGCAAAAAAGAGGAGCGGAAAAAAAGGGAAAAAAGTTCCAGAGTGTGCTTTTCCCTTGTTTACATGCAGCGCCGTGATTTTGTTAGTGTTCTAGGCTCGCATCTCTAGCACGGTCTAGCCTAGGACCAGCACTGTACCGTCGTTGAGCGTTTATTCAACTTTGCCTCTCTGAATTGATTATTGCTGACCCTTTTTGCTACCATATTATAAGCCTTCCCAGCTCCACATACATCTACTCATGTGCTTGACTCTCCATGGTAATCGCTCTATCCAAGCTTTGGGAGTTTTGACTACGACGGTTGCCGATCACCGCCTGCTGCTGGGTAAGAACTGGTAAGAATTTGAGATTTTCTTGATGGATTTGTGACATCCACCACCACCTCTTGTTAGCAGTCTATAGGATCATATTCTTGTGTGTTTCTATTGCTGCTAACCATGGCAGGATCACAAGCCGACGAGACTGACTGGGAGAACCTGACGAATAAGGAGTTGCATGATAAATTTCAGCAAATGATGAGTGGACAGGTGCAAGATGTGCTAAACAGATTTGAAGAGGCCATGGAGAAGATAGATGGCATGGAGAAGATGTTCGAAACAAAGCTCGATAACAGGTTTAATGAATTGCTCGCGGGTCTTCCACCACCACCACCGGCTGCCCCGAACGCACCTCTACAACAACAACATCGCTTTCAAAATCAAGTGGGACGAGCACAGCGCATTCCCATTGACCCTGGGCAAAATTCTGGTGCCACTGTTGATGCTTCTGCCGCTCCTGCTGCTACTGCAGAGGTGGAGGACCATTACGAGGACGAGGTTGACCAAAATCAGAACTACGTGCAACCACCAGCACCACCACCACCAGGTCATCCTCATGCATATCATCGCAACGGTAGGGCTGCACCACCACCTGAGGTACATGACCATCTTCCTAAACTAAAATTGAATATTTCACCATTTGAGGGTAGATATGTTCCTGATATATATCTTACTTGGGAGTTAGAAACTAAACAATGATTTACATGTTTACAATATCTTGAGGAGAGACGTGTTCCTGCTGCTGTTTGTGCTTTCACTAGCTTTGCATGTGTTTGGTGGTCTGAACATTGTAGATTATATCCTATTCCATCTACTTGGGCTGCTTTGAAAACTGCTATGCGTACTCGTTGGGTTCCACCATATTATCAACGTGAATTACTTCAAAAATTGCAGCATTTAAGACAAGGAAAAAATTTCTGTAGAAGAATATTATCAGGAATTACAAACTGGCATGATTAGATGTGGTATTGTTGAGGAGAATGAAGCTATGCTTGAACGTTTTATGGGTGGATTAAATAGAGAGATTCAGACCATTCTAGAGTATAAGGAGTATACTAATATCACTCGTTTAGTCCATCTAGCTTGTAAAGCTGAACGTGAAGTGCTGGATCGACAGGCATTGGCGTGAACTAACTTTTCTTCATCATGGACACCACGTGCATCCTCTACTTCCACTCCACTCGCACCTCCATCAGGTGACACCTCCAGCCGTGATACAAGAAAGCAGGCACAACCACCACTATCTGCCAAGAGCACACCTGCCGGACCTGCGCAGAGCTCTTCTTCTTCCATGGCATCAACAGGGCACACAAGTGATATTATTTATCGTCGTTGTAAGGGAAGAGGACATTTTGCGAGAGAATGCCAATCTCAGCGTGTGATGATTGCTACTGAGGATGGTGGGTATGAGTCCGCTAGTGACTATGATGAGGAGACTTTGGCACTTATTACACACGAAGAACACGGTGGAGAGGATTCTGATCATGAAACGCAATACATGGCTGCTGAAGATGCTGACAGGTATGAATGTTTAGTTGCTCAACGTGTTTTGAGTGTGCAGGTTACACAAGCTGAGCAAAATCAGAGGCATAATTTGTTCCATACAAAGGGTGTTGTGAAGGAATGTTCTGTTCGCGTCATCATAGATGGAGGGAGCTGCAATAACTTGGCTAGCATGGAGATGGTGGAGAAGCTATCTCTCACCACAAGACCACATCCACATCCTTACTACATCCAATGGTTCAACAACAGCGGCAAGGTTAAGGTAACACGTACTGTTCGTGTGCATTTTAGTATCTCTACATATGCTGATTATGTTGATTGTGATGTGGTACCTATGCAAGCATGTTCCTTATTACTTGGTAGACCATGGCAATTTGATAAAAATTCTGTACACCATGGTAGAAACTATCAGTATATTGTTGTTCATAAGGATAAAAATATTACTTTGCTTCCTATGACTCCTGAATCCATTTTCAAAGATGATATTAATAGAGATAATAAAGCAAAACAGGAGAAAAATAAGAGTGAAAATCAGATTGTGGCAAAATAATTTGAGCAACAAATGAAACCTAATAATAAACCATCTAGTGTTGCATCTCAAATTAAATTGAAAAGTGCATGTTTACTTGCAACAAAATCTGATATTGATAATCTAGATTTCACCAAATCTGTTTGCTATGCTTTTGTGTGAAAAGAGGCATTATTTTCATTCGAGGATGTGCCTTCCTCTTTGCCTCCTGCTGTCACTAACATTTTGCAGGAGTTCGCTGACGTCTTTCCAGAAGACGTGCCACCGGGATTACCACCTATTCGAGGGATTGAGCATCAAATTGACTTAATTCCCGGTGCATCAGTACCCAACCGTGCACTATACCGTATCAATCCAGAGGAGACGAAGGAGATTATGCGTCAAGTACAAGAACTGCTCGACAAAGGTTATATACGCGAATCCCTTAGTCCTTGTGCTGTTCCTACCATTTTAGTGCCGAAAAAGGATGGTACGTCGCGTATGTGTGTTGATTATAGAGGCATTAATAATATTACTATTCATTATCATCATCCTATTCCTAGGATAGATGATATGCTTGATGAATTGAGTGGCTCTACAATATTCTCCAAAGTTGATTTGCGTAGTGGATACCATCAAATTCGTATGAAATTAGGAGATGAATGGAAAACATCATTTAAAACTAAGTTTGGATTATATGAGTGGTTAGTCATGCCTTTTGGGTTAACTAATGCACCTAGTACTTTCATGAGGTTAATGAACGAAGTTTTACGTGCTTCCATTGGATGATTTGTGGTATTTTACTTTGATGACATATTGATTTATAGCAATTCTTTGGAGGAACATTTGGAACATTTACGTGCTGTTTTTATTGCTCTACGTGATGCACGTTTGTTTGGTAACCTTGGAAAGTGCACCTTTTGCACCGACCGAGTATCTTTTGTTGGCTATGTTGTTATTCCATAGGGAATTGAAGTTGATAAAGCCAAGATTGAATCTATTGAGAGTTGGCCGCAGCCCAAAACGGTCACACAAGTGAGGAGTTTCCTTGGCCTCGCTGGTTTCTATAGGCGTTTTGTGAGAGATTTTAGCACCATTGCTGCACCTCTCAACGAGCTTACAAAGAAGGATGTGCCTTTTGTTTGGGGTACCGCACAGGAAGAAGCCTTCACGGTATTGAAAGATAAGTTGACACATGCTCCTTTACTCCAACTTCCTGATTTTAATAAGACTTTTGAGCTTGAATGTGATGCTAGTGGAATTGGATTAGGAGGTGTGTTATTACAGGATGGCAAACCTGTTGCATACTTTTCTGAAAAATTGAGTGGGCCTAGTCTGAACTATTCTACTTATGACAAAGAATTATTGATAGAGGCGAGGGTGTCCCGATCTTTCGATGAGATGATAACTATCAATTTGTTGGAGACGACTTTGACGATCCGACTACAAACGTGCACGACGTTGCCCCTTAGCAATCACTAAACCAATCTTCTGAGGTTACTGGCAATGCCGGAAGCACGGTCAGCCTGACCACAAAGGCCTATTCCTGCAAGCAATCGAAGAACGAGCAAGAATATGATAAATCAATCTGAATATTGAAAATATATATGAAGTATTGATAATGGTGGGGATCTGTAAGCGGTCTTGGTCTGGTCGTTGGACACAAACGAAGTACACGACGTTGCAATGGCTAACTTTTAAGTAAACAAATCTCAAGGAAAAAGCTACAGATGGATCTACTTATATAGGAGCAAGGGGTGGCGGCCAAGGAGGTGGGAGGACGTCCCAAGGTAGCTTAAAACTAACCCTAGGTCGTACAAGGCGTATGGGCCCAAGTGGAGGTGATGCAACACCTTTGGGCTTGTAGTTTGACTCGGATTCTGGTGCAACGTCAGATTGTTTCGTCCATAACTCAATGCTCCGGACGAATTTGAAGGTGAACCCAATTGGGTTGGAAAGAGCACGAAATCTAGTTTCCAACAAAAAAAGAATCACCCAATTCGGAGTTCGTATGAAAAAGTTGCTGGCGTTTTGAGTCAGGTATGTCTGTGCAGTCTGAATCTGAATCCAGAACGTGAGAGACTTGGACTCTATCTTCTCTTGGCCCAAAAGTGACGTGAGAGGACTTTTTGAACAGAACCTAAACTTCTCCTTTTCCCTTATCTTCATATGTGTATTGTACAAATTTCACATACACCTGCAATTAGACAAAACACAAAAGTGTGTGAAGTATTTTTGGTCTGGATAACATAAATAGATTATTGAATAGTTTGCATTAGAAATCACCTAACAAATATGCATGTATGCAATAGTTTTGGTCGTATCCAAGGTTGTCATGTCCTCATCAATTATATGCTCTTGTTCGGACCTTAGAAACATGGCAACATTATTTATGGCCCAAGGAATTTGTTATACATTCTGATCATGAATCTTTGAAACACGTTAAAAGTGAAGCAAAACTAAACCGTAGACATGCTAAATGGGTTGAATTCATTGAGACTTTTCCTTATGTCATTACACACAAGAAGGGTAAAGAAAATGTTATTGCTGATGCATTGTCTCGTCGTTATACTATGCTTTCACAACTTGACTTTAAAATATTTGGTTTGGAGACCATCAAAGATCAATATGTGCATGATGCTGAATTTAAAGATGTATTGCAGAATTTTAAGGAAGGGAGAACTTGGAACAAGTTCGTTCTTAACGATGGATTTGTGTTTCGTGCTAACAAGCTATGCATTCCAGCTAGCTCTGTTCGTCTTTTGTTGTTGTAGGAGGCGCATGGAGGAGGATTAATGGGACACTTTTGCGTCAAGAAGACGGAGGATATACTTGCTACACATTTCTTTTGGCCAAAGATGAGACGGGATGTTGAGCGTTTTGTTGCTCGCTGCACTACATGTCAAAAAGCTAAGTCATGACTCAATCCTCAAGGTTTATATATGCCTTTGCCTGTACCTAGTGTTCCTTGGGAGGTTATATCTATGGACTTTGTTTTAGGTTTACCTCGAACAAAGAAGGGGAGGGATAGCATATTTGTTGTCGTGGATAGGTTCTCGAAAATGACACACTTTATACCATGTCATAAAAGCGATGATGCTGTTAATGTTACTGATTTGTTCTTTCGTGAAATTATTCGTTTGCATGGTGTGCAAAATACTATTGTTTCAGATCGTGATACTAAATTTCTTAGCCACTTTTGGAGATGTTTATGGGCTAAGTTGGGGACTAAACTATTTTTTAGTACTACTTGTCACCCCCAAACTGATGGACAAACTGAAGTAGTCAATAGAACATTGTCTACTATGCTTAGGGCTGTTTTGAAGAATAACAAGAAAAATGTGGGAAGAATGCTTGTCTCATATTGAATTTGCTTATAATCGTTCATTGCATTATACAACTAAGATGTGCCCTTTTGAAATTGTGTATGGTTTCCTACCTCGTGCACCTATTGATTTATTGCCTCTTCCACCTTCGGAGAAGGTTAATTTTGATGCTAAAGAACGTGCTGAATTGATTTTAAAAATGCATGAGTTAACTAAGGAAAACATTGAGCGTATGAATGCTAAATATAAACTTGCTGGAGATAAGGGTAGAAAACATGTTGTGTTTTCACTGGGAGATCTTGTTTGGTTACATTTGCGTAAGGATAGATTTCCTAATTTGCGCAAATCAAAGCTAATGCCACGTGCTGATGGTCCTTTTAAGGTGTTAGAGAAAATAAATGATAATGCATATAAACTTGAGCTGCCTGCAGATTTTGGGGTTAGTCCCACTTTTAACATTGCAGATTTGAAGCCTCATTTGGGTGAGGACGATGAACTTTCGTCGAGGACGACTTCATTTCAAGAAGGGGAGGATGATGACGACATCAATACCATTGTTACACCCACAGCCCCTACTGCTATACATACTGGACCAATTACTAGAGCTCGCGCACGCCGATTGAATTATCAGGTTCTTTCGTTTCATGGTAATGATTCTAATGTTCATGAGAATATGATGCTGCCTAAATTGGATACATTTGTTTTGCTTACAAATGAAGGTCCTAGCTTGGACAAGAAAGATGAACCTTGGAGCAAGTTCAAGCATGGAGATGATGGCATGCGCAAGGACAACAAGAACGGAGTTACAAGTGATGATTCCAGAACTCTGAAGCCACCATAATGAGTGCATGAAGCATGCGATGAAATATACAAGATGCCACGTCATAAATTTCGTCCAGAGGCTATTCTAGGTGCTGCGTCACCTTATTATTGGGCCAGGCCCATGTATTTTTGAAGTACTTAAGTATAGGCTATTTTTAGAGTCCGTATGTGTGGGGAAACAAGATATAGGGTTGGTTTCGGACCCCTCCACCAAGGGCCACAAAATTCCCCCTCTCTCCTCCATATATAAAGCCCTTAGGGCATCGTTTAGACTTTGGGTTTTGTTTAGATTAAAAGTTCGCCATAGCTGCAAGTTCGCGTACTTCATTTGTGTCCAACGACCAGACCAAGACGTCACAGAACCCCACCTTGATCAATAAAGCTTTCATCTTATATTTGCAGTATCCAGATTGTAATCTCAGTTTCTTTCTTGTTCTTCGTTTGCTCGCCGGAAACAGACCCTCGTGGTCAGGTTGCTCGTGCTCCGGCGTGGTCAATAACCCCTCAGAAGTTGGTTTAGCGATTGCTAAGGCACGACGTCTCGCATGTTCGTAGTCGGATCGTCAATGTCGACTCCCACAGAAACGATAGCCACCATCTCATCGAAACATCGGGACACCTTTGCCCCTATCAATGGAAATCCTCCACGACAAGAACAACATGAGGTTGACAATCCTCCGCGTCAAGTGCACCACGAGTTGAACAATTATCGACAACATGGGCGTCATCATCCCTGACCCCAATACAATGAAGAGCAACGCTATGGCAAGCTCAAGTTCACCATGCCCAAGTTAAACGAAAGCAACGATCCCGAATAATATCTTTCATGGGCATTGAAAGCTGACAAGATCTTCCGTTTGCACAATTATGAAGAAGAGAAGAAGATCGTGATGGCATCCCTTGAGTTCCAAGACTATGTCCTTATTTGGTGGGAACAAGTCATTGAGCGCTGAGAGGCAAGGGGTGATCCACCCATCACTACTTGGGCGCAAATGAAGGATGTCATGAGAGCACGCTTCGTTCCTACCTACTACAACCGCGACCTCTTCAAGAAACTCCAACAACTCAAACAAGGAACCAAGAGCGTTGAAGAATATTACAAGGAGATGGAGATTGCAATGATAAGAGCCAATGTCACAGAAGATGATGAGAAACAATGGCACGCTTCTTGAATGGCCTCAACCATCCCATCAAGAAGATCGTCGACTTCCAACCATACTCAAATCTCATCGAGCTTGTGCACCAAGCAACCAAAGCGGAACGCCAAGTGCAAGATGATTTCAAGTATGCCATGTTCTCGTCCAAGACCTACGGCTCCTCTTATCAAGCTCCCACGACTTCGGCAACTCCTACCTCAACTAGAGCATCACCAAGTACCGGTGACAAGTCAAGTTACAAGAAGATTTTGACAAGTGCAAGTTGTCCTCCTAGTACAAGCAACTTCAAGCCGAAAGCTTCATCAACATCTACTCCAACCGATGAGACCATCAAGACAAGTTCCGTCAAATGTTTCACATGCGGAGGACGAGGCCACAAGTCCTTCGAGTGCACAAACAAGCGCACCATGATCCTCAACGACGACGGAACCTACGACTCCATGAGTGAAGGAGAAATGGAAGCCCTTGAGCAAGTGACCATGCACCGACAAGTGAACAACGAAGACGAAGATGATCAAGTCTTTTGTGATGAAGATTCAAGTCCTCCTCTTGTTGTCTCCAAGGTCTTAACTCTTCAACATCAACAAGACGAAGATCAAAGATGCCATATCTTCCAAACAAAGGCCGGCATCAACGGACGGTCCGTCAAGGTCATCATCGATGGAGGTAGTTGCCACAACTTAGAAAGTGAAGACCTATGCTCCAAACTCCAATTGGTCAAGACGAAGCACCCTCACCCCTACAAGGTTCAATGGCTAAGTGACACCGGCACCATACAAGTCGAGCATCGAGTACAAGTCTCTTTCAAGATCGGCGCCTATGAAGACACTTTGGAGTGTGATGTCCTTCCGATGACCGTTTGCCACCTTCTTCTTGGGCGGCTGATGTAGGGTAGAGACCCTAATCGCCCGATCTTTCATGAAAGGAGCGGATCCCGGGAAAAACACGAAGAACACAAGGATGAACGGACGGGAAACACAAGAGTAAATCACTAAACCGACACGAATAAGTCACACATGGGCTAGATCCTCGAGTACATAGAACGATACACGAATCCACGGACAACTACGGACGATACAAAGTAACCGGTTCTTCTCCGTGAGGAGGTCTTGAATCCACAAGGGGATCTTCCCTTAGAAAGGGGCCTTGAATCCAAAGGGATCTTCTGCGAAGAGGCCGCGGTCTCTCACGAGGAGTAGATCCGATGAGGAAGAGCGAAGCTCTATCTCTGAGTATGAGCTAAACCAATGCTAACCATAGCTAGGATGAATGGGGGGTCTATTTATAGTCTGAGTGCAAATGGGGGCGAAGTGAAGGGGTACATGTGCCTCAGGCCCGAACTCTATGCGCAGACAGGTATCGGATGTCCGCTGGGGACCAGTCGTCCGGTGTCTCAGGAGCTGCCGGACGTCCGGTGTCCTCCGGTCGTCCGCTGGTTCCGCTCTGTGATGGGGGTGCCGGACATCCGGAGGCTCCGGACTTCCGCTGACTTCGGCTCGGGTGCGGTCGCGCCGGTCGTCCGGTCGGGGCCGGACGTCCGCTCATTGGCCTCGGGTGCAGGGGCACTAGTCGTCCGGTCCGGACCGGACATCCGTTGGCTGGGGCTCGGCTGACGCTTCAGGCGCCGGACGTCCGGTCCCGGCCGGTCGTCCGGTGGCTGGGACTTTTCCTGTAGCCCTTCTTCTTCTCCGGCTTCTCGTCCATCTTCCTCTTCTTCTTGTCCTTGCTCCTTAGCTTCTCCATTGTACCTGAGTATGCACAAGGTATTCATATGAGGTAGTAGCCATGCTTCATGTGCATCAAAGTGGAATTGTGAGAGGAGAGATGTCACCTCGGTTTCAAGGGCTCTTGCACGTGATCGAGTCATGGGTCCGGTAGGCACTTGATGAGACGATGGTAGGTCCATGGTGTTGGAAATATGCCCTAGAGGCAATAATAAAAGCATTATTATTATATTTCTTTGTTCATGATAATTGTCTTTATTCATGCTATAACTGTATTATCCGGAAATCGTAATACACGTGTGAATACATAGACCATAATATGTCCCTAGTAAGCCTCTAGTTGACTAGCTCGTTGATCAACAGATAGTCATGGTTTCCTGGCTATGGACATTGGATGTCATTGATAACGGGATCACATCATTAGGAGAATGATGTGATGGACAAGACCCAATCCTAAGCATAGCACAAAGATCGTATAGTTCGTTTGCTAGAGCTTTTCCAATGTCAAGTATCTTTTCCTTTGACCATGAGATCGTGTAACTCCCGGATACCGTACGAGTGCTTTGGGTGTACCAAACGTCACAACGTAACTGGGTGACTATAAAGGTGCACTTCAGGTATCTCCGAAAGTGTCTGTTGGGTTGACACGGATCGAGACTGGGATTTGTCACTCCATATGACGGAGAGGTATCACTGGGCCCACTCGGTAATGCATCATCATAATGAGCTCAAAGTGACCAAGTGTCTGGTCATGGGATCATGCATTACGGTACGAGTAAAGTGACTTGCCGGTAACGAGATTGAACAAGGTATTGGGATACAGACGATCGAATCTCGGGCAAGTAACATACCGATTGACAAAGGGAATTGCATACGGGGTTGCTTAAATCCTCGACATCGTGGTTCATCCGATGAGATCATCGTGGAGCATGTGGGAGCCAACATGGGTATCCAGATCCCGCTGTTGGTTATTGACCGGAGAGTCATCTCGGTCATGTCTGCTTGTCTCCCGAACCCGTAGGGTCTACACACTTAAGGTTCGGTGACGCTAGGGTTGTGAAGATATGTATATGCAGTAACCGGAATGTTGTTCGGAGTCCCGGATGAGATCCCGGACGTCACGAGGAGTTCCGGAATGGTCCGGAGGTAAAGAATTATATATAGGAAGTGCTGTTTCGGCCATCGGGACAAGTTTCGGGGTTATCGGTATTGTACCGGGACCACCGGAGGGGTCCCGGGGGCCCACCGGGTGGGGCCACCTGTCCCGGGGGGCCACATGGGCTGTAAGGGGTGCGCCTTGGCCTAGATGGGCCAAGGGCACCAGCCCCATAAACCCATGCGCCTAGGGTTCCACTTGAGGGAAGAGTCCCAATGGTGGAAGGCACCTCTAGGTGCCTTTGGGGGGAGGGAAACCTCCCCTTGGCTGCCGCACCTAGGAGATTGGATCTCCTAGGCTGGCGCACCACCCCCTTGGCCCTCCTATATATAATGGGGGAGAGGAGGGACTTGATACACCAGCCCCTGGCGCCTCCCTCTCTCCCGGTTACGTCTCTCTCTCGTAGTATAGGCGAAGCCCTGCTACTGTGACGCCCTGCATCCACCACCACGCCGTCGTGCTGCTGGATCTTCATCAACCTCTCCTTCCCCCTTGCTGGATCAAGAAGGAGGAGACGTCTCCCGTCTGTACGTGTGTTGAACGCGGATGCATCGTCCGTTCGGTGCTAAGATCTTCGGTGATTCGAATCACGTCGAGTTCGACTACCTCATCCCCGTTCTTTGAACGCTTCCGCTCGCGATCTACAAGGTATGTAGATGCATCTAATCACTCGTTGCTAGATGAACTCCTAGATGGATCTTGGTGAAACCGTAGAATTTTTTTTGTTTTCTGCTACGTTCCCCAATAGTGGCATCATGAGCTAGGTCTATGCGTAGTTTTCTTGCACGAGTAGAACACAATTTGTTGTGGGCGTAGATGTTGTCAACTTTCTTGCCGCTACTAGTCTTATCTTGCTTCAACGGTATTTTGGGATGAAGCGGCCCGGACCAACCTTACACGTACGCTTACGTGAGACTGGTTCGACCGACTAACATGCACAAGTTGCATAAGGTGGCTGGCGGGTGTCTGTCTCTCCTACTTTAGTTGGAGCGGATTCGATGAACAGGGTCCTTATGAAGGGTAAATAGAAGTTGACAAATCACGTTGTGGCTTTCACGTAGGTAAGAAAACCTTCTTGTTAGAGCCCTACTTCAGCCACGTAAAACCTGCAACAACAAGTAGAGGACGTCTAACTTGTTTTTGCAGCAAGTGCTTTGTGATATGATATGGCCAAAGTTGTGATGAATGATGAATGATCTATATGTGATGTATGAGATGTTCATGCTATTGTAATAGGAATCACAACTTACATGTCGATGAGTATGACGGTGACAGGATGATCACGGAGCCCCAAGATGGAGATCAAAGGAGCTATGTGATATTGGCCATATCATGTCACTATTATTATTTGATTGCATGTGATGTTTATCATGTTTTGCATCTTGTTTGCTTAGAATGACGGTAGTAAATAAGATGATCCCTCATAATAATTTCAAGAAAGTGTTCCCCCTAACTGTGCACCGTTGCTACAGTTCGTCGTTTCGAAGCACCACGTGATGATCGGGTGTGATAGATCCTTACGTTCACATACAACGGGTGTAAGACAGATTTACACACGCAATACACTTAGGTTGACTTGACGAGCCTAGCATGTGCATAGACATGGCCTCGGAACACAGAAGACCGAAAGGTCGAGCATGAGTCGTATAGAAGATACGATCAACATGAAGATGTTCACCGACGTTGACTAGTCCGTCTCACGTGATGATCGGACACGGCCTAGCCAACTCGGATCATGTTATACTTAGATGACTAGAAGAGGGATGTCTATCTAAGTGGGAGTTCATTATAATTTGATTAGATGAACTTAATTGTCATGAACTTAGTCTAAAATATTTACAATATGTCTTGTAGATCAAATGGCCAACGTAGTCCTCAACTTCAACGCGTTCCTAGAGAAAACCAAGCTGAAAGACGATGGAAGCAACTATACGGACTGGGTCCGGAACCTGAGGATCATCCTCATAGCTGCCAAGAAAGATTATGTCCTACAAGCACCGCTAGGTGATCCACCCGTCCCACAGAACCAAGACGTTATGAACGCTTGGCAGACACGTGCCGATGACTACTCCCTCGTTCAGTGCGGCATGCTTTACAGCCTAGAGCCCGGGCTCCAAAAGCGTTTTGAGAGACATGGAGCATATGAGATGTTCGAAGAGCTGAAAATGGTTTTCCAAGCTCATGCCCGGGTCGAGAGATATGAAGTCTCCGACAAATTCTTCAGCTGTAAGATGGTGGAAAATAGTTCTGTCAGTGAGCACATACTCACTATGTCTGGGTTACATAACCGCTTGACTCAGCTGGGAGTTAATCTCCTGGATGATGCGGTCATTGACAGAATCCTCCAGTCGCTTCCACCAAGCTACAAGAGCTTTGTGATGAACTTCAATATGCAGGGGATGGAAAAGACCATTCCTGAAGTATTTGCAATGCTAAAATCAGCAGAGGTAGAAGTCAAGAAGGAACATCAAGTGTTGATGGTCAATAAAACCACTAAGTTCAAGAAGGGCAAGGGTAAAAAGAACTTTGAGAAGGACGGCAAGGAAGCTGCCGTGCCCGGCAAGCAAGCTTCTGGGAAGAAGAAGTCAAAATATGGACCCAAGCCTGAGACGGAGTGCTTTTATTGCAAAGGGAAGGGTCACTGGAAGCGGAACTGCCCCAAATACTTAGCGGACAAGAAGGCCGGCAAAACAAAAGGTATATGTGATATACATGTAATTGATGTGTACCTTACCAGTACTCGTGGTAACTCCTGGGTATTTGATACCGGTGCCGTTGCTCATATTTGTAACTCACAGCAGGAGCTGCAGAATAAACAGAGACTGGCGAAGGACGAGGTGACGATGCGCATCGGGAATGGTTCCAAGGTCGATGTGATCGCCGTCGGCACGCTACCTCTAAATTTACCTACGGGATTAGTTATAAACCTCAATAATTGTTATTTAGTGCCAAGTTTGAGCATGAACATTGTATCAGGATCTCGTTTAATGCGAGATGGCTACTCATTTAAATCTGAGAATAATGGTTGTTCTATTTATATGAGAGATATGTTTTATGGTCATGCTCCGATGGTCAATGGTTTATTCTTAATGAATCTCGAACGTAATATTACACATATTCATAGTGTGAATACCAAAAGATGTAAAGTTGATAACGATAGTCCCACATACTTGTGGCACTGCCGCCATGGTCACATAGGTGTCAAACGCATGAAGAAGCTCCATGCAGATGGACTTTTAGAGTCTCTTGATTATGAATCATTTGACACGTGCGAATCATGCCTCATGGGTAAAATGACCAAGACTCCGTTCTCAGGAACAATGGAGCGAGCAACCAACTTATTGGAAATCATACATACTGATGTGTGCGGTCCAATGAGTGTTGAGGCTCGCGGTGGCTATCGTTATGTTCTCATCCTCACTGATGACTTAAGTAGATATGGGTATGTCTAATGAAACACAAGTCTAAAACCTTTGAAAAGTTCAAGGATTTCAGAGTGAAGTTGAGAATCAACGTGACAGGAAAATCAAGTTTCTACGATCAGATCGTGGAGGAGAATACTTGAGTCACGAATTTGGCACACACTTAAGAAAATGTGGAATAGTTTCACAACTCACGCCGCCTGGAACACCTCAGCGTAATGGTGTGTCCGAACGTTGTAATCGCACTCTATTAGATATGGTGCGATCTATGATGTCTCTTGCCGATTTACCACTATCTTTTTGGGGCTATGCTTTAGAGACTGCCGCATTCACTTTAAATAGGGCACCGTCGAAATCCGTTGAGACGACACCGTTTGAATTATGGTTTGGGAAGAAACCTAAGCTGTCGTTTCTAAAAGTTTGGGGATGCGATGCTTATGTCAGGAAACTTCAACCTGAAAAGATCGAACCCAAATCGGAAAAATGCGTCTTCATAGGATACCCTAAAGAAACCATTGGGTATATCTTCTACCTCAGATCCGAAGGCAAGATCTTTGTTGCCAAGAATGGATCCTTTCTAGAGAAAGAGTTTCTCTCGAAAGAAGTAAGTGGGAGGAAAGTAGAACTTGATGAAGTATTACCTCTTGAACCGGAAAATGGCGCAACTCAAGAAAATGTTCCTGAGGCGCCTGCACCGACTAGAGAGGAAGTTATTGATGATGATCAAGATACTTCTGATCAAGCTCCTACTGAAATTCGAAGGTCCACAAGGACACGTTCCGCACCAGAGTGGTACGGCAACCCTGTCTTGGAAATCATGTTGTTAGACAACAGTGAACCTTCGTACTATGAAGAAGCGATGGCGGGCCCAGATTCCGACAAATGGCTAGAAGCCATGAAATCCGAGATAGGATCCATGTATGAAAACGAAGTATGGACTTTGACTGACTTGCCCGTTGAACGGCGAGCCATAGAAAATAAATGGATCTTTAAGAAGAAGACAGACGTGGATGGTAATGTGACCATCTATAAAGCTCGGCTTGTCGCTAAGGGTTATCGACAAGTTCAAGGAATTGACTACGATGAGACTTTCTCACCGGTAGCGAAGCTAAAGTCCGTCCGAATCATGTTAGCAATTGCCGCATTCTACGATTATGAGATATGGCAAATGGACGTCAAAACGGCATTCCTTAATGGTTTCCTTAAGGAAGAGTTGTATATGATGCAGCCGAAAGGTTTTGTCGATCCTAAGAATGCTGACAAGGTGTGCAAGCTCCAACGCTCGATTTATGGGCTGGTGCAAGCATCTCGGAGTTGGAACATTCGCTTTGATGAGATGATCAAAGCGTTTGGGTTTACGCAGACTTATGGAGAAGCCTGCGTTTACAAGAAAGTGAGTGGGAGCTCTGTAGCATTTCTCATACTATATGTAGATGACATACTTTTGATGGGAAGTGATATAGAACTCTTGGACAGCATCAAGGCCTACTTGAATAAAAGTTTTTCAATGAAGGACCTTGGAGAAGCTGCTTATATATTAGGCATCAAGGTCTATAGAGATAGATCAAGACGCCTCATAGGTCTTTCACAAAGCACATACCTTGATAAGATTTTGAAGAAGTTCAAAATGGATCAGTCCAAGAAAGGGTTCTTGCCTGTTTTGCAAGGTGTGAGATTGAGCTCGGCTTAATGCCCGACCATGGCAAAAGATAAAGAATAGATGAGTGTCATCCCCTATGCTTCAGCCATAGGATCTATTATGTATGCCATGCTGTGTACCAGACCTGATGTAAACCTTGCCGTAAGTTTGGTAGGAAGGTACCAAAGTAATCCCGGCAAGGAACACTGGACAGCGGTCAAGAATATCCTGAAGTACCTGAAAAGGACAAAGGACATGTTTCTCGTTTATGGAGGTGACGAAGAGCTCGTCGTAAAGGGTTACGTCGACGCTAGCTTCGACACAGATCTGGATGACTCTAAGTCACAAACCGGATACGTGTATATGTTGAATGGAGGAGCAGTGAGCTGGTGCAGCTGCAAGCAGAGCGTTGTGGCGGGATCTACATGTGAAGCGGAGTACATGGCAGCCTCGGAGGCAGCACATGAAGCAATATGGGTGAAGGAGTTCATCACCGACCTAGGAATCATACCCAATGCGTCGGGGCCAATAAACTCTTTTGTGACAACACTGGAGCTATTGCACTTGCCAAGGAGCCCAGGTTTCACAAGAAGACAAGGCACATCAAGTGTCGCTTCAACTCCATTCGTGAAAATGTTCAAAATGGAGACATAGAGATTTGTAAAGTACATATGGACCTGAATGTAGTAGATCCATTGACTAAACCTCTCCCTAGGGCACAACATGATCAACACCAGAATTCCATGGGTGTTCGATTCATCACATTGTAACTAGATTATTGACTCTAGTGCAAGTGGGAGACTGTTGGAAATATGCCCTAGAGGCAATAATAAAAGCATTATTATTATATTTCTTTGTTCATGATAATTGTCTTTATTCATGCTATAACTGTATTATCCGGAAATCGTAATACACGTGTGAATACATAGACCATAATATGTCCCTAGTAAGCCTCTAGTTGACTAGCTCGTTGATCAACAGATAGTCATGGTTTCCTGGCTATGGACATTGGATGTCATTGATAACGGGATCACATCATTAGGAGAATGATGTGATGGACAAGACCCAATCCTAAGCATAGCACAAAGATCGTGTAGTTCGTTTGCTAGAGCTTTTCCAATGTCAAGTATCTTTTCCTTTGACCATGAGATCGTGTAACTCCCGGATACCGTAGAAGTGCTTTGGGTGTACCAAACGTCACAACGTAACTGGGTGACTATAAAGGTGCACTACAGGTATCTCCGAAAGTGTCTGTTGGGTTGACACGGATCGAGACTGGGATTTGTCACTCCATATGACGGAGAGGTATCACTGGGCCCACTCGGTAATGCATCATCATAATGAGCTCAAAGTGACCAAGTGTCTGGTCACGGGATCATGCATTACGGTACGAGTAAAGTGACTTGCCGGTAACGAGATTGAACAAGGTATTGGGATACAGACGATCGAATCTCGGGCAAGTAACATACCGATTGACAAAGGGAATTGCATACGGGGTTGCTTAAATCCTCGACATCGTGGTTCATCCGATGAGATCATCGTGGAGCATGTGGGAGCCAACATGGGTATCCAGATCCCGCTGTTGGTTATTGACCGGAGAGTCATCTCGGTCATGTCTGCTTGTCTCCCGAACCCGTAGGGTCTACCCACTTAAGGTTCGGTGATGCTAGGGTTGTGAAGATATGTATATGCAGTAACCCGAATGTTGTTCGGAGTCCCGGATGAGATCCCGGACGTCACGAGGAGTTCCGGAATGGTCCGGAGGTAAAGAATTATATATAGGAAGTGCTGTTTCGGCCATCGGGACAAGTTTCGGGGTTATCGGTATTGTACCGGGACCACCGGAGGGGTCCCGGGGGCCCACCGGGTGGGGCCACCTGTCCCGGGGGGCCACATGGGCTGTAAGGGGTGCGCCTTGGCCTAGATGGACCAAGGGCACCAGCCCCATAAGCCCATGCGCCTAGGGTTCCACTTGAGGGAAGAGTCCCAATGGTGGAAGGCACCTCTAGGTGCCTTTGGGGGGAGGGAAACCTCCCCTTGGCTGCCGCACCTAGGAGATTGGACCTCCTAGGCTGGCGCACCACCCCCTTGTCCCTCCTATATATAGTGGGGGAGAGGAGGGACTTGATACACCAGCCCCTGGCGCCTCCCTCTCTCCCCGTTACGTCTCTCTCTCTCGTAGTATAGGCGAAGCCCTGCTACTGTGACGCCCTGCATCCACCACCACGCCGTCGTGCTGCTGGATCTTCATCAACCTCTCCTTCCCCCTTGCTGGATCAAGAAGGAGGAGACGTCTCCCGTCTGTACGTGTGTTGAACGCGGAGGCATCGTCCGTTCGGTGCTAAGATCTTCGGTGATTCGAATCACGTCGAGTTCGACTACCTCATCCCCGTTCTTTGAACGCTTCCGCTCGCGATCTACAAGGTATGTAGATGCATCTAATCACTCGTTGCTAGATGAACTCCTAGATGGATCTTGGTGAAACCGTAGAAATTTTTTTGTTTTCTGCTACGTTCCCCAACACATGGGGATGACCTTGGGATGCTCCACATCATCGGAAATGGCAATTTGACCGAGGTGTCATTCACAATGGGCGTACCAATCACTATAGCTTCAAAATGAAAGGGAGAGAGTTTGTACTACGTCCCATGTCTCCAAGCCAAGTGCTCGCCGACAAGCAAAACACCCATCGTGCAGAGAATAGTGAGAGAGTGAGCCACCAAAAAGAGAGTGAGCGCCACAAGCCCAAATTGAGTGCCTCCACGATGTGCGACAAGAAAAACTTAGTCCTATTTGCCACCAAACGTGAGATGAGAGAAGTGTGTGAGAACCCATCAAGTGTCCTACACTATGTCCTATTGTGCAAGGATGAGGCACCAAAAACTAACACCTCTCAGAATCTACCTTTGGTGTTATCTTCTCTATTGCAGGAATTTCAAGATGTTTTCCCCAATGAGCTACCTCCGGGACTACCTCCACTACGAGGCATTGAGCACCGCATCGACCTCATCCCCGGAGCACCGCTTCCGAACAAAGCTCCCTACCGCGTCAACCCCGAAGAAACCAAAGGAATTCAAAGGGAAATATTACGTCTTCATGGAATGCCAAGGACAATTGTCTCGGACTACGACGTCAAGTTCTTGAGTTACTTTTGGAAGACCTTATGCGCCAAGCTCGGAATCAAGTTACTCTTCTCCATGGTGTACCACCCTCAAACCGACGGCCAAACGGAGGTGACGAACCGTACACTCTCCACTCTACTATGAGTCTTGATCAAGAAGCACATCAAGGAGTGGGAGGAGTGTCTACCAATAGCCGAGTTCGCCTACAACCATGCAAGACATTCAACTACTAGCAAGTCCCCTTTCGAGGTCATCTATGGATTCAACCCATTGTCCCCATTGGACATTCTTCCTCTACCACTACAAGAGCGCATCAACATGGACGCGAGCGACCAAGTGAACCACCTCAAGAAGATGCATGAAGATACATGGCACACCATAGAGCGCCAAGTACAACGACTCGCGACCAAGCGCAATGCCAACAAGTCCCCAATGGTGTTCCAACCGGGTGACCTAGTTTGGGTACATCTCCGCAAGGATCGTTTCCCAAGGAGCGCAAGTCCAAGCTACTTCCAAGAGTCGATGGCCCATTCAAGGTACCCGCACGCTACAACGACAACACCTACAAGGTCGACATACCACGAGACAAATGCAATGTGAGCGACACATTCAACGTCAAAGACTTGGCCAAATACCATGGTGATGAAGATCACGATCCGTGGACGGATCTCTCCCAAGGGGGGGGGGAGATGATGCGGAGCATCCTTCCATCATCCCAATGGACTCTATACCGACACATCAAGCCCCCCGTGGACCTATGACTAGAGCGAGAACACGTGCTTTGGAAACCGAGGTGAACTCCTTCCTACTTAGCTTGCATATGGATACGAATGGAACATTGTTGCTACCTCACCAAGATATGCTATGTCTCACTAGGTACGAAGAGGAACACCACCAAGAGGCTCAGGAGCACCCCCGAGGAGAAGAGGAACCACCCCAAGGCCACGCAGACCAAGATGGAGTGCAACACCAGCAAAACTAGAAGTCCTAGGTGACCCCGTGCGCACGGGCCCCCAAGACCCCGTGCCCATGGGCTATCCAGGAAGTTGGCGCTGGAGCACCCCGTGCGCACGGGCCTGTACCGTGCCCATGGGACCCCCGTGCACACGTGCCCAACTTACCCCATGCGCACGGGCCTCCCAGGATGGACGGCTAAGATCCCCAAACCGAGCCCCTCTTCATCTCTCTCGACCCCAAGACTATATAAACCGTACCTAGGGCTATGTTTAGGGTTAGCAAAGTATGAGCAAAGTATGAGATGAGGTATTTGTGAGATTTGCTCCTTCTACCTTCCCATTTGTGGTATCAAGGCCCCTCTTGGGAAGAATCCTAGTGGATTTCAAGACCTCCTCTAGGAGAAGACTATCTTCAAGACCTCATCTCCTAGGAGTGGGAAGAACTTTGCCATTGTATCTTTCCTTTGATTGTGTTTGTGACTTGTGGATCTTATGTTGCTATCCTAGTGGATGTGTAATTGGGGAATTGTTTGAGTGTTTTCCTCTTTGTGTTCTTGAGAGTTAGCCCTTTTCCCCCTCCAAGTGTGAAAATATTCCCCTCTAGGATTTCATCCTATATCACTTCCTCTCTTCCCTCATTTATTAGATGACACATCATCAAAAATCCTATTTGGCAAAGTTTACCAACAACTATCTTACAACCATTAGGGATTCCCTAAGAGAACTCTCAAGTTAACTATGCTCAGGCTGGAGCAGCCATCAGATGGGTGACTGTATGGGAAGTTGTTGTGATGTTAAATTAACTAATGAGATCGGTCATAGAGGTCAAATTAAATGACCTCTATGATCCATCCCATCAGTTAAATTAACCTCGAGGTCCTTGTTTTTTTAACACATGTTAAAGAAGGTCTACCACATCACTTTTTGACAATGTGCGGTACATGGCATACAGATCCATCTGACCTGTTTGTGATGGAATAAGCCGTGTGTGTTGTGGGAAAATGCTTGCTAGTATACAGCCGTTTGCAATTGATGAATTCATTACCGACGGGTTCCCTAGTGTGGTCCGTGTTCATCTGATCATCATCTACTTCTTGTGCTAGCTCGATGTTCCTTATATGTTAAATTTCCATTAATTGATGGCGTTTTATGAACACGCCACCGTTTCCCGCCATTTCCTCACCTGTTCCCCGCCACCAAGTGATATTGCGCATAAACCTAGGTGGCGCGCGACGCACGGAAGCAACAAGTGCAGCCTGTAGCACATCCACCTTTCCCAAGCATGCCAGCCCACCAAAGCGCCGCCTCGGCCATCAACCTCATTGACGAGGAAAATGAGCAGGCGCCATGACCTGTCGAGGCGGAGGCGCTCCTCGGCAACGCGATGGATGACGCCATGATGCGCATCATCGCCAGGGTTGAGCAGACCCTTGGCGCATGGCACTTTAGCACCGCGGATCAAGATAGGCATGTCTGCGGCCCACTCGATGCCAACGCGCTGGTCAGTAGGCTCGACCGCCTCCTTGGCCCAAGTGTCCACCTGGGCGCAGTAGAGGAGCATGGCCGTCGTATCCTCGAGCTTGTGATCTCCGATGAAATAGCCAACTTGGAGCTCGAGATTGCGCTCCAGATGTACAACGAGCGTGTCGACCGCCTGGACGAACGCCTGCATGGGTTCAGGCAAAGCCAAGATCTAGCATAGGCAAGGGCTGCTAGTCATGGTCTCATGGACGCGTTTTATTTTGTTGAGTCGTTTCGATGTGGATAGCTATGTATTCACAACAATCATAGTATTGCTTTGTTTATTGCTCTGTTTCAATGTGTGTACTCTGTTTTCTGTTCTTATATGTTCTGTTTCAATGTGTGTACTCTGTTTTCTGTTCTTATATGTTCTGTTTCAATGTGTGTATATACACTTTCCATTCTATATATGTGGATGATAACAACTAGACTCAAATTAGTATACAAAAAACAGATAGAAAATGGAATTCATAATATATATATATATTAATTGTTCATTAGTTCATCATAGAATATATATAATATCATCACATATACGTGATGATACTTAACTACTACGTACAATGCATAAAATTGAAAATGAACAATACTAAAACTAATAATCCCTCCTGGGGCCAGTATTCCGGCAGCCCCTCGCCAGCAGCTCCCTGGTGCGCGGCATCTTCCCAGTGCAGAGGTAGTACTCCGCCTCCTCCGCCTCGCAGCGCTTGACATACCGATCTGCCTCTTGCTGGAGGACGAGCGCTAATGATCTTGCCATTTCATTGGGCGCCCATCGGAGCTCCTCGTCGGTGGCACGCTAGAGCTTATCAACCCACCTCCATGCAGCGATGAGGCACCCAGCGCCTTTGACCTTCCTCGCTAAGTACCCGTCTGTGTACACCTCCTCCGCACGATGACGCGGCTGCCCCCAAAGCTCAGCCGCTCCTTTTTCCAGGCGGCATCACGTGCTGCACATGCCGCCTGGTACCTGGCTTCCTCCTCCTCCATCTCCTTCTTGAACGCCACTTGCCTGGCTTTCTCAGCCAGCGGCAGCGACTTTCATAGACAAAGATTATACTAGCCCCAAAACCAATCCAAAGTTGGGGGGTCCGGCGCAACCTCGTCTGGCGGCGCATAGGGGTCCTCATCGCTGCTATTCGAGTGAGCATCCTCGGGGGGCGGCGACTCCTCATCGGCGTGTGGGTAGACCGGCGACGCCATGGCAGAGATTTGAGAGAGAGAGAGATAGAGAGAGTGAGAGTGATAGAGAGAGACAGCGAGGGGAGGATGTAGATTCGAATGCAAGCGGGACGACGTGAGCAAGGTAGTATTTATTGGCGGACGGAATCTAGATCGACGGGAATAGTACACACGCTAGTCGCCGGTATTTACGAGTACTGTAGTTTGAATTACACATGATTCCCGTAGCAAATTCCGTGTGTGATCTTAATACCTGACGGTTTCCAATACATAACCATGTTGATTAATGACCCCCGCCACTCACCTACCAAACTTCGAGCCACAAAATAGAACGCCAATCGTGTGGGGGCCGGTTGTCTTGCCAGATCTTTACATTATTTTTTGAACACCAGATATTTTACATCGTCTGATGATTTTCACACACAACTACACAAAAATATGATTTTTCAAACCGTTATGGTTAGCCATTGCATGTAGATGTAGTTCAAATTTGAATTATGGTCATTAAGGCTAGAAAATCACTTAAATGTCTTTAAAAGGTCAATTAACCCCTAGAATTTTCCAATTTTTCACATGACAGTTGTAGTAGTGCACGTTAAACGTAGAAATTTGTTTAAGGCCGTAAGAGGAAACTATCTCCCGTTCGTCATAAAACATGCATTGTTCCATGAGGAGGTCTTGATGGGGCCGCCCAAGAGGGGGTCTTGATGTTGTTCTCCACAAGGAGGTCTTGAATCCGCTTGGGGGATCTTCTCCGATGGAGGCTCGAATCTCGGAGGAGAAGGTAACCAAGTGGATGAGCAAAGCTCTCTCACAAATATGAGCTAAACATTTTCTAACCCTAGAAAGGAGGTGGGAGAGGTCTATGTATAGGCTAAGTGCAAATGGGGGCAAAAGTAGGGGTACATGGGCCTCGGGCCTGAATCTGGACGCAGCCAGGTACCGGACGTCCGCTGGTGACCGTTCGTCCGGTGTCTCAGGAGCGGCCGGTCGTCCGGTGTCCTCCGGACGTCCGCTGGTTCTGCTCTGTGATGGGGGTGCCGGACATCCGGAAACGTCGGACTTCCGCTGATGTTGCTTCGGATGCCGTTGCGCCGGTCGTCCGGTCCGGACCAGACGTCCACTCGTTTGCTTCGGGTGCAGGGGCACCGGTCGTCCGGTCTGGACCGGACGTCCGCTCGCTGGGGCTCGGCTGATGCTTCAGGCGCCGGACGTCCGGTCTCGGCCGGTCGTCCGGTGGATGGGACTTTTCCTTCAGCCCTCCTTCTTCTCCTTCTTCTCGTCCATCTTCCTCTTCTTCTTGTCCTTGCTCCTTAGCTTCTCCATGGTACCTAAGTATGCACAAAGTATCCATATGAGATACTATCCATGCTTCATGTGCATCGAAGTGGAATTGTGAGAGGAGAGATGTCACCTCGCTTTCAAGAACTCTTGCACGTGATCGAGTCATGGGTCCACTAGGCACTTTAGGAGACGATGGTAGGTCCATGAGGATGACCTTGAGATGCTCTGCATCAGTTTCTTGCTTGTTCTTCATTTGCCTGTAGGAAACAGACCTTCATGGTCAGGTTGATCGTGCTCCGGCGTGGTCAATAACCTCCCGGAGTTGGTTTAGCGATTGCTAAGGCGCGACGTCCTCGCATGTTTGTAGTCAGATCGTCAAAGTCGACTTCCTCCAAAACGATAACCACCATCTCATCGAAAGACGGGACACCTTTGCCTCTATCATCTTCTTTCTTTATCATATTAATTCATTCGTTGTTTCAGTCCTACCGGTGGCTCGTTGAAGACCTTCCCAAGCTTGCACCATATCTAGCTTAATCCTTTCTACGAGATTAAGTAGTATGCCAAATCTGTTGCTTGTCATCAATTTAATTGATGAAGGATAATCATAATGTAATTCTTATTCTTGTTTCATCCAAGTGATTAATTCCTTATTCCGGAGGTTCATCAAATTCTTGGTTTCTAGTGTTTCATCTTTTATTTTCCCGGAGTTCCAAGCTCTCATCATCACGAAGATCCAGCTAATCATTGCAAGGCTTCAACCTTATTCTTTTCATCCTTCATTTCGTTTGATCATTCTTTTATTACCGGAGTTCTTCATTGAGGCTCTACATGATGGTTCAACAAGGATTTAATTCCTTCTCGAAGTGTTCTTCAAGATTCTTTTTAGAGGAGTTCAATCATTCTTCATCTTGCATTCCGAAGTGCAATTCTTTCTACCTTACCTTTTGAGGTGGTGTTATGTCATTCTTGATAATTTCCCTTCGTGTTTCATGTTTCACAAGTTATCAAGAATTGGGTATTTTAAATCCATCAATCTCTTCGTTGGAGTTATCTTGGGTTATATTTCACCTAAAGCCTTCCGTAAGGAATGTTGCTTATTGTGGTGTCTATCAATGATCCAAGTTTTTCTCCTATCCTCTCGGCGAAAGGAGTAGTCATCTCCTTGTTCATATCAATCCAATCTGTCGTTTTCGTTCGTGGCAGAATTTCACCTCAAGATTTCAAGATGTTTTCCATAACCCCACTACAAGTTATTCGTTTCGTTGCTGGTTTTCCAACAACTGCGTTATAACCTTCTTGGAAGGGTACTCTCCAAGCTCATTTGTGGCAAAAGTTGGCATTTTCTTCTCCATTCTTTCATTCCAATGATCTATCTTCTATTCTCTCTTTCGGAGGCATTGTGATGTTGCTCTCTTCACTCATCGTCTCGAAATTTGAGGTTCGTGTTCTTTTCGTGCTTATCCATTTATCCTGAGTGTTGTGTCCTCTGCTCAAGTTCTTTTCACCATATCAAGTCTTGCATCTCTTTTCAACCGGAGTGCCGTCCGAATTTGTTCTTCCTCGTTCCTCTTTTCTAACGGAGTGTTTTAAACTTTTTTCATCTTTGTTGTATTTTTTTCTTGAAGATGGTTTAACCTTTCAAGGTTCTATGGTTTCACTTGTTTGTCAAAGAAGCAACTTAGTTTTACCTCTTATCTTCCTCTTTCTTTTTTTCCTCCGGTGCCATCCTAGATCCCGGGACGAGATCCTCTTGTAGTGGTGGAGTGTTGTAACACCCCGGATGTAACTTTCCATATTCGTAACTCTGACTCTTGCCTTTTCCGGAGATGCGATATGTTTTTCCCTCCGTGGTTGGGTTTTGTTCTCATTTTGCATTTTGTTCATGTCATGCATTTCATACCATGTCATCATGTGCATCGCATTTGCATATGTGTTTGTCTCATGCGTCCGAGCTTTTTCCCCATTGTCCGTTTTGCAATCTGACACTCCTACATCCTCCGGCGCCCCCTTTTGTCTCTTTTCGTGAGCGGGTGTTAAACTTTCTCGGAATGGACCGAGATTTGCCAAGCGGCCTTGGTACACCACCAGTAGACCGCCTGTCAAGTTTTGTGCCATTTGGAGTCCGTTTGATACTCCAAGGGTTAACCGGGTAACCATGAAGGTCTCGTGTGTGTTGCAGCCCAACACCCCTCCAAAATGGCCCAATAACCCATCCAAACCTCTCCCATGTCCTCCGTCGTCGGATCACGATCGCGTGGCCGAAAACTACACCTCATTTTGTGATGTAGGGTAGAGACCCTAATCGCCCGATCTTTCACGAAAGGAGCGGATCCCGCGAAAATCACGAAGAACATGGGGAAGAACGGAGAGAAATCACAATGAGAAACACGAGAGGAAACACTAAACCAACACGAATAATTCACACATGGGCTAGATCCTCGAGTACATAAGGAAAGATACACGATCCACAGACAACTAAGGACGATACAAGGGTAGCCGGTCTTATCCGTGAGGAGGTCTTGAGTTCTTCCCTAAAAAGGGGTCTTGAATCCGCTTGGGGGATCTTCTCCGGTGGAGGCTCGAATCTCCGTAGAGAAGATTACCAAGTGGATGAGCAAAGCTCTCTCACAAACATGAGCTAAACATTTGCTAACCCTGAAAATAACGAAGGGGCGAATGGGTAAGTGAGGGGACGAAACGGGTAAACGGGCCTCGGCCCAAGTCACGCACGCAAGCGGTGGCCGGATGATCCGGGCTTCGGGGGTCCAGATAATCCGGGTTGGCGTCCGGATGATCCGGCTGTGTTGGAGCAGCTGCGGGAGGGCCGGATGTCCGGGACCTGGTATGGATGTCCGGGCGTGGCCGGATGATCCAGGCCTGGGTCCGGATGCCCCAGCTCCAAGATGATGCCTCGGGTGTCGTTGGGCACATTATCCGGATCGTCCGGGCTGGGGTTCGTATCATCCAGGATGAGGCCGGATCGTCCGGACGGTGGTCCGGATCGTCCGGACTTCTGCTGACTTAGCCCTTTTTCTTCTCCGTCTTCACGTCCATCTTCCTCTTCGGATTCTCCTCGCTCCTTGGCATCTCCATGGCTAACTCCTTGATACCTGAGTATGCACAATGTCTCCGTTTGAGGTAGTAGCCATGTCTCATGGTCATAGAAGTGGAATTGTGAGAGGAGAGATGTCACCTCGGTCTCGAGAGCTCTTGCACGTGATCGAGTCATGGGTTCACTAGGCACTTGATGTGACGATGGTAGGTCCATGGGGATGACATTGGGATGCTCTGCATCATTTGGACACTCCAAACTCCTCCTACCTATAAAAACATCCTCCCCGTATAAATCTGGTAACCCTAGCTCTTCTTCCACCTCTCGCCTTGAAATCCGCGCCCAGCCACCCTCATGCTGCCACTTATCGCCGTCAAACGGGCTCCACCGCTGCAGCCGCCGCCCCGAGCCAATGAGATGGCGCCACACGTCCCCACGCCCCGCTCCCATCGCCACAGCCCGCTCGGTCCATATCGGGCCCGCCCCGGACCGATCCGGGCCCGACCGCGCCCGCCGCCGTGCTCCACCCCGTGCGCGCGCCTCCACACCTCCCCGCATGGCCGCCGCCAACATCCTCCCTCTGCGTCGCCGCCCGCTCCAACGTGCGCCACCAGCCGCCCGCGTCGGCATCTCGCGCCGCCTCCTCGCCGGAGGTGCCCTCCGCCACCTTCTGCCGCGGGTCCAGGCGGATCCGGCCCGAGCCGTCCCCTCCCCGCCGCTCGCGTGCTCGCCGAAGCCGCGCCCGCGCCGCCATGTTCGGCCGGCCTCCGACCACCTCTGCCGCCGCCAGGATGGCCCCGTCCTAGATCCATCCCGAGTGGATGAGATCCACCAGGCCACCCATCCAAACAGCATCCCGGATCCGTCTTTCCTATTTACTGCGAGGTGATCTTTTGGCCAAGTCCATGTTTTCTAACATTCTGGTGCTATCTTTGACCTGCTGTAACTTCGTGCTCGGTGCTCCATTTTATGCGCATGATATGTCAAAATGTTCATTGGGAGATGCTCTTCATTTCACTCCACTGTTGCATGCTTGTTTGAGTCCATCTTGATGCCCTTATCATTGATGCAAGAGTGCTATGAATTGTTAGGTGTTGATTCTTATCAGAGTATGGGGATTTGTCATTTTTGCTACAATTATTGTTTGCTGCATATGGGCATGAGCTCTACATGTATTTCGGTCTATGCCATACCATGTTTACATGGGTGTATGCCATGTATTTTTTTGATCTTTGTGGTAACTAGCACAAGCATGCAAAGTAGCTCTCGTGATATTGCTGACTTCAGAGACTTAGAATTTCACTAAGTCATTGCTCTGCTGTTATTTTTATGCCATGTATTCATGTTGCTACAGTGAGATCCATGCTTTATTTGAGTTGCTTCGGTAAGGATGATTTGGAAATATGGTTGTGCTCTATCCATCTATGCCCCTGTTTGCATTTATGGAGTGCCCTAGCATTACTTAATGTTGCTCTACTTTTGCTATAAAATGTTCCTGGCAGATTGTTTATATGTTAATCAATTTTGCCATGGTTGTTGTAGTTGATCCATGCCTGCTATAAACTTGTTCTTGCCATGGTTAGCCTTATGAACATGTCTTCTTGCTGATGCTATGATTATCTTGTCATGCAATGTCTTGTGTTGGGTGAATCGAGCTCGCAAAGATGCCTTCATAATTCTGTTTATGCCATGCCCAGTTTTCTGCTAAGTCTGAATCTGTTAACGAAACTTGCAATGTTTACATGGGTGCCATCATATCTTCTGATCCTTTTTGGCTTATGGTCAGTAAGGGAATTTTGTTCTATGCTTTGAGTAGTTTCATGCTATGCCTTGTTTTGCTATGATATGTTCCTATAGCATGTTGTTAGCTTGCTCTAAACATGTCTTCCTGATGTTAATTCCTGACATGTTAGTATTTTCACCAAGTTTGTGAAGCTGATATCTTTTGCACCTTTTCCATGCTTGTTTGAACCTATTCTTGTGTGTTTTAGCCGTAGCTCATTGTTCATATTTTGTCAAGCATCTTTAGTAGATCACTGCCATGTGCTTTGTTGTTATGTTGGAGTGCAATAGCTTAGTTTCTTGTTGCATTCTAGATGGCATCATGGTGTTAATAGCAGAATTGTGCCATTCTTGTTTTGCTTGCCATTTGCAAACCGTGCATCCGATTCCGGTGATCTTTATATCGATTTCGACCAAAATCATCTCATTTTTCCAGCGGCACTCTTGGATTGCCATGTTGATGCCTTTATCAATCTTTTCCTTCCAGAGCACGCATATGCATTGCATATCACATCCCGCATGTCATGTCATGTTTTGCATCATGTTGCTTGCGCATTGCACCGTGGTTGATTGTGGTTTCCTTTGCTTGTGTTCTTTCCTTGGGTAGAGCCGAGAGGCGAGTACGTGATCGAGGAACCCATTGAGTTCGCTTACGAGGATCAAACTTTCGTCAACTCGAAGAACTTTGCAGGCAAGATGACCATACCCTCGAAATCACTCCTATCTTTGCTTGCTAGTTGCTCGCTCTTTTGCTATGCCGCGATACCTACCACTTGCTATATCATGGCTCCTATATTGCCATGTCAAGCCTCTAACCCACCTTTCCTAGCAAACCGTTGCTTGGCTATGTTACCGGTTTGCTCAGCCCCTCTTATAGTGTTGTTAGTTGCAGGTGGAGATGAAGTTTGTTCCATGTTGGAACATGGATATTTTTGGGATATCATTATTATATCTTGCTTACTTTAATGCATCTATATACTTGGTAAAGGGTGGAAGGCTCGGCCTTGATAGAGGCAAAGGTGTCCCAATGTTTCGATGAGATGGTGGCCATCGTTTTCTGTGGGAGTTGACCTTGACGATCCAACTACGCACGTGCGAGACGTCGCGCCTTAGCAATCGCTAAACCAACTTCCGAGGGTTATTGACCACGCCGGAGCACGATCAACCTGACCACGAGGGTCTGTTTCCTGCAAGCAAACTAAGAACAAGCAAGAAACTGAGATTGCAATCTGGATATTGCGAATATAAGATGAAAGATTTATTGATCAAGGTGGGGTTCTGTGACGCCTTGGTCTGGTCGTTGAACACAACGAAGTACGCGAAGTTGCAGCTATGACAAACTTTTAATCTAAACAAAACCCAAAGCCTACACGATGCCCTAAGGGCTGTATATATGGAGGAGAGAGGGGGGATTTCGTGGCCCTTGGTGGAGGGGTCCGAAACCAACCCTAACTCTTGTTTCCCCACACATACGGACTCTAAAAACAGCCTATACTTAAGTACTTCGAAAATACATGGGCCTGGCCCAATAATAAGGTGACGCAGCACCTAAAATAGCCTCTGGAAGAAATTTATGAAGTGGCATCTTGTATATTTCGTCCCATGCTTCATGCACTCATTATGGTGGCTTCAGAGTCCTGGAATCATCACTTGTAACTCCGTTCTTGTTCCCCTTGCGCATGCCATCATCTCCATGCTTGAACTTCCTCCAAGGTTCATCTTTCTTGTCCAAGCTAGGCCCTTCATTTGTAAGCAAAACAAATGTATCCAATTTAAGCAGCATCATATTCTCATGAACATTAGATTCGTTACCAAGAAATGAAAGTACCTGATAATTCAATTGGCGTGCGCGAGCTCTAGTAATCGGTCCAGTATGTATAGCAGCAGGGGCTGTGGGTGTCACAATGGTATTGATGTCCTCATCATCCTCCCCTTCTTGAAATGAAGTCGTCCTTGATGAAAGTTCATCGTCCTCACCCAAATAAGGCTTCAAATCTGCAATGTTAAAAGTGGGACTAACCCCAAAATCTGCAGGCAGCTCAAATTTATATGCATAATCATTTATTTTCTCTAACACCTTAAAAGGACCATCAGCACATGGCATTAGCTTTGATTTGCGCAGATTAGGAAATCTATCCTTACGAAAATATAACCAAACAAGATCTCCAGGTGCAAACACAACATGTTTTCTACCCTTATCTCCAGCAAGTTTATATTTAGCATTCATACGCTCAATGTTTTCCTTAGTTAACTCATGCATTTTTAAAATCAATTCAGCACGTTCTTTAGCATCAAAATTTACCTTCTCCGAAGATGGAAGAGGCAACAAATCAATAGGTGCACGAGGTAGGAAACCATACATAATTTCAAAAGGGCACATCTTAGTTGTAGAATGCAATGAACGATTATAAGCAAATTCAATATGAGACAAGCATTCTTCCCACATTTTCTTGTTATTCTTCAAAACAGCCCTAAGCATAGTAGACAATGTTCTATTGACAAGTTCAGTTTGTCCATCAGTTTGGGGGTGACAAGTAGTTCTAAAAAGCAGCTTAGTCCCCAACTTAGCCCATAAACATCTCCAAAAGTGGCTAAGAAATTTAGTATCACGATCTGAAACAATAGTATTTGGCACACCATGCAAGCGAATAATTTCACGAAAGAACAAATCAGCAACATTAACAGCATCATCGCTTTTATGACATGGTATAAAGTGTGCCATTTTCGAGAACCTATCCACGACAACAAATATGCTATCCCTCCCCTTCTTTGTTCGAGGTAAACCTAAAACAAAGTCCATAGATATATCCTCCCAAGGAACACTAGGTACAGGCAAAGGCATATATAAACCATGAGGATTGAGTCGTGACTTAGGTTTTTGACATGTAGTGCAGCGAGCAACAAAACGCTCAACATCCCATCTCATCTTTGGCCAACACAAATGTGTAGCAAGTATATCCTCTGTCTTCTTGACGCCAAAGTGTCCCATTAATCCTCCTCCATGCGCCTCCTGCAACAACAAAAGACGAACGGAGCGTGCTGGAATGCATAGCTTGTTAGCACGAAACACAAATCCATCGTTAAGAACGAACTTGTTCCAAGTTCTCCCTTCCTTACAGTTCTGCAATACATCTTTAAATTCAGCATCATGAACATATTGATCTTTGATGGCCTCCAAACCAAATATTTTGAAGTCAAGTTGTGAAAGCATAGTATAACGACGAGACAATGCATCAGCAATAACATTTTCTTTACCCTTCTTGTGTTTAATGACATAAGGGAAAGTCTCAATGAATTCAACCCATTTAGCATGTCTACAGTTCAGTTTTGCTTGACTTTTAATGTGTTTCAAAGATTCATGATCAGAATGTATAACAAATTCCTTGGGCCATAAATAATGTTGCCATGTTTCTAAGGTCCGAACAAGAGCATATAATTCTTTATCATAAGTAGAATAGTTCAGACTAGGCCCACTCAATTTTTCAGAAAAGTATGCAACAGGTGTGCCATCTTTTAATAACACACCTCCTAATCCGATTCCACTAGCATCACATTCAAGCTCAAAAGTCTTATTGAAATTAGGAAGTTGGAGTAAAGGAGCATGTGTCAACTTATCTTTCAATACCGTGAAGGCTTCTTCCTATGCGGTACCCCAAACAAAAGGCACATCCTTCTTTGTAAGCTCATTGAGAGGTGCAGCAATGGTGCTGAAATCTCTCACAAAACGCCTATAGAAACCAGCGAGGCCAAGGAAACTCCTCACTTTTGTGACCGTTTTGGGCTGCGGCCAACTCTCAATAGCTTCAATCTTGGCTTTATCAACTTCAATTCCCTGTGGAGTAACAACATAGCCAAGAAAAGATACTCGATCGGTGCAAAAGGTGCACTTTCCAAGGTTACCAAACAAATGTGCATCACGTAGAGCAATAAAAACAGCACGTAAATGTTCCAAATGTTCCTCCAAAGATTTGTTATAAATCAATATGTCATCAAAGTAAACTACCACAAATCGTCCAATGAAAGCACGTAAAACTTGGTTCATTAACCACATGAAAGTACTAGGTGCATTAGTTAACCCAAAAGGCATGACTAACCACTCATATAATCCAAACTTAGTTTTAAGTGTTGTTTTCCATTCATCTCCCAATTTCATACAAATTTGATGGTATCCACTATGCAAATCAACTTTGGAGAATATTGTGGAGCCACTCAATTCATCAAGCATATCATCTAGCCTAGGAATAGGATGACGATAACGAATAGTAATATTATTAATGCCTCTACAATCAACACACATACCCGACATACCATCCTTTTTCGACACTAAAATGATAGGAACAGCACAAGGACTAAGGGATTCGCGTATATAACCTTTGTCGAGCAGTTCTTGTACTTGACGCATAATCTCCTTCGTCTCCTCTGGATTGGTACGGTATGGTGCACGGTTTGGTAATGATGCACCGGGAATTAAGTCAATTTGATGCTCAATCCCTCGAATAGGTGGTAATCCCGCTGGCACATCTTGTGTAAAGACGTCAGTGAACTCTTGCAAAATGTTAGTGACAGCAGGAGGCAAAGAGGAAGGCACGTCCACGAAAGAAAATAATGCCTCTTTGCACACAAAAGCATAGCAAAAAGATTTGCTGAAATCTAGATCATCAATATCAGATTTGGTGGCAAGTAAACATGCACTTTTCAATTTAATTTCAGAAGCAACACTAGATTTTTTATTATTAGGCTGCATTTGCTGCTCAAATTCTTTTGCCACAATCTGATTTTCACTCTTATTTTTCTCCTGTTTTGCTTTATTAGCTCTATTAATATCATCTTTCAGAATGGAATCAGGAGTCATAGGAAGCGAAGTAATATTTTTATCCTTATGAAGAAGAGTATACTGATTGTTTCTACCATGGTGTACAGAATTTTTATCAAATTGCCATGGTCTACCAAGTAATAAGGAACATGTTTGCATAGGTACCACATCACAATCAACATAATCAGCATATGTAGAGATACTAAAATGCACACTAACATTACGTGTTACCTTAACCTTGCCGCTGTTGTTGAACCATTGGATGTAGTAAGGATTTGGATGTGGTCTTGTGGTGAGAGATAGCTTCTCCACCATCTCCATGCTAGCCAAGTTATTGCAGCTCCCTCCATCTATGATGACGCGAACAGAACGTTCCTTCACAACTCCCTTTGTATGGAACAAATTATGCCCCTAATTTTGCTCAGCTTGTGTAATCTGCACACTCAAAACATGTTGAGCAACTATACATTCATACATGTCAGCATCTTCAGCAGCCATGTATTGCGTCTCATGATCAGAATCATCTCCACCGTGTTCTTCACGTGTAATAAGAGCCAAAGTCTCCTCATCATAGTCACTAGCGGACTCATACCCACCATCCTCAGTAGCAACCATCACATGCTGCGATTGGAATTCTCTCGCAAAATGTCCTCTTCCCTTACAATGACGACAAATAATATCACTTGTGTGCCCTGTTGATGCCATGGAAGAAGAAGAGCTATGCGGAGGTCCAGCAGGTGTGCTCTTGGCAGATAATGGTGGTTGTGCCTGCTTTCTTGTATCATGGCCGGAGGTGGCACCTGATGGAGGTGCTGGTTGAGTGGAAGTAGAGGATGCACGTGGTTTCCATGATGAAGATCGACCTGCAGAAAAGTTAGTTCGCGCCAATGCCTGTCGATCCTGCACTTCACGTTCAGCTTTACAAGCAAGATGGAATAAACGAGTGATATTATTATACTCCTTATACTCTAGGATGGTCTGAATCTCTCTATTTAATCCACCCATAAAACATGCAAGCATAGCTTCATTCTCCTCAACAATACCACATCTAATCATGCCAGTTTGTAATTCGTGATAATATTCTTCTACAGAATTTTTTCCTTGTCTTAAACGCTGCAATTTTTGAAGTAATTCACATTGATAATATGGTGGAACCCAACGAGTACGGATAGCAGTTTTCAAAGCAGCCCAAGTAGCTGGAATAGAATATAATCTACAATGCTCACACCACCAAACACATGCAAAACTAGTGAATGGATAAACAGCAGCAGGAACACGTCTCTCCTCGGGATATTGTAAACATGTAAATCGTTGTTCAGTTTCTAACTCCCAAGTAAGTTATATATCAGGAACATATCTACCCTCAAATGGTGGAATATTCAATTTTAGTTTAGGGAGATAGTCATGATCTCGTACCTGAGGGTGAGCCCTACCATTGCCATTATTTGCATGTGGACGACCTGGTGGTTGCTGTGCTGGTGGTGGCACGTAGTTCTGATTTTAATCAACCTCATCCTCGTAATCTCCGGCAAAATCATCCTCCTCCGCATAAGCAGCGGGATCCACAGAAGTATCAACAGCAGCACCAACAGTTTGGCCAGGTGCAAGAGGGAGATGGCTCGCTCGGCGGAGGGCTGTTTCACGATGTGTAGGTAGTCGTCGTTGTTGTTGTTGTAGAGGTGCGTTAGGGGCAGCCGGTGGTGGTGGTGGAAGACGCGCGAGCAATTCATTAAACTTGTTATCGAGCTTTGTTTCGAACGTCTTCTCCATGCCATCTATCTTCTCCATGGCCTCTTCAAATCTGTTTAGCACATCTTGCACCTGTCCACTCATCATTTGCTGAAATTTATCATGCAACTCCTTATTCGTCATGTTCTCCCAGTCAGTCTCGTTGGCTTGTGATCCTGCCATGGTTAGCAACAATAGAAACACACAAGAATATGATCCTACAGACTACTAACAAGAGGTGGTGGTGGTGTCACAAATCCGTCAAGCAAATCTCAAATTCTTACCAGTTCTTACCCAGCAGCAGGCGGTTATAGGCAACCATCATAGTCAAAACTCTCAAAGCTTGGATAGAGCGATTACCAGGGAGAGTCAAACGCACGATGTAGATGTATGTGGAGCAGGCAAGGCTTATAATATGGTAGCAAAAAGGGTCAGCAATAATCAATTCAGAGATGCAAAGTTGAATAAACGCTCAACGATGGTACTATGCTGGTCCTAGGCTAGACCGTGCTAGAGACGCGAGCCTAGAACACTAACAAAATCACAGCGCTGCACATAAACAATGGAGGAGCACACTCTGAATTTTTTCCTTTTTCACTTTTTTCCTCTTTTTTTCCTCTTTTTTTTGCTTCACAAATTTTTTTTTTCGAAAAAGTCTACAAATGGTATAAAAACTGCCTAGCAAGAATTTTCCAGACATAGTTTTTTTTGAGTTTGGAACTATTTTTCTTCTGCGGGTAGCACGGAATCTCGGGAGTCCTACTCTGTCACGACTCGAAGTATGGCGTGATCTGGAACTCGAAAACAATGCAACAATTACTGGACTCGGATTAGGACTGGTGGCGGAGATGAATTTGGTGGAATCTCGGACTGGCGTGATGGCGGCGGATATGTGGTGGCATATATGGACTCGGATTGGTGGTGAATATGGCAGCGACGATGAAGTTGGTGTGGTGGTGGTATATGGCAGCAGCGATGATGATGCTGCAGTGGTGATATATGGCAGCGGCGACGTGCGAACCTGTGAACAGAACTCGAAACTCTAAAGGACAAGACGCTAAGACCAGCAACTTGACACGACGATGCAACCGCAAATTCAACAAAGCAAATACAGAAAAGATTATGCAAAGGCTCAGATTGGTTCGGATAGGATGAACCAACCCTAATTTTTTTTGTCTTTTTCGTGGACTATAGGTACGAAGAATAGACTTGATCTAAACTACGAAAAACTGTAAAATCTCACCAAGCAACCTAAAAATCTGATACCACTTGATAGAGGCAAAGGTGTCCCGATGTTTCGATGAGATGGTGGCTATCGTTTTCTGTGGAAGTCGACCTTGACGATCCGACTACGAACGTGCGAGACGTCGCGCCTTATCAATCGCTAAACCAACTTCTGAGGGTTATTGACCATGCCGGAGCACGATCAACCTGACCACGAGGGTGTGTTTCCTGCAAGCAAACGAAGAACAAGCAAGAAACTGAGATTGCAATCTGGATATTGCGAATATAAGATGAAAGCTTTATTGATCAAGGTGGGGTTCTGTGACGCCTTGGTCTGGTCGTTGAACACAAACGAAGTACGCGAAATTGCAGCTATGGCGAACTTTTAATCTAAACAAAACCCAAAGCCTAAACGATGCCCTAAGGGCTGTATATATGGATGAGAGAGGGGAAACTCATTGGCCCTTGGTGGAGGGGGTCCGAAACCAACCCTAACTCTTGTTTCCCCACACATACGGACTCTAAAAACAGCCTATACTTCAGTACTTCGAAAATACATGGGCCTGGCCCAATAATAAGGTGACGCGGCACCTAAAATAGCCTCTGGACGAAATTTATGAAGTGGCATCTTGTATATTTCGTCCCATGCTTCATGCACTCATTATGGTGGCTTCAGAGTCCTAGAATCATCACTTGTAACTCCGTTATTGTTCCCCTTGCGCATGCCATCATCTCCATGCTTGAACTTGCTCCAAGGTTCATCTTTCTTGTCCAAGCTAGGCCCTTCATTTGTAAGCAAAACAAATGTATCCAATTTAAGAAGCATCATATTCTCATGAACATTAGAATCGTTACCAAGAAAGGAAAGTACCTGATAATTCAATTGGCGTGCGCGAGCTCTAGTAATCGGTCCATTATGTATAGCAGCAGGGGCTATGAGTGTAACAATGGTATTGATGTCCTCATCAGGCCTTATGCCTGGTGTTTTGTTCCACTCTTGCCGCCATAGTTTCCGTCATACCGGTGTTATGTTCCTTGATTTTGCGTTCCTTACATGGTTGGGTGTTATGGGAACCCCTTGATAGTTTGCTTTGAATAAAACTCCTCCAGCAAGGACCAACCTTGGTTTTACATTTGCCTAACAACCTATCACCTTCCCTTGGGTTCTGCAGACTCAAGTGTCATCTTTATTTTAACCCTCCCGGGCCAGTGCTTGTCTAAGTGTTGGTCCGAACCAGAGCCACTTGCGGCGCCACCTCGGGGAAACTTGAGGGCTGGTTTTAGCTGTACGTAGTGTTCATCCGTTGTTGCCCTGAGAACGAGATATGTGCAGCTCCTATCAGGATGTCGGCGCATTGGGCGGTCTTGCTGGTCTTGTTTTACCATTGTCGAATTGTCTTGTAACCGGGATTGCGAGTCTGATCGGGTCTTCCTGGGAGAAGGAATATCCTTCGTTGACCGTGAGAGCTTGTGATGGGCTAAGTTGGGACACCCCTGCAGGGTTTCCAACTTTCGAAAGCCATGCCCGCGGTTATGGGTAGATGGGAATTTGTTAATGTCAGGTTGTATAGAACTTGACACATAACTTAATTAGAATGAATCAACCGCGTGTGTAGCCATGATGGTCTCTTCTCGGCGGAGTCCGGGAAGTGAACACGGTTCTTGTGTTATGCTTGAACGTAAGTAGTTTCAGGATCACTTCTTGATCACTTCTAGTTCATGACCGTGCTTTGCTTCTCTTCTCGCTCTTATTTGCGTATGTTAGCCACCACATATGCTTAGTGCTTGCTGCAGCTCCACCTCACTATCTTTTTCCTACCCATAAGCTTAAATAGTCTTGATCTCGCGTGTGTGAGATTGCTGAGTCCTCGTGGCTCACAGATACTTCTAAACAATTGCAGGTGCCGATGATACCAGTGCAGGTGACGCAACCCAGCTCAAGTGGGAGCTCGATGAAGATCGTATTCATTGTGTTGTTTCGTTTCCAGTTGATCAGTAGTGGAGCCCAGTCGGGACAATCGGGGATCTAGCATTTGGGGTTGTCTTTATTTATTTTGTTCCGTAGTCCGACCTTGATTGTATTCTGGGATGATGTATGCTATATTTATGTATTGTGTGAAGTGGCGATTGTAAGCCAACTCTTTATCCCTTTCTTATTCTATACATGGGATGTGTAAAGATTACCCCTCTTGCGACATGCCTACCATGCGGTTATGCCTCTAAGTCGTGCTCCGACACGTGGGAGATATAGCCGCCTCGTGGGTGTTACAACACGGGCCTCGACCCTTCACTGTGCGCAGGCAGGGGAGGCCGGATGTCCGGGATGGTCTAGCCGGATGTCCGGGCTTTCAGGCGACGCCGGATGTCCGGGTTGGGGAGGCCGGATGTTCGGGCTGGAGTGGTGGCATTGTTGCTCTCGGGTTCGGAGGGGCCGGATTTCCGGGCTGGCGGCCGGATGTCCGGGGGCTCGGGAGAGGCCGGATGTCCGGGCTGTCGCGGCCTGATGTCTGGGGCCTGTAGCTTCTGGCGGCTGTGCTGCTGTAGTGGACGACGCTCCAGGGGCCGGATGTCCGGGGTCATGGCCGGATGTCCGGGGCCTGGGAGATGTTCTTGGTTCCTTCCGTTGGTTCTCCTCATCCGTGGACTTGGGGACTTGTACATCTTCATGCGCATCTTCGGGAGGGCCCTTTTGGTGCCTAATCATGCACAACACCTCGGACTTAGGTAGTAGCCATGTCTCATGCATAGGAAGTGGAAGTTCGGAGAGGAGTGAGTTCACCTTATCTTCGATAGCCTTGGCTCGGGCTCGTGTCATTGGTCCAAGTGGTGTCGTTGGAGGTGTAGGTGCGTCCAGGGGGATGATCTTGGGATGCTCCGCATCATCTCCCCTCCCTTGGGGAAGATCCATCCTCGGATCGAAATCCTCATCACCATGGTAGGGCGAGAGATCTTTGATGTTGAAGATGTTGCTCACGGAGTACTTGTCACGAGGGATGCCGATCTTGTATGCGTTGTTGTTGTAGCGTGCAAGCACCTTGAATGGTCCATCCGCATGTGGTCGAAGTTTGGACTTGCGTTCTTGGGGAAAGTGGTCCTTGCGAAGGTGTAGCCACACGAGGTCTCCAATGTTGAATATCATAGGGTGCTTGTTGACGTTGAGCTTGGTCGCAAAGCATTGTACTTGGCGCTCGATGGTGTTTCTTGTATCTTCATGCACCTTCTTGAGATGGGTCGCTCGTGCACTTACGTCCAAATTGATCCGCTCTTGGAGTGGTAGAGGGAGAATATCCAATGGTGACAAAGGGTTGAATCGGTAGACGACCTCGAATGGGGACTTGCCGGTTGTTGAGTGTCTTGCGTGGTTGTAGGTGAACTCGGCAATACGTAGGCACTCCTCCCACTCTTTGATGTTCTTCTTGATGAGTACTCGAAGTAGAGTGGAGAGTGTGCGGTTGGTAACTTCCGTTTGGCCGTCGGTTTGAGGATGGTAAGCCGTGGAGAAGAGTAGCTTGATTCCGAGCTTGGCGCATATGGTCTTCCAACAGTAGCTAAGGAACTTGACGTCGCGGTCCGAGATGATAGTCTTTGGCACTCCATGTGGACACAATATTTCCCTACAAAAGAGATTAGCAACATGTGAAGCATCATGATAGAGGCAAAGGTGACCCGATGTTTCGATGAGATGATGTGATGTATGGTGAAACCCTAGATGGCCGATCTTTCATGAAAGGAGCGGATCCCAAAGAGAAACACGAAGAACATGAGGGGATTCATGAGGGAAAACACGAGAGAATCACTCAACCAACAAGAAATAATCACACATGTGCTAGATCCTCGAAACACAAAGAGATACACGATCCAAATCCAACAAAGGACGATACATAGGGTAACCGGTTCTTCTCCGTGAGGAGGTCTTGAATCCACAAGGGGATCTTCCCGTAAAGGGGTCTTGAATCCAAGGTGGATCTTCTCCGAAGAGGGGCCGCAGTCTCTCTCAAGGAGTAGATCCGATATGGATGAGCGAAGCTCTATCTCTCAAATGAGCTATCACAACGGTAACCCTAAAACATAGGTGGAGGGGAAGTATATATAGTCTAAGGGGCGAAGGGGTACATGGGCCACGGCCCAGATGTGCTGCACGCCGGCAGGGGGGCCGGATGTCCGGGCGTCGGGCCAGATGTCCGGGCCTTCCCGAGACGCCGGATGTCCGGGCGCTGGGGCCGGATGTCCGGCTGGCAGGGTCCAACCTTGTTGCTCTCTGGAATGGCGGGGTCCGGATTTCCGGGACGGAGGCCGGATGTTCGGGGGCTCGGGACACGCCGGAGTCCGGGCCCTATAGACTTGGCCGCTGGCTCCTTGCTGTTGGTGACACGTCCAGGGGCCGGATGTCCGGGCCAGGGCCGGATGTCCAGGTCCTGGAAGCTGTCTCCGTCTTCTTCTATCGTCGCTTCCATGCTTCCCTCGCGGATGGTGTAGTTGTTCCTTGGCGCTTGCACTCCTCCTTGTTGTCCGTAGTGTTCCGACAATACCTATGCATGCACACGAGAGGGGTGTCAAGTAGCATACCATCCTCGAAGGGGTCAAGTGAGCACGTGTAAAGGAGATGATTCACCTTTATGTATGTGAAGTATATGTCGCACGTGTCACTTGCCAAACGGACTCTTGACATGGTGATGTCCATAGGATGCTCCGCATCATCTCTCCTCCCTTGGGAAAGATCCGACCTCGGATCGAAATCCAAATCACCATGGTAAAGAGATGGCGTCGCCGTGTAGGAGTGGCCTATCACCAAGTTCTCGTCATCTTGAAGCTCGAAATGGGCACTCTCCAATGTCGCACCGTCTTGCGATTCCTTCAAAAGTAGCAAAGACAACAAACACTTGGAGAAACAAATGTGGTTAGTATTAGTGCAAAACCAAGCATTCAAGAGGTGATTCACCAAACAAGTGTCGTCATCATGCAAAGCATATGGTGTGACAAAGGATTGTGACATGAGATGTAAGCATATCAATCAAGCACAAGCAAAGAAATCATGGGGACAATCATGTGAATGTGAGGTAGTGATGCACATATGTGTGACAAGAGAATAAGCATCTACCTCAAAGTCATAGCAAGCACGGGCAAAGCACTCAATGAAAGGTCTATGGTAAGCATGGGAATCATTCACAACACCAAAAGAAATGAATTTTCTAAACACATGGGTCAAGTGCAAGAAAATCCAAGCATAATGTGAATTGGGTGTAGTGAGTATCGTGTGGCACTCAACACAATAGAAAGAGCAATTGTTCATCATGTGTGAGGAAATCAAGTCAAGCATTGAAATCGAGTCGTGCAAGCTAGTAGTGCGAAGATGCAACATACTAGAGGAAATCATGGCAATCATGTCATGAGAGCAAATAATAGGCATAGGCAATGCACATGACATATCGCAAGCACGAACACAAAGCAAGATCATAGTATCATCATAGGCATGGGGCACAAAGCAAACATGGCAATAACAAGCAATGTCTCCACCAAGCTTGCAAATACACCTACAAGTATGAGAATCAATCATCATGTGTAATGCAAAGCATGGGTCACGAATGCATGGCAAAAGCATAGTAATGAGCATATCATGCAAAGTGATCATGGAAAGATGGGCATAGAATATGTAGTGGACAATAACCCATAGCCAAGTGAGGGTCATGTAGAGGAAATGCATGAAGTCTTTGCGCGAAGAGAGCGGTGGGAATGACAATCCATGGGATCCCAAGTTATCATTGCTCTCTAGAGCTCGTTTTGTCAACTCATGGGATTGCGAGGTTGACAAGAATTCATGGGTAGCTACACAAAAGAGACACAAACAGAATAAATTGTGTGTGTGGTAAATGTACACATCATCCATCATGATGTGTATGTGCACGTGAGAGTTAGCACAAGATAAGCATCGCTCAAAGAGATTTTATGCATGGTATAAGAACATGTCATCCATCATGAAAGAATAGTTATTGTGTATAACACAATGGGGATGCAAATTGAGTATACAAGTATAAGGATCATGCAATGGATGGGAGTGATCAAAATCTCCTAAAATGTATGAGGAAACTATGGGGGTCTCCTCATGAGCAATAGCGGGGATATCATATGGACAAAATGGACAACATCCAAAACAATGCATATCCGAAGCTAGGTAGTCATGGCATGGCATATGAGATAAATGATGCAAAGGGAGCATATCAATATCATCACAAGAAAAACAAATGCCAATAACCATGGGCTTGTCATCTATGCCATAAGTGCAATTTGGGTTTAGTTTAATGGCATATGCATGGTCACTAAGATGAGATTGCAAATATGACATATGATTGATCTCATGAATACCATATGACAAGTCAAGCGGGTTGCCAAACATGATGTGACCTAAAGAATTGTCACAAGAAATCCTATGTAAGATGGCATCACAACTAATAGACTCCACATGAGAATCATCATATTCATCATAAATGGGCAAATCATCACATGGGGAAATCACACTAGCATGAAGCATGTAAATAGGTTGATCAACATCATGCAAGCAATCAATGTCAAGAATATCCACTAGTGGGACTAGAGCATCACCTTCACCTATTTTACCGTTTTCATTACACTAAAGTGGTGTAGGTGAGGTGGGAATGACCAAATGGTGGTCAATATCATCATCTTGATGGAACCATGTGGGGGGTGCATCCTATTCCACCATGGCCATTGTCTTGTCCAAAGGTAGGATGAAGTCGTCGAGAAGCGGCGCATCATCATATAAGGGACCTAGCACCAAATGAGAAGACACAATAGAGGTAGAGGTCAAGTCGTTAGTGTTGAAAGTGGCCTCACATGACCTATCAACTATCTCACTCTCTCTCTATGTGGTGGTTCACTCACTCCCTCAAAATAGGTGCACTCAAACTCACATATGGTGGAGTCACTCATCTCACTCAAGTGGTGGGGGTTGTGTCTCTCCTCAGATGGGAATTGTGGCAACACATATATGTGGCTAGTGGTGAATTCACTCTCACTCTCAATATGGTGGCACAAGTCACTCAAGTCATCATACGTCGCCGTGGTCGAAGGGAAAATCCCATGCTCAACCATCTCGTTGTTGTCGCCGTGGATGAAGGCCGAAGATGGCACATCATCACTGTCGCCTCCTAAGATGGAAGCATCATCCTTGCTCGCCACCTTGTCGCTCGCCTCCAAAGCTTGGTCCTTGAAGGTCTCCGTAGTCGTACTCGTCGCCGCACCGTCTTGAAAAAGAGTCATGGAGGACTCGGCATCATCAATGCCACAAAGAGGGATGGCGGTGAAGTCAAACTTGGGAGCATCGTCTTGGAGCTCATCGGGCTTGGACATCTTGGTGGTACTAGCCTCATGCTCGTCGTCTTTGAGTTTGGTCTTCGAGAAGTGTGCTTGGGGTGGAGAAGCCTTGGCCTTCATGAGTTCTTGTTCGGCCTTGAGAGCACCAATGTAGTTGTCGTCGAGGGACTTGTAGTTCTCGAGGAAGATAGTCTTGGAGATGTCGTTGTTCAATCCCATCATGAAGTGGAACTTCATTGACATGGGGTCGTCCACGCCGGCTCGTCGCAAGGCTTTCTTCATCTCCTTGAAGTACTCATCGATGGACTTGGATCCTTGGATGGTGTCCTTCAATTGGCGTAGAAGTTGTTCCGTGTAGGTTGGAGACACGAACTCTCGCCGCAAAGCTTTCTTCGTCTTGGGCCAACTCATGTCGTAGCTCTCCGAATGTGTGTGAAGCCACCATGTGGACGCGTAGTCGTGGAAGTTCCTTGTGGCACACTTCACTTGATCTTCGGGAGGAACTTGATGTAGCTTGAGGTAGTCATTCATCAAACGCTCCCACTCGAGATACTCCTCGGGTTCTAGAGTCCCATAGAAAGGAATCTCGTGGTCGGTGTCGAGGTCGTAGTAGCTCGTGGAGGTCGCGGACTTAAGCTTGGGGAGCTTCTCTTGATCGTAGTCTTGAGGTGCTTGTTGGCAAAGATGCCGTATATCCGAAGGCGAAGATGCCTTGAAGTCGCTTGGCGAAGATGCCAAGGGAGATGGTGAAGTCGTTGAGCGGTTGTTGGTGTTGAGCTCTTGACCTTCACGTTCATGGTGGTGATGGTGTCGATGTCGATGTGACCTTTCCGGAGATGGTAGCTCGGAGGCATGTGCTCTTGAGCGTCTTCTCGAAGATGAGGAAGACCGCTTGTAGGACTTGATGAGGGCTTTGATCTTCTCCATTTGATCTTGCATCTTCACGTCGGTGGAGTTTTGTGTGGCATCGAACTCGTCGTTGTTGTTGTAGACCGAAGATGAAATGCCTTGCCTATCCATCACTCCAAGAGAAAAGTGTGAGTGGTAGAAAGAGAAGAACGGATACCAAATGTACCTTGACCGAAGTTGAAAGTGGATCAATGATCACTCCAATGTGGACAAGGAAATAGCACAATTGGTACCAATTCTTGTCGGTTTCTCACACCTACACAAGTAAGGCTTATGGTGGAGCTCGGTCAGGATAGTGGCACAAAAATTTAATGCAAAATGTTAGCAAGAGTCAATAATGTTGAAAGAGATTCACAAATTCACAAGTGAAACAAGTATACCAATAGCAATACGGGTGGCACACGGAAATACACACACATATAGATAAATGGGGTCGTGCAACCAAGGAATGAGAACAAAATGTGGAATCCATGGAAAACGCTCGTGTTGCACAACTCAAGAGAGACGCTAGCACGATTGCTCTATAGGCGGATACGACACTTGTGCACAATCTATGATATGCAAAATGTATTGACTTTCTATCCCAAGTATGCTATGTATATGATGTTTCGGTGGTATGATCCAAGATGATCGGATATGAAAATCTTATATGCAATGTGGTATGGTGCTATGGCTATTGCTTACAAGCTTCTTTGCTTTTTCTCTTTTGCTTAAAAGCTTTATTCTCTTTTTTTGTATGGCCACTTTGCGAAATGCACAAACCAAGATAGCTATTATGTATATGCGGGAACAAACTTGAGGCACAAGGGATGATATGATACCGATATGATATGGTATGTATGCAATGTATGGTGTAGATCACTAATGTGCACAAGTAACGTTGCCGGCAATACTCAAATGGCTAGTCTCGATAGGCAAGTGACGCAAAATGGGCTAGGGGTTATCAATGCAATGGCAAGGGAATATACAATGGAGGGATACCCCGATACAGAGATGATATGGAGGTTACCGTCCTTGGCGATGATGAGTGGCGGTGATCTTGATGGAGATACCAAGATGATGGAGACTCGTCCCTAAGTAGCCGAAACACCTTAGGAAACGAAAAAACAGCGAACTCAAAATTTCAAATGTCAAATGGTGGTAGCGGGATGCGATGGTGGTTGCGGAAGCTCAATGGGATTGCGGAAATGGCAATGATGGGTTGTGGAGTACGCAATGCGGAAGTCGAGAGTCAGGTGGCGGACTATACACGGTGTCGGAGTTGGAAGCACGGTCCCTAAGTAGCCGAAACACCCTAGGAGACACAACTCACAACACAAACAAAATTGGGTTAAGTTGGGGTGGTGGAAGTGTATGATGGTCAAGCCTATGCGGAAGTTATGGTGGTGGTGGTGGTTGATGAAGAAGCAATCGTCCCTAAGTATCCTAAACACCTTAGGAGACTCAAATCACTCCCAAGCAACCACTAATGCGATGGGGAACAAAATTGGTTAGGTCGCAGAAGTCGGTGGTGGTTATGCGGAGATTGTGGTGGAAGCCCTAGGCAAAGATGCCAAAATTCCAAAACTTTGATGGAGTGAAATGGTGTTGGTAGTATTTTTGTGGGAAGGGGGATGTCAAGAGCTTTTCAACGAGCAAAAGAACGCGAAAATCGGACTCCGGATGAGTTAGTTATGGACAAAACGGTGAAACGGGGAAGGCTGAAGTTACAGGGGTCGGACATCCGGGGCTCGGGGCCGGATATCCGGGACCTGATGTCCAGAATCACGTGCGAAATGCGCTCCAGGATCCGGATGTCCGGGCTAATGGCCGGATTTCCGGGGCGGCCGGATGTCCGGGGGTCGGGCCGGATGTCCGGGCTCCAAATCCGAGGATGAACTCGAGGAACTCGATTTGGGGGCGGAAATTGATGATTTCAAGGTCAAAATTGGAGAGATTTTGTGGATGGAAAGTGGGGAAACTTGGGGAAATGCTAGATCCACTCGAAACTAAGCGAATCCATGGACCAAATCCGACAAAACATCATCACACCAACAAATCACAAAAAAATTTGGGGCTATTTTTGGTGGGGATTCTCGAAATCGGGGAAGAACACAACAAAATTAGGCTAGAAAACACAACGAGGAGGCTCCGAAATCATGATGAACCTAAGCTCTGATACCAAGATGATGTAGGGTGAAACCCTAGATGGCCGATCTTTCATGAAAGGAGCGGATCCCAAAGAAAAACACGAAGAACATGAGGGGATTCACGAGGGAAAACACGAGAGAATCACTCAACCAACAAGAAATAGTCACACATGTGCTAGATCCTCGAAACACAAAGAGATACACGATCCAAATCCAACAAACGACGATACATAGGGTAACCGGTTCTTCTCTGTGAGGAGGTCTTGACTCCACAAGGGGATCTTCCCGTAAAGGGGTCTTGAATCCAAGGTGGATCTTCTCCAAAGAGGGGCCGCAGTCTCTCTCAAGGAGTAGATCCGATATGGATGAGCGAAGCTCTATCTCTCAAATGAGCTATCACAACGCTAAACCTAAAACCTAGGTGGAGGGGGAGTATATATAGTCTAAGGGGCGAAGGGGTACATGGGCCACGGCCCAGATGCGCTGCACGCAGGCAGGGGGGGCGGATGTCTGGGCATCGGGTCGGATGTCCAGGACTTCCTGAGACGCCGGATGTCCGGGCGCTGGGGCCGGATGTCTGGGCTGGCAGGGTCCAACCTTGTTGCTCTCTGGAATGGCGGGGTCCGGATTTCCAGGACGGAGGCCGGATGTCCGGGGGCTCGGGACGCGCCGGATGTCCGGGCTGGTCGCCAGATGTCCGGGCCCTGTAGACTTGGCCGCTGGCTCCTTGCTGCTGGTGACACGTCCAGGGGCCGGATGTCCGGGCCAGGGCCGGATGTCCGGGTCCTGGAAGCTGTCTCCGTCTTCTTCCGTCGTCGCTTCCATGCTTCCCTCGCGGATGGTGTAGTTGTTCCTTGGCGCTTGCACTCCTCCTCGTCGTCCGTAGTGTTCCGACAATACCTATGCATGCACACGAGAGGGGTGTCAAGTAGCATACCATCCTCGAAGGGGTCAAGTGAGCACGTGTAAAGGAGATGATTCACCTTTATGTATGTGAAGTAGATGTCGCACGTGTCACTTGCCAAACAGACTCTTGACATGGTGATGTCCATAGGATGCTCCGCATCATGGTGGCTATCGTTTTCTGTGGGAGTCGACCTTGACGATCCGACTACGAATGTGCGAGACGTCGCGCCTTAGCAATCGCTAAACCAACTTCCGAGGGTTATTGACCACACCGGAGCACGATCAACCTGACCACGAGGGTCTGTTTCCTGCAAGCAAACAAAGAACAAGCAAGAAACTGAGATTGCAATCTGGATATTGCGAATATAAGATGAAAGATTTATTGATCAAGGTGGGGTTCTGTGACGCCTTGGTCTGGTCGTTGAACAAAAACGAAGTACGCGAAGTTGCAGCTATGGCGAACTTTTAATCTAAACAAAACCCAAAGTCTAAACGATGCCCTAAGAGTTGTATATATGGAGGAGAGAGGGGGAATTTCGTGGCCCTTGGTGGAGGGGTCCGAAACAAACCCTAACTCTTGTTCCCCACACATACGGACTCTAAAAACAGCCTATACTTAAGTACTGCGAAAATACATGGGCCTGGCCCAATAATAAGGTGACGCAGCACCTAAAATAGCCTCTGGACAAAATTTATGAAGTGGCATCTTGTATATTTCGTCCCATGCTTCATGCACTCATTATGGTGGCTTCAAAGTCCTGGAATCATCACTCGTAACTCCATTCTTGTTCCCCTTGCGCATGCCATCATCTCCATGCTTGAACTTGCTCCAAGGTTCATCTTTCTTGTCCAAGCTAGGCCCTTCATTTCTAAGCAAAACAAATGTATCCAATTTAGGCAACATTATATTCTCATGAACATTAGAATCGTTACCAAGAAACGAAAGTACCTGATAATTCAATTGGCGTGCGCGAGCTCTAGCAATCGGTCCAGTATGTATAGCAGCAGGGGCTGTGGGTGTAACAATGGTATTGATGTCCCAATGGTGTAGCAATCGGTCCAGTATGTATAGCAGCAGAGGCGAGGGTGTCCCGATCTTTCGATGAGATGATAACTATCGATTTGGTGGAGGCGACTTTGACGATCCGACTACAAACGTGCACGACGTTGCACCTTAGCAATCGCTAAACCAATCTCCCGAGGTTACTGACGATGCTGGAAGTACAATCAGCCTGACCACGAAGGTCTATTCCTCCATGCAATCGAAGAACAAGCAAGAATATGATAATGCAATCTGAATATTGTGAATATATATGAAGTATTGATAATGGTGGGGATCCGTAAGCGGTCTTGGTCTGGTCGTTGGACACAAACGAAGTACACGAAGTTGCAATGACTAACTTTTAACTAAACAAATCCCAAGTCTAAACGATGCCTTAAGGGCTATATTTATAGGGAAAAGAGAGGGGATTTTGTCCACCCTTAGCAAGGTGGGACTAAAACACCTCCTAAGTCGTTTCCCCTACAATATGGACTCTAAAAATAGATTACATGGGCCTTTCCCAAAATAAGGTGGCGCAACACCAATAATAAGCTATGGACGAAATTTATGAAAGGCCATCTTGTATATTTCGTCCATCTTCTTGTATGTCATCATGGTGGCTTCAAAGTCCGGAAATCTCCACTTGAACCACCGTTCTTGTTCTCTTTGCACGCACCTTCATCTCCGTGCTTGACCATGCTGCAATATTCAACCTTCTTGTTCGTGCTAGGCCCTTCAATTGCAAGCAACACAAATGTATCTAAGGTAGGAAGCATCATATTCTCATGAACACTAGAAACATTACCAAGAAACGAAAGTACCTGATAATTTAATTGGCGTATCTGAGCTCTAGCAACTGTTCCAAGAGGTAAAACAACACGGGATATGGGTGTAACTGTGGTGGCCATGTCCTCATCAAGTATGATCACTAATGTGCACAAGTCTCGTTGCCGACAATACTCAATGGCTAGTCTCGATGGGTAAGCAACGCAAAGGAGTAAGGCTATAATGGCTATTAATGTAATGGCAAGAGTGATATGTCCAATACCAAGATGAGCTTACCGGTCTTGCTTCCGGTATGGTGTTAAAATGGTGGCACGAATACCAAGGTGTAGTCGAGGTGGTCGTTGTTGATGATGATGTAGGACAGCGGTGATGATGTAGGACGCGTCCGTGGAAAAGATGAGCGGCGGTGATGTCGATGTCGAACCGTACCTAGATAGCCGAAACACAAAAGGATACGGTACCACAACTCAAATTTTCAAACCTCGAAGTAGCAAATGTGTCGGAGAGCGAAACAGTCCAAAATGGCCAGGCTATGCGGAAGTATATGTGGTATATGGTGGGCACCGGAACAAAATTTGGTGAAAAATGGACGGAAAACGGGGCGGTGGATGGAGATGTTGCTGCCAGGGGTCGGATGTCCGGGTGGAAGGCCGGATGTTCGGGCTTGACGGGCCGGATGTCCGGGCTCTGGATCCAGGGACGAACGGGATGAACACTGCATGGAGAGGTCAAATCTGGGCGAAATTCGGCGGAATTTGTGGATGGAAATGGGGGGAAAAAGGATGGGAAGCTAGATCCACTCAAAACAAAGCAAATCCACGGATCCAAACCAACAAAATCTCAACAAACCAACAAAACAAAAAAAAATCGGGGCTATTTTTGGTGGGGAATTTTCGAATTAGGACGAAAAAGAACAAAACAAGGATAGAAACACAATGGGGAGGCTCCAAAATCGTGATCAACATTGCTCATGATACCAAGATGATGTAGGGTAGAACCCTATGTGGCCGATCTTTCACGAAAGGAGCGGATCCCGCGAAGAACACAAAGAACACGAGGGGGAAAACGAGGGGAATCACGAGTGGAAACACGAGAGAAAACACTAAACCAACATGAATAAGTCACACATGTGCTAGATCCTCGAGTACATAAGGAAAGATAGACAATCCACGGACAACTAAGGACGATACAAGGGTAGCCGGTCTTCTCCATGAGGAGGTCTTGAGTTCTTCCCTAAAAGGGTTCTTGAATCCGCTTGGGGGATCTTCTCCGGTGGAGGCTCGAATCTCCGTGGAGAAGGGAACCAAGTGGATGAGCAAAGCTCTCACACAAACATGAGCTAACCTTTGCTAACCCTAGAAAGTTGGGCGAGGTGGAGTATATATAGTCTAGGGGGAGAAGGGATACACGGGCTTCGACCCTTCATCGTGCGCAGACAGGGGAGGCCGGATGTCCGGGCTGGTCGGGCCGGATATCCGGGCTTTCAGGCGACGCCGGACGTCCGGGCTGGAGTGGTGGCATTGTTGCTCTCGGGTTAGGAGGGGCCGGATTTTCGGGCTGGTGGCCAGATGTCCGGGGGCTCGGGAGAGGCCGGATGTCCGGGGGCTTGGGAGAGGCCGGATGTCCGGGCTGTCGCGGCCGGATGTCTGGGGCCTGTAGCTTCTGGCGGCTGTGCTGCTGTAGTGGACGACGCTCCAGGGGCCGGATGTCCGGAGTCATGGCCAGATGTCCAGGGCCTGGGAGATGTTCTTGGTTCCTTTCGTTGGTTCTCCTCATCCGTGGACTTGGGGACTTGTACATCTTCATGCGCATCTTCGGGAGGGCCTTCTTGGTGCCTAATCATGCACAACACCTCGGACTTAGGTAGTAGCCATGTCTCATGCATACAAATTGGAAGTTCAGAGAGGAGTGAGTTTACCTCATCTTCTATAGCCTTGGCTCGGGCTCGTTTCATTGGTCCAAGTGGTGTCGTTGGAGGTGTAGGTGCGTCCATGGGGATGATCTTGGGATGCTCCGCATCACCGGATGTCCGGGCTTGTCGGGCCGGATGTCCGGGCTCTGGATCCGGGGATGATCAGGATGAACACCGTGTGGAGAGGTCAAATCCGGTGAAATTCGAAGGAATTTGTGGATGGGAAGGGTGGGGAAAAGCTAGATCCACTCAACACAAAGCAAATCCACGGATCCAGACCAACAAAATCTCAACACACCAACAAATCACAAAAAAATTGGGGCTATTTTTGGTGGGGAATTTTCGAATTAGGACGAAAAACAACAAAACAAGGCTAGAAACACAACGGGGAGGCTCCGAAATCATGATCAATGTGGCTCTGATACCAAGATGATGTAGGGTAGAACCCTAATCTCCCGATCTTTCGTGAAAGGAGCGGATCCCGCGAAGAACACGAAGAACACGAGGGGGAAAACGAGGGGAATCATGAGGGGAAACACTAAAACCAACAAGAATGATCACACATGCGCTAGATCCATGAACACAAAGGAAGATACAAGTTCCACGATCAACAAGGGACGATACAAAGGGTAACCGGTCTTCTCGAAAGGAGGTCTTGATGGTCTTCTCCAAAGGAAGTCTTGAATCCACGAGGGGATCTTCTCCATGGGGAGGTCTTGAATCCAAGTGGATCTTCTTCGAAGAGGGCCCGCGGTCTCTCTCATGGAGTAGATCCGGATGGATGAGCGAAGCTCTATCTCACAAATGAGCTAACACAATGCTAACCCTAAAACGTAGGTGGAGGGGGAGTATATATAGTCTAGGGGGAGAAGGGATACAAGGGCCTCGGCCCTTCACTGTGCGAAGACAGGGGAGGTTGGATGTCCGGGCTGGTTGGGCCGGATGTCCGGGCTTTCAGTTGATGTAGGATGTCCGGGCTGGAGTGGTGGCATTTGTTGCTCTCGGGTTCGGAGGGGCCGGATTTTCGGGCTGGTGGCCAGATGTCCGGGGGCTCGGGAGAGGACGGATGTCCGGGCTATCGGGGCCGGATGTCCGGGGCCTGTAGCTTCTGGCGGCTGTGCTGCTGTAGTGGATGATGCTCCAGGGGTCGGATGTCCAGGGTCATGGCCGGATATCCAGGGCCGGGGAGATGTTCTTGGCTCCTTCCGTTGGTTATCCTCATCCGTGGACTTGGGGACTTGTACATCTTCATGCGCATCTTCGGGAGGGTCCTCTTGGTGCCTAATCATGCACAACACCTCAGACTTATGTAGTAGCCATGTCTCATGCATAGAAAGTGGAAGTTCGGAGAGGAGTGAGTTCACCTTATCTTCGATAGCCTTGGCTCGGGCTCGTGTCATTGGTCCAAGTGGTGTCGTTGGAGGTGTAGGTGCGTCCATGGGGATGATCTTGGGATGCTCCGCATCAATGGAGGAGTGTGATACACGGCAGCCCAGTGAACTTGGCATGTGCACAACTCCCTCCTTCATGTAATACTACCATAGTGTTGACTATAAGGTTGGCTATAAGGTTACAACTTTTTCAGACTTTCTCTCTATCTATTTCCTCTCAAATGTTTTTTACCTTTATTTTTTAGACACGATTGTTTTTCTATACCTCTTTTTTTAGAATTAGATTTTTATACGTAGGAGCACATGTAGAGACGGGCTCTTGTAGAGCCCATTCCTTGACTTTGTCAATGCATCTCTCTCGTCCACATAAGCGGGCTTATAGCCCAGTTTTTTACTAGTACTACTTGCTATGAATGCGGGCAGCTGGCGCCGTCTGAGGGGGGAGCGCGCGGGAGGGGGGAGGGGTTTTCTGGTGGGCCAGGGCGGTCAGAAGCGGGCTTGGAACCGGTTTGGACTCCCGCATGGCCCACCTCACATTATCACCATATATTTCTTGAAGTCCGTGCGCGGTGGGCGGGCGATCTCTTCTCCCTCCCCCGCCTCTCTCTTCTTAGCTAACGCCCACCGAGCGATTTGATTTCGGCTATCTACGATTTATTCAATTGCAGTCCCACATGTCATTGAAAATGCAAGACAACACATGTCCCCTCTGGTGAGCGGCGTGCGAGCCGAACTATCGGGTGTGCGACGCGAACGCAACGCGTACGAGTCTTAAGTGTGCCGCCTTTTCCTTTTGAACTTGCAAAGCGTAACATTTTCGTGCGATCAGTCGATAGAAATCCAGAACAAAATGACAAGGGCGGGGTTTTCCCGTGCGTTAGGGGGACTAGTTTCAGTGATATGACGTGCTACAGTGTCGTCCACTTGCTCCATTTTTATGTAAGCAAGTGTCTACACTCTTACATGGGAGGAGTGCGAAACACGGCGGATCTGATTTTGATCGAGGGATAACTGTTCCTTGCGAAATAATGGAGCACTATTAGCGATTATAGCATGATAGTTAGGGAATCTCCACCGCTAGCCCACAAATTTACACCGGCATCTATTCGAGGACACTGATGCCACAGGATGACATCCAATACTGCCCGCATACATTTCGACAACTATATGAACTGACCGGACGAAATTTGTGCAAAAAGCAAATTTCAAATTAATCGGATGAAATTCATTACATTTCGAAAACTTTTCCAATAAAGTGGACGAAATTCATTACATATTTCGCACAAACCATACTAAAACCTGCTGTGAACCTAATCTAAACGATCACCGGCGCCCGACCACCATATCCGGCCATGAGCCCCGAGAACACCGGTCATTGCCTTTTCCTCCTCCTCATCCGCCTCGGCTTTGTCCAGCTCCGCCTTGATAACCTCCTCCTCCGGAGCACAAGGTTCTGAAGATTTCGCCTCCATGTCGCCGTCAAGCGGCTAATCAGCCGCCAATGTTTGCCCCACCAAGCTTGGTGTCGACTGAGTGGAGGAGCGGTGGCCTTCGTAGGACCAGAGCGTGATAGAGGCGAAGGTGTCCTGATGTTTTGATGAGATGGTGTGATGTAGGGTAGAACCCCAAGGGCCCGATCTTTCACGAAAGGAGCGGATCCCGTCCAAGAACGCGAAGAACACGAGGGGAAAACGAGGGAAAACACAAGAGGAAACACGAGAGAATCACTCAACCGACAAGAATAGATCACACATGCGCTAGATCGATGAATACAAAGGTGAGATACAAGATCCAAAGTCAACAACGGACGATACAAAGGTATCCGGTCTTCTCCGTGAGGAGGTCTTGATGTTCTTCTCCAAAAGGAGGTTGTCGGTGTCAAAACCGGCGGATCTCGGGTAGGGGGTCCCGAACTGTGCGTCTAGGCGGATGGTAACAGGAGACAAGGGACACGATGTTTTTACCCAGGTTCGGGCCCTCTCGATGGAGGTAAAACCCTACTCCTGCTTGATTAATGTTGATGATATGGGTAGTACAAGAGTAGATCTACCACGAGATCAAGGAGGCTAAACCCTAGAAGCTAGCCTATGGTATGATTGTTGTATGATGAAGTTGTCCTACGGACTAGAACCCTCCGGTTTATATAGACACCGGATAGGGTTAGGGTTACACAGAGTCGGTTACAATGGTAGGAGATCTTGAATATCCGCATCGCCAAGCTTGCCTTCCACGCCAAGGAAAGTCCCATCCAGACACGGGACGAAGTCTTCAATCTTGTATCTTCATAGTCCTGGAGTCCGGCTGAAGGTATAGTCCGGCTATCCGAACACCCCCTAATCCAGGACTCCCTCAGTAGCCCCCGAACCAGGCTTCAATGACGACGAGTCCGGCGCGCAGATTGTCTTCGGCATTGCAAGGCGGGTTCTTCTCCAAATTCTGTGTTCCTGTAGGAATAATGTCCGATTTTTGTAATGTAGCGCTCCTTGGCTTCCACGCCCAATAATGGCCATCTTCCACGTGTCAAACGAATGCGAAAAGCCAGGGCGTTTTTACATCCACACCCCTAGCCGCATAAACGAGCCACCTATTTAATGGGATGGGGATTCAGATCCAAACCACACCTTCTCCTCTCCGCGAGTAATCATCAGAGCGCCTCCAGCAAAGGTCCATTCCAACATGGCCAGCTGTCGCAGCTCCTCCCCTCGCCCTTCCAGTCCTAAACCCGGAGACTGGGAAAGTTGCTCCATCCCGCACGGCGAGTTAGTGTCGCTTCAGGCCAAGGGATTTCTCCCTCAGGCTTATATGGTCCCAGTCCGAGCCGGACTCGCCACCTATAATGGCGGAAAACAAGCGGAGAGCACCCCCAATCCCTCTAAGGGAGAGCGGGTGTGCTTCGTCCCTTATCTAGTAAGGGGACTGGGATTTCCAGTTCATCCGTTTCTCCGTGGGCTTCTGGAGTTCTACGGCCTCCAGCTGCACAATCTCACGCCCGCCTCTATATTGCATATCGCGGGCTTCGTCGCCCTTTGCGAGCTATTTTTGGGTGTTGAGGCTTATTTCACACTATGGAAGAGGATATTCTGCCTGGTGCCCCGTTCTCAAGAGGGGTCTATATATCAAGTGGGCGGAGCCAAAGTGTGGCGCATCGCCGGGACCGAATACCTATCCGGGACCCCAAAGAAGGCGTCCGAGGACTGGCCTTCGGAATGGTTTTATATAGATGATGTCCCGCTACCGGACCCTATCCGGGTCGGTCTCCCTGAGTTCAGCAATGCTCCATTAAAGAAACGCTTGAGCTGGCGTCCGCGGATCTCTCAGAGAGAAAGCGACAGAGACGTCCTTTACCTGATGGGCTGGATAAGACTATTGGCTCATTCCGGACTAACCATGATTGGAGTCATGGCCGCATGCATCATGCGGGGGGTGCAGCTGCTTCAATATAGAGGCCACCCCATGTGGGATTTTAACGGGGAGGATGACGCCACCCGTTACGGTCGTAAGGGGCCAGCCTCAGCTGCCGCTCTAGTAAAGATCTTATCCTCTTTGTACAAGGGAGAAGAGGAGGAATTCCGCTGCGTCAACCCGCAGGGCGGATTTACTATGTACAACCCTCCAAGTTGGGTAAGTGGACAATTGTGCTTGCCCGTTCGTTTTACATTCCCATGATTAAATATATAGTCTAACGACTTCAACGCAGGAACTGCGTCAGGAGGTAAAGGATATAAACAGCCATCCTCCACAGCCCGAGGATCCAGAACGGTCCCTCGATCTGGACTCCGAAGAGGATTCGGACATATCGGTGGAGCTTATAGATGGGGTGTTCCATCAGCTAAGCAAGGACAATACCTTGGTGGCCATTACGGTTGATTACCCAGGGTTAATCCCGGCCTCCCAGGTGATAGAGACCGGAGCCTCATCCCCTTGAGAAGGATTCCATTCTCATGTATTTCAGTTTTTCTAACGACAAATGCGTTTTGCAGGGGAGATCTCCGAGGCGGGAGGCCGAACCTGCGGCGGCTAGCCAAATGAGGGGCCGCAGTGCCCCGTGGGGTAAAAAGGAATGTGGTTCGGATTGAGATGCCGGCGCAAAGGTATAGCGCACCCTCTTTTTCCCTGGTGTTATTCCTTCAGGGCATATTAACATTCGTGCTATCTTCAGGACGAAGAAACCTCACCGGACTATATCCGGAGAGGTTGCCAATCGCGCCTCCACCAGCCAGGCTCCAACGTCTGGCCCGAAAGCGGAGGCGAGCACAAGGCGCGCACCGGACGCTCCTCCGACAGAGGATGCGGACAAGCTTTCTGCCACGAATTCTGAGGTGGAGAGTGCCATGAACCACAGGCGTCGCCAGACAGTTCTTCGCGACGCTTGTTTCTCCCAAGAGGCGTTAGATGCCTTCAATTCGGGAGATGCGTACCTCCGTGCCGCTCAAAATGGTTTAGCCGGAGCCACGGAGCAGTATGTAAAAGACATACGGGTAAGAAAATTTTGGTCAAATATATATATATATATACCAGTAGCCCCCGAGACTTGAAACAGTTAGAGTAACTGATTTAAGGATCATTTGTTATGCAGGTTCTTACAGAGAAGAATACCGTACTGTCCCAGGAGCTGGAAGAGTGCAAAGCCCAACTGGAGGCCGCACTAGCCACGGCAGGGGAGCCCAAAGAGACCCCCTCTGGTAAGATACACTTCGAAAGATTAGTATTTTGCGGCGTGGGTGCAAATCTGACAAATCATATTGTAGATGGCGCCGGACTCGATCTGGAGAGACAACAACTCTTACGCCGGCTAAAGGCCGGTGAGAGTACACTGACAAAGGTGAGGCGAGAGAAGAATGATCTTCAGGATGCCAACACCAAGCTGGACGTTGAACTTAGAGATGTTCATGGCCAGCTGTCGGACTCCACTAAGGAGAATCAGCGGCTTCGACGCGGCATATTTAGTAAGTGCTTAAGAGAATCTTTTGAAAAAAGAGTTCGCCGAGGAAGTCGACTAACAGAGTAATGTCTGTAGGTATGCTAACAGGTCGTCCTGCAGAGGAGATGCCCGGTTCTACGGGTGACCTTCTTCCCGAGCTATTGCAACTGCACGAGCGAGTTCGGCAGGCAATGCGAGGCGTTGCCCAAGCCTTATGGCCATCCCACTCCATGCCCAAGGGCCTTGGAGAGCTTGCGGAGAAGCTTAAGGGAGCTCGCCGGCGCTTCTGGTTGTGGAAGATATCGGCCTGCCAGCAAGGTGCTAGGGAGGCCTGGGCCATGGTGAAGACCCGGTTTACGAGGTCTGACCCAAACCACATGGCCGAAGTCAGACCTGTGGGGCCTGATGGGAAGGAGATCCCTATAAGCTTAGTATACGACCAAGTAGAATTGGCCGCAAAGTATTCCCAACAGGACTGTAAATTAGACAGCCTGTTAGATGGTATAGAAGAGGAATACAATCAGTCAGAGTGACTATGTAATTGTTAATTGACATGTGTAATGCCTTCTAGCCGGATTGTAGATCGTTTGTCATTGCCGACCTTTTCGCTTCTACCTCGGGACCTGACGGTCCGGAGTGTGTCCGAATACCCTACCGGTTATGTACGAACCGGGGTATGCATGGAGACCAGGCGTAGGGGTCATTAGTGCTTTATCAGACAAGTGCCCAACTAGTTATGTTATATTACATGGTTAGTAAGAAACATCTTCCAGAGAGAATAGTTCCGTTAGGGGTTCCTTTCTCTGGGAGGCATGCCCTAAAGTGCATGTCCGGACTGCAAATGTAGGAAAATCATCTGGGGGCATGTATATAAATAAGTAAAAAAGGTCGTATTTTAGTTCACCGACCGAATATTCCCTTAAAACGCTAGCTTTCGGCTTCACGCAGTCCGAGGTACACATCCGGCTGATCCGGCAGTAACAATCGCAGAGGTGCTCCCTTTACCGCCTAGCCGAACAATCAGGAACGTAGGGGTAAGCACAGGAGCCAGGCAACCCAGCTTGGCCAAAACTTAAGTCATATCGGTGCATATAATGGTGAAGAAAAGGTACATGCGGAAGTCTGACGCATGTGTTGGGCGTGAAGCCCATATAAATAAGCTTCTGTTAAAGAAGCCCCCAGGTTTAATGAGCGCGGGTAGCGCGTCACTTAATGAGCCTTTAAGGGCTATAAGAGAAAAGAGGGGAAGGAGAGAAATGTAAGACAGAAAATGTAAAAAATGGACAGAGGAAGGAGACAAACACAGAGTCCGACGCTAGGCATAGAATCTTCGGACACGGGAGGCGTTCCATGGGTTCGGCTCGAGTCGATTATCCGACGCATCTCGCAGGCGGTATGCTCCACCAGTCAGGACTTGGTCGATTATGAATGGACCTTCCCACTTGGGCTTGAGTTTGTCCTTTTTCTTATCCGGCAGGCATAGAACTAGTTCGCCAACATTGTAATTTTTGGCTCGTACTTCTTTGCTTTGATATCTTCGAGCCTGCTGTGGATGAAATGCGGAACGGGCTTTTGCCACGTCACGCTCCTCCTCCAAGGCGTCCAAGTTGTCCTGCCGATCGAGCTCGGCTTCTCTTTCTTCGTACATGCGCACTCGAGGTGAGTCATGAATTATGTCGCAGGGCAGAACTGCTTCTGCGCTGTACACCATAAAGAATGGTGTGTATCCGGTGGTGTGATTCGGCATGGTCCGCAGTCCCCAGAGTACGGAGTCGAGCTCCTCTACCTAGTGCGTGTTAGATTCCTTGAGGGACCGCACTAGTCTAGGTTTAATTCTGCTCATGATAAGACCATTTGCATGTTCGACCTGGCCGTTAGTTTGTGGGTGATAGACGGAAGCATAGTCGAGCTTGATGCCCATGTTTTTGCACCAAAGTTTTACCTCGTCGGAAGTGAAGTTTGTGCCGTTATCAGTGATGATGCTGTGGGGGACGCCATAACGGTGTACAACCCCGGATATGAAGTCTATCATAGGTCCAGATTCGGCCGTCTTAACAGGCTTAGCTTCTATCCATTTGGTGAACTTATCCACCATGACCAGTAAGTATTTTTTCTTGTGGGTTCCGCCTTTAAGGGGTCCAACCATGTCAAGCCCCCAGACCGCGAAGGGCCAAGTGATGGGGATAGTTCGGAGGGCGGTGGGTGGCATATGGCTTTGGTTTGCAAAAAGCTGGCAACCGACTCATCGTTGGACCAAGTCCTGAGCGTCTGCTCGGGCCGTCGGCCAGTAAAAGCCCGTACGGAAAGCCTTGCTTACAAGGGACCGAGCTGCAGCGTGGTGGCCACCGAGTCCGGCATGAATTTCAGCCAGCAAGTTCCGCCCTTCCTCTTCGGAGATGCACCTTTGAAGGACTCCGGTGGTGCTTGTCTTATAAAGCTCTCCCTCATGGACTTTATAGGCTTTAGATCGCCGCACTATGCAGCGTGCCTTGTTTTGGTCCTCTGGGAGTTCCTGCCTAGTAAGGTAGGCTAGGAACGGTTCTGTCCACGGGGCGATGACCGCCATTATTATGTGGGCTGAAGGTGTAATTTCGGTGGCAGGGCCTCCAATTATGTCAGATTGTTCGGCGTCGAGTGGTGCGGTTAGGTCCGGGCTGTTATTTGCGGGTTCCCCCTCCCATGCTACGGATGGCTTGAACAGTCTTTCTAAAAAGATGTTGGGGGGACTGCATCGCGTTTTGCTCCAATGCGTGCCAGGACGTCCGGTGCCTGATTGTTTTCTCGGGCTATATGATGAAACTCCAACCCTTCTAACCGAGCTAACATTTTTAGGACGGCGTTGCGGTAAGCTTCCATTTTTGGATCCTTGGCGTCGAAGTCTCCGTTTATTTGGGGTATCGCGAGGTTTGAGTCCCCGCGTACCTCTAGGTGTTGAATGCCCATGGATACTGCCATCCGGAGACCATGTAGGAGGGCCTCATATTCGGCTGCATTGTTGGAGTCCGTGTACATGATCTGGAGCACATATTGAACTGTGTCTCCTGTGGGGGACGTCAAGACGATGCCAGCCCCTAGTCCGGCCAACATTTTGGAGCCGTCGAAATGCATGATCCAGTTTCAATATGTGCCGTACTCTTTAGGGAGCTCGGCCTCCTTCCATTCTGCGATGAAGTTGGCCAAAACTTGCGATTTAATAGCTTGCCGTGGCTTATAGGTTATATCGAATGGGAGGAGCTCGATGGCCCATTTTGCGATCCGGCCCGTTGCATCGCGGTTGTTGATAATATCGTTGAGTGGTACTTCCGAGGCTACTGTTATGGAACACTCTTGAAATTAATGTTGTAGCTTCCGGGATGCCATGAATACCGCGTATGCAATCTTTTGATAATGCGGGTACTGTGATTTGCATGGAGTGAGGACAGTGGACACGTTGTAGACCGGCCTTTGAAGGGGGAGTTTGTGTCCGTCCGTTTCCCGCTCGACGACGAGTACTGTGCTGACAACTTGATGGGTTGCTGCAATGTACAATAGCATTGGTTCGCCAGTGTTTGGCGCGGCCAGGACTGGGTTTGTTGCCAATATGGCTTTTATTTCATCAAGTCCGGCCGTGGCAGCATCCGTCCACTCGAAGTGTTCGGTGCGCCGAAGGAGGCGATAAAGGGGCAGTGCCTTTTCTCCCAAGCGAGAGATAAAGCGGCTTAGAGCCTCCATGCATCCGGTTAATTTTTGTATTTGTTTGAGGTCCTTTGGGATATCTAGTTGCGACAAATCTCGGATCTTGGCCGGATTTGCTTCAATTCCTCTACCGGATACAATGAAGCCCAAAAGCTTTCCGGCTGGAACGCTGAAGACGCATTTTTCCGGGTTGAGCTTGATGTCGTATTTTTGGAGGTTGTCGAATGTTAGCCTCAAGTCATCTACTAGAGATTCGACATGTCTTGTTTTGACGACCACATCATCCACGTACGCCTCCACTGTCTTGCCGATCTGGTTTGCCAGACATGTCTGAATCATGCGCTGATATGTTGCGCCGGCGTTTTTCAGCCCGAAGGGCATTGTGTTGAAGCAGAATGGGTCGTATGGTGTGATGAATGCTGTTGCGGCTTGGTCTGATTCTGCCATCTTAATTTGATGGTAACCGGAGTATGCGTCGAGGAAACACAACGAATCGTGTCCTGCGGTGGCATCGATAATTTGATCGATACGGGGGAGGGGGAAGGGATCCTTTGGGCAAGCCTTGTTAAGGTCTTTAAAATCGACACACAGGCGCCAGGATTTGTCCTTCTTTGGTACCATCACCAAGTTTGCTAGCCAGTCCGGATGTTTTATGTCTCTAATGAATCTGGCCTCCAATAGCTTGGCTAGCTCTTCTCCCATAGCCTGTCTCTTGGGTTCGGAAAAACGCCGAAGGGCTTGTTTGACAGGTTTGAATCCTTTTAGGATATTTAAGCTGTGTTCGGCCAGCCTGCGTGGGATTCCTGGCATGTCTGAAGGGTGCCAGGCGAAGATGTCCCAATTTTCACGTAGAAATTCTCGCAGTGCGGCGTCCATATCAGGGTTTAATCGTGCCCCGATGGATGTTGTTTTATTGGGGTCCGTTGGATGGACCTGGAACTTGATTATTTCGTCTGCTGGCTTAAAGGATGTGGACTTGGATCTCTTGTCGAGTATCACATCATCCCTGTTAACTGTGGAGCGCAGCGCAGTCAGTTCCTCAGCTGCTAAGGCTTCGGATAGTGCCTCCAGGGCTAATGCGTCTGTCTTGTTTTCGGCACGGAGTGCTATGTCCGGATCACTAGCGAGAGTGATAATACCGTTCGGCCCGGGCATCTTGAGCTTCATGTACCCGTAATGGGGTATTGCTTGGAAAATTGTAAATGCTTCCCGCCCTAGTAGGGCGTGATATCCGCTGCTGAACGGGGCCACCTGAAATGTGACCTCTTTGGATCTGTAATTATCCGGCGTGCCGAACACCACATCTAGTGTGATTTTTCCTTTGCAGCGCGCTTCCCGACTGGGGATTATTCCTCTAAAGGTTGTGCTGCTTTGCTCAATGCGGCTCCAATCTAGTCCCATTTTTTGAAGAGTTTCCTCATAAATGAGGTTCAATCCGCTGCCTCCATCCATGAGTACCTTGGTGAGGCGAAAGCCGTCCACTATCGGACTGAGGACCAATGCGGCTGGTGCTCAGTCTGTTCGGAATTTAGGTTCATCACTTGCGTTGAAGGTAATAGCCGTGTCGCTCCATGGGTTTATTGTTGCTACTTGATAGACTTCGGCAAGGCTGCGGAGTGTTCTTTTTCGCGTATTATTTGATGCGAAGGTCTCGAAGACTGTGAGAACGGTACTGGTGTCTCCGGGGTGGTTTTTTGTGGCCTCCGAAATTAAGAGGTCCTCACCAATTTTGGCCACCTGACGGAGTATCCAACATGCTCTAAGGCTGTGAGTTGGTGTGGCGTCCTCTGTACTGTGAATTTTATAGGGTCCATCAAGCCATCTTTCCAGTACGGTTCCATGCTCTGTAGAGGGTTTTGGTTTTTTGGTGTTTAACCCGGGTGTCTTATGATGATGCACCCTCTTAGTTCGGACGGGATTGCTATTCAAGGCCAGATTATCCCAAAATTTTATTTCGGTTTTCCAGGCACTTTCCATCGCACAGTACTTTTGTACTATGGATGCCAAGTCAGCGAAGCGTGTAATATCACAACGACTTATGGCGTTAAGGATTCCCTCGTCCGTGCAATTACCGCAGAAGATTGATATTGCGTCTCCCTCACGGCAATCCTTAATCCTGTTCATAACCAGGAGGAATCTGGCCTAGTAATGATGTACTGTTTCCTCGGGCTTTTGCCTGATTTGGGAAAGATCGCTTATGTTCGGGTGGGCGGGTGGTGTTGATTCTGAAACCTCGCCCAATCTAAGATTCAGAGGCCGAAGAGCTTCCGAACTCTGAGGTCCGGATTCTTGTATGTTGTCCAATGAGTCTAGCCCGTTGCCTGATTTTAAGCTCAGGTCTCGAGTTACATCCTCCCCTCCGCGGGTATCCGGCTTGGAGGGGTCAGGAATTCGGACGTAACTAGTCCTTAAAATAGATGAAGGGTCGCCGCACTGCGCCTCTACCACGGCGACGTGGTGGGTGGCCTGGGGAGAGTTAATTTCTCTTAGATCGGGTTTAAGCCCAACCTGGTCGTAATCCGTAGTGACCCCCAGGGCGGCGATGTGATCCAAGAGCTCGTTTACGGAAGAGAGCTCCATTGGATCTAACTGCTCGGCGAGTTCCGAGCTGACGTGAAGATTGCTTTTGATGACCCGAGAGGTCATCGTCGGTGCAACAGCCGAACAGGCGGTCATAAGAAAACCGCCGAGCCGGAGAGTTTGGCCGACATCCAAAGCTCCCTTAGCAACGGTGCCGTCTTTAAAGACGGGAAGAGGCATCCTTCCTGATTGCGACGACACAGAGGAACTCTCAATGAAAGCACCAATGTCGGTGTCAAAACCGGCGGATCTCGGGTAGGGGGTCCCGAACTGTGCGTCTAGGCGGATGGTAACAAGAGACAAGGGACACGATGTTTTTACCCAGGTTCGGGCCCTCTCGATGGAGGTAAAACCCTACTCCTTCTTGATTAATATTGATGATATGGGTAGTACAAGAGTAGATCTACCACGAGATCAAGGAGGCTAAACCCTACAAGCTAGCCTATGCTATGATTGTTGTATGATGAAGTTGTCCTATGGACTAGAACCCTCCGGTTTATATAGACACCGGATAGGGTTAGGGTTACACAGAGTCGGTTACAATGGTAGGAGATCTTGAATATCCGCATCACCAAGCTTGCCTTCCACGCCAAGGAAAGTCCCATCCGGACACGGGACGAAGTCTTCAATCTTGTATCTTCATAGTCCTGGAGTCCGGCTGAAGGTATAGTCCGGCTATCCGAACACCCCCTAATCCAGGACTCCCTCAGAGGTCTTGAATCCAAAGGGATCTTCTCCAAAGAGGCCGCGGTCTCTCACGAGGAGTAGATCCGATGTGGATGAGCGAAGCTCTATCTCTAAGTATGAGCTAAACCAACGCTAACCCTCAAATGGTGGAGGTGGAGGAGTATATGTAGTCTAGGGCCATGAAGGGGTAAGTTAGGGTGAAGGGATACATGGGCTCAACCCGATACACTGTGCACAGACAGGCGTCGGACGTCCGACGGGTACCGGACGTCCGATGGCTCACGAGGGTCCGGTCGTCCGGTACTTGTCGGACGTCCGGCGTTTTGGCTCGGTTGACGTGGCGCCGGATTTCCGGAGATGGTCGGACGTCCGGTCGCTGGAGTGTGTCGAACGTCCAGGACTTGTCGGACGTCCGCTCATTTGGCTCGGGTGCGGGATTGCCGGTCGTCCGGTCCGGGCCGGTCGTCCGGTGGGTCTTCAGGCGTCGGACGTCCGGTCCCGACCGGTCGTCCGGTGGCTGGAGCTTCTTCCGTAGCTCTTCTTCTCGTTCCCCGCGCTTGGTATCCTCGCCTTCTTGTCCATGGTCTTCCTCTTAGTTCCTGGTCATGCATAGCACACATGTTTGAGGTAGTAGCCATGTCTCACGTATGGGAAGTGATGGTTCGAAGAGGAGCGAGTTCACCTTGTGTCCAATGGTGTATAGATGAGGTCTCGTCTTATGTTCTCTTAGGGCTTGGAGAGTAGTCGGAGTGTACATGGGGATGAACGTGGGATGCTCCGCATCATCTCCCCCCTTGGGAAAGATCTGACCTCGGATCGTGATCCTCATCACCATGGAAACGATAGTTGTGGACAGACTTGTAGTTGGACGGAGTTGAAGACATTGCGCAATCCAAGTACTCCAAGGTGTCGCCGGAGTGGTATACATGCAAGAAGAGCAAACACAAATGACACTCGGAAATACAATGGTTAACACACACAAGGTGTCCATCAAATAAACATGAGTTCGTCCAAAGGAATTGTTCATGAAGATGCATGAGCTGCTTATCCAAATGATGTAAAATGACATGTAAAGCCTTCATGGGAGTAAAATCATTCATTTTGCACACAAATGTATTGTGGATGTGATCAATGCAACCATGGTGCAAAATGATGTCATAGTGAGACGGTTTATCAATAGCATGAATATGGTAATGGATGCTCAATGTGATGTGACCATGCAATTGATGGTAGGCAATAAGATCATGATGTATGAATATGCCATCAAGGTATATCACAACAAATTTGCTAACAAAACCCAAAGTCTAAACGATGCCCTAAAGTCTAAACAATGGAACTATTTTTCTTCTGCGGATGGCTCGAAAGTTGGGGAGTCCTACTCTGTCACGACTCGGAGTATCGCGTGATCTGGAACTCGAAAACAAAGCAACAAATACTGGACTCGGACTAGGACTGGCGGCGGAGATGAATCTGGTGGAATCTCAGATTTGTGGCGGCGATGAATCTGGTGGAAATCGGACTGGTGGCGGATATATGTTGCAGGTGGACTCAGATTGGCGTGATGGCGGCGGATATGTGGTGGCGTATATGGACTCGGATTGGTGGTGAATATGTGGTGGTGAATATGGCAGCGACGATGAAGTTGGTGTGGTGGTGGTATATGGCAGCAGCGATGATGATGATGCGGTGGTGATATATGGCAGCGGGGACGTGACAACCTGTGAACAGAACTCGAAACTCTAAAGGACTAGACGCTAAGACCAGCAACTTGACACGACGATGCAACCGCAAATTCAACAAAGCAAATACAGAAACGATTATGCAAAGGCTCAGATTGGTTCGGATAGGATGAACTAACCCTAATTTTTTTGGCTTTTTCGTGGACTATAGGTACGAAGAACAAACTCAATCTAAACTACGAAAAACTGTAAAATCTCACCGAGCAACCTGGAAATCTGATACCACTTGATAGAGGCAAAGGTGTCCTGATGTTTCGATGAGATGGTGGCTATCGTTTCTGTGGGAGTCGACCTTGACGATCCGACTACGAACGTGCGAGACATCGCGCCTTAGCAATCGCTAAACCAACTTCCGAAGGGTTATTCACCACGCCGGAGCATGATCAACCTGACCACGAGGGTCTGTTTCCTGCGAGCAAAGGAAGAACAAGCAAGAAACTGAGATTGCAATCTGGATATTGCGAATATAAGATGAAAGCTTTATTGATCAAGGTGGGGTTCTGTGACGTCTTGGTCTGGTCGTTGGACACAAACGAAGCACGCGAAGTCGCAGCTATGGTGAACTTTTAATCTAAACAAAACCCAAAGTCTAAACGATGCCCTAAGGGCTATATATATGGAGGAGAGGGGGAATTTCGTGGCCCTTGGTGGAGGGGTCCGAAACCAACCCTAACTCTTGTTTCCCCACACATACGGACTCTAAAAACAGCCTATACTTAAGTATTTCGAATATACATGGGCCTGGCCCAATAATAAGGTGACGCAGGACCTAGAATAGCCTCTGGACAAAATTTATGAAGTGGCATCTTGTATATTTCGTCCCATGCTTCATGCACTCATTATGGTGGCTTCAGAGTCCTGGAATCATCACTTGTAACTCCGTTCTTGTTCCCCTTGCGCATGCCATCATCTCCATGCTTGAACTTGCTCCAAGGTTCATCTTTCTTGTCCAAGCTAGGCCCTTCATTTGTAAGCAAAACAAATGTATCCAACTTAGGAAGCATCATATTCACATGAACATTAGAATCATTACCAAGAAACGAAAGTACCTGATAATTCAATTGGCGTGCGCGAGCTCTAGTAATTGGTCCAGTATGTACAGCAGCAGGGGCTGTGGGTGTAACAATGGTATTGATGTCCTCATCGGGTTGTCGATGCGTTCACTCATAGCTTGTTGCTCTTGATGCAAAGCATGTTGTGCACCAAAGAGGTGACTCTTGGTGACGAAGGAGTTCATGTCATCGTCTTGCTCCATGAAGAGTCGGTTGGTAGAAGTACTTGGCCTATCCATCATTCCAAGACGAATGTGAGTGGTAGAAAGAGAAGAACGAATACCAAATGTACCTTGACCGAAGTTGAAAGTGAATCGATGACCACTCCAATGTAGGACAAGGAAAGAGCCCAATTGGTACGGATTCTCGCCGGTTTTTCACACCTACACAAATAAAAGCTAATGTGGAGCTTGGTTAGGATGGTGGCACAATTTTTAATGTGAATGTAAGAAAGATTCAATAATGTGGGAAAAGATTCGCAAGATGCAATGTAACAAGTAGACCAAGCATATACGGTACACGGAAACACACGTGCAAAAAGATAAGTGGGGTTGTGCAACCAAGGGTGAGCCAAAATATGGAATCCACAAAAATGCTCTTGTTGCACAACACTAGAGAGACGCTAGCACGATTGCACGATAGGCGGATACAAGAACTTGTGCACAACCTACTTAGCAAAAATGCAATGACTTCTATCCCAAATATGTTCTATGCAAGGTGTTGCTATGATATGATCTAAGATGATCGAGTATGACAATCTTAATGTTGTATGATGCTATGGTTCTTGCTTGAAAGCTCTTTGCTTATCTTTCCTCTTTTCTTAAAAGCTTGTTTGGCTCTTTGATGTTTGAGCTCTTTTCTCATGAAATGCTTGACGAACCAAGGTAGCAATTGAGTATGCAGTGACAACTTTGTGACACAAGAGATGATACCAATATAGGCAACAATGATGTATGTATGTATGTATGTTATGGGAAGTATAATCACTAATGTGCACAAGTCTTGTTGCCGGCAATACTCAGTGGCTAGTCTCGATGGGTAAGCAACGCAAAGGAGTAAGGCTATGATAGCTATCAATGTAATGGCAAGAGTGATATGTACAATACCAAGATGAGGTTACCGGTCTTGCTTCCGGTATGGTGTCAAAATGGTGGCACGAATACCAAGTCGTAGTCGAGGTGGTCGTTGTTGATGACGCGTCCGTGGAAAAAATGAGCGGCGATGATGTCGATGTCGAACCGTACCTAGATAGCCGAAACACAAAAGGATACGGTACCGCAACTCAAATTCTCAAACCCTCAAAGTAGCAATTGTGTCGGAGTAGGTAGCGGGTAAGTGGTGGTGTGGGTTGGGATATTGGAAAAGGTTTGCGGAAGTCGGTGGTGGTGTGGTGGATGATGTGGTGGAAGCCGAAACAAAATTTGAGTGAAAACAATTTTTACAATAGCGGTCGTCCGGAAGTGGACGGATGTCCGGTCGCCGGACGTCCGTTAGGGTCGGAAATCCGCTAATTTCAGCTCGGTTTAGAGGTTCCGGTCGTCCGGTAAGGTCGGACGTCCGGTGGTTCCTGGGTCGCCGGACGTCCGGTAAGTTGCGGTCGTCCAGTGGGTCGGGTCAAAATTGAATGGATTTCGTGGATTTTGGATGGATGTCGAGGTGGATATGGTGTGATAGAGGCAAAGGTGTCACATCTTTCGATGAGATGGTGGCTATCGTTTTAGAGGAAGTCGACTTTGGCGATCCGACTACGAACGTGCGAGGACGTCGCGCCTTAGCAATCGCTAAACCAACTCCGAGGGCCTATTTCCTGCAAGCAAACGAAGAACAAGCAAGAAACTGAGATTGCAATCTGGATATTGCGAATATAAGATGAAAGCTTTATTGATCAAGGTGGGGTTCTGTGACGTCTTGGTCTGGTCGTTAGACACAAACGAAGTACGCGAAGTTGCAGCTATGGCGAACTTTTAATCTAAACAAAACCCAAAGTCTAAACGATGCCCTAAGGGTTGTATATATGGAGGAGAGAGGGGGAATTTCGTGGCCCTTGGTGGAGGGGTCCGAAACCAACCCTAACTCTTGTTTCCCCACACATACGGACTCTAAAAACAGCCTATACTTAAGTACTTAGAAAATACATGGGCCTGGACCAATAATAAGGTGACGTAGCACCTAGAATAGCCTCTCGACGAAATTTATGAAGTGGCATCTTGTATATTTCGTCCCATGCTTCATGCACTCATTATGGTGGCTTCAGAGTCCTGGAATCATCACTTGTAACTCCGTTCTTGTTCCCCTTGCGCATGCCATCATCTCCATGCTTGAACTTGCTCCAAGGTTCATCTTTCTTGTCCAAGCTAGGCCCTTCATTTGTAAGCAAAACAAATGTATCCAATTTAGGCAGCATCATATTCTCATGAACATTAGAATCGTTACCAAGAAATGAAAGTACCTGATAATTCAATTGGCGTGCGCGAGCTCTAGTAATTGGTCCAGTATGTATAGCAGCAGGGGCTGTGGGTGTAATAATGCTATTGATGTCCTCATCATCCTCCCCTTATTGAAATGAAGTCGTCCTCGATGAAAGTTCATCGTCCTCACCCAAATAAGGCTTCAAATCTGCAATGTTAAAAGTGGGACTAACCCAAAAATCTGCAGGCAGCTCAAGTTTATTTGCATTATCATTTATTTTCTCTAACACCTTAAAAGGACCATCAGCATGTGGCATTAGCTTTAATTTGCGCAAATTAGGAAATCTATCCTTACGCAAATGTAACCAAACAAGATCTCCAGGTGCAAACACAACATGTTTTCTACCCTTATCTCCAACAAGTTTGTATTTGCGTGCCACCACCAGCAACGCAACCACTAGGTCGTCCACATGCAAATAATGGCAATGGTAGGGCTCACCCTCAGGTACGAGATCGTGACCATCTCCCTAAACTAAAATTGAATATTCCACCATCTGAGGGTAGATATGTTCCTGATATATATCTTACTTGGGAGTTAGAAACTGAACAACGATTTACATGTTTACAATATCTTGAGGAGAGATGTGTTCCTGTTGCTGTTTGTGCTTTCACTAGCTTTGCATGTGTTTGGTGGTCTGAACATTGTAGATTATATCCTATTCCAGCTACTTGGTCTGCTTTGAAAACTTCTATGCGTACTCGTTGGGTTCCACCATATTATCAACGTGAATTACTTCAAAAATTGCAGCGCTTAAGACAAGGAAAAAATCTGTAGAAGAATATTATCAGGAATTACAAACTAGCATGATTAGATGTGGTATTGTTGAGGAGAATGAAGCTATGCTTGCACGTTTTATGGGTGGATTAAATAGAGAGATTCAGACCATTCTAGAGTATAAGGAGTATACTAATATCACTCGTTTATTCCATCTTTCTTGTAAAGCTGAACGTGAAGTGCAGGATCGACAGGCATTGGCGCGAACTAAATTTTCTGCAGGTCGATCTTCATCATGGACACCATGTGCATCCTCTACTTCCACTCCACCAGCACCTCCATCAGGTGCCACCTCCAGCCGTGATACAAGAAAGCAGGCACAACCACCACTATCTGCCAAGAGCACACCTGCCGGACCTGCGCAGAGCTCTTCTTCTTCCATGGCATGAACAGGGCACACAAGTGATATTATTTGTCGTCGTTGTAAGGGAAGAGGACATTTTGCGAGAGAATGCCAATCTCAGCGTGTGATGATTGCTACTGAGGATGGTGGGTATGAGTCCACTAGTGACTATGATGAGGAGACTTTGGCTCTTATTACACGTGAAGAACACGATGGAGATGATTCTGATCATGAGACGTAATTCATGGCTCCTGAAGATGCTGACAGGTATGAATGTTTAGTTTCTCAACGTGTTTTGAGTGTGCAGGTCAGACAAGCTGAGCAAAATCAGAGGCATAATTTGTTCCATACAAAGGGAGTTGTGAAGGAGCGTTCTGTTCGCGTCATCATAGATGGAGGGAGCTGCAATAACTTGGCTAGCATGGACATGGTGGAGAAGCTATCTCTCACCACAAGACCACATCCACATCCTTACTACATCCAATGGTTCAACAATAGCGGAAGTATAAGGTAACACGTACTGTTCGTGTGCATTTTAGTATCTCTACATATGCTGATTATGTTGATTGTGATGTGGTACCTATGCAAGCATGTTCCTTATTACTTGGTAGACCATGGCAATTTCATAAAAATTCTGTACACCATGGTAGAAACAATCAGTATACTCTTGTTCATAAGGATAAAAATATTACTTTGCTTCCTATGACTCCTGAATCCATTTTAAAAGATGATATTAATAGAGCTAATAAAGCAAAACAGGAGAAAAATAAGAGTGAAAATCAGATTGTGGCAAAAGAATTTGAGCAACAAATGAAACCTAATAATAAACCATCTAGTGTTGCTTCTGAAATTAAATTGAAAAGTGCATGTTTACTTGCCACAAAATCTGATATTGATGATTTAGATTTCAGCAAATCTGTTTGCTATGCTTTTGTGTGCAAAGAGGCATTATTTTCATTCGAGGGTGTGCCTTCCTCTTTGCCTCCTGCTGTCACTAACATTTTGCAGGAGTTCGCTGACGTCTTTCCAGAAGACGTGCCACCGGGATTACCACCTATTCGAGGGATTGAGCATCAAATTGACTTAATTCCCGGTGCATCATTACCCAACCATGCACCATACCGTACCAATCCAGCGGAGATGAAGGAGATTATGCGTCAAGTACAAGAACTGCTCGACAAAGGTTATATACGCGAATCCCTTAGTCCTTGTTCTGTTCCTATCATTTTAGTGCCGAAAAAGGATGGTACGTCGCGTATGTGCGTTGATTGTAGAGGCATTAATAATATTACTATTTGTTATCGTCATCCTATTCCTAGGCTAGATGATATGCTTGATGAATTGAGTGGCTCTACAATATTCTCCAAAGTTGATTTGCGTAGTGGATACCATCAAATTCATATGAAATTGGGAGATGAATGGAAAACAACATTTAAAACTAAGTTTGTATTATATGAGTGGTTAGTCATGCCTTTTGGGTTAACTAATGCACCTAGTACTTTCATGAGGTTAATGAACGAAGTTTTACGTGCTTTCATTGGACGATTTGTGGTAGTTTACTTTGATGACATATTGATTTATAGCAAATCTTTCAAGGAACATTTGGAACATTTACGTGCTGTTTTTACTGCTCTACTTGATGCACGTTTGTTTGGTAACCTTGGAAAGTGCACCTTTTGCACCGACCGAGTACTTTTCTTGGCTATGTTGTTACTCCACAGGGAATTGAAGTTGATAAAGCCAAGATTGAAGCTATTGAGAGTTGGCCGCAGCCCAAAACGGTCACACAAGTGAGGAGTTTCCTTGGCCTCGCTGGTTTCTATAGGCGTTTTGTGAGAGATTTCAGCACCATTGCTGCACCTCTCAACGAGCTTACAAAGAAGGATGTGCCTTTTGTTTGGGGTACCGCACAGGAAGAAGCCTTCGCGGTATTGAAAGATAAGTTGACACATGCTCCTTTACTCCAACTTCCTGATTTTAATAAGACTTTTGAGCTTGAATGTGATGCTAGTGGAATTGGATTAGGAGGTGTGTTATTACAAGATGGAAAACCTGTTGCATACTTTTCTGAAAAATTGAGTGGGCCTAGTCTGAACTATTGTACTTATGACAAAGAATTATATGCTCTTGTTCGGACCTTAGAAACATGGCAACATTATTTATGGCCCAAGGAATTTGTTATATATTCTGATCATGAATCTTTGAAACACATTAAAAGTCAAGCAAAACTGAACCATAGACATACTAAATGGGTTGAATTCATTGAGATTTTTCCTTATGTCATTAAACACAAGAAGGGTAAAGAAAATGTTATTGCTGATGCATTGTTTCGTCGTTATACTATGCTTTCACAACTTGACTTTAAAATATTTGGTTTGGAGACCATCAAAGATCAATATGTGCATGATGCTGAATTTAAAGATGTATTGCAGAATTGTAAGGAAGGGAGAACTTGGAACAAGTTCGTTCTTAACGATGGATTTGTGTTTCGTGCTAACAAGCTATGCATTCCAGCTAGCTCTGTTCGTCTTTTGTTGTTGCAGGAGGCGCATGGAAGAGGATTAAAGGCACACTTTGGCGTCAAGAAGACAGAGGATATACTTGCTACACATTTCTTTTGGTCAAAGATGAGACGGGATGTTGAGCGTTTTGTTGCTCGCTGCACTACATGTCAAAAAGCTAAGTCACGACTCAATCCTCATGGTTTATATATGCCTTTGCCTGTACCTAGTGTTCCTTGGGAGGATATATCTATGGACTTTGTTTAAGGTTTACCTCGAACAAAGAAGGGGAGGGATAGAATATTTGTTGTCGTGGATAGGTTCCCGAAAATGGCACACTTTATACCATGTCATAAAAGCGATGATGTTGTTAATGTTGCTAATTTTTTCTTTCGTGAAATTATTCGCTTGCATGGTGTGCCAAATACTATTGTTTCAGATCATGATACTAAATTTCTTAGCCACTTTTGGAGATGTTTATGGGCTAAGTTGGGGACTAAACTGCTTTTTAGTACTACTTATCACCCCCAAACTGATGGACAAACTGAAGTAGTCAATAGAACATTGTCTACTATGCTTAGGGCTGTTTTGAAGAATAACAAGAAAGTATGGGAAGAATGCTTGCCTCATATTGAATTTGCTTATAATTGTTCATTGCATTCTACTACTAAGATGTGCCCTTTTGAAATTGTGTATGGTTTCCTACCTCGTGCACCTATTGATTTGTTGCCTCTTCCATCTTCAGAGAAGGTTAATTTTGATGCTAAAGAACGTGCTGAATTGATTTTAAAAATGCATGAGTGAACTAAGGAAAACATTGAGCATATGAATGCTAAATATAAACTTGCTGGAGATAAGGGTAGAAAACATGTTGTGTTTGCACCTGGAGATCATGTTTGGTTACATTTGCGTAAGGATAGATTTCCTAATTTGCGCAAATCAAAGCTAATGCCACGTGCTGATGGTCCTTTTAAGGTGTTAGAGAAAATAAATGATAACGCATATAAACTTGAGCTGCCTGCTGATTGTGGGGTTAGTCCCACTTTTAACATTGCAGATTTGAAGCCTTATTTGGGTGAGGACGATGAACTTTCGTCGAGGACGACTTCATTTCAAGAAGGGAAGGATGATGAGGACATCAATACCATTGTTACACCCACAGCCCCTGCTGCTATACATACTATACCAATTACTAGAGCTCGCGCATGCCAATTGAATTATCAGGTACTTTCGTTTCTTGGTAACGATTCTAATGTTCATGTGAATATGATGCTGCCTAAGTTGGATACATTTGTTTTGCTTACAAATGAAGGGCCTAGCTTGGACAAGAAAGATGAACCTTGGAGCAAGTTCAAGCATGGATATGATGGCATGCACAAGGGGAACAAGAACGGAGTTACAAGTGATGATTCCAGGACTCTGAAGCCACCATAATGAGTGCATGAAGCATGGGACGAAATATACAAGATGCCACTTCATAAATTTCGTCCAGAGGCTATTCTAGGTGCTGCGTCACCTTATTATTGGGCCAGGTCCATGTATGTTCGAAATACTTAAGTATAGGCTGTTTTTAGAGTCCGTATGTGTGGGGAAACAAGAGTTAGGGTTGGTTTCGGACCCCTCCACCACGGGCCACAAAATTACCCCTCTCTCCTCCATATACACAGCCCTTAGGGCATTGTTTAGATTTTGGGTTTTGTTTAGATTAAAAGTTCGCCATAGCTGCAACTTCGCGTACTTCGTTTGTGTCCAACGACCAGACCAAGACGTCACAGAACCCCACCTTGATCAATAAAGCTTTCATCTTATATTCGCAATACCCAGATTGCAATCTCAGTTTCTTGCTTGTTCTTCATTTGCTCGCAGGAAACAGGCCCTCGTGGTCAGGTTGATCGTGCTCCGGCGTGGTCAATAACCCCTCGGAGTTGGTTTAGCGATTGCTAAGGCGCGACGTCCTCGCACGTTCGTAGTCGGATCGCCAAAGTCGACTTCCTCTAAAACGATAGCCACCATCTCATCGAAAGACGGGACACCTTTGCCTCTATCACAATATGCAACAATATGATGCATGCTATGACATGGCAATATGAGGTGTCCTGCCTAATGCAATGTGAAACAAGTTGAAATGGGTCCATTTGAATCAAAGATTCAAATGGAAGCTTAAGTTCTTATGCATTATAAGTGTATTAGCTTGTTTCACCTAAACAGCAAGGTTAAAGTGTTTTGTCATGCATGAAACCATTACAGATGGAAAGATTGAATTTTTCTGATCATTTTTCGTATATAATTTGTTTGATTTGGAGCTGTGGTTAATTTTCTATGACTTTTTAGAAGTTTTGGCTATTTTCTGGAATTTCCTATATAAAAAAATAAATCCAGAAAATAAATAACTGTGTCAGCACTGTGTCACTATGACGTCAGCGGGTCAAAGGCGCCAGCCCAGGTCAAACCTGACTGGTGGGCCCCATCTGTCAGTGTCTCAGCTAACTAACATAGTTAGTTAGTGTTTAGTTAGCACTAAACTAGGTTAGTTAGGCCCTGGGCCCACATGTCAGTGAGAGAGACTTAGTTAACGAGGTCATTAACCTCTAACAGAGTTGTTAGCACTAATTAAAAACTAATCTAATTTAGTTAGGAGCCGGCCCCACATGTCAGTGACGGGCGGGGTCAAACTAGGGTCAACCCGGGTCAAACTCGCCGGAGTTGACCCGGGGCTCGTCGCCGGCAAGGCCAAGGACGGCGGAGGGACGCGGGTTTCCTCCTCCGGCGACCATTTGGCCGGCGGAGGGCATCTACGTGACGCGGGCACTCGTCCGCGTCCAGTGGTGTGGGTGGTTGGGCCTGGGGTGGCCGAAGTCGTCGCCGGCGTCGAGTTTGGCGGCGGCCGGAGCTCGGGTGAGCTCGGACTCGTCGCTAGGGGGCACAGAGAGGTGCGTGGGTTAGTGCGTTGAGTTCCTGGGGGTGAGGTAGGGCTAGTGGAGAAGGTGGCACGGCCGTTGGGTGGCCGGAGCCTCGTCGGCTACGAGCTCCGCGGCGGCGCATGCGGGTGAGCTACGTGCAGTCGCTACGGGGCTCGAGAGAGGGAATGGAGAGGGTGGGGAGGTTTAGTGGCTCACGGCGGTTGTGACGAGCTACTCCGCAGGCTCGGGGAAGACCTGACAGCGATGAATCAACGGTGGCGGTCCTCGGCGGCCGAGGAGGAAGAAGACGAGGCGGCCGGTGATGCAGGCCGTCCTAGCGCTCGGGGCCACGGTTGGGCGGAGCGTCAGACGATGGCGGAGGCTGAGGACATGGTAGGGCGGCGCAGAGACGACGGTGGCTACGGCTACGGCGGCGCAGAGACGACGGTGGCTACGGCTACGGCGGCGGCTGCTTCGGCCATGGCGAAGGGGGACGAGGGAGAGAGGCAGGGGAGAGTGGACGTGTCCAGGGGGTCGGGGGCGCGACGTGGAGGTCGTCCAGCCCGTCCAGCGTCGAAGCGGCAAGTAGGAGGTGGCGCACGGTGGTGCGCGCGCGTCAGGCACGCGCCCGTCCTCCTGGCAAAGGGGGAAGACGACAGGGGAGGAGGCGGCGGTGGCCTAGGCCAGTTGGCTGGGCTGCCAGGTGGTCCGGCCAGGTGGGCTGGTCCAGGGAACTCTCTCCCTCTCTTATTTGTTTCTGTTTTTCTATTTTCTATTATTTCTGTGACTTTAGGGCTTTATTAAAAATGCCAGGGCATTTCCAAAAATCATAAAATTAAACATGGCTACTGCTTAGAATATATCCAACAGTAAACATTTTAGTTTATGATTATTTGAGCATCCAAAATATTTTATAGCATTTAAATGCCCAAATGCAAATACTATATGAATTAATCCAATGACCTTAAGATGTCCTAGAAAAATGTTCACCATTTTTGTCAAAGGTTTTAACCCAAAACAAAAAGGGTGGACTTTTTAGAAGGGCATTTCAGGTTCGTTGGAAAAGTTTTTAGTAAACCCTAGTTGTTCCAGGGGGGTGCTGGGGGTTCTATCATCCCCATTTCATCTTTCTGGGAAATTTAAACATGATGCAATCACTCTAATGCATGAACTAGTTAGGGTGTGACAACTCACCACCACTCAAAAGAATCTCGTCCCGAGATTTAGGATCTGTTGGGACGAAGGTGGGGTACTCGAGTCGAAGACGATCCTCCCTTTCCCAAGTGGCTTCCTTTTTGGAATGGTGTGACCATTGAACCTTGAGAAACTTGATGTTATGGCGTCGGGTGGTACGCTCGGCTTGATCAAGGATACGAACGGGATATTCCCGATACGAGAGATTATCTTGTAGATCAAGCATTTCGTGGTGCACTCCATGGATAGGATCTGCGAAGCAACGCCTGAGTTGAGAAACATGGAAGACATCGTGAACTCTGGAAAGATGCGGAGGTAGTTCCAATTGGTAGGCAACTTCTCCTCGTTTGGTAAGCTGATGTAGGGTGAAACCCTAGATGGCCGATCTTTCACGAAAGGAGCGGATCCCAAAGAGAAACACGATGAACACGAGGGGATTCATGAGGGGAAACATGAGAGAATCACTCAAACCAACAAGATTCGATTACACATGCGCTAGATCCAATAACACAAAGAGATACACAATGATCCAAGGTGAACAAAGGACGATACAAAGTAACCGGTTCTTCTCCTAGAAGAAGGTCTTGATGGGGCCGCCCAAGAGGGGGGTCTTGAATCCAAGTCGATCTTCTCCGAAGAGGGGCCGCAGTCTCTCTCGAGGAGATCTGTATGGATGAGCGAAGCTCTATCTCACATATGAGCTAAACCAACGCTAACCCTAGAAAGAGGAAGGGGATGAAGTATATATAGTCTAGGGGGGCGAGAGGGTACATGGGCTTTGGCCCTTCACTATTCACAGACAGGCGAGGCCGGGTGTTCGGGCGTCGGGCCGGATGTCCGGGGCTTCAGGAGTGGCCGGATGTCCGGACTGGGGGGGGCGGATGTCCGGGCTGGCGGTGAAAACTTTTGTGGTCTCTGGATAGACGAGGCCAGATTTCCGGGCAAAGGGCCGGATTTCCGGGACTTCGGGGGAGGCCGGATGTCCGGGCGCGCGGGGCCGGATGTCCGGGCCCTGTAGCTTTTCTGGCTGGGCTGCGGCTGCTGTGGTGGCATCTCCAGGGGCCGGATGTCCGGGGTCTTGGCCGGATGTCCGGGGCCTGGAAGGAGAACTTTCCCGTTTCCGTTGGTTCTCTTCATCCATGGACTTTGCGGCTTGTCCGTCTTCACGTGCATCTTCGGGAGGCTCCTCTTGACACCTGATCATGCATAGCATATCAGACTTAGGTAGTAACCATGTCTCGAGTGGATCATATGTGATATCACTAAGGAAAGAAGTCACCTCGTTCTCGAGAGCTCTTGCTCGTGCTCGTGTCATGGGTCCTCTTGGCTCTTGATGCGACGATGGTAGGTCCATGGGGATGATCATGGGATGCTCCACATCATCTCCCCTCCCTTGGGAAAGATCCAACCTCGGATCGAAATCCTCATCACCATGGTACGGGGAGAGATCTTTGATGTTGAAAATGTCGCTCACAGAGTTCTTGTCGCGTGGGATGTCGATCTTGTATGCATTGTTGTTGTAGCGTGCAAGCACCTTGAAGGGTCCATCCGCTCATGGTAGTAGCTTGGACTTGCGTTCATTGGGGAAGCGATCCTTGCGAAGGTGTAGCCACACAAGATCTCCAATATGGAACATCATGGGTTGCTTGTTGGCGTTAAGCTTGGTCGCGAGTCTTTGTACTTGGCGCTCGATGGTGTTCCTTGTATCTTCATGCATATTCTTGAGGAAGTTGGCTCGGGCACTCGCGTCCAAGTTTGTGCGCTCTTGAAGCGGTAGAGGTAGAATGTCCAATGGGGAGAATGGGTTGAAGCCATAGACGACCTCAAAGGGGGACTTGCCGATAGTCGAATGTCTTGCTCGGTTGTAGGCGTACTCGGCGATGGGTAGGCACTCTTCCCACTCCTTGATGTTCTTCTTTATCAACACGCATAGTAGGGTGGAGAGCATACGGTTGGTGACCTCCGTTTGGCCGTCGGTTTGTGGATGGTATGCCGAAGAGAACAAAAAGCTTGACTCCGAGCTTGGCGCATAAGGTCTTCCAAACGTAACTCAAGAACTTGACGTCGCGGTCCGAGACAATCGTCTTTGGCACTCCATGAAGGCGCAAGATTTCCCTACAAAACAAATTTGCAATATGTGAAGCATCGTCTATCTTGTTGCAAGGAATGAAATGAGCCATTTTGGAGAAACGGTCCACAACAACAAAAACGGAATCCTTGCCATTTCGAGTTCTAGGCAAACCAAGCACAAAGTCCATGCTAATATCTTCCCATGGTTGATATGGGATTGGAAGTGGCATATAGAGGCCATGAGATTGGGCTTTAGACTTAGCTTTGCGACATCTAGAACAACGGTTGGTGAAACGATTGACGTCGCGATGCATCTTGGGCCAAAAGTAGTTCTTGGAGAGCGTAGCAAATGTCTTGTCGCGTCCAAAGTGTCCCATGAGTCCGCCTCCGTGAGATTCCTGCAAAAGCAACAAACGAAAAGAGGACTCGGGGATGCAAAGTTTGTTAGCTCTCATAAGATATCCATCTTTGATGTAGTATCGATCCCACGAAGTATGCATCAAACACTTGGCATAAGGTATGGCGAATGTAGGATCATGTTCATACAAGTCTTTGATATGCTCAAAACCAATGACATTCAACTCAAGGTTAGTGACAAGCATGCATATACGGGAAAGCGCATCCGCCACAACATTTTCTTTACCCTTAATGTACTTGATGACATAGGGAAATGACTCAATAAATTCACTCCATTTAGCATGACGCTTGTTCAACTTAGTTTGTCCCTTAAGGTATTTAAGTGTTTCATGGTCGGTATGGATGATGAACTCATGTGGGCGAAGGTAATGTTCCCATTCATGCAAAACTCGCACTAAAGCATATAGCTCTTTGTCATAGATGGGGTAATTGAGTTGCGCTCCGGATAGTTTCTCACTAAAGTATGCAATGGGGCGCTTCTCTTGCATTAACACGCCTCCTATGCCATTACCACTAGCATCGCAATGAATTTCGAAAGGTTTGTCAAAGTTGGGTAATGCAAGCACGGGAGCATGAGTAAGCAAATTCTTAAGCTCATTGAAAGCAATATCTTCAGATGTTCCCCAAACAAACGGTGCATTTTTCTTACTCAAAGCATGCAAAGGTGAAGCAATGGTGCTAAAATCCTTCACAAATCTACGGTAGAAACCGGCTAAACCAAGAAAACTATGCATTTTTTGCAAATTAGTTGGTTGGGGCCAAGTTTTAATAGGATTGATCTTAGATTCATCAACATGAACACCCTTAGAAGAAACTACGAAACCCAAGAAAACAAGCTTGTCAACGCCAAATAGGCATTTTTCCATATTAGCATAAAGTTGCTCTTTTTGAAGAGTTTGTAGCATGGTGCGAAGGTGGGTGACATGCTCTTTGAGAGATTTGCTAAACACAAGGATATCATCAAAGTAGACAACAACAAATTCACCAATGTAAGGGCGAAACACGTAATGCATAAGACGCATGAAAGTACCAGGTGCTTCCGATAAACCCATAGGCATGACTAACCACTCATAGAGACCAAACTTTGTTTTGAAAGCGGTTTTCCATTCATCACCCTCTTGTATGAGGATTTGATAGTAACCACTTTTAAGATCAATTTTGGAAAAGATAGTGGCACCGCTAAGTTCATCAAGCATATCATCAAGGCGTGGAATGGGGTACCTATATCTAACGGTGATAGCATTGATAGGTCTACAATCGGAGCACATGCGAAATCTACCGTCACGTTTTGGCACAAGAATGACTGGTACGGCACAAGGACTCAAACTTTCATGCACATGTCCATGGTCTATGAGATGCTTTACTTGCCTTTGTATTCCTTTGGTTTCTTCGGGGTTGACGCGGTATGGAGCTTTGTTGGGAAGCGGCGCTCCGGGGATGAGATCAATTAGGTGCTCAATGCCTCATAGTGGAGGTAGACCCGGAGGTAGCTCATCGGGGAAAACATCTTGGAATTCCTGCAATAGAGAAGATAACACCAAAGGTAGATCGTGAGAGTTGTTAGTTTTTGTGACCTCGTCCTTGCACAATAGGACATAGTGTAGGACACTTGATGGGTTCTCACACACTTCTCTCATCTCATGTTTGGTGGCAAAGAGAACTAAGTTTTTCTTGTCGCTCATCATGGAGGCACTCAATTTGGGCTTGTGGCGCTCACTCTCTTTTTGGTGGGTCGCTCTCTCACTATTTTCTCCATGATGGGTGGCTTGCTTGTCGGCGAGCACTTGGCTTGGAGACATAGGACGTAGCACAAATTCCTTCCCTTTCATCTTGAAGCTATAGTGATTTGTATGCCCATTGTGAATGACACCTCGGTCAAATTGCCATGGCCGTCCAAGGAGGAGGTGGCAAACGGTCATCGGAAGGACATCACATTCCAATGTGTCTTCATAGGCGCCGATCTTGAAAGAGACTTGTACTCTATGCTCAACTTGTATGGTGCCGGTGTCGCTTAGCCATTGAACCTTGTAGGGGTGAGGGTGCTTCATCTTGACCAATTGGAGCTATAGTGATTTGTATGCCCATTGTGAATGACACGTCAGTCAAATTGCCATGGCCGTCCAAGGAGGAGGTGGCAAACGGTCATCGGAAGGACATCACGTTCCAATGTGTCTTCATAGGCGCCGATCTTGAAAGAGACTTGTACTCTATGCTTGACTTGTATGGTGCCGGTGTCGCTTAGCCATTGAACCTTGTAGGGGTGAGGGTGCTTCATCTTGACCAATTAGAGAGCATAGTTCTTCACTTGCTAAGTTATGGCAACTACCTCCATCGATGATGACCTTGACGGAACGTCCATTGATGCCGGCCTTTGTGTGGAAGATATGGCATCTTTGATCTTTGTCTTGTTGATGTTGAAGAGTCAAGACCTTGGAGACAACAAGAGCGGGACTTGAATCTTCATCGCAAAAGACTTGGTCATCTTCATCTTCATTGTTCACTTGTCGGTGCATGGCCACTTGCTCAAGAGCTTCCATTTCTCCTTCGCTCATGGAGTCATAGGCTCCGTCGTCGTTGAGGATCATGGTGCGCTTGTTTGTGCACTCGAAGGACTTGTGGCCTCGGCCTCCGCATGTGAAGCATTTGATAGAACTTGTCTTGATGGTGTCATCGGGTGGAGTAGATGATGATGGAGCTTTCTTGAAGTTGCTTGTAGTAGGAGGACGACTTGAGCTTGTCGAAGCTTTCTTGTAACTTGACTTGTCGCCGTTGCTTGTAGAAGGCTTGGTTGAGGTAGAAGGTGTTGGAGTCGTCGAAGCTTGATTGTTGGAGAGGCCATAGGACTTGGATGAGAACTTGGCATACTTGAAGTCGTCTAGTACTTGCCGTTCCACTTTGGTAGCTTGATGCACTATCTCGACGAGGTTCGAGTATGGTTGGAAGTCGGTGATCTTCTTGATAGGATGATTGAGTCCATTCAAGAACCTTGCCATAGTTTGCTCATCATCTTCTTTGACATTGGCTCGTATCATGGCAATCTCCATTTCCTTGTAGTACTCTTCAACACTCTTGCTTCCTTGCTTGAGTTGTTGAAGTTTCTTGAAGAGGTCGCGGTTGTAGTAGTTTGGCACGAATCGTGCTCTCATGACATCCTTCATTTGTGTCCAAGTGGTGATGGGTGGTTCACCTCTTGCCGCTCGGCGCTCAATGACTTGTTCCCACCAAATGAGGATGTAGTCTTGGAATTCAAGGGATGCCATTGCGATCTTCTTCTCTTCTTTGTAGTTGTGCAAGCGGAAGATTTTGTCAACCTTCAATGCCCATGAGATGTACTCTTCGGGGTCATTGCTTCCATTGAACTTGGGCATGGTGAACTTTAGCTTGCCATAACGTTGCTCTTCATTGTGCTGGGGTCGGGGATGATGACGCCCATGTCGTTGAGGATTGACATTTTTATCGTGCTCTTGGCGAAGTTGGATGTCTTCCTCATGTTGCTCTTGGCGAGGATTGGGTCCATTGTGTTCTTGCTCTCGATGGACTTGATGTTCTTGTCTCGCTTGAGGGGGAGCTTGTCTATCTTGACGAGGAGCTTGTCTATCTTGACGAGGAGCTTGTCGATGCACACGTCTTTGGTAAATTCTTTCTTGAGCTTCATCGCGAAGTGCTTCTTGATGTAGTCGAGCTTGTCGGCCTCGGTCGGCAATGGCTCAACTCGCATCGCGTAGATCTTGTTGCGCCTCAAGTGCTTGAGCGTCACGGAGTTGTTGTTCTTGACGTTGAGCCTCGGCATCTTGTGCATTTTGGTGTAGAATCGCGCGTTCTTCCTATTCATGTTGGCGTTGTTGTTGCCGTTCTCGGGCTAGCGCAAAGGCTTCTTCGGCTTGACGTCGTCGATGTTCTTGCGAGTCGGTGTCTCGAAGTGGATTGAGGTTTGCTTGACGCTCGTTGCGCGCGGCTCGACGAGGAGTGTTCGATGTCGGTGTACTTGAGCCGGAGAGGGTGAAGTCGGAATGGTGACTTGAACGGCTCCTTCTTGAAGTGGAAGAAGAGCGGTTGAGCAACAAAGCACGAATCTCGTCCATCCTTGCGTCATTCTATTGCTTGTGATCATCGAGCTTGTGGTCGAAGTAGTCCCTTGTACGTTGCTCGGAAAGTCGTAGGTCGGTGGCAAGGTTGTCGATGCGTTCACTCATAGCTTGTTGCTCTTGATGCAAAGCACGTTGTGCACCAAAGAGGTGACTCTTGGTGACGAAGGAGTTCATGTCGTCGTCTTGCTCCATGAAGAGCGGGTTGGTAGAAGTACTTGGCCTATCCATCATTCCAAGACAAGTGTGAGTGGAAGAAAGGGAAGAACCAATATCAAATGTACCTTAACCGATGCTGAGAATGGATCAAAGATGACTCCAATGTGTAACAAGGAAATAGCACAATTGGTACCAATTCTTGTCAGTTCTCACATCTACACAAGTAAAAGGTTATGGTGGAGCTCGGTTAGGATGGTGGCACAAAATTTGATGCAATTGTAAGTGAGACTCAATAATGTTGGAAAAGATTCACGAATTTGCAAATGCAACAAGTATACCAATAGCAAGATATGGTACACAGAAACACACACGCAAATAGATAAGATGGGGTTATGCAACCAAGGATGAGCCAAAATGTGGAATTCACCAAGATGCTCTTGTTGCACAACACTAGAGAGACGCTAGCACGATTGCACAATAGGCAGATACGAACTTGTGCACAACCTACTAAGCAAAAATGCAATGACTTCTATCCCAAGTATGCTATATGTATGATGTTCCTATGCATTGATCCAAGATGATCGAGTATGACAATCTTAATGTTGTATGATGCTATGGTTCTTGCTCTTTGCTTGTCTTTCCTCTTTTGCTTAAAAGCTTGTTTTGCTCTTTGATGTTTGAGCTCTTTTCTCATGCAATGTTTCACGAAGCAAGATAGCAATTGTGTATGTGACAACAACTTTGTCACACAAGTGATGATACCAAGAGATGCAACACGATGATGGTATGTATGCTATGGGAAGTATGAACACTAATGTGCACAAGTCACGTTGCCGGCAATACTCAAGGGCTAGTCTCGATGGGTAAGTGACGCAAAAGTAAGGCCATGTGGTTATCAATGCGATTCCAAAAGAGTATGATGATATCACGATACCAAGTTGATATCCAAGGTGAAGGTGATACCCAAAGTAATGTAGCCGTTCATAGTAGTCCTTGGCGAAGATGAGCGGTGGTGATGTTGATGCCGAACCGTACCTAGATAGCCGAAACACAAAAGGACATGGAAACCACAACTCAAATTCTCAAAGCAAAATTTGGCAAAATTGTCGAAGTTGGTAGCGGGAAAGGCTAGGGTGGTGCTATGCAGAAGTGGTGGAGGTATGCGGAAATGTATGTGGGCACCGGAACGAAATTTGGCGAGAGTTAGGCGGGAAACGTATGGTGGATGGGTTGTTTTGCTGCCAGGGGCCGGATGTCCGGGGGTGATGGCCAGATGTCCGGGGTGCCGGGTGTCCGGGCTGGTCGGGCCGGATGTCCGGGCGCTAGATCCGTGGACGAATTCGAAGAACACCGCGTGGAGAGGTCAAATCCGGGGCAAAATTTGGAAGATTTTGTGGATGGAATTTGGGGAAAAGGTGGGGGAATGCTAGATCTACCTGCAACACACGAAATCCGCGAATCAAATCTAACAAAACTTCATCACACCAACAAATCACAAAAAAAAATTGGGGCTATTTTTGTGGGGCAATTTTCGGATTAGGACGAAAAACAACAATATCAAGCTAGAAAACAAAAAGAGGGGGCTCCCAAATCGTGATCAACGTGGCTCATGATACCAAGATGATGGTATCAAGAGACAAGCTGGCTCTGATCCAAGATGATGTAGGGTGAAACCCTAGATGGCCGATCTTTCACGAAAGGAGTGGATCCCAAAGAGAAACATGAAGAACACGAGGGGAAACACGAGAGAATCACTCAAACCAACAAGATTCGATTACACATGCGCTAGATCCAATAACACAAAGATATACACGATGATCCAAGGTCAACAAAGGATGATACAAAGTAACCGGTTCTTCTCCTAGAAAGAGGTCTTGATGGGGCTGCCCAAGAGGGGGGTCTTGAATCCAAGTCGATCTTCTCCGATGAGGGGCTGCAGTCTCTCTCGAGGAGGAGATCTGTATGGATGAGCGAAGCTCTATCTCACATATGAGCTAAACCAACGCTAACCCTAGAAAGAGGAAGGGGATGAAGTATATATAGTCTGGGGGGCGAGAGGGTACATGGGCTTCGGCCCTTCACTGTTCACAGACAGGCGAGGCCGGATGTCCGGGCGTCGGGCCGGATGTCCGGGGCGTTAGGAGTGGCCGGATGTCCGGGCTGGGGGGGCGGATGTCCGGGCTGGTGGTGAAAACTTTTGTGGTCTCTGGATAGACGAGGCCGGATTTCCGGGCAAAGGGCCGGATTTCCGGGACTTCGGGGGAGGCCGGATATCCGGGCGCGCGGGGCCGGATGTCCGGGCCCTGTAGCTTTTCTGGCTGGGTTGCGGCTGCTATGGTGGCATCTCCAGGGGCCGGATGTCTGGGGTCTTGGCCGGATGTCCGGGGCCTGGATGGAGAACTTGCCCGTTTCCGTTGGTTCTCTTCATCCGTGGACTTGGCAGCTTGTGCGTCTTCACGTGCATCTTTGGGAGGCTCCTCTTGACAACTGATCATGCATAGCATATCGGACTTAGGTAGTGATGTAGGATGAAACCCTAGATGGCCGATCTTTCACGAAAGGAGTGGATCCCATACAAGAACACAAAGAACACAAGAGGGGAAAATGAGAGAAAACACTCAAACCAACATGAACAAGTCACAAATGTGCTAGATCCTCGGATACATAGAACGATACAGGAGTCCACACACAACTAAGGACGATACAAAGGGGTAGCCGGTTCTTCTCCGTGAGGAGGTTTTGAATCCACAAGGGGATCTTCCCGTAAAGGGGTCTTGAATCCAAGGTGGATCTTCTCCGTAGAGGGGCCGCGGTCTCTCTCATGGAGTAGATCCAATATGGATGAGCAATGCTCTATCTCTCAATGAGCTAAACCAATGCTACCCTAGAAAGGAGGAGGTGGAGGAGTATATATAGTCTAGGTCCACGAAGGGGTAAGTGAGGGGCGAAAGGGTACATGGGCTTCGTCCTGAGTGTCTGCGCGCAGGCAGGGCCGGAAGTTCCGGGGACGACCGGAAGGTCCGGGCGCCGGAGGTTCTGGGCGAAGGTCCGAGCAGGGTCCGGGCTATCCAGAGAGTTGGCACACTCTCGGACGGCTTCGGTGCAGCAGGGCCGGAAGCTCCGGGATGGCCGGAGGTTCCGGTGGCCGGATGTTCCGGGCAGCGGCCGGAAGTTCTGGGCTTTCCAGAAGCTTGTCTAGGCTTCTTCTTCCTTCTCTTCCACGCTTCCCTCACGGATGGTGTAGGTGATCCTTGGCGCTTGCACTCCTCCTCGTCATCCGTGAAACTCCGACAATACCTATGCATGCACGATGGAGGGTCAAGTAGTATACCATCCTCGAAGGGGTCAAGTGAGCACGTGTAAAGGAGAGGATTCACCTTTATGTATGTGAAGTAGATGTTGCATGTGTCACTTGCTAAATGAACTCTTGACATGGTGATGTCCATAGGATGCTCCGCATCATCCCCTCCCCCTTGGGAAAGATCCGACCTCGGATCGAAACCCAAATCACCATGGGAAAGAGATGGCGTCGCCGTGTAGTAGTGGTCGATCACCAAGTTCTCGTCATCTTGAAGCTTGAAATGGGAACTCTCCAATGTCGCACCGTCTCGTGATTCCTTCAAAAGGAGCAAGGAGAACAAACACTTTGAAAAACAAATGCGGTTAGCGTTAGTGCAAAACCAAGCATTCAAGAGGTGATTCACCCAACAAGTGTTGCCATCAAGCATAGCATATGGTGTGACAAAGGATTGTGACATGGCATGTAAGCACATAAATTGAGCACAAAGAAGGGCATCATGGAAACAAGCATGTGAATGTGAGGTAGTGATGCAAATATGTGTGACAAGAGAAGAAGCATCTACCTCAAGTTCATAGCAAGCATTCACAAATTGCTCAATGTAAGGTCGATGGTAGGCATATGAATCATTCACAACACCAAGTAAAATGAAGTGTCTAAACACATGGGTCAAGGGTAAGACAATCCAAGCATAATGTGCATGGGGTGTAGTGAATATAGTGTGGCACTCAACACAATAGAAAGAGCAATTGTTCATCATGTGTGAGGCAATCAAGTCAAGCATAGTAATCAAGTCGTGGAAGCTAGTAGTGAGAAGATGCAACATACTATAGTAAATCATGGCAATCATGTCATGAGAGCAAATAATAGGCATAGACAATGCACATGACATATCGCAAGCACGAACACATAGCAAGATGAAAGTATCATCATAGGCATGGGGTACAAAGCAAACATAGCAATAGCAAGCAATATCTCCACCAAGCTTGCAAATACATATACAAGTATGAGAATCAATCATCATGTGTAATGCAAAGCATGGGTCACGAATGCATGGCAAAAGCATAGTAATGAGCATAACATGGAATAGCGATAGTTCTGACCACGGTGCGTCAACAAGGAACTTAATGGCGCTCCCACCCCCCACCGTGGCTCTCCCACCCTCTCCGGCGATCTCCCTCTTTCTCCAGTAATTTGTGGATTCTCACCGATCATCTGCTCCGGCATCCTCTTTGGATCAAGAAATACCCATCTCCAATGGGTTCTTCTGGTGGATCTACCCTTGGCTTGGATTTCTCCAAGGGTAGGGTTTTTACAGATGAGGTTTTCAGATCTACTGGGCATACGGTCCACCCTTCAGGACACAGGAGATCATTCATCTTAGTGGTTTCATTCAGCCGCCATGCCTTTGGTCTCTCGGAGGATTCTGTGGCCGCGGTTTTGGAGGCAGTAATTGGAGGTTCAACAATTGATCTTCAGGTTGATCACATAAAGATAAGGTTTACTCCTTTCATGTATCTTGCAAGCAAGTTGGTTTTCTTATTATGGATCTCCGTTCCTATGCATGTGATCTGTTCAAGTGCTATTTTCATTTGTGGGGAAATGGGGGCCCTAATTGGATTAGAGAGCTCCGGATCTGGAGGAAAGAATGTGACACTGAATGGATTCTAGTTAGTCCTACTAAGCGTCGATCATCTTTAGGTCTTTTGGCCATGAATAAGCCTCCGGTTAGATCAGCTATTAAGACTGCTGCATCTGCTCATAAAAAGCTTTCTTTTGCTACATTTGAGCGATACTCTGCTTGCAAGGGATATAGATATCCGGCTACGCAAGAGTGCATTGACATCATGACAGATGCGGGGTATGATCTTCCTGCTCATGAACGTGTAGTCATACATCAATCGCCACCCGTGGACTTGTTTTGGACGGTGGCTCGTCCACCTATTGTTTTTGGTACAGTCACTCCCTTGCCGGTGTTGAGCCGGCCGGAATCTTCTTCACCGGTAATTGATCCAGTTTCGGAGGACCTTTCCCCTGTGCATGCGGAGTTTTCGCCCGTAAGTTGCGCAGAGGCGGGATTGTCACCCATTCGAAACAATTGTCAGGTTTCTGACCTAGTGGCTTTGGAGGCCCGTCGGGTTACTACCCCATCTTTGCTGCTTAGCCCATCTGCCTCTAGGCCTTCCACGCCTCCGGTCCCAACTCCTCTGGGCCATTGTTCAGATATCCCTACATCTCAGGAGGCTGCGAGGCAGTTTGAAGCTATGGTCGATGACATGGTGGTCCGTGTGGTTACCTGTACTATTTGTTCTCAGAAGGGCCACTTGTCAACGACTTGTGGAATGCGAGTAGTCTGTACGGCTTGCTCTCGTCCTGGTCACTCTAGCCATGCCTGTAATGATTTCGCGCGCTCCAATGGATTGGTTTGGAGGCCAAGTTCGGTGCAACAAAAAATGAGTTTATCAGAATCTGCTACTTCTCATGGGAACAGAGCCGGAGTTATTGGGATAGACTGTCCAGTCCCATCACCGCCGCCTCCATTGCATCTTCCCTCTCCCCAAGCCAAAGAAAACCCCCGACAAGCTTCAGGCTCTTCCATGGCGAACTACGAGCTCGATCCACAGTGCTTTGTGCCCCCTGGACACCTCGTCATTGACGGTGGCGATCGTCGGCTACCACGCACCTTCTTCACGCCCGCCGCACGTCCGCTCTGTCAGCATGAGGACTTCATGGTTGCCGAGGTGATGCCGGCGCCGGAGGGGCCATTCGGCCCGGTTCGGGAAGAAGTTGTCCAGTTTCTGCAAAACAGAGGTATTTTGGTCCGATCTGCTCAGCCGTGGTTTCATGGGGTAGGACTGTTTCAAGTTAGGGATCCGTCAGTTAGATATACCTTGGTTCAGCATGCACCTTTTCCATTGGGCAATGATCGTTTTGTCAGATTTATGAAGCATGATGAGGGAGAAAATTTCAAAGGAACACATGGTTTTCGCAAGGGTTGGTTAATGTTCATTGGGATTCCCCTAGATTACCGCACCACTGAATACATCTCGCAGGCCGTAGGCACTTTTGGAAAGTTTATTTCTTGGAACAGTGAGGATCCTTATCTTGTCCGGACTTTGGTTGAAGCTAGTTTCCCAGATACGCCGTTGGTTCCAAGAGATGGTGTGTTTGGTGATTATGCGGAGTATGGAGGTGCTCAAGTGTCTTGGACTGCTGCTTGCTATGTTCTTGGCACAGATTTTGCAGACCAGATGCCAAATGACGAAGACCCTATGCCCTTGGATGGAAACCCTCACCCTTTGCCTGGTAATCTGGTTCCAGATAATTTGATGTTTGTCTTACCACCATACCCAATGTTGGGTTGGAATGATGCACTTGTCGCTCCACCTCCTCCACGGGTGAATGACGATGCGCCTGGTTGGGGCAATGCCATGTGGGGAGATGAAGTTGGGAATGAGTAGGCCCCGCACCCTGCTGCTCCCGAATAGGATCAAGTTTCAATAGTGATTGATCAGCCCGAAGGATCTGCTTCTGTAGAGCAACAAGAACAAGAAGTTGAAATCCAACAACAACATGATTTACCACTTCCAGAACTTCAGCACCCTGTCATTGAGGAGAATCAGGTTGCCATTGTGCCCTACCATCCTCCTGCGATTCAGCAGCAGCAAATCTTTATTGGAATGGCACGCATTGTGGCTGGACCTCCTCTTCCCCCAGAGATGGTTTGGAAAAGGTCTTTCCAGAACCTTATGTTCGATTTCTCAATTAAGGAAGTTCCAAGGTCTATCTTCTTCAAGCCGATGGGCACAATCATTTACTCCAAGAGGTCGTGGTCCATTGCTTTTGACGAATCACGGATGATTTCTTGTTTGGCTGCTTCTCTGCCTGTGGTTCCTGCTGTCAGAAAACCTGTCATGGTGAAGCGCCCGGTGGCCAGAGCTTTATTTGAGGCGCTGCCGGCTGTTTCAGATTCTGTTTCTGAAGAAGTTGGGTCTGATAGTTCTGCTGTTCCTGTATCGGTTCAATCATCACCTTTGGTTTTCTCTGTGGAACAATCCTATGCTCATAAGCGGAGAGAGAAGAAGAAGGCTCCTGTTGTCGATACGTCACTAAGGCGTTGCACTCGGAGCGTGGCAAAGTTGGATGGCTACAAAAACGTGGTTTTTGAGCAGCTTTCTCTACAACCATCTAAGAAGCGCCCCCGTGCAAAGCCCATGGAGGACAAGGCCCAGCCCACTTCTGCGGATGATTCTGAAGATGCTCTGCCTACTGCACCACCACACACCCCACTTCATGTTCTCCAAGCTGTGGGCACGGAGCTAGAGATTGATCCTTCGCTTCTAAAGGTGGACAAGCTTATGGCTAATCCACAGGAGGACTCGTCTACATCTTCTGCTTAGTATTTATGTTATCTTCTATGTCGAGGCCGAGGGCGCCTATTATGCTTGTCTTTTTTCTGTTGAACTGAGTCCGGTCTGGGATGTGGCACATTGGGGTTCTGAACTTTACTTTATTTTGGATGGTATGGCATTATGTGCCATGCTCTTCTTGCTACTCTACGCAATGGTTATTCATGAATCATGTTACAACACGTAGTTGGAAAGTTTTATGTTGGAATGTTCGCGGTCTGAATTCAGATGCTAGGCAGCGCTCTGTCAGGGAGAAAGTGATAGAGAGTCAGTGTTCAGTGCTTTGTTTGCAAGAAACTAAGCTATCCTCTTGCTCGCGTTCAATCATGAAAAGCATTTGTCCTCATGGGTTTGATCAATTTGCTGAGTCTCCCTCTAGTGGAGCCTCTAGGGGTCTTTTAACAGCGTGGCGATCTGATGTGTTCTGTGGCACCCTGCTCGAAGTCAAACCCTACGCTATCGTTATGCAATTTACCTTGGTTCATAATAATGAGCAATGGTTTCTAGTTAATGTATAGTCCATGTCAGGGTGAGTTGCGTGATGAGTTTGTTTCCTGGATTTACAACTTGGACATTGATCCGGATCAGATGTGGATGTTGATGGGGGACTTCAACTTCATCCATTCCATTGATAATAGGAATCTCCCCGGGGGCGATATAAATGATATGTTTATTTTCAATGAAATAATTGGCCATTTGGGACTGTTAGAACTTCCTCTAAAAGGACGAAAATTTACTTGGTCTAATATGCAAGACAGGCCTCTTCTGGAACAGTTGGACTGGGTTTTTACTTCTGCAAGTTGGATTAACATTTATCCCATGACCCAATTGACCCCTTTGGCCAAGACTGTGTCTGATCATGTTCCTTGTCTGGTGACCATGAGTACAGCAATTCCAAAAGCACATATCTTCAGGTTTGAAAACTTTTGGATCCATCAGGCTGGTTTCATGGAGTGTGTGCAGGAGGTTTGGACTCGTCCCCCTCGTAAGACCCATATTTCGGCAATAATTGTTGACAGACTAAAAGCGTTGAGGTTTGCATTAAAGAAATGGCAGAAAGGTTTATCACATATTAAAAGGTTAATTGAGAAGTGTAACTGGGTAATTCTTTGGTCGGACAATCTTGAGGATAAGAAATCTCTATCCAAGCCTGAGTTTAATTTCAGGAAAATCACAAATTTGCACCATGAACATCTGCTTCACAGGCAATATCTGTACTGGAGGAAGAGATGTACAATTAGGTACATCAAAGTGGGAGAGGAAAACTCTAAATTCTTTCAGGCCATGGCAACTGAGAGATATAGAAAAAACTCTATTGCTAGCTTGTTGCTGTCTGATGGATCAGTAACGTCAAACCATGAGGAAATGGCCAAAGAATTCTTGTCATCCTTCAAAAGCAGAATGGGGACAGTTAAGTCAATTTCTTTGGATGCAAACATATTGTCTCTAATACCTAGGGTCCAGGGTTTGGAGGTGCTCACAAAACCGTTTGAATTAAAAGAAATTGAGCAGGTTATTAAGGACTTGCCTATTGATAAGGCCCCTGGACCTGATGGCTTTAATGGGCTTTTTCAAAAAAGTGTTGGCATATAATTTCTGCTGATTTTATACAGCTGGTTAAGGAGTTTCATGCTGGAATAGTGCAGTTAGAAAATTTGAATGATGCATACATTACCCTGGTTCCAAAGAAGCAGACACCTGAGTGTGTGGGAGACTTTAGGCCAATTTCACTAACCTCTGTTGGTCTGAAGTTCCTTACAAAGCTTGCTGCTAATAGATTCCAACAGGAGATCACCAAATTTGTGCATAAAAATCAATATGGTTTCATCAAATCGAGAACAATGCAGGATTTTCTTGCTTGGACCTTTGAGTATATCCATCAGTGCAATCAGTCTAAAAGGCCCATCCTTTTGCTTAAGTTAGACTTTGAAAAGGCTTTTGATTCTATCCAGCATGAGGCTATCATAAAGATTTTAATTGCAAAAGGTTTTGATGAATGATGGATTATTTGGATTAAGCAGTTGCTGTCTTTTGGCACTTCTTCTGTCCTTCTGAATGGATTCCCTGGTAATCACTTTAAATGCAAATGTGGAGTCAAGCAAGGGGACCCAATTTCTCCTTTGCTCTTTGTTATTGCGGCTGATCTCTTGCAGACATTGATTAATAATCTTCTTCACCAAGGTTTAATAAGCAGGCCTCTGCCTACCCATGATCCTGATTTCCCAGTGGTCCAATATGCTAATGACACACTGCTTTTCTTAAATGCTGATACAGATCAATTGGGGGCTCTGAAATCAGTTTTGCATTCCTTCTCACAAGCAACTGGACTTCAGATTAATTTCCATAAATCCTCATGTATCCCATTAATGTAAGTGATCAGGCTGCTTCTGACCTTGCTGCCTATTTTGGTTGCAAATTAGGAAATATGCCTTTTACTTATCTGGGTCTGCCAGTGGGGACCACCAGGCCCAAAATTGTGGACCTTCTTCCCCTTGTCGATTGTATGGAGAGAAGATTGACAACAAGTTATTGGTTCTTGCCTCAAGGGAGTAGATTGCAATTAGTTAATTATGTCATTTCTTCATTGCCTATCTTTTTCATCTGCAGTTTGTCAATTCCTCAGGGTATTTTGAAACAATTGGAAAGAATCCAAAGGCAGTGTTTATGGAGGAAATATGGTCAGGAAAGGGGACATTCACTGGCGGCTTGGCCACTTGTTTGCAGGCCTAAGTCGAAGGGGGGGCTTGGAATCTTAAACCTTGGTTTGCAGAATGATGCTCTCCTACTGAAACATCTCAGTAAATTTTATAACAAGATGGCTGTGCCCTGGGTGTAGTTAGTTTGGGATTCTTACTATTTTGAAAGGATTCCACATGATACTGTTCTTTGTGGCTCCTTTTGGTGGAGAGATGTTTGCAAGTTGATGGATAATTTCAGGGTAGTTACTTCGGTTGATGTTCATAGTGGAGATACGGTGCAGTTCTGGTCTGACTATTGGCAAATTGGAAACAGTTCTGTCCCTCTGCAAGATCGTTTTCCTAGGCTATATTCTTTTTGTCTCCACAAAAAAATCTCAGTCAAGGAAGTCTTTGAGGCTAGTACTTTCCAGGACCTCTTCTACTTGCCTCTTACTGAACAAGCTTTCCAGGAACTACAGCAGCTCTCCTCTTTAATGGGGTCTTTCCATTTGGACAGTAACTCCCATGACCACTAGGGATGGAGGCATGGCAAGAAATCAGAATATACTGCAAAAAGGTTTTATGATTTTGTCCATCAGCCAATGGTATCAAACCCCATTCTGGGGTGGATATGGAAAAGCTGTTGTACTATGTCGATCAAGATGTTTGCTTGGCTTGTTATAATGGACAGGGTTAACACCAAGGACATGATTCAGAAGAGGCATTGGAGGATTAATGAAGGACCAGAATGTGTTCTTTGCCCGACTGGAATACTGGAGGACAGAAATCACCTCTTTTTCCAGTGCAATTTTAGTGTTCGCGTGTGGAACTATCTGCAAATTGAATTTAAAGATTGATATGGTGGAAATTGCTCGTCATGCTAGGAAGGATTTCAACAAGCCTTTCTTTGGGGAGGTGGTTTTCATGGCCTGGTGGAATATTTGGAAGATCAGGAATGATAGAGCTTTCAGGAACATTCAACCATCTTTCAGGGCATGGAGGAATGGCTTCATTCATGATCTTACTCTGCTCTCTCATCGAATCAAACGGAAATATAGAGACGCCCTTCTTAAGTGGATTGATTTTCTTCCTCCTTGAGGAGAGTTGCTTCTTTGTTTCTTTGTAATTAATAGGTATAGTGCACCCCTTCTCTATATAGCCTTCTTTAGAGCCTTCCCTCTTTTCTTTTATTATTTTATTTATTTCCTCATCTTGAGGAAACCCTGTTTGCCTTTGCTTTATTAATAAAATGCTTTGGGGTGCAAGCCCTGCAGTCTTCATGGTCAAAAAAAATGAGCATAACATGCAAAGTGAACATGGCAAGATGGGCATAGAATATGTAGTGGACAAGAACCCATAGCCAAGTGAGGGTCATGTAGAAGAAATGTGTGAAGACTTCGTGTGAAGAGAGCGGCGGGAAATGCGATCCATGGGATCCCAAGTCATCATTGCTCTCTAGAGCTCGTTTTGTCAACTCGTGGGATTGCGAGGTTGACAAGAATTCATGGGTACCTACACAAAAGAGACACAAACCAAATAAATTGTGGGTGTGGTAGATGTACACATCATCCATCATGATGTGTATGTGCATGTGTGAGTTAGCACAAGATAAGCATCCGTCAAAGAAATTTGATGCATGGTATAAGAACATGTCATCCATCATGAAAGAATAGTTATTGTGTACAACATGATGGGGAAACAAATTGAGCATACAAGTATATGGCACATCAATAGCATGTTTATTCATGGGAAGCACATTGTGCACATAAGTATGGGGATCATGCAATGGATGGGATGAATCAAAATCTCCTAAAATGTATGAGGAAACTATGGGGGTCTCCTCATGAGCAATATTGGAAAGATCACATGGAGAAAATGGACAACATCCAAAACAATGCATATCCGAAGCTAGGTGTTCATGGCATGGCATATGAGATAAATGATGCAATGGGAGCATATCAATATCATCACAAGAAAAACAAATGCCAATAACCATGGGCTTGTCATCTATGCCATAAGTGCAAATTGGGTTAATTTGAACGGCATATGCATAGTCACTATGAAGAGATTGCAAATAGGGCATATGATTGATCTCATGCATAGCATATGACAAGTCAAGCGGATTGGCAAACATAATGTGACCGAGAGAATTAGCACAAGAAATCCTATGTAACATGGCATCACAACTAATAGACTCCACATGGCAATCATCATACTCATCATAAATGGGTAAATCATCGCATGGGGAAGTCACACTAGCATGAAGCATGGAATTAGGAGGATCAACATCATGCAAGCAGTCAATGTCATGATAGTACACTAGTGGGACAAGAGCATCACCTTCACCAATGTTACCTTTTTCATTCCACTAAAGTGGTGTAGGTGAAGTGGTAAAGACCAAATGGTGGTCATCCTCATCAACTTGATGAAACCATGTGGGGGGTGCATCATATTACACCATGGCCATCGTCTTGTCTAAAGTTAGGACGTAGTCATCCTGAATCAGCGCGTCATCATATATGGGACCTAGCACCAAATGAGAAGACACAATAGAGATAGAGGTCAAGTTGTTAGTGTTGAAAGTGGCCTCACATGACCTATCAACTATCTCACTATCTCTATGTGGTGGTTCACTCACTCCCTCAAAATAGGTGCACTCAAACTCACATATGGTGGAGTCACTCATCTCACTCAAGAGGTGGGGGTTGTGGCTCTCCTCACATGGGAATAGTGGAAACACATCATATATGGGGCTAGTGGTGAAATCACTCTCACTCTCAATATGGTGGCTAAAGTCACTCAAGTCATCACATGTCGCCGTGGTCGAAGGGAAAATCCCATGCTCAACCGTCTCGTAGTCGTCGTCGTGGATGAAGGCCGAAGATGGCACAACATCACTCTTGCCGTGGATGAAGGCCGAAGATGGCACATCATCACTCTCGCCATGGATGAAGGCCGAAGATGGCACATCATCACTCTCTCCTCCTAAGATGGAAGCATCATCCTTGCTCGCCACCTTGCCACTCGCCTTCAAAGCTTGGTCCTTGAGGGTCTCCGTAGTCGTACTTGTCGCTGCACCGTCTTGAAAAAGAGTCATGGAGGACTCGGCATCGTCAATGCCACAAAGAGGGATGGCGTCGAACTTGGGAGTAGCATCTTGGAGCTCGTCGGGCTTGGACATCGTGGTGGTCCTAGCCTCATGCTCGTTCTCATGGAGCTTGGTCGTCGCGAAGTGAGCTTGGGGTAGAGAAACTTTGGCCTTCATGAGTTCTTGTTCCGCCTTGAGAGCACCAATGTGGTTGTCGTCGAGGGACTTGTAGTTCTCGAGGAAGATTATCTTGGAGATGTCGTTGCGCAATCCCATCATGAAGTGGAACTTCATCGAAATGGGGTCGTCCACGCCGGCTCGTCGCAAGGCAATCTTCATCTCCTTGAAGTACTCGTTGATGGACTTGGATCCTTGGATGGTGTTCTCCAATTGGCGTTGAAGTTGTTCCGTGTAGGTTGGAGGCACAAAATCTCGCCGCAAAGCTCTCTTCGTCTTGGGCCAACTCATGTCATAGCTCTCCGAAGGTGTGTGAAGCCACCATGTGGACGCGTAGTCGTGGAAGTTCCTTGTGGCGCACTTCACTTGATCTTCGGGAGGGACTTGATGTAGCTTGAGGTAGTCGTCCATCGAACGCTCCCACTCGAGATACTCCTCGGGCTCTTGAGTCCCATAGAAAGGAATCGTGTGGTCGATGTCGAGGTCGTAGTAGCTCGTGGAAGTCGCGGACTTGAGCTTGGGGAGCTTCTCTTGAGCGTAGTCTTGAGGTGCTTGTTGGTGAAGATGCCATATATCTGAAGGCGAAGATGCTTTGAAGTCGCTTGGCGAAGATGCCAAAGTGGTTGGTGTAGCCGTAGCTCCGTCTTGGTGGTGCTTGTCTCGCGGTCTTCTCTTGTGGTCATGAAGTTTGGACTTGGTGTGAAGTAGGGCTTGTTGGGACTTGTAGGTAGGCGCATCTCGAGCATCTTCATGATGATGTTGTCGTTGTCGCGCTTGAGCTCGATGTAGATGTCGTTCGTCGTCATCGTGCACATGTTGCTTGGAGGTCACTTGGCCTTCATGACGAGGTGGATCACAAACGTGATGGTGGTCGCCATGGAGATGTGGACGAGGACGACTTGCGCTTGCATCCATTTTGCGCTCCGAAGACTTGTGACTTGAACATCGGTGCCTTGAGGATGATGAAGGGGAAGAACGGTTGATCAACAAGGTCCGAATCTCCTCCATCCTTGCATCTTGCTCCTCCTTTTGTGCGGAAAGCTTGTTGTTGATGTAGTTGTACACGCCGTCATTGTTGTGGAAGACCGGAGATGAAATGCCTTGCCTATCCATCACAAGATTCGAGCCAATATGAGTGGAGAAAGAGAAGAACGACTACCAAATGTACCTTGACTGAAGTTGAAAGTGGATCAATGATCACTCCAATGTGGACAAGGAAATAGCACAATTGGTACCAATTCTTGTCAGTTTCTCACACCTACACAAGTAAGGCTTATGGTGGAGCTCGGTCAGGATAGTGGCACAAAAATTTGATGTAAAATGTTAGCAAGAGTTAATAATGTTGAAAGAGATCCACAAATTCGCAAGTGAAACAAGTAGACCAATAGCAATATGTGGCACACGGAAACACACACACATGGATAGATAAATGGGGTCGTGCAACCAAGGAATGAGCACAAAATGTGGAGTCCACGGAAAACGGTCGTGTTGCACAACTCAAGAGAGACGCTAGCACGATTGCTCAATAGGCGGATACGACACTTGTGCACAACCTATGATATGCAAAATGGATAAACTTTCTATCCCAAGTATGCTATGTATGTATGGTTCCCGGTGTTTCTCTCAAGATGATTCAAGATGATCGGATATGACAATCTTATATGCAATGTGGTATGATGCTATGGCTATTGCTCACAAGCTTCTTTGCTCTTTCTATTTTGCTTAAAAGCTTATTCTCTTTTTTTTCGTATGGCCACAATGCGAAATGCACAAACCAAGATAGCAATTGTCTATATGCGGGAACAAACTTTTGGCACACGAGATGATATGATACCAATATGATATGATATGTATGCAATGGAAGGTGTAGATCACTAATGTGCACAAGTAACGTGGCCCGGCAATACTCAAATGGCTAGTCTCGATAGGCGAGTGACGCAAAATGGGCTAGGAGTTATCAATGCAATTGCAAGGGAATATACAATGGTGTGGTCGAGGTTACCGTCCATGTCGATGATGAGTGGCGGTGTTCTTAGTGTAGATATGCAACATCCTAGATTTTCAATTTGGAATGTTATACATTAGATCATCATTGCATACCATATTTTATTTTGCATTTTGGTTGATCCTAGAAATTCTATGCAACTCAATGACCCACGGAGAGAGTTGGGGATTTCGTTATTTTCATATTTGAGTTTTCTCGAATTTTGAGAATAGGATCATTTGATTTTATCTATTTTTATCATCAATTATTTCTATTACAAAAATATGAGAGAGGGAATAAAATGACTTTCCCAAAATAAAGAAATATTGAGGATTTAATAATAAAATCAAATAGGATTTTATTTCGGAGTTTTTCGGTGTTTTATTTGAATTTAGGAAAAATGTGCGTTTTTCAAAATTGCATTTAGGTCCCAAATAAATGTTCACCTTGTGCGGCTTGATTTTAGAAGCCCGTGAAAATTTATTTCTGAATTTTTGGAGTCCGTTTAGTATTTCTTTTTATTTTTCTTCCGAGCGTAATTATTTTAAAAAAAGTGAACCGACCTAACCGGGCCGTGTCCGTCCGGGATTCTGGCCCAACAGGCTTTATAAGCCGGGGCAGCCCACCCGGGCAAACCCTAGCCCCGAGCCGCCTGAGTCGCCCCGCCTCACCCCACGCCGCCAGCCGCCGCCCGCCGCCGCCTCGCCGGAGCCGCCGCACGCTCGCCGAGGTTTGCCACCGCCTCGAAATCCGTGCCCGGTTTTTTTAGAAAACCGATCGGTTTTCCGTCGGTTTTTCCATCGGTTTTTTTGAGATTCGATTTTTTTTAAATAGATCGGTTTTTCGGTTTATTTAAATAGCGAGCGTTCGTCCGTTCGTTTGTTCTAGCGAGCGTTCATCGTTTTTCTTTTTCTCGGATTAAATCCGCGATTTTTCTGATCGCGATTCCTGATCCGATTTTCTTTTTAGTATTACTTTTCGCTCGTTTATCGGAATCAGGCGATTCAAGCGCCTAGAGTTTCGCTTCGAAATCCTCTATCCGTATAACCAACTTAAACAAGGTTTTTCGACTGTAAAAATTGCCTTAGATCCAGATTAGTAGAACGAAGTTGTTTTCTTTCGCCGTTTGACTTTCGTTGTTTCGTTCGATTTGATTCTTTTTGCCAACCGGAGTTCTTAAGTTGAACTTTCTGGTTAGATCTCTTATTTGAGTTTTACCCGTGCATTAGATGAGTACTTATTGTATGCTTGTTTGTTTGTCTGCGATAGAATACCCGGAGTGCGCCGCCTGTTACTTCGAATCTCTAGGTTTTGCGGATCATCAGCAAGGCAAGTAACACTTTGATCATACCTTTTCTACTACCCAGTTTTATTGCATTAGATCAATCCTCACACATTGCATGATTAGGATCTAAATAAATTGTGGGATGGGAAGTAGTTGAGGTAGTACCTATTACCTGTTTATTTTCAAACCTTTAGGAGTTACTTCCGCGTTTGCCTATTATGCCATGCTATGCTAGTAGACGTGGATTGGGTGAGTGATATCCATGACAGATGTGAGTTTTGTTAATTAATGGTTTATCTAAGGTGGCAACTTAAACACACATCTGGGTGGACTGAGGCACCTGGGTGTTCCAGGACTTGCCTGTTTTCTTTTGGACCGCCACCCAGGCTCAAAGGGATCATGAGACTATTCATACTAGAAACTTCCGTGTGCAGCCACAAGCTATTATGGGCTCTAGCATAGTTGACTAAGTCGTGCGAACTCTTACAGTGGTAGACTAGCAGATGTAGGGGATGTAGGTGGTACAGTCTACCCGATCGTAAGGTGCTAGCGCTTCTGAAAGACTATGTCTCGGTCATCCGTCTTCTCAAACACCCTGTAGTGCGAGAAACCAAACGGAGGCGATCGAGTCTTGTGGGGAAAAGTGCGCAAACCTCTGCAGAGTGTAATAAACTAATCATGGTTAGCCATGTCCCCGGTTATGGACATCTTGAGTATCTAGTACCCGAATTATCGTGTGAATCTTAACATGTTACTCTAAATTAATTTTGTTGGGTTATGTTCAATGATGATGCTTAATTGGGATTGAGAATGTTGTCAACCATTCTCAATGTTTAACAACTACCATGATAGTTAAATAAATTTATTCCTTGGAAGTAGGGAAAATTTGGCTTTACGCAAAACTGTAACCATAGAGCTTTCCACCAGCCAAATATGCATATAGTATAGCTGTTTCATTCCATTACTCTCTATGTGTTACATTGCCAGCATATTCCATGTGCTGACCCGTTTCGGGCTGCAACGTTAATGTTGCAGACTTTTCAGATGACGATTAAGGAGTTTTAGGTCGTGGTTCTATACTCAGTGATGCCGTTGGAGTTGATGGACTCGCTTATCTTCCAAGCCTTCCGCTGTTATCGTTATTAGATGGCCTTAAGCCATATTTATTGTAATAAGTTCTCTTTTGAGACATTCGTTGTAATAAGTGTGTGATTGCTACTCTGCTATAAATCTTCCGAGTACTGTGTGGTGTCAGCATTACTGATCCAGGGATGACACCGGAGCATAGAGATCATACTCTTTGAGGTCTGGTCGCTACAGAGATGGTATCAGAGCACACACTGACTGTAGGACACGACCACTAAGCTAAAGACCTAGATCACTATTCACTCTCTTCTCTTCTGACTTCTCATATTTTTCTACTCTTTTACGATGGCGGATGCAAGGAACAAGTTCACGCAACCGGATGAAGATACACCGTTTGGACGTCACTTGACGGAAGTCACTAGATACCTGAACATAGGAGTACCAAGCTTCACCGGAACCTACAACGCCACTTTACCTAAAGAAGAGCGCTGGATGATTCAAGTTCAAGTTCCAAGAAGGACGTTCATGCCAGTCACTAAGCCCATAGAGTTTTCTTTTGATGCACCAACTTGGAGTCTAGGAAAGAGCATGGCAGCTCACATCGCCATGGGACGCATTGGAGATGTCTACCGCAATGATCTCAAGGATACTATCTACCAGATTTGTGGGCGCCGAGATGAACACTGGGAGATGATCAGCACCAGGAAGGATAGATCAATCGCAGCTTTTATCAAGGAGCTAAACCAGCACATTCGACGACAGGAGAACCAGATGTGCGCCGACATGATAGATCTAAAGAAGGCTAAGACCAGAATCAAGGAACTGGAGGAAGAACTCAAGGCTACACGTGAAGATTATGAAGAGGAAATTGAAGTATTGGTGGAGAAGAATGACGACCTGATCAAGAAGATTGGAATATTTATGGGAGGCCCTACGCCAGTAGAGGAAGACGAAGAACCCAAGGAGATTAGCCCGGAAGACTACATCATCATCGACGGCACCGATTCGGATCCAGATAGTAGCGATGATGACTATGTTGATGAAGCGGGAGAAGATATCATGGAGTCTGCAACCGAAGAATATTTCTAGTAGACCACCTCATCAGTAGTAGTAGTCCACCATGTAAATATAGTAGTCCGAGCACTTTTGCGATAGATAGATCGATTGTATGCCCTTGTTTGATTGAATGAAGTGAATTGTTTGATTTTGCCTCATGTGCATATGGGTAGTGTTTTCTCTTTAGACCCCCTCTATTCTTACATCTCATCTTTTCTAAACCCTCAGATGCCTCCGAGACGTGACCCCAGATTTTCCTTTCCACCGGAATTTACCCAGTTGATCCAGCAGCAGAACACATTGATGCAGTTGCTAGTCCAGAATCAGAATCAAGGGAACAACAACAACAACCAACCACCACCGCCACCACTTGTTGATCACTTAGCCCGTTTTCTTAGGCTAAATCCACCGGTGTTTTCTAGTAGCACCGAGCCGATAGTAGCAGATGATTGGCTCCGCAAGACAGCTAGGGAGTTGACCACAGCAGGATGCACAGATGCGGAGAAGGTGAAGTTTGCCGCACATCAGTTAGAAGGACCCGCAGCATCATGGTGGGAGAATTTCACAGCCACTTTCCCAGTCAACACTATCACATGGGACCAGTTTCAGCAGGCTTTTCGAACTGCACATGTTTCAGCAGGAGCTATGGCCATGAAGAAGCGTGAGTTTCGCAACTTGCGCCAAGGAGGACGGACAGTTGGCCAGTATGTGGAGGACTTTAGTAAGTTAGCACGTTATGCCCCAAATGACGTCGCTACAGATGCATCTAAGCAGGAGAAGTTTCTGGAAGGACTGAATGATGAGTTGAGCATGCAGTTGATGGTAGCAACCTTCAACAACTACCAGGAGTTGGTAGATCGTGCTCTTATGATTGAAGGGAAGCAGCAGCAAATTGAGAATTGCAAGAGGAAGTATGGACAAGGGAAGTACAATTCAGGAGCTCAGCAGAAGCCATGTTTTACCCCTAGAGCGGGAGGACATTTTCAGCATACCCATGGAGGAGGTAGCTCGCACAATCACAATGGCACCAAGAATGGTAATGGCAATGGAGGAAGCAACGGCCAGAACCGCACCAACCCACCAACCCCAGCCAAGAAGGACCTGAGCCAAGTCACTTGGTTTAAGTGTCAGAAGACCGGACATTATGCCAATGAATGTCCTGAAGGCCGAAATGGCAATGGAAGTTCTGGGAAGAAGCCAAACCCTTTCAACAGGGGACAGGTGAACCACGTTAGCGTAGAGGAGGTTGAAGCTCAGCCCGATGCAGTAATAGGTAAGTTTTGCTTAAGTCATTTACTGCACTCGTTCTTTTTGATACTGGTGCATCGCATTCATACATCTCAAGGGGATTTGTGGATAAGTATAACCTATCAACCCAAGCCCTTAGGTCACCCATGTTAGTAACCTCACCAGGAGCAGAGTATGTGGCTAGTCTATGGTGTGATCGGTTACCATTAAGGATTGGTAACTATGTTTTTCCCTCGGACCTAATAGTATTGGAATCCCAAGGATTGGATGTGATATTAGGCATGGATTGGTTATCAAAGTATGAAGGGAATATTGAATGTGCTAGTAAGTAAATTTTGCTTACCACCCCAGAAGGGAGAAGGATCAAGTATGTATCCCGGCATGTGCCAAAGAGGACTCAAGTAAATTGCCTAACATGAGTTGTGCAGGAGGAAGTACCAGTGGTAAAGGATTTCCCTGAAATATTTCCAGAGGAGTTGCCAGGCATGCCACCGGATAGAGATATCGAGTTTTTGATTGAGCTATTGCCAGGCACAGGGCCAATATCAAAGAGACCATATAGGATGCCAGCAAAGGATTTGGTGGAAATTAAGAAGCAGATTAAGGAGTTACTTGATAAGGGATATATCCTCCCAAGTTCTTCGCCTTGGGGATCGCCAGTACTTCTAGTGGAGAAGAAGGATGGATCGTTAAGGATGGTTGTTGATTATCGAGGATTGAACGAAGTAACGATCAAGAACAAGTACCCGCTACCAATGATTAATGATCTGTTTGATCGATTGCAAGGAGCTAAGGTATTTTCCAAGATCGATCTGCGATCAGGATACCACTAGTTGAAGATTTGAGAATAGGATATTCCGAAGACAGCTTTTACCACCAGGTATGGGCTATATGAGTATACCGTTATGTCATTTGGTCTGACTAATGCACCTACCTATTTTATGAACATGATGAACAAAGTGTTTATGGAATTTTTGGATAAGTTCGTCATAGTGTTCATTGATGATATCCTGCTTTATTCGAAGAATGAAGAGGAGCATGAGGAGCATTTGCGTTTGGTACTTGGAAAGCTCAGAGAACATCAATTATATGCCGAGTTCAGCAAATGTGAGTTTTGGTTGAAGGAAGTAGGATTCCTCGGACACGTTATATCCGGAGAAGGTATATCAGTAGATCCCACTAAAGTTGATACCGTGACCAATTGGGAAGCGCCAACAACAGTTGGAGAGATCCGGAGTTTCCTTGGACTCGCAGGATACTACCGGAGATTTATTGAGAATTTCTCAAAGATTGCGAAGCCTATGACTGAGTTGTTAAAGAAAGATACCAAGTTCATATGGACGGAGGAATGTGAGGCTAGTTTCCAGGAGTTGAAGAAACGTTTGGTTACCTCACCAGTGTTGATTTTGCTAGACCAGACCAAAGATTATGAGGTGTATTGCGACGCTTCACGTCGAGGACTTGGAGCAGTGCTTATGCAAGAAGGGAGAGTTGTTTCATATGCCTCAAGACAACTGAAGCCTCACGAGTTAAATTATGCCACGCATGATTTGGAGTTAGCAGCCATAGTGCATGCTTTGAAAACATGGAGGCATTTCCTCATTGGAAACCATTGTGAGGTGTACACGGATCATAAGAGTTTGAAGTACATTTTCACACAGAAGGAGTTGAATCTCAGACAAAGGAGATGGTTGGAGCTCATCAAGGATTATGATATGAGATTGCATTATCACCCCGGAAAGGCTAATGTAGTAGCTGACGCATTAAGCCGTAAGAGCCATGTCAATATGTTAATGACGGGAGAAATACCCAAGGAGTTAGCAGAAAACCTTCGTGAACTATGTTTGGAAATAGTTCCGAGAGGCTATATAGCAGCATTGGAGATTCACTCAAATTTGATGGATAGAATCAGAGAAGCTCAGAAGACTGACAAAGAGATTGCCTCTATTAAGGAGAAACTGAGCAAAGGAAAAGCTAAAGGATTTCGTGAGGATGAGCACGATACCCTATGGTTTGAAGACCGTGTTTACGTGCCCAATGACCCGAAGATCAGGAAGTTGATTTTGCAAGAGGCACACGACTCACCGTATTCAATTCACCCAGGAAATACCAAGATGTATTTGGATCTGAAGGATATTTTCTGGTGGACCGGAATGAAGAAGGATATTGCGGAGTATGTAGCAGTTTGTGATGTATGTCAAAGAGTAAAGGCAGAGCATCAGAAGCCAGCAGGATTGTTACAACCATTGCCGATACCCGAATGGAAGTGGGATAAGCTAGGCATGGATTTTATCACGGGATTGCCCAGGACTCGTTCAGGCTATGACTCGATTTGGGTTGTAGTTGATCGATTGACGAAGGTAGCTCATTTTATCCCGGTAAAGACCACTTACACCAGTGCTAAGTTGGCAAAGATATACATGACCAGGATCGTATGTTTGCATGGAGTTCCAAGGAGTATCGTATCAGATAGAGGAACCCAGTTTACCTCAAAGTTCTGGAAGCAGTTGCACGAAACTTTGGGTACCAGGCTAGAATTCAGTACAACTTTTCATCCACAGACAGATGGACAGACCGAGAGAGTCAATCAGATTTTGGAGGATATGCTAAGAGCTTGTGCGCTAGATTATGGATCTAGTTGGGACGATAATTTGCCATATGCAGAGTTCTCTTACAACAACAGTTACCAAACCAGTTTAAAGATGGCCCCTTTCGAAGCCTTGTATGGAAGGAGGTGCAGGACACCGTTGTCATGGGACGAAGTTGGAGACCGCCAGTTGTTTGGACCTGACTTGATTAAAGAGTCTGAACAGAAGGTGAAGATGATTCGCGATAGGCTCAAGGTAGCCCAGTGCAGACAGAAAAGTTATGAGATTGTAAACGCAAGGAGACAGTTTACAAAGTCAGAGATAGAGCTTATCTTCGAGTATCTCCACTTCGGGGAACAAAGCGTTTTGGAGTTAAAGGGAAGTTAGCACCACGATTTGTAGGACCATATCGAGTTTTGGAGCGTATGGGAGAAGTGGCCTACAAGTTGGAATTGCCCGAAGGATTATCAGGAGTTCATGATGTGTTCCATGTTTCTCAGTTAAAGAAATGCCACGCGGAGATGGCTGACATACCTTTGGGAGATACAGTTCCTTTGGAAACTATTCAGTTGGATAACGATTTGACGTACGAGGAGAAACCAATTAAGATTCTCGAGTTTTGCAGTCGAGTTACCCGCGGCAAGGTTATCAAGTTTTGCAAAGTTCAGTGGAGCCACCACACAGAGGATGAACCCACCTGGGAGCGAGAGGAAGATTTTTTCAAGGACCACCCTCACCTATTTTCTAGCCAACCCGAATCTCGAGGGCGAGATTCATCTTAAGGGGGGTAGGTTTGTAACATCCCAAATTTTCAATTTGGAATGTTATACATTAGATCATCATTGCATACCATATTTTATTTTGCATTTTGGTTGATCCTAGAAATTCTACGCAACTCAATGACCCACGGAGAGAGTTGGGGATTTCGTTATTTTCATATTTGAGTTTTCTCGAATTTTGAGAATAGGATCATTTGATTTTATCTATTTTTATCATCATCTATTTCTATTACAAAAATATGAGAGAGGGAATAAAATGACTTTCCCAAAATAAAGAAATATTGAGGATTTAATAATAAAATCAAATAGGATTTTATTTTGGAGTTTTTCGGTGTTTTATTTGAATTTAGGAAAAATGTGCGTTTTTCAAAATTGCATTTAGGTCCCAAATAAATTTTCACCTTGTGCGGCTTGATTTTAGAAGCCCGTGAAAATTTATTTCGGAATTTTTGGAGTCCGTTTAGTATTTCTTTTTATTTTTCTTCCGAGCGTAATTATTTTTTTAAAAAAAGTGAACCGACCTAACCGGGCCGTGTCCGTCCGAGACTCTGGCCCGGCAGGCTTTACAAGCCGGGGCACCCACCCGGGCAAACCCTAGCCCCGAGCCGCCCCGCCCCGCCCCGCGCCGCCCGCCGCCGCCGCAGCCGCACACGCCGCGGCCGCCGCCCGCCTGCGCAGCCGCCGCCCGCCGCTACCGCCGCATGCTTGCCAAGGTTCGCTGCCGCCTCGGAATCCGTGCCCGGTTTTTTTTAGAAAACCGATTGGTTTTCCGTTGGTTTTTCCGTCGGTTTTTTTAGATTCGGTTTTTTTAAATAGATCGGTTTTTCCAGTTTATTTAAATAGCGAGCGTTCGTCCATTCGTTCGTTCTAGCGAGCGTTCATCGTTTTTCTTTTTCTCGGATTAAATCCGCGATTTTTCTGATCATGATTCCTCATCCGATTTTCTTTTTAGTATAACTTTTCGCTCGTTTATCGGAATCAGGCGATTCAAGCGCCTAGAGTTTCATCTCGAAACCCTCTATCCGTATAACCAACTTAAACAAGGTTTTTCTACTTTTAAAAATTGCCTTAGATCCAGATTAGTAGAACGAAGTTGTTTTCTTTCGCCGTTTGACTTTCGTTGTTTCGTTCGATTTGATTCTTTTTGCCAACCGGAGTTCTTACGTTGAACTTTCTGGTTAGATCTCTTATTTGAGTTTTACCCGTGCATTAGATGAGTACTTATTGTATGCTTGTTTGTTTGTCTGCGATAGAATACCCGGAGTGGCGCCGCCTGTTACTTCGAATCTCTAGGTTTTGCGGATCATCAGCAAGGCAAGTAACACTTTGATCATACCTTTTCTACTACCCAGTTTTATTGCATTAGATCAATCCTCACACATTGCATGATTAGGATCTAAATAAATTGTGGGATGGGAAGTAGTTGAGGTAGTACCTATTACCTGTTTATTTTCAAACCTTTAGGAGTTACTTCCGCGTTTGCCTATTATGCCATGCTATGCTAGTAGACGTGGATTGGGTGAGTGATATCCATGACAGTGTGAGTTTTGTTAATTAATGGTTTATCTAAGGTGGCAACTTAAACACACATCTGGGTGGATTGAGGCACCTGGGTGTTCCAGGACTTGCCTGTTTTCTTTTGGACCGCCACCCAGGCTCAAAGGGATCATGAGACTATTCATACTAGAAACTTCCGTGTGCAGCCACAAGCTATTATGGGCTCTAGCATAGTTGACTAAGTCATGCGAACTCTTACAGTGGTAGACTAGCAGATGTAGGGGATGTAGGTGGTACGGTCTACCCGATCGTAAGGTGCTAGCGCTTCTGAAAGACTATGTCTCGGTCATCCGTCTTCTCAAACACCCTGTAGTGCGAGAAACCAAACAGAGGCGATCGAGTCTTGTGGGGAAAAGTGCGCAAACCTCTGCAGAGTGTAATAAACTAATCATGGTTAGCCATGTCCCCGGTTATGGACATCTTGAGTATCTAGTACCCGAATTATCGTGTGAATCTCAACATGTTACTCTAAATTAATTTTGTTGGGTTATGTTTAATGATGATGCTTAATTGGGATTGAGAATGTTGTCAACCATTCTCAATGTTTAACAACTACCATGATAGTTAAATAAATTTATTCCTTGGAAGTAGGAAAAAACTGGCTTTACGCAAAACTGTAACCATAGAGCTTTCCACCAGCCAAATATGCATATAGTATAGCTGTTTCATTCCATTACTCTCTATGTGTTACATTGCCAGCATATTCCATGTGCTGACCCGTTTCGGGCTGCAATGTTAATGTTTCAGACGACGATTAAGGAGTTTTAGGTCGTGGTTCTATACTCAGTGATGCCGTTGGAGTTGATGGACTCGCTTATCTTCCAAGCCTTCCACTGTTATCGTTATTAGATGGCCTTAAGCCATATTTATTGTAATAAGTTCTCTTTTGAGACACTCAATGTAATAAGTGTGTGATTGCTACTCTGCTATAAATCCTCTGAGTACTGTGTGGTGTCGGCATTACTAATCCAGGGATGACACCGGAGCACAGAGATCAGACAGTTTGAGGTCTGGTCGCTACAAGATGCCAAGATGATGGAGACTCGTCCCTAAGTAGCCGAAACACATTAGGAAACGGAAAAAAACGCGAACTGAAAATCTCAAATGGCAAATGTGAAATGCTGGTAGCGGGATGCGGTGGTGGTTTTGCGAAAGCTCAATGGGATTGCGGAATGGCAATGATGGGTTTTGAGATGCAATGCGGAAGTCGAGGGTAAGGTTGTGGACTATACACGGTGTCGGAGTTGGAAGCATGGTCCCTAAGTAGCCGAAACACCTTAGGAGACACAACTCACAACACAAACTAAATTGGGTTAAGTTGGGGTGGTGGAAGTGTATGGTAGGCAATCCTATGCAGAAGAATATGGCGGTGGGTGATGAATAAGCAACCGTCGCTAAGTAGCCTAAACACCTTAGGAGACTCAAGTCACTACTCAAACAACCGCAAATGCTATATGGAACGAAATGGGTTAGGTTGCGGAAGTCGGTGGTGGTTATGCGGATGATATGGTGGAAGGCCTAGGCAAAGATGCCAAAATTCCAAAACATTGATGGTGTCAAAAGGTGGTGAAACCAAGGTGAGGTCCTCGGGCACGTGGATAGCTTCAAAACGAGCCAAAGAACACTCAAATCGGAGTTCGGAGTAAAAAGTTGTGACCAAAACGGTGAAAGAGGCTGATGCTGAAATTTTGGGGAATGTTTCGGGTTAGGCCGGAAGTTCCGGGCCTAGGGCCGGAAGTTCCGGGCTCCGGAAGTTCCGGGGGGTGGCCGGAAGTTCCAGGGGTCGCGGAAAAACTGCGGGGAGTCTGGGGAATTTTGGGGTAAACTTTCTGCTTAGCCCGGAAGTTTCGGGGTAAGCACGGAAGTTCCAGGGGACGGAAGTTCCGAGGGTCGTGGAATTTCTTTCGGGACGAACCCTAAATTCCAGATCTAAGAATGGGGGCGGAAAAACTCGATTTCCAAGGTCAAAATTGGGACGATTTCATGGATGGAAAGTGGGGAAACTTGGGGAGATCCTAGATCCACTTGAAACCAAGCAAATCCATGGATCAAAATCAACAAAACATCATCAAACCAACAAATCACAAAAAAATTTGGGGCTATTTTTGGTGGGGATTTTCGAATTTAGGAAGAAATCAACAAAATTAGGCTAGCAAACAAAGAGGGGAGGCTCCGAAATCGTGATCAACCTTGCTCATGATACCAAGATGATGTAGGGTGAAACCCTAGATGGCCGATCTTTCACGAAAGGAGCGGATCCCGTACAAGAACACGAAGAACACAAGAGGGGAAAACGAGAGAAAACACTCAAACCAACATGAACAAGTCATACATGTGCTAGATCCTCGGATACATAGAACGATACACGAATCCACGGACAACTAAGGACGATACAAAGGGGTAGCCGGTTCTTCTCCGAGAGGAGGTCTTGAATCCACAAGGGGATCTTCCCGTAAAGGGGTCTTGAATCCAAGGTGGATCTTCTCCGTAGAGGGGCCGCGGTCTCTCTCGTGGAGTAGATCCGATATGGATGAGAAATGCTCTATCTCTCAATGAGCTAAACCAATGCTACCCTGCAAAGGAGGAGGTGGAGGAGTATATATAGTCTAGGTCCACAAAGGGGTAAGTGACGGGCGAAAGGGTACATGGGCTTCGGCCCAAGTGTCTGCGCGCAGGCAGGGCCGGAAGTTCCGGGGACGGCCGGAAGGTCCGGGCGCTGGAGGTTCCGGGCGAAGGTCCGGGCAGGGTCCGGGCTATCTAGAGAGTTGGCACACTCTCGGACGGCTTCGGTGCAGCAGGGCCGGAAGCTCCGGGATGTCCGGAAGTTCCGGGCAGCGGCCGGAAGTTCCGGGCTTTCCAGAAGCTTGTCCAGGCTTCTTCTTCCTTCTCTTCCATGCTTCCCTCGCGGATGGTGTAGGTGATCCTTGGTGCTTGCACTCATCCTCGTCATTCGTGAAGCTCCGACAATACCTATGCATGCACGATGGAGGGTCAAGTAGTATACCATCCTCGAAGGGGTCAAGTGAGCACGTGTAAAGGAGAGAACTCACCTTTATGTATGTGAAGTAGATGTCGCACGTGTCACTTGCCGAATGTACTCTTGACATGGTGATGTCCATAGGATGCTCCGCATCAGGTAGTAACCATGTCTCGAGTGGATCATATGTGATATCACTAAGGAAAGAAGTCACCTCGTTCTCGAGAGCTCTGGCTCGTGCTCGTGTCATGGGTCCTCTTGGCTCTTGATGCGACGATGGTAGGTCCATGGGGATGATCATCGGATGCTCCGCATCATAAGCCTTCTCACCGACTTCATAAGTCATGAGCTTATGTTTATGATCATATTGGCTCTTTTGACGAGATTGGGCTGTTTTCAATTTCTCACGAATAACGCGAACCTGCTCTTCTGCTTCCTGAATCATATCCGGGCCAAAGAGTTGTCTTTCCCCGGTTTCTGACCAGTTAAGAGGCGTTCGGCATTTTCGTCCATAGAGAACTTCGAAAGGAGCTTTGCCCAAGCTAGCTTGATAACTATTGTTATAAGCAAACTCCATGAATGGAAGGCATTTCTCCCAACCCATTCCGAATGAAATGACAGAGGCTCGGAGCATATCCTCCAAAATTTGATTGACTCGCTCTACTTGACCACTTGATTGAGGGTGGAAGGCGGTGCTAAAAGAGAGACGAGTTCCCATAGCATATTGGAAACTTTCCCAAAATCGAGAGGTGAAGAGACTCCCATGGTCTGAGTTAATTTCCAATTGGACACCATGAAGAGACACTATTCGGGAGATGTATAAATTAGCTAGCTGGCTAGCGGTGATACTCTCACGAACAGGTAGAAAGTGGGCCACCTTGGAAAGACGATCGATCACGACGAAGATGGCATTATTCCCTCTCTTGGTCCTGGGAAACCCAATAATGAAATCCATACTGATTTTATCCCATTTCCACTCAGGAATAGCCAAAGGTTGAAGGGTGCCAGCAGGCCGTTGATGCTCTGCTTTAACACGACGACAGACGTCGCAACTAGCAATGTATTGAGCAATTTCTCTCTTCATCCTAGTCCACCAAAACCTCTGGCGTAGGTCTTGATACATTTTAGTACTACCGGGATGGATGGTGAGAGGGGATTCATGAGCTTCCTTAAGAATCAACTGGCGTAGATGTTGTTTCTTTGGAACCACCAAGCGGTTCTCGAACAAGACAACGCCTCGCTCATCCATGGAAAAACATTTAGCAACTCCGCTAGTGATGTTTTCCTTGATCCGAGATATCCCCTTGTCATACCGCTGGGCGATTATGATCTGATCCATAAGGGTCGGTTTCGCCACCAGGGTGGATAGGAATCCTTGAGGAACAATGTGAAGGTTAAGCTTACGAAATTCCTCATGGAGAAGTGGTTGACTTTGTTGTAACATCAGGTTGTTACAATAAGATTTACGGCTTAGCACATCAGCCATGACATTGGATTTACCCGGGGTGTAAGTTATTCCTATGTCATAATCCGAGATCAACTCGACCCAACGTCTTTGCCTGAGATTCAAATCTGGTTGGGTGAAGATATATTTCAGACTTTGGTGATCAGTGAAGATCTCGCAACGATTACCGAGAAGGTAATGTCGCCATGTTTTAAGTGCATGGACTATAGATGCAAGCTCTAGATCATGTGTCGGATAATTTTCCTCATGTGGGTGTAATTTCCGTGAAGCATAGGCAATTACCTGACGATCTTGCATGAGTATGCAACCTAGTCCTTGTCGCGAGGCGTCGCAATAGATAATAAAGTCCTTGGAGAAATCTGGTAGTACCAGTACGGGAGCAGATGTCAGGCGTCTTTTCAGTTCCTGAAAGCTGAACTCGCACTGTGGGGTCCACTCGAACTTTTTATCTTTCTTGAGGAGTTCAGTTAGGGGTTTAGCAACCTTGGAGAAATTCTCGACGAAGCAACGACAATAACTCGCTAGGCCAAGGAAGCTCCGAACTTGCTTGACCGTCTCAGGTGGAGTCCAATCAAGGACGGCTTGAACTCGCTCGGGATTGACAGCAATACCCTTACCAGAGATTACATGGCCTAGATAGGTCACTTCTGGCAACCAAAATTCACACTTGGAGAATTTAGCATAAAGGCGATGCTCTCGAAGTTTCATCAATACCAGCCTTAGATGTTCGGCATGTTCCTCCTCATTCTTGGAGTAGATGAGTATATCATCGAGGTATACTACGAAGAATTTATCCAAATACTCCATGAAGACCGAGTTCATTAACCGAGAGAAGGTGGCTATGGCATTTGTTAAACCGAAGGACATGACGGTGTACTCGTATTGGCCATAGCGGGTAACAAAGGCCGTTTTGGGAATGTCCCCGTTTATGATTTTGATTTGATGGTAGCCCAACCTCAAATCCATCCTGGAAAAGATTGAGGATCCAGCGATCTGATCATACAGATCGTTGATCCTGGGAAGCGGATACTTGTTCTTGATAGTGATCAAGTTGACAGGTCGGTAATCTACAACCATCCGATCCGTTCCATCCTTCTTCTTGACGAAGAGGACGGGGCAAGCCCAAGGGGAGGAACTAGGACGGATGAAACCCTTTTTCAAGGACTCATCGAGTTGGTTCTTAAGCTCGGCTAGTTCTAAGGGTGCCATCTTATAGGGTCTTCTAGAGATTGGAACGGTTCCTGGAGCAAGGTCTATCACAAACTCGACATCCCTGTCAGGTGGAACACTTGGTAGTTCTTCTGGAAAGACCTCCGGAAAGTCTCAGACTATCGGAATATCTTCAAGGTCTAGAAGGGGGTTGGCATTTAGGGAGTAAAGCTGGCGCTTGGCCACTCGAGTTAAGACATTGACTGTCCTGCCCGATGGGTGAGTAAGTTGAACGGTTCTAGTGGCACAATCAATTTCAGCATAATGAGCTGACATCCAGTCCATACCCAAGATGATGTTTATGTCCGAGGACTTGAGAGCTATTAAGGATGCAAGGAAGACAAGTCTATCGACAAGAATTTCATTCCCATGGCTTACTCTAGAAGTTTGCCATTTGGAACCCGGAGTTTGAATTACCATGGAAGTGGGCATGTCACAGAATGTCGTGTTATGCAATCGAGCATGTCACAATGATGCATATAAGATTTGAACTCTTGGTAGTAAGCATGAACAGTGTTGTTGCCTTGTTTAAATTGTTCAAATTTGCGAAGTAATTCACGACGATAGTAAGGAGGAAAAAATTGTTGTCTCATTACAGCTTTCAAAACTTTCCAAGTTGTGGGTTGGTTATCAATGTTTTTCTTACAATGTACACTCCACCAAACAGAAGCAAAACCAGTAAATGCTCTAGTGACTGCTCGCACTCGCTCAAGTTTAGAAAAGTCATGGTGACTAAAAACTTGTTCTACTTCAAGCTCCCAAGCTAGATAAGTAGTAGGATTAAATCTACCCTCAAATGACGGTAAAAAGATAACCTGACTATGTGCTTGTGTGTGTTGTCCCAACTCTCGTGATGGTGAAGATGTGTTCGTCGCCCAAGAACTTCTATCTTCGGAACCTTTCATGATTAGTAGAAACAAGAAACAAAATTCAAGAATAATGTTCCTATGAACTACTAGGGTGTGGTGGTAAAGCGCTCACAGTAAAGCGAATATCAATATCTTACAAGTTCTTACCAAGCAGCAGGTGGTGACAGGCAACCAGCGGTGTCAAATAACTCTCAAGATTGTGCAAAGCGATTGCCAGGGGAACGTACGTATACACGGTATAGAAATATGTGGAGCTGGGTTGGCTATATATGGTAGCAAAAGATTAGCAATAATCAATTCAAAGATGCAATGTTGAATAAACGTTCAACGACGGTACTGTGCTGGTCCTAGGCTAGACCGGACTTGAGACGCGAGCCTAGAACACTAATGAGGTCACGACGTAGCACAACTAGCATCAATGAAGGATACTAAATAGCTCTGGACAGCAAGATATAAGTGAAGGTCACAACGGCAGTAAAGATAATGATGAAAAACAACTGCCAAGCAGGATATACAACAACTCTCTCTCTCCAACTTTCCTCTGGAAAAGTTTGAGCCAATTTTCTGATTACTTTTTTTCAAGAATGGTATTGTGATGGAGGCAAAGGTGTCCCGATGTTTCGATGAGATGGTGGCTATCGTTTCTGTGGGAGTCGACCTTGACGATCCGACTAAAAACGTGCGAGACGTCGCGCCTTAGCAATCGCTAAACCAACTTCCGAGGGTTTATTGACCACACCGGAGCACGATCAACCTGACCACGAGGGTCTGTTTCCTGCAAGCAAACGAAGAACAAGCAAGAAACTGAGATTGCAATCTAGATATTGCGAATATAATATGAAAGCTTTATTGATCAAGGTGGGGTTCTCTGACGTCTTGGTCTGGTCGTTGGACACAAACAAAGTACGAGAAGTTGCAGCTATGGCGAACTTTTAATCTAAACAAAACCCAAAGTCTAAACGATGCCCTAAGGGATGTATATATGGAGGAGGGAGGGGGAATTTCGTGGCCCTTGTTGGAGGGGTCCGAAACCAACCCTAACTCTTGTTTCCCCACACATACGGACTCTAAAAACAGCCTATACTTAAGTACTTCGAAAATACATGGGCCTGGCCCAATAATAAGGTGACGCAACACCTAGAATAGCCTCTGGACGAAATTTATGAAGTGGCATCTTGTATATTTCGTCCCATGCTTCATGCACTCATTATGGTGGCTTCAGAGTCCTGGAATCATCACTTGTAACTCCGTTCTTGTTCCCCTTGCGCATGCCATCATCTCCATGCTTGAACTTGCTCCAAGGTTCATCTTTCTTGTCCAAGCTAGGCCCTTCATTTGTAAGCAAAACAAATGTATCCAATTTAGGAAGCATCATATTCTCATGAACATTAGGATCGTTACCAAGAAACGAAAGTACCTGATAATTCAATTGGCGTGCGCGAGCTCTAGTAATTGGTCCAGTATGTATAGCAGCAGGGGATGTGGGTGTAACAATGGTATTGATGTCCTCATCATCCTCCCCTTCTTGAAATGAAGTCTTCCTCGACGAAAGTTCATCGTCCTCACCCAAATAAGGCTTCAAATCTGCAATGTTAAAAGTGGGACTAACCCCAAAATCTGCAGGCAGCTCAAGTTTATATGCATTATCATTTATTTTCTCTAACACCTTAAAAGGACCATTAGCACGTGGCATTAGCTTTGATTTGCGCAAATTAGGAAATCTATCCTTACGCAAATGTAACCAAACAAGATCTCCAGGTGCAAATACAACATGTTTTCTACCCTTATCTCCAGCAAGTTTATATTTAGCATTCATACGCTCAATGTTTTCCTTAGTTAACTCATGCATTTTTAAAATCAATTCAGCACGTTCTTTAGCATCAAAATTAACATTCTCCGAAGATGGAAGAGGCAACAAATCAATAGGTGCACGAGGTAGGAAACCATACACAATTTCAAAAGGGCACATCTTAGTAGTAGAATGCAATGAACGATTATAAGCAAATTCAATATGAGGCAAGCATTCTTCCCACATTTTCTTGTTATTCTTCAAAACAGCCCTAAGCATAGTAGACAATGTTCTATTGATTACTTCAGTTTTTCCATCAGTTTGGGGGTGACAAGTAGTACTAAAAAGCAGTTTAGTCCCCAACTTAGCCCATAAACATCTCCAAAAGTGGCTAAGAAATTTAGTATCACGATCCGAAACAATAGTATTTGGCACACCATGCAAGCGAATAATTTCACGAAAGAACAAATCAACAACATTAACAACATCATCGCTTTTATGACATGGTATAAAGTGTGCCATTTTCGAGAACCTATCCACGACAACAAATATGCTATCCCTCCCCTTCTTTGTTCGAGGTAAACCTAAAACAAAGTCCATAGATATATCCTCCCAGGGAACACTAGGTACAGGCAAAGGCATATATAAACCATGAGGACTGAGTCATGACTTAGCTTTTTGACATGTAGTGCAGTGAGCAACAAAATGCTCAACATCCCGTCTCATCTTTGGCCAAAAGAAATGTGTAGCAAGTACGTCCTCCGTCTGCTTCACGCCAAAGTGTCCCATTAGTCCTCCTCCATGCGCCTCCTGCAACAACAAAAGACGAACGGAGCTAGCTGGAATGCATAGCTTGTTAGCACGAAACACAAATCCATCGTTAAGAACGAACTTGTTCCAAGTTCTCCCTTCCTTACAATTCTGCAATACATCTTTAAATTCAGCATCATGCACATATTGATCTTTGATGGTCTCCAAACCAAATATTTTAAAGTCAAGTTGTGAAAGCATAGTATAACGACGAGATAATGCATCAGCAATAACATTTTCTTTACCCTTCTTGTGTTTAGTGACATAAGGGAAAGTCTCAATGAATTCAACCCATTTAGCATGTCTACAGTTCAGTTTTGCTTGACTTTTAATGTGTTTCAAAGATTCATCATCAGAACATATAACAAATTCCTTTGGCCATAAATAATGTTGCCATGTTTCTAAGGTCCGAACAAGAGCATATAATTCTTTATCATAAGTAGAATAGTTCAGACTAGGCCCACTCAATTTTTCAAAAAAGTATGCAATAGGTTTGTCATCTTATAATAACGCACCTCCTAATCCAATTCCACTAGCATCACATTCAAGCTCAAAAGTCTTATTGAAATCAGGAAGTTGGAGTAAAGGAGCATGTGTCAACTTATCTTTTAATACCGTGAAGGCTTCTTCCTGTGCGGTACCCCAAACAAAAGGCACATCCTTCTTTGTAAGCTCGTTGAGAGGTGCATCAATGGTGCTGAAATCTCTCACAAAACGCCTATAGAAACCAGCGAGGCCAAGGAAACTCCTCACTTGTGTGACTGTTTTGGGCTGCGGCCAACTCTCAATAGCTTCAATCTTGGCTTTATCGACTTCAATTCCCTGTGGAGTAACAACATAGCCAAGAAAAGATACTCGGTCGGTGCAAAAGGTGCACTTTCCAAGGTTACCAAACAAACGTGCATCACATAGAGCAATAAAAACATCACGTCAATGTTCCAAATGTTCCTCCAAAGATTTGCTATAAATCACTATATCATCAAAATAGACTACCACAAATCGTCCAATGAAAGCACGTAAAACTTCGTTCATTACTCTCATGAAAGTACTAGGTGCATTAGTTAACCCAAAAGGCATGACTAACCACTCATATAAACCAAACTTAGTTTTAAATGCCGTTTTCCATTAATCTCCCAATTTCATACGAATTTGATGGTTTCCACTACGCAAATCAACTTTGGAGAATATTGTAGAGCCACTCAATTCACCAAGCATGTCGTATAGCCTAGGAATAGGATGGTGATAATGGATAGCAATATTATTAATGCCTATACAATCAACACACATACGCGACGTACCATCCTTTTTCGGCACTAAAATGATAGGAACAACACAAGGACTAAGGGATTCACATATATAACCTTTGTCGAGAAGTTCTTGTACTTGACACATAATCTCCTTCGTCTCCTCAGGATTGGTACGGTATGGTGCACGGTTGGGTAATGACGCACCGGGAATTAAGTCAATTTGATGCTCAATCCCTCGAATAGGTGGTAATCCTGGTGGCACGTCTTGTGGAAAGACGTCAGCGAAGTCCTGCAAAATGTTAGTGACAGCAGGAGGCAAAGAGGAAGGCACGTCCTCGAATGAAAATAATGCCTCTTTGCACACAAAAGCATAGCAAACAGATTTGCTAAAATGTAAATCATCAATATCAGATTTGGTGGCAAGTAAACATGCACTTTTCAATTTAATTTCAGAAGCAACACTAGATGGTTTATTATTAGGCTGCATTTCTTGCTCAAATTCTTTTGCCACAATCTGATTTTCACTTTTATTTTTCTCCTGTTTTGCTTTATTAGCTCTATTAATATCATCTTTCAAAATGGAATCAGGAGTCATAGGAAGCAAAGTAATATTTTTATCCTTATGAACAAGAGCATACTGATTGTTTCTACCATGGTGTACAGAATTTTTATCAAATTGCCATGGTCTACCAAGTAATAAGGAACATGCTTGCATAGGTACCACATCACAATCAACATAATCAGCATATGTAGAGATACTAAAATGCACACGAACAGTACGTGTTACCTTAACCTTGCCGCTATTGTTGAACCATTGGATGTAGTAAGGATGTGGATGTGGTCTTGTGGTGAGAGATAGCTTCTCCACCATCTCCATGCTAGCCAAGTTATTGCAGCTCCCTCCATCTATGATGACGCGAACAGAACGTTCCTTCACAACTCCCTTTGTATGGAACAGATTATGCCTCTAATTTTGCTTAGCTTGTGCAACCTGCACACTCAAAACACGTTGAGAAACTAAACATTCATACCTGTCATCATCTTCAGCAGCCATGTGTTGCGTTTCATGATCAGAATCCTCTCCACCGTGTTCTTCATGTGTAATAAGTGCCAAAGTCTCCCCATCATAGTCACTAGCGGACTCATACCCACCATCCTCAGTAGCAATCATCACACGCTGAGATTGGCATTCTCTCGCAAAATGTCCTCTTCCCTTACAACGACGACAAATAATATCACTTGTATGCCCTATTGATGCCATGGAAGAAGAAGAGCTCTGCGCAGGTCCGGCAGGTGTGCTCTTGGCAGATAGTGGTGGTTGTGCCTGATTTCTTGTATCACGGCTAGAGGTGGCACCTGATGGAGGTGCTGGTGGAGTGGAAAAGGAGAGGATGCACGTGGTGTCCATGATGAAGATCGACCTGCAGAAAAGTTAGTTCGCACCAATGCCTGTCGATCCTGCACTTCACGTTCAGCTTTACAAGCAAGATGGAATAAACGAGTGATATTAGTATACTCCTTATACTCTAGAATGCTCTGAATCTCTCTATTTAATCCACCCATAAAACGTGCAAGCATAGCTTCATTCTCCTCAACAATACCACATCCAATCATGCCAGTTTGTAATTCCTGATAATATTCTTCAACAGAATTTTTTCCTTGTCTTAAACGCTGCAATTTTTGAAGTAATTCACGTTGTTAATATGGTGGAACCCAACGAGTACGCATAGCAGTTTTCAAAGCAGCCCAAGTAGCTGGAATAGGATATAATCTACAATGTTCAGACCACCAAACACATGCAAAGCTAGTGAAAGCACAAACAGCAGCAGCAACACGTCTCTCCTCAGGTTATTGTAAACATGTAAATCGTTGTTCAGTTTCTAACTCCCAAGTAAGATATATATCAGGAACATATCTACCCTCAAATGGTGAAATATTCAATTTTAGTTTAGGAAGATGGTCATGTACCTCAGGTGGTGGTGCAGCCCTACCGTTGCGATGATATGCATGAGGACAACATGGTGGTGGTGGTGCTGGTGGTTGCACATAGTTCTGATTTTGGTCAACCTCATCCTCGTAATGGTCCTCCACCTTTGCAGTAGCAGCAGGAGCAACAGAAGCATCAATAGCGGCACTAGAATTTTGCCCAGGGTCAATGAGAATGCACTGTGCTCGTCCCACTTGATTCGGAAAGCGACATTGTTGTTGTTGTTGTTGTAGAGGTGCGTTATGGGCAGCCGGTGGTGGTGGTGGAAGACGCGCGAGCAATTCATTAAACCTGTTATCGTGCTTTGTTTCGAATGTCTTCTCCATGCCATCAATCTTCTCCATGGCCTCTTCAAATCTGTTTAGCACATCTTGCACTTGTCCACTCATCATTTGCAGAAATTTATCATGCAACTCCTTATTCGTCAGGTTCTCCCAGTCAGTCTCGTCGGCTTGTGATCCTGCCATGGTTAGCAGCAATAGAAACAAACAAGAATATGATCCTACAGACTGCTAACAAGAGGTGGTGGTGGATGTCACAAATCCGTCAAGCAAATCTCAAATTCTTACCAGTTCTTACCCAGCAGCAGGCGGTGATCGGCAACCGTCGTAGTCAAAACTCTCAAAGCTTGGATAGAGCGATTACCAGGGAGAGTCAAGCGCACGAGTAGATGTATGTGGAGCTGGGAAGGCTTATAATAAAAAAGGGTCAGCAATAATAAATTCAGAGATGCAAAGTTGAATAAACGCTCAACGACGGTACGGTGCTGGTCCTAGGCTAGACCGTGCTAGAGACGCGAGCCTAGAACACTAACGAAATTACGGCGCTGCACGTAAACAAGGGAAAAGCACACTCTGGAACCTTTTTTCGCTCTTTTTTCGCTTTTTGTTTTTGCGCTCCTCTTTTTTTTGCGCTCCTCTATTTTTTGCGAAAAATCACAATAATGGCGAGTGTCTCAAAACTCTTCCCTCGTCAAACTGATAGGATGGGCACGAATTTTTTTTGGAAATCGTCCAATGAAAGCACATAAAACTTCGTTCATTAACCTCATGAAAGTACTACCACAAATCGTCCAATGAAAGCACGTAAAACTTCGTTCATTAACCTCATGAAAGTACTAGGTGCATTAGTTAACCCAAAAGGCATGACTAACCACTCATATAAACCAAACTTAGTTTTAAATGCCGTTATCCATTCATCTCCCAATTTCATACGAATTTGATGGTATCCTGATGTAGGGTAGAACCCTAGTGGCCCGATCTTTCACAAAAGGAGCGGATCCCGCGAAGAACACGATGAACGCGAAGAGGGGAACGAGGAAAAACGGGGGAAAACACAAGGGGAAACACAAGAGGAACACTCAAACTAACAAGAACAAGTCACACATGTGCTAGATCCTCGGGTACATAGAACGATACACGAATCCACGGACAACTAAGGACGATACAAAAGGGTAGCTGGTTATTCTCCATGAGGAGGTCTTGAATCCACAAGGGGAACTTCCCATAGAGGGTTCTTGAATCCAAGGTGGATCTTCTCCGTAGAGGGGCCGCGGTCTCTCTTGTGGAGTAGATCCGATATGGATGAGCAATGCTCTATCTCTCAATGAACTAAACCAATGCTAACCCTAGAAAGTTGTACGAGATAGAGTATATATAGTCTAGGTGATGAAAGGGTACATGGGCCTCGGCCCAAGTGGCTGCGCGCAGGCAGGGCTGGAAGTTCTGGGCTAGGCCGGAAGTTCCGGGCGCCGGAGGTTCCGGGGAGGGTCCGGCCTAACCAGAGAGTTGGCGCGGTGGAGATGTGCTGGCATCCGGGGGCCGGAAGGTCCGGGCAGGCCGGAGGTTCCGGGCGTCGGAAGGTCCGGGACGGGGTCCGGGCTAACCCGAGAGTTGGCACGCCTGGGTTGGTCAAAGTCATCAGCGGCCGGAAGCTCCGGGTCGGCCGGAAGGTCCGGGGGCCGGAAGTTCCGGGCTCTGGCCGGAAGTTCCGGGCTGTCCAGAGTGTTGACACCTATCTCTTCTTCTACAGTCCTCAGCTCCGAGTCTTGAGCGTTGTACCTGGTGACACATAGTATCTCGGACTTAGGCAGTAGCCATGTCTCACTTGAAGAGGGGGAAAACTCAAGTAGGAGTGATGTCACCTCGGATTGAATAGCACGTGCCCTAGCCCTTGTCATTGGTCCACTTGGAGCTTGGATAGTTGAGGTGGCGTCCATGTGGATGGTCGTGGGATGCTCCGCATCATCTCCCCTCCCTTGGGGAAGATCCGTCCTCGGATCGAGTTCTTCATGACCATGGAAGGGAGAGAGATCTTTGATGTTGAAGATGTCGCTCACGTTGTATTTGTCCCGTGGGAGGTCGATCTTGTAAGCGTTGTCGTTGTAGCGTGCAAGCACCATGAAGGGTCCATCGGCTCGAGGTCGAAGCTTACACTTGCGTTCTTGTGGAAAGTGCTCCTTGCGAAGGTGTAGCCACACAAGATCACCAATGTTGAAGACCATAGGTGGCTTGTTGACGTTGAGCTTGGTCGCAAGGCGTTGTACTTGGCGCTCGATGGTGTTTCTTGTATCTTCATGCACCTTCTTGATATGGGTCGCTCATGCACTTGCGTCCAAATTGATTCTCTCTTGGAGTGGTAGAGGTAGAATATCCAATGGTGACAAAGGGTTGAATCCGTAGACGACCTCGAAAGGGGACTTGCCGGTTGTTGAGTGTCTTGCTCGGTTATAGGCGAACTCGGCGATGGGTAGACACTCCTCCCACTCCTTGATGTTCTTCTTGATGAGTACTCGAAGTAGAGCGGAGAGTGTGCAGTTTGTCACCTCCGTTTGGCCGTTGATTTGAGGATGGTACGCCCTGGAGAAGAGTAGCTTGATTCCGATCTTGGCACATAGGGTATTCCAAAAGTAGCTAAGGAACTTGACGTCGCGGTCTGAGACAATAGTCTTTGGCACACCATGTAGACGCAATATTTCCCTACAAAAGAGATTAGCCACATGTGAAGCATCGTCTATCTTGTTACAAGGAATAAAGTGTGCCATTTTTTAGAAACGGTCCACAACGACAAATATGGAATCTTTCCCATTGCGAGTCCTAGGCAAACCAAGTACGAAGTCCATGCTAATGTCTTCCCAAGGATGGTATAGAATCGGTAAAGGCATATAGAGACCATGAGATTGAGCTTTGGACTTAGCTTTGTGACATGTAGAACACCGGTTGGTGAAGCGATTGACGTCCCGAAACATCTTTGGCCAAAAGTAGCTCTTCGAGAGCGTGGCGAACGTCTTGTCGCGTCCGAAGTGTCCCATTAAGCCTCCTCCATGAGATTCCTGCAAAAGCAACAAACGAAGCGAGGACTAGGGAATGCAAAGTTTGTTAGCTCTCATAAGGTAGCCATCTTTGATGTAATAGCGTTCCCAAGATGTATTCGACAAACACTTGGCATAAGGAATGGCAAAAGTTGTATCATGCTCATATAAGTCTTTGATATGCTCGAAGCCAATGACATCTAGCTCAAGTTGCATGACAAGCATGCAAATGCGGGAAAGAGCATCCGCTACTATGTTTTCTTTACCTTTGATGTACTTGATGACATATGGAAAAGACTCAATAAATTCACTCCATTTAGCATGACGCTTGTTCAACTTAGTTTGTCCCTTGAGATACTTGAGAGTCTCATGATCGGTATGAATGATAAACTCATGGGGACGAAGGTAGTGTTCCCATCCATGCAAAACGCGGACTAAAGCATATAGCTCTTTGTCATAGATGGGGTAGTTGAGTTGCGCTCCGGAAAGTTTCTCACTAAAGTAAGCTATGGGGCGCTTCTCTTGCGTTAACACACCTCCTACGCCATTACCAATAGCATCACAATGAATTTCAAAAGGTTTGTCGAAGTTGGGTAAAGCAAGCACGGGAGCATGAGTAGCAAATTCTTAAGCTCATTGAATGCGGTATCTTGGGATGGTCCCCAAACAAAAGGCAAATTCTTCTTGCTCAAAGCATGCAAAGGCGAAGCAATGGTGCTAAAATCCTTTACAAAGCGATGATAGAAACACGCAAGGCCAAGGAAACTACGCACTTGATGCAAGTTGGTTGGTTGCAGCCAAGTCTTAATAGCATTGATCTTGGACTCATCTACATGAACGCCCTTTGAAGAGACAACAAATCCTAAGAAAACGAGCTTGTCAACACCAAAAAGGCATTTCTCCATATTAGCATAGAGACGCTCTTTCCTAAGAGTTTGCAAAACGGTGCGGACATGGGTGACATGCTCTTGGATAGATTTGCTAAACACAAGAATATAATTAAAGTAGACCACAACAAATATACCAATGTAAGGGCGAAAGACATGATTCATGAGGCGCATAAAAGTGCCCAGTGTTTCCGAAAGACCCATAGGCATGACTAACCACTCATACAAACCAAACTTGGTTTTGAAGGCGGTTTTCCATTCATCACCCTCTTGTATGCGGATTTGATAGTAACCACTCTTAAGATCAATTTTGGAAAGTATAGTGGCACCGCTAAGCTCATCAAGCATATCATCTAGGCGTGGAATGGGATACCTATAACGAATGGTGATAGCATTGATAGGTCTACAATCGGAGCACATGCGAAAACTACCGTCATGTTTTGGCACAAGAATGACCGGAACGGCACAAGGGCTCAAACTTTCACGCACATGTCCATGGTCGATGAGATGTTTTACTTGCCTTTGAATTTCTTTGGTTTCTTCGGGGTTGACGCGGTAGGGAGCTTTGTTTGGAAGTGGTGCTCCGGGGATGAGGTTGATTCGGTGCTCAATGCCTCGTAGAGGAGGTCGTCCAGGAGGTAGCTCATCGGGAAAAACATCTTCAAATTCCTACAAAAGAGAAGACAACACTAGAGGAAGAGTGTGAGAGGTGTTAGTTTGTGGTGCATTGTCCTTGCACACGATGACGTAGTGTAGGACACTAGATGGGTTCTCACACACTTCTCTCATCTCACGTTTGGTGGAAAATAGAACAAGGTTCTTGTTTTCGCTCATCGTGGAGGCACTCAATTTGCGCTTATGGCGCTCACTCTCTTTTTGGTGGTTCACTCTCTCACCATTCTCTCCATGATGGGTGGTATGCTTGTCGGCGATCACTTGACTTGGCGACATTGGACGGAGGACGTACTCCTTGCCCTTCATCTTGAAGATGTAGTGGTTCGTTCGACCGTTGTGGAAGACTCCTCTATCGAATTTCCATGGCCGTCCAAGGAGAAGATGAAAAACGGTCATTGGAACGACGTCGCACTCCAAGGTGTCTTCGTAGGCGCCGATCTTGAAGGAGACTTGTACTCGGTGCTCGACCTGGATGGTGCCGGAGTCACTATGCCATTGCACTTTGTATGGATGTGGATGCTTCGTCTTGGGCAATTGGAGCTTGGAGCAAAGTTCTTCACTTGTGAGATTGTGACAACTCCCTCCATCGATGATGACCTTGACGGATCGTCCATTGATGCCGGCCTTGGTGTGGAATATGTGGCATCGTTGGTCTTCTTCTTGGTGATGTTGGACAGTCAAGACTTTTGAGACAACAAGTGCGGGACTTGAGTCTTCATCACAAAAGACTTGTTCTTCTTCATTGTTCACTTGGCGGTGCATAGCGACTTGCTCAAGTGCTTCCATTTCACCTTCACTCATGGAGTCATAAGTGCCATTGTCATTGAAGACCATGGTCCGCTTGTTGGTGCACTCGTAGGACTTGTGGCCTCGGCCTCCGCAAGTGAAACACTTGAAGGAACTCGTCTTGACGGTCTCATCGGTTGGGTTTGATGATGATGAAGCTCTCGGCTTGAAGTTGCCCGTAGTAGGGTTGTTTGTAGTTGGCGAAGCTTTCTTGGTAGTCGACTTGTTGATGTTGGAAGTAGAAGATCTTGTAGTCGGTGTTGGAGTCGTTGAAGCTTGGTTATTGGAGAAGCTGTAGGACTTGGATGAGAACCTTGCATACTTGAAATCATCTTGCACTTGGCGTTCCGCTTTGGTAGCTTGGTGCACTAGCTCGATGAGATTTGAGTATGGTTGGAAGTCGGGATCTTCTTGATAGGATGATTGAGTCCATTCAAGAAACGTGCCATTGTTTGCTCATCATCTTCCGTGACATAGGCTCGTATCATGGCAATCTCTATCTCCTTGTAGTACTCTTCAACGATCTTGGTTCCTTGCTTGAGTTGTTGGAGTTTCTTGAAGAGGTCGCGGTTGTAGTAGGTAGGCACGAAGCGTGCTCTCATGACATCCTTCATTTGTGCCCAAGTAGTGATGGGTGGTTCACCTCTTGCGTCACGGCGCTCTATGATTTGTTCCCATCAAATGAGGACATAGTCTTAGAACTCAAGGGATGCCATCGCGATCTTCTTCTCTTCTTCATAATTGTGCAAACGGAAGATCTTGTCAACTTTCGATGCCCATGAAAGGTATTCTTCGGGATCGTTGCTTCCGTTGAACTTGGGCATGGTGAACTTGAGCTTGCTGTAGCGTTGCTCTTCATTGTGTTGGGGTCGGGGATGATGACGCCCATGTTGTAGATGATTGTTCAACTCGTGGTGCTCTTGTCGCGGAGGGTTGTCAACCTCGTGTTGCTCTTGTCGCGGAGGATTCCCATTATTTTCATGCTCTTGATGAACTTGATGGTCTTGGCGAGCTTGTGGAGGAGCGCGTCGAGCTCGAGGAGGAATTAGACGATGCAAGCAAGCTTGAAGTCATCGTTCGTGAATTTCTTTGCGAAGTGCTTCCTCTTCTTCACGGGCTTGACGGCCTCGGTCGGCAACGGCTCGACTCGCATCGCGTAGAGCTTGTTGCGCCTCAAGTGCTTGAGCGTCATGGAGTTGTTATTCTTTACATTGAGCCTCGGCATCTTGTGCATTTTGGTGTAGACGCGCGCGTTCTTCCTCTTCATGCTGGCGTTGTTGTTGTTGTTGTCGTTCTCGAGCTAGCGCAAAGGATTCTTCGGCTTGACGTCGTCGGTGCTCTTGAGAGTCGGTGTCCCGACGTAGATTGAGGTTTGCTTGACGGTCGGTGCGCGCGGCTCGACGAAGAGTGTTCGATGTCAGTGTACTTGAGCCGGAGATGGTAAAGTCGGAATGGCGACTTGAACGGCTCCTTCTTGAAGTGGAAGAAGAGCCGTTGAGCAACAAAGCGCGAATCTCGTCCATCCTTGCGTCATTATCTTGCTTGTGATCGTCGAGCTTGTGGTCAAAGTAGTCCCTTGTACGTTGCTCGGAAAGTCGTAAGTCGGCGGCAAGGTTGTCGATGTGTTCACTCATAGCTTGTTGGTCTTGATGCAAAGCACGTTGTGCACCAAAAAGGTGACTCTTGGTGACGAAGGAGTTCATGTCGTTGTCTTGCTCCATGAAGACTGGGTTGGTAGAAGTACTTGGCCTATCCATCATTCCAAGACAAATGTGAGTGGTAGAAAGAGAAGAACAAGTACCAAATGTACATTGACCGAAGTTGAAAGTGGATCAAGGATCACTCCAATGTAGGACAAGGAAATAGCATAATTGGTATGAGTTCTTGTCGGTTTCTCACACCTACACAAGTAAAAGCTTTTGGTGGAGCTTGGTTAGGATGGTGGCACAAAATTTGATGTGATTGTAAGTGATCTTCAATAATGTTGGAAAAGGTACGCAAGATGCAATGTAACAAGTAGACCAAGCATATAAGGTACACGGAAACACACACGCAAAAAGATAAGTGGGGCTATGCAACCAAGGGTGAGCCAAAATGTGGAATCCACGAAAATGCTCTTGTTGCACAACACTAGAGAGACGCTAGCACGATTGCACGATAGGCAGATACAAGAACTTGTGCACAACCTACTTAGCAAAAATGTAACGACTTCTATACCAAATACTTTGTATGCAAGGTGTTGTTATGATATGATCCAAGATGATCGAGTATGACAATCTTAATGTTGTATGATGCTATGGTTCTTGCTTAAAAGCTCTTTGCTTATCCTTCCTCTTTTCTTAAAAGCTTGTTTGGCTCTTTGATGTTTGAGCTCTTTTCTCATGCAATGCTTGACGAACCAAGATAGCAAGTGAGTATGCGATGACAACTTTGTGACACAAGAGATGATACCAGTATAGGCAACAATGATGTATGTAGGTATGCTATGGGAAGTATGATCACTAATGTGCACAAGTCTTGTTGCCAGCAATACTGAATGGCCAGTCTCGGTGAGTAAGGCTATGATGGCTATCAATGTAATGGCAAGAGTGATATGTCCAATACCAAGATGAGGTTATCGGTCTTGCTTCCGGTATGGTGTCAAAATGGATGCGCGAATTCCAAGTCATAGTCGAGGTGGTCGTTGTTGATGACGCATCCGTGGCGAAAATGAGCGGCGGTGATGTCGATGTCGAACCGTACCTAGATAGCCGAAACAGAAAAGGATACGGTACCGCATCTCAAATTCTCAAACCTCAAAGTAGGAATTGTGTCGGAGAGCGTCCAAAAATAGTTGGGTTATGCGGAAATGGTGGAGGTATGCGGAAGTATATATGGTATATGGTGAGCACCGAAACAAAATTTGGTGGAATTTGGGCGGAGATGTGGAAGTAGTGCAAACTTTCTGTCGAAGCCGGAAGTTCTGGGCAAGACGGAGGTTCCGGGGTCCGGAGGTTCCGGGGAAGGCCGGAAGGTCCGGGGGCCGAAATGTCCGGGCTGGACCGGAAGTTCTGGTGGTCGGGATTCTGCCAAGAACAGAGACTTGGGGATCCTGGATTTGGGCGAAAAAACTTGGGGAAAAGCCCAAATCCGAAGGGGAAAAAGAAGAAATTGGAGGAAAAGAAGGTGGAGTGGCTAGATCTACGAGCCACACACAAACTTCATGGAAAAACCAACAAAATCTCAACACACGAACAAATCACAAAAAAAATTGGGGCTATTTTTGGTGGGGATTTTTGGATTAGGACGAAAAACAACAAAATTAGGCTAGAAACACAACAGGGAGGCTCCGAAATCGTGATCAACCTGGCTCTAGATACCAAGATGATGTAGGGTAGAAGCCTAGTGGCCCAATCTTTCACGAAAGGAGCGGATCCCGTGAAGAACACGATGAACACGAAGAGGGGAACGAGGAAAAACGGGGGAAAACAAAAGGGGAAACACAAGAGGAACACTCAAACTAACAAGAACAAGTCACACATGTGCTAGGTCCTCGGGTACATAGAACGATACACGAATCCACGGACAACTAAGGAAGATACAAAAGGGTAGCCGGTTCTTCTCCGTGAGGAGGTCTTGAATCCACAAGGGGATCTTCCCATAAAGGGGTCTTGAATCCAAGGTGGATCTTCTCCGTAGAGGGGCCGCGGTCTCTCTCGTGGAGTAGATCTGATACGGATGAGCAATGCTCTATCTCTCAATGAGCTAAACCAATGCTAACCCTAGAAAGTTGTACGGGATAGAGTATATATAGTCTAGGTGACGAAAGGGTACACGGGACTCAGCCCAAGTGGCTGCGCGCAGGCAGGGCCAGAAGTTCCAGGCTAGGCCGGAAGTTCCGGGCGCCGGAGTTTTCGGGGAGGGTCCGGCCTAACCAGAGAGTTGGCGCGGTGGAGATGTGCTGGCATCCGGGGGCCGGAAGGTCCGGGAGGCCGGAGGTTCCGGGCGCCGGAAGGTCCGGGACGGGGTCCGGGCTAACCCAAGAGTTGGCACGCCTGGGCTGGTCGAAGTCATCGGCGGCCGGAAGCTCCGGGTCGGCCGGATGGTCCGGGGGCCAGAAGTTCCGGGCTGTCCAGAGTGTTGACGCCTGTCTCTTCTTCTACAGTCCTCAGCTCCGAGTCTTGAGCGTTGTACCTGGTAACACATAGTATCTCGGACTTAGGCAATAGCCATGTCTCACTTGAAGAGGGGGAAAACTCAAGTAGGAGTGATGTCACCTCGGATTGAATAGCACGTGCCCTAGACCTTGTCATTGGTCCACTTGGAGCTTGGATAGTTGAGGTGGCGTCCATGTGGATGGTCGTGGGACGCTCCGCATCATATCCACTACGCAAATCATCTTTGGAGAATATTGTAGAGCCACTCAATTCATCAAGCATGTCGTCTAGCCTAGGAACAGGATGGCGATAACGAATAATAATATTATTAATGCCTCTACAATCAACACACATACGCGACGTACCATCCTTTTTCGGCACTAAAATGATAGGAACAGCACAAGGACTAAGGGATTCACGTATATAACCTTTGTCAAGTGGCTCCTGTACTTGACGCATAATCTCCTTCGTCTCCTCTGGATTGGTACGGTATGGCGCACGGTTGGGTAATGATGCACCGGGAATTAAGTCAATTTGATGCTCAATCCCTCGAATAGGTGGTAATCCCGGTGGCACGTCTTGTGGAAAGACGTCAGCGAACTCCTGCAAAATGTTAGTGACAGCAGGAGGCAAAGAGGAAGGCACGTCCTCGAATGAAAATAATGCCTCTTTGCACAAAAAAGCATAGCAAACAGATTTGCTAAAATCTAGATCATCAATATCAGATTTGGTGGCAAGTAAACATGCACTTTTCAATTTAATTTCAGAAGCAACACTAGATGGTTTAATATTAGGCTTCATTTGTTGCTCAAATTCTTTTGCCACAATCTGATTTTCACTCTTATTGTTCTCCTGTTTTGCTTTATTAGCTCTATTAATATCATCTTTCAAAATAGAATCAGGAGTCATAGGAAGCAAAGTAATATTTTTATCCTTATGAACAAGAGTATACTGATTGTTTCTACCATGGTGTACAGAATTTTTATCAAATTGCCATGGTCTACCAAGTAATAAGGAACATGCTTGCATAGGTACCACATCACAATCAACATAATCAGCATATGTAGCGATACTAAAATGCACACGAACAGTATGTGTTACCTTAACCTTGCCGCTGTTGTTGAACCATTGAATGTAGTAAGGATGTGGATGTGGTCTTGTGGTGAGAGATAGCTTCACCACCATCTCCATGCTAGCCAAGTTGTTGCAGCTCCCTCCATCTATGATGACGTGAACAGAACGTTCCTTCACAACTCCCTTTGTATGGAACAAATTATGCCTCTGATTTTTCTCAGCTTGTGTGACCTGCACACTCAGAACACGTTGAGCAACTAAACATTCATACCTGTCAGCATCGTCAGGAGCCATGTATTGCTTCTCTTGATCAGAATCATCTCCACCGTGTTCTTCACGTGTAATAAGAGCCAAAGTCTCCTCATCATAGTCACTAGCGGACTCATGCCCACCATCCTTAGTAGCAATCATCACACGCTGAGATTGGCATTCTCTCGCAAAATGTCCTCTTCCCTTACAATGACGACAAATAATATCACTTGTGTGCCCTGTTGATGCCATGGAAGAAGAAGAGCTCTGCGCAGGTCCAGCAGGTGTGCCCTTGGCAGATAGTGGTGGTTGTGCCTGCTTTCTTGTATCACGGCTGGAGGTGGCACCTGATGGAGGTGCTGGTGGAGTGGAAGTAGAGGATGCACGTGGTGTCCATGATGAAGATCGACCTGCAGAAAAGTTAGTTCGCGCCAATGCCTGTCGATCATGCACTTCACGTTCAGCTTTACAAGCAAGATGGAATAAACGAGTGATATTAGTATACTCCTTATACTATAGAATGGTCTGAATCTCCCTATTTAATCCACCCATAAAACGTGCAAGCATAGCTTCATTCTCCTCAACAATACCACATCTAATCATGCCAGTTTGTAATTCCTGATAATATTCTTCTACAGAATTTTTTCCTTGTCTTAAACGTTGTAGTTTTTGAAGTAATTCACATTGATAATATGGTGGAACCCAACGAGTACGCATAGCAGTTTTCAAAGCAGCCCAAGTAGCTGGAATAGGATATAATCTACAATGTTCAGACCACTAAACACATGCAAAGCTAGTGAAAGCACAAACAGCAGCAGGAACACGTCTCTCCTCACGATATTGTAAACATGTAAATCGTTGTTCAGTTTCTAACTCCCAAGTGAGATATATATCAGGAACATATCTACCCTCAAATGGTGAAATATTCAATTTTAGTTTAGGAAGATGGTCATGTACCTCATGTGGTGGTGCAGCCCTACCTAGTGGTGGTGGTGGTGGTGGTGGTTGCACGTAGTTCTGATTTTGGTCAACCTCATCCTCGTAATGGTCCTCCACCTCTGCAGTAGCAGCAGGAGCGGAACCAGAAGTTTGCCCAGGGTCAATGGGAACACGCTGTGCTCGTCCCACTTGATTTGGAAAGCGGCGTTGATGTTGTTGTTGTTGTTGTTGTTGTTGTTGTTGTTGTTGTTGGAGAGGTGCGTTAGGGGCAGCCGGTGGTGGTGGTGGAAGACGCGCGAGCAATTCATTAAGCTTGTTATCGAGCTTTGTTTCAAACATCTTCTCCATGCCATCTATCTTCTCCATGGCCAAGTCAAATATGTGACGTAGGGTAGATACCCTAGAGCCCGATCTTTCACGAAAGGAGCGGATCCCGGGGAAAAACACGAAGAACACGAGGATGAACGGGGGGAAAACACAATAGGAAATCACTAAACCAACATGAATAAGTCACACATGGGCTAGATCCTCGAGTACATAAAGCGATACACGAATCCACGGAAAACTAGGGACGATACACGGTAACCAGTTCTTCTCCGTGAGGAGGTCTTGAATCCACAAGGGGATCTTCTCCACAAGGAGGTCTTGAATCCAAGGTGGATCTTCTCCTAAGAGGGGCTGTAGTCTCTCTCGAGGAGTAGATCCAATATGGGTGAGCAATGCTCTTTCTATCAAATGAGCTAAACCAATGCTAACCCTAGCTAGGATGAATGGGGGGTCTATTTATAGTCTAAGTGCAAATGGGGGGCGAAGTGAAGGGGTACATGTGCCTCGGGCCCGAACACTGTGCGCAGACAAGTACCGGACGTCCGCTGGGGACCGGTCGTCCGGTGTCTCAGGAGCTGCCGGACGTCCGGTGTTCTCCGGTCGTCCGCTGGTTTCGCCCTGTGATGGGGGTGACGGACGTCCAGAGGCTCCGGACTTCCGCTGACTTCGGCTCAGGTGCGGTCGCGCCAGTCGTCCGGTCGGGGCCGGACGTCCACTCATTGGCCTCGGGTGCAGGGGTGCCTGTCGTCCGGTCTGGACCGGATGTCCGCTCGTTTGCTTCGGGTGTCGGGGCACCGGTCGTTCGGTCTGGACCAGACGTCCGCTCGCTAGGACTCGGTAGATGCTTCAGGCGCCGGACATCCGGTCCCGGCCGGTCGTCCGGTGGCTGGGACTTTTCCCGCAGCCCTTCTTCTTCTCCGTCTTCTCGTCCATCTTCCTCTTCTTCTTGTCCTTGCTCTTTAGCTTCTCCATTGTACCTGAGTATGCACAAAGTATCCATATGAGGTAGTAGCCATGCTTCATGTGCATCGAAGTGGAATTGTGAGAGGAGAGATGTCACCTCGGTTTCAAGGGCGCTTGCACATGATCGAGTCATGGGTCCGGTAGGCACTTGATGAGACGATAGTAGGTCCATGGGGATGACCTTGGGATGCTCCGCATCATCTCCCCTCCCTTGGGGAAGATCCGTCCTCAGATCAAAATCTTCATCACCATGGAAGGGAGAGAGATCTTTGACGTTGAAGATGTCACTCACGTTGTACTTGTCGCGCGGGAGGTCGATCTTGTAAGCGTTGTCGTTGTAGCGTGCAAGCACCTTGAAGGGTCCATCCGCTCGTGGTCGAACCTTGGATATGCGTTCTTGTGGGAAGCGGTCCTTGCGAAGGTCTAGCCACACTTGATCACCAATGTTGAAGACCATAGGTTGCTTGTTGAAGTTGAGCTTGGTCGCACGGCGTTGAACTTGGCGCTCGATGGTGTTTCTTGTATCTTCATGCATCTATTTGAGATGTGTCACACGCGCACTTGCGTCCAAATTGATGCGCTCTTGGAGTGGTAGAGGAAGAATGTCCAATGGTGATAATGGGTTGAATCCGTAAACGACCTCGAAAGGCGACTTGCCGGTTGTTGAGTGTGTTGCTCGGTTGTAGGCGAACTCGGCGATAGGTAGGCACTCCTTCCACTCCTTGATGTTGTTCTTGATGAGTACTCGAGGTAGAGCGGAGAGTGTGCGGTTTGTCACCTCTGTTTGGCCGTCGGTTTGAGGATGGTACACCATGGAGAAGAGTAGCTTGATTCCGAGCTTGGCGCATAGGGTCTTCCAAAAGTAGCTAAGGAACTTGACGTCACAGTCCAAGACGATGGTTTTTGGCACACCATGGAGACGCAAAATTTCCCTATGAAAGAGATTAGCAACATGTGAAGCATCGTCGATCTTGTGGCAAGGAATAAAATGTGCCATTTTTGAGAAACGGTCCACAACGACAAATATGGAATCTTTCCCATTTCGAGTTCTAGGCAAACCAAGTACAAAGTCCATGCTAATGTCTTCCCAAGGTTGGTATGGAATCAGTAAAGGCATATAGAGACCATGAGATTGAGCTTTGGACTTAGCTTTGCGGCATGTCAAACATCGGTTGGTGAAGCGATTGACGTCCCGAAACATCTTTGGCCAAAAGTAGATCTTCGAGAGCGTGGCGAACGTCTTGTCGCGTCCGAAATGTCCCATTAATCCTCCTCCATGCGATTCCTGCCAAAGCAATAAACGAAGGGACGATTTGGGGATGCAAAGTTTGTTAGCTCTCATAAGATAGCCGTCTTTGATGTAATAGCGTTCCCACGATGTATGCGACAAACAATTGGCATAAGGAGTGGCAAAAGTCTCATCATGCGCATACAATTATTTGATATGCTCGAAGCCAATGACATCTAACTCAAGTTGCGTGACTAGCATGCATATGCGGGAAAGAGCATCCGCTACGATGTTTTGTTTACCCTTGATGTACTTAATGACATAGGGAAAAGACTCAATGAATTCACTCCATTTAGCGTGACGCTTGTTCAACTTAGTTTGACCCTTGAGATACTTGAGGGTCTCATGATCGGTATGAATGATAAACTCATGGGGACGAAGGTAATGTTCCCATTCATGTAAAACACGGACTAAAGCATATAGCTCTTTGTCATAGATGGGATAGTTGAGTTGCGCTCCGGAAAGTTTCTCACTAAAGTAAGCTATGGGGTGCTTCTCTTGCGTTAACACACCTCCTATGCCATTACCTCTAGCATCGCAATGAATCTCAAAAGGCTTGTCGAAGTTGGGTAAAGCAAGAACGGGAGCATGAGTAAGCAAATTCTTAAGCTCATTGAATGCGGTATCTTGGGATGGTCCCCAAATAAACGGCGCATTCTCCTTGCTCAAAGCATGCAAAGGCGAAGCAATGGTGCTAAAATCCATCACAAAGTGACGACAGAAACCCGCAAGACCAAGAAAACTACGCACTTGATGCAAGTTGGTTGGTTGCAGCCAAGTCTTAATAGCATTGATCTTGGACTCATCTACATGAAAACCCTTAGAAGAGACCACAAAACCCAAGAAAACAAGCTTATCAACACCAAAAAGGCATTTCTCCATATTAGCATAGAGACGCTCTTTTCTAAGAGTTTGCAAAACGGTGCGGACATGGGTGACATGCTCTTGGATAGATTTGCTAAACACAAGAATGTCATCGAAGTGAACCACAACAAATATACCAATGTAAGGGTGAAAGACATGATTCATAATGCGCATAAAAGTGCCCGGTGCTTCCGAGAGACCCATAGGCATGACTAACCACTCATACAAACCAAACTTGGTTTTGAATGCGGTTTTCCATTCATCACCCTCTTGTATGCGGATTTGATAGCAACCACTCTTAAGATCAATTTTGGAAAATATAGTGGCACCACTAAGCTCATCTAGCATATCATCTAGGCGTGGAATGGGATACCCAGAACGAACGGTGATAGCATTGATAGGTCTACAATCGGAGCACATGCGAAAGCTACCGTCACGTTTTGGCACAAGAATGACCGGTACAACACAAGGGCTCAAACTTTCACGCACATGACCATGGTCTATGAGATGCTTTTCTTTCCTTTGGATTTCTTTGGTTTCTTCGGGATTGACGCGGTAGGGAGCTTTGTTCGGAAGCGGTGCTCCGGGGATGAGGTCGATGCGGTGCTCAATGCCTCATAATGGAGGTAGTCCCGGAGGTAGCTCATCGAGGAAAACATCTTGAAATTCCTGCAAAAGAGAAGACAACACTAGAGGAAGAGTGTGAGAAGTGTTAGTTTGTGGTGTGTTGTCCTTGCACACGAGGACGTAGTGTAGGACACTAGATGGGTTCTCACACACTTCTCTCATCTCATGTTTTGTGGCAAATAGAACTAGATTCTTGTTTTCGCTCATCGTGGAGGCACTCAGTTTGGGCTTGTGGCGCTCACTTTCTTTTTTGTGGCCCACTCTCTCACCATTCTCTCCATGATGGTTGGCTAGCTTATCGGCGATCACTTGGCTTGGAGACATAGGTCGTAACACAAACTCCTTTCCTTGCATCTTGAAGCTATAGTGGTTTGTACGCCCATTGTGGACGACTCCTCTATCGAATTGCCATGGCCATCCAAGGAGAAGATGGCAAACGGTCATTGGGATGACGTCGCACTCCAAGGTGTCTTCGTAGGCGCCGATTTTGAAGGAGACTTGTACCCGGTGCTCGACTTGGATAGTGCCGGAGTCACTAAGCCATTGCACTTTGTATGCATGTGCATGCTTCGTCTTGGGCAATTGGAGCTTGGAGCAATGTTCTTCACTTGCGAGATTGTGACAACTCCCTCCATCGATGATGACCTTGACGGATCGTCCAATGATGTCGGCCTTGGTGTGGAATATGGTGCATCTTTGGTCTTCATCTTGGTGATGTTGGAGAGTCAAGACTTTGGAGACAACAAATGCGGGGCTTGATTCCTCATCACAAAATACTTGTTCTTCTTCATTGTTCACTTGGCGGTGCATGGCGACTTGCTCAAGGGCTTCCATTTATCCTTCGCTCATGGAATCATAAGTGCCATCGTCGTTGAAGATCATGTTGCACTTGTTGGTGCAATCATAGGACTTGTGGCCTCGGCCTCCGCAAGTGAAACACTTGAGGGAGCTCGTCATGACGGCCTCATCGGTAGGGCTTGATGATGATGAAGCTCTCGGCTGGAAGTTGCTTGTAGTAGGCGAAGCTTTCTTGGAAGTCGACTTGTCGATGTTGGAAGTAGACGGTCTTGTAGTCGGTGTTGGAGTCATTGAAGCTTGGTTATTGGAGAAGCCGTAGGACTTGGATGAGAACTTGGCGTACTTGAAATCATCTTGCACTTGGCGTTCCGCTTTGGTAGCTTGGTGCATGAGCTCAATGAGATTTGAGTATGGTTGGAAGTCGGCGACCTTCTTGATAGGATGATTGAGTCCATTCAAGAAACGTGCCATAGTTTGCTCATCATCTTCCGTCACATTGGCTCTTATCATTGCAATCTCCATCTCCTTGTAGTATTCTTCAACGCTCTTGGTTCCTTGCTTGAGTTGTTGGAGTTTCTTGAAGAGGTCGCGGTTGTAGTAGGTAGGCACGAAGCGTGCTCTCATGACATCCTTCATTTGTGCTCAAGTAGTGATGGGTCGATCACCTCTTGCCTCACGGCGCTCAATGACTTGTTCCCACCAAATGAGGACGTGGTCTTGGAAATCAAGGGATGCCATCGCGTCTTCTTCTCTTCTTCATAATTGATCAAACGGAAGATCTTGTTAACTTTCAATGCCCATGAAAGGTATTCTTCAGGATCGTTGCTTCCGTTGAACTTGGGCATGGTGAACTTGAGCTTATCGTAGCGTTGCTCTTCATTGTATTGGGGTCGGGGATGATGACGCCCATGTTGAAGATGATTTTCCAACTCGTGGTGCTCTTAACGCGGAGGCTTGTCAACCTCGTGTTGCTCTTGTCGCAGAGGATTCCCATTGTTTTCATGCTCTTGATGAACTTGATGGTCTTGGAGAGCTTGTGGAGGAACGCGTCAAGCTCGAGGGGGAACTAGACGATGCATGCGAGCTTGAAATCATCGCTCGTGAATTTCTTCGCGAAGTGCTTCCTCTTCTTCATGGGCTTGTCGGCCTCGGTCGGCAATGGCTCGACTCGCATCGCGTAGAGCTTGTTGCGCCTCAAGTGCTTGAGCATGACGGAGTTGTTGTTCTTGACGTTGAGCCTCGGCATCTTGTGCATTTTGGTGTAGACGCATGCGTTCTTCCTCTTCATGTTGGCGTTGTTGTTGCCGTTCTCGAGCTAGCGCAAAGGCTTCTTCAGCTTGACGTCGTCGGCGCTCTTGAGAGTCAGTATCCCGAAGCGGATTGAGGTTTGCTTGACGGTCGGTGCGCGCGGCTCGACGAAGACTGTTCGATGTCGGTGTACTTGAGTCAGAATGGCGACTTGAACGGCTCCTTCTTGAAGTGGAAGAAGAGCGGTTGAGCAACAAAGCGCGAATCTCGTCCATCCTTGCGTCATTCTGATAGAGGCAAAGGTGTACCTATGTTTCGATGAGATGGTGGCTATCGTTTTCTGTGGGAGTCGACCTTGACGATCCTACTACGAACGTGCGAGACGTCGCGCCTTAGCAATCGCTAAACCAACTTCCGAGGGTTATTGACCACGCCGGAGCACGATCAACCTGACCACGAGGGTCTGTTTCCTGCAAGCAAACGAAGAACAAGCAAGAAACTGAGATTGCAATCTGGATATTGCGAATATAAGATGGAAGCTTTATTGATCAAAGTGGGGTTCTGTGACGCCTTGCTCTAGTCGTTGAACACAAACGAAGTACGCGAAGTTGCAGCTATGGCGAACTTTTAATCTAAACAAAACCCAAAGTCTAAACGATGCCCTAAGGGCTGTATATATGGAGGAGAGAGGGGGAATTTCGTGGCCCTTGGTGGAGGGGTCCGAAACCAACCCTAACTCTTGTTTTCCCCACACAAACGGACTCTAAAAACAGCCTATACTTAAGTACTTCGAAAATACATGGGCCTGGCCCAATAATAAGGTGACGCAGCACCTAAAATAGCCTCTGGACGAAATTTATGAAGTGGCATCTTGTATATTTCGTCCCATGCTTCATGCACTCATTATGGTGGCTTCAAAGTCCCGGAATCATCACTTGTAACTCCGTTCTTGTTCCCCTTGCGCATGCCATCATCTCCATGCTTGAACTTGCTGCAAGGTTCATCTTTCTTGTCCAAGCTAGGCCCTTCATTTGTAAGCAAAACAAATGTATCCAATTTAGGCAGCATCATATTCTCATGAACATTAGAATCGTTACCAAGAAACAAAAGTACCTGATAATTCAATTAGCGTGCGCGAGCTCTAGTAAACGGTCCAGTATGTATAGCAGCAGGGGCTGTGGGTGTAACAATGGTATTGATGTCCTCATCATCATCCCCTTCTTGAAATGAAGTTGTCCTCGACAAAAGTTCATCATCCTCACCCAAATAAGGCTTCAAATATGCAATGTTAAAAGTGGGGACTAACACCAAAATCTGCAGGCAGCTCAAGTTTATATGCATTATCATTTATTTTCTCTAACACCTTAAAAGGACCATCAGAACGTGGCATTAGCTTTGATTTGCGCAAATTAGGAAATCTATCCTTACGCAAATGTAACCAAACAAGATCTCCAGGTGCAAACACAACATTTTTTCTACCCTTATCTCCAGCAAGTTTATATTTAGCATTCATACGCTCAATGTTTTCCTTAGTTAACTCATGCATTTTTGAAATCAATTCAGCACGTTCTTTAGCATCAAAAGTAACCTTCTCCGAAGATGGAAGAGGCAACAAATCAATAGGTGCACGAGGTAGGAAACCATACACAATTTCAAAAGGGCACATCCTAGTAGTAGAATGCAATGAACGATTATAAGCAAATTCAATATGAGGCAAGCATTCTTCCCACATTTTCTTGTTATTCTTCAAAACAGCCCTAAGCATAGTAGACAATGTTCTATTGACTACTTCAGTTTGTCCATCAGTTTGGGGGTGACAAGTAGTACTAAAAAGCAGCTTAGTCCCCAACTTAGCCCATAAACATCTCCAAAAGTGGCTAAGAAATTTAGTATCACAATCTGAAACAATAGTATTTGGCACACCATGCAAGCGAATAATTTCACGAAAGAACAAATCAGCAACATTAACAGCATCATCGCTTTTATGACATGGTATAAAGTGTGCCATTTTCGAGAACCTATCCATGACAACAAATATGCTATCCCTCCCCTTCTTTGTTCGAGGTAACCCTAAAACAAAGTCCATAGATATATCCTCCCAAGGAACACTAGGTACAGGCAAAGGCATATATAAACCATGAGGATTGAGTTGTGACTTAGCTTTTTGACATGTAGTGCAGCGAGCAACAAAACGCTCAACATCCCGTCTCATCTTTGTCCAAAAGAAATGTGTAGCAAGTATACCTCCATCTTCTTGATGCCAAAGTGTCCCATTAATCCTCCTCCATGCGCCTCCTGCAACAACAAAAGATGAACGGAGCTAGCTGGAATGCATAGCTTGTTAGCACGAAACACAAATCCATCGTTTAGAACGAACTTGTTCCAAGTTCTCCCTTCCTTACAATTCTGCAATACATCTTTAAATTCAGCATCATGAACATATTGATCTTTGATGGTCTCCAAACCAAATATTTTAAAGTCAAGTTGTGAAAGCATAGTATAACGATGAGACAATGCATCAGCAATAACATTTTCTTTACCCTTCTTGTGTTTAATGACATAAGGGAAAGTCTCAATGAATTCAACCCATTTAGCATGTCTACGGTTCAGTTTTGCTTGACTTTTAATGTGTTTCAAAGATTCATGATCAGAATGTATAACAAACTCCTTGGTCCATAAATAATGTTGCCATGTTTCTAAGGTCCGAACAAGAGCATATAATTCTTTATCATAAGTAGAATAGTTCAGACTAGGCCCACTCAATTTTTCAGAAAAGTATGCAACAGGTTTGCCATCTTGTAATAACACACCTCCTAATCCAATTCCACTAGCATCACATCCAAGCTCAAAAGTCTTATTGAAATTAGGAAGTTGGAGTAAAGGAGCATGTGTCAACTTATCTTTCAATACCGTGAAGGCTTCCTCCTGTGAGGTACCCCAAACAAAAGGCACATCCTTCTTTGTAAGCTCGTTGAGAGGTGCAGCAATGATGCTGAAATCTCTCACAAAACGCCTATAGAAACCAGCGAGGCCAAGGAAACTCCTCACTTGTGTGACCGTTTTGGGCTGCGGCCAACTCTCAATAGCTTCAATCTTGGCTTTATCAACTTCAATTCCCTGTGGAGTAACAACATAGCCAAGAAAAGATACTCGGTCGGTGCAAAAGGTGCACTTTCCAAGGTTACCAAACAAACGTGCATCACGTAGAGAAATAAAAACAGCACGTAAATGTTCCAAATGTTCCTCCAAAGATTTGCTATAAATCAATATGTCATCAAAGTAAACTACCACAAATCGTCCAATGAAAGCACGTAAAACTTTGTTCATTAACCTCATGAAAGTACTAGGTGCATTAGTTAACCCAAAAGGCATGACTAACCACTCATATAATCCAAACTTAGTTTTAAATGCTGTTTTCCATTCATCTACCAATTTCATACGAATTTGATGGTATCCACTACGCAAATCAACTTTGGAGAATATTGTAGAGCCACTCAATTCATCAAGCATATCATCTAGCTTAGGAATAGGATGACGATAACGAATAGTAATATTATTAATGCCACTACAATCAACACACATACGCGACGTACCATCCTTTTTCGGCACTAAAATGATAGGAACAGCACAAGGACTAAGGGATTCGCGTATATAACTTTGTCGAGCAGTTCTTGTACTTGACGCATAATCTCCTTCGTCTCCTCTGGATTGGTACGGTATGGTGCACGGTTGGGTAATGATGCACCGGGAATTAAGTCAATTTGATGCTCAATCCCTCGAATAGGTGGTAATCCCGGTGGCACGTCTTGTGGAAAGACGTCAACGAATTCCTGCAAAATGCTAGTGACAGCAGGAGGCAAAGAGGAAGGCACATCCTCGAATGAAAATAATGCCTCTTTGCACACAAAAGCATAGCAAACAGATTTGCTAAAATCTAGATCATCAATATCAGATTTGGTGGCAAGTAAACATGCACTTTTCAATTTAATTTCAGAAGCAACACTAGATTGTTTATTATTAGGCTGCATTTGTTGCTCAAATTCTTTTGCCACAATCTGATTTTTACTCTTATTTTTCTCCTATTTTGCTTTATTAGCTCTATTAATATCATCTTTCAAAATGGAATCAGGAGTCATAGGAAGCAAAGTAATATTTTTATCCATATGAACAAGATAATACTGATTGTTTCTACCATGGTGTACAGAATTTTTATCAAATTGCCATGGTCGACCAAGTAATAAGGAACATGTTTGCATAGGTACCACATCACAATTAACATAATCAGCATATGTAGAGATACTAAAATGCACACGAGTAGTACGTGTTACCTTAACCTTGCCGCTGTTGTTGAACCATTGGATATAGTAAGGATGTGGATGTGGTCTTGTGGTGAGAGATAGCTTCTCCACCATCTCCATGCTAGCCAAGTTATTGCAACTCCCTCCATCTATGATCACGCGAACAGAATGTTCCTTCACAACTCCCTTTGTATGGAACAAATTATGCCTTTGATTTTGCTCAGCTTGTGTAACCTGCACACTCAAAACACGTTGAGCAACTAAACATTCATACCTGTCAGCATCTTCAGGAGCCATGTATTGTGTCTCATGATCAGAATCGTCTCCACCGTGCTCGTCACGTGTAATAAGAGCCAAAGTCTCCTCATCATAGTCACTAGCGGACTCATACCCACCATCCTCAGTAACAATCATCACACGCTTAGATGGGCATTCTCTCGCATAATGACCTCCACCCTTGCAATGTCGACAAATAATATCATGTGTTTGCCCTGTTGATGCCATGGATGAAGAAGAGCTCTTTGCAGGCCTGGAAGGTGTGCTCTTGGCAGATAGTGGTGATTGTGCCTGCTTTATTGTATCACGGTTGGAGGTGGCAGCCGACGGAGGTGCTGGTGTAGCAGAACGTGTGGAAGTAGATGATGCACGTGGTGTCCATGATGAAGGTCGACCTGCAGAAAAGTTAGTCCGCACCAATGCCTGTCGATCCTGCACTTCACGTTCAGCTTTACAAGCAAGATGGAATAAACGAGTGATATTAGTATACTCCTTATACTCTAGAATGGTCTGAATCTCTCTATTTAATCCACCCATAAAACGTGCAAGCATAGCTTCATTCTCCTCAACAATACCACATCTAATCATGCCAGTTTGCAATTCCTGATAATATTCTTCTACAGAATTTTTTCCTTGTCTTAATCGCTGCAATTTTTGAAGTAATTCACGTTGATAATATGGTGGAACCCAACGAGTACGCATAGCAATTTTCAAAGCAGCCCAAGTAGCTGGAATAGGATATAATCTACAATGTTCAGACCACCAAACACATGCAAAGCTAGTGAAAGCACAAACAGCAGCAGGAACACGTCTCTCCTCAGGATATTGTAAACATGTAAATCGTTGGTCAGTTTCTAACTCCCAAGTAAGATATATATCAGGAACATATCTACCCTCAAATAGTGGAATATTCAATTTTAGTTTAGGGAGATGGTCATGATCTCTTACCTGAGGGGGAGCCCTAACATTGCCATTATTTGCATGTGGACGACCTGGTGGTTGTGGTGCTGGTGGTTGCACGTAGTTCTGATTTTGATCAACCTCATCCTCGTAATCTCCCACATAATCATCCTACTCCACATCAGCAGCAGGAGACATAGAAGTATCAACAGCAGCACCAGCAGTTTGGCCAGGCTGAAGAGGGACACAGCTTGCTCGGCGGAGGGCTGTTTCCCGACGTGGAGGTAGTCAGTGTTGTTGCTGTTGGTGCAGAGGTGCGGCAGGAGCAGCCGGTGGTGGAAAACGCGAAAGCAATTCAGTAAACTTGTTATCGAGCTTGGTTTCAAACGTCTTCTCCATGCCATCTATCTTCTCCATGGCCTCTTCAAATCTGTTTAGCACATCTTCCACCTGTCCCTCATCATTTGCTGAAACTTATCATGTAACTCTTTGTTCGTCATGTTCTCCTAGTCAATCGCGTCGGGTTGTGATCCTGCCATGGTCTCAGCAATAGAAACACACAAGAATATGAACCTACAGACTACTAAAAAACGGCGGTGGTGGAGTGTCACAAATCCGTCAAGCAAATCTCAAATTCTTACCAGTTCTTACCCAGCAGCAGGCGCTGATCGGCAACCGGCGTAGTCAAAACTCTCAAAGCTTGGATAGAGCGATTACCAGGGAGAGTCAAATGCACGACGTAAATGTATGTGGAGTTGGGAAGGGTTATAATATGGCAGCAAAAAAGGTCAGCAATAATCAATTCAGAGATGCAAAGTTGAATAAACGCTCAACGACGGTACTGTGCTGGTCCTAGACGAGACCGTGCTAGAGACGCGAGCCTAGAACACTGACAAAATCACGGTGATGCACGTAAACAAGGGAAAAGCACACTCTGGAACTTTTTTTCCCGCTCTTTTTTTTGCGCTCCTTTTTTTTGCACTCCTCTTTCGGCACTCTAAGACCAGCAACTTGACACGATGATGCAACCGCAAATTCAACAAAGCAAAAACCCTAAAAAGATTATGCAAAGGCTCAGATTGGTTCGGATATGATGAACTAACCCTAATTTTTTTTGTGGCTTTTTCGTGGACTGTAGGTATGAAGAACAGACTCGATCTAATCTATGAAAAATGGTAAAATCTCACCAAGCAACTTGGAAATCTGATACCACTTGATAGAGGCAAAGGTGTCCCGATGATTCGATGAGATGGTGGCTATCGTTTTCTGTGGGAGTCGACCTTGACGATCCGACTACGAACGTGCGAGACGTCGCGCCTTAGCAATCGCTAAACCAACTTCCGAGGGTTATTGACCACGCCGGAGCACGATCAACCTGACCATGAGGGTCTGTTTCCTGCAAGCAAACGAAGAACAAGCAAGAAACTGAGATTGCAATCTGGATATTGCGAATATAAGATGGAATTGATCAAGGTGGGGTTCTGTGACGCCTTGGTCTGGTCGTTGAACACAAACGAAGTACGCGAAGTTGCAGCTATGGCGAACTTTTAATCTAGACAAAACCCAAAGTCTAAACGATGCCCTAAGGGCTGTATATATGGAGGAGAGAGGGGGAATTTCGTGGCCCTTGGTGGAGGGGTCCGAAACCAACCCTAACTCTTGTTTTCCCCACACATACGGACTCTAAAAACAGCCTAAGCTTAAGTACTTCGAAAATACATGGGCCTGGCCCAATAATAAGGTGACGCAGCACCTAAAATAGCCTTTGGACGAAATTTATGAAGTGGCATCTTATATATTTCATCCCATGCTTCATGCACTCATTATGGTGGCTTCAAAGTCCTGGAATCATCACTTGTAACTCCGTTCTTGTTCCCCTTGCGCATGCCATCATCCCCATGCTTGAACTTGCTCCAAGGTTCATCTTTCTTGTCCAAGCTGGGCCCTTCATTTGTAAGCAAAACAAATGTATCCAATTTAGGCAGCATCATATTCTCATGAACATTAGAATCGTTACCAAGAAACGAAAGTACCTGATAATTCAATTGGCGTGCGCGAGCTCTAGTAATCGGTCCAATATGTATAGCAGTAGGGGCTGTGGGTGTAACAATGGTATTGATGTCCTCATCACATTCTCTTTCTTGTGATCGTCGAGCTTGTGGTCGAAGTAGTCCCTTGTACGTTGCTCGGAAAGTCGCAAGTCGGCGGCAAGGTTGTCGATGCGTTCACTCATAGCTTGTTGCTCTTGATGCAAAGCTCGTTGTGCACCAAAGAGATGACTCTTGGTGACGAAGGAGTTCATGTCGTCGTCTTGCTCCATGAAGAGTGGGTTGGTAGAAGTACTTGGCCTATCCATCATTCCAAGACAAATGTGAGTGGTAGAAAGAGAGGAACGAGTACCAAATGTACCTTGACCGAAGTTGAAAGTGGATCGAGGATCACTCCAATGTAGGACAAGGAAATAGCACAATTGGTACGAGTTCTTATCGGTTTCTCACACCTACACAAGTAAAAGCTTTTGGTGGAGCTTGGTTAGGATGGTGGCACAAAATTTGATGCAATTGTAAGTGAGCTTCAATAATGTTGGAAAAGATTCACAAGATGCAATGTAACAAGTAGACCAAGCATATAAGGTACACGGAAACACACCCGCAAAAAGATAAGTGGGGTTGTGCAACCAAGGGTGAGCCAAAATGTGGAATCCACAAAAATGCTCTTGTTGCACAACACTAGAGAGACGCTAGCACGATTGCACGATAGGCGGATACAAGAACTTGTGCACAACCTACTTAGCAAAAATGCAGCGACTTCTATCCCAAATATTTTGAATGCAAGGTGTTGCTATGATATGATCCAAGATGATCGAGTATGAAAATATTAATGTTGTATGATGCTATGGTTCTTGCTTAAAAGCTCTTAGCTTATCTTTCCTCTTTGCTTAAACGCTTGGTTGGCTATTTGATGTTTGAGCTCTTTTCTCATGCAATGCTTGACGAACCAAGATAGCAAGTGAGTATGCGATGACAACTTTGTGACACAAGAGATGATACCAATATAGGCAACAATCATGTATGTATGCTATGAGAAGTATGATCACTAATGTGCACAAGTCTCGTTGCCGACAATACTCAATGGCTAGTCTCGATGGGTAAGCAACGCAAAGGAGTAAGGCTATGATGGCTATCAATGTAGTGGCAAGAGTGATATGTCCAATACCAAGATGAGGTTACCGGTCTTGCTTCCGGTATGGTGTCAAAATGGTGGCACGAATACCAAGTCGTAGTCGAGGTGGTCGTTGTTGATGACGCCTCCGTGGTGGAGATGAGCAGCGGTGATGTCGATGTCGAACCGTACCTAGATAGCCGAAACACAAAAGGATACGGTACTGCAACTCAAATTCTCAAACCTCAAAGTAGCAATTGTGTCGGAGAGCGAAATGGTCTAAAAATAGTTGGGTTATGCGGAAGTGGAGGAGGTATGAGGAAGTATATATGGTATATGGTGAGCACTGGAACAAAATTTGGTGGAATTTGGGCGGAGTTGTGGAAGTAGTGCAGACTTTCTGTCGAAGCCAGAAGTTCCGGGCAAGACGGAGGGTCCGTGGTCCGGAGGTTCCGGGGAAGGCCGGAAGGTACGGGGGCCGGAAAGTTCGGGCTGGATCGGAAGTTCCGGTGGTCGGGATTCTGCCAAGAACAGAGACTTCGGGTTCGTGGATTTGGGCTGAAAAACTGGGGGAAAGGCCCAAATCCGAAGGGGAAAAGAAGAAATTGGAGGAAAAGAAAGGTGGGGAGGCTAAATCCACGAGCCACACACAAAATTCACGGATCAAAACCAACAAAATCTCAACACACGAACAAATCACAAAAAAATATTGGGGCTATTTTTGGTTTGGATTTTCGGATTAGGACGAAAAACAACAAAATTAGGCTAGAAATACAACGGGGAGGCTCAGAAATCGTGATCAACCTTGCTCTAGATACCAAGATGATGTAGGGTACAACCCTAATCGCCCGATCTTTCACGGAAGGAGCGGATCCGGCGAAGAACGCGAAGAACACGAGGAGGGAAACGAGGGAAAACACAAGGGGAAACACAAGAGGAACACTCAAACTAACAAGAACAAGTCACACATGTGCTAGATCCTCGGGTACATAGAATGATACACGAATCCACGGACAACTAAGGACGATACAAAGGGTAGCCGGTTCTTCTCCATGAGGAGGTCTTGAATCCACGGGGGGATCTTCTCCGTGAGGAGGTCTTGAATCCAAGTGGATCTTTTTCGAAGAGGAACCGCGGTCTCTCTCGTGGAGTAGATCCGGATGGATGAGCGAAGCTCTATCTCTGAGTATGAGCTAAACCAACACTAACCCTAGAATGTCGTACGGGATAGAGTATATATAGTCTAGATGACGAAAGGGTACACGGGCCTCGGCCCTAGTGGCTGCGCGCAGGCAGGGCCGGAAGTTCCGGGCGCCGGAGGTTCCGGGAAGGGTCCGGCCTAACCAGAGAGTTGGCGCGGTGGAGATGTGCAGGCATCCAGGGGCCGGAAGGTCCGGGAAGGCCAGAGGTTCCGGGCGCCGGAAGGTCTGGGACGGGGTCCGGGCTAACCCGAGAGTTGGCACGCCTGGGCTGGTCGAAGTCATCGGCGGCCGGAAGGTCCGGGGGCTGGAAGTTCCGGGCTGTCCAGAGTGTTGACGCCTGTCTCTTCTTCTACATTCCTTGGCTCCGAGTCTTGAGCGTTGTACCTGATGACACATAGTATCTCGGACTTAGGCAATAGCCATGTCTCACTTGAAGAGGGAGAAAACTCAAGTAGGAGTGATGTCACCTCGGATTGAATATCACGTGCCCTAGCCCTTGTCATTGGTCCACTTGGAGCTTGGATAGTTGAGGTGGCGTCCATGGGGATGGTCGTGGGATGCTCCGCATTACTAACACTTCTCACACTCTTCCTCTAGTGTTATCTTCTCTTTTGCAGGAATTTCACGATGTTTTCCCCGACGAGCTACCTCTGGGACTACCTCTGCTACGAGGCATTGAGCACCACGTCGACCTCATCCCCGGAGCACTGCTTCCGAACAAATCTCCCTACCGCGTCAACCCCGAAGAAACCAAAGAAATACAAAGGCAAGTAAAGCATCTCTTAGACCATGGACATGTGCGTGAAAGTTTGAGCCCTTGTGCCATCCCGGTCATTCTTGTGCCAAAACGTGACGGTAGCTTTCGCATGTGCTCCGATTGTAGACCTATCAATGCTATCATAGTTCGCTATAGGTATCCCATTCCACGCCTAGATGATATGCTTGATGAGCTTAGTGGTGCCACCATCTTTTCTAAAATTGATCTCAAGAGTGGTTACTATCAAATCCGTATACAAGAGGGTGATGAATGGAAAACCACTTTCAAAGCCAAGTTTGGCTTGTATGAGTGGCTAGTCATGCCTATGGGTCTCTCGGAAGCACCGGGTACTTTTATGCGTCTTATGAATCATGTCTTTCGCCCTTACATCGGTATATTTGTTGTGGTCTAGTTTGATGATATCCTTGTTTTTAGCAAATCTCTTAAAGATCATGTCACCCATGTTCGAACCGTTTTGCAAACTCTTCGAAAAGAGCAACTCTATGCTAATATGGAGAAATGCCTTTTTGGCGTTGATAAGCTCATTTTCTTGGGTTTTGTTGTTTCTTCTAATGGTGTTCATGTTGATGAGTCCAAAATTAATACTATTAAGACTTGGCCACAACCAACCAATTTGCAACAAGTGTGTAGCTTTCTTGGCCTTGCGGGTTTCTATCGTCACTTTGTGAAGTATTTTAGCACCATTGCTTCGCCTTTGCATGCTTTGAGCAAGCAGAACGCACCTTTTGTTTGGGGACCATCCCAAGCTACCGCTTTCAATGAGCTTAAGAACTTGCTTAGGTCATGCTCCTGTGCTTGCTTTACCAAACTTTGACAAACCATTTGAGATTCATTGCGATGCTAGTGGTAATGGCATAGGAGGCGTGTTAACGCAAGAGAAGCGCCCCATAGCTTACTTTAGTGAGAAACTCTCCGGCACGCAACTCAATTACCCCATCTGTGACGAAGAGCTATATGCTTTAGTCCGTGTTTTGCATGAATGGGAACACTATCTTCGCCCACCTGAGTTTATCATTCATACCGATCATGAAACGCTCAAGTATCTTAAAGGCCAAACCAAGTTGAACAAGCGTCATGCTAAATGAAGTGAATTTATTGAGTCTTTTCCTTATGTCATCAAGTACATTAAGGGCAAAGAAAACATTGTGGCAGATGCACTTTCTCGCATATGCATGCTTGTTACTCAACTTGAATTGGATGTCATTGGTTTTGAACATATCAAAGACTTGTATGAGCATGATCCTACTTTTGCTACTCCTTATGCCAAGGTTTGTCGCACACCTCTTGGGAACGCTATTACATCAAAGATGGATACCTTATGAGAGCTAACAAACTTTGCATCCCCGAGTCTTCTCTTCGTTTGTTACTTTCGCAGGAATCTCATGGAGGAGGCTTAATGGGACACTTTGGATGAGACAAGACGTTCGCCACGCTCTCGAAGAACTACTTTTGGCCAAAGATGTTTCACGACGTCAATCGCTTGACCAACCGTTGCTCTACATGTTGCAAAGCTAAGTCCAAAGCTCAATCACACAGCCTTTATATGCCTCTACCAATTCCGTACCAACCTTGGGAAGCCATTTGATGAGGACATCTGATGTAGGGTAGGGACCCTATGGCCCGATATTTCACGAAAGGAGCGGAATCCCGTGAAGAACACAAAGGGGAAAATGAGAGAAAACACTCAAACCAACATGAATAGATCACACATGTGCTAGATCCTCGAACACAAAGGAAGATACAAGATCCAAAGTCAACAACAGACAATACAAGAGGTAACGGTCTTCTCCGTGAGGAGGTCTTGAGGGGGCCGACCAAGAGGGGGTCTTGATGATCTTCTCCGCAAGGAGGTCTTGAATCCAAAGTGGATCTTCTCCGTAGAGGGGCCGCGGTCTCTCTCGTGGAGTAGATCCGATATGGATGAGCGTAGCTCTATCTCTCAAATGAGCTAAACCAACGCTAACCCTAACTAGAAGGAGGTGGGGGAGTATATATAGTCTAAGCCACGAAGGGGTAAGTGGGATACATGGGCCCTTGGCCCGTTCACTGTGCGCAGACAGGCACCGGATGTCTGGGCTGGGGGCCGGATGTCCGGCGGCTCACGAGGAGCCGGATGTCCGGGCTGGGTGCCGGATGTCCAGGCTGGAGTGGCCGATTCTTCTGCTCTCGGGATTGCTTGTGCCGGATTTCTGGGCATGCACCGGATGTCCGGCCCGTCGTGGGGCGTCGGATGTCCGAGGGTCGGCCAGATGTCCAGCCGCTGTAGAGTCGTCTGGCGTCCGTCTCTCTCTGTTCTTCTTCTAGTTGGTGGCGCCGGATGTCCGGGCTCCTGCCGGATGTCCGGCCATTGTAGCATCGCGGCGACTCCACTTGCACTTCACGCTTCGCTTCTGTGAGGACTTGGTGTGTGTCTCGAGCATCTCCATGGTCACCTCGGTTCCTAAGCACACGTAGTGTCTTTGCATTAGGTAGCAACCATGTCTCACATGAATGGAAAGCGGAAGCATCTAGGAGCGGGTTCACCTTGTGTCCAATGGCGAATGGTCGAGGTATGATCGTATGTCCACTTGGGGCTTGGGGAGTAGTCGTAGTGTACATGGGGATGATCGTGGGATGCTCCGCATCATCTGCCCTCCCTTGGGAAAGATCCGACCTCGGATCAAAAACCTCATCACCATGGAAACGGTTGTCGTGGACGAACTTGTAGTTGGACAAAGTGGAAGACATGGCGCAATCCAAGTAGTCCAAGGTGTCTCCGGAGTGGTACACATGCAAAAAGAGCGAACACAAACGACACTCGGAAATACAATGGTTAGCGCACACAAAGTGTCCATCATGTAAGAATGAGTCCGTGCGAAAAGATTGATCATGACAAGGTGCATGAAGCTTATCCAAAAGATATGGAATGGTATGCAAAGCATTCATGGGAGCAAATTCATTTATCATGTGCACAAAGGTGTTGTGAATATGATCAATGCAACCATTGTGCAAAACGATGTCATAATGGGATGGTGTATCAAAAGCATGAACATGATAATTGGTGCTCAATGTGATGTGATCATGCAATTGATGGTGGGAAATATGATCATCATGTATGAATATGCCATCAAGGAAGATCACAACAAATTTGCTAAGGAAATGCACAAGCTCATATATCATGGATGACATGGGAATACAAGATGCAACAAGGCAATCATAATGTGAGTCAATCCATGCATAAGATGCAAATTTGTCATGTGTATGATATGTCCATCGAGCATGACATGTGTGAACACAATCAACAAATATGGAGGTGTTGGTGTACCAATGCTCAATGTCGTGGCATGAGTCGAGGTTCGAAGGTGCATCCAATAAGTCCGAGCGATCCTCAACTTGAAGGCCCATAGAGCCAATCTCCCATGTCGCTCCTCCATTCGCGAGATGTATCATGTAGACAACAAGAAGGAGACAACAATGAAAGAGTGACCCATCCAATATGCATAATTGAGGATGGCTCAAATGGGAAGGAGTTCACCTTTAGGAGATTCTCGCAAATGTTGGTGTTGCACATCGTGTATGCCTTCACATGACCAAATTGTCTCATGACGGTATCGCCTTATGAATCCTTCAAAATGAAAGAACATATGATGAGGACATCAATACCATTGTTACACCCACAACCCCTGCTGCTATACATACTAGACCAATCACTAGAGCTCGTGCACCCCAATTGAATTATCAGATACATTCGTTTCTTGGTGATAGAGGCAAAGGAGTCCCGATGTTTCGATGAGATGGTGGCTATAGTTTTCTGTGGGAGTCAACCTTGACGATCTGATGTAGGGTAGAACCCTAGATGGCCGATCTTTCATGAAAGGAGCGGATCCCCAAAGAGAAACACGAAGAACACGAGGGGAAACACGACAGAAAACACTCAAACTAACAAGAACAAGTCACACATGTGCTAGATCCTCGGATACATAAAACGATACACGAATCCACGGACAACTAAGGACGATACAAAAGGGTAGCCGGTTCTTCTCCGAGAGGAGGTCTTGAATCCACAAGGGGATCTTCCCGTAAAGGGGTCTTGAATCCAAGGTGGATCTTCTCCGTAGAGGGGCCGCGGTCTCTCTCGTGGAGTAGATCCGATATGGATGAGCAATGCTCTATCTCTCAATGAGCTAAACCAATGCTAACCCTAGAAAGTTGTAAGAGATAGAGTATATAAAGTCTAGGTAACGAAAGGGTACACGGGCCTCGGCCCAAGTGGCTGCGCGCAGGCAGGGCCGGAAGTTCCGGGCTAGGCCAGAAGTTCCGGACACCGGAGGTTCCGGGGAGGGTCCGGCCTAACCAGAGAGTTGGTGCGGTGGAGTTGTGCTGGCATCCGGCGGCCGGAAGGTCCGGGCAGGCCGGAAGTTCCGGGCGCCGGAAGGTCCGGGACGAGGTCCGGGCTAACCCGAGAGTTGGCACGCCTGGGTTGGTCGAAGTCGTCGGCGGGCGGAAGCTCCGGGTCGGCCGGAAGCTCCGGGGGCCGGAAGTTCCGGGCTCTGGCTGGAAGTTTTGGGCTGTCCAGAGTGTTGACGCCTGTCTCTTCTTCTACCTTCCTCGGCTCCGAGTCTTGAGCGTTGTACTTGATGACACATAGTATCTCGGACTTAGGCAGTAGCCATGTCTCACTTGAAGAGGGGGAAAACTCAAGTAGGAGTGATGTCACCTCGGATTGAATAGCACGTGCCCTAGCCCTTGTCATTGGTCCACTTGGAGCTTGGATAGTTGAGGTGGCGTCCATGTGGATGGTCGTGGGATGCTCCGCATCATGTCCCCTCCCTTGGGGAAGATCCGTCCTCGGATCGAGTTCTTCATCACCATGGAAGGGAGAGAGATCTTTGATGTTGAAGATGTCGCTCATGTTGTATTTGTCCCGTGGGAGGTCGATCTTGTAAGCATTGTCGTTGTAGCGTGCGAGCACCTTGAAGGGTCCATCGGCTCGAGGTCGAAGCTTAGACTTGCGTTCTTGTGGAAAGCGCTCCTTGCGAAGGTGTAGCCACACGAGATCACCAATGTTGAAGACCATAGGTTGCTTGTTGACGTTGATCTTGGTCGCAAGGCGTTGTACTTGGCGCTCGATGGTGTTTCTTGTATCTTCATGCACCTTCTTGATATGGGTCGCTCGTGCACTTGCGTCCAAATTGATTCGCTCTTGGAGTGGTAGAGGTAGAATATCCAATGGTGACAAAGGGTTGAACCCGTAGACGACCTCGAAAGGGGACTTGCCGGTTGTTGAGTGTCTTGCTCCGTTGTAGGTGAACTCAGCAATGGGTAGACACTCCTCCCACTCCTTGATGTTCTTCTTGATGAGTACTCGAAGTAGAGCAGAGAGTGTGCGGTTTGTCACCTCCGTTTGGCCATCGGTTTGAGGATGGTATGCCGTGGAGAAGAGTAGCTTGATTCCGAGCTTGGCGCATAGGGTCTTCCAAAAGTAGCTAAGGAACTTGACGTCGCGGTCCTGGACGATAGTCTTTGGCACACCATGTAGACGCAATATTTCCCTACAAAAGAGATTAGCCACATGTGAAGCATCGTCTATCTTGTTACAAGGAATAAAGTGTGCCATTTTTGAGAAACGGTCCACAACGACAAATATGGAATCTTTCCCATTGCGAGTCCTAGGCAAACCAAGTACAAAGTCCATGCTAATGTCTTCCCAAGGTTGGTATGGAATCGGTAAAGGCATATAGAGACCATGAGATTGAGCTTTGGACTTAGCTTTGCAACATGTAGAACACCGGTTGGTGAAGCGATTGACGTCCCGAAACATCTTTGGCCAAAAGTAGCTCTTCGAGAGCGTGGCGAACGTCTTGTCGCATCCGAAGTATCCCATTAAGCATCCTCCATGAGATTCCTGCAAAAGCAACAAACGAAGCGAGGAATCGGGAATGCAAAGTTTGTTAGCTCTCATAAAGTAGCCATCTTTGATGTAATAGCGTTCCCAAGATGTATTTGACAAACACTTGGCATAAGGAATGGCAAAAGTTGTATCATGCTCATATAAGTCTTTGAGACTCGGACCCAGACGATAGTGATGATAACTATGTTGATGAAGCTGGAGTAGATATCATGGAGTCTGCAACCGAAGAATATTTCTAGTAGACCACCCCATCAGTAGTAGTATTCCCCCATGTAAATAGAGTAGTCCGAGCACTTTTGCGATAGTTAGACCGATTGTATGCCCTTGTTTGATTGAATGAAGTGAATTGTTTACATGTGCCTCATGTGCATATGGGTGGTGTTTTCTCTCTAGACCTCTCTCTATTCTTAAATCTCATCTTTTCTAAACCCATCAGATGCCTCCGAGATGTGACCCCGGATTTACCTTCCCACCGGAGCTCACTCAGTTGATCCAGCAGCAGAATACGTTGATGCAGTTGCTAGTCCAGAATCAAAATCAAGGGAACAACAACAATAACCCACCACCACCACCACCATCTGTTGATCACTTAACCCGTTTTCTTAGGCTGAATCCACCGGTGTTCTCCAGTAGCACCGAGCCTATAGTAGCAGATGATTGGTTCCGCAAGACAGCAAGGGAGTTGACCACGGCAGGGTGCACAGATGCGAAAAAGGTGAAATTTGCCGCACATCAGTTGGATGGACCCGCATCATCATGGTGGGAGAATTTCACAGCCACTTACTCTATCGACACTGTCACATGGGACCAGTTTCAGCAGGCTTTTCGTACTGCCCATGTTTCAGCAGGAGCTATGGCCATGAAGAAGCGTGAGTTTCGCAACTTGCGCCAAGGAGGACGGACAGTTGGCCAGTATGTGGATGACTTTAGTAAGCCAGTATGAGTTGAGCGTCCAGTTGATGGTAACAATCTTCAACAACTACCAGGAGTTGGTAGATCGCGCTCTTATGATTGAAGGGAAGCAGCAGCAGATTGAGAACCGCAAGAGGAAGTATGGACAAGGGAAGTACAATTCTGGAGCGCAGTAGAAGCCGCGTTTTACCCCTAAACCGGGAGGACCTTTTCAGCATACTCATGGAGGTGGAAGTTCGCATAATCATAATGGCCCCAAGAATGGTAATGGGACTGGAGGAAGCAATAGCCAGAACCGTACCAACCCATCAACCCCAGCCAAGAGAGACCTGAGCCAAGTCACTTGCTTTAAGTGCCATAATAGCGGACATTATGCCAATGAATGTCCTGAATCCCAGAATGGAAATGGCAATGGAAGCTCTGGGAAGAAGTCGAACCCTTTCAATAGGGGACAGGTGAACCACGTTAACGTGGAGGAGGTTGAAGAGCAGTCGGATGCAGTAATCGGTAAGTTTTTGGTTAAGTCTTTTACTGGAATCGTTCTTTTTGATACTGGTGCATCGCATTCACACATCTCATGGGGATTTGTGGATAAGTATAACCTGCGCACTAAGGTTCTTAGAACACCTATGCTAGTAAGCTCAACAGGAGCGGAGTATATGGCCAGCCGAGGGTGTTTTCAAGTGCTATTGAGTATAGGTAGGCATGTGTTTCCCTCGGATTTGATCATTTTGGAATTACAAGGTTTGGATGTAATTCTGGGTATGGATTGGCTGTCGATGTATGGACGAAACATCGATTTCCCCGGTAAGTCGATTTTGCTTACCACCCCAGAAGGAAGAAGGATCAAGTATGTATCACGACATGTGCCTAAGAGGACTCAAGTAAATTCCCTAACAGGAGTTGTACAGGAGGAAGTACCGGTGGTAAAGGATTTTCCTGATGTATTTCCAGAGGAGTTGCCACGCATGCCACCGGATAGAGACATTGAGTTTTTGATTGAGCTTTTGCCAGGCACAGGGCCAATATCTAAGAGACCATACAGGATGCCCGCAAAGGATTTGGAGGAGATTAAGAAGTAGATTAAGGAGTTACTGGATAAAGGTTATATTCGCCCAAGTTCTTCGCCCTGGGGATCACCAGTACTTCTAGTGGAAAAGAAGGATGGATCATTAAGGATGGTTGTTGATTATCGAGGATTGAGTGAAGTAACAATCAAGAACAAGTACCCACTACCGATGAACAATGATCTGTTTGATCGATTGCAAGGAGCTAAGGTATTTTCCAAGATCGATCTGCGATCAGGATACCATCAGTTGAAGATTCGAGAACAGGATATACCTAAGACGGCTTTTACCACCAGGTATGGGCTGTACAAGTATATCGTTATGTCATTTGGTTTGACTAATGCACCTGCCTATTTTATGAACATGATGAACAAAGTGTTTATGGAGTTTTTGGATAAGTTCGCCATAGTGTTCATTGATGATATTCTGGTTTACTCGAAGAATGAAGAGGAGTATAAGGAGCATTTGCGTTTGGTACTTGGGAAGCTCAGAGAACATCAGTTATATGCCAAGTTTAGCAAATGTGAGTTTTGGTTGAAGGAAGTTGGATTCATCGGACACATTATATCCGGAGAAGGTATAGCAGTAGATCCCACCAAGGTTGACACTGTGAAAAATTGGGAAGCCCCAACAATAGTTGGAGAAAATCCGGAGTTTTCTTGGACTTGCAGGATACTACCGGAGATTCATTGAAAATTTCTCGAAGATTGCAAAACCTATGACGTTGTTGTTGAAGAAGAATACCAAGTTCAAATGGACTGAGGAATGTGAGACCAGTTTCCAGGAGTTGAAGAAACGTTTGGTTACATCACCAGTGTTCATTTTGCCGGATCAGACCAAAGATTATGAGGTATATTGCGACACTTCATGTCGAGGACTAGGAGCAGTGCTTATGTAGGAGGGAAGAGTTGTTTCATATGCCTCACGACAGCTTAAGCCTCATGAGTTGAATTATGCCACGCATGATTTGGAGTTAGCAGCCGTAGTGCATGCATTAAAGACTTGGAGACATTTTCTCATTGGAAACCATTGTGAAATGTACATGGATCACAAGAGTTTGAAGTACATTTTCACACAGAAGGAGCTAAATCTCAGGAAAAGAAGATGGTTAGAGCTCATCAAGGATTATGACATGAGATTGCATTATCATCCCGGAAAGGCTAACGTAGTAGCCGATGCGCTGAGCTGTAAAAGCCATGTCAACACACTAATGACGGGAGATTTACCGAAGGAGTTAGCCGAGGACCTTCGTGAGCTATGTTTGGAGATAGTTCCGAGAGGCTATGTAGCAGCATTGGAGATTTAGTCTACTTTGATGGATAAGATCAGAGAAGCTCAGAAGACTGACAAGGAGATTGCCTCTATAAATGAGAAGATGAGCAAAGGAAAAGTTAAAGGATTTCGTGAGGATGAACACGATACCCTATGGTTTGAAGACCATGTTTATGTGCCCAATGACCCAGAGATCAGGAAGTTAATTCTGCAGGAAGCCCATGATTCACCATATTCGATTCACCCAGGAAATACCAAGATGTATTTGGATTTGAAGGATATTTTCTGGTGGACCGGAATGAAGAAGGATATTGCGGAGTATGTAGCAGTTTGTGATGTCTGTCAGAGAGTAAAGGCAGAGCATCAGAAGCCAGCAGGATTGCTACAGCCATTGCCGATACCCAAATGGAAGTGGGATAAGCTAGGCATGGATTTTATTACGGGATTGCCCAGAACTCGTTCAGGCTATGACTCGATTTGGGTTGTAGTCGATCGTTTGACAAAGGTAGCTCATTTCATCCCAGTGAAGACTACCTACACTAGTACAAAGTTGGCAAAGATATACATGACCAGGATAGTATGTCTGCATGGAGTTCCGAGGAGCATTGTATCAGATAGAGGAACCCAGTTTACCTCAAAGTTCTGGAATCAGTTGCACGAAACTTTGGGTACCAGGCTAGAGTTCAGTATAGCTTTTCATCCGCAGACAGATGGACAGACCGAGAGAGTCAACCAGATTCTGGAGGATATGCTGAGAGCTTGTGCGCTAGATTATGGATCTAGTTGGGACGACAATTTGCCGTATGCAGAGTTCTCTTACAAAAACAGTTATCAATCCAGTTTGAAGATGGCCCCTTTCGAAGCCTTGTACGGAAGGAGGTGCAGGACCCCATTGTCATGGGATGAAGTTGGAGACCGCCAGTTGTTTGGACCGGATTTGATTAAGGAGTCTGAACAGAAGGTGAAATTGATTCACGATAGGCTCAAGGTAGCCCAATCTAGGTAGAAGAGGTACGCAGATTCTAAACGCAAGGAGACAGTTTACGAAGTCGGAGACCGAGTTTATCTTCGAGTATCTCCACTTCGAGGAGTTAAGCATTTTGGAGTTAAGGGAAAGTTAGCGCCACGTTTTGTAGGACCATACAAGGTTTTGGAGCATATGGGAGAAGTAGCCTACAAGTTGGAATTTCCCGAAGAATTGTCAGGAGTTCACGATGTATTCCACGTTTCCCAGTTAAAGAAGTGCCACACAGAGATGGCTGATATACCGCTGAGAGATATAGTGCCGCTGGAAGCAATTCAGTTGGACAGTGATTTGACATATGAGGAGAAACCAGTCAAGATTCTTGAGTATGCTAGCCGAGTCACCCTCAACAAGGTTATCAAGTTTTGCAAAGTTCAGTGGAGCCACCACACGAAGGATGAGGCCACCTGGGAGCGAGAGGAAGAACTGCTAAAGGACCACCCTCACCTATTTTCTAGCCAACCCGAATCTCGAGGGCGAGATTCATATTAAGGGGGGTAGGTTTGTAACATCCCAAATTATCAATTTGGAATGTTATACATTAGATCATCACTGCATATCATATTTTATTTGTTTTCGGTTTGATCCTAGAAATTTTACGCAACTCAAGGACCCTCGGAGAGAGTTGGGGGATTTCGTTATTTTCATATTTGAGTTTTCTCAAATTTTGAAAATAGGATCATTTAATTTTATTTATTTTATCTTCAATTATTTCTATTATAAACATATGAGAGAGGGAATAAAATGACTTTCCCAAAATAAAGAAATATTGAGGATTTAATAATAAAATCAAATAAGATTTTATTTTGGAGTTATTTGCTATTTTATTTGAATTTAGGAAAAATGCGCGTTTTTCAAAATTGCATTTAGGCCCCATATAAATGTTCATCCTGTTCGGCTTGATTTTAGAAGTCAGGGAAAATTTATTTTGGGATTTTTGGAGTCTGTTTAGTATTTCTTTTATTTGTTTTTCTGCGCATAATTATTTTAAAAAAACGCGCAACCGACTTAGAGCCGCTTTCGGCCCGGACTCTTGGGGCCGGCCTTTATATAGCGCCACCTCGAGCCCGTTAAGCCCTAGCCGCCTGCGCCGCCTAATCCTAACCCTAGCCAGCCGCGCGCCGCCGCAGCCGCCAGACCCCGCCGCCCCGCGCCGCCGCCGCCGACGCCGCCGCCACCCGGAGCCGCCCTGCCGCCGCCCGACGCCGCTGGACCCCGCCGCCGCCGCCGGTTTTCCCCGGAAAACCTTTCGGTTTTCCGTTCGGTTTTTCGTCGGTTTTTTAATCCATTTTTTATTTAGATCAATTTATTTCCGGTTTAGTTTATTTACCGAGCGTTCGCTCGTTCGTTCGTTTTAACGAACGCGTTCACCGTTTAGTTACAGAAAACGAATGTTCGTTCGTGAATCTGTTCGTCATTTTTTCTTTTTTTTGGATTTTCCGCGATTATTTCTCATCGCGATTTCTGATCCGATTTTCGTTCTAGTATAAATTTTCACTCGTTTATCGGAATCAGGCGATTCAAGCGCCTGGAGTTTCGTCTCGAAACCCTCTTTCCTTTTAACCAACTCAAACAAGTTTTTTGCTTCTGTAAAATTTGACCTAGATCCAGATTAGTAAACGAAGCTTGTTTCTTTTGCCGTTTGACATTCGTTGCTTCGTTCAATTTGGTTCTTTTGCAAACCGGAGTTCTTAAGTTGAACTTTCTGGTTAGTTCTATTATTTGAGTTTTACCCGTGCATTAGATGAGTACTTATTGTATGCTTGTATGTTTGCGATAGAGTACCCGGAGTGCGCCTCTTGCTACTTTGAATCGCTAGGTTTCGCGGATCATCAGCAAGGCATGTAACACTTTGATCATACCTCCTACTACCCAGTTTTATTGTATGAGATCAATCGTAAAACATTGCATTAATAGGATCTAATTAAATTGTGGGTTTTGGGAAGTAGATGAGGTAGTACCTATTACCTGTTTTATTATCAAACCCTTGGGATTTACTTCTACGTTTGCTTATATTGCCATGCTATGCTAGTAGACGTGGATTGGGTGAGTGTATCCATGACAGATCTGATATTGTTAAATTAATGGTTTATTTAAGGTGGCAACTTAAACACACATTTGGGTGGATTGAGGCACCTGGGTATTCCAGCCTGTTTTTCTTTATGGACCGCCACCCAGGCTCAAAGGGATCATGAGATTATTCATACTAGAAACTTCCGTGTGCAGCCACGAGCTACTATGGGCTCTAGCATAGTTGATTAAGTCATGTAAACTCTTACAGTGGTAGACTAGTATATGTAGGGGAAAGTAGGTGTAACGGTCTACCCGTTCGTAAGGTGCTAGCACTTCTGAAAGACTACGTCTCGGTCAACCGTTTCTCAAACACCATGTAGTGCGAGAATCCCAACGGAGGAGATCGAGTCTTGTGGGGAAAAGTGCGCAAACCTCTACAGAGTGTATAAACTAATCATGGTTAGCTGTGTCCCCGGTTATGGACAACTTGAGTATCTAGTACTTGGATTATCATGTGAATCTCATCATGTTACTCTAATTAATTTTGTTGGGTTTTTAATGATGATGCTTAATTGGGATTGAGAGGGTGTCTACACTCTCAATGTTTAACAACTACCATGATAGTTAAATAAAATTTATTCCTTTGCAGCAGGGAAAAATTGGCTTTACGCAAAACTGTAACCATAGAGCTTCCCACCAGCCAAATATGCATGTAGTATAGCCTTATTCTTTCATTACTCTATATGTGTTACTTTGCCAGCATATTCCATGTGCTGGCCCGTTTCGGGCTGCAATTTTCATGTTGCAGACTTTTCAGACGACGAGTAAGGTGCCTTTAGGTCGTGGTTCTATACTCAGTGATGCCGCTGGAGTTGATGGACTCACTTATCTTCCAAGCCTTCCACTGTTATCGTTATTAGATGGCCTTAAGCCATATTTATTGTAATAAGTTCTCTTTTGAGTCATTCGATGTAATAAGTGTGTGATTGCTACTCTGTTATAAATCCTTCAAGTACTGTGCGTGTCAGCATTACCGATCCAGGGATGACACTGATGCACAGAGATCAGACTGGTTGAGGTCTAGTCTCTTCAATTTGATGTGTGCATCATATGAGCATGAGGTATACATGTGTTTTGAAGCACAACATGCCATCTTTATAGGGGTTCAAGTATTGTATTTTTGTGAGCTATGTGGGGACTAGAACAATCATGCAAACTAGGCTTCATAATGTTGCTGTTTTCAGGGACTTTGGTTTTTGCAAAGTCCTTCTCCTGTTGTTATTTTGATGGTATGTAAACTTGATGCTACTTTGAGATCCATGCTTATTTTGAGATACTTCAGTGGGCATGTTTTGAACATGTGGTTATTCTCTATCTATGCATGCCCCTGTTTGCAATTATGGAGTGCCCTAGTATGTATTTTTCTTACTCTATGTTTCCTATAAAATGTTCCTGCCAGAATGTTAACATGTTAATCAAAATTGCCATGGTTGTTTCTAGTGACCCATGCGTCCTATGAACTTGCTCTTGCCATGGTTAGCTTCATGAACATGTCATCTTGCTGGTTTGCTTATATTGTCATTTAATGCTTTGTAGTGAGTGGTATGAGCTCGCAAAGTTGCTATTGTGAATCTATTTATGTCATGCTCTGTTTTTCTGCTAAGTCTGAGACTATTAATAAAACTTGCTATGTTTACATGGGTGCAATCATATCTTCTGTGCCTTTTTTGCTCATGATCAGTAAGAGACTTTTGTTCTATGCTTTTAGTAGAATCATGCCATGCTTTGTTTGCTATGATATGTTCCTGTAGCATGTTGTTTGCTTACTATAAACAGTGCTTGCTGATGTTGTTTTTGACATGTTAGTATTTTCACCAAGTCTGCGAACCTGATATCTTTTGCACTTTTGCCATGGTTGTTTGAACCTGTTCTAGTGTGATTTAGCCATAGCTCAGTGTTCATGTTTTGTCAAGCATCTCTAGCACATCACTGCCATATGCTTTGTTGCTATGTTGGAGTGCAGTACCTTAGTTCCTTGTTGCATTCTAGATGGCATCATGCTGTTAATCGCAGAATTGTGTCATTCTTGCTTTGCTTGCCATTTGTAAACCGTGCATCCGTTTCCGGTGATCTTTATATCATTTTCGACTGAAATCTTCTCATCTTTATAGTGGCATACTTAGTTTTCCAAGTTGATGCCTTGATCTTTCTTTACCTTTCGGAGCACGCATATGCATTGCATATCACATGTTGCATATCATGCCATGTATTGCATCATGTTGCTTGTGCATTGCACCGTGATTGATTGTTGTTCCATTGCTTGTGTTCTTGCTTTGGGTAGAGCCAGGAGACGAGTAAGTGACCGACAAACCTATTGAGTACGCTAACGACATCAAGCTTTCGACAACTCTGAGAACTTTGCAGGCAAGATAACCATACCCTCGAAATCACTTCTATCTTTGCTTGCTAGTTGTTCGTTCTATCGCTATGTCGTGCTACCTACCACTTGCTATATCATGCCTCCCATATTGCCATGTCAAGCCTCTAACCCACCTTCCTAGCAAAAAGTTGTTTGGCTATGTTACCGCTTTTGCTCAGCCCCTCTTATAGCGTTGCTAGTTGCAGGTGAAGTTGAAGTTTGTTCCATGTTGGAACATGGTTATGTTGGGATATCATAATATCTCTTATTTTAATTAATGCATCTATATAATTGGTAAAGGGTGGAAGGCTCGGCCTTTTGCCTGGTGTTTTGTTCGACTCTTGCCGCCTTAGTTTCCGTCATACCGGTGTTATGTTCCTTGATTTTGCGTTCCTTACGTGGTTGGGTGTTATGGGAACCCCTTGACAGTTCGCTTTTAATAAAACTCCTCCAGCAAGGCCCAACCTTGGTTTTAACATTTGCCACCTAAGCGTTTTCCCTTGGGTTACACAGACTCAAGGGTCATTTTTATTTTAAACCCCCGGGCCAGTGCTCCTCTGAGTGTTGGTCCAACCTGTCAACCGCCGGTGGCCACTAGGGGCAACTCTGGGCTGGCCTACCGGAAGTTTGGACAATCCGGTGTGCCTTGAGAACAATATATGTGCAGCTCCTATCGGGATTTGTCGACACTGTCGGGCGGCTTTGCTGGTCTGGTTTTACCATTGTCGAAATGTCTTGTAACCGGGATTCCGAGACTGATCGGGTCTTCCCGGGAGAAGGAATATCCTTTGTTAACCATGAGAGCTTGTGATGGGCTAAGTTGGGACACCCCTGCAGGGTATAAACTTTCGAGAGACATGCCCGCGGTTATGTGGCAGATGGGAATTTGTTAATATCTGGTTGTAGAGAACTTGACACTTGACTTAATTAAAAAGAATCAACCACGTGTGTAGCCGTGATGGTCTCTTTTCGGCGGAGTCCGGGAAGTGAACACGGTTTTGTGTTATGCCGGAACATAAGTAGTTTTCAGAATCACTTCTTGATCACTTCTAACTTCTCGACCGTTGCGTTGCTTCTCTTCTCGCTCTTATTTGCGTATGTTATCCACCATATATGCTTAGTGCTTGCTGCAGCTCCTCCTCACTACCTTCTCCTACCCATAAGCTTAAATAGTATTGATCTCGCGGGTGTGAGATTGCTGAGTCCTCGTGACGCACGGATACTTCCAAAAAGTTGCAGATGCCAAGGATACCCGTGCAAGTGATGCTACCGAACTCAATTGGGAGTTCGACGAGGATTCGGGCCGTTACTATGTTTCTTTTCCCGATGATCAGTAGTGGACCCAGTTGGGACAATCGGGGATCTGGCATTTGGGGTTGTCTTCCTTTATTTTGGTTCCGTAGTCGGACCTTTTATTGTACTTTGGATGATGTATGGATTTTTTATGTATTGTGCGAAGTGGCGATTGTAAGCCAACTCTTTATCCCTTTCGTATTCAGTACATGGGATTGTGTGAAGATTACCCCTCTTGCGACAAAACTACCATGCGGCTATGCCTCTAAGTCGTGCCCCGACACGTGGGAGATATAGCCGCATTGTGGGTGTTACAAGTTGGTAATCAGAGCCAGGTCCGACTTAGGAGCCCCATGCAAGATCGAATCGCTGATGTTGTTGAGTCTAGAACAAAATGTTTCGAGTCTTAGGATTATATATATATCGGAGAGTAGGATTCTTTTTACTCCTCAATCCCTTCATCGCTCTGGTGAGGCCTCCTGACGAAGAAGTTTTGACTTCCCTCTCCTCAAATTTCACGAAAAAAATTAGGATCACGCGGGTATCTTGGAATCGTTCCGATAGTCTTGTGACGGGAACATTGTTGTTGGTGCCTCCTGTCATTTAGGGGTTGTGGTAGTGTCCCGGGGAGTTGAGCTCCAAGGTGTTGTCGTCACATTTTATCGTGGCAGTTCTGGAATACTTGAGTTTGCCGACATCGAACATCTCTTCTATGCTGTTGTTGGTGAGATAACCTCGATGCCACCTAGTACTAGGGCGGGAGTTTGGGAGTATTGCAATAACTCATATAGCGGATGCTTTTTGAAGGTTGAGGTACATGATTTCCGAAGGTTTCTTGGTTATGTGTTGAAGGATGGATACAGCTGGATGTAGGAATTGTTAGTTTGGGTGAGATACTATGCTTCCCCTGTATCCCCAACACTTTATTGCATAACCAGAAAGTTCCAGGAGTTTCATAGGTGGGAATTCTAGTAGCTCTAGTATTTCTTCCCGCAGATATTTGGTATGTGATTGGGTAATCCATACCACTAATTTGTTCATATATGTACCTTGTTGCTTTATTCATCTACCTTTATCTAAGTGGCTTCTCAACTTAATGGATGTGTGATGTTTTACTTTGGAATTCATTCATTCATCCTTGTTTGAATGTTAAGACTATATGTTGCAATTTTGATCCATTGATTCAACTTGTCTATCTGCCTTTCAAGTTTCTAACGGATGTCACCCTCTTCAAGATGGCTCCTCCAACGCGTCAGAATCTGGACCGCAATGATGGGGATCAGTCGAACCCTCCGCCACCACCTCCACCTCCGGAGGCATGGCAAGCTATCATGGCAGCCACCAACGCCAACACTCTGATGCTTAACTCTTGCAAGAGCGCAACCAAGGTCAAGGCAACCAAGGAAATAAAGGCCAAGGCAACAATCAGCCTCAGCTTGCTACCCTCAACCAGTTCCTCGCCAACCAGCCGAAGTCCTTCAGCAACTGTATCGAGGCCACAAACGCCGACGACTGGCTCGTGGACATCTGCAAGCATTTTGATTGTAGCAATGTCAGACCTGAGGACTTTGTCAAGTTTTCTTCGTTTCAACTCAAGGACCAAGCTGCTGAGTGGTTACAACAATACAGAGATTCCAGAGGAGGTCGTGTGATTACCTAGGATGATTTCCGCCGAGATTTCAAAGCTCATCACATCCCACCAAGTGTTGCTGAGAGCAAGCGTGAGGAGTTCCACAATCTCAAGCAAGGCAGCATGTCCATGTATTAATACAATATCCAGTTTCAGAAACTTGCTCGCTTCGCTAAACAAGACGTTCCTAACGAAAAGAGTATGATCTATCAATTCAGAGGTGGCCTCAGAGAAGATCTGTAGTTAGCTCTCGTGCTTCTTGAGCCGACTAAGTTCGATCAATTCTACAACATGGCACTAAAGAAAGAAGCTGCTCAGCTCAAGTGTGAGGCTTCTAAGAAGAGAGTCAGGGATGCACTTCAATCTTCTTCTTCATCACAAGTGGTAGCTAAGCAACAGAAGTTCTGGTTGCCTCCTCCTCCGTTTCGTCAGCCCTACCAGCAGAAGAGCAAAGGTGGCAATGGATCTTCCCACCCACCCAACCCAGGCTATCAGAACAAAGCTCAGTCTCAAACTCCAAGGTCAAGTGCTCCATATCATCGTTCGCTCTCAGAGGTTACTTGCAACAAGTGTCAGTAGAAAGGGCACTATGCAAACAAGTGCTTCAACCAAAGGCGCCTTCCGCCTCCTCCTCCTCCTGTGAGATCTTCCAACAATGCATTGGTCAAGCATAATTCCAAGTTTGCAAAGGTGAACATGATGAACGCAGCTCAGGCAGAGGATTCTTCAGAAGTGATCATGAGTAATCTTCCTGTTAATGACTTTCCTTCAAAACTTCTTTTTGACACCGGTGCATCACTTAGTTTCATCTCAAGACCATTTGTATCTAAGCATGAGTTGGCTTTCCAAGTTTTGCCTCGACCGTTATCAGTAGTCTGTCCGGGTAAATGCATGAACGCAAGCTCCATGGTTCTGGATGTTTCTATCAAGATGGGAAACTATAAATTTCTGTCTTCTCCAATTGTTCTTGGTCACTCGGATATTGATCTATTTCTTGGCATGGACTAGCTTTCTAAGCACAAGGCTCAGCTTGATTGTGCTGCCAGGCAGATTTAATTGACACACTCTTCTGAGGATGTGATCATCTATGCCGCTCGTGATGATACCATTCGACTATTTTCTCTCAATGAGAAGGGTGAGTTGAATGCCATCTCTCAGATTCCAGTCATTTGTGAATATCAAGACATCTTTCCAGAAGAGCTTCTGGGAATGCCTCCTCACTGGCCAGTTGAATTCGTTATCGATCTTGAGCCTGGTACGGAACCTGTTTGCAAGCGTCCTTACAAGCTTGGACCAGAGGAGTTGATGGAATTGAAGAAACAACTCGATGAACAAGAGCGTATGGGTGTGATTAGACCGAGTTCATATCCATGGGGTTGTGGTGTTCTTTTTGTCAATAAGAAGGATGGAACGGAACGACTCTGCGTCGACTACCATCCATTGAACAAGAAGACAATAAAGAAGAAGTATCCACTTCCCAACATCAATGAGCTATTCGAGCAACTTAAAGGTGCCAAAGTATTCTCCAAGCCCGACCTCCGTATGGGTTATCATCAGATTCGCATTCTTGAACAAGATATCCCCAAGACAGCATTCAGAACAAGCTATGGTTCTTATGAATATACTGTCATGTCATTCGGCCTTGTCAATGCTCCTCCAATGTTCTCTCGCATGACGAACTTCATCTTCAACCCTTACACAAATGATTTCGTTCTGGTGTATCTCGATGATATTTTGGTCTTCTCCAAGAATAAGGAGGATCATGCCAAGCATTTGAGATTGGTGCTCGACAAACTCAGAGAGCATCAATTCTATGCGAACTTTTCCAAGTGTGAGTTCTGGCTTGATGAGGTTCTTTACCTTCGTCATATCATCTCTGCCAAAGGCATCGCTGTTAATCCCGAGAAGGTGTCTGCAATTGTGAATTGGGAACCTCCTCAGAATGTCAAACAGCTCAGTAGTTTTCTTGGGCTTGCAAGTTATTGTCGACGATTCGTTGAGAATTTCTCTAAGATTGCAAAGCCTCTTTCCAACCTCCTCCAGAAGCATGTCAAGTATGTCTGGACGCCTGAGTGTGACGTTGCCTTCAACACCCTGAAAGAGAAGCTGGTCACAGCTCCTGTCTTGTCTCCTCCTGACAAATCCAAGCCATTCGAAGTTTTCTGTGATGCTTCCTTGCAAGGTCTCGGTGCTGTGTTAATGCAAGAGAAGAAAGTTGTGGCCTATACCTCTCGCCAGTTGAAGCCCAATGAAAGGAACTACCCCACTCATGATCTTGAGTTGGCGGCAGTTGTCCATGCATTATTGTTGGGAAGGAAAGTGGACATCTTCACAGATCATAAGAGCCTCAAGTACATCTTCACTCAACCGAACCTCAACCTCAGGCAGACTCGATGGGTTGAAATGATTCAAGAATACAATCCGAGTATTGAATATACTCCAGGAAAGGCCAATGTCACTACAGATGCTTTGAGCAGGAAGGCTTACTACAACAGCTTAATTCTCAAGCCCTTCCAACCGGACCTTTATGAAGCTTTCCACAAACTGAACCTCCAAGTTGTTCCTCAAGGCTTTCTTGCCAATCTCCAAGTCTCTCCTACTTTGAAACATCAAATTCGTGAGGCACAACTCCTGGATTCCATGGTGAAGAAGATGAAACATGGGATTGCCAAGAGCTAACCCAAATACAAGTGCTATCGCATTGATGTCAAACACACTCTATTCTTCGAGGACCGAATTGTGGTTCCTAAAGGTGATCTAAGGAAAGTCATTATGAATGAGGCGCACAATTCCCTTCTTTCCATTCATCTTGGAAGTATGAAGATGTACCATGACATCAAGCAGTCGTATTGGTGGACTCGAATGAAGCGAGAGATTGCTCAATTCGTGAATAAATGTGATGTCTGCCGAAGGGTGAAAGCAGAACACCAACAGCCAGCTAGTCTCCTCCAACCTCTTGCTATTCCAGAATGGAAGTTTGACCATATTGAAATGGACTTCGTCACTGGATTTCCTAAGTCCAAGCATGGAAATGATGTTATCTTCGTTGTCATCGACAAGCTTACTAAAGTGGCTCATTTCCTTCCAATCAAAAAATCTATCACAGCAGCTCAGTTGGCAGAGCTATACACCTCCAGGATTGTCTCTTTGCATGGCATTCCGCAATTGATATCTTCCAATCGTGGAAGCATTTTCACCTCCAAGTTATGGGACTCCTTCTAGAAGGCCATGGGCACCAACATTCGCTTCAGCACAGCTTTCCATCCTCAAACTAGTGGCCAAGTCGAGCGAGTCAATCAAATACTTGAAGATATGCTCAGGGCTTGTGTCATTTCCTTCGGTATGAAGTGGGAAGATTGTCTTCCATATGCCGAGTTCTCCTACTACAATAGCTTCCAAGCAAGTTCATGCAAGGCCCCATTCGAAATTCTCTATGGCAAAAAGTGTCGTACTCCTCTCAATTGGTCAGAGACTGGTGAACGCCAACTTCCTGGCAACGACTTAATCACAGAAGCTGAAGAAATGTGTAAAGTCATCCATGAAAATCTGAAAGTCGTGAAATCACGCCAGAAGAATTACTATGATAGTAAGCACTGTGACTTGGCTTTCGAGATCGGAGCCCTTGTCTACCTCCGCGTCTCTCCAATGAAAGGCACTCGTCGCTTTGGTATCAAAGGGAAGCTTGCCCCTAGATACGTGGGTCCTTTCAAGATCATTGGCAAAAGAGGCAATCTCAACTTGATCTTCCGTCCAACTTCGCAAATATGCACGATGTGTTTCACGCGTCACAGCTTCGCAAGTGCTTCAAAACTCCTGAGCGCACCATCAACTTCGAAGAGATTGATCTCCAAGAAGATCAGTATTATCATGAGCATCCCGTTGCTATTCTTGAAGAAACCGAGCACAAGACTCGCAACAAGTCTATCAAATTCCTGAAAGTGAAGTGGTCACACCATTATTACCGAGAAGCCACCTGGGAGCGCGAGGAGCACCTCCGTTCCGAATATCTAGAGTTCTTTCAGTCCTAGATCTCAGGACGAGATCCTTTTGTAGTGGTGGAGTGTTGTAACACCCCGGATGTAACTTGCCATATTTGTAACTCCGACTCATGCAATTTTTGGCTTTGAGTTATGTGATTCCCTTCGTGGTTGGGTTTTTGTCTTTGTTTTGCATTTTGTTCATGTCATGCATTTCATAGCATGTCATCATGTGCATCGCATTTTCATTCATGTTCCTCTCATGCATCCGGGCATTTTCCCCATTGTCCGTTTCGCACTCCGACACTCCCACATGCACCGGCGCACCCCTCTTGTCTCTTTTCGTGAGTGGGAGTTAACCATTCTCGGAATGGGTCAATATTGGTCAAGTGGCCTTGCTACACCACCGGTAGACCGCTTGTCAAATTTCGTTCCATTTGGAGGCCGTTTGGTGCCCAAACGGTTAACCGGGTAACCGCCAAAACCTCTTGTGTGTTGCAGCCCAACACCCCTCCAAAACAGCCCAATAACCCATCTAAACCATCTCCATGTCCTCCATCGTTGCATCACGATCGTGTGGGCGAAAATCGCACCTCATTTGGACACGCCAAACTCCCTCTACCTAAAAATATGTGATCCCCTTCAAAACTTCGGGTCCAAAACCCTAGTCTAGCCTCCCCCGCCGCCACCGGACGCGTCCGCGACGGCCGGCCACGTCCGCCGCCGCCGCTGGGAAAATCCGAGGCCGCCACGTGGCCTCCGCCACCGCCCGCCGCCGTCGGCCCGCCAGGCCCGCGCGGGGCCCTCCTGGCCTGCGCCTCGCCCGCCACCGCCCGGTCGCGCCCGCCTCCCCGTGGCGCCGCCTGCCTTGCCGTCGTCCTCCGCTCCGGCGCCGACCCCGCATGCCGACCACTGCGCCGCCGCTCCCCGGCTCCACGCTCCGCCACCGACGCCTCCGGCCAGATCCTGTCGAGGGGCGACCGGATCCGGCGACCACAAGCTCCCGCGAGCCCCCATGCCGCCGGCCGCCGTCCCCTTCTTCCCCCGTCAAGTCCGGCAAAGCTCCGACGAACTTTGACCCGCATGCCCCGAAACCCTAGATCCATTTTCGGGAGGTCAATTTCGTCTATCTTTTTCTCTGTGACATTTTCATGCCTACTTCATCATGTCATATCTCGGTGCTCGGTGCTCCAAATCTTGCATATGATATGTCAAATTGTTCGCGTCGTTGAGCTCTTCATGCTAGGAGCATTTCCATGCATGTTACAGTTCATTATGGTTCCATTTGCATTGATGCAACAGTGCTATAAAATGTTAGCTGCTGGTACTTATCAGATCATGATGATTTGTCATTCTTGTTGCATTTGATGTGTGCATCATATGAGCATGAGGTCTACATGTGTTTTGAACTACAACATGCCATATTTAGGGGTGCAAGTCTTGTATTTTTGTGATCTATGTGGGTACTAGAATAAGCATGCAAACTAGGATTCATAATGTTGCTGTTTTCAGGGACTTAGGTTTTTGCCAAGTCTTTTTCCTGGTGTTATTTTGATGCCATGTAAACTTGATGCTACTTTGAGATCCATGCTTATTTTGAGATACTTCACTAAGCATGTGTTGAACATGTGGTTATGCGCTATCCATTCATGCCCCTGTTTGAAATTATGGAGTGACCTAACAAGTCTTGTTATTGCTCTACTTTTCCTATAAAATGTTCCTGGTAGAATGTTAACATGTTAATCAAACTTGCCATGGTTGTTGCTAGTGATACATGCATCCTATGAACCTGCTATTACCATAGTTAGCTTCATGAACATGTCATCTTACTATTGGTATGCTTATATTGTCATTTAATGCTTTGTGGTGTGTGGTATGAGCTCGTAAAGTTGCTGTCGTGAATCTGTTTATGACATGCTCTGTTTTCTGCTAAGTCTGAGGCTGTTAATAAAACTTGCCATGTTTAAACGGGTGCCATCATATCTTTTGTACATTTTAGGCTCATGATCAGTAAGCGACTATTATTCTATGCTTTTAGTAGAATCATACCATGCCTTTTTTGCTATGATATGTTCCTGTAGCATGTTGTTTGCTTGCTCTAAACAATGCTTGCTGATGTTGTTTTTGACATGTTAGTAATTTCACTAAGTCTGTGAACCTAATATCTTTTGCACTTTTGCCATGCTTGTTTGAACCTGTTATAGTGTGATTTAGCCGTATCTTGGTGTTCATGTTTTGTCAAGCATCTCTTGTACATCACGGCCATATGCTTTGTTGCTATGTTGGAGTGCAGTAGCTTAGTATCTTGTTGCACTCTAGCTGGCATCATGTTGTTAATCGCAGAATTGTGTCATTCTTGTTTTCCTTGCCATTTGCAAACCGTGCATTCGTTTCCGGTGATCTTTATATCGTTTTCGATCAAAATAATCTCATCTTTCTAGCGGCATACTTGGTTTGACAAGTTGATGCCTTGATCTTTCTTTCCCTTTCGGAGCACGCATATGCATTGCATATCACATCTTGCATATCATGACATGTATTGCATCAGGTTGCTTGTGCATTGCACCATGATTGATTGTTGTTCCATTGCTTGTGTTATTGCTTTGGGTAGATCCGGGAGATGAGTAGGTGACCGAGGAACCTGTTGAGTATGCTAACGAGGATCAAGCTTTCTACAACTCCGAGAACTTTGCAGGCAAGATGACCATACCCTCGAAATCACTTCTATTTTTGCTTTCTAGTTGTTCGTTCTTTCGCTATGTCGCGCTACCTACCACTTGCTGTATCATGCCTCCCATATTGCCATGTCAAGCCTCTAATCCACCTTCCTAGAAAATCATTGTTTGGCTATGTTACCGCTTTTGCTCAGCCCCTCTTATAGGATTGCTAGTTGCAAGTGAAGTTGAAGTTTGTTCCATGTTGGAACATGGTTATGTTGGGATATCATAATATCTCTTATTTTAATTAATGCATCTATATACTTGGTAAAGGGTGGAAGGCTCGGCCTTTTGCCTGGTGTTTTGTTCCACTCTTGCCGCCTTAGTTTCCGTTATACCGGTGTTATGTTCCTTGATTTTGTGTTCCTTACGCAGTTGGGTGTTATGGGAACCCCTTGACAATTCGCTTTCAATAAAACTCCTCCAGCAAGGCCCAACCTTGGTTTTACATTTGCCACCTAAGGCTTTTTCCCTTGGGTTCCGCGGACTCAAGGGTCATCTTTATTTTAAACCCCCGGGCCAGTGCTCCTCTGAGTGTTGGTCCAACCTATCAACCGACGTTGGCCACTAGGGGAAACTCTGGGCTGGCCTACCGGAAGTTTGGACAATCCTGTGTGCCCTGAGAACTAGATATGTGCAGCTCGTATCGGGATTTGTTGGCATAGTCGGGCGGCTTTGCTGGTCTTGTTTTACCATTGTCGAAATGTCTTGTAACCGGGATTCCGAGACTAATCGGGTCTTCCCGGAAGAAGGAATATCCTTCGTTGACCTTGAGAGCTTGTGATGGGCTAAGTTGGGACACCCCTGCAGGGTATAAACTTTCGAGAGCAGTGCCCGCGGTTATGTGGCAGATGGGAATTTGTTAATATGCGGTTGTAGAGAACTTGACACTTGACTTAATTACAAAGAATCAACCACGTGTGTAGCCATGATGGTCTCTTTTCGGCGGAGTCCGGGAAGTGGACACGGTCTTGTGTTATGCCTGAACGTAAGTTGTTTTCAGGATCACTTCTAGCTTCTCGACCGTTGCGTGCTTCTCTTCTCGCTCTTATTTGCGTATGTTAGCCACCATATATGCTTAGTGCTTGCTGCAGCTCCACCTCACTACCTTCTCCTACCATAAGCTTAAAAAGTCTTGATCTCGCAGGTGTGAGATTGTTGAGTCCACGTGACTCACGGATACTTCCAAACAGTTGCAGGTGCCGAGGATACCAGTGCAAGTGATGCTACCGAACTCAAGTGGGAGTTCGACGAGGATTCGGGCCGTTACTATGCTTCTTTTCCTGATGATCAGTAGTGGAGCCCAGTTGGGACGATCAGGGATATAGCATTTGGGGTTGTCTTCCTTTATTTTGGTTCCATAGTCGGACCTTTGATTGTACTTTGGATGATGAATGGATTATTTATGTATTGTGTGAAGTGGCAACTGTAAGCCAACTCTTTATCCCTTTCTTATTCAGTACATGGGATTGTGTGAAGATTACCCCTCTTGCGACAAAACTACCATGCGGCTATGCCTTTAAGTCATGCCCTGACACGTGGGAGATATAGCCACATTATGGGTGTTACATGCTCAAAGGGATACATGTTGCGAAGAAACACATGACCACAATACTTTAGCTCGTCGATACGGTGCACAGTGAGATGGACCATGACATCAAAGAATGACGGTGGGAAAAAACATCTCTTGGTTTGACAATATTCTTGCAATATCATCTTGCATATGATCCAACTCTTCAGGATCTACAACTTTCCGCCATAGTTGGTTGAAGAAATCACAGAGCTCAATTGGTGTGTTTGTTATATATTTATCCATCAGATTCCTGATGGCCACCGGGAATATTTGTGTCAAAATTATGTGGCAATCATGTGGCTTCATGTGTCCCAACTTCATTTTTCCTAAGCTCACATGCACGAGACTTCTGATCTTTGCGGAGTAGGAAGAGGGTGTCTTAACTGACAACAAATAGGTGAAGAACTGTGTTGCTTCTTTTGTACTGAAATTGTAACTCTAGTGAGCTTTGATGAATTTGTCATCATCTTCTGCTTCACTCTTGCGTTTTGATTGATCACCAAGCATATCGAGCCGTGAACCATCACCATCCTTTCTTTTACCTTTAATCTTGAGAAGAGTACCAAGGATTCTTTCACATACATTCTTCTCTATGTGCATGACATCGATGCAGTGACATACACGTAGAATGTCCCAGTAAGGTAATTTACACAACACTGATTTCTTCTTAAACACTTGACCCTTGGGTGTTTGTTTCACCGTCAAAGCGTGCTTCTTGCCAAGCACAACATTAATTTGTTTAGCCATGTTGTGGACCACCTCCCCATCATACGGTCTTGGGCCCACATCTACCTCTGCCGTACCATCAAATTCATCTTTCATCTTTCGGTATGGGTGATTTCTCCGTAAGAACCTACGATGATGCAAATACACGGTTTTGCACGAGTTGGGAAGAAATTTTCTAGCTGTCCTATCCATGCATGTGACACACCCTACATCTCCCTTTGTTTTCTGCCTCTATGTGTTGCCTAATGCTGGCATATCTTGAATGGTGATTTCTACCAATAGCCAAAAGTAAATGTCGATGTCATTTCCATGTTGCTTCAGGCCTTGGATAGTCATTGACATCATAATGTATTTTTTCTTCATACACAACCAACGAGCTAGGTTATATATGCACAGAAGCACTGTCCATGTGCTGTGATTGGTGCTCATATCGCCAAAAGGATTAATCCCGTTAGTACACTCCCCGAGCATTATACTTCTAGGATCCTTGGAAAAATCTTCAAACTTGTTGTCGATTAATTCCTACTGAGCTCCATCATTCGGGTGCCTCATATACTTATCGACATTTCACTCATCATGATGCCACCGCAACCTCTTTACCTCTCTAGGGTTTGCAAACAAACGCCTCAACCTTGGAATTAAAGGAAAGTACCAAACAACCTTGAACAGGATTCCTGTCTTGATCTCGTCATCTAATTTGTACTTGTCCTTTGCTCTCCTGCGCTTGTATCGTGCATGCTTGCATGTGGGACATGCAGGTAAATCTTTGTACTCACCACGGTACAATATACAATCATTCACACAAGCGTGTATCTTCTGTACTTTAAGTTCCAATGGGCAAACAATTTTCTTCGCTTCAGTCATGCTTCTGGGGAGCACATTATGTTCCAGAAGAATTTCTTTGAAAATACTTAACATCTCTGTGAAGCCCTTGTCTGATAAACCGTTTGCTTCTTTAAATCTGAGAAGCGCCAGGGCGGTACTCAACTTGGAATATTTCTTTTTGCAACCTAGATACAATTCTTTCTTGGAGTCCACATCAATGGCTGGCAGATCCTTGTACCCAATCATATCCTTTTTGGGGCCCTTGAAATCTGCAATCATACCAGCAAAATCTGGCATATCAAGATCGTCTTCATCTGAGTTGATGTCTTGGTTTTCCAGTGGGCATTTCGGCTTTCCCGTGTTCCATTGGTAACTTGACGCCTCTGCCCTGATGTTAGATTCAACATCCATGTGACACTGATCAGGGTTTGGCATCTCGCAGCCGTGGGTATATTCATACATGACCTGCTCTTCGCCGTGTCTGGTCCAACGTGTATATCCATACATGAATCCCTGAGAGACTAAGTACCACTAGACATTTGCAACTTCACGTGACTCTATATTGGCACAATCAGTACATGGACACATGATGTAATCCGCATCACCAATTCTCCTCTTTGTACTTTCAGCCAAATTCATGAACTCTGCCATGCCACTAACAAAATCTACGGTTCTCTAATTCTTCATACATTTAGATCGTTCCATCTGCACCACATGAATGGTAACTAAAAACAAAATAACAACATTAATACACGGATTAATTGCTGCCCAAAGATGCGTGCATAAATCACAAGGTTTTATTTTCATAATTACCGAGGGCGCTCCATATTGTTATCCAGACGTGCAGTGCAAAAATTAATGGCTAGTCAATTTACATGCAAAGTACTAGTACATCACTACCCTTAGGAATTGAATACCTTAATTAAGCCACTCACAAAAATAATACCTTAATTAATTAGCCATGCGGTGACCTCCACCCAGCAGACAGAGAAGCGCGATGTGGCGGCACGCTAAGACAGCAGGGTCGAGGAGCAAAGCTTAGTGCGGCTGTCGCCTAAAATTCGACCTCCACTATCCCGCCGTCGACCACGATGGATGTGCTCGAATCACGCCGCTGTTGACCGAGCTCCCCCTATCTCCTGCCGCAGACTGAGGATTGACCTCCTATGACGCCGCCACCACCCACCGACCGAGGATTGACATCTTCTCCGATAGCTGCTGCCTAGGCCGCCGCCGCCATCTCTGTATGCAGAGCAGCTATTTTATTTTTTGACGAATATCCACAGAGCAGTTGTTTACACGGTATCATTGTAACTCAATTACATGTACATGGTAGTACATCACATACAGTTATTTATCGGGAACCGTGTCTCACCTACATTGTATTCTCACATGGTTTGGTGCGGAAATCGTGTGTCAAATTGTAATACCTAACACAAACAACATGTATAAATCGTGTGCCGTATATAACATATAGTGCCATAAGTAGTTCCCGACCCTTAGCTTATCCCACAGTTGGCCATTTCCCCAAATCCCTAGATAGCCTCCAAATTCCCTCGCATGGCGCTAAGATTGGGGGAATGCAGACGAGTGGTGCTTATGGTTACGGTGCGACTGCTCCTGCTCATATCGCCGCATCGACAGCGGTTGCCGGCGAGCACTTGCCTGAGGTCATGAGAAGGCAGGTTAACTACGGATCCGAATCGTCCTATCAGGTTCCATCTATCCTGACCTTTTTTAGCATGTCCAAAGTATATCCTTGCTGAATTCTTCCTGAATGAAGCCCCCACTACCAGGAAAGCGATCTGCCGCCAGATCCGGAGCATGACTCCGGACTCCCGCAACACGAGTTCGACTCCGAGTTTACGCCACCGAGAAGTACCAAAAGCTGAGTTGTGTCCACAGGCACACTCCTGCTCGATGTGTATGGATGGCGTTTTCACATTTGCCCCTTAGAGGTTAGTGCTAAGTTCATCATTTTACTTGAGTTAATGCCATTGCTCATCCTGAATAGTATTTAACATTGGCAGGGATATGCGGCTTGTGCCTTTGTTAACTGGCTAGATGAAGAATGGAATTGTAGGGCTTGGACTGTTATCACCAAGCTCGCAGAAGATAACGTAAAGCTAAAGAAGAAACTCCCTGATCTGGAATGTACAATCAGTGCAATGAAGCAAGAAAGAATCAATCACAAGCAATAGATGAAAGCAAGAGACAAGAAGGAACTAGCATGTGTAGTTGTGGTTGTCGTGTTAGCCATGTTCTATGGAATGTTTGCAATGATGATTAGGGGTTTTGTTTGACAGTATTGCTAAAGCACATCTAGATGTGCTCTAAGTAATGTATATCTAGGTCCTATGCCATTGATTTTACGCGAAGATTCGTGCAGATATTTTCCTTTGTCTTTTTTTCTTTTGCTTTGTAGTTTGATTATTACTGGCTTCATCAATAAGAAGAGCTCAATGTATTGCTTGCCAACTTTCCTACTCCGTTCGTACCGGTACCGGTGCATAATCCCAAAACTCGTTCCTTGTTTTTGTCGTGAAAAAAGAAATCAGCCAATAGGAGTCCTGCGCAATACCGGGAATTTGGAGCGATTGGGTACAAATAATTGTTGTTGATTATATCAGTAGTTAGATAATACGTCACCCCCAGCTTCAATTAGCATTTCCTCTTCTCTGCATACCCCAGTTAAGTGTCCACCATCTTCTTCGTCCATGGCAGGCCGCGCTACACACTTGCACACATCTTTGCAATCTCGCTTTCTCGTGGTTTTTATACGACCACAACCATGTCAAGCGACAGCGAGGACAATAGTTCAGCCAACAGTCTGGCGCCCGATGATAGGTCAACATCTGAACCATCCCACTCGTCTTCCATGAGTCCAGCATCGAGCCTAGACCTTGATTATATCCAGATCATGGAAGGGACGCCGCCTCCGGAGTCATCAGACGACAACCAGATGGATGATGAGCCGTCGGAGGACGAAGAAGAGGACGACGATGATGAGGAGGAGGACTGGTCGAACAAGGTGGAGGACGACGACGACAGCCACGATGATGATGATGGCGTCACCGATGAAAAGCTAACGGTCAGCGGCAAGAAGCGTCCTCGCCAAGACGATGTCACAGGGCCATCCAACAACAACAACAACAACAACAACAACAAGAAGGACTAAATTAAGCAGACTGTATATATCTCTGTTTTCGTTGGCTCATATTAATTTTTTATCTCTGTTTATCCTGTCAATCTCATCGCAGATGGTTAGTAATACGTATTGGGCAGAGATCTTCTACATTATCACCCACGGGTTGGTTTGTTGAACTGTGTGCCCTGACAAGCACACAATTCACAAAAAAGACTGTATGGGTTGTATATAATGATTGCACACAATTCTGATTACCGACCTATTTGCTGGGTATCACACACATCTTGTTACACTGAATCGTTTGTGTTCACCTCGGTCATCGTAAACGGTTCATCGGAGTGAACTATATGTCGTGTATCGCACACACCTTGATCTGGCTGCGTGTTTCTGTTGTTCTATCTCATCGTAAATAGTTCGAGTGGTCAACCGTACGCCCCACATTCCACACGCAACTAAAATCTGAACCATGCTTGATGCATCATTCCTCGCAAATGTTTTGCTTCTTTTTTGATGGTTTTTTTACATCACCGTTTGCGATTAATGCATCGCACACAATATTGTCAAAGGGTCTCTGATCGTAGTGTCGCGTTAGTAGCATCCTGCAGTAGTGGGTGTTTAGCTAGTAGCTCGATTTGGTGTCGTTCTGAGTGACCAAAGAACCACCGGCAACTCATCAATCCATCATGTCCCGCACTTGTGCAGCTTGTCAAAAGTTCTTCTCTTGAGCCCGCACAGCACTTCAGCATTCGTCATTTCTGCTTGTGCGTTACTCCTTGGGTGAGAAACGGAAGCAAAGAAAACCTTGCTTCCAAGCCTCTGGACATACTTGAAGGAAATATGCCCTAGAGGAAATAATAAAGTTGTTATTTATATTTCCTTATATCATGATAAATGTTTATTATTCATGCTAGAATTGTATTAACTGGAAACTTGATACATGTGTGAATACATGGACAGAACAAAGTGTCCCTAGTATGCCTCTACTAGACTAGCTCGTTAATCAAAGGTGGTTAAGTTTCCTGACCATAGACATGTGTTTTCATTTGATGAATGGGATCACATGATTAGGACAATGATGTGATGGACAAGACCCATCCGTTAGCTTAGCATAATGATCGTTAAGTTTTATCTCTATTGTTTTCTTCATGACTTATACATATTCCTCTGACTATGAGATTGTGCAACTCCCGAATATCGGAAGAAAATCTTGTGTGCTCCCAAACGTCACATCGTAACTGGGTGATGATAAAGATGCTCTATAGACGTCTCCGAAGGTGTTTTTTGGTTGGCATATATCAATATTAGGATTTGTCACTCCGTGTATCGGAGAGGTATCTCTGGGCCCTCTCGGTAATGCACATCACTATAAGCCTTGCAAGCAATGTGACTAATGAGTTAGTTACGGGATGATGCATTACGGAACGAGTAAAGAGAGTTGTCGGTAAGGAGATTGAACTAGGTATGGGGATACCGATGATCGAATCTCAGGCAAGTAACATACCGATGACAAAGGGAACAACGTATGTTGTCATTGCGGTTTGACCAATAAAGATCTTCATAGAATATGTAGAAACCAACATGAGCCTCCATGTTCAGCTATTGGTTATTGACCGAAGATGTATCTTGGTCATGTCTACATATTTCTCGAACCCGTAGGGTCCGCACGCTTAACGTTGGATGATGATTTGTATTATGAGTTATGTGTTTTGGTAACCAAATATTGTTCGAAGTCCCGAATGAGATCACGGACATGACGAGGAGTCTCGAAGTGGTCGAGAGGTAAAGATTGATATATTGGATGATGGTATTTGGACACCGGAATGATTTCGGGGCGTTTCGGATATTTATCGGAGTACCGAGGGGTTACCGGAACCCCCCAAGGAAGTAATGGGCCATCATGGGCCATACGGCAGAGAGAGGGGAGCCCACAACGGGTGGCGTGTGCCTCCCCTCATGGGCTGTCTAAATTGGACAAGGGGAATGGGGCGCGGCCCCCCTTTCCTTTCCCCCTCTCCCTCTCCTTCCCTCTTTCCCCCTCCATGAGAGGGAAAAAGGGGGGCGAATACTACTAGGAATGGAGTCCTAGTAGGACTCCCCCCTCTTGGAGCGCCCCCTGGTGGCCGACCTCCTCCTCTCCCTCCTTTATATACATGGGCAGGGCACCCCTTGGAGACACGCCAAATGTTCCAAGACCTGTGCGGCGTCTCTCTCCATGGTTTACTCCTCCGGTTATATTCACGTAGTGCTTAGGCGATGCCCTACGCGGATCACATCACCATCACCATCACCACGCCATCGTGCTGACGAAACTCTCCCTCGACCCTCTGTTGGATCAAGAGTCCAAGGGACGTTAACGAGCTGAACGTGTGCTGAACTCAAAGGTGTTGTACGTTCGATACTTGATCGGTTGGATCGCAAAGACGTTCGACTACATCAACTGCGTTAATCTAACGTTTCCGCTTTTGGTCTACGAGGTTATGAGGACACACTCTCCCTTCTCGCCGCTATGAATCTCCTAGATATATCTTGTGTGATCGTAGGAATTTTTCTGAAATTGCATGCTATGTTCCCAACAGTACTGCATGAAGGTGCGGATCATAAACGGTGTGCCGTTGTTAGTGACGATTCTGTTTGGAACCCCAAAACGGCAAACTAGTCCCTTGAAATACTTGACAGCTGACTGTGGAGTCACTTTTCTCACTGGTTGTACTTCCGGCCACTTTGTGAACTCGTCGATGACAACATACAAGAACTCAAAGCCCACGGTAGCACGGGGAAAAGGGCCCAAGATATCAAGTCCAAGTCCAAAAAAGGCCAGGAGAGATGTATTGTTTGGAGGGCTTGTGTCGGCTGATGTATATTCTTTGAATGGAACTTGCATTCTTCACATCCTGTTACTAGCTCAGTTGCATCTTCGAGGTAGTGGGCCAATAAAAACCTTGCCGGAAAGCCTTCCAAACAAGGGCTCTTGATCATATGTGGCAACCTCATATGCCTTCATGTATCTCCGCCAACAACTTCAGTGCATTTTCCCGGCAAATGCACTTCAGTTTCACTCTATTTGGTGTCTTTCCGCATAGGATGTTGTCCACAAACTGGTACATACTTGACTAATGGTCTACTTTTTCAGCTTTCTCTTGTTCCTCGGGATGTTCTCCTGTTTGGAGAAACTGAACTATCTGTTGGGCCCATGCCGAGGTCTGTGGCTCAACGACAAGGACTAAAGGAATATCTTCGGCCGTGGGAGCGCTAACCGAATCTGAGATTCTGCTTGAGTCCGGTGCTCACTGGCAAGCACACCATCCTTCCCAGCAACATGTTCGTTGGCGGCTTCAGGGAGCTCTGCTAGGAAATATTTGTCAGCGCTTAGCTTTCTTCTCTTTTTGGCTCTTGTTGACGGGGTGACTGTTGGTTGATTCAAATTGAGCACAAAAGTTCCTGGTTCCAGAGGAAGATTTTGGGTAGCACACTTTGATAGTTGATTAGCAATGATGTTTTCCGCACGGGGGATGTGCTATGTTTCCAATTTCCTCACTTCATCCACATATGCTTTCATCAATGGGATCTGGTAATCCTTGTTCATTTGCTTCATTACAAGTTGTGAGTCTCCTCGAATGATCAACTTTCTGATTCCCAACTCCACTGCAATCCTGAGGCCAACGAGCAGTCCTTCATACTCTGAACTGATGTTGGTAGCTTCCTCCCATGGGAAATGCATTTGAACCATGTACTTCAGGTGTTCTCCGGTGGGTGCGGCAAGCAACACTCTAGCACCAGTCGGCACGCATCCATGAAGACCCAGCACTGCCAGTAGCCTTCCACCTTCTTCCCCACCTTAAGGCGGACGATCTCGCTCGTGACATCGATGAAGGAGACGCACACGAAGTGTTGGTCCTGTGTAGTAAACTGCATGCTGAAAAGTGGCGAAAGAGCGCCACCGAGGGCCTCACGCCCACGAAAGCCTTACAGTAGAAGGTGAATATAGCCAGAAAGATAATCGAGTTTGGCTGGAGATGGAGGGCGTGGGTTTAGTAATGGGAGAGGATGTCATAGAAAAAAAAATCAAAGAACGGTAGGACCAACTCGGCGTAGACGCTGTGGAGGAAGAAGCCGTAGGCGGACTTCCCCAGGCTGCTCCACGCTCGCGAGCCCGGCCAGATCTTGGTTAACCGTCCTTCATTCTAGTCACCGGCAACCAAAGGTAGTACATGGCCCAAGTCCTGTTCGGAGATAGAGGAAGGCCGGAGCGTCGGCACGACGACGGGTAGGCTCGTGCTAGTAGCCGCGTATTTCGCCTTCTTGTAGGTGGGTGCCATCTGAGCGTCGTGACTGCAAGCGAGACGGGGAAGGAGATGCACTTGATATTGGATTGTGAGGAGTCAAGGGCGGCAAGAAGGAGCGGGAAGATGGATGCAGAACAGAGGAAGAGCAACGATGGCCCCGCACCGCGCCCGACAGGCTTTATGTTGGCCCGGGCGGTTGCCAAGCTATCATGGGGAAGTGGAGATGTCCTGCACCACCTCGTGCGCCACGCGTCGAGTGATACGTCTCTAACGTATCTATAATTTTTGATTTCTCCATGCTATTATGTTATCTATTTTGGATGTTAATGGGCTTTATTTTACACTTTTATATCATTTTTGGGACTAACCTACTAACCTGAGGCCCAGCCCAAATTGCTGTTTTTTTGCCTATTTTAGGGTTTCGAAGAAAAGGAATATCAAACGGAGTCCAAACGGAATGAAACATTCGGGAACATGATTTTCTCAACAAACTTGATCCAGGAGACATGGAGTGGCCATCAAGAAACAAGGTAGGAAGGCATGAGGTAGGGGGCGCGCCTACCACCCCTAGGCGCACCCTCCACCCTCGTGGGCCCTCCGTTGCTCCACCGACGTACTTCTTCCTCCTATATATATCCACGTACCCCCCAAACATCCAGGAGCACCATGAAAACCTAATTCCACCACCGCAACCTTATGTACCCGAGAGATCCCATCTTGGGGCCTTTTCCGGAGCTCCGCCGGAGGGGGCATTGATCACGGAGGGCCTCTACATCAACTCCATGGCCTCTCCGGTGATGTGTGAGTAGTTTACTTTAGACCTACGGGTCCATAGTTATTAGCTAGATGGCTTCTTCTCTCTCTTTGGATCTCAATACAAAGTTCTCCTCGATTTTCTTGGAGATCTATTCGATGTAATCTTCTTTTGCGGTGTGTTTGTCGAGATCCGATGAATTGTGGGTTTATGATCCAGATTATCTATGAACAATATTTGATTCTCCTCTGAATTCTTTTATGTATGATTGATTTATCTTTGCAAGTCTCTTCGAATTATCAGTTTGGTTTGGCCTACTAGATTGATCTTTCTTGCAATGGGAGAATTGCTTAGCTTTGGGTTCAATCTTGCGGTGTTCGATCCCAGTGACAGAAAGGGAACTGATACGTGTTGTATTGTTGCCATCAAGGATAAAAAGATGGGGTTTATATCATATTGCATGAGTTTATCCCTCTACATCATGTCATGTTCCTTAAAGCACTATTCGGTTCTCTTGAACTTAATACTCTAGATGCATGCTGGATAGCGGTCGATGTGTGGAGTAATAGTAGTAGATGCAGGCAGGAGTCGGTCTAGTTGTCTCGGACGTGATGCCTATATACATGATCATACCTAGATATTCTCATAACTATGCTCAATTCTATCAATTGCTCGAGAGTAATTTGTTTACCCACCGTAATACTTATGCTCTTGAGAGAAGCCACTAGTGAAACCTATGGCCCCCGGGTCTATCTTCCATCATATTAATCTTCCAATACTTAGTTATTTCCTTTGTCATTTATTTTACTTTGCATCTTTATTTCTCTTTATCATAAAAATACCAAAAATAATATCTATCAGATCTCACTCTCGTAAGTGACCGAGAAGGGATTGACAACCCCTTTATCGCATTGGTTGCGAGGTTCTTATTTGTTTGTGTAGGTGCGTGGGACTTGAGCATGATCTCCTACTGGATTGATACATTGGTTCTCAAAAACTGAGGGAAATACTTACGCTGCTTTACTGCATCACCCTTTCCTCTTCAGGGGAAAACCAACGAAGTGCTCAAGAGGTAGCAAGAAGGATTTCTGGTGCCGTTGCCGGGGAGATTCACGCCAAGTCAAGTCAAGATTTGACTCCCACAATGAGTCATTTCTGGCTCCATTACCAAGTCAAAATATACCAAGTACCTATCACAAACTCTTATCCCTCGCATTACATTATTTGTCATTTGCCTCTCGTTTTCCTCTCCCCCACTTCACCCCTGTCGTTTTATTTGCCCTCTCTCTCTCTCTCCATCCCCTTGTCTTTCCCTATTTGCCCTTTTTGCCCATTTCTTGTTTTCTTGTGTGTTGGATTGCTTGCTTGTCACGATGACTCTACCTAGATTTGGTGATCTTCACCTTAAAAGGATAGAAGAGATCAAAAGGAATATCAGGAGTTTTATGGTTTTACAATCTGAGCATAATAATTTCTTTGGGCACGAGCTTAAAGAAGAAAAAGCTTTATGGGTTATATGCATAAAGAGCTCGATGATATGTCTAAAGAATTTCATGGTTTGAAATCTCAGATTGCTCATCTCGAAAAATTAATTGCTAAAGTCTCGGATAAGCAGGCCACCTTAGTTAATTAGATGGGCGCTAAGCCAGAAAATTTTCATGATAATAAGTATGAAGATCTAAAAGTTATTGATGTGTCTCCTATTAAATCTTTGTTTTGCAATATGAATATTGATAATTATGGGGTTGAAGATGAGCCACCTTTACCTAGAAGACATTCCAAAAATTCGGAGTCTTTAGATCTTGATGCTAAAACTGTTAAAAGTGGGATTGAAGAGGTTAAAACTTTAAATATCAATGAACCCACTATTTTGTACTTCAAGGAATTTAATTATGATAATTTCTCTTTGATAGATTGTATTTCCTTGTTGCAATCGGCGCTAAATTATCCTCATTCTTATAGTCAAAATAAAGCTTTTACTAAACATATCGTTGATGCTTTGATGCAATCTTATGAAGAAAAACTTGAGTTGGAAGTTTCTATCCCTAGAAAACATTATGATGAGTGGGAACCTACAATAGAAATTAAAATTAAAGATCAAGAGTGTTATGCTTTGTGTGATTTGGGTGCTAGTGTTTCCACGATTCCAAAAACTTTATGTGATTTGCTAGGTTTCCGTGATTTTGACGATTGTTCTTTAAACTTGCACCTTGCGGATTCCACTATTAAGAAACCTATGGGAAGAATTAATGATGTTCTTATTGTTGCAAATAGGAACTATGTGCCCGTAAATTTCATTGTTCTTGATTTAGATTGCAATCCTTCATGTCCTATTATTTTTGGTAGATCTTTCCTTAGAACGATTGGTGCAATTATTGATATGAAGGAAGGGAATATTAGATTCCAATTTCCGTTAAGGAAAGGCATGGAAAACTTACCTAGAAAGAAAATTAAATTACCTTATGAATCTATTATGAGAGCCACTTATGGATTGCCTACCAAAGATGGAAAAACCTAGATCTATCTTCGCTTTTATGCCTAGCTAGGGGCGTTAAACGATAGCGCTTGTTGGGAGGCAAGCCAATTTTATTTTTATCCATTGCCTTTTGATCCTATTTAGTAATAAATAATTTATCTAGCCTCTTTTCTTGTTGTGTTTTTTGTGTTTAACTAGTGTTTGTGCCAAGTAGAACCGTTGGGAAGACTTGGGGAAAGTCTTTTTGATCTTACTGTAAAAAACAGAAACGTTAGTGCTCACGATAATTGCTGCCATTTTTATTTGGAAGGTGATATTTAGTTAATTCTTTTTGAAGATGATTAATAGATAAATTCCTCACGCCAAGCAATTTATTTTAGAATTTTGGGGATTCCAGAACTTGCGTTAGCTACAGATTACTACAGACTATTCTGTTTTTGATAGATTCTGTTGTCTTGTGTTGTTTGCTTATTTTGATGAATCTATGGCTAGTAAAAGAGTTTATAAACCATAGAGAAGTTGGAATACAGTAGATTTAACACCAATATAAATAAATAATGAGTTTATTACAGTACCTTGAAGTGGTGTTTTGTTTTCTTTCGCTAACGGAGCTCATGAGATTTTCTATTTTGAGTTTTGTATTGTGAAGTATTCATGTTTTGGGTAAAGATTTGATGGATTATGGAACAAAGAGTGGCAAGAGCCTAATCTTGGGGATGCCCATGGCACCCAAAGGTAAAATTCAAGGACACCAAAAAAGCCTAAGCTTGGGGTTGCCCCGGATCCGGTGGAAGGTTGTGAAGACCGTCGTATGACGGAGGAGGAAAGGACAAAATTGCTTGAAGAGTCTTTGCTTTTTAGTTTACCACAATCATCCTTGTTGTACACACCTTTTGAGAGAGACTCACATGATTTGAAATTTATTAGAATACTCTATGTGCTTCACTTATATCTTTTGAGCTATATAGTTTTTGCTCTAGTGCTTCACTTATATCCTTTAGAGCACGGTGGTGGATTTGTTTTAGAACAACATGGCAATAATAAAAACTTTCATATAAGTGCATTGAATACTATGAGAAGTTTGATACTTGATAATTGTTCTGATATATGGAGATGGTGATATTAGAGTCATGCTAGTTGAGTAGTTGTGAATTTGAGAAATACTTGTGTTGAAGTTTGTGATTCCCGTAGCATGCATGTATGGTGAACCGTTATGTGATGAAGTCGGAGCATGATTTATTTATTGACTGTCTTCCTTGTGAGTGGTGGTCGGGGACGATCGATGGTCTTTTCCTACCAATCTATCCCCCTAGGAGCATGCACGTAATACTTTGCTTTGATAACTTGTAGATTTTTGCAATAAGTATGTGAGTTCTTTATGACTAATGTTGAGTCCATGGATTATACGCACTCTCACCTTCCACCATTGCTAGCCTCTCTAGTATCGCGCGACTTTCGCCGGTACCATAAACCCACCATATACCTTCCTCAAAACAACCACCATACCTACCTATTATGGCATTTCCATAGCCATTCCGAGATATATTGCCATGCAACTTTCCATTGTTCCGTTATTATGACATGCTTCATCATTGTCATATTGCTTGCATGATCATGTAGTTGACATCGTATTTGTGGCAAAGCCACCGTTCATAATTCTTTCATACATGTCACTCATGCATCATTGCACATCCCGGTACACCGCCGGAGGCATTCACATAGAGTCATATTTTGTTCTAAGTATTGAGTTGTAATTCTTGAATTGTAAGTAAATAAAGTGTGATGATCATCATTATTAGAGCATTGTCCCGGTGAGGAAAGGATGATGGAGACTATGATTCCCCACAAGTCGGGATGAGACTCTGGACGAAGAAAAAAAAAGAGAAAAAAGAGGCCAAAAGAAAAAAAGGCCCAAATAAAAAAATGAGAGAAAAAGACAGAAGGGACAATGTTACTATCCTTTTTCCACACTTGTGCTTCAAAGTAGCACCATGTTCTTCATATAGAGAGTCTCCTATGATATCACTTTCATATACTAGTGGGAATTTTTCATTATAGAACTTGGCTTGTATATTCCAATGATGGGCTTCCTCAAAATGCCCTAGGTCTTCGTGAGCAAGCAAGTTGGATGCACACCCACTTAGTTTCTTTGTTGAGTTTTCATATACTTATAGCTCTAGTGCATCCGTTGCATGGCAATCCCTACTCACTCACATTGATATCTATTGATGGGCATCTCCATAGCTCGTTGATACGCCTAGTTGATGTGAGACTATCTTCCCCTTTTTTGCCTTCTCCACAACCACCATTCTATTCCACCATAGTGCTATATCCATGGCTCACGCTCATATATTGCCTGAAAATTGAAAAAGTTTGAGAACATCAAAAGTGTGAAACAATTGCTTGGCTTGTCATTAGGGTTGTGCATGATTTAAATATTTTGTGTGGTGAAGATAGAGCATAGCCTGACTATATGAATTTGTAGGGATAACTTTCTTTGGCCATGTTATTTTGAGAAGACATAATTGCTTAGTTAATATGCTTGAAGTATTATCATTTTTATGTCAATATTAAACTTTTATCTTGAATCTTATGGATCTGAACATTCATGCCATAATAAAGAAAAATTACATTGAGAAATATGTTAGAAAGCATTCCACATAAAAAATTCTTCTTTTATCATTACCTACTCGAGGACGAGCAGGAATTAAGCTTGGGGATGCTTGATACGTCTCTAGCGTATCTATAATTTTTGATTGCTCCATGCTATTATATTATCTATTTTGGATGTTAATGGGCTTTATTTTACACTTTTATATCATTTTTGGGACTAACCTACTAACCGAACGCCCATCCCAAATTGTTGTTTTTTTTGCCTATTTTAGGGTTTCGAAGAAAAGGAATATCAAATGGAGTCCAAATGGAATTAAACCTTCGGGAACGTGATTTTCTCAACAAACGTGATCCAGGAGACTTGGAGTGGCCATCAAGAAACAAGGGAGGAAGGCACGAGGCAGGGGGCACGCCTACCCCCCTAGGCGCGCCCTCCACCCTCATGGGCCCTCCGTTGCTCCACCGACGTACTTCTTCCTCCTATATATATCCATGTACCCCCCAAACATCCAGGAGCACCACGAAAACCTAATTCCACCACCGCAACCTTCTGTACCCGAGAGATCCCATCTTGGGGCCTTTTCCGGAGCTCCGCCGGAGGGGGCATTGATCACGGAGGGCCTCTACATCAACTCTATGGCCTCTCCGGTGATGTGTGAGTAGTTTACTTCAGACCTACGGGTCCATATTATTAGCTAGATGGCTTCTTCTCTCTCTTTGCATCTCAATACAAAGTTCTCCTCGATTTTCTTGGGGATCTATTTGATGTAATCTTCTTTTGCGGTGTGTTTGTCGAGATCCGATGAATTGTGGGTTTATGATCCAGATTATCTATGAACAATATTTGATTCTCCTATGAATTCTTTTATGTATGATTGGTTTATCTTTGCAAGTCTCTTCGAATTATCAGTTTGGTTTGGCCTACTAGATTGATCTTTCTTGCAATGGGAGAAGTGCTTAGCTTTGGGTTCAATATTGCGGTGTTCAATCCCAATAACAGAAAGGGAACCGATACGTATTGTATTGTTGCCATCGAGGATAAAAAGATGGGTTTTATATCATATTGTATGAGTTTATCCCTCTACATCATGTCATCTACCTTAAAGCATTACTCTGTTCTCTTGAACTTAATACTCTAGATGCATGTTGGATAGCGGTCGATGTGTGGAGTAATAGTAGTAGATGCAGGCAGGAGTCGGTCTAGATGTCTCGGACGTGATGCCTATATACATGATCATACCTAGATATTCTCATAACTATGCTCAATTCTATCAATTGCTCGAGAGTAATTCGTTTACCCACCGTAATACTTATGCTCTTGAGAGAAGCCACTAGTGAAACCTATGGCCCCCGGGTCTATCTTCCATCATATTAATCTTCCAATACTTAGTTATTTCCTTTGTCATTTATTTTACTTTGCATCTTTATTTCTCTTTATCATAAAAATACCAAAAATATTATCTTATCATATCTATCAGATCTCACTCTCGTAAGTGACCGAGAAGGGTTTGATAACCCCTTTATCGCGTTGGTTGCGAGGTTCTTATTTGTTTGTGTAGGTGTGTGGTACTTGAGCGTGATCTCCTACTGGATTGATACCTTGGTTCTCAAAAACTGAGGGAAATACTTAGCTGCTTTACTGCATCACCCTTTCCTCTTCAAGGGAAAACCAACGCAGTGCTCAAGAGGTAGCATCGAGCCAGGACCGCAGTCGATTGGTGCCCGTGTCGTTTCACCCCCTCCCTTCATAGGCGGAGTCATGCATGCTGCGGTCCCGGGGGCTACTGTCTGGCCCATCGGACTTGGGGTACCCAGGCACGTCTACCTATGGCCTAGTGTGTGGCGCCACCAGAAGGCCCGGCGCAGACCCACCGCCGGAACCTCAGAAGCAAGAACCTCGCGAGGGCTTTGCCTTGCGGGGCGTGTGTCATCAGGTGTCACCATGATCCTCGTGAGGCCCTCTCGCGGGGCGGCCTCCCAAGGCTCCTCGCGCAGGCGAGCAAGTCAAGAGCTGATTCAGAGGACTCACGCAGCCCGGTGCCCTCATGTGGGTGACGTGCGTGGAGACAGGCGGAGCTAGAGGGGCGCCAACAGGTGAGGATAAGGAGGCTTTCCTCTTTCATGCTAATTAAGGAAGCAAGGATGGTGCACCGGTTCCCAAAGCGGTTCCCAAAGGTTACCCATTCAATGCAAGAAGACGAGGACGACGGGCTCACCAGGACAGAGGTCGTCACCAATCCCACCAGCGCATCTTGGTAGGTGGATTTTGGAGGAGAAGACCACCTTTAGTCGGGATAAGCTGCACCCCTGGCCCCCTTCAAACTGGCCGTTGTGGCAACCCTTCCCGCCATATGTTTTCGGGGGAAGAGGACCAAGGCCAGTATAAGTAAGGCTGGGGTGTCGCCATAGAGGAATATCAATCAATATCCCCCGGAGACAACCTTCCCCCCTTGTACACTCGTGTTCATCCTACCTCACGAGGCAATCCAACCACAAAGGAGGAGTAGGGTATTACACCGCAAAGGTGGCCCGAACCTGGGTAAACTGCTTTGCCCATTGTTCACCTTTCCTCTCGCTCGAGTACGCCGAAGCATCGTCGTGATCTTGTGGGTCGCGAGGCGGGGCTTAGCAAAGGTAGCAAGCGTATCCCAAAGTTTGAACCTTCTTGGGTCCGCGGAGCCCCGATTCTGATATCCATGGAGGGTTCCATCCATGAAGGGTCCACAAAGAAGAAACCATGTCTATCCCACCATGGCCATCGCCCACGAACGACTTGCCTCACTCGGGTAGATCTTCACGAAGTAGGCGATCTCCTTGACCTTACAAACTTCTTGGTTCAACTCCACATCATGTCGGAGGCTCCCAAGCGGCACCTAACCAATTTAGAAGACAACACTCTCCAAATGGTAATAGATTGGTTGTTGATGATGAACTCCTTGCTCTTGTGCTTCAAACGATAGTCTCCCCAACACTCAACTCTCTCACACAGATTTGGTTATGGTGGAAGAAGGATTTGAGTGGAAAGCAACTTGGGGAAGGCTAGAAATCAAGGTTCAAATGGTGGGAATGGAAACTCTTGATCTCATTAGGTCATTCTCTCTTAGAGAATATATGCGCAAATTTTTTCCAGTTAGGTTTGAAATGATGACACTTTTATTCATGTATTATAACATGTACTTTTTATTCAGAAAATGTGCTATCTTGGTAGTTTGTAGTACTTACATCTAGTATTGACACTTGAACACCTCATCCCTACCAAATAACAGGCAGGAAAATTAGTGTACCATAAATTAAGGGGTTTGTAGAATTTTTTGTCAACAATCAGATTTCATGTTTAAATAGAAAAGCAATTCTCAGGTAAAATTACAATTGCTCTACATATGTAGCATTCACCACTCTTTTTCTCCAGTAGTACCACTATGTGTATAGAAAATAGTATCTCCATATATACAAAAAATATATAACATGTTCTATGATATTGATATATACCATGAATATATATAGTCCCTCAAATATTATTAAAGTGGGGAATGGAATCCTTCATTTAAACACCCATTTCTTGTGAAAAAAATCTCTAGCGAAAGTCAAGCAACAATCACTGAAGAATATAATAACTCATTTAGGGTTTAATCTCCCAACTGAAAGAATTACCGGGACTACATTCAAAAAGAAAAACTGCTAATGCAAGCTCAATTTCAGCAATCAAATAAAGTTCTGCACAAGTAACCAAACAGATAAATAATGTCATCCAACAAATAACATAAACGACCAGGTTGGCTTCTACCATATATAATTTCTCCCCACCCACTGCACAAAAGCAAATTGGCGCCTACTATTTTGAGTCCAACAACAACTAATTTTCTCTACCGAATTGTTTTTCGCTCGCAACAACTGCTAAATGTAGTTATACTAATCATAAACATTAGAAATTTATATGGGATATACATGGCAATATGAAGGCTAGAAATTTAGTATTGGTATGTTTTGAATTAGTTGAAACCTGCCAAGCTCTCCAACATTTTGTTAGCAGTATGCTTGAAATCCACGATCAAATAGGAACGCAACACACTGTTTACATGTTATTACTCCGTCTGTACACTAATATAAGAGGTTTTAGAGACTTCTATGTTCAGTCTAAAACATCCTATATTTGTGTACAGAGGAAGTAGTTAGTAATAAGATCGAGTGCTTCTTCCATGCATGACATAATACTGAGTTGTAAATAATGCCTCTTCTCAAGATGCAGTCTCATCATCTCCTTGATGTTTCCCAGGGATGACCAAATTGGTAGCGTGAGGATCCCAATTACCTACCGAGGCGACCAATGGAATGCATAGGGCTGAGCAGCACTGCTAGGCTCCGAGGGACTCCAATCAACCAACATCTTCCTCCTGCACAACCACTGCAAGCCAAATATGATAGTAACACGTTTGGGAATCGTACTCCCAAATCCCAAGCCATCCTATTAGTATTCCAAGCAATCCGTTGTTGTGGCAACCAAAGCCAAGGGGCGGACAGGTCAGCTTCAAAATTTAATAGAATTATTGATAAGAGCTAATGATAGGACGCATCAGCTAATGGATTTATTGCATTTATATGAAGCCTACTGTCGACATGGAATTTTTTCCAGAAAGGTTTGATTTTCAAATGTCTATCTCTCTGATTTTCTTTTCGCTAGGTACTTTTTGGGGTATATACAACTTTGGAAGATGAAACTTAAATTAGTTGAATTTATGGTAAGGAGAAGGATCATAAGGAAAATCATTAACTAAATGTCCTCAAAAAGTAAATCAACACAAAAGTTTAGTTCCTTATTTAAGACAGACCAGTAAATAACAGACGCAAACCAGATAAGTAGTATTGAAATGACATGGCATTACCTTTCAGCAAACCAAAATTATATAATTGTGTGAACTTAATTGAGATTGTTTTTATCTTCATGTTGCTCGTAAAAACAACATATAGATCAAATAAGTCAGATAAACCAGCAGATATTATATGGGTGCACTCTATATAAGTGCAACAGTCAATAATAGACCATCGACATGAGCTTTGACTCAATGGTCACTATTGCTTAACTGTTACTGAAATTTTACAGGAAATCAAGTAGCGCTACCCCATCTTCTTTTAGACTCTTAGAGCATATACAACAGAAACAGAACAAAAACTAACCAAGAATATACATATCCATGTGCACTAGTTTCAGAATATATGACATATGGACTCTGAGATATCCTTTTTTTGTTTCCATGCATTCAAGAAGCGCTCTATTACTTTCATGATCTTATTCCAAGTTACAAATATTAAAAATTATGCTATAGCATGATTTTTCTATGACATCCAAGAAAATTATGTTTATACATACCAAACAGGCAACACAAGTAATTCTTGGTCCAATTCTAGCATGGAAAGGTTTGCATCTGCTAAAGAACACTTTGTTTCTCCTGTTCCATAAGCTAATGGTCACACTTAAACATAGATAGGTCTGTATATATGATAAAACAACAGCAGGCTCGAAGTAATAAATCACAGGCAGGGAGGAAGCAATGTAGATGAGAAGGGCCTAGCTTACTTGTCAGCGTAGTGGAGGAGGTAGAGCTAGGTGATGGAGCTTCTGCACCTCGGGTGACTACACCTCCATGTTCATAAAACCTATGGTGCATGCAAATAAGTCTGACTATACACGGCGCGAGAGGACAGGAGGATTCGACTATGACCACAGGGATATTGTCGGAGTGGACAATCGCTGGTCGTGATGGCGGGTTGTCCTATAGGTGCTCGTCCGTACCCTCCCTTCTATACGCTTTCTCAGGCTGTGGCAGCATAGATCCGTCGGGGATGAATGGCCACGTCTCCAATCACTGAACCCAACGATGCCCAATCGCGTCCGCCGTTGCGTTCGTGCTCCCGAGCCATCCTAGGCAGCCCTTGGATTCTCCTGGAAATCAATCAACACCTACAGACAACAAACACCTCAACGGAATCGCACCGTTCGCCAAAGGAAGATCTGGCCCAAGAAAGAGGAGAAATAGACATCTGATGATGAACTTACCTGCCGCATCACAGGGTCCGTCAGGATGTTCTGCATTTCAGGGTCCTGCATAGCTTTGCCCTGTCTCTCTTTCAGTTCCTCCGGGGTAAGTTTGCCTCTGTTCGCCTTGTTGATCTGCTGAATACATCTGAGAACGGATAGCAACGGTTAGGAGTTGCTTGGTGGAATCTAAGATGAGAAACCAGTGATTGATTGATGATCTCTTTCAGTGCTATTTACCTCTTTACACCACGCGTAATGAGACATCGCAGCTTCAAAATGTTGGGGATGGATGGTAAACAAGCAGAAACATTGTGCCTCTGTAGTATGCGCACCACCTGCCTCACGAGACCATGACACCTCACTCTTTGCTTGTAGTTCTGACACCACAACATTTGTGTCCGTATCCCGGATCAGCACCTCCTCGGCCTTGGTCTCTGGTTGATGCGCAGAATGCATCTTGGTTGTGTCCTGGACCACCACCTCCTCGCTCTTCACGTCTGGCTCCGACACCTCAGATGCTTCAGACACCACAACATCCTGCACCACGGCATGCGCCTCCACCCTCACATCCGGGCGATTTGATTTTCAGCCACTACTTACTTTGGACTTTGACAATTTGCCACTGCTTAGATTGTAATTGATCTTTTGCCACTCTTTTGTTTGCCATTTGATTTTTTGCCATTTTCTACACAAAAAATAATTTCAAATGACAAACATATTACATGCACAATGCACTGGACAAGTATACCCTTGTGTGCCTATTTGCCACGAACTCAGACGCACGCGAAGAACTCAATCTCATCCCTTGTTTGCACGACAGTAGACGGTGGCGCTCCTCTATGAGCAGCGGACAAGGCCGGCACCAGCTAGCTGATGGGAACAGCGGGGAGCAGCAGTAAAGACAGCGGCGCCCAGGCCCACGCCAAGGCTGAACGACGGAGCCCAAGTGGAGCCGAGCAGCAGCGAGCGCTTCCACCACGTCTGCCGCTGACCACGAGTAAGCAGCAAGAACACACAGGGCCACAAACAAACAGCAGCAGTATGGGCCGGCCATGAACATCAACACCTGTATAGGCCGACAAGAAGCAGCAGAGGCAAAACAGAGCGACGGCGACGCACGTGCACGCGGGACCAGCGGCGGCAAACAGCACCACCTGCGTCATAACAGGCGGCGGGCTGAGAGAGAGAGAGAGAGACCTAGTCACCGCTGTCGAGGACCACCGGGAATTGCCGGGACGAACCGCCGTTGTCTTCTGTCGAGCACCAATAGCGACAGACGAGAGCCAGATGGGGAACGAGGGAGGAGATGAGCTCGTCTCCTCGGTGAATCGAACGGGCAGGGGCACTCTGGTGATTTCCACGTGGGTCCCAAATGATAGGGGCAAAACACTCAATTCCAAACTAAGTAGTGGCAAGTAAGCAAATACAAAGTAACGAGTGGCTAATCGTCAAAGTGCGAAGTAAGTAGTGGCAAAATAAAAAATCCCCTCACATCCACCTTGCCCTCTTGTTCCAGGTCAACAGCTTTAGGTGGTAAAGCATCAACCATGACCTTGTCCCCGGCAGCCAGTGCCGCCATGGGATAGGTCCAGCGTCGTGCTGCGGTCGAGGGCCACCAGCCTTACCAGCCGTCATCGCCTCCTCACTCTGGAACCAGCCCTCCAACACCTTAGAGCATCTCCAGCCGTTGCGCCCCCTAGACGCGCCGAAAATCGCCGCTTGAGGGCGAGCCGGCGTTTTTTCGGCGTGGGGGCGAGCACATCCCCAGCCGTCGCCCCCAGGTCGGGCCCCAGACGTCCCCACAGTTCGGCCAAATTTCAGCAAACACGGCCACATTTCAACAAACATGACATATTTCGCCAAAATTTAGACGTTTTTTACACGAATAAAGTGGACAGAAAAAACCCTAAACTACGGGCCGAAGTAGGCGCTGAGCAGGGCGTAGTCGTCGCCGGCGTCGTCCTCCTGCTTCTCCTCCTTGACACGGCCAGCGCCGCTGCTCGACCCCTCGCCCCGACGCGCTGCTTCACGGCAGCGGCATTCGGCGATCTCCTCCAGGGCACGGTGCTGGCGGTCCAGCTCCACGCGCTCGTAGTCCTCGCACGCCCACTTCAAGGCGGTCTCTTCTTCGTCGGCCTCCTCGGCGAGAGCAGGCTCCGGCTTCACGGCGGCGAGCCCCGGTTCCTGCTTCACCGTCGCCAACCCTGGCTCCCTCTTCGGCTTGACCATGCGAGGAGGGGCCGAGGAGGAGGAGCCACGGCCGCCGTCGCTGATGACAAGGCCGGCGCCGTGGGTGCGCCTACCGAGCGGCGTCTCGGACGACTCTGGCTTGACGCTGACCAACGCCGGCGCGCCGGAGGAGTGAGAGGAGGATCGTGAGCGGGAGGAGGAAGAGGAGATGACCATCCCATCATCCTCCTCGGCAGCCACGCGCCGCCACCCCGAGCGGTCGGGTACTCGAACGGTGGTTCGTTGCCGCCCTCGAGGTGCGCGAGGACGCCGCTGAGCGTGCGGCCCAGGACGCCCCACCATAGGCGGCGGCCCTCACTGTTGTTGCGGCCGCGCGGCATCGGTGCGTTGTTGGTGGAGGCGAGCCGCTCCTCCTGTCGGCATCTGAAGTACGCGGCCCACGCCGCCTGGTTACCGGTGGCGTACTCCGGGAGCACCCGCTCCTCGGCCGTCAGGGGCGCCCGCGCACGCTCGATCTCGGCGTGGAAATAGGCGGGCGTCTCGGGGACGGGCAGAGGGGGGACAGGGACCCCGCCGGCGCTGAGCCTCCACCGCGACGGAGCGCGTACGTCGGGCGGCGCGGGGTAGTTGGCCTCGTGGAGGAGGTAGGCCTCCCACTCATGCAGCAAGCGGCGGCCGAAACCGTTGGCTGCCGCCGCGTCGCTGGGGTACCTCCCGCTCATGGTTGCCGGGGGAGAGAGAGGGGCTCGAACGGCAGAGAGAGAGAGGGGAGGAAGTGCGGCGGCTAGGAGGGGGAGATGGGTGCCTCACCGGCGCGGCCAGGTTCGCCTTTTATAGCGGCTCGGGGGCGGCCACGTGCGAACGCCTGGCGGAAGGCGGGGTGGCGTCGCCGCACTTCGCCGCCCGTGAATCAATGGCAGGCCGACCGGCGGCAGCCTTGGCATTGATTCCCCATGAGAAAACCGAGACGACGAGGACGACCAGCCTTCGTCTCGCTGCCGCGCCGGTCCCGCCACTCTTTCGTGCCAAAACGTTCGTGTCGGTGCCCCCGGGCGCCCCCCAGCGTGCCGGGTTCGGGTTGGGTGCGTCGGTGCCAATTTCGGCCCAATCCGGCGAAAAACAGGCTCGTGGGGGCGCGACTAGGCCGATTTTTCGGCGTCGGCGCTAAAAAATGGCCTTGGCGCCTGTTGGGGCGTGGCTAGAGATGCTCTTAGCGGTCTCCTCTGTCACGCAGCCCATGGCTCACTGTAGCTTGTGCATATACTCATACACATTGTCTGCATCCCCCACCTTGGCACTCACCTCCAGGAGTGCGACTTCCTCAGCCTCCTTCGGCAAGACGGCGAATGCCGCCATGTGGAGCTTGATCGCATAGGCCATGCCGGCCTCCCCAGCGCGCCGAAAAGCGCTAAGCATGGGGTTGTAGGACCGGAGGCACGCCGCCAGGCCATACTTCTCCCTCCTACGAGGTCGAAGGCCTCGTTGGCGCCCTCGACGTCGACGGTGATGATGCGGGCCAGCAAGGTGATGGTGGCCTCGAAGGTGGGCGCCCTGGCCTAGAGCATGTGCGCGAACACGCGGCCCGTGGCGGCGGCGGGGTGGACGGGGAACACGACGTGGTCCGCGGAGGCGAGCAGGTGGAGGAGATGGTTGTACTGATGCGCGGCGAGGCAGAGGTCAGGCGCCGTGTCCGGGCCGGAGATGGCCACATCAAAGGCGGCCATGTCGGCCGCAGCGTCCCCGCGGCGGGTGTAGTCGTGCGTGACAGAGGCCTTCCAGCCGGCGGATAAGATGTGGAAAGGAGCGCAAAATGCAGGGGTGAATTTGCAAAATTAGAATGTTTCCCATATCAACTTACATAGGGATGGTGGGTTTAATTCATAAAAACCACATGGACCTTTGTGTGAAAACACCACAACGGTGTACCCGATAAAGTCAAGGTAAACATTCGTACACCGTCGACCGGCCGAAATTCCGCCGATCGAATCCAACGCGTATCGCTAGCTTGTGGTCCAATGCAATCTATTTTTTCCTTCGGCCTATCTCTTTCCGCATGCATCCTCCTCCACTCGTTTTCTCTCCTCAGCTTCAGTCTCTCTGTTGTCTTCATACCCGCTCCATCATCACAATGCCCCCATGCTACCATGAATGCAAGAGCCTAGAACTAGCAATATACGGAGCTGCATCGGGCCTACAGGATGGTGGGACCAGCAATGGACGACTGCTGCAACCAATCATGATGATGCCGCGACATGACAGTGGCGACGACGTTTTTGCTACAACCGTCGGCGTTTTTGCTACGGCCAACCTTGACGATTGCTACAACCATTCACAACGATGTCGAGACCCGCCGCTGTTTTTTGCTGCAACCAGTGTCGTTTTTTTCTACTACCGGCGTTGACGATTGCTACAACCGTTCATGAGTACACTGACGGTGGCGACGTCACGACAACGCTTTGCTGCAACTGACATTGTTTTTTGCTACTACCGGTGCTGACGATTGCTACAACGGTTCACCAGCACACCAACGGCGGCGCCGGCAAGCGGCGACGACCGCCCTTCTGATGCAACTGGTGTCGTTTTTTGCTACTGTCGTTTTGACGATTGCTACAACCGTTTTTGACGATTGCTACAACCATTCACGAGGACACCGACGGCGGTGGTGGCGACCGGTGGTGCTGCAAGCAGCCGGCGAGAGAGACGTGCGTTGTAGTTGCTACGACGGCGCGAAGCACCGATGGGGCAACGAGCTGGAGGGGCACAATGCGTTTTGCTGCAACGGCGACCTTTGGAGTGGCGCGGTGAGACGCGGTGCTGCAAGCAGCCGGCGGGGGGGGGGGGGGGCGTGCGTCGTAGTTGCTACGATGGCATGAGCACCGAGTGGCAGTTGGACAGGTGCGAGAGAAGTTTTTTGCTGTTTCATGGCCGTGCAAAGAAGAGATAGAGGATGGGTGGTTGGGTAGCTGGGGGTTGAAGATAAGATCCGATGGTTATTATTGGGCAAATCAAGCGGCTGGCAGTCGACCGGCCAGAAATGCGCCGGTCGACCGGCGCGTATAAGCGCCCTAAAGTCAATATGTGCTTTATTATTAGGGAAAGATTGGTTTTTCTATGGACAAAGATGTAGAGTCTTCAGCTTTTGCCAATCCTTGTCCTTAGCAATTTTAAGGAGTTCCACATCCTCTTGTCCTTGCCATGTCACTATTGAACTTAGCTGAAATATACTAGATAACACTATTAGATCAAAAAAAGATATGTTGACATTAATTACCAAAATCACCAAGGGAGCACTTGTGCTTTAAATCTCCCCCTTTTTGGTAATTTATGACAACATACAACAAAGCTTCATGTGAATAATGTGAAGAGTAATAACTAAAGCTTTGGAGGAACATGTAACTTGCATGAACTCCCCCTACATGTGTGCACTCATGTAATGATAGAGTTGAATAAAATGTGAATGCACAACATGATAGAGTAGGTAATGCGCTAGATGTATCTTGGTCATATGCATTAGAGCAGAAAGTGATATGAGATGTACCTTCATGTTATTGATTCGCTCGTGGAAACAATATGTGCAAAAGCAAGAGACCATCATGCACATGAGTGAGATGCATGTACTTACCTTGCGTTCCTTGAACTGACTCTTGAAGAAGCAAATTTAAGAAAACATGGTTAAATAACACAAGAGAACTTCAGACAAGAAAGAGATTTCGAGATCCACAAGAATACCAAGCCTAGGATGACGTGTAATAGGTGAGTATCACAGGGTGGGTACTTTATTTAATTATAGACACATCCCCCAAAAACTAAAAATTTGAAAGCAATTCCAAGGATTGTTCTCCCCTAAGCATGGGCTCACTCTCCCCCCTGAATCTAGTACTGCAAAATGGGAGAAGGTAGGGTGAGAAACAATCAGAGAAAGTTGTAGTGAAGCTAGGGCTTATCAAGATCTCATCAGAGTGAAGTGGATTTTTAGAGAAAAATAATAACTGAATAACAACTGGCATGTCTCTCCCCTCTTAAAGACATGCAAATTCTCTCCTCTTATGAAAGTGCATCTCCCTTTCTTTCTTAGAAGAGCTTTTGTAAAGGTAAGTTTTAATGCTCTCCCCCCCTTCGATATCAATTCCATGAAGGGTAGTATTCACGGATATTAGTCAAGTGAGTGTGGTCCTTAAGAGACACAGCGAAGCAGAATGCAGCTCAAGATGCAGATAGAGGGAAAGAATCATTGAGTGGAGCTAAATGGAATAAACACTTTAAGATGGCAAAGGTGTTTTTTCAGCAATGAAATCGGTGGAGCCAATTCACTCAATTGGTGACTCCGAGATGGGGCAGTCACAGACAGAGCACATTGGTGAGACTGAGTTTGTCCCTTTTGGTTGAACCGTCGAACTGTGTACAAGTAGAACTTGTGCTTTTGTTTGGCCGATATGCTTGGATCGGTGTGACCAAGTTCAATGCAAAGGAAAATTTTTTTTTCAACTCAACTCGCTTGCAATTGGAATTCCACAATTTCAAGGAATTTGATAGAGTTTGCAATGAATTTACTTAAAGATACAAAACAGAAAAGTTCAATTTACTTAAAGTTTTTTATTAAAAGAGAAACACAATATCAAGAAGAAATGCAAAAGAACCAAACAAAAAAGGAACACTAGAGAACTTCATCTAGATGTGGTAGGAGACATAGTCACCTATGTTAGAGTATATTGACTTAGGAGTCAAGTGAAATCACTTAATCATAGGTCATACTCATCGTTAAGCTCAAAATAGGGTTGCAATTTTCCATTAAGTGTCTTGATGTAATCTTATCTTGTTGATTTTCTTTAACTCATGACTTGGAGTAAAGCTTCTCTAAAATGGACAATACATACCTTGGGTTTGTTGTTGAACTTGATCATGTAGTTGACCTTGTGGTGGATGCTCAATGTTGATGTGATCCATCAAGAGTTGGGAGCATCCCTATGAATTTCAAGCTCATCTTCCTACATGGGTCAGTCTTGAAAGGAATAACTCTTATGTATCCAACTTGACAACAGTGAAATTCATCATATAGATATTGTCAAAGGATATGTTGAGTGTAGACTTGTTCCCTGATCTCAACAACAAAAGCATAGATACTTGGTGATGTAGAAGTTGCTCAAGATGTTAGTGACTTGCAATCTCATATATTGAGGCTCATTCGAGTACCTACAAGGGTTAGATAACATACAAGGGTGCAAATATATCAAAGACAAATGATGAGCATCATAAGAGTAATATCAATGATTAATCATATAGGCTCATGCCTTGCATGCATCCAAATGGAATCTCTATTCCAAATATAAGTAATCAATGATGTTCAACTCACTCCTCAAGCAACAAAAATATCTTTTCATCAAGTGGTTTTGTGAAGATATCCGCCAGTTGCTTGTTGGTATGAACATGCTTAAGATTGATATCTCCTTTAGGAATAGGATCACGAATGGAATGGTGAAAAACTTCAATATGCTTAGTTCAAGAATGTTGCATGGGATTGTGTCCAATCTTAATAGCACTCTCATTGTCAAAAAGCAATGGAACATGTCTCACATGTATCCCATAATCAAGAGTTCGGGTTATGCAAAGTAATTGAGAACAACATGATCCCGCGGCAATGTATTCCGCTTCGGCGGTAGATAGAGATACCAATTTTTGTTTCTTGGAGGACCAAGAGACAAGGGATCTACCAAGAAATTGACATGTACCCAAAGTGGACTTTCTATCAACCTTGTTGCCGGCATGGTCTGAGTTAGAATAGCCAACAATATCAAAATATCACCTCTTAGGATACCAAATGCCAAAGTTTAGTGTATAAATCAAATATCTAACTATCCTTTTCACAACCTTAAGATGACATTCTTTAGGAGCAGCTTGATATCGTGCACACATGCACACACTCAGCATAATATCCGGACGGGAGGCACAAAGATACAATGATGAACCAATCATAGATCGGTAAACCTTTTCGTCAACCGGGTTGCCATCCTTAGTCAAGTCAAGATGTACTAGTAGGCATGGGTGTTTTCATACCTTTGCTTTCTTACATGTGGAACTTCTTGAAAAGATCCTTGGTATACTTTGTTTGTGAAAGAAAGGTCCCTTCCTTTGTTTGCTTGATTTTAAAACCAAGGATAAATTTGAGTTCACTCATCATAGACATCTCGAACTTTTCTGACATTAACTTTCCAAACTTTTCACTAAAATGAGGGTTAGTAGAACCAAATATGATATCATCAACATAGATTTGGCAAACAAATAGTTCTCCATTAATGCTTTTAGTAGAAAGAGTAGACTCAATTTTCCCAATCTCAAACCCTATTTAAGGCCATAAAGAGCTTTGTGAAGTTTGTAGACATGATTAGGTTTCTTGTGATTAACAAAGATGGGAGGTTGTTTAACATAAACTTCCTCCTCAATTTCACCATTTAGAAAAGCACTTTTAATGTCCATTTGGTGTAAGGTGATATCATGGTGATTGGCATAAGAAAGTAAAATGCGAATGGACTCAAGTCTAGCAACGGGGGCACATGTCTCACCATAGTCCATACCTTTGACTTGAGTGTAGCCTTGAGCAACGAGATGGGCATTGTTGCATACCAATTTTCCATCCTCATCTTGGTTATTCCGGAACACCCACTTTGTTACAATGACGTTTTGATCATCGCTGGGCTTCTCAACCAATGTCCACACTTGGTTTCGCTCAAAGTTGTGTAGCTCTTCGTGCATAGCATTTATCCAATCTGGGTCCTCAAGGGCTTCTTCTACCTTCATAGGTTCAATGCTAGAAATTAATGAGTAATGTTCACAAAAATTAGCGAAATGAGTTTTAGCGCGAGTGATTCTCCCGGTGTGAATGTCGTCGAGGATTTGTTAGATGGGATGATTCTTTGAGACTCTTTCTCTAACTCATGAGAGCTTTTGCTTCGATTGTGGTGGAACATCCTCATCATAATCTTGTTCTTCTCCATTGTTGGTGGCGTCATCGTTCAGTTGTGGAGATGGAGTAGGAGGTTGAGGTGGGTCATCTTGGTGTACTTCCTCATTCCCTTCGTCTTGACGTGTTCCATTTGTGGATGCCTCCATGTCAACTTGTGGTTCACCTTCATGTGAAGTTGAGGCTTCTACTTGAATGGACAAAGTACTCTCCTTTACCTCAGTTGTACGGATCATGCCAATAGACAAATACTAAATTGCTTCTGAGGGGTCTTTGTCTCCTACATCAATTGGTAGTTGATCTACTTGCGAGCCGTTAGATTCATCAAACTTCACATCTACCATCTCTTCAACCTTTCGGGTGAAATTATTGTACACACGGTAAGCGTGAGACTTTTAGCCATAACCAAGTAGAAAACCTTCATAAGATTTAGGAGAAAATTTCGAATGACGATGCTTATCAAGAATGTAGCACTTTGAGCCAAATACTCGAAAGTATCCAACTTGGAGTTTGTTACCGGTGAGTAGCTCGTATGCCATTTTACCGAGAAGCTTGTGAAGATATAATCGATTTGTAGCATGACAGGCTGTCTCAACCGCTTTCGCCCAAAATTGTCTTGGCGTTTTGTATTCATCAAGCATCGTTCTCGCCATCTCAACAAGAGTGCGGTTCCTCCTCTCAACAACTCCATTTTGTTGAGGTGCGTACGTAGCCGAGAAATCATGTGAAATGCCTTCTTTGTCAAGAAAGGTATCCACATTGGCATTCTTGAAATCCATTCCATTATCGCTTCAAACCTTCTTAACGTTAACTTCAAATTGATTTTGGGCCTTCTTAGCGAAGTTCTTGAAGATCTTTTGGACCTGCGATTTGTCATCAAGAAAGAACGCCAACATAAATCTGGAAAAATCATCAACAATGACCAAACCGAAAGGGTTACCACCAAGACTCTTGTAAGCATTGGAACCATAAAACTCCCCATCAAGAATAGGCACTCTATGTCTAATACTCTATGTCGTGGTGGAGCACGATCACCTATGGGGCCATCATCCCCTTGTGGTTCGGTAGGGGGAGATCGCGTTGCACAAAGAGCAGAAGCCATGGAACAACACGACAGGGGTAACCCTGGTAGTTTTCACCCAGGTTTGGGCCGTTGAGAAGTGCTAAACCGTACTCCTGCTTTGGTAGATTGAAGGGGGGACTATGGTGGACACACAATGCTCAAGCCCGGCAAGGTCGCCTCGGGGAGAGCAGCTACGTGTGTACAGGTATACAAGGTTCTGAATCTTCTTTTAGGTTGCCATGGCCCACCTTTTATAGGCTAAGGGGTTACCATGGTGGCAAATTAGTCATTATCTACTGATTAGATAGCCACCAGTGCTATCATACCTAACTCAGGCAGTTAGGACAAAGTGCATTAAATGCACTGCTAGGTGTCACGCTGAGGATGCAGCCCGGTAAGCCTGCTGCGCCGCTTAACGATCTTCTACATGTCTACATGAAACGCCTCTCGACGGGTGTCATATAGGGGGAATCTCCCTTCCAAATGGCTGCCATGTGCCAAATGACATCCACTTAATCACTTGGGGGCTCGACACAGCACACTGATAAGTGACTTGTGTCGTCGTGTGGTGGAGCGGTGGAGTCTTGGCGGTGATAGAGGCTAAGGTGTCCCGATGTTTCGATGAGATGGTGGCTATCGTTTTCTGTGGGAGTCGACCTTGACGATCCGACTACGAACGTGCGAGACGTCGCGCCTTAGCAATCGCTAAACCAACTTCCGAGGGTTATTGACCACGCCGGAGCACGATCAACCTGACCACGAGGGTCTGTTTCCTGCGAGCAAATGAAGAACAAGCAAGAAACTGAGATTCCAATCGGGATATTGCGAATATAAGATGAAAGCTTTATTGATCAAGGTGGGGTTCTGTGACGTCTTGGTCTGGTCGTTGGACACAAATGAAGTACGCGAAGTTGCAGCTATGGCGAACTTTTAATCTAAACAAAACCCAAAGTCTAAACGATGCCCTAAGGGCTGTATATCTGGAGGAAGAGGGGGGAATTTCGTGGCCCTTGAGGGTGGGGTCCGAAACCAACCCTAACTCTTGTTTCCCCACACATACGGACTCTAAAAATAGCCTATACTTAAGTATTTTGAAATTACATGGGCCTGGCCCATTAATAAGGTGACGCAGCACCTAGAATAGCCTATGGACGAATATTATGAAGTGGCATCTTGTATATTTCGTCCAAGGCTTCATGCACTCCTTATGGCGGCTTTAAAGTCCTGAAATCATCACTTGTAACTCCGTTCTTGATCCCCTTGCGCATGCCATCAACTCCATGTGTGTTCTTGCTCCAATGTTCATCCTTCTCCAAGCTAGGCCCTTCATTTGTAAGCAAAACAAATGTATCCAATTTAGGCAGCATCATAATCTCATGAAAATTAGAATCATTACCAAGAAACGAAAGTACCTAGTAATTTAATTGGCGTGCGCGAGCTCTAGTAATTGGTCCAGTATATGTAACAGTAGGGGCTATGGGTGTAACAATGGTATTGATGTCCTCATCATCCTCCCCTTATTGAAATGAAGTCGTCCTCGACGGAAGCGCATCTTCCTCACCCAAATAAGGCTTCAAATCTGCAATGTTAAAAGTGGGACTAACCCCAAAATCTACAGGTAGCTCAAGTTTATATGCATTATCATTTATTTTCTCTAACACCTTAAAAGGACCATCAGCACGTGGCATTAGCTTTGATTTGCGCAGATTAGGAAATCTATCTTTACGCAAATGTAACCAAACAAGATCTCCAGGCGCAAACACAATATGTTTTCTACCCTTATCTCCAGCAAGTTTATATTTAGCATTCATACGCTCAATGTTTTCCTTAGTTAAGTCATGCATTTTTAAAATCAATTCAGAACGTTCTTTAGCATCAAAATTAACCTTCTCTGAAGATGGAAGAGGCAACAAATCAATAGGTGCACGAGGTAGGAAACCATACACAATTTCAAAAGGGCACATCTTAGTAGTAGAATGCAATGAACGATTATAAGCAAATTCAATATGAGGCAAGCATTCTTCCCACATTTTCTTGTTATTCTTCAAAACAGCCCTAAGCATAGTAGACAATGTTCTATTGACTACTTCAGTTTGTCCATCAGTTTGGGGGTGACAAGTAGTACAAAAAAGCAGCTTAGTCCCCAACTTAGCCCATAAACATCTCCAAAAGTGGCTAAGAAATTTAGTATCACGATCTGAAACAATAGTATTTAGCACACCATGTAAGCGAATAATTTCACGAAAGAACAAATCAGCAACATTAAGAGCATCATCGCTTTTATGACATGGTATAAAGTGTGCCATTTTCGAGAACCTATCCACGACAACAAATATGCTATCCCTCCCCTTCTTTGTTCGAGGTAAACCTAAAACAAAGTCCATAGATATATCCTCCCAAGGAACACTAGGTACAGGCAAAGGCATATATAAACCTTGAGGATTGAGTCATGACTTAGCTCTTTGACATGTAGTGCAGCGAGCAACAAAACGCTCAACATCCCGTCTCATCTTTGGCCAAAAGAAATGTGTATCAAGTATATCCTCCGTCTTCTTGACGCCAAAGTGTCCCATTAATCCTCCTCCATGCGCCTCCTGCAACAACAAAAGACGAACGGAGCTAGCTGGAATGCATAGCTTGTTAGCACGAAACACAAATCCATCATTAAGAACGAACTTGTTCCAAGTTCTCCCTTCCTTACAATTCTGCAATACATCTTTAAATTCAACATCATGAACATATTGATCTTTGATGGTCTCCAAACCAAATATTTTAAAGTCAAGTTGTGAAAGCATAGTATAACGACGAGACAAGGCATCAGCAATAACATTTTCTTTACCCTTCTTGTGTTTAATGACATAAGGGAAAGTCTCAATGAATTCAACCCATTTAGCATGTCTACGGTTCAGTTTTGCTTGACTTTTAATGTGTTTCAAAGATTCATGATCAGAATGTATAACAAATTCCTTGGGCCATAAATAATGTTGCCATGTTTCTAAGGTCCGAACAAGAGCATATAATTCTTTATCATAAGTAGAATAGTTCAGACTAGGCCCACTCAATTTTTCAGAAAAGTATGCAACAGGTTTTCCATCTTGTAATAACACACCTCCTAATCCAATTCCACTAGCATCACATTCAAGCTCAAAAGTCTTATTGAAATTAGGAAGTTGGAGTAAAGGAGCATGTGTCAACTTATCTTTCAATACCGTGAAGGCTTCTTCCTGTGCGATACCCCAAACAAAAGGCACATCCTTCTTTGTAAGCTCGTTGAGAGGTGCAGCAATGGTGCTGAAATCTCTCACAAAACGCCTATAGAAACCAGCGAGGCCAAGGAAACTCCTCACTTGTGTGACCGTTTTGGGCTGCGGCCAACTCTCAATAGCTTCAATCTTGGCTTTATCAACTTCAATTCCCTGTGGACTAACAACATAGCCAAGAAAAGATACTCGGTCAGTGCAAAAGGTGCACTTTCCAAGGTTTCCAAACAAACGTGCATCACGTAGAGCAATAAAAACAGCACGTAAATGTTCCAAATGTTCCTCCAAAGATTTGCTATAAATCAATATGTCATCAAAGTAAACTACCACAAATCGTCCAATAAAAGCACGTAAAATTTCGTTCATTAACCTCATGAAAGTACTAGGTGCATTAGTTAACCCAAAAGGCATGACTAACCACTCATATAATCCAAACTTAGTTTTAAATGTTGTTTTCCATTCATCTCCCAATTTCATACGAATTTGATGGTATCCACTACGCAAATCAACTTTGGAGAATATTGTAGAGCCACTCAATTCATCAAGCATATCATCTAGCCTAGGAATAGGATGACGATAATGAATAGTAATATTATTTATGCCTCTACAATCAACGCACATACGCGACGTACCATCCTTTTTCGGCACTAAAATGATAGGAACAGCACAAGGACTAAGGGATTCGCGCATATAACCTTTTTCGAGCAGTTCTTGTACTTGGCGCATAATCTCCTTCGTCTCCTCTGGATTGGTACGGTATGGTGCACGGTTGGGTAGCGAAGCACCGGGAATTAAGTCAATTTGATGCTCAATCCCTCGAATAGGTGGTAATCCCGGTGGCACGTCTTTTGGAAAGACGTCAGCGAACTCCTGCAAAATGTTAATGACAGCAGGGGGCAAAGAGGAAGGCACGTCCTCGAATGAAAATAATGCCTCTTTGCACACAAAAGCATAGCAAACAGATTTGCTGAAATCTAGCTCATCAATATCAGATTTGGTGGCAAGTAAACATGCACTTTTCAATTTAATTTCAGAAACAACAGTAGATGGTTTATTATTAGGCTTCATTTGGTGCTCAAATTCTTTTGCCACAATCTGATTTTCACTCTTATTTGTCTCCTGTTTTGCTTTATTAGCTCTATTAAAATCATCTTTCAAAATGGAATCAGGAGTCATAGGAAGAAAAATGATATTTTTATCGTTATGAACAAGACTATACTGATTGTTTCTACCATGGTGTACAGAATTTTTATCAAATTGCCATGGTCTACCAAGTAATAAGGAACATGCTTGCATAGGTACCACATCACAATCAACATAATCAGCATATGTAGAGATACTAAAATGCACACGAACAGTACATGTTACCTTAACCTTGCCGCTGTTGTTGAACCATTGGATGTAGTAAGGATGTGGATGTGGTCTTGTGGTGAGAGGTAGCTTCTCCACCGTCTCCATGCTAGCCAAGTTATTGCAGCTCCCTCCATCTATGATCACGCGAACAGAACGTTCCTTCACAACTCCCTTTGTATGGAACAAATTATGCCTCTGATTTTGCTCAGCTTGTGTAACCTGCACACTAAAAACACGTTGAGCAACTAAACATTCATACCTGTCAGCATCTTCAGGAGCCATGTATTGCGTCTCATGATCAGAATCGTCTCCACCGTGTTCGTCACGTGTAATAAGAGCCAAAGTCTCCTCATCATAGTCACTAGCGGACTCATACCCACCATCCTCAGTAACAATCATCACACGCTTAGATGGGAATTCTCTCGCATAATGACCTCCACCCTTGCAACATCGACAAATAATATCATGTGTTTGCCCTGTTGATGCCATGGATGAAGAAGAGCTCTTTGTAGGCCCAGAAGGTGTGCTCTTGGTAGATAGTGGTGATTGTGCCTGCTTTATTGTATCACGGTTGGAGGTGGCAACCGACGGAGGCGCCGGTGTAGCAGAACGTGTGGAAGTAGATGATGCACGTGGTGTCCATGATGAACGACCTACAGAAAAGTTAGTCCGCGCCAATGCCTGTCGATCCTGCACATCACGTTCAGCTTTATAAGCAAGATGGAATAAACGAGTGATATTAGTATACTCCTTATACTCTAGAATCGTCTGAATCTCTCTATTTAATCCACCCATAAAACGTGCAAGCATAGCTTCATTCTCCTCAACAATACCACATCTAATCATGCCAGTTTGTAATTCCTGATAATATTCTTCTACAGAATTTTTTCCCTGTCTTAAGCGCTGCAATTTTTGAAGTAATTCACGTTGATAATATGGTGGAACCCAACGAGTACGCATAGCAGTTTTCAAAGCAGCCCAAGTAGCCAGAATAGGATATAATCTACAATGCTCAGACCACCAAACACATGCAAAACTAGTGAATGCACAAACAGCAGCAGGAACACGTCTCTCCTCGGGATATTGTAAACATGTAAATCGTTGTTCAGTTTCTAACTCCCAAGTAAGATATATATATCAGGAACATATCTACCCTCAAATGGTGGAATATTCAATTTTAGTTTAGGGAGATGGTCATGATCTCGTACCTGAGGGTGAGCCCTACCATTGCCATTATTTGCATGTGGACGACCTGGTGGTTGCTGTGCTGGTGGTGGCACGTAGTTCTGATTTTGATCAACCTCATCCTCATAATCTCCCACATAATCCTCCTCCTCCACATCAGCAGTAGGAGCCACAGAAGTATCAACAGCAGCACCAGCAGTTTGGCCCGACTGAAGAGGGACACGGCTCGCTCGGCGGAGGGCTGTTTCCCGATGTGGAGGTAGTCGGTGTTGTTGTTGTTGTTGCAGAGGTGCGGCAGGAGCAGCTGGTGGTGGTGGTGGAAAACGCGAAAGCAATTCAGCAAACTTGTTATCGAGCTTTGTTTCAAACGTCTTCTCCATGCCATCTATCTTCTCCATGGCCTCTTCAAATCTGTTTATCACATCTTGCACCTGTCCACTCATCATTTCTTGAAACGTATCATGAAGCTCCTTGTTCGTCAAGTTCTCCCAGTCAGTCTCGTCGGCTTGTGATCCTGGCATGGTTAGCAGCAATAGAAACACACAAGAATATGATCCTACAGACTACTAACAAGTGGTGGTGGTGGCGGGTGTCACAAATCCGTCAAGCAAATCTCAAATTCTTACCAGTTCTTACCCAGCAGCAGGCGGTGATCGGCAACCGTTATAGTCAAAACTCTCAAATGCTTGGATAGAGCGATTGCCAGGGAGAGTCAAACGCACGATGTAGATGTATGTGGAGCTGGGAAGGCTTATAGTATGGTAGCAAAAAGGGTCAGCAATAATCAATTCAGAGATGCAAAGCTGAATAAACGCTCAACGATGGTACTGTGCTGGTCCTAGGCTAGACCGTGCTAGAGACGCGAGCCTAGAACACTAACAAAATCACGGCGCTGCACGTAAATAAGGGAAAAGCACACTCTGGAACTCTTTTTTTCGCTCTTTTTTTGCGCTCCTTTTTTTTGCGCTCCTCTTTTTTTGGCGAAAAATCACTATAATGGCGAGTGTCTCAAAACTCTTCCCTCGTCAAATTGATAGGATGGGCACGAAATTTTTTTTTCACTTGGAAATCAGGGCAGCGACGACGAAAAAGTGCGACAAAAAATCACTATGATGGCACGTGGCTCAAAAGACTCAGAAAAGCCTAAAAATAGGATAGGGAAAAAAAATTTGCCCGTGAAAATTTTGGCCTAAAAACTGCCCGGGGGTCTCCAGACTCTTTTTTTTCCGAGACCTACGCAGGCAAGGAAACATGAATCGGAATTTAGATTGATCTCAAGAACAAACCTAATATGAGAAGAACTCGGATTGGTGGTGGATATATGGTTGTGGTATATGGCAGCGGTGGTGGTATATGGTAGCGGTGGTGGTATATGGATACAGATTGGTGGTGGTATATGGATACGAATTGGTGGTGGTATATGGATATGGATTCAGAGCGGTGGCGGATAAGCAAAAGTGGTAGATGGGCGATGATGATGGTGCGGCGGCGGCGTGACAACTTATGACCAGAACTCGAAACTCTAAAAGACTAGACTCTAAGACCAGCAACTTGACACGACGATGCAACCGCAAATTCAACAAAGCAAAAACCCTAAAAAGATTATGCAAAGGCTCAGATTGGTTCGGATATGATGAACTAACCCTAAAATTTTTTTGTGGCTTTTTCGTGGACTGTAGGTATGAAGAACAGACTCGATCTAATCTACGAAAAACTAAAAAATCTCACCGAGCAACCTGGAAATCTGATACCACTTGATAGAGGCTAAGGTGTCCCGATGTTTCGATGAGATGGTGGCTATCGTTTTCTGTGGGAGTCGACCTTGACGATCCGACTATGAACGTGCGAGACGTCGCGCCTTAGCAATCGCTAAACCAACTTCCGAGGGTTATTGACCACGTCGGAGCACGATCAACCTGACCACGAGGGTCTGTTTCCTGCAAGCAAACGAAGAACAAGCAAGAAACTGAGATTGCAATCAGGATATTGCGAATATAAGATGAAAGCTTTATTGATCAAGGTGGGGTTCTGTGACGTCTTGGTCTGGTCGTTGGACACAAACGAAGTACGCGAAGTTGCAGCTATGGCGAACTTTTAATCTAAACAAAACCCAAAGTCTAAACGACGCCCTAAGGGCTGTATATATGGAGGAAGAGAGGGGAATTTCGTGGCCCTTGAGGGTGGGGTCCGAAACCAACCCTAACTCTTGTTTCCCCACACATACGGACTCTAAAAATAGCCTATACTTAAGTATTTCGAAATTACATGGGCCTGGACCATTAATAAGGTGACGCAGCACCTAGAATAGCCTATGGACGAATATTATGAAGTGGCATCTTGTATATTTCGTCCAAGGCTTCATGCACTCCTTATGGAGGCTTTAAAGTCCTGAAATCATCACTTGTAACTCCATTCTTGATCCCCTTGCCCATGCCATCAACTCCATGTGTGTTCTTGCTCCAATGTTCATCCTTCTCCAAGCTAGGCCCTTCATTTGTAAGCAAAACAAATGTATCCAATTTAGGCAGCATCATAATCTCATGAACATTAGAATCATTACCAAGAAACGAAAGTACCTAGTAATTTAATTGGCGTGCGCGAGCTCTAGTAATTGGTCCAGTATATGTAACAGTAGGGGCTGTGGGTGTAACAATGGTATTGATGTCCTCATCAGGCGGGGAGACTTGCCCTTGGCGGCCCCGACAAGCGTCCCAGGGAAATCTTGCCACTTGTTCTTAGTGAGGCCTCGACCTGACCAGGCTCACCTCACTACAAAAAAAGACACATCTGTGACATTTTGGGCCAAACGGAATTTTTTTGTCATGCTTATGACACTTCTATGACGATATTTGTGACAAAACCCTGTATCATCATAGATGTGGTGGGCTCCTACTTCTATGACAAAAAATGGGATTTTGTCTTGGGCGGGCTGGAGACATAACTGCATGACATTCTTTGGGTCATCCATGATGGAAAAACTCATGGTAGAAGCGAGGGTAAGGAAAATATCAGGGAGTTCCCGGTTATGGTGGGTGGTCAGGGCTGAGCGATGCACTGAGGTTTGCGTGTTTCCCTCAAAAACGTACGCGCAAGTGCAAGGCATTGTGCTCTAACTGAACCTGAGCGAGGCGTTGGGCTCCAACTAAACCCGAGCGATTGCACTAGCTACGTCACTGAACCTTGCTGTTAACTGAACCCGAGTGATTCCTTCGCTACTACTGCTAACTGAAGCCGATCGAAACTGCCTCTTGATGAACAGTTCTCGGTGAGGTTTGGATGAGCAGGTCCCGGTGGGGATTGGATGAACAGTTCCCGGTGGTGGTTGGATGAACAGTTCCCGGTGGGGGATGGATGAGCAGTATCCCGTGGTAGTAGAGGACGTTACCGCTGGATGAACATGACCCCGATCGAGGAGGTGGGGGTGGATGAACAGTACCCGATGGAGGGACCCCGTGGAGGGCTGGTTGAATATGACCCCGTGGAGGGCTAGTTGAACAGGAGCCGGTGGAGGCTGGATGAACAGGACCCCCGTGGAGGCTGGATGAACAGTAGCCGGTGGAAGTTGGATGAACATGACCCCCGTGGATGAACAGTAGTTGGTGGAGGATGGAGGAAGTCGACGGTGGATGAACAATAGCCCATAGAGTCCCATTTTGCGGTACGCCACACCCCTCCCGATGAAGAGGACCCCGTTTTGACCGTAGGCGCTCCAACACAAGTCCGTTTCCTCCGTTTTGCGGTACGCCACACCCCTCCTGATCAGTAGGACCCCGTTTCGATCATACTCGATCGAACACAAGTCCATTTCCTCCATTTTGCGGTATGCTAGACCCTTCCTAATGAATAGGACCCCGTTTCAATTGTAGGCGGTTGAATAGAAGGCCCGTTTCCTCCGTTCTGCGGTACGCCCGACCTTGTTTCAGCTGTTCCGTCCAAGCCGGTTGGCTCCCGATGAACACGACATATTCCGTTGCCTCCCGATGAACATGACGCATTCTGTTGCCTCCCCATGAACATGACGTAGTTTCTCCGTTCTGACCCAGCTAGTTGGCTTCCGATGAATAGGATTAGTCGATGTACGCATTAGAGACCCCGCCCGTATGTACGTATGTAGCCGTATTTATTATCATGCAGCATGGTCGTACGTATGTGTACATGATATAGATGGGACTGCGTGACATGCTACATTGGCGCCTCTACTTCAACACGTGCGGCTCTTTACTCGGTCACGGTACATCGCTGCAGAGACACCGATCGACCGCTATGTACGTACAAGTTTGCGGCCGAACATATAATGCTACCTTAGCTTCAACCTGGTGGGTCCCAGATGTCAAGGGGTAAGAAGGCAGTTCCTTCCATGTGAAGATAAAGCCGGTGGGTCCCAGCTGTCAGGGGGGACATTTTTTTTGTGAAATACAGAGGCCCTTCGGTAGGTCCGAGGTGTCAGGTGGAGGAATCATTATTTTGCGCATAATAAGGAGGCACTTCTTGGTGTGCGGCCATGGACCCAGCAGTCAGCCTCTCCACTTACAGTCCTCTTCTGATGGTTGTCGCTCGTTGACCGCGTTGACGATGCCGTACCGCCCGAGAGCACCAAGGTGGTGGACGACGGCGCGGCCTAGGAAGGGAACGACCCGGAGCCGGGGAATACAGAGCAGTGGATGCCCATGTAGAGGGGTGTACGAGGGTTGACTGCTTCGGCTACAGTTTGAAGCTGTCGTCTCCGGAGAATAACAGGGGGTGTGGGTGAGTAGAGGGAAGGCCTGGCCAGTATTAGCATGGTCGGGCGGTGAGGACTACGTGGCAGCACAGCTGGCCACGGGAGGCTGGAGCAGGCGGTATGGCGGGCGCAGGTTTGGGCGGCTAGAGCAACAGGACCAGAGGTTAAAGATGCAGCTTGGCTGTTGGATTAACAACCAACAGTCAATGTATCTAGAATCATTTATTGACTAAGTTGACAAAGCCCTACGTACGCGTTAACTTAGTAGGCCAACAAGTCAGCCTCCAAATCTGGTGGGTCCCAGCTAGCAGGGGGAAGCAAAAAAAAATTCACGTAATAAGGTGGCACTTCCTTGCATGCGAAGATATTTTCTGGGTTTTTTATTTCTTCTTTTTCGAGTTATAATAAAAATAAAACAATTCAGCATCTTCGATACTATCTATATTTTCACGAAAAGGATCATAATAAAGCTGGTGGGTCCCAGCTGTCAGGGAGAGGAAACTTTTTATTTCCGCGTAATAAAGGAAGCACTTCCTTGCCTCCGAAGATGTAGCTGGTGGGTCAAACCTGTCAGGGGAGAAATTATTTGTTTTCGCATAATACGGGGGCACTTGCTGCGTGTAGCCACGGGCCATGTGGGTCCCTACTGTCAGCCACTCCACGTACATGCCTCATTCGATGGCTGTCGTTTGTTGACAAACTTGACCATGTCGTGCCGAGAAAACCAACGTAGTGAATGATGGCGAGTAGTATGAAGGGAGCAACCCGGAGCCGGCGAAGATACAAAAGTGGTGGCCCACGCGGAGAGGAGTACGAGGGTTCACTAGTTCGGCTGTGTTGTGAGGCTGCTATCGCCGGAGAAGAACAACAGGTGTTGGTGTGTAGAGGAATGGCCTGGATGTTGTTTCGGAGTGGAGTGGGCCGGTGAAGCCTGCGCAGCAGCACAGCCGGCCACGGGACGCGGTAGCAGGCGGTACCGCCGGCGGTGGTTTGGGCGGCTGAAGCAAGAATATGCGAGATTGAAGAAGCACTACAGCTGTTGGATGGACATCCAACGGGCACTGCTGCTAGAATTGACTATAAATTTACAAAGCCTTCCGTAAGCCTTAGTAGGCCCACAAGACTTTCGTACGCGTCACTAACTATAATTCTAAAAAAAATAGTAGGCCCACAAGTGAGCATCACATCTGTGGCACATAACATATAGCCCATTTGCTATTTGTAATAATGTACATCCCATTTTTGAATTCTAATAGAATATACTACAACCCATTTACAATCTGTTAAAATTACAACCCATTTTCTAGATAGGACAATGATTAATAATTTCAACCAACCTCTCAAAGCAGAATTCAACCAAAAATCACACATTTTGATGGGATCTGAAATATTTTTATCCTGAAATTTCGAGTTAGACTTAATATAATTTCAAAATGAATTTGTATTAGGTAAAAATCTAAAGAAATATTACACGCGCAATAAGTAATGAATTAAAATTCCAAATTCAAAAAATATATTTTTGAAACTAATTACCTCTTTGGTGCGTTTTTGTATATTTACAGCCCAGTTTTTATAATTACATCCCATTTATTATTTCTTAAAGCCCATTTTCTTGTTAGGCCTAATGCATCCGTCATAGGAAAGATTTACAGCCCAGCGGGGCAGAGAATAACAACGTGACCTGGGTTTGGTATTCCGCAAAAAAAGTATAGCTGGGCTAGCCATCTTCACCTTGAAAAAATAATATCTATGTTGGATATTTGGTCGACGTAAAATAATAGCCTGGGCTAGATGGGCCATAGCCCGCCCAGTTGATACCCTGCCCCTATGAACAAAAAAAAACATCGCTCAAGAAAAATGCCTCTTACACCTAAAAAAATACTGCTCGAGCTGCTGGGTCCCAACTGTCGGCCACTCCTTGTGCAATTCCCTTGTTTATTCACTATATAGGTTGACGATGGTGTGGGACCGTGATGTCAGGAAACCAGGAGGAAGAAAAAAAATTATAGTTGTATATAATAAGGAGAAACTTGCGTATGTACAGCTATGGCCCTAGTGGGTCCCTACTGTCATCCTCTCCAAGTAAAGTCATCTCCTGATTCCTCATGTTCTTTGACCATGTTGACAATGCTCAGCGCCACGGCGAGTGCAACAACTCAAAGGACGACGGAGAGGGCCTCACGGGCCCTACGGACGGTCTAATACAGCGCCCGCTGCTCATTCAGGAAGCCAGGATCATCGGACACCTATGAGCACCTTCGAGAGACTGAGACGACATCAAATGGTAAGGCCGCGCTTGGGAGCTCTGGATTGTTTCACACCTGTATTAAGATACCAGTGTAATTTACTCGTAATCGGAAACAACGTGTAAAATATAGGCGTAATGAAACCGAGGGCCTGAGGTTTGTAACAAATACTGGCGAGTTATGCGTATAATTTGAGAGACCAGTGTATATTTTACTAGTCGAAATCGACCAACCAAGCACTTCACCCAAGACTATCTTCTTTTGTTTACAAGCGTCTATTTTACAAGCGGTTTTGGTTGGAAAACGACGATCCAATCACAGCCTAAGATGATGAGTTGGTTGGAAGATCATATGGTTTCACCTCTAACCTACCCGAGTTGTCGTATAGGCTATGAATGAAACATAACACAATGAACTTCTTAAGCATAGAAACAACAGAAGATGATGATCTTCTTAACATGCAAATCAGAGGCATTTGATCAACATGCAAAACAATATGAAGCATTATTCTCAGGAGGCATGGTGAACAGCTCGTGATGCCGCATGCCATAGCATTCCAAACTCAACTTTGCGATCAAACTCACAAGGCCTGGCATTACATAGACAACATTCAGAACAAACTCTTAAAATACCTTACATAATTTAACATTCATGTGACTATGCATCTCAGGAGAGTAAATATTTACTTCTAAACTGAAGACATGAATAGGAAAAAATGATTGACGTTGCTCATAGCAAAGGGCGTCCCACTCAAAAATATCAAATGCATGTCTTCTGGCTAATGTTAATGAGCAAAATTTGACAAAGTTTTCCAATTCCAGTATATTAAACTGATGTCTTCTCGCTAACATCATTGATTAAACTTTGACAAGCTTTTCCCATTCAAAATATGTAATGCCTATGATTGTGGAATGGGTAGGGTTTGTCATCAGGTTTTTATCTGAAAGTCCGGTGGCTCAAGGTGACGACGAATGATTAGAGAACCATTCGATGTATTGTGCATGATGAATTATTATGGAGGACACGAACCATCTGAAGATTTTGTGCAGTTCCACTAAAATCAAGCTGAGCATCCCTGTGGATTTAGTATTTATATGCTGCAAGAAAAGAAAGACACATCAGCACACACATGAATATTGGCCCAAGTGTTAACCCACCAATCGATGGACTGACAAACTGAAAGTATAGTAAACATATTACCATACCCATATGCCACATCATTGTTGCTTAGAGTGACATTGACAGACTTGGAGTCATGTCCTGTCTTCTTGTACTTGTTTGGGCACTTTGTTTGCCCAGTGTTCCTATGAACCACAAGTAAAGCAGCCATCTCTCTTTTTGTCTTTCTTCTTACCCTTATTAAAGGTAGTATTCTGCTGGACAGAGTCCTTTCCCTTGAATTTGTGGAAATTCTTCTTCCTTGAAGACGTTGGTAGCTCCATTCAGACGGGCATGATTTGTCATCAGTTTGCACATTGAAATGGCACATGGAGCCGGATTAACCAGCGTATATTTTTGTGCAGTTCCACTGAAATCAAACAATGTCTTGAGTAGCATGGTGGATTTCGTATTTATATGTTGCAAAGCATTAAACACGTTGGTAGCTCCATTCAAGTAGATTGTCCAGTGGCTCAAGGTGAGGACGAATGATTAGAGAACCATTCGATGAATTTTGCATGATGAAGTATTATGGAGGACACGAACCATCTGAACATTTTGTGCAGTTCCACTGAAATCAAGCTGAGCATCTATGTCTGCATAAATACAGAAAAAGCATGATGAATATAATAGTGGTACTAGTAGATTAAACATACGCTTACAACTATAATCATCTTCATTATCTTAACGGGAAAACATAGCAATACAATAGCTTGAATTAAACATTTATTCAAAATAATACAACAATATAATCATCACAACATAACAAAGCACGATCATGTGGATGAAGGCCATTACTAATCTCGTTTGTTACAGCTGCGCCGGTGACTGACTTGGTCATACCTTTCCTTGTTGAGTGAATTTTGCACCCCACGTGTTGTTGACTTGAGTTTTCCTTGGTCTGCAGACTAGTCATGTCACCAGCGTCTACAGTACTCTAAAGCTTCTCGATCATTCCTTCTGTAATGTAGTGCAAACAGCGACTGCTTCTTTCTGCAAAGTGGTAAGACCAACTAGACCCACTAATGCAACAGTTTGCCTTAAAGACATTTGCTCCTTTTGTGCGGTTCAACTAAAATCAAAGTCGAAATAAAACCGAGCAGAAGTTTTGATATCCCTGTATGCAATAATAGGTATAAGGGAAACAATTACTAAGAAATGACGGTTGATGACTTATACTACGGGAAGAAAAATATCTACTGATCTACCTTATATTAATGGGAAACAAAGCAGGAGAGTAGCAATTCTCAATCAGTGTGATTCATTCATATTAATTGAAACATTATCTTAACAATGCCTTGTTTCAATGTGTATAAATAACGACAAAGAAGAAAATTACCATTCCTAAAACAATGCAACTGATTCATATTAACACAGACATTATCTTAACAATACCTTGGTTAAACATGTAGAAAGAACTACAAAGCAGGATAGTACCATTTGTAAAACACTATAACTGATATATAATAAAAGAGACGTTAGCTCAACAATACATTTCTTAAATATGTACTCTGGCCGATCCCTAACAGAAATGGTACTCCCGCTGATCCCTAACAAGTTTTGTAGTTTTGAGCTAAGATTCCATAGCCAATTCTGAGAGTGGCATTGCTTAATTTTACCGGCATCATTAGATTAACAAAAAGCATAAACAGTTCCATGGGAGAGTGGGTGCAACAACACCATGTGCTTCCATCTACTTATAAAGGGGGTGACGGCAAGTTTGTTGTAACAAAGCAACAAGCAACATGTCTGGGTTGGTCCAATTTTTATTCACTTAATGGGAAAAGACAGCAATTCAATTGCTTCAATTCAATGTTTATTTAAAACAGTACCAATACAAGTAGCACAACATCTCAAAGCACACTACACGAGCATGTGGATGAAGGCAGGTACTGACCTTTCATGACACAGACAAAATCACCTACGAATCTGCCAACATGAATATGAAATCCAATCTCGTTTTGTGCAGTTGAACTAAATCAAGCAAAGTCGTCGGTGTGACATTTAAGTTCGCTATAGCAACAAGTTGAATAGATATCCCTGTTTTAACAGAGGCAAAAAAGGAAGCAATTACTGGCCAATAAAGGAGGATGAAACATACAGCGACAAAAATAAGCATCTAACTTATCTTGATGGAAAACAAAGTAGGACAGTAGCATTTCTAATACGGTTGCATTGATTCATATTAACAGAGACATTCTCTTAAAACAACATTCATTAAAAATGTATTTTAGTTTTAACAGTGGCATTACTTCAATTTTCTAGCGGCATTCTTAGATTAGCAATAGAAAAATAGTTGTATGGGACATGGGACATGCCAGCACCATGTGCGTCCACATGTATAAATGTGTGATGCAGAGTATGTTGCCAAGAAGCATATCTGCGTTGGTCCCATATTTGTTCTCTTTGAACATTTTTCCTATGTGAGGGCAGCAAATCTAGTCCTGCACAAACTACCTGACCCCCCAGTTTCTTTCCTTTTCCAACAAAGAGATCGGTTCCTTACAAATGTGTGTACTGGGTTACCCCCCTTTTCCCTTTTCAACCAACAAAGTGGTTGGATAGCCAGTCTATACTACTTTCCCTCCCTCCTTTCCTCATTGAACCACATCCTAGATTCATGCTCGACCCCACCCCACCCTTCTTTCCTCTGTGAACCAATACCTAGATTCGACTACAGAATCAAAAAAGATCCGCATGCAGCTAGAGCAATGACGGTTTCAAAGAAAGTTATACCTTAGGGTCATCGAGATGTGGCTAGGCGTGCGGCGGGAGGCCGGATCTGCCCACACTACCTTAGGGTCATCGGGATGTGGAAGAAGGGGTCGGTGCCCCCCACACACAAGCGCTGGGTGAAAGAGAACAACGCAGCCGGCAGTCAATGGCCTCCCTCATTGAAGGCGACAGAGTGAATGCTGCACCTCCTCCCCTTCCCGGTGTGACGAGATCCGGACGGCTCCTTCACCAGCTGTGAGGGGGGAGAGAGAGACAAAGGCCAACACAGTCTTGTTTAGATCCGGTGAAGAGGGTGAGAGATTGTGAATATAGCAAATCCTAGCAAAGGAACTCTGAGCCTCCAGCATGTACACATATATGTAGTGCGGCGAGAGGGTGGAGAGTGCAAACCCTAGCGAACAAGCGATGAGGCTCCAACTTATATAGTACTTATATAGTACTCGTGTATACTACTAATATATAGTAGAGTGGTTTTCTTTTTCTATCCATAACAATCGTTTTAAATTGTGTATGTACGAAATGAAACTCTTTATTTAACGTACCAGTGAAGAAAACTACTTATGATCAACTAGCGATGCACGCGTCCTGGTCGCACTTCCTGTCCTTCACGAGCGGTACACTACCCTCTGTTAAGTGAACGACCACACATGCGCTAAATTATCGAAAAGGTGTGAGAGTGTGTACAAATAAAGAATTTTAATTTCAATTATCGGAAAGGTTTGAGAGTATGTACAGTTTGCCCTTTCTCGATAATTATGGTTTGTTGTGTTTAACCTAAACTTGGTTAAACTTTACAAAGTTTCAGAGTAAATAAAAACACACCGCTACTACGTCCATCCGGGTTTTTAGTCCACACCATTTTTTTAATCAAAGTTTGACCACATATTTAGTTAATAGCTGGACAAATAAAATTACATGGGAGTTGAAGACAAAGTTGTGAGAAGGCTTAGAGATCAATACAAAACTTATGCTGTTAGTACCAACGTCGATCCTTCTTCGAGGAAACATTTGGTTCATAGCCAATTGTGTGATAAAATTGCACCAATGTGAAACACGACTACATCTCCAACACAACCAAGGTGAAGTGATGAAGGATATCATCTTTGTTGGTAACAAGAAAAGAGCACTGATGGAAGACAGCTTGTTTTCATGGAAAATCGATCAGCATCACCAACCGATGCAACCATGAGCATCGATAGGTCATCGTGGTGATGCATCATTTATTTGGCATCAAGTTTGGGAGAGGCACCAATGAAGTTCAACAAATCCTCACTGTGGTCTGTTTCTTCTCAGTAATCGAGCTCGAGGAAGGAAGAACCACGTGGCAGAGGACACTGAGGCGGAACAACAATGGCCATCCAATTTTGTGTGGTTCCACTAAAATTGAGGAAGACATGCCCGGGTATGGAGATACACATCGTTGTTTGCAAGAATATAAAAAAGGGATATAGTGTTATTACATTGTTTTGGCAGTGGTACAAGATTAATAGTGACATCTCAATTGTCAATAAGAATTAATGAAAAGTACACCAACAAACAGAAGCATCATGATTATCTTGATGGGAACTAAACCAGGATACCCGAGAAAGAAAGCAGGACAGAAGCATTAATGAAAAGTACTTAGAAGGGATCTCACTTTACCATGGGCATTGCTTCATTTAACCAGTGATAGTATTAGATTAGCAGCAACAATAGGGGCATATGGACAATGACCGCACAACCACCACCTACTTTTTGTCGAAACAACATGTCTACCTCCACCGAGGCATAAACTAGGACAACTTTTCGAGTGACCTTTCCTCTATAATAGTAAAAAATAGGTGATGTTGGACCAGCCGATGAACCCTAGCTACTGTACATGGGGAGTTGGGAAGTAGTAGCATAGAAGAAAACCTGCATGCAGCAACCTGGGGAGCTGGACCAGTACAATGAAGCATGAAATCCAAAAGAAGTTATACCTCAGGTGGGTGAGATGTCGCTTAGGCACGCGGGAGGACCTTTGTCTGTGCCAGTGCTGGCTCAGATAGGATGGTGCGCATCGGCTTCCTCCATCGCCGACGACGACAACGTCAACACTGCACCTCCTCACCTCCCGCAGCGGACGAGATTCGGCCGGATCGGTGACTACCGGTGATGAGAGAGATAGAGTGGACACTATCATCTTGTTTAGATATGGAGAGGGTGAGAGAGCGAGATGCCAGAAACCCTATCAAACAAGAGGCTAAATATACAATGGAGTAAAAAATTCTCTCTGTAGCAGTGGTTTTAAATAGAATACACGTGTTCCCGAAAAAAATAAATGAAAATGGGCGTACAATTTTTTTAACATACCAAGAAAGAAAAGTTGATAAAAAACACACCCCCGCTTACAGGTCGCAGTTTGTATCGCTCACTAGTGGTCCCTGACCCTCCATTATTACATGAACAAATTAAAGGGTCAAATTATTATGTACGTAAGCTACCTCTTCGTGTACAAATGTGCTCCATCGTGTACTCACAGGTATCTCGGAGCCAGAGTGAGTGCATGTACATTTCTTCTTGTATGTCCTACTACATTTATCTCACTTCATATTGTTTCCCACTCCTATGATATTCCTATCCTAGGGGAAAAATGAGGTGGTACTAAGTTTGTGTGTGTGTAGAGAGAACAAGAAATCCATGGTGTGTACGAGTAGTCGCGAGAGTCATCGCGCACACACACATAGACATAGACATGCATATCCGTGTTTACGTAAAATTCCATCTCCATCTCCATCTCCATCTCCAATCATATTTGTCCAACTTGCACATTATTTACGTTGTTAATTATATACGCAGTAATATTTACGTACATCATCTCTTGTTTGCGGGCGTCCGGACTGCTGCCACGCCCGCTCTTGACCAACCCGAGCCCTCTTCATGACCCGTGCGTGCTTGCCGCCTGAAACGATCAGTGTCGCATTCATGCCCAGCCAGAGCGGACGCGACCTCTCACTGGCGCCAGCATTGAAGTGCATGTCAGCCAAGAGAGCGTAGCACGCTCCTCTTCCCGGTGCACGCGACTGCTCCGCGTGCAAAGGTCGCAATAGCCGGCCACAACACGCATGTAAAAAGTTCTTGGGAGTCCGTGCTACAGCTAGCTGTCCTCCCCTCCTCGTTAATCTCTTCTAGTAGTGCTAGTACTCCATGGCGCGATCTATCGACAAGCAGGCGGGAAAGTTATCGTATACTCGGTTTGCGGTGAGTGGAATGTCGAGTGACCGTGTGGGGTGGAGCCGTGGAGGAGGGTGGGACACGTAATGCGACATACATGATTTAAACGTTGGTTTTGCTCGATGGCATGATCCAACAAAACAAAACGTTGGTTTCTCTCCATTTCCATTTTGTCTCCGGAAAAGCAGAAACTTTCCACTCCATTTTCATTCCTACTCCAAGGCTGCCCCATTACAACATTCCATCAAATACAAAGGAAAACTAACACGCATGCTAACACATCTCAATGATTCACAGATCATAGCCAATATTTACTTCACAACTAAAGACAAAAGTTGTGAGAGCGTGTACAAAAAAACTAGTCATGGGGTCTCTATGCCGTAAACACTAAACCCTAAACAAGATTTAATTTCCTGGCTAGGTAAAACATGTCAAAGGAAAGAAGGCTGGCACCCTCGGATCATACGATGCTTTTGTGCAGTTCCACTAAAATCGAGTTGAGCATCCCTATTGGCAAAGATATTGAAGAAGTGTGATTAGAATAATAGTACTGGCACTAGTTCATCAGACATAAACTCATCACAAATACAAGCCGGTAGAAGTAGAGAAAGATCCACATGGAGATGGAGCTACATGGGGAGCTGCGGTAGTGGAGCAAGATGGCTCCAAAAGGAAGTTGTACCTGGGACGTCGGGTTGTAGCTAGAAGGGTGGTTGGGAGGCGGCATCATCCCATACCGCGGGGACCCTGATCGGGTTTTCTCCCTCACCGCTGTCAACTGCATTTATGCAGAACATCGTCCCCTTCCCCCAGCGGCGGGATCAGGCTGGATCTTTGACCAGCGGTGTGGCCACCGTCGTTCTATGCTTGTGAAGAGACCAACCCAAGAAAGTAGGCTTGTAGCTTAGGCTCCTGCTAGTGTATATATAGTGGAGCGGTTTTCTTTTTCTCTCCATATCAATCATTTTATATTGTGTATGTGTTATTGAAGAGTGAAATGATTGTTGGTTCTGCCGACTAACTTATTGTGTAATTTGACTGTTCCTCAGTGGCCCCTACACGCACTCCCCCTACGTGTATGACCGTTCCTGAGTCTCACTTGTACTTATGTCTATTTTCTTGCATGACACGTAGATAGGATGCACATAGAGGAATTTTGTTACTGCATGTTGTTACATAGTACTACTAGTACCTACTCCCTCCTTCCGGTTCACTACTAGTACTCCCTCCTTCCTGGCTTATTGGTCCCCTTTGTACTCAATTCATGGGCTCATTTTCCTTAAGAACTTGTCTTTACCAACAAATTAATATTCGGAATGCATGCATGAACAACGAATGATAAAACCTTGCATGCAACGTTTTGACAAAGCATTGACTTATGAACATGTGAATGTGTGGGACTACAACCTCATGCATGCATGCAACAGTCACACGTACACATGGACGCAAAAATGTGCACGACGCCCTAATGCATGCATGTCCGAGCACACGACGGTACACACACGGTCACGCTCAAGTGCTCAACCTACATGTGCATGCACACATATACTCAGCCAGGGTGAGCTAGTGACCGTATAAACACCGGAAATGTATATATTGAGCGCAATGAGCGTATTATGAAGTCCACTAACCGTATTTCTATAAATATACAGTGACAAATAGTGTATTTATATCATTTCAAATTAAGCCATATTGACCAGAAAGGAGGCGGTATGGACTAGCATTACTTTGTTGTGTCCTGTCAACTTGCCGAACGAGGAGAAGCTTGCAGGATGGGAGAAGCTTGCGCACGGTGGCTCACAGGACAAGGAGAAACTTTTGACTAATGCAACCTCTCCCTCACTCACGTGGTGAACGTGCAACAGCTAATTCAGCGTCAGATTGCCAGAAGCATACACTATACTAGTACCATTATTGTTTGACTTGCCGATGAGGCGAACAACCAAGCGCAAAGTTCACTGCTAGTTCTACTACTATAGAGGTATGCACTACTAGGAACCATATGGTGGAGCATCTGCACTCTTATTTTATTTTAAAATGTGATAAAGAAATCTTCAACACATTTGGTTCTCTTCGAGGGTTCTCGCATGTGATAATGGAAGTTGATTGCATGGAACACTCACCACAATTCTCGCTTAATTCTGGCTCCTATCCTGTTACAAATAGGAGCGCATGGTAATATTTTCTGTTTTTTTGTTATTCAGCATGTAAACAGGTCAGCAAACCTTGCGACGCATCTTTGTGGAACCGTGCTTGCCGCACATTGAACGAGACCAAGAGCTCGCTTGATGAAACACCTCGCTTCCTTCTTCTTTTTTTGCGGGGTACCTCACTTACTAGTGACCAGTCTCTTGGCTGGTCGTCCTAAGAATGAATAAAGCTCGCTCATTTACCCACAAAAAATGTTAAGCCATATTAACCGAAAAGGAGGGAGTATGGACCAGCACTACTTTTTGGCATGTCCCGTCAACTCGTAGAACGAGGAGAAGCTTGTAGGACAAGGTGAAGCTCGCTTACGCCCTCTCCGTCTGCCTCAAGCCTGGTGGCTCGCAAGATGAGGAGAAGCTTTTGACTAATGCAACCTACCCTCGCCCAGGCGGTGGACTGGAGCAATTCATTCGGTGTCAAACTGCTAGATGCATACACTATAGTACCATCATTGTTCGACTTCACGAAGAGGCGAAGAGCCAAGCGCAAGGTTTCGTAGTACGAGTAGTAGTACTACTACTAGTATATAGGAACTAGGAACCACATGGTGGAGCTTCTATACTCTTATTTTATTTTAATCTCTGATAAAGTACACATTTATTCGGGAGAAGTGCGGAAAACGACAGCCCAATAGTACTATTAAGAAACATCGAACATGTAATGATGATATCGATCAACCATGCTCGAATATATCTTGGCCTCTGTGCGAGCCCGTCTGTGTGTTCTCGCTCCTCGTCTGCCTCAAGGAACGACGGGTTGGCCATTTTGCCGTCAATTGAGATCGGTTTGCTCACTCTCCGGTCCCACATGTCAGTGATATGTCAAGAGGAAGTAAGTTGACCGACTGGCCATATGCGTACTTGGTTTTGCACCTTCATACTACTCCTCCCTTCGTCACAGTTTATAGGGCGTGCTTCATTCTCATGCATTTCCACCACTAGAGAGACTTTAGACGCGTTTGGTTTAATGCTGAGTTAATTCGGGCATGATAACCGCAATCAAGTCCACAATTTTCTCTCGATGTACTCCCTCTGTCTAGGTGTATAAGTCACCTTACGAAAACCAAATAATCCAAAAACACTTAGGCACGGTACATTACCTCTCACCTCGTTTCTTGTTTTATGACATGTCAACCAATAAGAGATGTGACCCGCGCATGCTTTAAATGACTTGCGACTACCAAACATGACATGCAGTGGTTAGTTCATTACATGCAAAGCTATTAATTAGCAAAAAACATTAAGTTCTCTCGTTTTCCCCTCCTTCTTGGTCATGGTGCATAACTTAAGATGACTTATACACCTAGACGGAGGGAGTACTAGGTGTGTACGCGGAGTGGAGTAAGTGCATGCATGTGTGTATCCGGGGTGGAAGCACTACATGCATGTGTGCATGCATTATTTCCTCTGGTAATAGACACCGTGTTGTAACTACCAATGCTATTTTTCCGGCCGATCGCTAGTCGCCTTGGTCCCAGAGATTGTTGAAGCGTGCTCTAGAAACAGTGACGGAGGGAGTTGTATGAGCGGGTTCAAAGAAGAGCGTATGGATGGTTGCTTCTTCCGAGAAACTTACAGTGGGAAAGGTGGGTCTTATGATTTGACTGCTCATTACTCACTATTAGCGCGGCGCAACGACCGGGCTGAGTCTCCCATGCGGTTGTGCACTACTCCCCCCGTTCTTAAATATGTGTCTTTGTAGAGATTTCAACGAGCGACTACATACGAAGAAAAATGAGTGAATCTACACTCTAAAATATATCCATTTGAAATTTCTAAAAAGACAAATATTTAAGAATAGAGGGAGTATAATTTTGTGCATGACACACGGACCCGGATGCTGAAGAGGCTTCTGGCAATGCTATCAAGCTTCCAGCATTTGTTTACATAATTGACGTACTATACAAATAATTTTCCAGTGACACGAAATTGTACAATGCTCTGAGCTTTCAGCTTTTGTTTCGTGTGTCTTGCCATCCATGCTCTTTTGGAAAAAAAATAAAAAGCTAACTTCCTTGCTAATGCATCTCAATGATTAGCATATTAGAGCTAATATTTACATCACAACTGAAGACAAAGTTGTGAGATGGTGTTACATTAAAATTTATCCATGTTTTCATTGGCAGCAACTTCCCTCCTAGCTCTGTCTAAATCAACAAGGCATGTTGGGAAAAAAGTAGCTGTCTGGAGCATGCAACATTCCGATCATTTTGCGCAGTTCCACTAAAATAGAGCTGAGCGTCCCTGTTCCAAGAATATTAAGTGTGATTACAATAATAAAGGACTGTTGATGAAACAATAAACACACAAATAGAAGCCGGTCACCTTTGCAGTCTCTCTTAAGACTAACTAGTTGGAGAAGATTATGCAAATAGTTGGAGAATATTAGGCTCGGAGTTGGATGAGGAGGATAGAGAAAAACCAATCTCCCTTTGTGCAGTCGCACTGAAATGTAGAGACATTTCTGATACTTCTCCAACATATCTATAATTTTAGATTGTTCCATGATGTTATATTATCATTCTTGGATGTTTTATAGTCATTTTATACCATTTTTGGGACTAACCTATTGACATAGCGCCAAGTGTCAGTTGCTGTTTTTTTGCATGTTTTTACATTGCAGGAAATCAATATCAAACGGAGTCCAAACACTAGGAAACTTTTTGTAGATTTTTTATGGACCAGAAGACCACCAATGGGCCGGAGCAGCACCTGGGGGGGGTGCTCCGAGGGGGGCACAACCAACCAAGGCGCGCCTGGGGGCCCAGGCGTGCCCAGGTGGGTTGTGCCCCCTCGGTGGCCTTCCGCACCCCCTCTTTAACCTATAAATTCCCAAATATTCCAACAATCCCCGGGGTTAACCTAGATCAGAAGTTCCGCCGCCGCAAGGCTCTGTAGCCACCGAAAACCAATCTAGACCCTTTCCGGCACCCTACCGAACGGAGGAATCATCTACGGTGGCCATCTTCATCAACCCGGCGGCCACCATGATGAGGAGGGAGTAGTCCACCCTCGGGGTTGAGGGTTTGTACTAGTAGCTATGTGTTTAACTCTCTCCCTCTCTCTCTCGTGTTCTTGAGATGTCACGATCTTGATGTATCGCGGGCTTTGTTAATATAGTTGGATCATATGGTGTTTTCCCCTCTCTATCTTCTTGTGATTAATTGAGTTTTTCCCTTTGAGATCTCGTTGTTATCGGAATCTGAATACTTTTATGGATTTGAGAGCACTTGATATATGTCTTGCATATGAATAGTCGTGGTGACAATGGGGTATCGTATTGATTCACTTGATATATGTTTTGGCACTAAACTCGCGGATTCCCAAGGTGTCATTGGGGTAATCTATGCATAGGGGTTGATGCACGTCCTTGTCTTTGTTTCTTCAGTAGAAATCTTGGGGCACTCTTTGAAGTTCTTTGTGTTGGATTGAATATTATGAATCTAAATTTTGCTTTGGTGTTATTTTATTACAAACTCTTGGTTAGATCGATCAAAAATAATAGCTTCATGTTATTTTAGTACGAACTCTAGGATAGATTGATCGGAAAGAATAACTTTGAGGTGGTTTCGTACCCTACAAACAATTTCTTCTTATCTTCTCTGCTAGATAGGAACTTTGGAGTGATTCTTCATCGCACGTTGAGGGATGGTTATATGATCCAATTATATTAGCATTGTTGAGTGATTGCACTAGCGAAAGTACGGACCCTAGGCCTCATTTTCAGGCATTGCAATACCATTTTTGTGCCCATTTACTATTTGTTACCTTGCTGTTTTTTATTTTCAGATTATAAAAATATATTTCTACCATCCATATTACACTTTTATCACCATCTCTTCGCCGAACTAGTGCACCTATACAAATTGCCATCGTATTGGGTGTGTTGCGGACACAAGAGATTTCTTGTATTTGATTGCAGGGTTGTTTGAGATAGACCATCTTCATCCTACGCCTCCCACAGATTGATAAACCTTAGGTCATCCACTTGAGGGAAAATTTCTACTATCCTACAAAACTCTGCGCTTGGAGGCCCAACACATGTCTACAAGAATAAAGTTGCGTAGTAGACTTGGAGGCCCAACACGTGTCTACTTGAGGTAATGTTTTGAAGTTGCACTTGTTTTGCCTTCCTATGCTAGTTGATTCTTGCTTCCATGAGTTGTTTGCTCACAAAATCCCTATGCATAGGAAGTGGGTTAGGCTTAAATTTGCTAGTCATATGCTTCATGATGCTCTTTTCATGTTTCAATCCTTATCTTTTATGCGAGCATAATTGAAATCATCATGCCTAGCTAAAAGGCATTAAAGAAAAGTGCTTTTTGGGAGACAACCCAACACTTTTACCTATTATTTTTGTGTGTTAACATGATTATGCTACTGTAGTAATCATGTTTTATTGCTTTTTGTTTCAATAAAGTGCCAAGTAAGACCTTTGGGATGGATTACGGTGATAGTTGATTTGATCTTGCTGAAAAATAGAAACTTTTGCACTGAGGAAAAAAATTCTCATTTTTAACAGAAGCTGATAAAATGCTGGTTCTTTTTGCACAAGATTAATAGACAAATTTCCCAAATTTTTCTATTTTTCAAAAAAATTGGAGTAACGGAAGTATGGTTGGTGTACAGATTACTACAGATTGTTCTGTTTTTGACAGATTCTGTTTTCAATGCATAGCTTGCTTGTTTTCTAATTTCCATGGCTTATATTGCTCAATATACATTGTGAAAATGATATGATACAGTAGGCATTGTGTGATAACAATTATGAATCTTGTCTTTTACAGTACCAAAAGTAAAATGGTTTGCTCTTTATCATAATAACTTATCTCACGAAGTTCCGTTAAGTTTTGTGTGATTGAAGTTTTCAAGTTTTGGGTGAGATGTCGGTATGAGGAGAATAAGGAGTGACAAGACCCTAAGCTTGGGGATGCCCAAGGCACCACAAGGTAATATTCAAGGAATATCCAAGCAACTAAGCTTGGAGATGCCCCGGAAGGCATCCCCTCTTTCGTCTCCAACATTACTGGTAACCTCACTTGGAGCTATGTTTTCATTCGTCACATGATATGAGTTTTTCTTGGAGCATCAATGTATTTTGTTAGTATTTGCTTTATTTTATTTAGAATATTGTTTTGCGTCTTTTATTTCAATAAAAATGGCAATGATAGCCTTTATTATGCTGCAATAAAAGTCTACATGTTGTTGTTTTAAAACAGGAAGTTTATCGATGTTGCAAAAATTCCCTAGAATGTGATAAAATGTTGAAACTTTTTGAAAAATAAGCTCTGATAAATCTTATACAGTTTGGCATTTTAGAAATAATTTTTGGAGTTTAAGAAGTATTGATACTCTTGCATTCTTTTCAGACTGTACAGGTTTGGCAGATTGCTGTTATGTTTGCATTGTTTGCATATGTATGCTTGTTTAATGATTCTATTTTAGGATATGAGTATTAAATAAGCAGAGGCATTTAGTATGCAATGTTGAATAATAATTTTAGTGATTTGCTATAGTAGAGAATGGTAAGGTTTTTGCATTGGTTTATAACAACTTATCTCACGAGTTCTTGTTGAGTTTTGTGTGGATGAAGCTTTTGAGATTTAGGAAAACCGTGATATGAGAAGAATTAAGGAGACACAAAAGCTCAAGCTTGGGGATGCCCAAGGCACCCCAAGATAATATTTCAAGAAGTCTCAAGCATCAAAGCAGGGGATGGCCCGATAGGCATCTTGTAAGTGCATCTAGTGCCCCTTAGTGATTTTGGTGTATTGAAGACTTATAGGTTAAGGGACTGATGCGTTTGTGAGTGTACACATGTCTATAAGTCTATGAGGAGTTTGATATTTATATAGAAAGTCGACCCCTAAAAATGAAGTTCTTCGACTGAAGACTTTGGATTACTGAAGACTTGCCGAAGACTTTGAAAGTGAAGAAATTTGTGTGATCCTGAAGACTTGGTATTCATTCGAGGAACATGAAGTGTGAAGACTTTGTTTTCGTAGTTTCATTTTCTCTTTCTTGAGTCATAGGAAACACCATACTGTTAAAGGGGGTCGAGGAAACACTAAGGAAAAATTTCCAAGTGATGCTCAACTCAAAATCCTACACCACCAATCCTTTCGAGTGAAGCCATTAGAAATCTCATACAGTTCAGCCAAATTTCTTCAGTGACAGAGACAAAGCTCTTCTGGTCTCTAAGGAATTTGTTCCGACTAAGGAGTTAGTAATTCGCCAGTGTGAATTGCCTACAAGGGAGGAACATGATAGCCCTAGGGAATTTGATAGTAAAATTTCCGACCGTTGCTGTGCAACGCGCCAGCTGTCCCAAAATATCCTTCCACCTAACGGTCATATCATTGAAGGGCATTTATGTCTTATCATGTCCGGCTGCTCCCTAGGCTATAAATAGCCGCCCCCTACAACCACTAGCTGGTTGGCTGCTTTGAGAGAAACTGACACTTGTCATTTGAGAGCATCCCATCCTCCGAGGACTTTGAGCGAAAATCATCAAGTGAGGAAAACCCAAACACAAACACCTACAAACCCAAAGTGATTGAGCATCACTCAAGAGATTGATCCTGCGTGGATCCGACGCTGGTTACCTTTGAAGACTATGCATCTTCCAGACGGTTAGGCGTCATGGTCTAGTGCATCCAAGAGGAAATTGTGGATCGCCGAGTGACCGAGTTTGTGAAGGTTTGGAAGTCACCTGAAGACTTACCACGAGTGATTGGGCAAGGTTTGTGTGACCTTAGCTCAAGGGGAATACGGGGAGGACTAAGTGTCCTGAGCTATGTGTTCAGGACTTTGTGTCCTCAGGTTTAAATACCTAGCCAGCCTAACCAGACGTATAACTGTCACATCAGTTGGAACTGGTCTACCAAATCATTGTCTTCACCGAGCTAACTGGTTCCATTTCCTCAACCCTTCCATTTCCTCATTTATGTGTTGTGTGCTTGTTCATATCTGTTTGAAGACTTTGACTGAAGACTTTCTCTATTTCCTCAGCTCAATTTGTTTAGTCTGTTTGTCTTCACTCTGTTTATCCTGTGTTTACGCTTTTGGTACTCTGTGCTTGTTTTCATTTCATCATGAAGACCATGCTCATGCTCTGTTATGTTTACTTTGGAGTACTTATTCTGCTGCAAGTAGTTCTTCTCTTAGGAATTTCCTCACCCTAAAATTCCTCAGTGAAGAATTCATAAAAATTTCCTATTCACCCCCCTGTAGTCGACTTGACGCACTTTCAATTGGTATCAGAGCAAGGTACTCCCTTGTTCTGTGTGATTTTGGTTTAACCACCTGGAGTTTTAGTTATGTCGACCGTAGATATGATCAAGGTTTCTGCTGGGTGTCCTACCTTCGATCGATGGGACGGACTACCCCTACTGGAAGAATAAGATGCACATGCATCTTGAGGCAATTGACAACGATCTCTAGTACGTTCTGGAAAATGGCATTCCCTCTGTCACTCCTACCATCAATGCTGCTGATGTGAAGAGATTCAAGCAACTCAACTCTCAAGCGAAGAACATCATATGTGGCCATCTGAGCAAAGGGCAGTATGGCAGAGTGAGTGCTTTGGAGACAGCAAAGCTTATCTGGGACAGGCTGTCCAAGGCAATGAAGGAGTCTCAACACAGTGTGACTCTCGAGTTGACGTTCTTCGCAATCTCTTCAACAGCTTCAAAAGACTCGACAATGAGAATGTTCAGCAAACCTTTGATCGTTTCACTGACATCTCAAATGAGCTTCAAGCACTTGGTGCCACTGATATCACTGATCATGAGGTGGTGAAAAAATTTCTGAGATCGCTTGATTCCTCATTTAATACTTTGGCATTGATGATACAAGAACGTGGAGACTATAAGTCACTTGATCCCACTGATATCCTCGAGAGACTAAACACTCATGAGTTCCAGCTTGCTGAGAAGAGATATCTCTATGGACCAAGTTATGGCAGATCACGAGCTCTGAAGGCCAAGGCGGTGTATGAATCAGAATGTGTAGATTTTGGTAGCAGCCTTGGTGACCCTGAAGAACTGAGCCAGGAGCTAGCAATGCTCGTGAGGAAATTCCAGAAGTTCTCAAGACGTGGTCGTTTTGGAAGATCCTCAGGAAGTGGTGACATGAGATCAGATTCCTCATCCCATGATTACAAGAAGAGACTCTGTCACAAATGCAAGAAACCCGGACACTACATTCAAGATTGTCCTCAGTGGGAAAAGGAATCAAAGAAGAAGAAGTACAAGGATTACAGCTCTGAGGATTCAAAGAGGAAGAAGAAATCTTCAAAGTCCTCTTCATCAAAACCTTCAAGGTCTTCATCTCACAAGAAGAGCAGCTCCAAGAAGTCTCAGGCAGTCATTTGCAAGGAAATGGACTCTGAGGCTGAATTTGAGGAAAATGAGGAAGAGGAGGAATCTGAGGAGTCAGACTCTGGTGTGGCGAGCCTATCCCTCGCTACCGCGTTCGTCAGCAAGTCCATTTTCAACTGAGGAAAAGGACCTCCCCAACACTACTAATGACGGTGATGAGGACTACGCTCCCACCTATTGCTTCATTGCAAAAGGCTCAAAGGTACTCAAATATCCCTCCTCTGAATCTAGTGAGGATGAATCTGATGAAAACCTCAAACCCAGCTATTCTAAACTTGCTAAGATTGCTGTGAAACTGCAAAAGGCTCTGGAAAAAGTTCAAAACATGCTAGATAAAAGCGATGACATGTTAGGCGAGGAAATGGATCGCACTAAAATTTTGACTGAAAATCTTCAGAGACTTCAGTCCAAGTTTGACAATCTTCAAGGTCATCATAACACTCTCTTATCTGATCATGAGAAGCTTTCTTATGAATTTCTTCAAAGAAAGCAAGATCTTGAGCAGTTAAGAGTGAGTTATGAAGATCTTCAGAAGGAGCATGATTCATTACTTGCTCAACAAATCAGCGCTACTCAGGATGAATTTGTTCCTCCATGTTTGAAGTGCATTAAACGTGAAACTACTAATTCTTCACCTGAATGCTCAAATGCTTCCATTGCTGCAATTTCTTCAACTGTCTCTGTATTACTAATTCCTCATCTGAGGACATTGCTAGTATCACTGATGATGCATGGCTGAAGGAATTGTATATGACAGGCATGTACAAAAGCTTCAAAGGGCACCAGGCTCTTTGTGATGTGCTTAAAAAGCAAATCCTCAACAAGAACCCTAGGAAATAGGGTATTTCCTTTGAGAGGAAACTTAATGCTGATGGGACCTCCTGGAAACCTGAGCAGTATCGCAAAACCTCATGGGTTGCTGCAAAGGGACCTTCAGTGGATCCATCTACTTTATCTGGCTTTACATGTGAATCTTCATATTCTTCTGATGAGTCATTTGACACCAACTATAAACTATTCAAAAATCAGAATGGTGAAGTATTTGCTAGCTATGTTGGCACTAACTGCAGGAACGGCTCTCCTATGAAGAAAATCTGGGTTCCCAAAAGGTGCCTTGAAAATATTCAGGTGAATGTCATCATGACCCCACCTGTGAAGAATAGGAACCCCAGATCAAATTCTTCATATGGATCCAAGTCCTCATACGGATCAAACTCCTCACAAGGATAAAATTCCTCAAAGGATCAAAGTCCTCATATGAATATCATTGTGCTAACCCGTCTGTTTCGCAGGGAATATCTAAGGATTATGGATATGTGCATTATTCTTCAAATCATTATGTTCATAAATCCTCGAAGAATTTCTCTACTTACTCTTATGCTTACCCTAATCCCTCTTATGTGAAGCGAAGTGGATTGGCATCTATGCCACCTTTCTCTTATGGAGCTCGCAGAATGATGAACTCTTTGACACCCCTTCAGATGTGGGTGGTAAAGAGAAGGAACTAATCTCTTATGCAGGGTCAGGTCTCCAGATGAACTTAATCGTCTGAAGAATTTACTGGAGACCTGAATATGCTTGAAAGGACGCAAGCTAATCATGAAGAAATGAATTTTCATTTCTCACGTCCTCATACTGCCTTATCTGTTCTATTGCCTGATGAAATTGATCTGATGAAATTGATATCATATTCTTCACTGATGAAGTATATGAGTTCATAAGTTGCACTAATTTATCTGCAGGATGATCAACCCAAAGCCACTGAGTGGGTCCTCGATAGTGGATGTACAAATCACATGATTGGTGACAGGAGCTTATTGATGGACTCTGCTTTATCTCCATCACATTTGAAGCATATCACCTATGCTGACAAAGGCAAAAGCAAGGTATTGGGTCTAGGTAAGGTTGCAATCTCGAAGGATCGACACATGGACAAAGTCATGCTTGTCGAATCCTTAGGGTTCAACCTCATGTCTGTGTCAATGCTTTGTGATCTTGATATGGTTGTTGTCTTTGGCAAGTATCGTTGTGTTGTGATCATGGAAGCTGACAATTCCAAAGTCTTCGAAGGCTTTAGGAGAGGAGATTTGTATATTGTTGATTTCGCTACAGGACCACAACCTGCTACATGTCTACTTGCAAAAGCTTCAGAAGGCTGGCTATGGCATCGACGACTTGGTCATGCTGGGATGAGGAACTTATACATGCTCGCGAAGAAGAAGCATGTCATTGGCATCGAGGGTGTCAAATTCCTCAAGGACCATTTGTGTAGATCTTGTGAAGCCGTAAAGATGACCAAGGCCAAGCATCCCTCAAAGACCATCATGACTACCACTCGTCCATTTGAATTGCTTCACATGGATCTCTTTGGCCCTACTCACTATGCCACATTTACTAATGCTGCATCTTTATATGGCTTTGTCATTGTTGATGATTATTCTCGATATACACAGGTGCATATCATCACTTACAAAACTGAAGTGCAGGAAGTCTTCAAATGATTTTCCTCGAGGGCTTCAACCAACTTTGGTGTGAAGATCAAGCACATCAGAAGTAATAATGGAACCGAGTTAAAGAATACTAGTCTTGATGACTATCTTGATGAACTTGGTATTACTCATGAGTTAGCTGCTCCTTATACTTCTCAGAAAAATGGCATCGTGGAGCGCAAGAACAGGACTCTTGTTGAGATGGCCCGCACTATGCTTGATGAGTACAAGACGCCTCCTCGCTTCTGGCCCGAAGCAATTGATACTGCGTGCCACATCATCAACAGGGTATATCTTCACAAATTCCTCGAGAAGACTGCATATGAACTCCTCGCTGACAAGAAACACAATGTGAGTTATTTCAAAGTCTTCGGTGCTAAATGCTGGATTAGAGATCCTCATCACAATTCTAAATTTGCACCGAAAGCACATGAAGGTTTTATGCTTGGTTATAGTAAGGACTCGCACACCTACAGAGTCCTCAACACCCATCACCACAAGGTTGTTGAAACTGTAGATGTGCAGTTCGATGAAACTAATGGATCGCAAAGAGAGCACCTACCTCCTATGACAGATGAAATACCTCCTGAGGAATCTATTAAGTTCAAAGCTACTGAGGATGTAATTCCTACCGAAGAACCTGCTGAAGAAGTCGTTCCAAAACGTGTAGAACATCATGCTGATGCACCTGAGAAAAATGGTGCTGCAGAAAATGCTGATCAAATTCCTCAACGACAACCATCTCATCCTCGCATTGCAAATGAACTGCAAATTGAGAAAATCATCAGTGACATCAACATTCCAGGTCCTCTCACACGCTCAAGAGCTTCACATTTATCTAACTTTTGTGGGCACTTTGCCTTCGTCTCTATCACAGAGCCCACTAAGGTAGATGAATCATTTTTGGAGCCTGAGTGGATTCAAGCTATGCAAGAGGAATTACATCAATTTGAGCTCAACAATGTCTGGGACCTGGTCAAACGTCTAGATCCTCGCAAGCACAATATCATTGGCACAAAGTGGATCTACCGCAAAAAGCAAGATGAAAATGGCCTTTTGGTGAGGAATAAGGCATGACTTGTAGCGCAAGGCTACACACAGGTTGAAGGAATTGACTTCAATGAAACTTTTGCACCTGTTGCTAGACTTGAAGCTATTCGCATATTACTTGCTTATGCTAATCATCATGATATCATCTTATATCAAATTGATGTGAACAGTGCATTCCTCAATGGTAAGCTTGAGGAAGAAGTATATGTTGCTCAACCCCCAGGTTTTGAAGATCCAAAGCATCCCGACAAAGTCTTCAGACTCAATAAGGCCCTCTATGGCCTCAAGGAGGCCCCTCGGGAGTGGTATGACACTTTGAAGGAATTCCTCATGAAGAAAGGCTTCAAATCTGGCTCACTTGACCCAACTCTTTTCACTAAATCTTATGATGGCGAATTGTTTGTGTGCCAAATATATGTTGATGATATCATTTTCGGCTGTACAGACCAACATTACAGTGATGAATTTGCCTATATGATGAGTGAAGAATATCAAATGTCTATGATGGGAGAATTGAAATTCTTCTTAAGTCTTTAGATTTGTCAACAGCGAAATGGCATATTCATATCTCCGGAGAAATACCTCAAGGATGTACTGAGGAAATTCGGCATGCAAGATTGCAAAGGAGTCAAAATCCCTATGCCCACAAATGGCCATCTATGCACTGATGAAAATGGTATTGACTTCGATCAAAAGGTATACCGCTCCATGATTGGCTCTTTATTGTATTTATGTGCATCTAGGCCAGATATTATGCTTAGTGTTTGCATGTGTGCCCGATTTCAAGCTACACCGAAGGAATCACACCATAAGGCTGTGAAGCATATTCTTCGATATCTAGCTCACACACCAACACTTGGATTATGGTATCCCAAGGGCTCGTCTTTTGATCTCATTGGATATTCAGACTCTGACTATGTTGGTGATCGTGTGGACCGCAAGTCAACATCTGGAACATGCCATTTCCTCAGACGATCCTTGGTCTATTGGTCTTCGAAGAAACAGAACTGCGTATCACTGTCTACTGATGAAGCTAAGTACATTGATGCTGGTTCTTGCTATGCTCAATTTCTATGGATGAAACAAACCCTCAAGGACTACGGCGTCAACATGAAGAATGTACCTCTCTACTGTGACAATGAGAGTGCCATCAAGATTGCTCATAACCCAGTTCAGCACTCGAAGACAAAGCACATTCAGACCCGTCATCATTTTCTTCGTGATCATGTGTTGAAGGGCAACATCTCTATTGAGCATGTGAAGACTCAAGAATAGCTAGCCGTTATCTTCACTAAGCCCTTGGATGAGAAGAGATTTGGCAAGTTCAGGTGTGAGCTAAATATCCTAGAATCTTCGAATGTCCTTTGAAAAGGACACACATCCTAACACTTATGCAAAATTGATGACTTAGATGTGCAACACACAAAGTAACGTTTTTCTTCAATCAATCAAGACTAACCATCTAAGTGTGAAGAAATTAACGAAGAATTTGATTCTCAGAACCCTACGACAATTGTACGCAGTGTCTGAAATAATCACTCTTATATGATGGGTCACGCCACCACCAAAAGTTGAAAAATCCTAAATCTGAGTTTTTCCTCACCTTGAAATTCCTCAGTTGTTCTTCAACTTGCATTGTCTTCAGTCTTTCTGTCGTTTTCCTTCATTGTCTATATATATATATGTATATATATATAGTAGCACTATTCTAATCCCAGGATTAGAATAACTATTTGGATCACGGAGTGTCCTATATAGAGTACGCGGAGTGGATCCCGAACTCCCCCCAAAAAATACCCAACCTCCCGCACCACCTTTCCCGATTCCCCCAACCTCCCGCACCACCTCTGTCGATTCCCCCTGGGTCCCACACCATCCCATCATCGCCCCTGGATCCCGCCGCAGCCCCTGGACCAACCCGCCTCCCGCCGCCGCCCCCCAACCCCGATGCACCTACTGCCACCGGCCACCCGACCCCAACGCCCACCTCCTACCGCCAGCCACCCAAACCCAACGCCTACCCGCTTCCGGCTGCCGGAGCCGCCGCCCCAACTCGCGAGCTCCTCCGCCGCCGGCGAAGCCCCCGCGCCCTATTACCTGATCCACCGGCCGCAGCGACGCGACGCCCACCTCCGCCCCCTTCCCCCAGCGACCCCCACCCCATACTGCATCGGGACACCGCCAATGGCCTTGGATCTAAGCACTGGCCACTAGTTCTGCGGATGCTCACGCGGGGGTTGTGCTACTCCGGCGAGCTCCTTCATCCTCGACCATGGCGATGGCACCCTCCTCCTTCTCGTTCCCTCTTCCATCCCCGAGCCCAAATCCGACGAGCTTGTCAACCGGCGAGCCTTGCTGTCCCTATTGATGCCACCACCCGATGTCCACCATGCCTACCTTCGATACACTTGTAGCTAGAGGAGGGCTCGGCCTGCAGCAAGGGGAGGGCACGACCTGCAGTTGCGTGGCCACATCCGGCAGAGAAGATAGAGGTGGCTGGGTCATGGATCTTGCACGCGCCCTTCCGGCAGGAGGCTGCCTAGCTACTGAATCTCCCTAACGCCACTAGTACGTGATTTTGATACATGCGGCCATCGCAATCCAAGGTCGTCGGCGCTATTATGCCGGAGTTGGGCGGCGGTGGTGAAGTTTCTAGGAAGTCCAATGTCTCCCGTGCGGCCAGTGCGTCGTCCACTACACCGCCGCGACCTGCAACACTTTGGGGCGGACACCATCGTAACCTTCTCCCTCTGCACAAGAAGTTCGCCGCCTCGCTGGCAAGCAGTTCGTGTGACCAGCCATCTCTCATCGCTATTTTGCATCGGGATGCCATCTGTCAATTTGCAGAGAAAACAGAAGTTCAGTGCATACGTCCTTCAATTCACCATCTCTCACATTTGTTAGTTAAAAAAGGTCGTGTTTTGTTCTAGCTTTGCTATTGCTTTCTGAAGTTCAATAGTATATGTGGGTGCAAAAAACAAGTGTATAGAACAAGGGCCATATTCACAGAAAAATTTAAATTTTGTACGTTCGGAAATGGTGTGTTGAGAAATCATGGAAAATCCAAATCTCCTGATTGGCAGATCATAAGAAATTCAAAAAAAATGATTAGTTCATAAAAACATAAAACTTTGAAGCAGATACTTAAACGTTTCTAAATAAAAAACAAGAACTTGAAAATTTTAAAAATAGAGCAATTCAAAAATTCATAAGAAAGGATTTTCACCATTTCTAAATAAAGAAACGCGGGAAGTTCAAATTTAAATAATGGTCAGGTTGAATATTTATTACAAACCTATCATTTTTCCGTTACAAAATAATAATCCAAGAAGTCCAAATTACAAAAATAGAGAAGTTTGATATTTATAAAAAAACTTAAATTTTGCTTGTTATTAGAGAAATAAAATCAAGAAGTTTAGAATTATGGAATGTATACACAAAACTCAAATTATTTCCGGTTTTAGAAAAAAATAATGGTATGAAGTTCAATCTTTAAAGAAATTGTGTGATGCCTATTTAAAAACCATATTTTCTTTGTTTTTCACGTGAAAGTTGCGTGTTTTCAGCAGCTTTCCGTCGGTGTATCATTTGCTCTATTCTGGATAACTGGTTGGGGAGTTACGGGTAAAAAACAACAGTGAAAAAAATAGACTGAAGTTCAAAAGAACTGCTCCAGAAGTTCAACCTCTTCATGAAGTGCATTTTCGGAGACTTTGTTTTTGCGATGAAGGCAGAACGCATGATCTCAAAAGTTGAGGTTGATAACTGCCAGAAGTTCACGTACTATACGGTGTGCATTTTGTTTTAAAAAAAGAATGAAAATGCAAAGCCTAAAGTTTTGTTGCTAGAAGTTCAAGTGCTCGGCCCGAGAAAGTTAAAAAAATTGTGAGAGAAGTTGAACAAAAATACGTGACATAAGTTCAAGGTGAAAACAACGAGAAGTTCAATTACTGCAAGGAATGCATTTCAGGTGAGAATAAAATGTATAGAAAAGTAAAAGCTTAAAAGGTTTGTTGAAGAAGTTCAAGTGCTCTGTCTGGGGAAATTCAAAAATTCTTGCGAGAGAGGTTCACCTTGTATTTCCATGTTCGATTATTTCCGTATAAAAACCGAATAAAATTCTTTACTCAAAATATGAAAAGGTGAAGTTCAAATTGAAATAACAAAGAAGTTCAGAGTTTATTAAAACATAGGATTTACCTGTTAAAAAAATAAAAAACACAAGCTATTTTTTGCACTTTTAAAAACAACTCATATACGGAAAAAATGGTTGCTAGAAGTTCAAGTGCTCGGCGAGGAAAAGTTTAAAAAATTCTTGTGAGAGAGCTTCACCGTGTATTTAGATGTCGAAAATACAAAAAAGCATATGTTGTTTTTTGTGTTTTAAAATAATTCTCTCAAACCAGAGAGAAGTTCAGAGTGATAACGATCGGAAGTTCACGTACTACATGGTGTGTATTTCATATAATAAAAATACAATAAAGGTAAATTGAGTGAAGTTCAAACAGACATGTCCCAGAAGTTCAACTACTTCATGCGGTGCAAAAAATTGTGAGAGAAGTTGAACAAAAATATGTGACAGAAGTTCAAGGTGAAAACAACGAGAAGTTCAACTACTGCAAGGAATGCATTTCAGGTGAGAATAAAATGTATAGAAAAGTAAAAGCTTAAAAGGTTTGTTGAAAAAGTTCAAGTGCTCTGTCTGGGGAAGTTCAAAAATTCTTGCGAGAGAGGTTCACCTTGTATTTCCATGTTCGATTTTTTCCGTATAAAAATTGAATACAATTCTTTACTCAAAATATGAAAAGGTGAAGTTCAAATTGAAATAACAGAGAAGTTCAGAGTTTATTAGAACATAGGATTTACCTGTTAAAAAAACACAAGATATTTTTTGCACTTTTAAAAACAACTCATATACGGAAAAAAATGGTTGCTAGAAGTTCAAGTGCTCAGCGAGGAAAAGTTTAAAAAATTCTTGTGAGAGAGCTTCACCGTGTATTTAGATGTCGAAAATACAAAAAAAATATGTTGTTTTTTGTGTTTTAAAATAATTCTCTCAAACCAGAGAGAAGTTCAGAGTGATAACGATCGGAAGTTCTCGTACTACATGGTGTGTATTTCATATAATAAAAATACAATAAAGTGAAAATGAGTGAAGTTCAAACAGACATGTCCCAGAGTTCAACTACTTCACGCGGTGCAAAAAACAACACATCAAAAAATAGAGTGAAGTTCAAACAAACACGCCCCAGAAGTTCAACTACTTCACACAGTGCATTTTCGTTCGTGATGAACGCATAAATTATGATCTCGCCATTTTTTAGTTTACCTCCAAACGACAGGAATATCATTTGTGTAAGTTCAAGTCCTCGGTCGGAAAAAGTTCAAAAAAATTATTGTGAGAGACGTTTGTACAAAAGGAATATTATTTGTGTAACACTAACGAATGGATGAGAAAATTACAAACAAAAATACGTCACAGAAGTTCAACGTGAAAACAGTAGGAAGTTCAACTACTACGCTGAATGAAGTTTAGATGAAGAACTTTTAAAATTGTCGCGAGTATGAAAAGATGATCAACACGGGAGACTTCTGTGCTTACATCAGCTTTCCATCGATATATCACCTGCTCAATTCCGGTGAATGGATGGAGAGTTACGAGCAGTGGATGGAGACCTACGAGCAAAAAAATCACATGAAAAACAGAGTGAAGTTCAGGTACATGCGCCGAGAAGTTCAGGTTCTTCACGCTGTGCATTTTCGAAGAATATGTTTCGCGATAAAGGCAGAACGCATGATCCCGCCGTTTTCGAAATTACTTGAAAACGGCTAGGAATCAGAGAAAACCATCAACATGAAAATGTTTCGCATTTTCCGTAGCTTTTCAGCGGTATATTATTTGCCCCATTCCGATGAAGTTTGTAGAAATTACGGTGAAAATACGTTTTTTGTCATTTTCGAAACTGACTTAAAACCATAAAGAATTGGGAGAAACAATACATACCAAAAAGTTTCGCATTTGTTCAAGCTTTCCAACGCCATATCATTTGCTGCATTCGGATGCACGGTTAAAAAGTTAGCTCAAAAATACAAACTCGGTAGGACTTGGACCATTTTCTAAATTACTCTTAAACCATACAAAATTAGAAAAAAAAAACTTTCAAGATGAAAAAGTAGCGCATTTTCATAAGCTTTCCAACGCCGCATCATATGCTTCCATTGGATTAGCCATTTAGAAATGACATCGAAAAAACGAACTCAGCTATTCGGTTTACGAAATTTTACGTTTTTTCAAATTACTCTTTAACCATAGGGAAATAGAGAAAACTTTCAACATGTGGAAGGAGCGGTTTTGCAGCAGCTTTCCAACGCCATATTATATGCTTCATTCCGATAAACGGTTCAGAAATGCGATTGAAAATATGATTCATGTTTTTTGTGCGAAGAAAAAACAGTTTTCAAAAATGCTCTTAAACTGTTTATATTTTGCCAAAAATTTAATTTGGGTCATGATATTGGTGTCCATAGCTTTCCAACGGTATATCGCAAGCCCCATTTGGGCAATGTAGGTGGAAGTTCAACCTAGTTCACACGGAAGTTCAACGTACTACTAGCGGGGCAAGTCAGGTTGTGATCAGAATATTATTCTGATCCCGTGATCATAATAGTGTTTATGTATATATATATGTATGAGTTTATGTCCTCTACAACATTCACTTATTGCTATTTTATTCAAGTTGCTTGTTCTGCTAAGTGAATGTGATCGGACCCTTCCCCCTCTATGCTAAACTCAACCCAGTCTATTCACAAATTATTCATGTGCGTTCTATTTGAAACTTGTTCAAAATCTTCACTATGTCCTTGTCAGCTGAGGAAACCGTGAACGAAACTTTAAACTTATCTTATCTGAATTTTCGGCTTTTCCCGCTCAAACCGTTACACATTCCATGATAATACTTATCCTATTCACCCACGATCGCACACGATCGTCACCTCTCAATACGTGGGTGACACATGTCAGACGAATGAGAAGGGTCAGGGGCACGTTCGTCCAATTTCCCCGGGCGAGCAGTTTTTCACTTTGGCTATAAATACCCCTCTCCCTTCCTCACTTTGTTTTTACTCCGCTCGACCTTACTCCCTCGCTCGAGCTTTCAGACCCTAGCACCGCCGCTACTTCCATCATCGCCGGCGAGGAAGAGCTTCACTGCCTCGACCTCGTCGCCGCCGTACTCATGCCGGTCGCGGATTTCTTCACTCCGCCGCCGCCATAGCTGTCTTCCTCAGCCAAGTTAGGGCGTGGAAATCTGAACTGACGAGCTTCAAATCTACACTTCAGAGTTCGTCGTGTTCTTCATCAAGGGTAATTAAAAGTTACTTTTTACTGCCCTTGTTGATTCTGTTGTTTTCCTCAAATCTTCAAAAGGTGTTTATTCCTTAACTCTTCACACACTAAACACCTCACATATCATCTTCTCTTGATCTGTTTCTCTAAGCAACATTTTTCTTCAAGATTCCTCAATTGTGTGCATTTTCAAATCTGTACAACTCTGGAACCTAAGTCAAAGAACGCTTAGTGAAATTCCTCAAGACTCATCTAGTCAAATTCCTCGGACTTGTTCTTTTTGCAAAAACTTTTGAGAACGCATATGACCTCTCAAAATTCTTCGCACCAATACTCTGTTCATAGGTATTCATGTCAGCTACTGAATCTCTAGGTTCTCATCAACTTAACTCATTTGCAGCGTTCCTCAAAGAAAAGTTGCATACCTCTTCAGAGAACTCAATTGTTCAAAACCCTCAGCTGAAGAAAATGGCAGATGGCAAGAAACCTCAGAAGGGAGGGAAGAAACTGGAAGTCAACACAGCTTTTGAGATCCCTGATGACATTTACAAGGATTATTGCACTCCTGATGAGGCCACACATGGAAAGGAGGACAAAAATCAGCACAAGGTGCGCATACAAAGGATAGAGAGGAGATGTGCACGAGAATGGAGGGAATATCGCTTTGTCACTCCAAAATATATGAAGAAAATTGCTCTTCACCCTCCTTGCCCAAGACCTCCATTGGCACCGGGCCAAGAAGCTGATCCCACTAGCCTCAAGCTCTATGAGGACTATCCTGATGAATGGGCCAAGCGTCAAGCTAAGTTGGCCAGAGTAGCAAAAGAAGAAGTGAGAAAATTCAATGAAAACTCTGCTACTGCTGCTGCCACTGCTGAGGCCTCTGCTAGCAAGCCAAAGAAGGCCATGCCTAAGAAGCCCGCACATAAGCCCAATGCTCCTTCTTCTTCAATGCCTTCACAGCCAAGCTCTTCTGCAATGCCCTCATGGCCAACGTCTGCTAAGCCCTCACGGCCAATTCCTCAAGCCGCACCAGATCCTTCAAAATCCTCAGCTCCTCCTTCCAAGTCCTCAGCACCTGCGCATCTCGCCTCATTCCAAAGGACAACAGGCATCTCTATTTCCTCAGGAGCTTGTGCAAGTTCATCAGTTCCTCTGTACTCTTCAACTGGCCCCACTCTACTGAAGACCAAGGCTACTTCAGGACGAGGCACTAGACCAAGTCCTCAAAAGAAACAGGTCGCCTTCCAAGTACCGTCCGATGACGACGAAGCTGATGATGAAGAACTCACTGAAATCATCAGAGATAGGTAGCACAGGGCCGCTAGAGCCAAAGGCAGTAATGTGCCATTGATGCTGGACCCAAATTTGATCCTCGACTTCATTGACTTGTGCACAAGGACCCCAACACACCTCTGCCTGAGCTCAACCTCACTCCTGGTCAAAGTAATGTGCTGACTCACTTCATTGACGAATAAAAATGGAAATATGAACAGGGGAGGAAGGTGAAGAAAGCGCAGTACAAGAAAGAGCGCTTTCTGAAGCAAAACTTCTTGAAGCTTTCACTTGAAGAACTTGTTGCTCTGCAATCAGAGATCAAGAAACTGAGTGATGAATTTGATCGCTACTATCCTGACTAGCTTAGAGCCGAAGTCAGATTTGTAAAGATATCTGAAATGTTTACTACCAATGTTGCTGCCCCTACGCAACAAGAAATTCATTAGGCTAAAGCATCTACTCAGCCTACTGAAGAAAATGCCAGCACCGCTGATGATATTGAGGCTGCTGAAGAAAATGCTAGTACCAGGGCTGATGACTGCATTCCAGCCGCTGAAGAAATTGCTAGGCCAACTGAAGCTTCAACCGTTGTGCCTGAAGAAACTGCTTATACCAGGGCAACTGCATCAGTTGTGCCTGAAGAAACGGAACCAATTTCCTCTGCACCTCCTGCACCTGCACCAAGTCCAATTCTTCCTTCTGCAACAGAAGCTAAGAAGACCAAGGCTGTGGAGCGTGCATCTGTGAAGAAAAGGAAAGCATCAACTTCATCGGACTCTTCAGCTCCAAAGAAGATGAAGAAATTGACCAGCTCATTTGAAAATCCTATTGATGCTGTTCAAGTCTCAAGCATGCCATCAAAGGAACTCATTCCTTTTGATGAAGAATACATGATCCCAAGCGGATCCGATGAAGACATTCCTTCTGGTGCTTCCATAGAGCAGTTGGATGAAGAAATTGAAGTGGATGCAATCCCTTCAACCCCAGTTGTTTCATTGCCCATGCCTTAGTTTACTGCTAAAGAGGCCGACATTGAAGGAATGAGTGGAGAAGATGAGGATGTGGACATTGGGTGCACAACGCCAGTTCTCAATGATGACTTTTGGGAAAGTCAGCACCCCAATTCTCCATTGTTCACTCTTCTGCAACAAATTCCTCAGTCCCTAGTGACTACTGAAGTTCAAATGGGTTCTGAAGAACCACACCACACTCTGTCCATCACTGAAGAGATTCCAGACACTAGCACTGATGACATTGCTGCGGAAGAATTGAAGTCCCAGGCTGCCACTGAAGAAGAAACTGAAGTTCCTCAACCTGCGGAACATGAGATCATGATTCCTGAGGTTGTGATGCAATTGACTGACACTCCTCACCCCAAGCCAAAGGATCCTTTCTCAAAGAAGCAAAAATTCAAGGCTGATGACTTCTTTCACGAGCATGTTTTCTTCATAGACTACAACCCCTATGACTCTGCTCGCCTTACAAGGAAGAGCATCTGGACTGCTAGCCAAGAAAACTTCTATTCTTCCCTGCTGTTCAACAAAGACAAAGTCTTCGACCATGAGCATATTCCTCATGTGGACATGGAATCACTGCCCTGCTTCGCGCCAGTCCTCAGTGTTCTTCATGACGCTGGACTGCTCAACTTTTGCACGAATATTGTTGATTGGAATGAAGAGCTAATTCTTCAGTTCTATGCAACGCTGCACATCACAGGAGAAGATGAAGATGTAAACACTTGGGTTTTGGACTGGATGACAGAGAACACACATTTCAAATCACCGGCCTCTGAATTACTTCATGCCCTGCCTGTCAGCCCTCCCCTTGAAGGCGCTCATTGCATCTATCATGAACCTGAACTCACTGCTCACTACATGCAAGTGTTGATGAAGCCGCTGAAGCCCGGCCAAGCTCCAAGGACCAAATTCCTCGTGAAGGAATTGTAGTTTGTGCCTAGAACTTCCTATCGCATTCTGACGAAGACATTGAGTCCAATCAAAGGCAACGATTCAAATGATGAAGACGTTGTTGGCATCATGTAGAATCTGCTATTCAATATCATACATGGCATCCCTATCAACTACCATGATTTCTTCATGAGGACTCTGGCAAATGTTGCCCTCTCTCCATTTGAGTTGGAGCCTTATGCTCCTTGGATTATGAGATTCCTCAGAACAAGGTCTTCACTCAACTACAAGGCTTATTTTCAGAATCATGTCAGTTACTTGCCCCCCATTGAAGTCCTCAAGCGGACATTTTCCTCATCTGATGAAAAGGGCAAGGCTACTGCAATTATTGATGTAGGCGTTCGTCCATTGGATGGTCTATTCCGAAAAGCTACATCCTACTCCACCAATGATGACTCTGCCACTCATGACCCTGCCGCAAATGCTTCAAAGCAAAATCCTCAAGGCACAACTCCAAGGGTGATGACTGGTCATGAGCTTCTCCTCAGTGTTCACCAGAAGGTCGATCGCAACCACAAATGGGCTAAGCGTCAGTTTGGTTCTATTCTTCACAACATGACTGCCACACACAATGCAGTGAAGAAAAACCATTACTACCTCCATGAATTCTTCGGTCACACTTGGGCTATTTTGTCACATCTGTATGGTGAAGATGATCTGAAGCAAATGGGTGTCAAGCAAGACTTTGAATGGTCTCAGCCGCCACCGGTGAAGAAATTCAAGAAGACTAAAGTTCCTTCGTTGGTAGCCATCTCATATTCTTCATCACGCGCGACATATGAACATGAAGACTTGGACGACACTGCGGCAGGCCCTACTTCAACAACCGACCCCAAGAATGCTGGCGCTCCTTCATCGACTCAGTGATGATATTCTTCCGGGGCGTTAGTCCTCATTTTTCATCCCTTTTGGTCATTCGGTGACAAAAGGGAGAAATTTAGTTGGTCTTCAAGCGAGTCTACTTATATGGGCATTTTTTTCTAAGTTACAACTCTCGTTCTTTTGAAGACTTTTCCGGATTGAGTTGTAAACTTAAACCCGATGGTGGTCCGATACTTTTGCTGTGTTCATCTGCATGCTTATTCCTCATATATGTTAATGCACGCATGCTGAATTACATCAGTCACCATATTTCATCATGCATTTCAAATTCTTCATATTATTTGTTAAAGGCGTGTCTGGATTACAAGATATATATAGGGGGAGATCTCCATGATTCTACTCTTCAAGTGTGCATTGCTTCAAAAGCTAATTCCTCACTATGCACATCTTCAGGGGGAGTTCTTCTATATCTTGCAATCAAATTCCTCAATATTAGTATTTACACTTTATATGTTTATCCCCGTTGAACACTTAACCTATATTGTCATCAATCACCAAAAAGGGGGAGATTATAAGTGCATCTAGTGCCCTTAGTTATTTTGGTGTATTGAAGACTTATTGGTTAAGGGACTGATGCGATTGTGAGTGTACACAGGTCTATAAGTCTATGAGGAGTTTGATATTTATAGAGAAAGTCGACCCCTAAAAATGAAGTTCCTCGACTGAAGATTTTGGATTACTGAAGACATGCGGAAGACTTTGAAAGTGAAGAAATTGGTATGATCCCGAAGACTTGGAATTCATTCAAGGAACATGAAGCGTGAAGACTTTGTTTTCGTAGTTTCATTTTCTCTTTCTTGAGACATAGGAAACACCGTACTGTTACAGGGGGTCGAGGAAATACTAAGGAAAAAATTTCCAAGTGATGCTCAACTCAAAATCCTACACCTACCAATCCTTTCGAGTGAAGCCATTGGAAATCTCATACAGTTCAGTCAAATTTCTTCAGTGATAGAGATGAAGCTCTTCTGGTCTTTGAGGAATTCGTTCTGACTAAGGAGTTAGGAATTCGCCAGTGCGAATTGCCTACAAGTAAGGAACATGATAGCCCTGCGGAATTTGATAGTCAAATTTCCGAGCGTTGCTGTGCTACGCGCCAGTTGTCCCAAAATATCCTTCCACCTAACGGTCATATCATTGAAGGGCATTTATCTCTGATCATGTCGGGCTGCTCCCTAGGCTATAAATAGCCGCCCCTACAACCACTAGCTGGTTGGCTGCTCCGAGAGAAACTTACACTTGTCATTTGGGAGCATCCCATCCTCTGAGGACTTTGAGCAAAAATCATCAAGTGAGGAAAACCCAAACCCAAACACCTACAAACCCAAAGTGATTGAGCATCACTGAAGAGATTGATCCTGCGTGGATCCGACGCTTGTTACCTTTGAAGAATGTGCATCTTCCACACGGTTAGGCATCATGGTCTAGTGCATCCAAGAGGAAATTTTGGATCGCCGAGTGACCGAGTTTGTGAAGGTTTGGAAGTCACCTGAAGACTTACCACGAGTGATTGGGCGAGGTCTGTGTGACCTTAGCTCAAGGAGAATACGGTGAGGACTAAGTGTCCTGAGCTGCGTGTTCAAGACTGGGTGTTCGGGACTGTGTGTCCTCAGGTTTAAATATCTAGCCGCCCTAACCAGACGTACAACTATCATAACAGTTGGTACTAGTCTACCAAATCATTGTCTTCACCGAGCTAACTGGTTCCATTTCCTCAACCCTTCCATTTCCTCATTTTTGTATTGTGTGCCTGTTCATATCTGTTTGAAGACTTTGACTGAAGACTTTCTCTATTTCCTTAGCTCAATTTCTTCAGTCTATTTGTCTTCACTTTGTTTATCCTGTGTTTACGCTTTCGGTACTCTATGCTTGTTTTCATTTCACCATGAAGACCATGCTCATGCTCTGTTATGTTTACTTCTGAGTACTTATTCCGCTGCAAGTAGTTCTTCTCTTAGGAATTTCCTCACCCTGAATTTCCTCAGTGAAGAATTCATAAAAATCGCCTATTCACCCCCCTCTATTCAACTTAACGCACTTTCACATCCCACCTTTCTTTATCAACAATTATCTGTTAGTATCGATTGAGCCTAAGTTTTTGCTTCTCCACATGAGTGGTGCTATTGCTGGAATGTCATTTTATTTTATTTTGCTTGGTGTTTTAATAAAATACTTAGACCTGAAAGTTTCTTTAATAGAATAGAGCCCTCAAATAGTTGCCAGGGAGGCTAAGTAAGCGGCATTCACATCCCGTCAATGAAGCTCTTTTCCATGGAATTGCTCCAGTGCTTCACTTATATCTTTTTGAGCATGGTGTGCTTTAGTATTTTTGAAGAAATTCTCTCTTGCTTCACTTAAATTAATTTGAAAGAAATAAATATTATGCTCATGATCTTCACTTATATTTGTTTGAGCTTATCAAAAGCAACACATGAAAATTAGTCCCAAAGTGATAGATATCCAAGAAGGATATAATAAAAACTTCCATGAAGATCATTGGACAAAAAAACATGATTCCTTGTAATAGTTTTGAGATATGATGATGTGATATGTGAGTCATATTGATGAGTAATTATACTTTAGTAACAATATTAGGGTTAAGGTTTGTGATTCCCTATGCAAGCATGAAAGTCAATAGTTACGCAATGAAATTACATCCTACTTGTGGTGCATTATTCGGTATTTGTTAATTATGCTTAATGCTCGCTTATGAGATTATTTGATTCTTGGTTGGTCGCTTCCCAATCTTTCGCTAGCCTTCATTTTGCACTAAGTATGGTCACTACTTGTGCATCCTAAATCCTTTAAACCAGTTTTGCCACATGAGTCCACTATACCTACCTATATGCGGTATTCTTTTGCTGTTGTCGGTGTCAAAACCGGCGGATCTCGGGTAGGGGGTCCCGAACTGTGCGTCTAGGATCGATGGTAACCGGAGGCAGGGAACACAAAGTTTTACCCAGGTTCGGGCCCTCCTGATGGAGGTAAAACCCTACGTCCTGCTCGATTTATTCTTGATGATATGGGTATTACAAGAGTAGATCTACCACGAGATCAAGGAGGCTAAACCCTAGAAGCTAGCCTATGGTATGATTGTTGTATATATTGTATATCTATCGACTAGCCTGTCCTCGGTTTATATAATGCACCGAAGGCCTAGGATAACAAGAGTCCTAGATGAATACGCCGGTGGGGAGAAGTCCTTGTCTTGATCGCCAAGTCTTGTGGAATCTTCCTTGTATGCGGTAGCCGTCCGAACTGGCCCATGAGTATACGGCCACGGGGGTCCTCGGCCCAATCTAATAGATCGGGAGACGACGTGGTGAGTACCCCCTAGTCCAGGACACCGTCAGTAGCCCCATGAACCGGTCTTCAAGTTAGGGACGCTCCTCGATTCTTCCGAACTGTTCTTCATCTTCGGTTGCCGGTCTTCAAAACTGGTTCAACAAATCTTCTTTATCTTCGATCTTGAGGATCACCGAAATGCATTCGACGAGTTTACATGTCGGGTATCCGAGGAGCCCCTTTAATTTTCCGGCCTTTATCAATGCCTTGTTTATTTTTATGCCACACCTCAGCTTTAATGTAAGAGCAAAATATTGAGGATTTAGTTTGGGAGGCCAGTTAATAGCCCCCGGTAGTGTTCGGCGACAGTCGGGGTCAAGCCGTAAACACTTCGGCCAATGTTATGAACGGCCCATCATTTAACATAGTCATCGGATCACTAACCAGTTTACGCTTATTGTGAAAGTCAGTTTTCGGCTTTCTCCACTGAGGTGCTTAACCATGTGAGCTGGAAGCACAATCCCAGTGGTTCTCCCTTTGCACGCCTAGCCGAACAAAACGGAACATAGGAAGCAAGTGCAGGAGCCGGGCAACCCAACTATTGACCAAAGACACAATTCGAAACCGATGCATATATAGCAATATCTGAGAATGTTTTTGCCAAATCCCTAAAGGTGTCCGGCGTTGCACTGTGAGACTAATGCTGGAAAAGCACAAATAGTTTAAAAGTGCCAAAAAGCTTGGAAAACCAAGAAGCGTCAGTAAAAGCATGACGTCCGAACAAGATCAAGTGTTCGGTGCCAATCCGAAAATTGGTCTTAGAAAAAAGAAGTGCTTCTGTCGTCCTTTAACATGACACATCCTATCTCAAGACTTCGAGCGGGTCAGCCTACGGCTTCAACCTCCTATCCCGAGGGCAGAGTACTTCTCATTAGGCCAGTTTAGCAAACTAAACTCTAGCGACTTTGAGAGAGAAATTAGGCTCCCCGGCTAGTGACCGCACACTCGCGTCGAAAAAAGGAGTGATAAATAATAATAATAGAACTTTGCAATGACTGAGAAGAAGAACGCTTATTATAAAATGGCTCAAATAAACTTAAGAGCCCCCAAGTGACTTGGGTAGAAGAATGATTGCATGTACCGAAGTACTTATATCATATCTATGTTCAACCGAACTTTAAACGCGTCTTAACCAACCGTCGGCTTCTCCCTCTTCGGTTAAGGACCGAAAAGTGTTATGTACTCCATCGGTCGAGAATATCGACGGTGTTTCGAATAACCAGGCAATCAGGCCATAAGGCTGTAACACACAAAGCGCGCTCAGGGAACTTATGCTATATTACTGCGAAGAGTAAGAAGCATCTTCGAAGAAAATAGTACCCCCACCGATACCTTTCTTCGGTGCTCATTGTTATTATGAGACTTGTGCAATAGATTTTTTGTACTCATGAGTTCCGTTGTGTGCCGACCATCATTGAATAACTATAAGAGCGCTAGCTTTCGGCTTCACCCAGTCTGAGGTCTGGCTCGGGTGACCCGATCGTAACAATCGCAGAGGTGCTCCCTTTACTCCCTAGCCGAACAATCGGGAACGTAGGGGTAAACACAGGAGCGAGGCAACCCAGCTTGCAAATCGCTTAAGTCAATGTGGTGCATATTGTGGCGTAATACACGAACAAGGAACGAAGCCGTACAAGTATAATCATAGGCAACAGGAAAAGCTTCATAAAGGAAGCCCCCAAGTAAACGGGGTCCCCAAGTAAACGGGGTATTTGAATTTATGTGTCACAAACAAAGTTTGGACAAGGAAATTTCTTAGAAGCAACTTTTTTCCAAAAAAGTATAATGCTTGGTCGAACCGAACACAAGTTAGAAATTAAAGCTTTGAGCATGAAAGCGACTTAGCTGGTTAATGCGTTCGGTATTGATGACGCGGTCCGAGCTTGATGCGGGGCAAGGTTCCATCCCCCAAGCTGGTCCCAAGATGGCAGAGTAGAGAGCTCGACACGCCGAAGTGGTGACATAGAACGGTCAATGCAGACCGGCAGGGTGACGCTGAAGTCCCCGGATCATTTTCCTGTGCACAAAAAATAGTGCAAACCGGAGATAATAGTAATAATGATAATTAAAAAAATGTTGCATAATAAATAATTTATGCAAAGTGAGAAATAGAAGAATATGGCCTGGCACCGAAGTCAATGTCGATGCAGGGCGTCGGCGTGATGTAGTAAAGGCGTGGCAAAGCCTGAATTCACAGGTCGGTCCGACCTCCGGATGCGGCGTTCGTAGAACTATGTACGAAAACTGATCGAACCACCACATGACCGTCGTTAATGCGGTCACCATTTGATAGACCTGTGTACATATCATGGACAAACCAGAGTAATAATTCCTTGGGAAAAATGAACCCAAACAAAAAAAAATACTGGGATTAATAGCACCTGGTTTATTTGTTGTAGCAATCCGAAGGAAGGTGATTCCCAAAATTGGGACTCGCTCCGCACACCCATTGCCTGATGGGCGATAAAACGACGGCATGGCAATGCTGGTAAAGGTTGACTCGCCGAGGCAAAGCCCTCGGCTCAGCTAACGTGACGGAGCTGGTCGGCTAGTGACGCCGAAGTGTCCGGAGTAAGTTGATGAAGAGATGGCGAAGCCCCCGGTCCAGCCAAGATGTCGAAGCCTCGACGTCAGCCGATGAGTCGAAGTAGGTTGGTGTGACGGACACCAGCTTGAAGAAGCAATAGTGCGGCCCTGTCGATGCAGGTCGTGACGTGGTCGATGCCGGCTTGATGAAGCGACCGTGCGGCGATGCCGGTATGCCCGCTCCGTGTAATCCGTGGGGCGGCGATGTTGATGATGATTTATCCTTTGCGATGCCGGACTCTTGTTCGGCTTGCCGAGATGATGATCCGAAGAAGTTGAGCTCGGCTCAACAAAGTGACGCCGTGTCTAGCGCAGGTCGGCAGCCATGGAGTAATATTGCCGGACTGGTTTGACACCAGCATGATATTGAAGATCATGTTCAAAAGATCTTACAGTTAGTGGGATGTGTTCGGGAACAAAACACAATACCCCATACAAAACTTCCTTCAAAAGGGATGTCCGAAATCCTGTTCATAAAAAAGATGAACTCGGGTCGGATTCGTTTTCGCGCAGAAAACAGATCCGAAAAGTGATGCACTAATCGTAAGGTTCCCGGAGTTTGGACGGCCGGATCGAGCCGAAATTTTGAGAGGTGGTAGATATAGAAATTCCGCAGACGATCAACGGTTGGATCTTCCAAAGGACGTCCGAGCTAGAAGCTAGACACCACGCCCTAAACTCATCCAAATTCTCGTCCAGATTTGACAGGGCTCCGGTATATCGTGGATTGCCAGAGATTCCTCCATCGGAACTCGACGAAATTTTCCAGGGTTGTTGCAGACTCAATTCTGCACAATTCCACCAAAGCGATCATCAAAGCGATACTCGAGGAGGTGGTGGTGGCAGATACGAGTTCGCTGTCCAGAAAAATAGCACGGTCGCTTGAGGGCAATGTTGACGTTGAGCCCCCGAGCTCCATAGATGATTCCTCCGTGATCTTGATAGAGATCGGAGTTGATGTTTGATGAAGGCCCTCGTCCGGACATGGTGATCCGAACACGGGGCGCAATTCTTGGTCGAACTGATGAGGACATCAATACCATTTTTAGGCCAAAATTTTCACGGGCAAAAATATTTTTTCCCTATCCTATTTTTGGGCTTTTCTGAGTCTTTTGAGCCGCGTGCCATCATAGTGATTTTTTGTCGCACTTTTTCGTCGTCGCTGCCCTGATTTCCGAAAAAAAAGTGAAATTTTTTTTTCGTGCCCATCCTATCAGTTTGCAGAGGGAAGAGTTTTGAGACACTCGCCATTATAGTAATTTTTCGCAAAAAAAAGAGGAGCGCAAAAAAAAGCGAAAAAAAAGTTCCAGAGTGTGCTTTTCCCTTATTTACGTGCAGCGCCGTGATTTTGTTAGTGTTCTAGGCTCGCGTCTCTAGCACGGTCTAGCCTAGGACCAGCACAGTACCATCGTTGAGCGTTTATTCAACTTTGCATCTCTGAATTGATTATTGCTGACCCTTTTTGCTACCATACTATAAGCCTTCCCAGCTCCACATACCTCTACGTCGTGCGTTTGACTCTCCCTGGCAATCGCTCTATCCAAGCTTTTGAGAGTTTTGACTACAACGGTTGCTGATCACCGCCTGCTGCTGGGTAAGAACTGGTAAGAATTTGAGATTTGCTTGACGGATTTGTAACACCCGCCACCACCACCTCTTGTTAGTATTCTGTAGGATCATATTCTTGTGTGTTTTCTATTGTTGCTAACCATGGCAGGATCACAAGCCGACGAGACTGACTGGGAGAACATGACGAATCAGGAGTTGCATGATAAATTTCAGCAAATGATGAATGGACAGGTGCAGGATGTGCTAAACAGATTTGAAGAGGCCATGGAGAAGATAGATGACATGGAGAAGACGTTCGAAACAAAGCTCGCTAACAGGTTTAATGAATTGCTCGCGCGTCTTCCACCACCACCACCGGCTACACCTAACGCACCTCTACAACAACAACAACGATGACTACCTACACATCGTGAAACAGCCCTCCGCCGAGCGAGCCGTCTCCCTCTTGCACCTGGCCAAACTGTGGGTGCTGCTGTTGCTACTTCTGTGGCTCCTGCTGCTGATGCGGAGGAGGATGATTTTGCTGGCGATTACGAGGATGAGGTTGATCAAAATCAGAACTACGTGCCACCACCAGCACAGCAACCATCAGGTCATCCACATGCAAATAATGGCAATGGTAGGGCTCACCCTCAGGTACGAGATCATGACCATCTCCCTAAACTAAAATTGAATATTCCACCATTTGAGGGTAGATATGTTCCTGATATATATCTTACTTGGGAGTTAGAAACTGAACAACGATTTACATGTTTACAATATCCCGAGGAGAGACGTGTTCCTGCTGCTGTTTGTGCATTCACTAGTTTTGCATGTGTTTGGTGGTCTGAGCATTGTAGATTATATCCCATTCCTGCTACTTGGGCTGCTTTGAAAACTGCTATGCGTACTCGTTGGGTTCCACCATATTATCAACGTGAATTACTTCAAAAATTGCAGCGCTTAAGACAGGGAAAAAAATTCTGTAGAAGAATATTATCAGGAATTACAAACTGGCATGATTAGATGTGGTATTGTTGAGGAGAATGAAGCTATGCTTGCACGTTTTATGGGTGGATTAAATAGAGAGATTCAGACGATTCTAGAGTATAAGGAGTATACTAATATCACTAGTTTATTCCATCTTGCTTGTAAAGCTGAACGTGAAGTGCAGGATCGACAGGCATTGGCGCGGACTAACTTTTCTGCAGGTCGACCTTCTTCATGGACACCACGTGCATCATCTACTTCCACACGTTCTGTTTCACCGGCGCCTCCGTCGGCTGCCACCTCCAACCGTGATACAATAAAGCAGGCACAATCACCACTATCTGCCAAGAGCACACCTTCTGGGCCTGCAAAGAGCTCTTCTTCATCCATGGCATCAACAGGGCAAACACATGATATTATTTGTCGACGTTGCAAGGGTGGAGGTCATTATGCGAGAGAATGCCCATCTAAGCGTGTGATGATTGTTACTGAGGATGGTGGGTATGAGTCCGCTAGTGACTATGATGAGGAGACTTTGGCTCTTATTACACGTGACGAACACGGTGGAGACGATTCTGATCATGAGACGCAATACATGGCTCCTGAAGATGCTGACAGGTATGAATGTTTAGTTGCTCAACGTGTTTTGAGTGTGCAGGTTACACAAGCTGAGCAAAATCAGAGGCATAATTTGTTCCATACAAAGGGAGTTGTGAAGGAACGTTCTGTTCGCGTGATCATAGATGGAGGGAGTTGCAACAACTTGGCTAGCATCGAGATGGTGGAGAAGCTATCTCTCACCACAAGACCACATCCACATCCTTACTACATCCAATGGTTCAACAACAGCGGCAAGGTTAAGGTAACACGTACTGTTCATGTGCATTTTAGTATCTCTACATATGCTGATTATGTTGATTGTGATGTGGTATCGATGCAAGCATGTTCCTTATTACTTGGTAGACCATGGCAATTTGATAAAAATTCTATTCACCATGGTAGAAACAATCAGTATACTCTTGTTCATAAGGATAAAAATATTACTTTGCTTCCTATGACTCCTGATTCCATTTTGAAAGATGATATTAATAGAGCTAATAAAGCAAAACAGGAGAAAACTAAGAGTGAAAATCAGATTGTGGCAAAAGAATTTGAGCAACAAATGCAGCCTAATAATAATAAACAATCTAGTGTTGCTTCTGAAATTAAATTGAAAAGTGCATGTTTACTTGCCACCAAATCTGATATTGATGATCTAGATTTTAGCAAATCTGTTTGCTATGCTTTTGTGTGCAAAGAGGCATTATTTTCATTCGAGGACGTGCCTTCCTCTTTGCCTCCTGCTGTCACTAACATTTTGCAGGAGTTCGCCGACGTCTTTCCACAAGACGTGCCACCGGGATTACCACCTATTCGCGGGATTGAGCATCAAATTGACTTAATTCCCGGTGCATCATTACCCAACCGGGCACCATACCGTACCAATCCAGAGGAGACGAAGGAGATTATGCGTCAAGTACAAGAACTGCTCGACAAAGGTTATATACGCGAATCCCTTAGTCCTTGTGCTGTTCCTATCGTTTTAGTGCCGAAAAAGGATGGTACGTCGCGTATGTGCGTTGATTGTAGAGGCATTAATAATATTACTATTCGTTATCGTCATCCTATTCCTAGGCTAGATGATATGCTTGATGAATTGAGTGGCTCTACAATATTCTCCAAAGTTGATTTGCGTAGTGGTTACCATCAAATTCGTATGAAATTGGGAGATGAATGGAAAACAGCATTTAAAACTAAGTTTGGATTATATGAGTGGTTAGTCATGCCTTTTGGGTTAACTAATGCACCTAGTACTTTCATGAGGTTAATGAACGAAGTTTTACGTGCTTTCATTGGACGATTTGTGGTAGTTTACTTTGATGACATATTGATTTATAGCAAATCTTTGGAGGAACATTTGGAACATTTACGTGCTGTTTTTATTGCTCTACGTGATGCACGTTTGTTTGGTAACCTTGGAAAGTGCACCTTTTGCACCGACCGAGTATCTTTTCTTGGCTATGTTGTTACTCCACAGGGAATTGAAGTTGATAAAGCCAAGATTGAAGCTATTGAGAGTTGGCCGCAGCCCAAAACAGTCACACAAGTGAGGAGTTTCCTTGGCCTCGCTGGTTTCTATAGGCGTTTTGTGAGAGATTTCAGCACCATTGCTGCACCTCTCAACGAGCTTACAAAGAAGGATGTACCTTTTGTTTGGGGTACCGCACAGGAAGAAGCCTTCACGGTATTGAAAGATAAGTTGACACATGCTCCTTTACTCCAACTTCCTAATTTCAATAAGACTTTTGAGCTTGAATGTGATGCTAGTGGAATTGGATTAGGAGGTGTGTTATTACAAGATGGAAAACCTGTTGCATACTTTTCTGAAAAATTGAGTGGGCCTAGTCTGAACTATTCTACTTATGATAAAGAATTATATGCTCTTGTTCGGACCTTAGAAACATGGCAACATTATTTATGGCCCAAGGAATTTGTTATACATTCTGATCATGAATCTTTGAAACACATTAAAAGTCAAGCAAAACTGAACCGTCGACATGCTAAATGGGTTGAATTCATTGAGACTTTCCCTTATGTGATTAAACACAAGAAGGGTAAAGAAAATGTTATTGCTGATGCCTTGTCTCGTCGTTATACTATGCTTTCACAACTTGACTTTAAAATATTTGGTTTGGAGACCATCAAGGATCAATATGTTAATGATGCTGAATTTAAAGATGTATTGCAGAATTGTAAGGAAGGGAGAACTTGGAACAAGTTCGTTCTTAACGATGGATTTGTGTTTCGTGCTAACAAGCTATGCATTCCAGCTAGCTGCGTTCGTCTTTTGTTGTTGCAGGAGGCGCATGGAGGAGGATTAATGGGACACTTTGGCGTCAAGAAGACGGAGGATATACTTGCTACACATTTCTTTTGGCCAAAGATGAGACGGGATGTTGAGCGTTTTGTTGCTCGCTGCACTACATGTCAAAGAGCTAAGTCACGACTCAATCCTCATGGTTTATATATGCCTTTGCCTGTACCTAGTGTTCCTTGGGAGGATATATCTATGGACTTTGTTTTAGGTTTACCTAGAACAAAGAAGGGGAGGGATAGCATATTTGTTGTCGTGGATAGGTTCTCGAAAATGGCACACTTTATACCATGTCATAAAAGCGATGATGCTGTTAATGTTGCTGATTTGTTCTTTCGTGAAATTATTCGCTTACATGGTGTGCCAAATACTATTGTTTCAGATCGTGATACTAAATTTCTTAGCCACTTTTGGAGATGTTTATGGGCTAAGTTGGGGACTAAGCTGCTTTTTAGTACTACTTGTCACCCCCAAACTGATGGACAAACTGAAGTAGTCAATAGAACATTGTCTACTATGCTTAGGCCTGTTTTGAAGAATAACAAGAAAATGTGGGAAGAATGCTTGCCTCATATTGAATTTGCTTATAATCGTTCATTGCATTCTACTACTAAGATGTGCCCTTTTGAAATTGTGTATGGTTTCCTACCTCGTGCACCTATTGATTTGTTGCCTCTTCCATCTTCGGAGAAGGTTAATTTTGATGCTAAAGAACGTTCTGACTTGATTTTAAAAATGCATGAGTTAACTAAGGAAAACATTGAGCGTATGAATGCTAAATATAAACTTGCTGGAGATAAGGGTAGAAAACATGTTGTGTTTGCACCTGGAGATCTTGTTTGGTTACATTTGCGTAAAGATAGATTTCCTAATCTGCGCAAATCAAAGCTAATGCCACGTGCTGATGGTCCTTTTAAGGTTTTAGAGAAAATAAATGATAATGCATATAAACTTGAGCTACCTGTAGATTTTGGGGTTAGTCCCACTTTTAATATTGCAGATTTGAAGCCTTATTTGGGTGAGGGAGATGAGCTTCCGTCGAGGACGACTTCATTTCAAGAAGGGGAGGATGATGAGGACATCAATACCATTGTTACACCCACAGCCCCTACTGTTACATATACTGGACCAATTACTAGAGCTCGCGCATGGCAATTAAATTACCAGGTACTTTCGTTTCTTGGTAATGATTCTAATGTTCATGAGATTATGATGCTGCCTAAATTGGATACATTTGTTTTGCTTTCAAATGAAGGGCCTAGCTTGGAGAAGGATGAACATTGGAGCAAGAACACGCATGAAGTTGATGGCATGCGCAAGGGGATCAAGAACGGAGTTACAAGTGATGATTTCAGGACTTTGAAGCCGCCATAAGGAGTGCATGAAGCCATGGACGAAATATACAAGATGCCACTTCATAATATTCGTCCATAGGCTATTCTAGGTGCTGCGTCACCTTATTAATGGGCCAGGCCCATGTAATTTCGAAATACTT